>NC_054478.1:41515058-42765058 GCF_017639515.1 Carcharodon carcharias | reverse complement strand
TTTTACACCTCTCTAATTTCCCTGCAGGTTTCCTCCTCTAAACCTTTTCCATTAGTCAATGGCCTTTGGAATACACCCAATAGTGTAATGGCACCTCTATTTTTTCTTGACTCTAATGAAATAGATTCAATCATTGAGCCCTCCTGGACAATCTCTCTCGAATATCTCTTAAATATTATAGTCACTCGTCATTCTTTCTTTCCTTCCCTATATTTCCTGAATATTTTGTATCCAGGAATATTTAGTACCCACTTTTTTGAGTCAGGGCTCTGTTATCATCATGTCATATTCCCATGCCCGCAGCTCACCAACCTTATTTACAATGCTTTGTATGTTTACTTACATGCACTGTAAACCCAATTTAGACTTTTTTCCACAACCTCTTAGTCTGACCCCACCGAATACCTTCTTACTTCTTATCCTAATGCTGTCTGCTTCGCCCAATTCTTTGTGCACGTTGTTTTTACTTCCTAATGCTGCATACTGGTTCCCATTCCCCTCTCAGTTTAGACCCTCCCCAACAGCACTGGCAATGGCCTTTGGAATACACCCAGTAGTGTAATGGCACCTCCATCTTTTCTTGACTCTAATGAAATAGATTCAATCATTGAGCCCTCCTGGTCCTAGCTCTATTTAGTTAGAATTACTAGGCAAACTTCAGAGCAAAACTGTAGTACCAGAACCATCCAACTACAACTGTCGAAACGTTGATCTAGTGATTTTAATTATCTGGGAAGAAAGTCTCCAAAGATCAGCCTAGCTGCAACTCAGAAAATGGCAGCTGCCACAGCCAGCACTTTTCCTCTTGCAGTGCAGAATAGAACTACTGTGCCAGGGTGACCAGCACCACCTCATTAATGTTGTGCAACAGCTGGAATTAAGCTGCTTTTCATGGCAGACCATGATATAAACATTACAGCAGTGTGAGAAAAGCTGGCAACTTCATAAGCAATAGTTGGATTTCACTCATGGCTGCATAAGAGGTGAGAAAGACAAAAGGACCTGCAGCCCACATCACTAACTCCTATCAGTCAGTCACATGTCTGGGACCTGGCTAGATTACTTTATCTCACTTGTTCCATGGCAACAGGCAAATATTTACCTACTTACTTGAGTTTTGGGCTGTTTCTGATTTGTATTCTTCAGCTGAGGCTACATTTACCATACTAGGTTGCAGTTTATTCCAAAGGGTTACAATTCCCATGGTGAACTTGTATTACAGATCCAATTGCCTAAGGCCTGCGGTGAATTGTAATCCATCTCACTTAAACTGCAGGGAAGGTTCCACAGCAATGGAAAACAGAGAAAAAAAATAAACTGTACCTAGGTTAACTATAATGACTATTCCTAAGAACCATAACTAAAATTTGGAAAGGTAAATGGCCAGTGAGCAAAACAAAACATTGCCTAACTAAGCAGGATTCAATCAGACGCCAGAAACAGTAGCTACCCACCCCTTCAGTCACAGTTATATTGCTACCAGTGCCTCCAGAGCCATTGATGAAAACTGTTGCTTTGAGTGCACATACAGATTCCACATGCGATGGTGCCTCACTTACATTACAATATTATCAACAAAATCATGGCTGTACTGGTTATATTGTTGTAAAATAAATGCAACTTTACTGGTTATTCCTATGTTACATTTAGCTTATGGATGTCTATGTTTATAACTACATTTTATAGTATATATTTGAGCCTATTCATCCTGTGGAACTTTAAAAAACACATTGCACTTTTATCTTCCAGCCTTTTCGGTTTGTATCTGTGAAAGCAAGTTATCAATGAGAAACTAATTGTGGCACAATATGACATTGTACTATCTATGTCATCTGTGATATATATCTGTGTTGTACAGAGACTCTTTTCATTCCCACATACTCTGTTCCCAATCTTGCACATGGAATCAGGGGATAGAGTTTTAGCAGAAACTATCTACATCAGCATTCAGGGAACTAAAGGAAACAGTTGCATCAATGGCGTTGTTCTCCCCTCTTGTACCTCCTGACGGCTGATCCAAGAGTGGTATTGATACAATTCTGTAAACTGGTTGCTTACCCACTTTACTTTTGGATGGCTTGTAGCACATTGCTTGGGGGAATTGAGAAATCAATAAAAATGAGACAAAAAAAATGTTTTTGCTAAATTAGTGTTTGTGTGAGCTTCTGAAAATTCTTGTTTAATTGATAGATGTGTCTGTGGCTACTTTTAAGATCATTTTCTTATCATTTTTAACCACTAACATCTATTTTTTTAAAAATAATCATGAAGGAAATTTTTGAGGATCTTACTGAGACCATATGCCAAATGTTTTTTTCTGTCAAATTACATAATTCAGTATTACTGATTCACATTTAAAATTAGGTGGCGCAGAAGAGAATAATTCACTCACACTTTTACCTACTGAAAAATACCACAATATATATTTTAGCACAATAGAAATGTCAGGGCAATATGAACTTGTGCCATAGATAGAAGCACATTTCCTTTGGCTTCAAAGGAAATGAAAATCAGGAGAGATCTATTATGCATAGCTGTTTCAATATCAACCATCCTGCACTTTTACCCAAAGTCAGAATTATCCCCATGGACTTTTATGCTAGTTATCAACCTCTGTTCTTCCACTAATGTTGGAAAACTTTTAGATTATGAGAACCATTGCCACACCAAACTTTCAAACTAAAGGTAGTTAAAGAAATAAGAAGGGAGAATTATTCTGATGCATTAAATCAATCATTTTATTAACGTTTGCACTATCAATTGCTTGAATCCTTTTACCATACTATTGATATATATTAGTCTTCTGGTATATGCCACATTACTCATGGCTCCCCTTTAAAGTAATAAAAAGTTATAAAGATTCTTAATATACCTTGTACTCCACAATAACAAGCTCCTCGCTGTAACATGCTTCTTGTTTTTTTTCCCCAACGATAAACTTACAGAGAAAGTAGGATCAGGAAATTAAAAAGATGCATTTTCAGAAGAAAACTTCAGCTTCAACAATAATGATGAATGATTGTAGCATGGCCTCAAAATAGGCACAAACCCATTTTTCACAAACTTACCACAATAGTTTTTGAACATGGAAATATAAAAAAAAATTGTGTTATAGAATATTGTTCTTAGCCAAGTATTTTATCTTATTTCCTTTTGTTAAATAATTCTTTCACAATGTACCATACGCCCCCTCAATTGTTATTAGAAAGTACTGTAACATAGCCTGTAATAATTTGGACTGAAATGCATACAATGCAGAACACTTAATATTTTCAGATGTCATAATTCCAGAGCTTACAAAAAATGTTATTTTAGCAAGAAACGTTTTTTTGTATGTTATTTTTTCTTTAAAACTAAAACCTCAACGATTCATAATTATTATAGTGTTTATGTCTTTTTTGAGTTTCCTGCTCAGAAATGTACATTTTAAAGATAGCAGCATGAACTTGTGTAAACTTATGTGGTAACATAAAGGTCATTATTATACTCAGCAGAAGAAATGTTGTGCTATATTTGAATTTAAAATAAAAAGAGGGCACAATGTAGCAAATATATAAATCAAATAAATGCATTGATACATTTCCAACAGATCAACTTTTACTCTCTGGCGACTATCACGAAAGGTATAAAGATCACTAGTATTTAACCCCATGCCATTCCTATTAAAGGCATAGCGGAAATTATGGAACGTAATGGAGTTGTGTATTTCTTGCTCTTTGTTACAAACAGCAGTTAATAAATGCACACAGGAAATTCCTAAGTCAGCGTAAGTACAAAGCTGAAGCTATTTCCAATATAGTTCATTATTCAAACAGTTCCTTATTGAAACTGTAATTTATTTAGGACAACTTAATACTGGATGTTAAAGGTGAAATATTTATTTTTTTAATCATTAAATTTTTAATGCTTTATTTTCACACGGAAAGTGAGTACATTTGTTTATTTTTTAGACATGACAAACAGAATGAGCATACTTCTTGATGGCTTCTTCCGAGTACGTAACACAAACCATATAATTGAGAGGAATAGCGGAAGTGGCAGGAAGTGTGTAAATTCCTAGATTTTTTTATTTTTATACAACAAGATTTGATATATTTTGACATGTTGCACCGAAAGTCCAGGCATGATGCAAAGTCATGGTGTTGAAGTTTTAAAACCAGTTTCTGATGTTTGGGAATTCTTTTGTGAAAATATTATATGCAAGAAAACTTGCATGGCACATTTTTGCAGAGCACATAGGGAGAAAAGAATGTCATGACGTGTAAAACAACACAAGTACGGTTTCTAATGCCCCTCTCAGCACATAGCACAGATCATACAATTGAAAAAAATCAGCAGCTGAGGTGGCAAGACTATTAATTAACCAACCTGATAGGTTTAAGTATTAAGATAACAATTAGTAAACATTGCACAGTCGGGGTAGGGGTTGGGATGGAACCACAGATTCAAAGTCAAATGCGCTAAACTTCTCCACAAGAGCAGTTCCTACAGTTGAGGAAAAAAGAAAATCACAACGCTCTTTTTTTTCTCACCAGATGCTGACTGCTTTAAGCTACTAGTGCAGTACTCATCCTTTCACAAGATAGTCACTCAAGGGTTACTAGAAGCAGTAATTAAGCACAATAACACAAGCTCTTCCCCTGATAGACTACAGCAATGCTCCACAAAATCATAAATGGCATTTTGTGAAAATGTACAAGTTTGTCAGAGACTTCCTTAGTACAGCAATCCAGTAAATAAAGTATCCTTACCTTTATCAACTAGAACTGACACAGCCTTGGTGATGGGGAATAATCCTGATATTGTTACCAAAGCTAAAATAAACTCAGACATTGCGACAAATGAAGGCTGTGACTGCCTCGCTGCACACTCAGTAAGTCAGCAGAGAACCAGTGTCGAGCTGCGTAATCTAGAAATGTCAAAGGAAATTCTTCTGCTAAATGAGCCGATCTCCCTCCTCTGCTTTCAGCAGAATTTGTAGGTGTATGTGTGCAGTGTGTGTCTTGACTTTTCAATGCAGTGTACGTCTGGTCTTACATCACAAGAGGGCAGTGAGTGATGCTAGAGGATGGAATTTCACTGATTAATCATGGAATCTACCACACAACCGTTCTGTATCGACACCATTCAGCTTCACTGCCTAGTGTGAGACATTTAACAAACAAGGAATGCATAGTTACGCATTGAGAATAATATAGATCTCCATTTCCTTTTTTTTGGCTGTTTCAACAAAGCAGTACTACATAGTATACTGTGCATTTAAAGTCTTCCCAAAATAAATACTGTAATGCCTGGCATGCTGTACTAAATAACTGACCTGCATAGTGGCAGAACTTAGTCTTTGTCTAGGGTGAATATTATTTTTCCTCACAATCATTCTCTAGAGAATTCCTGATCATGCCAGTTGTTCCTTATTAAAATGGAAACCAACTATCATACCCAGCAGCAATGTTTATTTTCCTTATGTAGTTTTTTCTGCTCTTTATGCTCTTAATTTATAGTGTTGTTAAAAATAATAGAGGTGTTAATCTTATTTTATCTATCATAATTTTTAAGTGATTAAAATGAGCACAGCACATCTCTAATAATTGTCCTGTATATCAATACTAGTAGCTAACTAGAACTGCCCATTCATTAATACAGATTAGCTATTTTTCAGGGTATAAAATAACTGGAATCCATATTTTTATTTAAAAAACTAATTTCTGTACTGTTTTCTTACATTCACAAAAAAAGCCTAATTTTTTTAAAAGATCCTTGCCATATATTTTCATATAAAGACAAGTGAACTTTGAAAATAAACATAATTCTTTTTTCCCCAATTCAGTTTTATCTGATGTTTGTCCCTCTTATTGATATCTATTCATTAGTTTAATTCCCACCACATTCTTTTAGAACCAGGACAATGAATAAATAGATTATAGCTTTAGATGTGCACGCTCTTCAGTAAGTAAGAGGTATCATTTATTTTTTACTATGGAGAGACACTCCACCCAGTGGTTCCATGCAGAACTAACCAAACACACACATTGAGCATATCTGAGGTCCACATTTTCACCCAGGGTGATACCCAAGCGAACAAAGTAGCTGGACTGGCCTTGTTTATATTGCCCTACACACCAGGACAGCTTGGCTGTATGATAAAGATGCAGCATCAGACTTCATGAGCCAGTAACAGGATAATAATAAGGTGGCGATGCTGTAGGAAAGTTGAAAGTTTCACTGAGTCCCTTCTACCAGTGTTAAATGCCAGTGTTACCTTTAATAACTGCTGTGATACCAGTACATCATTTATTAATTAGTAGTTCCTTTACACTGATTTTTATGGATAATTGTTAACTATACATCAGCCTCACTGCATTACTTTAAATAAGTAACTTTTAAAATTATTATAACTATCACTATGTTTACGCACACAGAATTTACATGTTTACTCCAAGTAGCACACAGAAATGGGCTGAACAAAAAAGGTGAAAACATGCACACACATATTTGGACCACACAATTATTATAGCTTCTCATATGAGTTACTGCAGAGGTTTTATTCCATGTTGAATAGTACAATGAAACCTTGCCAGAAAAAAATGAGGTCAAATGTTTTAATGCAGTAGAGGTTTAACAATGTCAGAAATTCACTTGTGTAGCCATTGCAACAAACAAGCAATAAACATCATACACTTTATCAATTTAGAATAAAGAACATCCCATTTAAGCCAAACCACTATTAGATGAGAGTTATCAAGACTGATGTAAGAACGTTGTCAGTCCAAACATCTAGAAGATTATTCAGTCTTCATAACCCTCCCTAGTGGCTGATGGCAGTGAATGCATGTGGAAAGGGTGGACAGGTGCCAGAAAGACAAAGACTGGGCCCAGTTAATGCTAGCTTGTTAGCATCTGCTGCTAGGTTTTGCCAGTGTCTGGAAGATAAAGCTTCAGACTAAAAGATCATTTAAACTGCTTCACCTCTGGAGTCATGCTATTATGAAGAGGTGGCCTGTTTCTGTCAGCTGAAGGATAGCTTTTTTACACCCCCATCAATGCTGCTGGAGGCTATCTTTTAGCGATGTTTACCTTGCCAAATTAGGTCCTAAGGAAAATGTATATCAGATTGACTTGAACTGGTGGTTAATATTCATAAATTGGTTTCACTGTCAATTATGGATTGAAATACTCAATTATGACATTGAAAATAAGCTTATTGACTGTGGACCACTAGAATAACAGATTGCAAATTTTTGCTGCAACTCATTTGGTTGTTACTCGTGGTCATAAACAGGATGAGTTCTAGCCTGTCACCTGGTGCCCTGCAGAAGTTCAAAGGGTAAAGCTGCTGCAACTTAGCATTTTTGCAAGAGTAAGGCTGAGGAGAAAATGGAACAATTGTGTGTGCTACAAGGAGCCTTAGAGGTATTGTATCTGCCATGCTTGTGCATACTTCTGAGTTGTGCCAAGCCGCATATTAGTAAGGTTATTCATGTGTCTGCATTGAGTATCTGCAAGAAGAATGCAGAGTAAGCAGATCTCTGCACCATTGCCATTTTGGCACTCTGCTCTAGCTAATGCCATATTTTAATCATGCATGGTTGAACATGTGTTCACTAGCAGGAAGGTCCCTCTAGCAGCTCTGTTTAAATGGATCATCAACTGCTTTTGAGTTAGTTGCTGATTGGTTTCTACAGGTTGCTGCTGATTTTCTTGAAGAATTTTGTGTTTTCTAGAGTTTAAAGTTGTTAAAATCTACAGGAAGTAGTGTGGCAGGTACTGAAGGGCTCTGAAGTGGCTCCAAGGCTTCTGCAAAAACCACTTGCTTCCAGCTATGGGTTCATTTGTAGGCATTTTCCTTGGACTACAGCATGACTGAGATAATGAATAGAGGGAACATAGAGCAGGACAAACTCCAAATGAGAGAGGAGGAGGCGGATGAAGGGGAGAAGAGCTCTCAGCAGGTGGCCATATCCACTCAAGGTGTTCAGGGAGCAATTCTCCTGCTTGAACCTCAGGGAGGAACAATGTGTCTGTGTTTCAGTAAGGACAGCCTTATAGAAACTTGTTGCATCCACAACCATAATTTCAGAACATGACAAGGACCACATTGCCAGTGTCTGTGAAAGTGACCACGGCAATGGACTTTTATATGTCTCACCCCTTCCAGGCTAGAGCAGGTGATCTTCGACATATCTCAGTTTGTTTTGTACTGTTACGTAAGGCACAAGAGAGCTGACTACATTTCATTCACTCTTGTTGGAGCAGTAGTTGGAGCAAGCATGTGGCTTTGCAAAGATGGCAGGCTTCCAGATGGACTGAGGTACCATTGCCTATGTACACATCATTTGCCTGGCACTGCAAGTCAACTCTGAGATGTGCAGCAGCTGAAAAGAATTCCACTCCCCCATCATTCAGCTGCTGTGCAACCATCCACAATGAATCATGCAGCATTCTCACAACAGCCATGATACCTACATTCTGGGGCCGTCCACATGCTGACTGCATTTGAGCCACCATGACAATTAAAAGGGTGGTTACTGCATGAGAAAGGCTATCAACTGAACTCATGAATGATGACTCCATTGTACAACCCACTCAAACATGGACAGCATGCATACAATGAATAAAAGACCAGGTGAGAGTGACTATCCTTGATATCAAGGCAGCATTTGACCAAGTATGGCAGCAGGGGAGCCCTAGTAAAACTGGATTCAGTTGGAATCAGGGGGGAAACTCTCCACTAGTTGGAGTCATACCTAGCACAAAGGAAGATGGTTGTGGTTGTTGGAGGTTAATTATCTCAGTTCCAGGACATCTCTGTAGGAGTTCCTCAGGGTAGTGTCCTAGGCCCAACCATCTTCAGCTGCTTCATCAATAACCTTCCTTCCATCATAAGGTCAGAAGTGGGGATGTTCGCTGATGATTGCACAATGTTCAACACCATTCGCAACTCCTCAGATACTGAAGCGGTCCATGTGCAAATGTAGCAAGACCTGGACAATACCCAAACTTGGGCTGACAGGTGACAAGTAACATTGTCACCACACAAGTGCCAGACAATGACCACCTCCAACGAGAGAGAATCTAACCATTGCCCCTTGACATTCAATGGCGTTACCATCACTGAATCCCCCACTATCAACATCCTGGGGGGTTGCCATTGCCCAGAAACTGAACTGGACTAGCCATATAAATACTGTGGCTACAAGGGCAGGTTAGAGGCTAGGTATCCTGTGGTGAGTAACGCACTTCATGACGCTCCAAAGCCTGCCCATCATCTACAAGGCACAAATCAGGAGTGTGATGGAATACTCTCCAATTGCCTGGATGAGTGCAGCTCCAACAACACTCAATCTTAACACCATCCAGCACCAAGCAGCCTACTAGGTTGGCACCCCAACCACAAAATGCACAGTGGCAGCAGTGTGTACTATTCACACAATGCACAGCAGGAACTCACCAAGGCTTCTTAAGCAGCATCTTCCAAACCCAGAATCACTACTATCTAGAAGGACAAGGGCAGCAGATAAATGGGAACGCCACCACCTGGAAGTTCTCCTCTAAGCCACTCACCATTCTGACTTGGAAATATATCACTGTTCTTTCACTGTCACTGGTTCAAAATCCTGGAAGTCCCTCCCTAACAGCACTGTGGGTGTACCTACACCACATGGACTACAGCGGTTCATGAAGGCAGCTCACCATCACCAAGTGCATCAAGTTCAATTAGGGATGGGCAACAAATGCTGGCCTAGCCAGCAACCCCCACATCCCATGAATGAATGTTTAAAAAAATTACAGCCATATTGCAACATGAAAGGTGAAAGGCAGACCAATGCCATTCTGAAACAACACTTTTGATGCCTGAACTGCTCTACAGAAATCCTGCACTACTTGCCAGAGTGGGTGTTAGGATTCATAATAGTATAATGAATGTTGCACAGCCTTGTCATTATGAACGCACAGCCCTTGCCACCAGCTGAATGGCAAGCAGGTGAGGAGCAAGAGAAAGAGGAGGGTAAGAGGGGAGGCAACCTAGGTAACGCCATTTTGACAGGAAAGGCACTGGCAGAGTGGCATTGGTGGGAGAATGGCTGCTGTCATCCTGAGAGAAGACAGCAAGTTCATGATCCATAGATCACTACTTCTCCCCCAGGAAGTTATCTTTGTAATCTGTTTGTGGACAGATCAATGAACTATTGTGACATCTTGCAAGCCCCTTTGAACATTTGTATCGCAGCCATGGTGGTAGAAGCTGAGCTTGCATGACAAATGTTGCTGTACCCGGACATTGGGCTTGTATTGCAAAGTAAATCAGCCATTAGACACTGCATCACGATTGGGTTCACAGGCATGTTAATGAAGTTGGTCACTACTTCCATGCTGGAAAACATGGCCTCCAAGTTCTGCACAAATCCCTGTGCAGAGATTCTGTTGGACCTCTCCATGCTGTTTGACATTGCACACAAGCTTTCTGGTAGGCATACCAATGCACCAGGCTTTTCATTGTTTATGCCCAACTGTCTTTTATTCCAGCCTGCTTCACCAAAGTCTTCATCTGAGCCCATTACAGCTGAGATTGTGTACAACCTCTCCCTGCAGGGAGCTGGCACATGCACTACTCTTGCCTCTTGGCTGCAGTGACACGCCACATACATATGTCAACTCTAAGCTCTAAAGTATGCGTAGAGTCAGAGTGTGAGGTCAAGTGATGAAGTTTCTTCATTATGAATACTTTCTTGCTCTTCCTCCAGTTGCTCTTCCACTACTGCTTGGCCAGGTTGCAGTTCTTGCATATCTGAAAGGAGAAAGGTGCAAAAGTAGGGCTGTGATGAGGGGAGGAGAATTCAGACATGCATGCTTACTTCATCTGCAACTTGCAAATCAGAAGAGATTGTGAGAAGGAGGATTAGGTATGGGGATACTGTAATCTTCTATGGTTTTAGTCTCAGCGCAGGCCGCAGTCTCAACAATAGGCATTGCAATAATGTCCCCTAAGAGGGTTAAGGACATGCAGCCATCCTTAGTCCAGTTAGCTTCAGGTGTTTCCTGTGATACACCATCTTGTCCTGCAAGAGATAACAAAATGTGCTAGTGAGTGTTATGCAACCTGTTCAGGTGACGTGGCTATCATGAATGAAGTGTGGGTGTACTAGGGGTGAGCTGTGGTTGTGAGGCTTTTCAGCCACATCAGTGTTAAGTGTCTGAAGGTAAGATGAAGCTAAGAATGTTAGGTATGAGTCCTGATTGATAAAGATTGTTGATAAATGAGTAATGGCAAGGGGGGTGATAAATGTAGCAGTGTGAGAGGTTAGTGTGCAGTTGATGAGGTATGGTATTTGAAAATGCAATTATTGACCTTGACTATTCATGTGAGGATATTGAACTTCTTGTGCCACTGCATCAAAGTCCTTGAGGCTTGACTCCTTGCATTGACCACCATAGCTATCTGATCCCTCTGCATTCTGAGGGTTTGTCTGGAAGGCCTCCTTTCCCATTAGAGGAGGACATCCCACCTCTTCTGCAACTCCTCCATCAAAGCCTCCAATGAGCATCGGGAAATCTTAAAACCCATTTTCCCCCACGTTCTTGTGTATTTCCTAGGTCAGAATCAGTTGTAGAATGACTTCCAGCACCTGCTTTAGCTGCAGTGCACCTCCCCTTAAAAAGTGCAGGCTGTCTTTAAGCAGTGCAGACCAACTTTAACTGATGCTAGCCTCTCATGATTTTGGACCCCCTGCTGAGTTGTCTGGCCACTTAATAATGTGAGTAAAGCAAACTGTGCATTGAAATCATGTAAATTAGCATGCAGCATGAAATTGACAATCTGCCTAAATCAGAAGCAATGAGTGGGCCTTAATCCTACATCACAATCCCAGTGCCCATTTATTGGGTGTTATTGAATTTATCCCCCTGGGAATCTGAGGTATGCATTCAAATGGAATTATTCAGGAAACTGTAGTTACAGCTGGACTATTTGTTAGTACACCCCATCTTGTACTTATGTCAGATATCTATTTTGCTTGCCTTGTAAGTCCAAAGAATGGAAGTTTACACACATGGCAAACAAATAATTTATTATATCTAATATCTACCCCCATTCTTGCCCCACACTATCCTAAAGCCCCTCTCCCCTCCCTTCCAGTCCTCTCCAAGCTCAGTTTATCCATGGGACCCACCTTTTCCTTCAGCACACCTTCCGATGAAACTGCTAATAACATAATTTCCCCTCCTGGCCCCTTATTAGGTAATGTTTAAAAGATTTCTCCTCCTCAAATACAGTTCCCTCCCCTTTCAAAACCATCAGCATCACTCACTTCTCAGAAAAAACACCAAATTCATCTGTCCGCATTAACTACTGGCCCATCTCTTCTCTAAGTCCTTAAATGTGTTGATGTGTCTCAGATCAACGTCTATCTCTCCTGCAACTCCCCGTTTGTATTCTACCAATTAGGATTTCTCTCCTCCACAACTCCCGAACAGTCATAATTAAAATCAGGAATAACATTTTGTTTAATCATCTTTGTCTTCTTCATCTTTCTTGCAAATTTATAAAACAGTTGACTACATCATCTTCTCCCAATGGCTCACCTCAATTGTCCAGTTCCAAGGTACTGCCTTTAATGGTTCTGTTCTAATCTCTCCAATCATAGCCAGGGTTTCTCTTCTCACCCCCAGCCCCAGCCCCACTCCACCAACATTTCCACTGCCTCTGCACTGTCAGACTACTTATTTAACTTTCAGCCATGGATGAGGCATAGCTCTATCCAGCTTAACATTCAGAAGATCAACGTCATTGCTTCTGGCCCTAGTCACAAACTTTGCAACATTCACCTTGAACTAACATTCTTCTGACTCCAGCTCTTGTCCACACCCCATCTCTTCATTGTACCTTGGTGCCTGAATGTCTAGTCAACTAGGTTGCACTTTCTTCGAATCTTTCCCTGAAATCCTCTGGCTCTCAATGTTCACTTTAGATCCTTTTTAAAACCTACCTCCTTAAGCAAGCCTTTCAAAGCTCCCCTTTGGATTAACATCTTTATTTTTGCTTCGCTTCCCATTTGATGTGTCTTGGGGCTGAATTTTCTGGCTGGCAGGGGTGGGGGGGGGGCGGGGGAGTGGGAGCGGGGCGCAGTCCGGTACAAACCCGATTGCTGCCCATGACTGGGTCCGTGCCACCATTTTATGTGTGCGGGCCAATTAAGGCCCACCCAGCGTGAATTGCGGCTCCCGAGGACAGTGGGTGGGCGGGTAGTAGGTCTGCAATGACTGCCGGGTCCAATGGCGAACTGGCGACCTCTTTTAAAAAGCTGCTGTAGCCTTTCCAAGGCTGCGAATCATGGCCAGTGGAAGGGCTCCCCAAAGCGCTGCTGGTGAGCAGGCCATTCAGAAGGGTAGGGCAGAGGGCCACTGTGCCCCTTGTTTTTCCAATGATTGCCTTGCTGCCCTCCTCGAGAAGGTGGCAGCATGGCAGGAGGTCCTCGTACCCCAGGATGGGAGGAGGAGGTGCCCGCACATGGCCAAATGTGCCTGGGAGGAGGCGGCAGAGGTAGTGAGCTCCCATGATGTGGTGCGACGCACCTGGATCCAGTGTCGCAAGCACTTCAGTGACCTGTTGTACTCAGGAAAGGTGAGTACCATGAAGGCATTGGTCACTTAACCCAGCAGGTTGGCTTTCCCACCTGGTGGCCCCCGCCCCCAAGTTTGAGGGTAGTGACTGCATTGAATCATTGATGGCATGTGTCCTTCACAGGGTGGGCCAGCAGATATTGCCCATGCTGAGGTCACCCTGAGAGGGTGGTGAAGAGATGGGTTCTGCCCCCGCAGCATGTGGTACACTGAGTCCCACATGGCTGGTTTGGGGGTAACCTGGAGGAGCTGCACCTAGGCGCAGTGCTGGAGCTCCAGGACATGTCAAAGTCAGGGTGATGACATGCTGGGACGGGAGCTTCGAGGTGGCATGGCAACGAAGCATCTGCTGCCCTCTGCGCTCCACGTGCTTGTGCTCCCTTGCTATGGAAGGTTAGACCGTGTGGTGTCTAATGTGATGTAGGTAGCATTTGGCCAAGGCTGTGAGGGGCAGGTGGTGGGGGGGGCAGTGGGAAAACAGTCCTGGCATCACTGTGTGAGTGTTCGGCAGCAGCGGGGTGAGGAGACACTGTAGCTCTGATATGTCCCAGCCTGATTGGGGTGGGCCATGCGCAAAGAGAGTCCAGGTACAAGTAACACTAATCCATGCTCTTTCATTTTCAGGAGAAGAATGCTCATAACACTGCAGAGCATGAGAGGACTGGCAGCGGCTAGGTGCAGTTAGCCATTCTCAGTCGCTATGAGCAGGAGGCCCTGGATTTGGAGAGGCGCCATGTGCCCAGGTCCACTGGTGGCGGTGAGGCTGGGGTGCCACAGCCAGGTATTTATGCTCAGCAGTGAGGTCAGCGTTGCTCTCCCAACAGCCATAGCAATGCTGAATGTTAAGTGATTTAATTTTGTAACATGGCTTGACCATTGCTTATGGAAGGCTGAGTGCATAATGATCTGGGGGACAGGGATGAGCTTTGTCATTGTCTGCACGCTAACCTATCCATTGTCCTTGTTCTTCCTTTCAACATCATCAGAGCAGGGCCGGGAGGAGGAGCAGCAGAGGCCCCCTCTCACACCTGAGGGTCTTGACCTCTCACCAGCATCACAGCATCTCTGCCAGTCAGTCACTAGTGCAGATACTAGCACCTTGATGGGAATTAGGACATTGGCTAGTGCCCTGGGGGACAGTGGTGGGGGCACTTCATAGTCGCTGGAGAAGCTGGTAGAGACAGAGAGTGCCCATGGCGCCAGCAGTCAGAGGACTGCAGGGGACCAGGCACATGCTCAGTTGGTGTTTGATGATGTGCCTCTGGAGTCGTCTGCGACAGACGCATCAGAAGCACATCTTGAGAAGACTGATTGTTCTCTCCACCACAGCCCTTGTGGAGGCGTGGCTCCTATTGTGCCGCTGCTCAGCCCCTGTTCTTGGATGGTGGGGAGGCGTCATGAGCCACCTTCTGAGGGAATAGCCCTTATCACCAGCAGCCATCCATCAAGCCAGGCTGGAGCACTGAAAAGCCCCGGCACCTGGGAGTGTCTGAGGATGTTGGCATTGTGGGAGCTGCCTGGGTACTTTGCACAGACTTGTAGAATCAGCACTATGTGATCACACACTATCTGCGTGTTCATGGAGTGGAAGCCCTTCCTGTTGATGAAGGCACCGGGCTCACCTGCTGGCACTTTGATGGCCACATGTGAAGAGTCTATTACACCCTGGACCCGGGGGAAGCCAGCAATGGCCGCGAAGCCTCTGGCTCACTGCGTCTGACTTGCCTGGTCCCAACGGTAGTGGGTGAAGGTCAATGCAGACCTGAACAGAGCATCTGTAACCTGCTTGACACAAGTGTGGACAGTTGATTTTGAGACACCGCAAAGATCACCCACCGAGCCCTGGAAGGAGCCAGAGAGATAGAAGTTGAGGGCAGCTGTGACCCTCAGAGCCACTGGCATGGCGTGTCCACCCACACAGTTAGTGGAGATCTCAGGCCCAATCATCTGTCAGAAAAAGTTGACTGTCTCCCTTGGGAGACGGAGCCTCCTTCGGCACTGCACCTTAGACATATTGAGGTAGTTGCTTCGCCACCTGTATACCCTGGCAGCAGGATAGTGGCATCTTCTGTGGGCCCTTTGGACTACCTCTAGGCCCTGCACCCCTTGTGCCTGTGTCTGTCCTCCCAAAGGTGGCTCCCCTGGAGGCTGAATGTACACTCTTGGCCTCCTCCCCCTTCTAGCTTCCCTTCCTCCTCAGAGGAGATGCCTCCAGTGGACAGTTCAGCTCCCATTCCCATGCTAAATGAAAGGCTTCCTGAAACCTGCAGGCCCAAACAAAATTCCTCAACACAGAGTTCTGAACTAAAGGTTAAGAGTCCAGACAAAGCAGCTGGTATGTGTTTTGAAGTATTGCAGATCACCCAGGCAAGTTTCAATAACTTTCAAAAATCAATACTTGAGAGAGCACACTCACGGCGCCAGTGAGCCCTCTTATCCTGCCCGTGGATGAGGTTTATACAAATGTTTCCTACCCGCCTGCCTGTTGCACCCGTGCGCCAACCCAAAGATTGCATGGGTGCCGAAAAATTGGCGTCGATTGGTGCCTCAAGGGCCTTAAGTGGCCCATTCATTAATGGCAGGCGCACATTGAAAAGCATCGTGTGCCCACCCAACGAAATATCACCTTTTGTCATTTTACCCATGTGTGTGTGGGCACGCAAACGGGAAAATTCTTGGTATTTTTTTCTAAATTGAGACACTTTATGTATCGCAATTTCGAGGGATCAAATGGCCTTTACTCTCTTATGTTCTCCTATTCCTTGTAAATTGTTTCCCTTTCTTGTACTGTGGCTCTTGTTGTTGTTCTTTTTCTTCTGCTGCTCTTGGCATTTTGACACATTTTTTGTTATGGTTCTTGGCCTTTTTTCCTCCTCTTTCTGCTGAGCAATATTATTAAAATAATGTACACTATTTTTCAAGGACTGCGTTTTTGCAATCTGGTCCTGGATGGGAAGAGAAGGAAGCTAACATGGGAGGTGCTTTCTCACACCACTGAAGTGCAGCCGTATGTGAACTAACTAATGTTATCCTTGGGTCTGTAATATTCCACTTTCCTAACCAAGCATGGTAGTCTGTATTTTACTGAATTCAGTACAAAGTGAACTTCAGGCTTACTCAGTGATTCAAGCTTTCCTAAAGTTAAAGATCAAGCCATCAGGAAACATTCACATTGCTGCTTCAACTGTCTGCATCCAACAATCTTAACTGGGGAATTCATCAGAAATACTAAGTTGTTATTTTTGTTTAGTATGCTTTTGTATGTTAGTCAAGATATAGCGACCTTAAGTTTACAGTAGTAAAACAGACCATTTGGCCCAAAGGGCTGTGCTCCACTTGAGCTGCCCCTCACCATACATCATCTCATCCTGTCAACATATCCCTCTATTCTCGTTTACTTATCTTACTTTATCTTAAATGCACCTGTCCTATTCACTCCAATCACTCCATGTGATAACAAGGTCCCCATTCTCAATACTCTCTGAGTAAAGATACTTGTCCTGAATCCCTTATTGGATTTAGTGGTGACTTTCTTGTATTCATGACCCATAAGTTTTGGACTCCAGCATAAGTGGAATGATCTCTTCTATGAACCTAATGAATCAATGTATAATTTTAAAGACCTTTAACAGAGCACCTCTAAGTCTTTTCTAGAGAAAAGAGGCCCACCCTGTTTAACGTTTTCTGACATTTGTACCTCTCAGTTCTGATATAATCCTTGTAAACCTTTTATGCACTTTCTCTGTATTGTAATATTGTTCACAAAATTTTCTGGGGGTAGAGTTTCACCCCCCCCCCCACCCGGGGGGTTGTTCAGGGGCAGGTGCAGGCCCGATCGGCACCCCTGATTGGATTCGTGCCGCCTTTTTACGTGGGCGGGCCAATTAAGATCGGGAGTGCGCTCTTTTGCGCCTCAGGAAGGTTAGGTTTAAGTTCTAGCAGTTCAATAAAGTGTTGAAAATGTTTTTATGACATGTGCCGTCATGTGAAACTGTCACATGAGCTGGGGCATGTGCATTAGTTTCAATAAAAATTTTTGAGAAAATTTAAAATCATTCATGAAACCTTATCCTGCCCATGGATGAGGTTCCATGAAAAATGCGAAGGCTGCCTGGCCTCTTTGCCTGCCCGCCGACATTAAGGTTGGACGGGCAGCTCCGTTAATTATTTTAATTGTTATTTAAATGGCCTTAATAGGCCTTTGGCCGTCAGACGGGCGTGCAGCCGAGTTGGCTGCGTCCCCGACGAGCTGAAAATCTAAATGATGTGCGGTGATGTCGGGACGCAAGCCTGATGCCACCCTGTGTCATTTTATGCCTCGGCGAGCAGGCCCTGCCCCCACTTACCGAGCCGAAGATTCTCCCCTAGGAGTTAGATCAGATACCAGAATTTGCTTCCAGACAGCAGATATTCTTCATATTGCCATCTACACCTCCTCTAGACACATGTTTTGTTTAATTTTTTGTCCTATTACCACTCCAATTGGAGCTTTGCGCCTTAAACGTTTTGTCATTTAATTTCTCCTACCTTCTGCCCTACCACACACCTTTTCTTATGTATTTTTTATTCCCACCTTCCCTCCTTTCACTTGCTTAACACCTACAACATCTCTAACTTTTTCCAGCTCTGATGAAAAGTCACTGAGCTGGATTTTATGGCCCTCCTGCCAGATGCATTTTTGGCAAGGTGTCACGTAAAATATGTCGGATGGCGATTCCACTTCCTTCCTGCACAACCTCGACCCATGTTGCAGGGAGTGTGTAGGTAAGGTGCCCACTAGGCTGCTATTGAGGCCATTAACTACCAATCCAGTTACAATTAGGGCCTCAATCCACCTCCACTGTCATGAAATGCTGGGCAGTGGCAGGCAGGCCAGAGTGCAGAGGCCTGGAATTTTAAAACTGATTTTATGAAAAGGCAGGAAGGAAAGGGAGTGCACATCAATTGGGAGGTGACCTGTGCACACCCACTTTGTTTGCCCTCGCCTAGCCTCCAAAACCCACCCCCTCCCTTGGTGCCCGATCCCTTCCCATCCTAAAAGTGTGGGATTTAC
This sequence comes from Carcharodon carcharias, assembly GCF_017639515.1. Taxonomy (NCBI): domain Eukaryota; kingdom Metazoa; phylum Chordata; class Chondrichthyes; order Lamniformes; family Lamnidae; genus Carcharodon; species Carcharodon carcharias. The sequence continues at coordinate 42,746,388 of NC_054478.1, read as the reverse complement.
CTGGGTCCAGACACCATTGACAATCTCCATCACTAAGTTCTGGTGCTGCTGGGCCTGCCAGAGCTGCTGGGCTGAAATCCGACCTTCAGCTTGTTTATGCCACCTGCAGTGTGTTATTGCTGCGGGTAGGCTTTTCTATTCGGGACTGAATTTTCTCCCGGCGAGAAGTTGGAGCAGGTGGAGGGTGTGGGGGGTGCAGGTGGGGTGGTAGCTTTGAACAGCATGCTCCCAACCCTGGTATAACTCTGTTTCTCTCTCCACAGATGCTGCCAGATCTGTATTTCCAGCATTTCAGTTTTTGTTCCAGATTTGCAGCATCCTCAGTATTTTGCTTCCATAATTTATACACGTTTCGTTGGTAAAGGTTTATTAAATGTATAACCTGGAAAAGTGTATTTTCATGTTTAAAACTATATTTAAACTTCATTAAAAAATACAATCCAGTTATTGATATTGATGCAGGCAAAATCCCAAGGTTGAAATCTTGAATCATGTTAATTAGTCACATAAGCCCTGTAAGTCCTAAACATATCTCAAAATCATGTACCATGCAGTGCAATTTGCACATATGTGTTTTGAATATGGATCTTAAATGTTGGAGAAACTGGATGTACTGAATGGCATTTTTTAATTACTTCCACCCTCTAAAATTTACTAGAATTGTCTAATTTCATTGATTGACAGGATCAAGAGGGATTTAAGGGTCTGTTGTGCCTTGAGCATGTAAACTGCACTCTTCTGTTAAAATTATTTTTTAAGCACAACTTTAAAATGTAACCAATTGGTGACATGTCCCATTGTGCTGTGTTCCAGAGAATTATTGTTTGCATTTCAGATTTTTAAAAATTGTTTTATGCTATTTCCTGACATGCAGATGGCTAGAGAATAAACAACACCAGATCAGAATTTTTAAAAAGCAGTAACTGATCTTTTGAAGCTTTAAGCTGCTTTTGTCTTTCTGACAAAACATAGAAGTAACTAAAATGTGTTTTTTTTCTTAATTATATGAGGCTTTAATGAAAAGGTAGTGATTTTTTTTGACAGGTTTATCAATGAATGCTATGGTCCACAAAGGTTATTTTTATTGTGACTTGAAACCCAAAGTTAAACAGTGGTGCATTTTAAAAGCACACACTTTCCAGAATTCTGGATTACATGTTGCTTTTTTCTAACTGAGCAAATGCACCAGCAGTTTTTGCTATTCATAAGTGATTTGATTGTCTTTAAAACGACAACATTTATAGAAGAATTAAGTGCATCAGTTCCGTCCATAATGAGCAGGGTGAAACAACTTCTCAGTCTGTCGCCTTGCTTATTGGTCCTGAAATAAATTGATGATACTTTAAAACACTCCTTGCAACAATTGTGTAGAGCACACAGTTCTGAAGGAAAACAAAAAATATTATTTTTCAATCCATTAATCATCTTCATTCGGTAATAATCCTTAGCGTGTAAGCGTGAGCCAGAACCAATTTATTGGGCCAGAGTTTACTGCAGAAGTGCATTCAATACATCTGCCATTAGTTCGACTTGCCAGTGCTCCTTCAGCTTGAAATACCTGTGCCCATAAAGTCACTGAAAATGTGAGCTGATAATATCACATTGAAGGAAAGAGGGCATCCAGAATTTGTGTGAACAGGGCAACCAAAGGGGTATCTCCTTAACCAATGAGATTTAAGGTTTGAAAAATAAACACACACACAGAATGTGAATTCAATGCCAAATCAGATATAGAAAGTGAAAGAAAGGTAAGCAAAAGAAGGATTGGATTAGGTGAGAGACAATAAAGAGAAATGAAAAATAAGAAAAATACATTTAAGTTTGATATTTGAAAAAATTCTCAGAAAAATTCAAAACCTATTGCAAGTTCCTTAAAAAGAAGTGAGGCTAAGGGTGAGATGCCATCTTCATGAAACCATCGCTGGAACATTGCAATAGAACAACAACCAACTTTTGGATTCTGATATTTAACTGCACATCTGCTCCTCACCTGAAGTTGCTGTACCATTTACTCATGAAAAATGGCAAGCATCATTAGCTTTGCTATTACCTTGACAACAAATTCTGGCCCAAAGTTGTTTTCTTTGTTTGCACATTATTCTTTGAAATAACTGCATATGATGAAAGTTGAAAGCAACTGATTTCTCAAATACATGGGAGCCCCCTACAGGTTTGATTTGACTGTTAATATTTTGATAAAACAGAGATGAACCAACACTTTCCTATTCAGTGGAATATTTTTAATTCTTCGCACTGCTATGAGCATCAAGCTATATGAATAAAGTCAATTAAATTTAAGGCAAAACCTGGCATCTTGGGAACTCAAATAGTTGAGTCCTAACTCCCTACCAGAAGGATATGAGACCAAAAATTCTCAATAGTCCTTTGCTCAGAATTGCTTGTCTCACTTGGGTGACTTCTGTCAATTTTAAGTTGGACTGCAGTGCCCTAGGGAGGGAAAAATGGCAGATACCAGCTGGCCTTACTTGAAACGATGCTACAGTTGACAAAAATACAGAGCTGAATTTATGCCAGCTGTACCGGAACTGGCACCTAAACTGTCCCATCATCTCTGTAGAAGGAAAAATGAGATTAAAAAGATCACACATAGAGCAAAAATGCAAGGAAAATGGTGAATAAAACATATATTTTAAATAACTATTTTATTTTCATTTATTTGACACTCGAACCTATTTTTTTCTCATATGTCTTTATTTCTGACTAACTACTCAACAGTTGTTTAAATATTGATTTTGCATGGTTGGTTTAGATTAATATTAAAATAAGTATTCAACAAGCGTTGGGTATGATTATTGTTTTACAGAGATGGGGGAACAACAATTTTATCTCAGTGTCCCCAGCCAATGAAGGGGAAAAAAATCTATCAGCAAAAGATCCTTGTCCTGATTAATATCCAATAAACATACATCATGGTACATATTGGTTGCTTATTTCCATTTTCATTATGACTTGAAATCCAATATTAAAAAATGGTTCATTTTAAAAACCCACTCAGCCTAGAAAGCTAGTATACACATTACTCTTTTCTAACTAAGGTAATGCTTGAGCAGACTCTGCTGCTCATAAGTGATGTGTTGGTCTTTGAAATGACAAAAATTATAGAAAAATTAAATGCATCAATTATGTGCATAATTAACAGAGTAAAAATGTGTGTGTGTGTGTGTGTATGTGTTGGCTCAGAATGGAAGCCACTTTTCTATGATTCTCCTTTGTAAATAAATAGTCTGTCAAAAATAACCACTTGGGCAAGATGTTGGAGGGCTGCCAGCACTTGTGAAATCATGCCCCACATTGAGCAATTAAGAAAGGAGAGGAGAAATTTGGGGAAAAGAAATTAGGCATTAATATACTGCAATACACTATTTCCAAATTATTATTTAAATAATTACTGAAGCTGTAATGACAAATAGTGCAATAATTATAAATGTCCTAATGTAATACTTTAAATCTGTCTTCTAGAACACTTTTTCTAAACATCAATCTTTTGATGCACATTAGGACAGCAAATACTAAATATTCAATGACTAAAAATAAGATATGAGAGTCACCTATTAGAGGAACAGCCAGCTAAAATGTAGAATAGGCACATTTAGTGAGTGAATATCTTTTAATTAACATTTTCAGTGATACAGTATTCCTTCTTCACAGCTGAAGTGGATTTGTTGGATATTTGACTGTCAATCTTGCTTCGGTTGTGCTCACTCACCTCTGGATCAAGAGGCTGTAGGTTCAAGCCCCACTACAGGAATTAAGTTCACAATTGCACTGGCTTTTCAATGAGACAAAGTGAAGGCACAGTTTGCCCTTTCAGGTGCAGATGAAAGACCCCATAGCACTAATTAAAGTACTGAAGGAGAGTTCTCCCAGCATCCTAGTTAACATTTATCCCTCAACCAACACTATTAAAACAGGTTCTCTGGTCAATTATCTCATTACTGTTTGTGGAAGCTTGTTTTGTGCAAACTGGCTTGTTATTTTTCTCCACATTACAATAGTGTTCACATTTCAAAAGCATGTTGTTGATTGAGGAGTAAGTTAGGACATCCTCAGATCATGAAAGGGGCCATATAAATGCAAACTGGGTATAATTAGCTGTTGGTTTTGCGGGAAGTCCACTTGCCCAACCTATGATATACAAACCATGTGATTTTTTCCAAAGTCAGCATCATTTACATTGTAGACTCTATTTTATGGGGTGCTGCAGCCCACCATCATTTCCCACCACCACCCCCTCCTCCCACCAGCAGCCACCTAAATGTCAGGGAGCCTGTCCATGATCCTGACGGCTGCCCCACAGCAATTTAACGCAGCGTTAATTGCTTTAGGATGAGAATTCTGCCCCTTTCTTGGGAGGCAGTCACGCCTTAGATAGCTGCCAGCCAATTGGATGGTTGGCAGCTCTGTAATTCCAGTAGTGCCAACCTGGAGTTGTGGCCACTGCTGGAACTACAGAGTCTTGCCATGCCAAGGAGCCCAGTTAAGTCCAGGGTGAGGGTGGCAGCTGGCAGGGGAGGGAGGTGGGGGCTGGTTTCAAGAGGCTTAAATGGAGGGGTGGGGGGAAACGTAAAAGACAGGAATGACCTTGAGGGCACCTCTGATGGGCCCAGGGCTCTTGCAAAGAGGTTCCCTTTCAACCTTGCCCAACACTAGCTCCTACAGCTAATGCTGATGGAGTTCCCACAAGATGTGGGTTTACCCTGGCCACTGGTAAAGTACTGGTAGGGATGGGATGAGGCCTTTAAGTAGCCATTAATTGGGCACTTAAGGCCCTCAATAGGCCTAAGGCCTGGAGAGGTGCCGATACCTCCACTGTCTCACCCCACCGCCCCCACCCATATCCCACCCCCTATAAAATTTCATATATGTTGGTAGTGGGCAGGTAGGGAATTGGTGCTTAAGCCACATGTTGGATTTTATGGACTCCCAGCCTTCAAATCCACTGGTGGGGAATGTAAAATCCAGCCCATGAGTGTAAATTCTCACTTTGAAAAATGAGCTTACCCTTTGGAGGAAGGAAAAACAAGTGCTACAGCTGAATTTGATGACCAGCAGAGCTTAAAATAACAGTCTGCATTTAGATACATAGCTGCATGCATTTTCAGATGGTACAAAACACCCATTTCTCTGATGGGGCTGTAGACATTCTATTGGAGGAAGTGAGGCACTAGAGGGTGACTTTGTTTGGGGTGCAGTGCCACAGGCGAGCTGTCCAACAAACAGGAATAACCATCCAATGAGAATGAACATATGCTTGAAGCCAATATATGAAGAAGTTGGATGACCTTACCATGTCAACTATGGTAAGAGAACATACTTCTATTCCATTAGCTCAGCAGGCTGAGTAACTATGAGATTTACAATAACCTGAAGTACGGTAGCATAGTGGTTATGTTACTGGACTAGCAACCTAGAGGTTTGGACTAATGGTTTGGAAATATGAGTTCAAGTCCCAACATGGCAGCTAGGAAATTTAAATTCAATTATTGAAAAGCTGGAGTTAAAAAGTTAGTATCAATAGTAGTGACCATGAAACAACCAGATTGTTGCAAAATCTCATCGCATTCACAAATATCCTTTAGGGAAGGAAATCTACTGCCCTTGCACATATTGACAAATCTGTGACCCCAGACTCAAAGCCATATGGTTGACTCTTAACTGCCCTCTGAAATGGGTCCAAATCCTGGAAGTCCCTCCCTAACAGCACTGTGGGTGTACCTACACTGCACAGGCTGCAGAGGTTCAAGAAAGCAGCTCACAAGCACCTTTTCAAGAGCAATTGGGGTTGGGCAATAAATGCTGGCCTAGCCAGCGGAGCTCACGTCCTTGAAAGAATTTTTTTAAAAATGCTTAGTAAGTCTCTCAGTTGTATTTAAGAAGGCAGCTCAGCACCACCTCCTCAAAGGCAATCATTGTGTGCTCAGGAGGGGAATGCCGAGACATAACAATTGTCCAGAAATTACTGAATACTTAAGTTATGGCAGTGTGATAAAATGAAAAATAGGGGAAAGAAAACTCACCTCAAGTTTAAATTGGAGTTGTAGTTTGGGAACTACAGTTCTTGTTGGGCCTAGAGACTTCTACGCATGAATTGGCTGGGAAATGGCCTTATATGCACAGTTCATTTCTTTTACGTCTTTAGGCCGGGAACCGGTTCTGCATGCCTGCACGGAAGAAAAAAAAGAAAAGTGAAACAGCGTGAAATTGCAGGTCAGATGACCTGAACAAGTGTACCATTAGAAGGAAGGTGTCCCAAGGAGCAGGACATGGGGAGATGAACAGGGGGCAGGTCCCAAACAAAGAAGATCCTAAACCAGGGAGTGGGGCAGAAAGAGGTCTCAAAAGAAGGTTCCAGGTAAAGGACAAGGACAGTGATCAGAAACAGATTCTTTTAAGTAAAATTAAGGAAAAGGAGCATAGCAATAGGCTCTGAATTAAAGAGAGAGAGATGCGAGGAGCAGATTTGAAGTTAAGTGGGCTCGAGAGAAGCCCTGAAGATCCAAAAGGGCAGCCAAAGTTTGATGATCCCTTGCTGTGGGTATAAGGGCAGAGGTAGCTGTTTGAGAAGTGATGTTCTATTTGGCATGGCCAAAGATCTGAAATTGTGCTTGGAAAGTGAAACTTGAGTGTATGCAGAGATCCAGAGGAAATGAATCTCAGAAGATGAGGTTGGAACCTTGGAGGTGGACCCTTGTCGAAGCTGCCTGAAATGCAAATAGTGCACTAAATGAGTAGAGATCCAACATCTGGATTATGCATGTCAGCTTCAATTTTGAACCAGTTTGGCCCACTTAATGCCTGAAAATCAGATGTAACTGGTTGGAAAGCCCAGGCATTAAGTGGCATTTTCATGTGCTCTAAAATCAGAAGAGAACTTTCTAGGGCTCAGATAGAACATTGGATTTTGTTGTAATAATGATGGTGTAACTGACAGCATTCACCGTCATTCCTCCACTTAAAATGACAGCGCTTTGCAGATTTTGACACGCATGGAAATACACTGTTGCTGTCAGTGACTGTACTCTCCTCCATAGGGTATGCTGTAGGTGACCAACAGCTAAGTCAAAGAGTTGGGTTTTAAAATCAGGTTCTGCAAGTCCAATACCCCTTGCAATCATGGTTTGGTGAGAATTTCTACTCTGTTAGTCTCACTATAAGTACCTTTGAAAATGTTCCACCATGACAAGATAAGAACATTTTTCTTGTATGTTATTGAGTTATGATTTTATCCTGTTGCTTCAGTACAGGACTCTGAACATTCAAAATTTTAGTTTCTCAATATTAAACTGAATCCTTATTGCCTGGCTTTTAGTATGCAGACACATGTCTACAAAGCACAGAGATAACCAGAAAACAAAAGAAAAAAAGGAAAACATTTCAAATTCTGGGAGCAAAATATAAACAGAACATGCTGGAATTATGGTCTGAACATGCGGTCTGTCCGCAAGAATGACCTAAACCTCCCTGTCACTTGCCGTTTCAACACTCCACCCTGCTCTCTTGCCCACATGTCTGTCCTTGGCTTGCTGCATTGTTCCAGTGAAGCCCAACGCAAACTGGAGGAACAACACCTCATCTTCCGACTAGGCACTTTACAGCCTTCCGGACTGAATATTGAATTCAACAACTTTAGGTCTTGACCTCCCTCCTCCATCCCCATCCCCTTTCTGTTTCTTCCCCCTTCCTTTTTTTTCCAATAAATTATATAGATTTTTCTTTTTCCCACCTATTTCCATTATGTCTAAATATTTTAAAATCTTTTATGCTCCCCCCACCCCCACTAGAGCTATACCTTGAATGCCCTACCATCCATTCTTAATTAGCACATTCGTTTAGATATATATCACCAACTTCAACACCTATGTGTTCTTTTGTTCTGTTGTCTATGACATCTTTTGATGATCTGCTTCTAACACTGCTTGCTTGTCCCTACAACCACACCCCCCCTGCACTTCTCTCCCCCCACCCAACCCACCCTTCCCACACACACCTTAAACCAGCTTATATTTCACTCCTTTCCTATTTCTACTTATTTCTGTCGAAGGGTCATGAGGACTCGAAACGTCAACTCTTTTCTTCTCCGCTGATGCTGCCAGACCTGCTGAGTTTTTCCAGGTAATTCTGTTTTTGTTTTATGCTGGAATTACATATTAGGCTCATCTCAAGGAGAAAAGCCAGGTAATGTTGTTTTGTGTGTATACATATCATCAGAACTAATGGCACAATGGGCTGAATAGTACCCTTTTCTGCTGTAAACATCCAGAGCTCAGTGCAGTCTGTCAGTGAATGAGGGAAGGAGTTCGATTGATATTTGGATTGCATGTGCAGCTTGTTTCTCCCTTACAAAAAAAACACCACAAAATTATGAAATGTAAGTGAATGTCTCTTGTGTCTTTTCACCCCTCCACTACCTTCACATTTTTGTTCTTTTTTTAACTATTAGGATTTATATAGTTCATAACATCTCAAAACGTGCATCACAGGCATGTTGTCAAACAAAGTTTTGACCTCAAGGACAAATTAGGACAGATGAGCAAGAGTATGGTCAAAGCGTTAGGTATTAAGGAGCTTTCTAAAGGATGAGAAAGAGATAGAGAGGTGGATAGGTTTAAGGAGGGAATTCTGGAGCTTAGGACCTAGGCAGCTGAAGGTATATCCTCCTATGGTGGAGAGACTAAAACTGGGGATGCATAAGAGGCCAAAATTGGAAGAGTGCAGGCATCTCAGATATATATCCACATTATCTTTCTGATTCACCCCCATTTTATCCAATTGTTTCCTGTTTTGCAGTTTGCCCTTTTTTCAAACATGATAACTTCATCACTGTGATTGAAGTATCTGTTCATTCTCTCCCACTCTTCTCCAGCTCTTTTTGTCTATTTTTGCACTGCATGACATTGTCTGTTTTTCTCTCCACCTTCAGCTCAAATGAAGAAAGCACATACAAGATGTCCTTTACTGATATTGATTGACCAGCAATATATTTCCAACAATATCTGTTTTTAACCAGTGAGAATGTGTTTCCCTGGCAACTCTCATTAGATTTTGGAATTGCAGAAAATATAAAGAAGAAAGCAAGCCACTGGAAATTAAATTACATATTTTCATCATAAAAAATCATTATGTATGTATGCTTCTCAGGCATAATTGTTCCAGTATTTTCCGTATTTATTATGCTTATACAATTTACAATGGAGCACTCTTTCAATGTCCTCATCGGTGCCAGAACTATTCAGTTTATCCCCTCCAGGACAATATATAGAAGTTTAATCTAGATGTCAAGGGCATCTTCAATATGGAGGTAACTATTTCTGTGTGCTGTTATAAAGTTAAATACAGGGGGTCAGCAACAGTCCTGCTAAGAAAATATTCAATCAAGTCTAATACACTTCACAAACCTTAAAGGTGCCTGCTGCATCTATTGGTACTGATATGCCCTCTATTTTAAAAAATGCATTTATGTAGTATCTTTCATGGACCTGACGATAACCTAAAGCACCTTACAGCCAATGAAATACCTTTGAAGTGTCAGCACTTCAAAGCTCATAAAACAGCTATAAGATAACGATCAGAAAATCTGTCATTTAGTGATGTTCGTTGGTCATAACACTGTGAAGAACTCTCTTCTTCAAGCTGTGTCATGGGATCTTTTACCCACACTTGACTATTACAATAGTCTCCATGTTGTGTAAACATGAGCTCACCCAAAATTCTGCTGCCTATCCTAATTCACACTATGTTGCATTCACCTATCATCCTTGTGCTCACTGACCTATATTTGTTCCCAGTCCAGCAACACCTCAATTTTTAAATAATTGTTCTGGTTTTCAAATTCCAGCTTTGCCTCTACCCTTTCTCTGTAACCCCTCCTGCCTTATAACTCTCTGAAATATTTATGATCCTCCGATTCTGGCCTCTTGCGTATCCCCAATTTAAATCATTCCACAATTGATGGCTGTGGTTTCAGCTGCCAAGGCCCAAAGTCCTGGAATTCCCTCCCTAAGCTCCTCCCTCTCTCTGCCTTTCTCTCCTCCTTTAAAATACTCCTTAAAGCCTAACTCTTCTTGCAAGCTTCTCATCCCCTGAAAGAGCATCTCCTTATGTGCTTCGGTGTCATATTTTGTTTGATATGGCCCCTGTTTTATTACTTTAAAGATACGATAGAAATGCAAGTTGTTGTTGACAGGACATCAATTGAAAGGGTCTTTTGAAATATGATATGACTGACAGTGCAAGGCTCCCTCAAAATTGCACTGACGTGTCAACCTAGATTATGTGCTCGAGTCTCGAGCAGAATTTGAACCCATGATCTTTGCACCCAGATTCGAGAGCTCTATCATTGAGGATGAGGAAAAACTATCACTCTCCAATGCATGTAATCCCAAGTACCCTTTATTATTTACTTCAAGTTATTTCTAATTTTATCTATTGATTAAGAAATTTGAAACATGCATTAAACTAATCTTGCAAATGTATGTTGAGAATGTCAATATTTAAGAAAAATATACCAATAATAAAAATTCTTGAAAGTCTTTTTTTTTAAATCAGGATTTTGAATCTTTATTTATGATACATAAATGGCAAAAGCAAATTCAATGAAGAAATGACCCAACTTGTTTCGATGCACTTAGCCCCAGAATATAGTAATTGGCCTGGAAATTTGGTGGGGTTTCTCTCTCTTAGCAGGAGCTTGGGGGGGGAACACTCAGTGAAACAGTATAAATGGATAAAAACAAAAAAACTGCGGATGCTGGAAATCCAAAACAAAAACAGAATTACCTGGAAAAACTCAGCAGGTCTGGCAGCATCGGCGGAGAAGAAAAGAGTTGACGTTTCGAGTCCTCATGACCCTTCGACAGAACCTCTGTCGAAGGGTCATGAGGACTCGAAACGTCAACTCTTTTCTTCTCCGCCGATGCTGCCAGACCTGCTGAGTTTTTCCAGGTAATTCTGTTTTTGTTTCAGTATAAATGGATGCTTTCTTAGGGGATTTCACTGATCTTCCACCAAAGATACATAATGATAATTGTAGAACCCCACAGATTTCATCAGCTTTATAAATGGTTGGATTTCTGAGGAAGGCATCAATTCAAATAGAAGCATCCTTTGAGTCTTATTTTAACATATGTTTGATGGTAGCCCTTTGAGCTCAAGAGACGCCTTTGTCTCAGTAAACAAAAACACTCGCAGCTTACTTAGTGGAATAATCTATCAAAATCCAAAGAGGCAGAGAGGCCTGAAATGGCCAGCAATGAATTGGTTCATAAAAGTTAATGTACAGAAGACTTGTGTCCAGCTTAATTGCAACTTTAACGTCACTTAATGCAGGGAACGTTACTGTTGTTTTTTTTTAAATCTTCCTGGAGAGCATAGTTAAGTCCATGAATTATGTGTATCTACAATGTGTTGGTGCTTCTGTTCATTTATCCAACCACAGTGTAATAAATCTATTTGGTAGTTTATGAACTAAGCCTTGTGAGGTATTTGCTCAATGGCCATCTAAATTCAAAGATGACCACAGCTAATGTAAGAAGTAAACTCAACAATGTAGTTTGGCGGTTTCTTGGGCATACTGCAAATACCTCAGCAAAGCACAATCTTGGTCATAAGGAGTGATGGCTTGAGTGGAGGAGCTGTCAGAGATGCTGAACCACAGTAAAAACCTTAATACGCTTAAGGTTTCTTGGAGAGCAAGCCACACAATTATCTCTGAAATCTCTAAAATAAGCTGTACATGTAAGAAAAATAATTCATTATTGAGGGTAAAGATCATAAGATCATAAGAAATAGGACCAAGAGTAGGCCATTCGGCCCTTCAAGACAGCTCTTCCATTCAATAAGATCACGGCTGATCTGCTTATGGTCTTAACTCCACTTTACTGCCTGTCTCCCTTATCGATCAGAAATCTGTCTAACTCAGCCTTGAATATATTAAATAATCCAGCCCACTGTTGAAAATAATTCCAAAGACTGGTGACCCTTTGAGGGAAGAAATTCTTCCTCATCTCCATCTTGAATGGGAGACCCCCGATTTTTAAACAATGCCCCAAGTGGTTTCCCCAAGAGAGGAAATATCCTCTCAGCATCTACACTGTCAAGTCCCCTCATGATCTTCCATACTTCAATAAGATCACCTCTCATTCTTCTAAACTCCGATGTCCAGGCCAAATCTGCTCAACCATTCCTCATAATACAACCCCTTCGTTCCAGCAATCGGCCTAGTGGACCTTTCCTGAACTGCATCCAATGCAAGTATGTCCCGCCTTAAGTAAGGAGAACAGAACAGTAAACAGCACTCCGATTATGGCCTCACCAATGCCCTGTACAGTTTGAGCAACACATCCCTATTTTTATACTCCATCTCCCTTGCAATAAAGGCCAACATTTTATTTTCCTACTTAATTGTTTGCTGTACCTAGTTGCTAACATTTAGCTCATGGCCCATGTGTTTCAAAATAATGTTTAGTTTTAGAAATTAATGTTTAACTCCAAGAAATGTGATAAATGCAATTAAAGAAAGCGTGGGGTGGAATTTTCCGTGCCCATTGGTGTCAGTGTCATGGCGAGCGTGAGGGGACAATATGGCTGGAAGTGAAATTCGATTTCACGCCGTTGTGAAGCCAGTTTGCAACCATACGCTGGTGGGCTGCTTTTACCACTGTCAGATGCGGGAACGTCATTTTAACACATCTGCATATCATTATAAGCCCTGTTTGCTGGAATCATCCCCTCATGCTGGATCCAGGCACCTCGGCATGATTAGATGTCAACATGTTCCACCACTGCATTTATAAGGTGTGCACCTGGCGAGCTGCACTTCAAGGGGAACTCAGAGGTGAATGCACAGTAACATAGCTCGCGAGGGTCACCTGTTGGTCTTCAAGGTTGAGCTACCGTGCATTCAGGCGAGGGCACAGCCAAGTCATTTTCTCCCGGCTGGCTGACAGTGCGGTGCCAGGGCAAGGGCTGTACTGCAATTAGGGGCAGCTTAGGGGGGAAAGGGCACTGCAGTTGATGGTAGTGTACAAGCACGTACAGGTGGAGGGGGGGACAGAAGTGGCCTTATGGAAACCTTGTATAAAGTGACCATTTCTCTGCAGCTGAGCCAGTTCAGATGCATCCACGTTGGTGTGCTTGGAGTCAGGCCTCTAGCTTATCTGCCAACTCAAGCAATGCAGAGGCCTGGAAGTGTCAACAAATGCTCCAGAGCTTTTCATCCCTTGGGCACAGACTGCAAACAATTAGCATTTTAGTGGAATGCAGAACAATTGGATAACTGGACACATTGCACAATCTCCTTGTGAAAGCTGACCATGGAGCAGCATTGGTGGAAGTGCTCACAGCCCCTTGCAATGTCATCATTCTGGTTTGGACCTGTCTCACCATGGTTCAAACTAACATTGCAGGTTAGGAGAATGCCTGTGCCTGAGCTGAGAGCACAGCCATTGATCAGGTGGAGTGGGGTGGAGGAGGCTGGGGTTTCGGGCAGCCATGCAGCGTGCTAAACTCTGGCCATCCAAGTGGTGGCCAGTGCTCTCCGCAACGCATTAAGGAGCCTTCAGACTTAACCAACAGAGGCTATTAGTACACCCAAGCTAACCCACGCATCTCTGTCTTTTACCCTGAGGAGTGCATCGGGAGAGTGGAGCCTGATAATCTAGCTGTATACCTCGTGGCATACAGAGAGTGGAAACAAAGCAGAACGGAGCGACGGAGGCAACTGGCTGGGCAGAGGGAGGAGTAGCACCCTCAGGAGGAAGGGGCAGCTAGGGCTCCCACACACACTGCTGAAGAGCCACAGTGAGCCATCGCTGGCCACGGCCTCGCTAGACACAGAGTCTATAGTAGGTGTTTGTCATTCCTACAGATGACCGAAAACCAGTGTCGCCAAGGATTGCACATGTCCAAGGAACTGGTCGGTTACATCTGCCACCTGCTGTAGGGTTTAGTGCAACGGGGACATGGAGGGCATCCAATGCCACTGGCTGTGAAAGTGACCGCAGCGGTCAATTTTTACACAAGTGGCTCCTTTCAGGGCTCCACAGGAGACCTTTGTGGGATATCACAAGCTGCCACCCACAAATGCATCTAGGAGGTCATGGATGCTACCTTCATAAAGGCACTTTTTGCAATTCACCTGGAAACAGAAAAGCCAGGAAGCAAGGGCGCTGGGATTCAACCAGATCTCAGGTTTCCCACAGGTGTAGGTTGCCATCACTGTGCTCACGTGGCGCTCAGATCTCCGTGGCAACCAGCAGTCAACTTCATCAACCGCAAGGGCTTCCACTCACAGAATGTTCACAAATGCATCCCGCATGTCTGTACATGGATCCCAGGGAGTGTCCATGACTCCTACATTCTCAGGAGGTCTTAGAACCCTGATGTGTTCCAGTGTCCAGAGAGGCTGCAGGGCTGGCTCATCGGGGACAAGGCCTACCCACAGAGGATTTGGCTGATGATGCCTGTGCGGCGGCCTCAGTGTGCAGCAGAGAGAAGGTACAACGAGACTCATGCTGCAATTTGCACCTTGTTGGAGCTAACCAGCAGAATGTTGAAATTGAGGTTCAGTGCCTGATGGAGACCTGCAATACAGTCCACAGAGGGTGTGACACATCGTCATCACCTGCTGCGCCCGTCACAACCTGGTGCTGCAACGGGGCGAGGAGCTAGCTGAGGAGGAGATGGAAGAGCTTCATATCTCCTCCAATGAGGAGGACATTGATGGGGCTGAGGGTGAGGGGGTCTTCAAAAAAGAGGATGATGGCAACGACGCCCTCGCACTGGCCAGACAAAGCAGGCACACTTGGGAGGCCCTCATAGCTGCTAGATTCTTGGAGGATGATAATGACATGCAATGAGGAGACACCATAGATCCTCACATTGCATCGTTTGACTCCAGTCTGGCTGATGGCAGTGCATATACCCTTTGTGATAAGGCTCCTGTCACGGAGTCGCAGCGGATGCCTATAGCCCCTACATTCCAGGAGGATGACAATAACATGCAGTGGAGATACTCCATAGATCCTCACATAGCTTATGTGATTGTCTGACTCTTGTCTGGCTGATGGCACATCAATTGCGCTCTGTGAACAGGGTCATATCATGGGGATGCGGTGGGGAAACATTAACTTCTCCTGATCCTATGGCATCCTTCATGAGCTGAACCCTTCAGGACCACACTGTTACTGCCACACCTGCTGATGAGATGCCAGCCACACCTCAAAAAGGTGCTGGGAGCTCACAGAGAGAATGACGGAACTCTGTGCTGCTAGCCCAGGAGATTCTGGCAGCAATGATGAGGCCCATGGAGGTGCAGACATGACTGATGTGACCAGTGACAGTGAAGGCGCACCATCAGTGTGCTGCGAAGGTTTACAAAGCACAGGGAAGAGGTCCCAGATTGAGACACCTCCCTTTATCTTGTGCAGGTACCAGGGTATCACATCTGAGTGACATGAGCACTGCTCATCAGAACTGGGAGCGAGAGGCAAGGAGACATTTTTGAAAGTTTATTAACAAGGCAAACATTATGTACAAGTGATTAACACCCATGCCCAGGCTGTGCAACTGCATCTTCTCAGCCTTCCTAACCTTGCCGGTACATCTTGGAGCTCCCTGGACATCCATGGCGGGGGTAGAGGCAGCCTGCCGACTGCTATGCCCTGGTTGTAATGACCTTGGTGGGCGTCCTCTGGAGGACCGAGACCTGCAGGGCCCCGGCCTGCTTTCAGTATCCTGCTTGTGGCAGCGGTGCCCTCCTCGGCCTGTGGAGCTGGATTTGTTTGGGTCATAGGAAGAGGGGATTCGGATGGGCTGGAGACTCTGGGAGTCACCTGGGTGGATGGCTCCAGGGTATGCCCCTGATGATCCTCCTCCTTATTGGTGCCCAAGGTTCCCTGGCTGAGGAGAAGGGGAAGCTGGAGTGAGATTGACACGCCCTGCACCCCTCTCACGTTGACGCTGTTGGAGGCCAATAATGGTATCAGCGATGGTGCTCAGTCCGCGCAGCAGTGCAGGACCAATATCCTGGACAAAGATCTCCATGGCGGCCACGATCCCACCAGTGTTGACCTCAGTGTGTCGGCATGCTCGCACTATCACTTCAAAGTGATGGTGGATGGATTCCTCTATCGTGCCTTGCAATCTGAGGAGTGCAGCGGACATCCCTTCCTGATGTTCCTGAACTTGCCTTTGCAGCTCCAGGAACTGAGGTATGACTGAGTCCAGAGGCTCATTATTTGACTCGGACTCAGCAGATTTTTGGTCCCCAGCAGTTCTCCGAGTGCTGGAAATCTGGGAAATTCCTGCCTGCTGTGGATCAAACAGTGTGATGTGTTCACCAGATTGTGATCCCGAGGCTACTCAAAAGCTAGGTCTCACAGAGGTCTGTGTCTCTGCACTCGTGGGGGGTTTGGGTGAGCATTGTGATGGGACTTGACAATGATTTAAGCAGATTTCTCTTTTGAGGTGTCTTCGGGGTTTGAGCTGAGGACCTGGCCATGGATTCCCTTGGCAGTTTCCCAGATGTGCCTGCGAAACAAAGGAGAGATAATTAGTGTATAGCAGTGGCCTGTGAAACAGGACACATCACTCACAGCATGGTTGCCTGATGGATGTTGCACAACTGGACCCTCATTGGTAGAGCAGCGCCGACCTCACCGTCAGCACAGGGATGGTACAGATACTCGCCAGCCAGCTGGATAATTCTATTTTTGAAACCAGTGAGGAGTTTGATTTCAGACATTCCATCAGCAGTGTGTGACCTCTCCCTTTGGTTGTGCGCCAGCTTGTCCTACATGAATATAGATGGAAAGAGTGTAAGCAGGATGCTTGCCAGGCCAGATGATAAGTATGCCTGCATTGTGTGGGTGTTGAGTGGTAACATAGATGGGATGAGGACAATGAAGGTGTGTGTGAGAGATTGAATGCTGATGCCCCTTGAAGTTGCTGTTAGTGAGATCCTTGTGGATGTGTGATGGGTTTGTGAGTTGAGAGGAATGAGAAGAGTGACTTACCTAGGCAGAACGGAGATCAGTCACCATCTTTTGGCATTGGGGGCTGTCCTCTTTTGCAGGGTGTTGGCGTTGGCCACCGCTGCTACTGCCTCCCATGCTGGATTGGTTACCTTGCTTGCTGGCCTCCGCCCAGAGTGGAGATAGAGTACATCATACCGGGCCTCCACTGCATCCAGTAGGTGCTCGAGGGAGGTGTTGGTAAATCTGGGGGCAGCATGTTTCCTCCCTTTGGCAGCCGTGACTTTGCAGCAGCTTCCTATCCCTTGAAGAGTGCTAGCTCTTTGTAGTGGTGGCCTTTAAATATGGTGCCCGGTTTAGTGAAGGCCTGATGTGATGTTGGGGCATGCAAGTGAGTGGGTACCACACCAGTGACCCGGCATGTTTCCCGGGAATACATAATTAATGCAGCAGGATTGCAACAATACAGTGTGAGAACCCGCCACTGTGACCAGCAGGTAAAATATCCTTTTTCCCACCCGCTACTGAACTTAGTGCAAATCTGGGATGGTTCCTCCATTGGAGTCTACTCTACCCTTAAAAATGTTGGGGCCTTGTTAACTTAAGAGGGAAAGGTAAGATCATAAAACATCAGGTGGGCTTACTTAGCTCAAAAACTGGAGATGTAACGTTGCAAGGAAGAGCCATCCAGGGAGATGGTTTAGTTTTAGGAGTTAGAGCCAAATTGGTTTAAAACATTCAGTGAACCCTGAAAGATTGTAAATCCCATTTACTGCATCAGGTCAAGTAAGAAATTGTAAATAAAGGATAATTAATCTAAAGGTCAGTTTGCAGACAGCCCAGAACAAGGTTGCTAGAGAAAATAGCAGGCCCGAGGATTGGGAGCAGTTTAGAATTCAGCAAAGGAGGACCAAGAGATTGATTAAGAGGGGGAAAAAATAAGAGTATGAGAATAAACTTGCAAGGAACATAAAAGTGGACTGTAAAAGCCTCTATAAGTATGTAAAAAGAAAAAGATTAGTGAAGGCAAATGTAGGTCCCTCATAGTCCGAAACAGGAGAATTTATCATCGTGAACAAGAAAATGGCAGAGCAATTAAGCAACTAATTTAGTTCCGTCTTCACAGAGGAAGATACAAATAACATACCAGAAATGCTAGGGAAACCAAGGGTCTAGTGAGAAGGAAGAATTGAAGGAAATTAGTATTACTAAAAAATAGTGCTGGAGAAATTAATGGGACTGAAAGCTGATAATCTACATTTTAGGGTACTAAAGGAGGTGACCAAGGAAATTGTGGATGCATTGGTTATCATCTTTCAAAATTCTGTACATTCTGGAATAGCCCCAGTAGATTGGAGGATGGCAAATGTAACCCAGCTATTTAAAATGGAGGGAGGGGGATTACAGGGAATTACAGACTGGCTAGCCTAACATCAGTAGTAGGGAAAATGCTAGAGTCTATATAAAGGATGGGATAGCAGGACACTTAGGGAAGATCAACGGGATTCAACAAAGTCAACATGGATTTATGAAAGGTAAATCATGTTTGACAAACTTACTGGAGTTTTTCAGGATGTAACTAGCAGAATAGAATAGGGAGAGCCAGTGGATGTGGTGTATTTGGAGTTTCAGAAAGCTTTTAATAAAAACCCACACATGAGATTAGTATGTAAAATTAAAGCACATGGAATTGTCGCTAATATATTGGCATGGACTGAGAATTGGTTAGCAGACAGGAAACAGAGAGTAAGAATAAACAGGTCCTTTTTGGAATGGCGGGCGGTAACTAGCGAGGTACCTCAGGGACCAATGCTTGGGCCCCAGCTATTCACAGTATATATCAATGATTTGGATGAGGCAGCCAAATGTAATATTTCCAAGTTTGCTGATAACATGAAACTTGGTGGGAATGCGAGTGGAGATGAGGAAGTTAAGAGGCTTCAAGGCGCTTCAGATAAGTTGAGTGAGTGGTCAAATACATGGCAGATGCAGTATAACATGGATAAGTGTGAAGTTATTCACTTCAGTGGGAAAAACAGAATGGCAGAGTATTATTTAAATGGTGATAGATTGGGAAATGTTGATGTACAAAGGGACCTGTATGTCCTCGTACACCAGTCACTGAAAGCAAATGTGCAGGTGCAGCAAGCAGTTAAGAAGGCAAATGCTATATGGGCCTACATTGCGAGAGGCCTTGAGTACAGGAGCAACAAAGTCTTCCTGCAGATGTACAGGGCCTTGGTGAGACCACACCTTGGGTATTGTGTGAAGTGTTGGTCTCCTTACCTAAGAAATGATTGACTTGCCAGAGGGAGTGTAGTGAAGGTTCACCAGACTGATTCCTGGGATGGCAGGATTGTTGCATGAGGAGAGATTGGGTCAACTAGGCCTGTATTCACTGGAGTTTAGAAGAACGAGAGGGAATCTCATTGAAATGTATAGAATTCTGACAGGGCTGGACAGATTGGATGCAGGGTTGATGTTTCCTCTGGCTGGGGGTCCAGGACAAGGGGTCGCAGTCTAAGGATACATTGTAGGCCATTTAGGAATGAGATGAGGAGAAACAGAGGGTGGTGAACCTATGGAAGCTAAGTCACTGATTACTTTTAAGAAGGAACTAGATTTCTGGACTATCAATTCATCAACAGGTATGGGGAGAGAGCATGAGTATGGCATTGAGATAGAGGATCAGCCATGTTCATAATGGCATAGCAGGCTCGAAGGGCTGAATGGCCTGCTCCTGCTCCCATTTTCTATGTTCCTATCTATAGAGAGGGTAGAGTTTAGAGAGGTCCTTTGGTTTCAGTTTATCTGGTTGTTTGTTGGGAGAGTTAGTTGCAGTTTGGATCTCATGTGGTTTGCAGCTCTCTGAGAGAAGATAGCCAAAGTAAATGATAACGTAAAAGCAGAGTAGAACACCAACTTCATCATCAGCCATGTGGAATGTGAATGAGACTTAATCTCAGTTTGAATTTTGTGAGGGAACCGAATCTGGAAGATTACCTAGTTTGAACCTGGTGGAAGAATCTACAGTGACCCTCCACAGTCTTGTGCCAAAGAAAGCAACAAGCAGATTAGTTGGGACATATTGAATAAGTAACCAGAACAAGGGACCAAGGCATCCAGTGTCAAGAGATGGGACATGAAAGTACTACCTCTGATTATAGTTGGAGCTGAGGAGAATCAGGCAGTTCCCAGAGGAAACAAAAACAAAAGTAAAAAAATACCTGGAAAAACTCAGCAGGTCTGACAGCATCACATGAGTTCTGTTTAAGAGTCAGATGGATTTGAAATGTTAACTGTATTCCTCTCCGCAGATGCTGTCAGACCTGCTGAGTTTTTCCAGGTATTTTTATTTTTATTTTTGTTTCTGATTTCCAGCATCCGCAGTTTTTTGCTTTTATCTTGGTTTCCAGTGGACTTTGGCATACTTACGGTCCTAAAGAAGTAAATGACTTCAAGATTGATATGATAAGGAAGAGGCTTGGGGGAAGCAAGGAGTAAAAGTGAGTGCATAACATACATAGTTATAACTTATAGTTTTAAGACTGCTTGTCTTGTTTAATTTGTTCTTATGCAATAAAATTTATTTTTTTGTTAAAAAATAAATGAAATCTTGTGGCATAGTTCAAGTGGTTAAAATGTATTTCTCTTTAAACATCAATGTTCCCAAACTGGTTCGTCATAACCTGCATGCAAACTTTTTGTGACTCAGATAACAAGGACACTCAGATTCCTTTGTACTGCAGCTTTCTGCAGCCTCTCTCCATTTAAATAATATTCAAAGTCTGCATTAATCATTGAAGGAGGCAAATATAGCACTCGTTAAAAAGATCTCCTGTTGTGTTGCTACTTTGAGTTTGCCACAACTTGAAAGAGCATATTCTACCACAAAAACACAGGGAAAACAACTGTGATTTTTGATAAATAAATTTTCAACAGAACCATGCAAAACAAATTAAGATGTCTCATAATCAGGATGTTTCAAATTATTTATTACATTGACTGCAAAGTCCAGACCAATGGCAAACACACCACACCGGACATTTGTTAATCTTGCACTTGCACCAGAAGTTCCTGAAATCAACTATCTAATGAATGCAATGCCCACTGCAGAGTACCTGGGGACCCATGTGAATTGGGCAAGCAACTATGCATCTCTTTATTCAATCAAATTGAAAATTCATTAATTATCAGTGCAGAGCCTGAATCAGGAAATGCCAGTTACACTATTGAATTCAATGTCAAATCAGGCAGGGAAAGCAAAATAACGAGGGAAAGGAAGACTAGAAGAAGAAAGGGAAATAGCAGGAACGGGAATAAAAAAAAAGCTTAAAAGTTTATTTCAGCTTTATAATTTCCTTCAAATCACCAATGATAATTAAAATTTGAAGGAATGAATCTCTACACCTATAAAAGTTTTTTGATATTAATTAAGATTTACCAAATATTAAAAGGACACTTACACTGGATGGACACACCCAAATTTTTCTGGCAAGTTTAGTTTGTATCTAAGAGCCAAATACAGCAACTTCATGCTGATCAGTATACTTAAATGGAGAGCCAGTGGTGAGATAAAATTTTCGGGAAGCTTTGAGGAATGTCACATCTTGGGCAATAACTTTCGAATTTCTGTGTTTTACTGTTTATGTGCAGTTGCCAAAAGTTGCTGTCTGATTTTCACACACGTAATGGTGAACATTGTTCGATTCATGGATATTTCTACCACAAAATCTGACCACATTGTTACAATGCTTGGTGTGGCTGCAACACATTTGTTCTGCCAAAAAGATAAATGCTGAACAAATTAGAAATGGTGAAAGATATAGTTTTAAGCTGATGAGAACATATACATCTCTAATGATGTTCTGACATGTTGCAATTGATTTTGTACCCTATCACTCCAGTTGACATAAGTAACATCCCAAGGTTTCAGTCTCAATCACCTGCATTGCAGTTGATATAACAAAGGGAATTCTAATGTGCATGAGCACATGTTTGGGTACAGATGTGGGCATGAAATATCCCAGGAAAATGCAAGTGCATTGGGAAGCTGGCTCCAACTTGCTGACTTCTGTATTTACCTGCATTAGGCTGATGCATGTAAACCTGCCGGGAAAGTTGTGTTGTCAATTTCAATATGTTACGTGCTCAATTATGGTGATATGAAGATGGTTTTTTAGGGTTTAACTTTGGCTTCGTTGGATTCCTTGGATTGCTGAAACTCAGCAGTGGAAACAAGATGGGAAGGAGGCAGCAATTGAAGGGTTTGAAGCCAAGGTGGAGAAAAATGCCAAGAATACTCATAGCTGCTTTCTCACCTGCTGTGTGAAAGGCTTTGTTCAAGTACTTGTGCTGAGAGGCTGTTTTACACATGTTTGTGGTTAATTTACAGACTTTGGAGGTGTCATCTACACTTTGAAGCTCTGATCTATCAGATTAGCGTGAATGCTGCTTACCTTGTGTTACTTTGGACCTCAGGTAAGGACCAAAGGTGGCCACCTGCAGGACCAGCAACTTCAGGAGAAGTAGTACCTGTACCAATAACCACAACAGCCTGCTGCCAAAAGCCTTGCAGCTCCACAGATGAGAGAGGGGATCAGCAGAGTAGTTCAGCTCACAGCAGCACATATTATCTCTAGGCAGAGGATAAGCTCTCTCAATATATTAGTGTCTCAGGAGGCTCGGGGTATCATGTCAGGAGGTGGCAGTCTCCCAAAACAAGACCTGCTGCCAGCAGGACATGGTGGCCATGTTTTACCATATCTGTTAAACTCACCATTAGCCTCAAAATGTTTTGCCCCTGGATTCTCCCAGTACTCTGCTAGAGACATTTGCAGGATCTTACAGCCGATGACTGACAAATGGATATGGCAGATGTTTTGCCTGGGCTACCAATTATGCCAAATTCCCTTGCGATGGCACCAGTCAGAATGAGTGGGCACTCAGGTATCCAGCTCTAGCTGACTCCCCACAGATGCAGGTGTCAGTGATAAATGAATGCATCAATTAAGACACCAATAGATCACCTAGGAGTACTTGACAGCCCCAATCTATCAATACGTAAGCAAAAAATGTCCTTTATCCAGGTGGTGTTCACAAGATTCCTGGTAGCTGCCAAGGTGCTTTTGTTCAGAGGCAGTCCACCCTCCCAAATCTCGTCAAACCAAGAATCACCTAGAACCTGTTTGGAGACAGGGGGTACCCACTTAAAACATGGTTTATCTCCTCTCAGGATAAGCCATCGGCATGCTGAAGATATGCTTCGTGAGTCTGGACAAATCTGGAGATGCCCTTCGAATACATATTAGACAGGGTCTCCAGCATTGTGGTGTGATGTGCTCTGCAAAACATTACACAGCAGCAAGATTTGGTTAGGTAGAAGGAAGAAGCCACAGAGCAATAGAACCTTTGGAGCGATTCTAAAGAGGATGAGGAGGATGAAGACAAGAAGGAATGGGAGGAGATGGCGGAGGCAGAAGGTGATGCAGGGAATAAACCACCACTGGTGCACTTTACTGCCTGGGATGCCAAGGAAGACCTCATTATTTCTAGGTTCACTTAGGTTCCACTGGTGCACTTGTCTAACAACCACATGTAAAATCCAGTTTAGCCACCAACACTCCCCACCCCACAACAAATATCACTGATACACTAGACCAACAAACAATCAAGTCTCTCTTTCACAACCTCCCATTACTTGGTGTCAATTCATGGCTTGCCAATCATCACACAACTGAAAAGGCCACTTGCCAGCCAATGAGCAAGAATGGGCGAGATGTGAAATTGATGCAACACAACTGTAATTGTGAAATAAAATAGAAATTTAACATTTGAACAATGTGCATCTCACCCAAGTGCATATCCTGATGCAACTAAAAACCTAGCTTCTTCCTTTTTCAACCATTCTACAAGATCCAAACCCTGTGGCTTCTGTGGAAGTAGTGGTAAGCAGCTGAGATCCCTGTTCTGATAGCTGATGTCCTCAGCGATTCCAAGTTGTGGGGACCACGCCGAATACTACACTACCTGTTCATGCGGAGAGCCATGTGACCATCCGGACATGAGGCAGCATATTAAGTTGTTTTTTGTTCATGGGATGTGGGCATTTCTAGCTACGCTAACATTTATTGCCCATTCCTAATTGCCCTTGAGAAGGTGGTAGTGTGCTGTCTTCTTGAACCACTGCAGTCCATATTATATTGACAATAAGACAGATATTGACATGGCGGTTGTGGGTTCGAGGGTGGCGGCACAGATGAGAAGAAGAAACATTTTAAGTGCAGCCCCAACAGCCATGTTCCCTTTCACCATCATCCCTCTCATAGCCCAGCCACACTCCACTGTTGGCAATGAACTGGAAAACATTCTATTGAAGGTCAGTGGGGCAATGAACAGTCAAGGCTAGGATATCGCTGATTCTATTCAAGGTGACAGTCGAAGGATGAAAGCCCTATGCCAAAGGCATGCATTCACTAATGTGATTGCTGTGTTTGATATTTCATGCAGGTGGCCACTTTTCACCTGGATGAAGACATTGTAAAGGCCTGCAACATCATGTCATTCACATTTGAGATATTCTCGTCCAACCCCTCTGCAAGCAAGCAGAATGTGGCTGGAATGCCTGTCAGTATGTTGCACATTCTATGTTGCTGTTCCAGAACTATCCTGTTTGTTGACAGTCCCTGAGGTTCAGCATCTGCTTCCAGCTGAGCAGAACATCCTGCACCCTCTGATACAGACTCCATTACCACCCCCCACTCCCTCTGTTGCCACCATCTACCCTTGCTTGCTTGTGATGTGTGAGTCACCAGGTGAAAGTCCAAGTATCTGCCTTACCGGTCCCACTGAAGTGTAAATATCTTAGCTGGTGCATGAGTCTTCTCATGGTGCACCCTCAAAAATGTTTGACTTTCTCTGAAGAGTCAATGATGGCTGTGACAAGCTGGGCCACCTCCTGTGGGATACATGAAGGCCCCATGGAAGACAAAAGAGATGAGTGAATACTGTCAAGATAAGACAGCTTGAAGTTATCATTATGCTCATGATCATATTTCACTTATTGTTGATATCAAGTGTTGTATGGTAGGTAGCTGTCTAATATTTAATTCTATCACCAGGAGGCTGGGAGGCATTCATCTCCTCCTCTCCAGCACAGAGATACAGCAAAGCTCCACTCATTTTCAGTACCTCGGCTTCTGCACTATTCACTATGAAGTCTGTGGAGGGCCATTGCCATTTCGCTGCCTCCTTCTTCATTCTCTGTACTCTTTTCCCCTTTGAGATATATGAAAGACCTATCAGTTGGAATAACAGTATGTTGAGCAGATGGTGTTATGCCACAGCCGAAGGTAAATGCTGAGCTGCTCAAATCCCAAAGTGAAACTTGAAACAACTGCCAAAACTTGTTTTGCAATTTATATAAATTTCGAGATGCGTGCCTTGAATTCAATAGTAATAAGACCAGCAAGTCTTACAGATTTCTTACAAAACTAAATTAAACCTTTATTAATAGAAAATGATGTTAAATACTTACATAGATCTACAAATTACTACGATAACTTCTAAACCCCCTAATTAACCTAACTCACTGTTACACTTTTGTTAAGGCAACAGTAAGATCCATAGGTTTTAAAAGACCCAGGCAAAGACACATTATACCCTGAACAATCCAATCCAAAGTGAGTTTCCTTAACTTCAGCTCTTTGTAAACAGTAGCTTGAGGCTTAGATGCTGAAGGCATTTCACACTTGTTAGATCTTAAAATTCCTGCATTTACACACAGCCTTCTTTCCATTTTCCATATTTCCACTTTGAATTTAAACTCCCATTGTGTTGTTGGACTTGACCTCCCTGATTATAAAAATTCTCTCATAATACCAATTTTACCAGTAATCTTTGGGAAAAATAAACACACTGGGCAGAATTTTGCCCTTGTCGGGCAGGCTCGCCAGGGGCGGGCAGGGATGGTCGGGAAACTGACCACCGTCCATGATCGGGGCTGGACCACGATTTCACACTAGCAGGCCAATTAAGGCCCGCCCAGAGTGAAATGCGAGTGGCAGTGCTGCATGTGTGGGCGGTGGGGGCGGGGAGGGGAGGGGTGAGAGCGAACGTCTCTCATGTGCACTCGAAAATCTGAGGCACAGAACTGCCTCAGGGAGATGAACAGTTTTCAAAACAAAAAATAGAGATGTTAAAAATGTTATAAGACATGTCCCCTCATTTGATTCTGAGTAGGGACATGTTATAAATGAAATTTTAAAAAATATATACTTTTATTTGATGTTGGGAACCTCATCCTGCCTGTGGATGAGGTTTCCAAAAAATGCAAATGCTGCTTGGCCTTTTTGCCTGCCCGCCAACTATAAGGTTGGACGGGCAGTGAAAAATTTGTTTTAATGACCTTGCTAATGGCCTTAATAGGCCTTTTAAAAACATGCAACTGCGTGTTGATGTTGTGATGCTCGCCTGACATCAACATGTGTCATTTTACGCTTGAGCAGGTCAGGTGTGCGCCTGCTTGCTGAGGTAAAAATTCTGCCCACTGTTTCTTAACCTTACCTGGCTAGGTGACACATTTCACCCCTCCTTTGAAAACAATCTAGCCTGGTTTATTTAAAAATGCAAATACTCGTTTACACCTTACATTTTAAACTTTGCCCATGTTTACCTACTTAAGATTTCAAACCCAGCTTTTCTTCTATCACACCAAAGCCTTCAGTCCAGCTGCCTTTAATTCAATTAAGTCTCACACACATGCGCACACAGACACATATAGACACAGATACCAATATATTACAATAAACTCCAATAACAATATTATATCTTCCTGGCAGATGGATGGAAAGCATCTGTTGATGGTGAGAAGCAGGATATTATATCAGGATGAATTTGAGTCTGAGTGGTGAATAAACAGGCGGGGATATAAAGTGCATAGTCAGAAGGATGGTTGAGATGCAAGGTAAGTTAGTGTGAGGAATGGTGTACTCTAAAAGGCTTGAGAAGGCAGAGTGAGGGTGTTTGAGCGATCTGCACATCAGCATTTAGACAAATGTACCATTGCTCACACCTTTACTGCCTTGCTTAAGTCCCTGGACTGCTTCCTACATTGTATCCAGTAACATGACACCCATTCTCCTGCTGATGATGTCTTCTGTTAACTCCAACCACATCTTCTTTGTGTGCAGCCAACTTCTTCCTCTTATTGCTAGGGAACAGTACATCCCTTCAGGCCCTTACAGCCACCATCAGCACATCCAGGGAGATGTCATTGAAATGAGGCACAGACTTTGACCTTCTTGACGCCATTCTCCCACTTCCTTCCTTTTTGCTCTTCACTCCAAACTCCTTCAAATTGCATGTTTGGAGTGTCCCTTTAAATACTAGAGTTGAGATTGTGTCACGTGGGTCGACATCATGTCCACTGACATTAACTGGTTGGGAAACCTGTACACGATATGGTAATGCAGTCGCTGGATTAAAAAGACACTGACAGACGTGCTGTACTGATTTCTAGTTTTCCTGCATGGTACCAGATCCTCACTATGCATCCTGTACTTAAAATACAATCCAATGCTTCTCCTATTGGAGTCTCCCAAACTTCATAAACACAACTAATCCAACCATCCACAAAATGATCGTATCCATAGAAATTTGGTGGGATTATGTTTTCAACAGTTTTCAGTTGTTTGACTCTCAAGAAATTTCGCTAAATAGATCAGATAATGCTACAATTTTAAAAGGGTATTATTTTTTTCCTATGTATAGAATCACCATCTCTGCACCTTGGTTGAAGAAATAGAGTACAATGATGGAAACAATATCAAAACAGATGTTACAATCACTTGTGTTGGACATCATTATAATGAAAGTGATCTGTGTGATTCTTTCCCTGCTCCGATCAAATTGCAAAACATACTGAAGGTAAAGTCCAACTTTGGCAGCGGTGCAAAATGTTGATAACTAGTCAGCCGCCTGTTACATATCATTCTAACTTTTCCTTCCTATTTACTTTAGTGGAACAAAGATGGGCCAGGTTATGGAATGAAGGATCAATCTTACAGTCCATTTTGAACTTCACTGAAGTGAAACACGATAAGCCCCTTTCATGACTTTATTCTACTGTTTTTCTTTTGTTCAAAAACAGCTACTTAATGGAAGTTACGGTATGCAAAAAAACTCAAGACTCAAGTTAATTTGACTCGAAAACTATTTTGATTTGCTAACTATTTGTTCGCGAAAAAAATAGCTCAGCAGGATTACAAAACAGGTTTTCCTTCTTTATATCCATGCTGACATTTTCACTAATATCACTGAACAGATGAACACATGCCCCAGTGAATTAAACTTCAATGTTAGTAAACAAAATACCTGCCATTCATTTGCATTGTATCTGGACGACTTTAAAATAACTGAGATAACAAATTTGATTTAGATTAAAAAAATACATCATTCTACTGGAAAATTTCTATTGAAGCACAATGTGCATGGACAAATTTCAGTGGAGTCTTATGCTGCTTATTACAGGAAGGAATTCTGCATAGTATAAGTAACCTCGCCAGTTTTCAGTGTTTCTGGGTGGCTGGTTTAAAATCTTTAAACCAGTGGGAAAAGGCTTTCCAGTTCTGGAACAAGGATCATACTTTGAAGCCCAGCTGATCAAAATTCGTATAGACTGTAATGGACATTTGTTCAGCTAAGAACAGAAACAGGAGTCTCATCATGAGTAGTGCATTTAAAAATCAAAGCTCTGAAACAATGGTGACTGACTTTGACACTTTTTCCTCTTTCTGCCACTGTACTTTGAATTGTATTGTATGGACACTGAATTACATTGACATAATCATAGAACAAACCAGCTTGGCAAAATCACCCAACCTGATCAAATAAGGCACTGAACTAAGATCAGTAGACAAACATTGGCCCAGGTTGCTTCATCAATCTTCCAATTTCAACAGTGCACTAATGCTGACAGTTTCAAAACAAAGTGACTACCTGTAAGACTACATCACAATATTCAGTCACCATTTAAACAAAACTATTAATGACAACAGAGGTAATAAAAGGGCACCAGTATGAAAACAAAATACAGAGATGCGAGAAACATGGAATAAAAACAGGAAATGCTGGAAATACTCAACAACTCAGACAGCACCTGTAGGGATGGAGAGAAACAGAGTTAATGGGCTGGATGCAGCCCGCTAGTGCAGGCTAGATGGTAGGTGGAAATGGGGAATCGTGCAGGAGGCTGCACCTCCGACTCCAGCCAGTGGGAAAACTGAAGGCAAGTAAGTCAGTGGCAGCACTGGCCTGTGGCGGAAAACTAATCCATTAGCAGCAGGAAACTCATTAGCATTAATAAAGGCCCACTTAAGATTTACTTGCATGCAATTTGGTCCATTGAAATGTTACCTCGCCGATTTAAGGAAGTAATAAATGCATGGGTCTCCCATGCCTTCAGTAGCCTACCCAGTGAAAGCTGTTGAGATATAAGTGAGTTCCCCGACTTAACTTTGACTGTCCTTTAGACTTTGGGCAGGCTGAGTTGCAGGGAATTATTTTGAAGCCTTCTATTCTATAAAGTGCCAAGTTTAATAGCTGAGGGGTGGAGTTTCTGGCAAGAAGCTCAAAGAACTGAATCAGAAAGGCAGATATCTAACGGGACTGCACACAGCTGATGTGAAGAGGAACTACCCCTTAAAGTGGTATCACAGACCTGAGGAGAGCACACCTAGAAAATAGCCTGATGTGGAGATGGACAACTGTAAACCAAATGGGTATTATCTGCCCAGTGCTTCTTCATTCTCAAGCGCTGGAAGGCTGATGAACCTAGACATACACAACGACCAGTGCAGGTACCCAGCAACAGCATCAACAGGAGAAAGTGTAACAACAGGAGGCCAGGTATCAATAGAGAGGAAGACACAGGCAGGCCACAGCCAAGAGCATACTGGAACAGGATGACCCGCCCGCAGACGTCAGAGAGGCGGTGCCAGAGGAGGCTATGCCTCTCAAGGGTCACAATGACCAAACTCTGCACCTTAATGCAGGATGACCTGCGTCCCAAGGGTAACAGATACCATGAATGTGATCGCAGGTCTCAACTTTACACCTCTGGCTCATTTCAGGGCTCCACAGGAGACAAAAGCAAAAAACTGCGGATGCTGGAAATCCAAAACAAAAACAAAAATACCTGGAAAAACTCAGCAGGTCTGGCAGCATCTGCAGAGAGGAGCACAGTTAACATTTTGAGTCTGAATGACCCTTCAGCAGAACTAAATAAAAATAGAAGAGAGGTGAAATATAAACTGGTTTAAGGGGGGTTGGGACATGTAGAGCTGGATAGAGGGCCAGTGATAGGTGGAGATATCCAAAAGATGTCACAGACAAAAGGACAAAGAGGCGTTGAAGGTGGCGATATTATCTAAGAAATGTGCTAATTAAGGGTACAAAGCAGGACAGGTACAGATAGCCCTAGTGGGGGTGGGGTGCGGTGAAAGAATCAAAAAAGGCTAAAATGTAGAGATAAAACAATGGATGGAAATACATTTTAAAATAATGGAAGTAGGTGGGAAAAGAAAAATCTAAATCAATTATTGGAAAAGAAAAAAAGGAGGGGGGGAATCGGAAAGGGGGTGGGGATGGAGGAGAGAGTTCATGATCTAAAATTGTTGAACTCAATAGATCTACAGGAGACAGTTGAGGGATCTCTCAAGTAGCCACACACCAATTCATCAAGGAGGTCACAAACACACTGTTCAAGAGAAACTCAGCAGGTCTGGCAGCATCGGCGGAGAAGAAAAGAGTTGACGTTTCGAGTCCTCATGACCCTTCAACAGAACTTCTAGTTCTGTGGAAGGGTCATGAGGACTCGAAACGTCAACTCTTTTTTTCTCCACCGATGCTGCCAGACCTGCTGAATTTTTCCAGGTAATTCTGTTTTTGTTTTGGATTTCCAGCATCTGCAGTTTTTTGTTTTTAACACTGTTCAGGAGGGCCAGGAAAATAGTGTATGTCATGTGAATGGAAAAGCAAAAGAGATTTTAAAAGGTTTGAAACTTGTGCTCTGACTGGGATGGCAGGAGTGCACAGTTTCTCTAGCCCCACTACTATACAGGTCACACCATAAGTGTAAATAGCTAAATCACTCAACAAAATGGGCAATTGTTTACCTTCACTATTGCTAGACACAGAGTAAAAGAAACTTTAACCAGGCTTCTTTCAATAAACTCAGAACAATTGATTGATTACGAAACAAAACTTCTTTTTTAAAACAAGCTGCAAAACTGGTTAATCTAAAATTGGTAATCCAGAAGTGTAACTTCTGTTTTCCTCGTTTAAAATCCCAACACACACACATGCACACGCACAAAACAAAGGAGAAGACAAATAAAGTCTCTGCAGAGTTTGGCATAGAGGAAGACTTTATGAAGCAGATAGTGATCGAAAAGCCCTTGATGCTGTCAATTTGGTGTTCCTGCATGCAAAGCTGATGCACTGGTCTCAGTAGTTGTCTAGAAGTCCTTTCTGAAGGATTTTCAGTGAAACACAAGGGGGGATTTTCCACTAATTTCCCATAATTGCACTAAGTGCTGCAGTAGTCATGAAAAATGGCTTTTTACACGCTGGCCACAATGACGTGTTTTCATGCCGTATCTTCTGCTTCCTGTCGCATTAATTATGCATTCACGGAAACACACCAGATCATGGGTGGGTGGTCTCTGATTCGCCCGCCCCGCTGTGAGCTCACCGTTTCTTCACTCCAGTCGCCATATTTAAACTGGACACATGCACAGCTTTGTCAATGCCTGCAGCCTAGGGTTGCTGCAGATGAGAGCGATGGCCCCAAAAGGGAAGGAGGTGGCAGCCTCCAAGTTTAGTGATGCCTCACTGGAATGCCTGAGGGATACCGTGGAGGCCTGCTGCAATATCGTCTACCCCAGTATGGCTGAAGGAGGTCCACCAACCTCATCACTCCGGCTTCGGAGGCGGCGTCAGCAAAGGTCAGTGTTAATGCTACACAGAGGAGGTCAGCTATCTGGTGCAGGGAAAGGATGAATGATCTCATCCATTCCACCAGGGTAAGTCAACCATATCATCAATCTGAACTCACACACTCACAAGCCCATCACACATTCAAGGGACATCAGCACTCGTTCTCACACAGACCTTCACATATCCTCTGGAGCCTCCGTCTTCATCCTGTCCAAGGATCCAATCAATTGCCCTGGCATGTGTTCTGCTCACACTCTCCATCTGTCTTTATGCAAGACAAGCTCGCACACAATTACAGGGAGAGTTCCCAGATCGGGGGTAGAATGCCGGGACTCAATGTCGTCACTGCGTCCGGGAACAGGGCCATCATGCTGGCTGGAGAGGGTATGGACCAGGCCTGCAGTGATGGTGAGGTCAGCAGGCAAACACCACTTGAGGATCTTGCACTAGCTCATCCCTGAGGCAATGATACTGTGAGTGCATTGTCCCATTTTACAGCTGCCTGCCATGCACTAATTATCTCTACTTTATTCCATAGGCACCTCTGCAAAGTGCCCGAGACCCTCAACAAGCCAGGCCCTTAGCTCAAGCCCCAACTACACCTCTAATGAGGAATCTGAGGAGGGCACCATAGAAGACCCATCAAAGTACTCACCTCCACCCTCCAACAGTGCAGAGATGCACACCTCGGTGTGACCTAGTTCTAAAGGTTTGGGGTCACAATCTGGTGAGCACAGGGCACAATCTGTTCCACAGCAGGTGGAGGTAGGGACTTCCGAGGTCACCGGCACCCGGAGGACTACAGGAGGCCACAATTCTGCTAAGTCCAAGTCAGATGATGAGCCTCCAAACCCAGTCCTAAATCAGTTGATGGAGCTGCAGCAACAATCATGGGAATATCAGGAAGGGATGTCAGCTGCATTCCTCAGATTGCAACAGACGATGGATGAGTCCATCCACATTCAGTCTCACGTGATAGCACCAGCATGCCAAAGAAATTAGGTCAACACTGGTAGGATGGTAGCTGCCATTGACACCTTGATGCAGAACATTGGTCCTGCACTATTGCAGGAGTTGCACTTCATCAGTGTAGCAATTGCTGGCATCTATCAGTGGCTACAGGAGAGGAGAATGAGGCACCATGATCTCATTCCAGCTGCTTCTTCTCCTCGAGGAGTCAGCCAGGGGCCCTTGGGCACACATAGGGAGGAGGATGAGCAACTGGACACCCTGGGGGCCATCCATCCAGGTGACTCTAGGTTGTCCAGCTGATCCCAGTTCCCCCTTTCTGTGACCCCATCACCTACAGCTCCACAGGCTGAGGAGGGTGCACCTGCCCCATAGCAGGACACCCCAAGCAAACCATGCCCTCCAGAGGACACCCACCAAAGTCATCACAGATAACCGAGCAAAGCAATCAGCAGGGTGCCTCCACCTCCGCTGTGGATGTCAGGGATTCACATAGATGTAGTGGTAGGGTTAGGAGGTCAAGAAAATTTAAGAACACAACATGGCATGGGTGTTCAGAATACGTATATAACGTTCATAAATGTAAATAGAATCGCACCCAGTTCACATCTCCACTTTTGTATGCCTCTTTTTTATGATGAGTTGTGCTGCTGTCAATCAGGTGTTGTTATGACATGGCAGATAGTGTGTGCCAGGTGGACCAAATCTACAAGGAAAACTTGGTCATGCTATCACAACAGTTTTGCAATCTGTATTTATTTCAAGATGTGTGCACTGAATTCGTAAGTAATAAGTCCACCAAGACTTTTAGAGGTTACAAAAATAAATTAAAATATTTATTAATACAATAAAAGATGTCAAACACAAAAAATAGGACTATAATTACTCCTATAATATTTCCTAAAATCCCTAATTAACCTGACTCCCAGTTACACCCCATTAAGGCAATGGTCCAAAATAGATTTTAAACAGATCCAGCAAATTAACACAATACCCTGGACAGTGGAATCCCAAATGGATTTTCTCCAGCTTCAGTTTCGGTAGGCAGCAGGCTTATGCACAAATGCTGGAGGTTTCACTAAGGCTATTTCATACACTTCTGTTAGATATCGCATGGCCTTCTCCTGACACATAGCCTCATTCTCCTTTATATATGTTTCTCTCTGCTTAATATGTAAATTCTATTGTTTCATATGTCTTTCAAAATGTATCTTCCTCAAAATATGAAAACTTTCATGTTGCTACTATTTATTGTTGGTAACTTTCAGGAAAAATAAACACATTCCTTAGCCTTGCTTATCCGACTATTGTAAACAGACTAAAATTCCTTTGAAATCCAAATCTCTCTTCATCCATCTAAAAATGCAAATTCTCTTCACACCTTACAAGCTAAGCCAGCATCCATATTTATGCATTAGCGTGTCAAGCACATGTCTTCTTTTGATGAATAAAGCTTGCAGTCTACTTGACTCCAAATGTAATTAAATCACACAGACAGATAGACCCAACTATACTTACCCCCATGAATCTGGTTCACAATAAACCAGAAAAATATTATGAACATTATTATACTTTCATGACAGGTGTGATACCATGGTGCCTCTCCCACACTTATCGCAGATGACGCTATCATGGGACTCTCATCCATGTAGTGTACTTCCATATCATTATACTGTGTGCCCCTTCTTTCGATCATTCTTAAAGCCAGTGATGCCTCGGCCTTACTGTTAAGTGTGCTTGTGAAAGGAACCTCATCATGTTTATTCTTGGCTATACAAGATTGAGGCAGTGTTATTCTCCGATCTCATCTGCATTCCTGAAAGGTGAAGGTGTAGTGTACGAGGAGAGGTGTGCTCATGCAAGGGGAATAGTCATAAATTGTGCAACTCTGTGTGCTCTCAATTATTTGGCAGGGTACACTATGAGCTCACACTCATTTGTGCCGCTATCTGACACCGGCATTTCCCACTTTCCAAGTATACATCTGCTGATCTCACCAATATGTGGGAGCACCTTGCCACCTTGAGGTATCGAAGCTTTACCCCTCTCAGCCGCATTATTGCCCTGGCACTCAATCCGACAGCTTCAAGAGTTTCTCAGCCTGTAATTGTCTGTTTTGTGGCTACAAGGCTCTCAGCACAATGCTGGTATGCAGTGCTGTGTATCCCATGACCTAAACACTCGCTGAGATGAGTGATGCTAATTGCAAATGGTGATTTCTGGCAGTCAATGATCCTTTGAGCATGCTCTGGAAGTGCACATGATAGCTTTAGACAATGTTGACTGGAGCAATGGGATAGGAGTGAGGATGTACTGAAGCTGAAGTCTGCTCTTTATTAGCAACGCCTCAATCATCTTGAGGGCTGCATAGTATCTAAGCATTTTAGAGTTTGTAAGGGCCAGGACTGGCTATGAGGGTAAAATCTGTGCCATTAAGAGGAAGCTTTTTAATGTCTGGCATGCAAGTGGTTGAACACCATCATCCTCAGGTGGTCGACATGCATAGTAAGGTGAGGATAAAAGCAGGCCAGCATTCCTCACTGAGAGTGCTAGATGTTAATGTAATAGAAAAGAAGGTGACACAGATGATGGAGTCATCTCTGAATAGATGCACACCTGCAGAAAGACCTCGGCTGTCTTGGCCTAAGCGTCACCTTCAGTTTCACCATTGAGATTACGCAGAATGTGTTGTCCCATTGCTAGAGATGGATCTCCTTGAGGAGCTTTGTCAGACTGAAGGCTTACAGGTACAAGCCCACTGAGGATATTGGAACAACTCTTGTTTCTTGTAAGCTGCTGCTGTGACTGGGGTGTTGGAG
Organism: Carcharodon carcharias; assembly: GCF_017639515.1. Classification (NCBI taxonomy): domain Eukaryota; kingdom Metazoa; phylum Chordata; class Chondrichthyes; order Lamniformes; family Lamnidae; genus Carcharodon; species Carcharodon carcharias. Next base: position 42,710,612 of record NC_054478.1, on the reverse strand, counting down.
GTTCACATGAAGAGGGAGAAAATTCTGACGTCTGATGCTGGGGCTCCCTCCTTTAGTTAGCACCTCATCTCAGCAAGGACAATTGCTCCTGAAGCTTCATCATCCTTCAGAGGTCAGGGCAATGTGAGCCTGATGTCTAACAATTCACTGTCATATAGAAGTGCATGGTTGAAATGAGAGGAATTCATGTTCATGTTGGTCCATGATAGAGGGAGCTTGCCCATGAGTGTACTCATGGCAACTCGCCATCATCCTCATAGAACCTGGTGGCTCTGAGGGCCTCACGTGTGCACATGCCTCATCTGGCCTGTGCTATGGCCTCTTCCTCTGCAACCTTGGCTTCCTCCAGCTCAACGCCCTCTTCGCCTTCAACGTCCTCCTCATTGGAGGAGATGTGCAGCTCCTCCATTTGGCATCTGAAAAATCCTCCTCATTTTGCAGTGCCAAGTTGTACAGCACACAGCAAGCCACAATGACCTGTGGGACTGTACCGGAATGCTTCACCAGATTGGAATTGTATCTTTGAGAGACCTATGGTGTGCCCCACTCATGCTGCTATCAAGCGGTTAATACAAGAAGATCGATTAGAGACACTTTTCCAGGTTTGTCTTGCATGAATGTGTATCATTGCTTCACTCTCCTGGTTCCCTGCATTGCCATTAAAAGGGTCCTAACATGTCTCAGCTGTGTATCTCTCCTCAATTGTACAGCAGATTTGGGTACTCCTTTAATTGCCAACCCCCCCCCCACAAGTGCATGTACCTGCCCTCCAATCCAGCTGCAGAGGCCTCACCAGAAGAATTTCTCCTCACTTTAACTTTGTACTGTGCCATCACTGCAGTTTGGAAGATGCTGGAGCTAAGTTTTCACTGCCATGCCAGCTTGGACCCTCTTTGTGTGAGTGTGGAAAGCCCTCCGATCATCCTGGAAGATCTTAATGTTCAGTTTTTTCTCCCTTCAAGAACCTCTCAATCTTCCCCCTGTATTCCTTGATCCCATCATGATTGGTGGATATCCTTTTGTTAGACCCCGAACATTTTAATTGGGATGTGCTTATGCCCCATGTAGATCTCACCCCTCCCCATCAAATATCCCACCCCCACACCTTTGTACACTTCCACAAAGCCTCCTCCACATCAGTCGGCTGCAGATGTCTCCTCGAACTGAATGTGCAATCTGCGGCCCATAAGTACTTATATTTGTTCATTACTTTCATAATGTGTATTTTTATAGAAAGGTTTTTAAACTTTACATGGAATGGTCAGCTTAGGGTTTTCAATTAGTTTATTCAAGGGGTGCAACTCTTTTTTCCAGTGCCTTCAAAGGCTGCTTTTATAATGATGTGAGATGTTCCATTTATTTGTTTAATTTGGTTTATAAGAGCCCACAAGGCATTGGTATTGCTTCATGCCAGGTTCTAAAAATAATTTCTTCAAGTTTTAACAACATCAGTGAGACTAAATTGATACTAATGGATCTTGCTATCCTTTTAACATTCCATCTTGCTAAAGTCTACAGTATTGGGATGATGAAAAAGATTGAGTTGAAAAATTCTGTTTTTCCTCGGGATGGCCTGTGTTACAACCACGTGAGGAGGAGTAAACTATCTCTCCTCTATTCAGCCTCCTCGGTTGGTCACAACAAAGGTTTTTAAATTTATTTTCCCCGTGGATGCTTTTTTCCAAATCCAAATGTATTATTTACTATCCATGCAGTGAACAATAAGGAGCCAATCATGAGATTTTCTTGAGTCAAAGAAAGCAAATTTATTAAGCACTAAATACGAGGGAAAAATAATAAAATATGCAATGCTACACAAACAGAGGTATCAGAAGTAAGGGAAGTTAGAATCCAAATAAAAAGTTAACAGAATATATGGTTAAGTTCTTTGCTGATCCTTTGTTGAACGTTGTGGTCATTTTAAGTTAGCTTTAAAATCCTGGAATTGAATTGAAGTCCATGTAACTGCATTTGTTGGAGACAGTTTTGTTTTTTTTAATCCATGATCCAGCTTCCAGAAATTGATAAGTTTCTCCTGAGGTTCTTTCCAATGCACATTCACCATCTTTTGTGCTGGGTCTTTAGACTGTAGAGATAGGTCTTTACTTAACTTCAGAGAGAGTGGGAGAAAGAAAGGGAGAGAGATATTCCTTACTGCTCCATTAGAGCTTTTCCAGGTTCCTCTCCTTCTGCTTGGCAAACCCAGTTGTTAAAGTCCTGCTCACTGTATATTCCAAAGGAATTTGATTACCATGCCTGCTGTAGTCATTGTTGTAGAACAAGCAATTAACTTTTTATGTTTCATCCCAGAAACACTTCTAACATCCTCCATCCTTCATCCTCCACAGGGTGTTTCAGTGTCTGTTGGTTGTACATCCTGACTGGCTAGCAGTTCCCAATTGTCTTAATAGGATTACAGCTGATTAAACTCCAGAACTTTGAATTTTTAATATCTTCCTTCGCGTGGGGTTTTGATGCCTGTAGATTACCTGAAATGTCTCTCTCTTTACACTTCCTTGGGTGGTGGGGGTGGAGGCGGATAGGGGTTCTTGTTTGCTTTTTTCACCTGCACATTTTTGTGCAGTATGTGCTGTCTCATTTCAAATTACAAGATTTAGATTGAAGGTTTTGTTTTAAAAAAATAATTTTTCAAACAATAAATAGCTGTGACTTCATGACAACTGTATCTGGTAACTATTTGAAAGGTGTTTAACAAATTCCAGTGGATTCTAAAAACATTAAGTAACGTCCATCTGTCTTCAGTTAAATTCAGAGATATCCCTGCCTGTGCAAAGGTCTCTGGGTTAAAGCTTTAGCCCTTTTTTATTTCCTTTATTCATTTCATTTGTATTAACTAAATTCTAACATCCTAATTATATTTGAACTCTACCTATTATATGTATTCCACCTAATCATATCTATATTTCACCTAATTAATCTTTATTTTGTCATAGGAAGCCATGACATATTGAATAGCAGAACAGGCTTGAGGGGCGATGTGGCCTTTTGCTGCTCCTATTTTGAATGTTCTTATATTCTTAAGTTCCTTTCTTCTTGAACTGTATGAAACATGCAGTTAACCATTGCAGGGCAACTCAGGAAAGAATTTTATCCTCAGTGACCTATCTCAAATAACAGTAAAATAAATGCCAACAAAATACCACGCCATTGCTAATACCAATAAGAGAAAATAATGCCAATTAGAGGCATAAATGAGAGTAGTGCATTCCTTCTCATTAAAATAACAATGCTTATTAAGCTGATAAACCCTTCCAGATTTTCAAAGTGACTTTCAACTGCGATATCCAAGCTTTTGGGAAACCATTATAGAATCTTAAAACTTCCAGCTATTGTAAAATTAAAAAGGGGAAAACTCACTCGACTAATTTGTGAGAAGCACAAATGCCATGCACACTAACATGACTCTCTCATATATTTTCTTCAACCATCTAAAGTCATGGAATTATAACAACACAGAAGGAGGCCATCAACACCATCAAGTCCTTGCCAGCTTTCTGTAGATCAATCCAGTAAATCACATTCCCTTACTCTATCCCCATAGCCCTGCAAGTTGATTTACCTCAAATCTCTAACCAATTTCCTTTTGAAATCATTGTCTCTGTTTCCACCACCTTCATAGACTGCAAGATCCGGATCATTACCGCTTGTAGCATTAAAAAAAATCTTCCTTACTTCCATCCTGTATCTTTTGTCCAAAACCTTAATCCTGCCTCTCCTGGTCCTTGTACCATCAGCTAATGGGAAGTTTTCTTTGGCTACCTTATCTAAACCATTCATAAACCTGTAAACCTCTATCAAATCTCCCCTTAACCTTTTTTGCTCCAAGGAGAAAAACCCCAGCTTCTCCAAAATCTAATGAAATCTAATCAAAATCGAATCAAATGCTAAAATCCCTCATATGAGTTAGGAGCAGGAGTAGGCCACTTGGTCACTCGAGCCTGGTCCGCCATTCAATAAGATCAAGGCTGATCTGATTGTAAACTCAATTCCACATTCCCACCCGCCTCCGGTAACCTTTCACCCTCTTACTTTTCAATAATCTTTCTAGTTTTGCCTTAAAAATATTCAAAGAATCTGCTTCCACTGCCTTTTGAGGAAGAGAGTCCCAAAGACTTACAATCCTCTAAGAGAAAAAAATTCTCCTCATCTCGTCTTAACTGGGTGACCCCTTATTTTTAAACAGTGACCCCCTCGTACTATATTCTCTCACAAGAGGAAATATCTTTTCCACATCCACCCTGTCAAGACCCCTCAAATCGCCTCTTACTCTTCTAAACTCCAGCAGATTCAAGCCTAGCTTGTCCAACCTTTCTTCATAAGGCAACACTCCCATTCCACCACTGGGGCCATTCTGGTAAATCTCCATTTGGGTAATTCTCCTCTGCATCCTCTTAAGGACCCTCGCATCCTTCCTAAAGTGTAGTGATCATAACTGGACACAATATTCTAGTTGTGACCTAACCAGAGCTAAAGGGGTTATTCTAGGAAGCCTAGGTGAGAGAAGCCAATGAAAAGCTCTCACTGTGTATAAATATAGATGAATGCATCAGAAAAATGGGTGTTGGTGCACATTGCTAAGATAAATGAATTACTCAATGATGACTTGGAGAGAAAAGGGAGCTTTCAGGCATCACCCAACTCATCTTTACGATAGTTACTGGAGCTTTGAAAGCATACTAGTTTTTTAAAAAGTAGCCAAATACAGATGAAATAATCAGAGCTACAAAGATCAATAAGTATCCAGCTCTACTGATCTGATAATGATTCTAACAGATAATCAACTAACACAAACCTGCATTGTAGCATCAGGCAGGCTTTTCCCAGTTCAGTAAAAGCAGCTTCCGGAGTGTACAGGGTAGGAAAGTTTTGGAAAATGGAATTATGTCGGGATCCCAATGGGATCCTATGGGCTTTTGGCTTTCCCTGCAAATTAGCTGCCTGGCTTCCCACATAATAGCGACATGTTTCAAAAAATTTTTATTAGCTTTAAAATGCTTTGGGATGTCCAGTGGTCAGGAAAGGTGCTGTTTAAAATGTAACTCTTTTACTTAAAAACACAATTAAGAGTCTGTCAAAGCACAAAACCCTTCTTGCCCAACAGTGCATGGGTTCCACACTGTGTCTGCAACTCGCATGGTCAAAGAAGCCAAACACGCAGAGTTCTCATCATGGAGTTGAACTGACCAGATGAGCAGAATATGTGGTGAAACCCGGAAGCTGATGGTCAGACACAGTGAAAGGCTTGTGCTGACAGGAGCAGTCCTTCAGCCTAAAGTCACTGATTTCACTTACATAAAGTTGCTGCGTGCACTTGCCTTGAGTGCATTGGATACCACTGAGGGAATTTGGCATATTGCCTATGATGCTTCCCTGTAACTCGGGGCCTGTATATTCTGAAGTTGGTTGGGCCTTTGAGGAGCAGATGAAGTGTGCTCCAGTTCAGCAGCCACAGCAACAGGGGCAGCAGCTCCAGCAGCAGCTTTCTCCTTGACAACCACATGCAGCTGGATGGAATGGAGGGGATAGACACAGGGCTGCGCTTTGAATGAGGTGATGCCCTCAGCACAGAGTCTATAGATCAAGGATCAGTTGCCTTGACATCTCTAAACAGCAGTGCCTCCAAAGAATCAGGTTCTCGTGACAGGTGATTAGAGAGCTCTGGAGCCTCTTGGCAGAATACCTCTGTTCAAGAGGAGCAGGTGGCCACCATTTGTTCCTGGCTGTCAAGGTGATTATATGTCAATGCCCTACAGGGATCAGCTGGTGACATCATTGAAATGCAGAAGACTCTGAAGGGTATTCACAGAGGTTGGTTCCCCTTGCTCGAAGTCTAGAACACAGAGAACAAGCTCAGGATGAGGGGACAATCATTTAAAAGTTATTTAGAAATTGCTTCACTCAGAGGGTTGGGAATCTTTGGAATTCTCCACCCAAGGTGGTTGTGGCTCCATCATTTGGCCTATTTAAGGCTGAGATAAGACAGATTTTTGCTCTCTAAGGATGAAGGGAAGTGGGGATTTGGCAGGAAAGGGGAGTTGAGGCAGAGGATCAGCCATTATTAGATGGCATAGCAGGCTCAAGGGTCCATATGGTCTACTCCTGCTCCTAGATCTTGTGCCTTCTACTTTGTTGGATCCCCCACTGGCCCTGGCTAATTGTATTCTGATGAATTGCATGAGCTGTAACGATGAGGAGATAACGTTGCATATGTGATGGGTAGGCACGTGTCTGAAGGGAGGTTTGTTGGTGTGGATGGATGGGTTGTGGGGGTTTTCATAGGGCATATGATAGGAAACTATTAATGCAGCAAGCATGCTTCTCAAGTGAAGCATAAGGCCATTGCTGCTTCCTTGTCAAAGACTGTCTCCTGCACATTTGCAGGGGTAGATATGGTCATCAGGATAGACATACCCAGCGTGTGGAACTCTGTGAGTGGGGGAGGGCAATATCCAAGAAGTGGGGGGGTCTCTTGAAAGTGCCCCCAATGCCATCATGGCACTCAGGGATATACTGCTCCATTTTCTGTGCAACAGTACACACTGCCTTTGGAGATTTTGACAGAAGCACATATATTTCCCATTTCTGCTGCACAAGATAGGGTGGTATAGTGGCTATACCTTTGGGCTGGTAATCCAGAAGCCCAGGCTAATCCTCTGGGGGCATGGATTCAAATTCCACCATTGCAGGTGGTGGAATTCAAATTCACTTAATAAATCTGGAATATTCTCTGTAATGGTGACCATGGAAACTATCATTAATTGCTGTTAAAAATCCATCTGGTTCGTTAAAATTCTTTAGGGAAGGAAATCTTCCATCCTTACCTAATCTGACATGTAGCTCAAGACCCACAGTCATGTTGTTGACTCAAAACCGCCTTCTGAAATGGTCTGAAAAAACCATTTGTTTCAAGAGTAATTAGAGATGACCAACAAATACTGGCCTTGCCAGTGACACCTCCGTCCCATGAACGAATAAAAATTGTGCCTGTTTACCATGTAACTCCTGAGGCTCAGCATCTGAGTCCAAATGAACAGAGGTTGAAGAGTCCTGCGCCATCTGAGAGGGATGCTCCACGGCTGTCCATAAAGGAATGTAGGAGCAGGAAAGGCCATTCTGCCCATTGAGCCAACTCCACCATTCAATATGATCGTGCCTGATTGTCCACTTCAATTACTTTTTCTCATGTTATCCCCATATCCTTTTATGTACTGGTATACATAGCACAACAAAAGTAAAATACTGAGGATGCTGGAAATCTGAAACAATAACAAAAATACCTGGGAAAACTCAGCAGGTCTGACAGCATCTGTGGAATGGAAGACAGAGTTAAAGTTTCGAGTCCATGTGATTCTTCATCAGAACTGAAGAGAAATAGAAATGAGGTGAAATATAGGCTTACTGGGGGGGTGGGGGAGGCGGGGTGGTGGCGGGACAGGTGAATCTGGATAGAGAGCCAGTGATAGGTGGAGGCAAAGGAGAGATTGCCAAAGATGGCATAGACAGAAGGACAAAGGAGTGTTGATGGTGGTGATATTAGCTAAAGGATGTACTAATGGTGACATTAAGGGTAGAATAAGCAAGTGACAGATAGCCCTCATAGGAGTGGGATGGGGGGAAGGGATCGAAATAGGCTAAAAGGTGGAGATAAAACAATGGGTGTAAATACATTTAAAAATAATAATAGAAATAGGCAGGAAAAGAAAAACATATTTAAAAATTAACAATTATTATTAGAAAAAAGGGGATCAGAAAGGGGGTAGGGATGAAGGACAGTGTCCATGATCTGAAGCTGTTGAACTCGATGTTAAGTCCAGAAGGCTGTAAAGTGCCTAATCGGAAGATGAGGTGTTGTTCCTCCAGTTTGTGTTGAGCTTCACTGGTACATTGCAGCAGGCCAAGGACGGACATGTGGGCATGAGAACAGGATGGTGTGTTGAATTGGCAAGCGACGAGGAGGTCTGGTTCATGCTTGCGAACTGACTGAAGATGTTCCTCCAAATAAAAGGTGTGGCTATGGGTACCCACATGGGCCCCAGTTATGCCTGTCTCTTTATGGGGCATGTGAAACATTCCTTGTTCCAGTCCTACTCAGGCCCCCTCCCACATCTCTTTCTCCGGTACATCGATGACTGCTTTGGTGTCGCTTCATGCTCTCATCTGGACCTGGAAAAATTTATTAATTTTGCTTTCAATTTCCACCCCTCCATCATTTTCACATGGTTCATTACTGATACTTCCCTTCCCTTCCTTGACCTCTCTGTTTCAATTTCTGGTGAAAGACTGCCCACCAATATTCATTACAAGCCCACCAACTCCCACAGCTACCTCGACTACAGCTCGTCACACCCTGCTTCCTATAAGGACTCTATCCCATTCTCTTAGTTCCTTCACCCCCATCGCACCTGTTCCAATGATACCACTTTCCAAAACAATTCTTCTGACATGTCTTCCTTCTCCCTTAACCGAGGTTTTCCACCCAAGGTGGTTGACAGGGCCCTCAACCGTGTCCAGCCCATCTCCCACACATCTGCCCTCACACCTTCCTCTCCATCTCAGAACCATGATAGGATCCCCCTTGTCCTCACTTATCACCCCACCAGCCTCCACATTCAAAGGATCATCCTCTATCATTTCTGCCAACTCCAGCATGATGCCACCACCAAACATATCTTCCCTTCACCCCCCATTGACATTTCACAGGGACCATTCCCTCCTGCACACCCTGGTCCACTCTTCCATCATGCCCTACAGCTCAACTCCCTCCCACGGCACCTTCCCAAGAAACCGTAGAAGGTGCAACACCTGCCCCTTTATTTCCCTCCTCCTCACCGTCCAAGGGCCCAAACATTCCTTTCAAGTGAAGCAGCAGGTGTTTGCGGAACACCTTTGGTCAGTCTGCAAGCATGACCCAGACTTCCCTGTCGCTTGCCATTTCAACACATCACCCTGTCTCATGCCCACATGTCCATCCATGACCTGCTGCAATGTTCCAGTGAAGCTCAACGCAAACTGGAGGAACAGCACCTCATCTTTCGATTAGGCACATTACAACCTTCTGGATTTAATATTGAGTTCAACAACTTCAGATCATGAACTCTCTACTCCATCCCCACCCCCTTTCGAATCCCCTTTTTTCTAATAATTATTATATATTGTTTTAATATATTTTTCTTTTCCTGCCTATTTCTATTATTATTTTAAAATTTATTTCTATCCTTTGTTTTATCTCCAACTTTTAGCCTATTTCAATCCATTCCCCCCACACCACTCCCACTAGGGCCATCTACCCTTGCTAATTCTACCCTTAATGTCACCATTAGCACATCCTTTAGCTAATATCACCACCGTCAACACCCCTTTGTCCTTTCGTCTATGATATCTTTGGCAATCTCTCCTTTGCCTCCACTTTCATTGGCTCCCTATCCAGCTCCACCTGTCCCACCCCCCTTAAACAGCCTATATTTCACCTCTTTGCTATTTCTCATCAGTTCTGATGAAAAGTCATACGGACTCGAAACATTAACTCTGTCTTCCACTCCACAGATGCTGTCAGACCTGCTGAGTTTTTCCAGCTATTTTTGTTTTTGTTACAAAAGAGAGTTGTGGTTGTTGGAGGTCAATCATCTCAGTTCCAGGACATCACTGTCCTGGAACTCAGAGTCATGCCCTCAGTCCAACAATCTTCAGCTGCTTCATCAATGACCTGCCTTCCATCATAAAGTCAGAAGCAGGGATGTTCGCTGATGGTTGCACAATGTTCAACACCATTCGTGACTTCTCAGACACTGAAGCAGGCTGCACTATAGTGCTGCTGGTCTGCAATGGAGTGCTGCTTTGGACTGCATTAAGGTGCTTCAGATAGAGTTTGTGAGAGAGGGACTTCTGAGGTTTAATTTCTATCTAAAGTCTAAACCTTCTTTAATTTAGTAACTAACTAAAAGTTGCTCTTTGTTTTGGGAAGAAGGTGTTTTAGTCCAACTTTAAAACAAAGGTTATACAGGGTCTGCTTGCAACTGCAGCTAGTAAATTAGTTAACTGCCTTAAACAGGTTTTCAAAAGCTAGATCCAGGTAGCATAAAAAGCAATCCATCTACAGTGCTGCTTTTTTCTGCACTGCAGTGCTGCTTTGGGCTGCATTAGAGAGCTTCATTTGGACTTTAGTAAGAGAGGGATTTCGTTGAAGAGGGAAGGAGGTGATCATTTCATTTTCTACCTTTCCTCAGTGAGAAAAGCAGCATCCTTGGTAAGTATTTCTTCTGTCCTTAATATTTTCTAAACTAGAGGAAGTAAAAGTAGAGGGAGAAATTTAAGAGTAAGTCATGGCAGGGCAGCGTGGTCAAGTGGAATGCTCCTCCTATGCGATGTGGGAAGTCAGGGATACTTCTAGTGTCCAGGACAACTTTGTGTGTAGAGAGTGGCTTTAGCTGCATCTACTCCAAATCAGTGTTTCGGAACTGGAGCTGAGTCTGGATTCACTGTGGAGCATCCGCAAGAATGTGGTCTTCGTGGAAAGCAGGTACATTGAGGTGGTCACATTACAGGTAAAGATTTGCTGGGGGAGATGGTTTCTCAGGGGAATGCAGCAAGACTCAAGTCCCTGGCACCACGAGTGACTCAGCTGCATAGAGGTGTGTGGGGGGTGGGGCAGAGGGGCTGGTGGTGGTAGAAAGAGTGGGAGAAAAATAGTGATAGTACACAAGATCAAGTACACAAGGTCAATGTGATACAGACAGCCTACTTTGATGAAGATGGCTGGTTCAATGGGGGATAAATATTTGAAGCAATGGAAGTTACAGGTCTTATGGAGAAAGCAGGCGATGATATCAGATTTGGATTGTTATCTCATACAATGGATGGAATGATCATTTTCTGTGTTGTAAATCTCTCCACGAAAATCACCTCTATGACAGTAATGTATAAGATACACACTTTTCGGGTTCAAACAAAACTGAAAGGCAGGAGACAGGTTTCACTGAGTGGTTACATTGTATACATCAAATAGAGCACATAATACGTAATTTTGTGGCCAATGGTGAAAGAGCAATGCACGCTGTTCATTCCACTTCCCCACAGACTTTCATACTGGAACATACATCTCTCAGAAATCTGAAACAGAGCAGCGTCTTTTACGGGAGATCTGGGACCTATGTGAACTCTGCAACTCTGTATCTTCTTAACCAATCAGATTAAAGAATCCTTACTGAGACACTGTCTGAACCCAGAAGTGTAAGTTAGAATAATTAACTCAATTGCAAGTCAGGTGCAGAAAGTAAAATGAAGAGAGGGTAAGAAAGATAGAATAACGTGAGAGACAAAAAGATCCAGAAAGAGAAAGTTGAAGACAAATATTTCAACATTTTAAAATCTCTGACAATAATTAAAATTTGAAGGAATGAGACCCCTCATTTGTAAAACAGCAACAACTTATATTTATAATTGTGCCTTTAATGTAATAACATATCTCAACATACTTCACAGGAGCATTATAAGACAAAATATGATAATGAGCCACATGAGGGGATATTAGGCCAGATGATCAAAATCTTGGTTAAAAAGATAGGCTTTAAGAAGTGTCGTAACAGAAGAAAGTGAGGTGGAGAGGTGTTAGGAGAGAATTCTAGAACTTAGGGTCTAGGTAGCTGAAGGCACAGCCACCAAAGCTGGAGCGATTAAAATCAGAGATATACAAAAAGACAGAATTAGACAAGTGCAAATAAGAACAAAAGAAATAGAAACAGGAGGAGACCATTTGACCCCTCAAGCCTGCTCTGCCATTCAATAAGATCATGGCTGACCTTCTTGTGTTTCGATTTCCACCTTCCCATGTAACTCCGATAACCTTTGGTTCCCTTGCCTAACAAGAACCTATCTATCTCTCTATCTCTGAAAGGTTGTAGGGCTTTAGCAGCTTACAGAGATATGGAGGGGTGAGGCCATGAATGGATTTGAAAACAAGGATGAGAATTTTAAAATCAAGGCATTGTTCGACCAGGAGCCAATATAAATCAATGAACACAGGGATGATAGCTAAATGTGACTTGGTGTAATTTAAGTTAATTTTCAATGCCAGAGAGGTTTTTTGGCAGTTGTTAAGACTTAAGACACAGTTAAAAATTCACTTACACTTAAAGAGTCAAGCCCTAATCTTTTCTTCTCCACATAATGGGCAGGATTTTACCGTCGGCGAGTGGGGGCAGGGCCCGCTCACCCACCGACATGTAAAATGATGCAGGATGACATCGGGCAGAACTCCCGATCTCACCGCACCCCATTTAAATTTTCAGGAAGGCGGGGGCTCAGCAAAATCAGCTCTGTGCCCGTCGACCTGTCAATGGCCAATTGAGGCCATTGACAGATCAATTAAAGTAATTAGTGGACCTGCCCGTCCAACCTGAAGGTTAGCAGGCAGGCCAGGAGCCCTGGCAGGAAGTAGAGAAAATATGAAACCTCATCCACAGGTTTCATGTGGGGCTTTAAAAATTTTAATACAGTTTTTTTGGAAATTATGAACATGTCCCAACTCATGAGACATTGTCACATGAGGGGACATGTAAGAGAATTTTTTTTTCTATTTTTAATATTTTTGCACGTAGAGCTGATCTCTCTGAGGCTGCGTGAAAGAGTGCACTCTCGATTTTAGGCATTCCCCCCCCGCCCACACAGGGAGTGCATAGCGCTTCCCCCCCCACGTAAAATGGCACCGCACCTCCGATCGAGGGCACCGATCGGAAGCGTGCCTGCACGCGCCCACCCATCAACTTCCCCCCCAACGGGTGGGAAAATTAGGCCCAATGGGTATATATCACGTAAATACAGTAACTTCCGCGTATATGAATGCTGAGTCCTTGAGTGAGATAGCATTATAGCAAGGTTTCTGGAGAAGCAGGGCGACTCTGATAGCAACTTTTTGATTTCCATGTTTACCTGTGCGTGTGGTCACCAGAAATGGTTTTTTGACTTACTCTTTAATAGCGGTGAGTGACAATTGCCTCACAGTTACTTCTAATGCAAAATCTGGGCCAATATATTTACAAATCTCAAGTTGCACTAAATATTGCAGGATGTTGTTTTCATTATAGTATCATATTTAGTGCTATTTGTACAAACCACATTTATGCAGACAACAATTATTGCAAACCATGAACGTAGAAGTGTGTTAGAGTGAGAGTCATGCTCAAAGTCACAGTATTTGCATTGCATATTTTTGCCAATATAAATGATTATATTTGCAAAGTTTTTATTTTTAAATTAATGTCATTAAGGAAGGGAACTATTATGCACACTTACAGTTCTGATTCTTCACTTTTATGCTCATTGTTGCTGCATAAGGTTTTCTCTCGCTTCCATGGCCACTGCAAAGATATTACCTTTCGTTATGAAGCAATATGATGGGCAACAGCCTTTGTAAAGCATTTCTGTCAGTCTAATTTTGCAATTAATTACAGTCTATTTCTGGTTTCAATTTTTTTCTTTTTTCAATATCAACCCTAGAGAGCGATTGGTTAATTTTGAGATAGAGTAGCTCAGCTGCATATATTATGGATTATCTGACTGACTTCCTTCTGTTCTCTCCAAGTACAGGGGTGCTTCAAGAAGGGAAACAGTCTATGGCTCACAATATTTAATGTCTAGATTTAAATTAAAAAGTACATTCTCAAAACTCAACTTGTCTACTCTGTGAGCAGAAATACTATTTGTTGCTTTTTCTTTCTTTTTTCGCTGATGAACGAAAAATGGCTGCCACTGGGACTTCAATCTGTATAATGACAGTATATTTGAAGTCCTATGAACAGCTACAAAGGGTAAAGCATAGCTTTTGACTAGAATGGGTTTGTCACAAAGCCATTATGAAATCATTATTTTCCTTTGGAATAATCATACTATTAGCCACAATGTTGAATGATCATTTTATGGCATTCAATTATATAATTTGAATTATTCTATTAACCAAAAGACAGGAAATAGCACACATACTGACATACTAACATTGCTTAAATATAATAGAAGCAAAATACTTTGGATGTTGTACATCTGAAATTAGAACAGAAAATAAGAACATTCAGTAAATCAGGCACAATCTGTTGTGGGCGAAACAGAGCAATAGGCCTAAAATTTGTGGAGTAAAATAATGTGTGAATGACGCACACCATTATTAATATGTAAATTGGCTAATGCCTTGTGGCATGGAAGAGATAACTTGTGAATTGTGAATTGCTAGATGTTAATGGCAGTTTGTAGCCTCTGCCAATACCCTTATAGAAATGGCAGTTCACTCTTAACCTATCCAAAATTTTCATGAAGTTGCTGCATCTGTACATTAATTTCCCATTAAACTTGCCACATAAAGTTAAATCTAGTAATTAACAATGTAAGTACCCTTTTAAGAGTGTGATAATTGTTAATTACTGCCAACCTTTCTTATCCAGAAAGTGAACAATTAAAAGTGTGGAATTTTATTACTTTCTGTCTCTTTTTTTCTCTCTTTCTTAATTCTTTTCCTTTCTGGATCTGATTTGGCATTGAATTCACCCATTCTAACTCATCCTCCTTCCCAATCTGTCCTCTGCTTTCTCTTAATTTTTAAATGTCAACGTTCTGTTGTTCAACAAAATACTGACAAAAAAAATTCACTGGTTCTATGAAACAAATCATTTTACATTTTCCTCAATGGTATTAAGACACATGCATGTCCAAAGCTCAAGTTTTCTCCTCAGCGTAACTATTGCTCTTGCTGCAACTTCATCAGATGGCTCTTCCAGCAATGCTTCCATTAGCTGCACATGATGAGATGCTCACCCCAGCAATTTCTGGGTCAGGTCAATGACCTTTCATCAGAACTGAAATAAGTTTGAGATGAAGTGCTTTTAAGCAAGTTGGTGTCAGAGAAAAGGGGTAGCAGGAGCAGAAGTACAATGGAAGACAACAAAAGAACAGAAGGGAGAGGGCAGTGATAGTGCGGCGAGCAGGAAATATATTAGCACTCTTTCTCTCATCAAAGATGTGGCCTGGCCGGCTGAGTGTTCCCGTGATTTTCTACATTGGCTTAGATATAGTTTAGGTACAATACATTTTGTTTGAAGCTACACTAAGGTTGTGGGGACAGGGTGGTATTATTCATGTGCATTTTGTGTAACCAAATTGTAAAACTGTTTTTGAAGAATTCATGTATACCTTTACTTCATATATACATATAAATTTATCACAAATGAATTCTTCCCATAAGTATCATTAGGGCAATTTCCCTCTGCCTTGCATCAAGTTAATTTCTCTAACATAGAATTCTTAAATATAATTGATTAGCACAAAAATAAATCAGGATTTTAATACATAGAAGTAAAGGGATTTTTCAAAATTTATAGTTCGAATTAGAATCACTCAATGTTTTTATGCTGTGGTGTTTGAAACATTAAAAAATATTATTAGATTTTAGCCAAATGCCATGAACCTCTTCTCTTAGACAGTGATTTAATTTTGGAAATGAGGCTTGCTGGTTTATTTTACTGCTGAAATTGTCACTGTGTATTTGAAATGCTAATTCATTCCTGATGAATAAGATAATTTACTAAAGTCTCGTTCCAGTACCCACCGCTGTGATAATTATTACCATTTGAATGAAATGTAACAGTTCCTTATTATGTATGGGGCTATCCTCTATTGATTTACTATGAATTGATTTAACCAGGGTCTCAAGTTACCAATATCCTGAATTTTGCTCACTGATAATAAAGTCTCATTCGAGTACCCTCCGCTGTGATAATTATTACCATTTGAATGAAATGTAATAGCTCCTTATTATGTATGGGGCTATCCTCCATTGATTTACAATGAATTGATTTAACTTGGGTCTCAAGTTACCAATATCCTGAATTTTGCTCACTGATAATAATGTGACTTTAAGGCTATGTGGTTGCCGCAAATACATACTAATACATAAACCTTATGAGATCTTGAGTGAAATCATCTCTTGTCTTTTTTCGTCTCTTATGTTTCAGCATTGATTGAATATGGATCAAACCATTTAATGTTCAGGATAAGTCTGGCTACATTATGCTGAAAGGTATGGTACTCTGCTAAACAAGACAATTTCAATGCTCACTTTTCCTCATGGTATTTGTGGCCAATAACCAGATGTTCAAGATATACCTTTGAATATGAACACCCTTCCAATAGCTTCTGTCAGCCATTCAGGTAGAAAACTAATTATGAAGCAATGGTAAATTTTGACCACTCAAAATTTCAGCTGGTTCCTTTGGCCATCAAAATCTCCTTGGGAGATTTTTGGGATAAATAAGAGGGCAATAATCCCAATGTAATAGGGTTTACAATCAGATAGGTAACGATAAAGCAGAACAGAAAATAAAGGTGTTGAACTGTGGATGAGTTGCTTGATAGAACAGTGGACCAGAGTCCAAAGTATTTATGAATGAGGTGGGTGAATTACACATTTGAACATTCTGGTTAGAAATAAACAGATTTGAGAGGATAATCTGTAAGGGAGGCATCAATGTGTTTGACTCTTAAAATGCCCTCTGAACAAGGACAATTAGGGGTGGGCAATAAATGCTCACCTAGCCAGCAATGCCCACATCCCAAGAATGAAAAGAAAAACAGTATAGGATTCAGTTTAAGATTTACCTGATCCTGTAGAGTACAAGGTCAGATGTGATGTGATTGAAGGATTTGTCCTTTACTTAAAAATGGAGAAATAGTATTAACAGGAGTTTCACGAAGGGCACTGTATTAAACAGATAAGAATATTTCATTGATAATTTGTGCTCTGATACTGCTTAAAGCAGTCACTCAGGAATCCTAAGTGTAGGTCATTCCTAAGCTATCCTTTATGTGGGTCTGCCTCCAAAACAACTAAGGCCATCTCCCAGAAAATGAATGTCCATTTCTAGGCTTTTGTGGATTGCAAAGTAATGCATGATACAGCAACCTACAGGTGCGCAGGACCTATGAGGCAGAGCTTATAGCTAAGCCTCTCCTGACACAACAAAGCCTCTCTTTATGGCCTCAATGTCCTCTTAGTCACCACTCTGGAAAAGGTATGTGCCGCACTGTCATACTTCTTTGCTGCTGTTTGTGTAAATCTAAGTATACTTATCATTAATGGCAGCTGGGGCATGTCATGCCATGTTATGGTACCTTGGCTGATATTGTACAGATACCCTGTGGCTGTTTGAAATGTTTCACTGCCATGAAAGTGGAGTGTGGTTGTAACCTTCATAGCTATAGTTAGACCTGCATGGAAAGGAGACCATGGGTGCAGGTCCTCATGCACTGGCTCACCCACTGGCTATTTGTGAAGTGAAATCTTCCAGCACAGAGCTCTTTATAGGACATGTGCTGCTTGTTTAGTTTTCAGAGAAGGGGATAATATCCTGAGGGGCAGGTCCTCCAATCTTAGTTGATCCTAATAATAGGTATATCTTATACTTCCCCTATGCTTAGGCAATGGCTCTATCTGCTGCAACCAGACAGCTTAAAGGAGCAACTGACACCATTCAACTCAAGTAGACATCTGCAGAAGGTCCAAATTCTTAACCACTATAGTTAATGGCTTTATTTATGTTACAGTCAATGGATCTTTCCTGTGGTATAGCTGATAGCTCAATCTATGCTGTAATTAATTGCTTTGTCTATACTGTGGTTGATTGCTCTAGGTTATCGTTGATCTCTCTATCTATGTTATAGTTGATGGAACTATCAACTATGCCATAGATGGAACAATCTATGCTATAGTTGATGAATCTATCCAGGTTATGGCTGATGAATTCTCCAGGGCTCCATTCTTTACCAACATTTCTTCTTCATGCCACTGAGAACCTGCCTGTTCATCACAAAACACTTTCTTTACTTTTATCGATGATTCTTCTTCATGTTAATCAATTTCCTGAGGACTGCACACCTGTCAGTGTTCACAGCTCAAAAATTGAACTACTTTTTCTTGATCTCCAAGCTGATAAAAACTTTGTTCCTTTTAGTTCTTTGATGACAAGTTTTTCATATATAATTCAAAGTGTAACTGTTAATAATCACATTTTACTTTGATATCTTCAAGCTTTGTCCATTATCTTTATTGCCATTATTGGTCTGTGCCCTGAAATCAAACACTTACATCTCTTCCATTGTTAAAACTTCCTTTTTTGTATCTGCAACATTTCCATTCTCCTCAAAAGTTCCTTGTTCTCAATAATTGATTTGAACACTGCTAATATATCTGGTGAGTCTCTTCTGCACTTCACTCATGCTCCTGAATAAGATTTAAAAGACATGGTCCACCAATTGGGTCACTCATATCTACCATCAAAACTCTTACTGTTGCTAACAATCTGGACCTTTTCTAGTTTAATGACATTGCCATGGTTAGCACTCCTCTGAACATTCCTCTTTTCTATGTGTTCCTCCTGTTGTGCTGAATGATTCAAACATATGCTGAATTACCTAGAGTCATTGTTAAATATTATGGATTCTAATATTAGATTGATGGCCTAGATTTGTGAAATTACTTTAAGATATTAGAGAAAAATTAAACCAACCTTTATCCTTTTGGAAGTTTTATCAGTGGTTATTCATTTCCTCAACATTTTAAATACATTGGATAGGATCCAAATTGTTCCAACTATAGATAATCTGTTTTGATATCACTCCATATCCTTTGAAGACATTTTAGCCTTGATTTCAATGATTGATACCTTAAGTATACAAAAAGCCACTAAGTTTTTCATTAATTTGTTATTTTCCTGTGGCAATTGGACTATTATGTAAAGAAAAACATTTGAGAAATCTATTTCAAACGGCAAGAGGGCTGTAATGTTTAAAAGACCAGAAGAGTGCAGAGTTTAACTTCAGCAGGGGTGACTGGGACACTAAATGTAGCTTAATTTACTTCATTTAAGATAATTCAATGGTTGGAGCTATATAAACATACGTTTGGTGCCTGAAGTGTGGCTTGATTTGAGGCAGTAATAGATTAATTAATTGGGTGAATAAGTAGCATGATTAGCTGTTAAATAGCTTGTGTGATTAGCTGTTCATTGAATAGTTATTTTTTTCTTAGGCAATTGGGTTACTATGCAAGTTAAGACAGTATGAATTTGAGGCAAGTAGCAAGAGGTCAGTCTCAAGCTCTGAGAGGCCAGTGGAGTGTGCAAGGTCAGAAGAGTGGGGAATTTAACCTCAGTACAAGTTCAGCTTTGAAGCCCAGTCATAATTAATATTTGCATACAATATGCAGAGGTTCGTTCTTGTCAGAGTTTGGTACCTGTCCAAGTTTAGGCTAACATAATCTGTATTTTGCAGTGAGAATGCAAGGAATTTTTGTGACATGTGCATAGTGCAATGTGCCAGACATTATTGATATTTAGTATGTCCAGTGGGAGCACATTTGCACTATGTGTGAGAAAATTAAGTGTTTGAACTAAATGGTCTTGCAGAAGGAGTTTCACAAATTACGCACAGGATTGAAAAAGAAGACCTTAAGGGTGTTAATTTCCAGGCTGTTAACTGAGAAAGATATAGAGGGACAAATGTGAAAGGAAATTATAAAGAGATGGAAAATCTATAGAGTAGTTATACAAGGGATCTTTAGTTATCCTTATACAAACTGGGATAGTGATAGTGTAAAGGGTAGAGGAGTAAAGAGTCTCTAAAGTATGCTCTGGATAATGTTCTGGTCCAGCAAGGCAGGAGGCATTGCTGATCTGTTTCTAAGGAATCAGGTGTGTCATGTGGGTAAGTTGTCAGTTGGAGAACATTTAGGGGACAGTGATCATAATATCATAAGGTTTGGGATAGCTATAGAAAAAGACAAGGAGCAAGCAATCAGTAAAAATAAGTAATTGGAGGCAGGCCAATTTCAATGGGGTGAAACAGATCTGGCTCAGGTAAATTGAAATCAAAGGTGAAACCATTATAAAACAATGGGCTATCTTTAAAGAGGAGATGGGTCAAGTATGCTCCAGTAACGTTCCCATGAGGGAGAAAGGTAAGAAAACCAAAACTGAAGTTCCTTAGATAATGAAAGAGATAAGGAATAAGATGAAGCAGATGACAAATTGATAATACAAGTGAGAACCAGGCTGAATATTGGAAGTTCAAAAGGACAGTGTAAAGAGAAATAAGAGAAGCAGCAAGAGACTGGCAGCTCACATAAAAAGGAATCTAAAAGTCTTCTATAGGTATATAAATTATAAAAGGGTAGTAAGAGGAGGAGTGGGCCTCAATAGAGGCCAAAAATGGGATTTACGCCTAGGGGTAGAGGGCATGGCTAATGTAATAAATGCGTACATTACATCTGTCTTTATCAAGGAGGAAGACTCTGTCAAAATTATAGTGAAAGAGGAATGGTTGAGACACTGTATGGGCTAAACATTGAGCAAGAGGAGCTATTAGATAGGCTGGCTGCACTTAAAGTTGATAAGTCACCCGGGTCTGTATTATATGCCTCCAAAGATATTGAGGGAAGCAAGGGTGGAAATTGCATAGGCATGCATCTTCTTAGGAATGTGGCGGGGCGGGGGGGGGGGGGTTGCATATTTAAGGATAGAGGACTGGAGAATGTCAAATATTACACCATTGTTCAAAAAAGGGTGTAAGGATAAATTCAGCAACTACAGCCCGTCAATTTAACCATAACAGTAGAAAAGCGTTTTAGAAATGATAATCCAGGACAAAATTAACAGTCACTTTGAAAAATGTGGGCTAATTGAAGAAAGCCAGTATGGAATTATTAAGGACAAATTATGTTTAACTAATTGGATTGAGTTTTTTGATTATGTAATAGAGATGGTTGATGCGATGCACATGCACTTCAAAGGTGTTTGATTAAGTGCTACATAACAGACTTACCAGAAAAGCTGAAGCCCATGGAATAAAAGGAACAGTGACAGAATGGATACAAAACTGGCTCAGTGACAGGAAACAGAGTTGTGGCGAACCATTGTATTTTGGACTGGAGGAATGGATATAATGGGGATCCCCAGAGGTTCGTATTAGGACGACTGCTTTTTTTGATCTATGTTAGTGACCTAAATTTGGGCATTCAGGACAGAATTTCAAAATTTGCAAACAACACAAAATTTAGAAGGTTTACGAAATGTGAGGAGAATAGTGATAGACTTCAAGAAGACATAGATAGGCTGGTGGAACAGCTGAATGCATGGCAGATGAAATTTATAATGCAGAGAAGTATGAAGTAATTTGTTTTGATAAGAAAATTTAGGAGAGTCAATAAAAATAAAGGACACAATTCTGAAGGGGGTGCAGGTGGAGGTAGATCTGGCAAATATTGCACAATTTGCTGAAGATGACAGGGCAGGTTGAGAAAGTGGTTAAAAAGGCAAATGGATCCAGAGCTTTCTAAATACAGACATAGAGTACAAAAGCAAGGAAGTTATAGTGAACCCTTAAAGCACTGGTTTGGCCACAACTGGAGTATGGTGTCCAATTCTGGCCACCAAACTTCAAGAAGAATGTGCATGCATTGGAGAGAGTGCAGTAAAGATTTATGAGAATGAGTTCAGGGAGGAAGTATTTCAATTACATGATACAGTGGATAAACTGGGCTGTTTTCCATAGAGAAGAGAAGGTTGAGAGGAGAATAGATGGAGGTTTTCAAAATCAAGACGGTCTGGACAGAATAGATAGGGAGAAACTGTTCCCACTGGCGGAAGTGCCAAGAACCAGAGTAACTGATTTCAGTTGAATAGCAAAAGAACCAAAGGTGGCATGAGGAAAATCTTTTTTCCACAGCGAGGAGTCAGGATTTGGAATGCACTGCTTGAGAGTGGGCTGGTGGCAGATTCAATATTGGTTTTCAGAAGGGAATTGCATACTAGCTGAAGAGAAAAAAATGTGCACGGCTATGGGGAAAAGGCAGGGGCGAGGGTTTAGCTGAGCTACTCTTGTAGACAGCCAGCATGGACATGATGGGCTAACTGATCGCCATATGTGCTGTAGCCACTTTATGATTCTATGGCCCAGATATTCCAGTTTCCAGACCGGGCATAACCCCCAAGATGCACTATGGGACCCCTTGGAAGTTCCAATGTGCTGTTTCCATGGCAATTGCCTTGGAAGTTTAAACTTCCGATGGACGATTCTCCTGCTCCCCAGAACCCTTGATAAAGCCTCCAATTCTGAGTTAGAGTCGGAGACTTTGCACAGTTCTAATTACCTGAATAGATATCCAGGGAATGTTAGACAAAAAATTCCTAGTCTAACTCTTGGGTAACTATACAACTGACACCCCCAGGTCCCCCCTCTACATTCCAACCCTCCAGACTACTCCCCTCTGACTCTCCAACTCCTCTCCCACCCAACCTGACTAGGCCCCGCCAGCTGACTGCTCCCCCACCGACCCCCTGACTCCCCCCCACCTGACTTCACCACCCTACCCAGCTGCCATCCTACCCCTTTATCCACTTACCTCATCCATCTTACTCCATTACCCACTTACCTTACCCACCCTACCCACTTATACACCAAAATGCTCATCCATGCACTCATAGACCACTCACTAACACATTGAAAAGCTTTGGCATATTTACATCCTTACACGAAGACGGCAACTTGTGCCGTAAAAAGTGGCGTGGCTTCTGCAGAGATTCACTACGCTGGTCCCTCCGAGAATTCCTGCGCTGAGTGAGTTTTACAAGATCTTCCATCAGAAGAATACCAAAACAAATCAGGGGAAGGTAAATGGGTAATTTTTTTGTCTGATTAAGGTTGGAAAAAGGGGTTCAAACCTTGACTGGGAAATTTGGGCCAATGATCGTGTGCCACAAGCTAGTCAAGTTAAGGGGAAGGAAGTTTTAAAAAAGCCAATATGTGGTTGCAGGGCTGGTGCACTGAAAAATGTTCATCTTTTGGTGGGAGTTGAAGCAAATTCTGCAACGAGGGTAATTATAGAAGCAAGATATCAATACTTATTCACATTAACTGAAGCAATGCCAGTAACCATAGCAAGAGGGTAAACAAAGCAGTAGAACAGGATTGAAAATAAGATCTGGAGATATGGAAATTCAATGTTTCAGAGTAGAGAGGGAGAGCTTGATTAGTAAGACAATTGGAATAGATGTCGATGTTTCACAGAAATAAAGAATGAGAAGGGAAAGAAAAAGGCAAAGAGATAGTGAAAGTTGTGAAGATCGTGTTGAAGGGGAACTGTAAGAACACTAAATGAGAAGAGTAGAAAAATGAATGAGTCGATATTTCAAAGGATTTCAGAAAGGATTGAGTGGACTGTTTATGAATGCACAAAATATTCAAAGCAAATTTGAAAAGTTTGAAATAAAAACAGAGGCCAGAATTTTGATGTCATTGTGGGGGTGGGCTCAACACGCAGGCATGTAAAATGATGCGTGATAATGTTGGGCATGTGTCCCGACATCACCGCGCATCACTTAGATCTTTCACTTGGTTGGTGCATGCCAGAGGTGGCTGCATGCCTGCTGAACTGTCAATGGCCTGTTAAGGCCATTAGGGAAGTAATTAAGATAATTAACAGCACTGCCCGTCCAACCATAAGGTTGGGGGGCAGGCAAAGAGCCCAAGGGGCCTTCATATTTTTCAGGAAACCTCATCCACAGGCGGGATGAGGTTTCCTGAAAGTTTAATAAAATCAATAAATAAATTCTGATAAATTGACAAATATGTTCCAGCTCATGTGACGCATGTGTAAATAATTTTTATCTTTTTTCATTAAAAAATTTCAATATGAACTTAATCTCCCTAAAGCACTGAGCTGCTACCAGTCATGCATCACACTGGACAGGCCTTAAACGACCCGCCCATGTAAAATGGTAGCGCGTAGCCAATCGCAGGTGCCAATTGGCTCTGCACCCGCTCCTGACTGGCCTACCTGACATTCAGAAAATTCTCCCCATAAATGCTGGAAAAACTCAGTGGATCTGGCAGCATCTGTGGAGAGAGAAACAGAGTTAATGTTTCGAATCCTTATGACACTTCTTCAGAGCTAAAGAGAAGACCATAAGACCATAAGACAGAGGAGCAGAAATGAGGCTATTCGGCCTATCGAGTCTGCTCTGCCATTCAATTATGGCTGATAAATTTCTCAACCCCAATCTCCCGCCTTCTGCCCATAATGTTTGATACCCTTACCAATCAAGAACCTATCTATCTCGGTCTTAAATACACTCAATGACCTGGCCTCCACAGCCTTCTGTGGCAATGAATTCCATAGATTCACCACTATCGGGCTAAAGAAGTTTCTCCTCATCTCTGTTCTAAAAGGTCCTCCCTTTACTCTGAGGCTGTACCCTCGGGTCCTAGTCTCTCCTACTAATGGAAACATCTTCCCCATGTCCACTCTATCCAGGCCTTTCTGTATTCTGTAAGTGTCAATCAGATCCCCCCTCATCCTTCTAAACTCCATCAGAGTCCTCAAACGTTCCTCATATGTTAAGCCTTTCTTTCCTGGGATCATTCTCGGGAACATTCTCTGGACCCTCTCCAGGGCCAGAACATCCTTCCTGAGGTACGGGGCCCAAAATTGCTCACAGTATTCTAAATGTGCTCTGACCAGGGCCTTATAAAGCCTCAACAGCACAGCCCTGCTTTTATATTCTAGTCCTCTTGAACTAAATGCCAACATTGCATTTGCCGTCCTAACTACCGACTCAACCTGTAAGTTAACCTTAAGAGAATCCTGGACTAGGACTCCCAAGTCCCTTTGCACTCCAGATTTCTGAATTCTCTCCCCATTTAGAAAATAGTCTATACCTCTATTCTTCCTACCAAAGTGCATGACCTCACACTTCCCCACATTGTATTCCATCTGCCACTTCTTTGCCCTTTCTCCTAACCTGTCCAAATCCTTCTGCAGCCTCCCCGCCTCCTCAATACTACCTGTCCCTCCACCTATCTTTGTATCATCGGCAAACTTAGCCAGAATGCCCTCAGTTTCCTTCATCTAGATCATTAATGTATAAAGTGAAAAGTTGTGGTCCCAACACTGACCCCTGCGGAACTCCACTAGTCACCGGCTGCCATCCTGAGAAGGACGCCCTTATCCTCACTCTCTGCCTCCTGCCAGACAGCCAATCTTCTATCCATGCGAGTACCTTGCCTCTAACACCATGGGCTCTTGTCTTACTGAGCAGCCTACTGTGCAGCACCTTGTCAAAGGCCTTCTGGAAGTCCAAGTAGATAACATCCATTGGCTCTCCTTTGTCTAACCTCATCATTACCTCCTCAAAGAATTCTAACAGATTTGTCAGGCATGACCTCCCATTGATGAAACCATGCTGACTTTGCCTGATTTTACCATGCACTTCCAAGTATTCTGAAATCTCATCCTTAGTAATGGACTCTAAAATCTTACCAACATCTGAGGTCAGGCTAATTGGCCTGTAATTTCCCGTCTTTTGCCTCACTCCCTTCTTAAACAGGGGGGTTACATTAGTGATTTTCCAATCCTCTGGGACCCTCCCTGACTCCAGTGATTCCTGAAAGATCATCACTAACGCCTCCACTACCTCTTCATATATCTCCTTCAGAAATTTGGGGTGTAATCCATCTGGTCCAGGTGATTTATCTACTTTCAGTCCTTTCAGTTTTCCTAGCACCTTCTCCTTGGTAATGGCCACCATACTCACCTCTGCCCCCCGACTCTCTTGAACTTTGGGGATGTTACACGTGTCTTCCACTGTGAAGACTGACGCAAAGTACCTATTCAGTTCCTCCGCCATTTCTTTGTTCCCCATTACTACTTCTCCAGCGTCATTTTCCAGCGGCCCAATGTCCACTTTTGCCTCTCTCTTACCCTTTATATATCTAAAAAAACTCTTGCAATCTTCTTTTATATTACTGGCTAGTTTACACTCATATTTAATCTTCTCCCTCCTTATTTCTTTTTTAGTTGTCCTCTGTTGGTCTTTGTAGGCTTTCCAATCCCCTGGTTTCCCACTGCTCTTTGCTGCATTGTGTGCTTTCTCTTTAGCTTTTATGCTGTCTCTGACTTCCCTTGTCAGCCATGATTGCCTCGTCCTCCCTTTAGTATGTTTCTTCTTCCTAGGGATGAATTTTTGCTGTGTCTCCCAAATTACTCCCAGAAACTCCTGCCATTGCTGTCCCACTGTCTTTCCTGCTAGGCTCATCTCCCAGTCAATTCTGGCCAGCATCTCCTCCATGCCTCTGTAGTTGCCTTTATTCAACTGTAATACCGTTACATCTGATTCCAGCTTTTCCCTCTCAAATTGCAGGGTGAATTCTATCATATTATGGTCACTTCCTCCTAAGGGTTCCTTCACCTTAAGCTCCCTTATCAAATCTGCCTCATTACACATCACTAAATCTAGAATTGCCTGTTTCCTAGTGGGCTCTGTTGAAGGGTCATGAGGACTCAAAACGTCAACTATTTTCTTCTCCGCCGATGCTGCCAGACCTGCTGAGTTTTTCCAGGTAATTCTGTTTTTGTTTTGGGGCTCCACCACAAGCTGCTCCAAAAGGCCATCTCGTAGACACTCCACAAATTCCTTTTCTTGGGATTCACTACCAACCTGATTTTCCCAGTCTACCTGCATATTGAAATCCCCCATGATCACTGTAACCTTGCCTTTCTTACACGCCTTTTCCATCTCCTGGTGTATCTTGCGCCCCACATACTGATTCCTGTTTGGAGGCCTGTACATAACTCACATTATGGTTTTTGTTACCTTTGCGGTTCCTCAACTCTACCCACACAGATTCTACATCATCTGACCCTACGTCATTTCTTGCTATCGATTTAATTTATTTCTTTACTAACAAAGTAACCCCATCCCTCTGCCAACCTGCCTGTCTTTTCGATAGGATGTATATCCTTGGATATTTAGCTCCCAGTCCTGATCCCCTTGCAGCCATGTCTCCGTGATGCCCTCCACATCATACCTGCCAATTTCAATCTGCGGCACAAGCTCATTTACCTTATTTCGTATACTGCGTGCATTCAGATACAACACCTTCAGTCCTGTATTTTCCATCCCCTTTCTCATTGTCGTCCCTTTATCTGATGTGCTTGAAGTTAGATTCCTAGCCCTTTCCAAACACTCTGTCCTATTTTGTGTTCTGGGGACTTTAATAGCCTCTCCTGGGCTCTCCTTTCTTTTCAGTTTTTTCATAATTTTCCATGAAGTTGAATCCACCCCCCCCAACCACCCTCCACACACTAACCTGCTGCTTTGTTTCCCATTAGTCATACTTCTTAGAATTTTACCCTCCCCCACCCCCCCCCACCCCCCATTTTCTAGTTTAAAGTCATATTGACCACCCTATTTACCCTGTTCGCTAGAACATTGGTCCTAGATCAGTTCAGGTGGAGACTGTCCCAACGGTACAGATCCACCCTGTTCCAATACTGATGTCAGTGCCCCACGAAATGGAACCCCTCTTTCCCGCACCACTCCTTTAGCCATGTGCTTACTTCCCTTATTCTCGCGTCCCTATGCTAATTTGCATGTGGCTCGGGTAGTAATCCAGAGATTATAACCCTTGAGGACCTGTTCTTTAATTTAGTTCCTAGCTGCTGATAATCCCCAACCAGCTCCTCTTTCCTAGTCTTACCTATGTTATTTGTCCCAACGTGGACCACAACAATTGAATCCTCCCCCTCCCTCTCCAATATCCTTTCAAGACAGTCAGAGATGTCGTTCACCCTGACACCGGCCAGGCAACATACCATGCGGGACTCTCGATCCAGCTTACAAAGGATGCTTTCAATTCCCCTAATTATAGAATCCCTACAACTACCACTTGTCTTTTTGATCCCCCCTCTTGAATGGCCTCCAATGCCACAATGCCGTGGTCAGCTGACTCATCCTCCCTACAGACCTGTTCCTCATCCACACAGGGAGCAAGTACTTCGTACCTGTTGGACAAGGTCAAGGGCTGAGGCTCCTCTGTTCCTGAACACAGGATCCCTCTACCTGCCTCACTTGCAGTCACACCCTGCTGACCCTGACTACTGACCGAACTTGAAGTACTTAATCTACCGGGTGTGACCACCTCCTGAAACAAAGCGTCCAGGTAACTCTCCCCTTCCCGGATATGCTGCAGCGTCCAGATCTCGGACTGCAGCTCAGCAATTCTGAGCCGGAGTTCCTTTAGCAACCAACGCTTGCTGCAGACGTGGTCACTGCGACTCGCAATAGGATCTGCCAACTCCCACATCATACAGCTACAGCACATCACCTGTCCAGCCATCTCGACTTAGATAATTAGTTTATTAGCTTTGCAGTGTTTTTTTTTCAAATTTGGTGCAGATTTCCTACCAACTAATCAGGTCACAGCTTTCCTGTGATGTCACTTTTTCAGTTTAGGCTTCAGTTACTCTGTGCCCTGAGGTCACCACTCTGGTGCTCCTCCCTCCGAGTCTGCTCCCTGGAGACAAGGCTGCGAATTCCCGAGGTAAGCTAGATTTATACTCACCACTCCGGTGCTTCTCCCTCCGAGTCTACTCCCTGGAGACAAGGCTGTGAATCCCTGAGGTAAGCTAGATTTATTCTCACTGCTCCGGTGCTCCTCCCTTCGAGTCTGCTCCCTGGAGACAAGGCTGCGAATCCCTGAGGTAAGCTAGATTTATTCTCACCGCTCCGGTGCTCCTCCCTCCAACTGTGCTCCCAGGGTTTACTCACCAATCAGCTGCTTTTTCTTTAAAATCCACTTTCAGAAAAGTGTCCCTCACAAGTCTGGTGCACTCCTGCAGGCACTGCCTCTTCCTCTCTTTCTTTTTTTAAGAATTGAGGAGGGGAAAGGGATGAAAACACTACAGCAATGTAACGTTTGGGGCTATTCCGTTCTTTGACAGTGGGTCCTCCTCGATTCTCTCCTGAGTCGCGGTGACTTCTCCCAGAATGCTTTACTCACTTCTCACCAGCGCCCTCTGTTGGATGCTCTTCCTCCTGTTGAGTGCAAGAGTCTTTCTCCTCGATTCCCTCCTGAGTCACGCTGGCTGTGATGACTTCTCCCAGAATGCTTCGGTCATTTCTCACCAGCGCCCTCTATTGGAGGTACAAATGTGATGAAATTTACACTGTTTAAAAGTGAGTAGAACAGGTGGAGCAAAATAGAAGGTCAGGGTTAGGAGGGAGCTAAGGAAAAATTTGACAACGATGTAATGGATGTAGGACAAAGGGATTATTAATGGTAGTGCTAAAGACTAAAGAAGGTGCTGATAGTGGCATAAAGATAAGATAGCAGAATGTGTTAATAGCAGAACAAGAGTGAATGCTCTTTGAAAGAAAAATATAAAAACAAGTGAGTCCAAAGTTTTAAATTTCAATAATAATGAACAAATATGACATCTTGATAATTAAGGGAGTCAAAGGATACGGGGATAAGGCAGGAAAGTGGAGTTAAGGTAAAAGATCAGCCATGATCTCATTGAATAGCAAAGCAGGCTTGAGGGGCTATATGATTGTTATGCCTACTGGTTCTCAGAATTTGAAATAATCACACTTTTAGAGTCAAAATGCTCAAGCTTCATCGGAGCGTGTTGCTTACAGCTCTCAGTGTGGCTGGTGGACAGATACATTGTTGTTCCACACCTGACATCAGTGCAGGAGTAGTTGTGGCATTGTGGATGTACATTCTCATAACAATTAGTTCCTAGCTCTTAACGAATAATGTAGCAACACAACAATGGCCTTCCCCTGCTCCTTTTTCTTATTTTCTTATGTAGTGTCTAAAATTGAGACATAACTTTGATTTTAACAACTCTGGAAACCTAACATTTATGGTTATGTTACAAGCCTACCGACTCCCAGAGCTACCTTGACTACAGCTCCTCACACCGCGCTTCCTGTAAGGACTCCATCCCATTCTCTCTGTTTCTTCGCCTCCATTGTATCTGTTCTGATGATGCCACTTTCAAAAACAGTTCCTCTGACATGTCTTCCTTCTTCCTTAACTGAGGTTTTCCACCCACGGTGGTTGACAGGGCCCTCAACTGTGTCCTGCCCATCTCCCGAGCATCCACCCTCACACCTTCCTCTTCCTCCCAGAACCATGATAGGGTCCCCCTTTTCCTCACTTATCACCCCACCAGTCTCCGCATTCAAAGGATCATCCTCCGCCATTTCCGCCCACTCCAGCATGATTCCACCACTAAACACATCTTCCCTTCACCCCCCCGGTGGCATTCCGCAGGAATTGTTCCCTCCGGGACACCCTGGTCCACTCCTCCATCACCCCCTACACCTCAACCCCCTCCCACGGCTCCTTCCCATGCAACTGCAGAAGGTGCAACACCTGCCCCTTTACTTCCCCTCTCCTCACCGTCCAAGGGCCCAAACACTCCTTTCAAGTGAAGCAGCATTTCACTTGCACTTCCCTCAATTTAGTCTACTGCATTCGCTGCTTCCAATGCGGTTTCCTCTACATTGGAGAGACCAAACGCAGACTGGGTGACTGCTTTGCAGAACAACTTCGGTCTGTCCGCAAGCATGACCCAGACCTCCCTGTCGCTTGCCATTTCAACACTCCATCCTGCTCTCATGCCCACATGTCTGTCCTTGGCCTGCTGCATTGTTCCAGTGAAGCTCAATGCAAACTGGAGGAATAGCACCTCATCTTCCGACTAGGCACTTTGCAGCATTTCGGACTGCATATTGAGTTCAACAATTTTAGATCATGAACTCTCTCCTCCATCCCCACCTCCTTTCCAATCCCCCTTTTTTTCCAATAATTTATATAGATGTTTCTTTTCCCACCTATTTCCATTATTTTTAAATGTATTTCCATCCATTGTTTTATCTTTGCCTTTTAGCCTATTTTGATCCCTTCCCCCCACCCCACCCCCACTAGGGCTATCTGTATCTTTATTATCACATTCCTTAGATAATATCACCAGCTTCAACACCTCTTGGTCCTTTTGTCTATGACATCTTTTGGTTATCTCTACCTATCACTGGCCCTCTATCCAGCTCTACCTGTCCCACCCCGCCCCCCCTCTTAAACCAGCTTATATTTCACCTCTTTTTTATTTTTCCTTTTTTACGGACTCAAAGCGTTAACTCTGTTCCTCTCTGCAGATGCTGTCAGACCTGCTGAGTATTTCTAGGGATTTTTGTTTTTGTTTGTGGTTATAACATTTTCAGGAGAAATTGAAAGAGATTTTTAAAAAGCAGTACTGTTAAAGACTTCTGTCACAACTCTAGAATGTAAAGGTCTCCTGGTCTCCTAAGAGTTGCGTTTAGACACATAAAGGGAGATAAAATTTAGGAATGGAATGTTTAATTCTCTGGTTACCACCAATGAGAGATGAAAGTTAGGTAGAAAACTGCAAACAATTTAGTTAGATATGTAAAACAACAGGACAATATAATTGTATGATTTTAAAGTAAATTGGAATGAAAGTAACATGTGTGTTGAAAGTGGGATCACTTCTTAAAATACATACAGCACCTTCTCATGTGCAGCCATCTCTTTAATCCACTATTGACAACTGTTCATGCACTTTAAGTTGCAGACAGCATTTTAAGCTACAAACATTAGAGGAAACACTGGCTGTTTCGACCTTGGATCAAACAAGCAGGAAAGCTTTACAGACAAGTTTCATCACTATTGCTGATGAAGATGGCATTGCTTCTTCCCAATTTGCCACTTTTTGCAATACATTTAGAGCCACTTGACATCAACAATCGATGATATCATAGAGAGAGGTCATGGAGCTAAACACTTCACTAAACTTGGCATCAATACAGGGCACCATAAAATCAAATCTGCAGAAGAATTGAGGTATCTTACAAGGCAGAATTCTCCCATCTTGCCTGCAGCATGTTTCGGGCGGGCGAGAGTGGAGAATCTAGCAGGAGCCAAAAAATCAAAAACCTGCCCAGCTTAAAAATAGATTGCGAGTCTCCCGATGCCGGGTTAATGGCAAGTCAGGTATCCTGCTGAGTAGTGATGTGACGCCATCTGCTTTCATTACCATATCGTGAATGCTCATTAAATTAGCTGCTCGCTGGAATCACGTGCAACCTTCCAATCTTGTGTCACGCCAGCAGGAAATCACATTGGTCTGAATCTTGTTTGAAAAAAGGTGGCATGCACACATTGGACCTCACCTCCCCTCGCGACTTTGAGGTGAGTGCAACATAAATAGCTGACCTTCCATAGCGCTGCACTGGCCTCATTGCGATATCAGTGAACACCGCACTGCAGAGGCTGTAGGATTGGTCTGCTCCCGGTGGTTGCCCCCAAAGTCACAAGGACCCTACCGTACAGCGGTACTCATATGGGGCCGAGCATTGAGAAACCAGCATTTTGACTGGGGTGCTGTTGGGAAGTGGGGGTGGGGGTGGGGGTAGGAGGAATAGATGAGGGAGCAGCAGTGAGGAAGGAAGGCTTTGCAAGGTGCTGTGGGGGGAAGGGGGCATGATGGAAGGTAGAGTGGTAGGAAGGCTGTGCAAGGAGGTGGAAGAGGAGGGAGAATGATAGGGGACAGATGGTAGACCGAGGGGTAGGAATCTGGAGCCCAACAAGGGTAACTGAAACACTGACAAGGGAGTGACAGGGATACCACATGTATGAATGGGAGGAGATGCACACAGACTCTTGAATAGGAAAGGGGCGGGGCGCTGTTTGTGTGCCAAAAGAGAGCTGGTTCACACAAAACATCATAGTCGGTGGTGTTGAGAAGGGATAAAGCATAATCTTCAGTCATGAGGGCAATGGGGATCTATGTGAAAGTCAAAGTCCTTGGTCTGGGGTTTGCAGTCAAGAGTCAGAGGATAGAGACACACCTGAGTCTCTGTGGAAAGGAATCAGAGAGTAGAGATACACTTGAGGCTCTGTGGAAAGGAGTCAGAGAGTAGAGGCAATGTTGGGCTTGTCAAAAGTCAGAGATTGCATACAACTATGGAGTGCAGCAGGCATGCTAAAGGAATCTTCATTGGGAACAGGTTTTCTCCACCTCCAGGGAGGGGAAGGGGCTGAGTGCTCAATTGGTATAATGCATAGATTGGTGTGCAGGACTGTTTCAAGTCGTTGTCCATGGGCTCATCTGTATCTGTACTAGGCAGCAGATGGAATGATAATGGTTATGGAAGGCATCTGTAGCCTTTATGTCTGAACACATAATAAAGTGTCGGGGTGGTGTGTGAAGCTTTCCTTGGGGGGCTCACCTCGGGAGGTGACTGTGCACCCAACCTCTAGATGGGGAGGGTAGAAACCACATGGGCCATGGTAACATTAGTAGTAATGGGTTATGGGGGTGGGTAGGAATGGGAGGCAGAGGGTAGACCGAGAGGGCAACCCTGTTGAAGGGAACAAGAGACCCCAAAGAGAGTAGGCAACTCTGCTGAAGTGAACAAGAGACCCAAGAGAGAGGACAACTCTGCCATGGGCAACAGGTGACCCCAGAGGGAGGGCAACAAAAAAATAAACAGTTGATTGTCCTTCAAGATCAAATGCAAAAGGAATGTGTAACTATTCAGTAACATGAAGAAATGAAGACTGTCTTAAACAGTAGAATGGAAGCACTGCAGAAGAAACTTGAAGAGGGCTCAGGAGAAGCCCTGGGAGCCATAGGCAGCTGGATACAGTCAGGAGGCATGAGTTCAGAGAAACTCCAAGGCAGTGCCAGCTCAGTGAAACCAGCTATCTTGTGAAGCGCTGAAGAATCAGCTGAATTAAGCTAAAGAGGCATTGACAGAAAAAGTCTTAGAACTTTCAAATACGTGAGTGAATAGTGAAGCCATGGCTAGCTCAACAACAGAACTATCCCAGTTGAGGTTTCACCTGAGAGAATTCCGGCCAACAGTGAAGTCAAAAAGAAGACCGAGACTAAATTATGCGGTAGAAAGAAGAAGACAGGTAGGAAGATGATGCAGAGTTACTAAGCCTGATATTTCCCAATTTGGAGGGAAAGGTGGAGTGAAAAGTCAAGGGAACCAAAAAGCGACTCACGATCTGCATAGTTATGAGTGAGAATTTACTGTTGGAGAAGCAGTATAAGTAAGGAATTTCAGTGGAGAACCAAAGTGGTTACCTGGTAAAGTAAGCTTTGTTACCGGACCATTGTCAGACCATGTGGAAGTGGAGGGCTGGATCACCTGCAAGCATGTGGATCATTTAAGAAGAAGGGAAATACTCCACAAAATGATATTCCACCTGTAATCATTGTTGAACCTGTTGAAGTTGTTCAACCAAGGATAGACATGCCCGATGTCTCTGTCGGAGTGGATGTGCCTAATGTGGTACCTGATGTTAATGCGGTTTCCTGAAAATTGGAGTAGATAACACTGAACTGCCTGTGCCTAAAGAGGTACAGGATGTTAATGTGATTCCAGACATGGAACTGCCTGTGCCTAAAGAGGTACATGATGTTAATGTGATTCCAGACACGGAACTGCCTGTGCCTAATGAGGTACCTGAAGTTGCTGCAGTTCCAGAGAATGTGGCCCCTGAAAAGTTTCAGAAGTCATGGAGCTACGACGTTCCACGCAGATCAGGAGACCACCTGAGAGACTGAACTTATAACTTCATGACCGATGTAAAAAGAACAAGAGTTGCATTTGAAATCAAATTACAAAAAATGAGCAAGTCAACAGGTTTGCATGTTCCTTCTTCTGCCTGTACAATGATCAATGTGCTTGTGGACACCAAGAAACAGTCTACAAAACTGTGCATTTTAGAAGCTGCACAAAAATTTAGTAAGCAATGGCAATTGTATCACTCAAAGGTCAATGATTTGATTGAAAAAAACTTCAAAGAAATGATTTTCCTCCTGGTTTCAAAGTTTGTGTTCGTAGTGGAAGGAGTACTATCCAAATTGCCAAGGTATGATGAAAGAACCTTCTTCTCCTCGATCCTGTTGTTCATTGTGAAAGCTCCTGCAAAGTACATGATCTACCTCAACCTGCGGATTTCACTACTGACTCCTATCTGTTATATGTGTGGCTGTAGCTGTCTAGTGACCTGCTTCCAGAACTGAGACTGTGTTACATGAGTTAATGTTTTGGTTTTTGTATTTTTTCATGGTGGTTTTCTGCACATAGTGAGCAGTCAGGACCAAACTTGGCTGTAGCTCTCCTTACAAGGCACCACAACAAACTGTACAGAAGGGTTAAAGGTGGAGTAATGTAGTAATTATAGTTTTGATAAAGGTATGACTGTAGCTTTAAGAATAATCCTGTGTTGTAAGATCACATGATCTGTGTAAACCAAACAGTTAGTATTGCAGGGAACTTCAAGGAGGGAGTTCTTCTTTAGTTATGGAGTTTGATGCACACATGTAGCTGCTGCTGTTATCTTGTAAATAAAATTCAATGTTTCCACCAAGAAAAGTTGCCTGGAAAATGCAAGCTGGGCAGAAACCAAAATAGAGCATTATAGTTGCAATAAGTAACA
Source organism: Carcharodon carcharias (assembly GCF_017639515.1). NCBI lineage: Eukaryota > Metazoa > Chordata > Chondrichthyes > Lamniformes > Lamnidae > Carcharodon > Carcharodon carcharias. The sequence goes on along the minus strand of NC_054478.1, from coordinate 42,675,236 downwards.
GATTGTGAGCTTCACTATCTTGACCCTTTAATCATTAATGTTTTCAATCTTTCATTTTAGAGAAAAATGCAAATGTTAAAGCAAAAATGGACCCAGGGCTCAAAGCTGCCTTTTAGAAGGTCATAATGCAATGGAGGATGCAAAGGAAAGAGAGGAAAAATCAAGTGCAGCTCCAGGAGGAGGCCCCACCTGAGGTCCAGTGTCAAGGGGAGACAGAACAAGAACAAAAGGGTCAGGAGGAGAGACCTAGACAATGGAGGTGATTCACCAGGCTTAGGGTATACCACAAACAAGTGAGAGACAATGCTGTGCATTGTCCCAAGATCTGGTAGATCACATCTGCCTCATTCTTCATGAAGACCTGGCAGTCTGTGGAGTTGGAGGCTCTGCCCTGCCAGTGACATTAAAGGTGACCACCATCTCAATTTCTTTGCCTGTAGGTCATTCCAGGGATTATCAGGGGACATGTGTGGCAATTCGCAGTCTGCAATACAGAGATGCCCTCGACAGCAAGGCACTTCAATATGTGAGGTTTGCTCTGGACAAAGATAGTCAGGCTGTGGGATTCGTCGGCTTTGCATCTCTCTCAGTCTTCCCAAGAGTGCAGGGTGCGATCGATTGTACTAATGTGGCTTTAAGGGCTCCATGGCAGCAGAGCCCAATGCTTATTACTGCAAAGGCTATCATTTCATGAATGTACAACTGGTGTGTGATCATTATGCACATTTTTGCCAGGCACCCTAAGAGTTGCCATGGCTCATACATCCTAAATCAGTCCCAGGTATCTAAGGGCTTGTACCTCTGTACAAGCTTGGTCTGCTTGGGAATAAGGGGTACCCACTGAAACATTGGCTGATGACACTGTCACCCTTGGTGTTTTTCCAAGGAGAGGTACAATGCTGCTCACAGCTCCACACACCCCCTAATAGAGCAGACCATAGAGATTCTGAAGATGCGCGTAAGGTGCTTGGATCACTCAGGTGGCACATACAGTACTCCCCGATAGGGTTTCATGCATCATTGCAGTGTGTTGCACCCTTCATAACCTGGCACTGAAAGAGGTCATCCCTTACCAAAGGGTGAAATGGAGGAGCATGAGAGGTCTTCGGAGGATGAAGATCAGGGCATCCAGGAACTTCAAGAGGGTGATGAGGGTAAGTTTGAGTATGATGCCGCCACAGAGGAAGTGAGGCATGGGAGATGTGCCCATGGCACTTTGATCGCTGCCAGATTCCAGGAGGAGTAAAGTAAAGGCAACAGGAGATGGCCACATTTCTCTTGGCCCTCAATGCCATTCCCTTTCATCTCAAGGGATGTCCAGCCATTCACATTGAGAACTAATCCAGCATTCACACTTGCACCTTCTAGCCTCATGATTAACCAGGCCAGGATCTCTAAGGAGGGTAGCGGTGTCCTCTATATCTGCTCGTTCTGGGAAGTGAACGTCCATTCAATGACGAGAGCGATGCAAAAACTGACTTGAAGCAGTTGTCACCACATAAATAAGAAGCTACAGCGGCCAGTAAGATGAGAACATGGTTGGGGTTCTCCTCCTTCCTCCCGTGTCTTGTCATTTGCCACTACCACAGAGGAGACACAACTGCCACGAATCATTCGAGGCTGATGAGCTGCCTTCACACAATGGTCTTCTGTGAGGAAGAAGGGTTACAAATACATAAGTCACACACTTTCAATAAAGATTTTAACACATATCCCTCACATAAAGCAAGGGTATGGAAACTATCTTCTGTGACATTATGTGAATCTGAATGTCACTATCATTGAATGAGAAAAAAGCTAACCTCAAAATAAGAGGATTCAAATGTACATCATCTCAATGGCTTCAGTTGAGCAAGCCATTCACATAGGGGAGAACTTTCTCCCTGTTGGGATAGGCTGAGTGGGTGCGGATGCAGGCAGGCGTGCAGCTGATCACTGCCCACAATCAGCTGCGTGCCGCCATTTTATGTGGGCGGGCCAATTAAGGCCCACCCAGCATGATGCGCATCCAGAAGCGCTGAGTGCTCCCTGTGCGGGTGGGGGGGGGTGAGGAGGCTGAGTCAGGAACAGTGCATGTGTGCAAAAGTTCGCAGAAAACTCCCTGAGGCACAGAGCTGCCTCAGGGAGATTAGTTTGATTTTGAAAAATTCTAATAAAGAAAAAAAAAATTAAGACATGCCTCCTCAAGTGACAGTGCCACATGAGCTGGGACATGTCTATGAATTTTGTTTAAAATTTTTAATAAAGTTTAAAAACCTTAATGAAACCTCATCCCGCCCGTGGATGAGGTTTCATGATAAATGTGAAGACGCCTGGGCTCTTTGCCTGCGGGCAGCTCAGGTAATTCAATTTCTGTTTAAAGAGCCTTAATAGGCCTTTGCAAGTTCAGTGGGCGCACAGCCAACTCCAGTGTGCATCTGCTGAACTGAAGATCAGAATGATGCGTGGTCACATCGGGACGCACGGTCAACGTCACTGCGTGTCATTTTACACGTTGGCGAGCAGGGCCCACCCCTGCACTCCGACATGAAGATTCTGGCCATGAACATTAAATATATCTACAAATGTGCAATATTTTCACAGTGCTGGCACGCCCATGACCCAAAAGTGAGTTCATTATTTCTTAATTTTCCCAACCCTACCACTAAGCTTGAGTGCAGCCCCAACATCTGCAGCAGAGGTGGAGGCAGCCTGCTGACTGCTACATCCTGATGTCTGCGATGACCTTGATGGACACCTTCTGGTGGCCCGAGCCCTGGAGGGCCCTGGCCTGATAATGGTCTCCAGCTCAGGGGTAGATGCTCTCTCCTTGGCCTGAGCAGCTGAAGTGGATGGGGTCACAGACAGGGGGGGATCCTGAGCGGCTGGACACACTTGGAGTTTCCTGACAGGAGGTCCTTGGGCTTTCTGGCTGATGCTCATCCTCCCTGTGGGTGACTGAGGGCCCTGCCCTGACTCCTTGAGGAGATGCTGCACTTAGAGGGAGGTCAAGGTGCCTCATCCCCCTGTCACCTACATCTTGATGGCGCCCACGAGGGTGTGTAGCCATGGAGTCTAGGGCTAATCGCAAATCTGGCAAAAGCTGCTGGGCCAAGTGTCCATGGTGTCCGCCAGCCTTCCTATGATGACCTTGAGGTTTTGGCATGTCGGAGCCAAGACCTCAGACAGAAAGCGGACAGACTCCCCAATCCTTCAGTCTAGCCTACTGAGTGACTGCTGAATCTCTGCCTGATGTTCTCTGTCAGTTGTCGCATTTCCAGCATTGGGTTGGCAGCTGCTTACAGGGGCTCATCATCTGACTTGGATTGAGTGGGTGGCTGGTCTCCAGCAGTTCTTCAAGTATCAGAAACCTGGGCTGTCCATGGCTCTGACTGCTGCAGAGATGTGTCAATGAGGTGTCCTCCAGAGGTGACTCTAGTCCTAATCTAGAGCTATGCCCCACCGAGGTGTGTGTCTCTGCGCTGGTGGAGCTTGAGTAAGTCTAGTGACGGTTATTCCTCAGCTTCCTCTTCAGACGTGGTCTGGGGGCTCAGACTTAAGGTGGGCATCCTTGTGTCCTTAATCTGCTGGTGCCTATATGATAGAGAATAGAGTCAGCAAGAGGAATATAAGATTGCATGTCACTTACTGTGATTGTCATGATGTGATGAACTGATGGAGGTGTGATTCATACTAGGTTGCTGAGACAATCCAATTTCCTGCTCCCCATGGAAGCGATCCTCATTCTCCCCAGTGATCTTGGTTGCAGCCTCCTCGAATTCACTGAGGACAATTATGCCGACCGTACCTCTCCCAGTCTGCACCCTTTCCCTCTGTTGTGGGTAAGTTTTCCCTGTTTGAAGACAAAAGAAAGGCTTGTGCTGAGAAGGGATGGAGCAGGGTTTGGGAAAGATGTATGCCCCCTGTGTGTGGTGAGCCCTCGCCAACAGATCTGAGGATGGAGAGTGAGCAGCATGGTAGATGGGATGGTCGTTATGTGAAAGTTTCCGTGAGATAATTAGTGGTGAAATGTGTCCCTTGCTAATGGTTGTGTGAGATCCATGAAATGAGTGGCCCTTTGATTACATGTTGCCATGATGAAAGGTTGCTGCTGGAGGGAATTGATGGATAACTTACACTGGCAGAGTGGATCAGATCATTCATCCTCTTCCTGCATTGGATGATGTTTAGGGCGCAGTTGTGGGCCAGAGAGGTGAGACTGGTGTGCTTTCTGGAACCATCCCTTGGATATAGGACAACCTTATGCATCGGCAGTCCTCTTATCAAGGCTTCGAGGGCCTGGTGGCTGAAGCTGGGTGCTGCCTTCTTCTTGAGGCTTGACAGCACCTCAAACAGTGTCCTGGAGCAGGATTTTCCCCCCGTTGGGTTTGGGGGTGGGGGTAAGTTGAAGTGCGGGAGTGCGGAGGTCTGCCTCCGATCGGCACCCAAGATTGGGGGCGCACCGCCATTTTATGTGGCGGAGCTAATTAAGGCCCGCTGAGCATGACGTCCACGCAGAAGTGCTATGCGCTCCCTGTGCAGGCGAGGGCGAATCACTAAGCCTGAGAGTGTGCTCTTTTGCGCATGCGCATGAAAGAGTGCACTCATCTCCCTGAGGCTAAGTGCTGCCTCAGGGAGATCAGCTCTAATGTACAAATTATTAAAAATAGAAAAAAAACATCCCTGACATGTCCCCTCATGTGACACTGTCACATGAGCTGGGACATGTCCATAACTTTTTAAAAAACTTTAATTAAATTTTTTACAACCTACATGGAAACTCATCCCGCCTGTGGATAAGGTTTCATGCTTTTTCTAATGCCCGCCAGGGCTCCTGGCCTGCCCACCAACTTTAAGGTTTGACGGGCAGGTCCATTAATTACTTAAATGGCTCTGCCAATGGCCTCAATTGGCCATTGACAGGTTGGCAGGCGCACAGCTAATTTTGCTGAGCCCCCGCCTACCTGAAAATTTAAATGGGGCGCTGTGATGTTGGGCCCCACCCCCCGCTTGCCGACTGGAAAATCTTGCCCCTGGAGACAGGTGTGGTGGAGAGAGTGAGATATGTGTATTCCGGTGGCATTCAAATATGTCGCCCGGATCTTCGAACCCATCAGGTAATGGCGGGATGGATGAATTATTTCCCGATCCAGCAGGTGGTTTGGAGAGGTACTCACCTATGCATAATTAATGACCTTCCACATGCAAAATCAAGCGTGATTTCCCGCCATTCCGAGCAGCAGGAACCCACTTCGTTTCAAAAGCTGAGAATTCTGCCCACGGTATTTTGCACTCACATCAGAATTTTTCGATGCAAAGGATTCTGTTTTGGAGTCAATTCAGCAGCTGAGGTATTTCAGCAAATGATTTAGTCTGCACTTCAAGGACTTAAAGGCACGCTGAACATCCAGGATGACATTCTCAGCTCTAGTCGCATTGAGAGTAAACTCAAGACATGTCTGCGTGCCTGCCTGCAATGTCTTAGAGAATATAATCTCACCTTGAACAAAGGTAAGTGCTTGTTCAATGAAAGCAGAATCAAATTCTTTGGTCATGTGTTTAATGATCAAGAAGCATCACCAGATCCATGCAAAATTGAAACCATTGCAAATGCTGCAGATCCTACAAATGTGCAGTACGTCTGGAGTCTGCTGGGACTCACCACACATTGTAATTGCTTCATTCCTGAACTCATTATGCGATTTGCCCCTATGCGATTTAACAAAAGAGACACCAAGGGAATGGACTACATCACCCTAACAAACAGTACTTAAGACATGCCAACATTCATGCCTACAACATCTTAGAGAGTGTAACATCACTGTGAACTATCTCGGTTTCACTCATTGAAAAATCACACCCCATTGACCAAAGTCTAGTGGACAAGTCAAGAGGTTTATTTGTACCTTGATAAAAGTGATACACACACAGCTACAGCTGAGAGCAAGTCACAGAAGCAAGACATGTATTGCTTTCTTCTCAATTACGGAGCGACTCCTTAGTCGACTACTGGAAAGCTTCCAGTTACTGTCTTCTTTGCACATTCTGGTCTGCCTGTTTCGGCAGGGACGGGGCCATAAACTGCGACGAGCCATTATAAACCCCACTGACTTCAGCGGGAACGTAAAATCCCGCTGCCATAAAATTCTGCCCCCTATGTGTACACATCTTCCAGAGTTACCCCACGAACCTAATGCACAACTTGTACATGGACGTGATCGAGAACAGAAGGATCAAACGAGAGAAAATACAGAGCAAAAGAAGAAATTCGGAGCTATCCCACTAAAGTCAAGGGATAAAGTTCTTGTGAAATGTGATGGTCATGTTGGAAAGCAAACAACCCCTTATGACAATTTGTTGTGACCAACACAAAAGGATCAATGATCACAGCTAAGTGCAGTTCACAAATTGTCACATGAAACTTGTTATTTGCAAAGCACTGAAAACACCATTTTTTTTTTAATCATTCACAGGAGGTGGGCTTCGCTGGCTGGGCCGGCATTTTTTGCACATCCTTAATTGCTCTTGAGAAGGTGGTATTGAGCTGCCATTGAATCTGATTCTGACATCGAAATCTTAGATGAAGAACATGAGTTAAAGGGAGACCACACCTGCAGGATTTTGCCCTTGGCGGGGGCGCTGGGTGGGGGTGGGCGGGGCAGCCGGGAAGCCGACTGCCACCCGCGATTGGCTCTGCACCGCAATTTCACGTGGATGGGCCAATGAAGGCCCGCCCTGAGGGGATCACGAGCTGTAGCGCTGAGTGCTGCCTGTGAAAGTGGGGGGAGGAGGAAGCGCCAGGCCTAGCGCACAGTTCGCACGTGCGCGAGAAAGAGTGCGTCAATCTCCCTGAGGCACGGAGCTGCCTCAAGGAGATTGAAGATCTGTGTACAAACAATGATGAAGAGAATAAAAAATTAATAAAACATGTCACCTTATGTGACTCTGTCACATGAGCTGGGACATGTTTCTAATTCAAAAATTAAATTTTATTTAATGTTTATTTGCTTTAGGAAACCTCACCCCGCTCGTGGATGAGGTTTCTTAAAAGATGCAAAGGCCGCTTGGCCTTTTCGCCTGCCCTCCAACTGTTAGGCTGGATGGGCAGCGTAAATTTGAATTTAATTAGATTGTTAATGGCCTTAATAGGCCTTTTAATTATCAGCAGGCACGCATTGAAGCATGCTGTATTTCTCATTTACTCTGAAGGAGGAGGATTGAGTATTTGTGTTTTGAAAAGTGAAAGTGAAGCTACCATACAGAATAACACCAGCAGGAGTAATCTGCAAACAAAAAGAGAGTCTGAAGGTACCTGTTTTAACAAAAGAAGCCATGTTGCTCATACGCTTTTAATCCTGGGTTAGAATTTCTTGCTTACCGGGTGGGCAGGCTCGACCCAATGTCCAGCGGGCGGGGAGCTGATCCCCGCCAGAGAAGCGGGCCCCGCTGCCATTTTACATGGGTGGGCCATTTAAGGCCTGTCCAGCGGGAAGCACTATGCGCTTCCCGTCCTGGGGTTCGGGGGGTGGGGGGTGGGGGTGGCGGTGGTGGTGATTCTCCAAAAGTGAGGGTGCACTCCTTTGCGCATGGGCATGAAAGAGTGCACATCTCTCTGAGGCTAAGTGCTGCCTCAGGGAGGTCGCTGACACTTCTAAAAATATGAAAATTATAAAAAATTCCCCAACATGTACCCCTTATGTGACAATGTCACATGAGATGGGACATGTTCATAACTTACATTGTAAGTTTATTAAACTTTTTAAATCCCTACATGAAACCTCATCCCGTCAGTGGATGAGGTTTCATGCTTTTTCTATTGCCCGCCGGGGCTCCTGGCCTGCCCACCAACCTTAAGGTTCGACGGGCAGGTCCTTTAATTGCATAATTGACCCTATCAATGGCCTCAATTAGCCATTGACAGGTCGGTGGACCCACAGCTGATTTTGCTGTGCCCCCACATTTCTGAAAACTTAAATGGGGCGGAATGACATCAAGGGTTCCGCCCAATGCCATCCCGCGTCATTTTACGTGTCGGTGAGCGGGCCTCGCCCCCTGCTTACTGATGGCAAAATTCTGCCCCTAGTCTATCTCTACTGTTTCTAGTACCAAGTGCCTCACACTTTCCTTTAACTTCTCCAAGACTCCAGCTCTATCCTTTTCATTAAGATTTTCCTTAAAATCCCCTCTTTGTAAAAGCTTTTGGTCACCCCTTCTAATAGCCCCAGCTTTGGTTTCATGTCTATTTTCGATGTAACTCCATGCAGCAGCTGTAGGCATTTGCTACTTTAAAACCCCTTATATAAATGCAAGTTGTCGTTACTTCCTAGATCTTGGGGTGAGTGTTTACATTTAACGGAGAGATACTGATGAGTGTGGATGTAAAGAGAAACTTCAAACAAAATTCCTTGTAAATGTAAAGGCACATGTAGATAAGTTAAACCATAAAAAGACCATCAAGATTTTTACATTTTATAAATATACAAGAGTGACAAAGTAATTATAAAGTATTGGTTAAACCACATTTAGAGTAATTTGTGTGTTTTTTGGAACCCAATTATAAAATCTACAGAGACTGTATGGCAAAGTTTCACCATGATAATGTCAACTATAATTATAAGAGATTGAGATACTAGGACAATTTCAAGTGTAGAAAAGTAAGGCAGCTTGCTTTTGTATAATGTCTTTCATGATTGTTAAACATCGTAAAGTGATTTACAGCCAATTAAGTACTTTTGAAGTACTATTGCCTAGCCCACAGCTGGTAAGTCTGGGTTAGTTCCGACCATCAATTTAAAGGACCTTTGGCATTGTGGGTGGGCAGCCTGAGGGGAAATTTGATTGTGTAAGTAAGTATCCTTCCACTGAGGAAAGGCAGGATTGAGAGTTTAGAGTGTTTTTTTTTAAGAAGCAGGTCTGAACATTATGTTTTAATCCAGGTGAGTCTTGTGACAGATGTGTCTTTTGCCAGCTCCAATGCCAAGGAGGGTCTATCAGCTGCCCATCCAGGACACCCCTCCACCCGAGAAAAGTGACCCATCTCCTGTGCTGCAGCTGTCAGGTGCAATGGTGCACCCAAAAGTTTGGATGGCCCCATGCTTTGATTTCCCATGAGTCCTCTTCCAGACTGGGAGCGAAGGGAAGGAGGTTCTAATGCCTCAGGAAATTGCTGACCCAATGTCATCACACCATATTTTATGGACACGCGAGGAAACACCCACCTGATTCGCCTCTGTAAACTTCAGAACAAAAACGCTAGTTGTTGGTGAGAGAACAAGGCAGGACTTATTTTTGGATTCATCTGCTGATGAGACAATGAGCTACATGGTCTGTAAAAGTCTATGGGCAGGATTTTGCCCTCGGATGGTGGGCAGGCCCCACCAACTCCCCGGCAGGCAGACAGCTGACCCCCGCCACCGAAATGGGGCCCGCCGCCATTTTGAGTGGGTGGGCCAATTAAGGCCCACCCAGCAGCCTTCCCGACAGGAAGCGCTATGCGCTATGCGCTTCCTGTGTGGGGGGGAGGGATTCCCCATCTGTCAAAGTCCGCTCTTTTGCACATGCACGCGAAAGAGCGCACTGCTCCCTGAGGCAAAGTCCTGTCTCAGGGAGATTCGTGAGAGGTAAGTAAACTCTAAAAATAGATAAATATTAAAATTATTAACATGTCCCCCTCATGCGACAATGTCACATGAGATGGGACATGTTAATAATAAACAAAAAATGTGTTAAATTTTTAAAAAACGGACATGAAACTTCATCCTGCCAGTGGATGAAGTTTCATGAATAATCTGGAGCCTGCTGGGGCTCCTGGCCTGCCCGCCAGCCTTAAGCTTGGACAAGCAGGACTTTAATTATCTTAATGAGCCTGTCAATGGCCTCAATTGGCCATTGACAGGTCGGCGGGCGGACAGCTGATTTCGCTGTCCACCCGCCTTCCTAAAAATTTAAAGGGACTGGGATGACGTCGAGGATTCTTCCCGACATCATCCCGTGTAATTTTTCCCTCGGCGAGCGGGCCCCACCCACAAATCACTGAGGGGAAAATCCTGGCCTATGATTCCAATCATAGTGTTTGCCCATAATCAATAGGGAAAGAAAAAGAACTAAGATTTACCCGATGACCTTGTCTGTTTGCCTCAAACCTAATGAAAATTTTTCAGCGAATCTTTTGACATGACAATGCTATAGCAATGGCAAATGGAGGAGCAACTACTACAATGTGGAAGGAATACATTTTTCTTCTGTATTGTTTTGTAATGAAAGAACAATAATTTCATACCATACTTGTCAAATGCAAGTTACTCCTTAAAATGCTTTACTATAGTGGGTGATAATTAATAATTCCACTGGTATTTATGTGACAGCACAACACTGCTGAAAGAAGCTGTGGCAAAACAAAATTGAGTTGCTCATCAGCCTTTTTGGCCTGGGTTTAGGGAAAATCAGGATAATAACATATCAATAAAATTAAACTAAATGTGCATTATAAAGTGTTTATTGCAGCGAAAGGAAATATTAACAGATATTCTGGCTTAAAAGGTTAGTTATTTATTACATTTATAGAGCACTCTTATTAATGGGTATTATGTTTTATTGAATTGTTGCATTATCCAAAATGTAATAGAGAGATAGTCGCACAGTAACCACAATCTTTCAATTACCTCCTGTTGCGATGCTTTATGCTTTGTAATCACTGTTTAAGAGGCAGCCTGGAAGGGAAATTTTATGAAAAAATCCTCTTGTAACATCATGAAGTTCACTCACTGACATCATAAATAGAGATAGTAAATTGATGGAATATTTCACTGTTCAGGGTGCAAGCTCTGAGGCTGCCTTCATCTGCTTGTTCTAAAGCATAAAACAAGATAAAACAAGAAACAAGAGATAACTAAGTCATACAAAATGCATCATTGTTCAATTATTCCTTTTTATTCAAAGTTTCCAAATACTATGTTATTGTTGAAGTATGTTTCCTTATGTTGAAACAATCCAGAAGGTATTAATTTATTATTTTCAAGCTTCAACATTTTAATAGTTGTAAACAAATATTCCAGTAGTTTTTTTCAGTACATGCATGAACATGGTTGCCATTTTGGAACAGGAGGAACACCCATAACACCAGAACAAGGAGTGTTATATGCATTGGCATGCAGCCTTAGTACAAGAACAGAAATCCAATCAATGCTGCTGAACACAAAAAATATATTTTTGTTTTAGGCTTTATCATTCAAGGTAAGGCTGCTAATTATTTGTGAATCAAGTACTATAATATATGACATTGTAATATCACAGATTAAAATAAAACATTTTGAAGAAGATCACTGATCAGTAATATTATCTATATTGGTGACATGTGATGACTCTTTAAAATTCTTTCATGGGAATGGCCAACATTTGTTGCCCATCCTTAATTGCCCTTGGGAAGGTGTGGGTGAGCCACCTTCATGAACTGTTGCAACCATGTGGTGTAGGTATGCCCATAGCTCTGTTATGTAGGATTTTGACCAAGCACCAGTGAAGAAACAGTGGTATTTTTCCAAGTCAGAATAATGTGTGGCTTGGAGGGGAACCTGTAGGTGCTGATGTTCTCATGCATCTGCTGTCTTATTGTGGTAGAGGTTGTGGGTTTGGAAAGTGCTGTTGAAGGAGGCTTGGCAAATTGCTGCAGTACATCTAGTATATGATACGTCTTGCTGCCACTGTGCATTGCCATTGTGTGTCGGTGGTGGAGGGAGAGAATGTTAAAGATGGTGGGGTGCCAATCAAGCAGGTTGCTTTGTCCTGGATGATGCTGAGTTCCTTTCATATTGTTGGAGCTACATTCATCAAGGCAGTTAGGAGCATGTGCTTAGTACATTTACTCAAAAGTAAGAGGCCATTGGAGTTCAAGCATCCTGCCCCATCTTTCTCAATCGTTGTCTTCCAGATCGAGTAATCACACTCCTGACTTGTGCCTTGTATTTGGTTGACAGGCTTTGGGGAAACAGAAGGTGATTTACTCACTGCAGAATTCCCAGCCTCTGACCTGCTATTACAGCCACAGTATTTATATGCCTGGTCCAGTTCAGTTTCTGGACAAATATGTTGATAGTGGGGGCAATTGACTGTACTAAGCAAACGATTGATGATCCTTGACTTTGCCTCTCATATGGGTGCATCCAAACTTTGATCAGTGTGTATGCCTTGACTCTGGACTATGAGGACACCACTAAGGAACTGTTCAACATGGAATAAGACTGCGCCTTGTGTGGAGTCCCAAATGATGACAAAACCATCTTACTCAGAGATTTCAATGCCAGAGTTGGAAGTGATTACTTGGTCTGGAAGACAACGATTGAGAAAGATAGGGCAGGATGCTTGATCTCCAATGGCCTCTTACTTTTGAGTAAATGTACTAAGCACATTTTCCTAATTACCAATACCGTGTTCCTCAGATACAAAATGACCTGATGGCACCCCCTGTTCCTGAGAATGGCATCTGATAGATTATGTCAATGTCCAGGACCAAGACCAAAGAGACCTCTGCATCACAAGAGTGATGCATGGCACTGATGACTGTTGGACCAACCACCATCCAGTCAGGTCAATGGTGAACTTGCGGCCCTTCTGATGTCAGCATGGGCAGAGAAAGATTGCCCATGGGAGATTCAACACATGCTCTTTCCAGGAAAAGACTATTTGTGAAGCCTCCCAGCAAGCCCCCCTCCCCCTTCCAAGTCCAAGCTCACTGCTGTCATGTTCTGTAATGACTTGTCCTAGTCATAACTTTAAATATGGACTGTGTTCATATAGAACTTGCTGGAACTGTTTTTTTCTCTTAAAAATTGACATTAAAAGTTGACTAAGATGGCTGCAGAAGGGTCAGGTGACTTTTGCAATTTCCACACAGGCTACCTCAAATCTCTGGTGGCATTCTCCCTTAAATGGACAGAACATGGTGAAAGGCAGCTATAGAATTCACACATTATATTGTTTGTGAATGAGTACAGAAACTTGAAATCAAGGGACTTCCAGTCTCCCAGTCTCCAAAGTCAAAACTCAACAAAGGGAGCTATAGAGAAACCAATTCACCACAAGTCATCCATTCTCAATTGTGCAGCAATGTCTTCAGATTTCCAAACCATTCTAGGTGTACAATAGCTGTATTGATTATGTGACTGAAACTGGTTAAAGATAACGAGTCTTTTTATTCCAAGAACCAGGAAGAAGCTGGTCAGTTTACACAGAATACCATCTGCAGAAACAGCAGTAGCAGAACAAAGATAGTCATATCTATATCTTTAAAACCTGAAGGCTGCTACATCTTAAAAGTCTCTCCAGTCTGTCCTTTTCAAGCACAGAAATTTCACCACCTGGTAAGAAAACTACAGGTTCAAGTCCTGCTGAAAAATACATCTCTTTGTAGTACCTGGATGAGCACTTGGCACGTCACAACATTCAAGGCTATGGGCCAGGTGCTGATAAATTGGATTAGGTTGGAAAGGTCAGGTGTTTCTCACGTGTAGGTGCCGACTTGATGGGCCGAAGGGCCTCTTCTGCACTGTGTGATTCTGTGATTTGTGGAAATCCGGCAACAATTCTGGGAAATAGCTTTGGCTATTTGAATCGACCAAGACTAACCCTTCAGGAATGAAAACACTTTCTTCAATGGGCCAGCAACATACAATTCTTTCCTGACATGAGACAAATACATGAACTAGGAACTGTTCCTTTGTTTGTAATTGGTAAAAGTGCTCCATTCTCTTTAACTGTATTTTTTCACAAAAGCGTGTGTGTTTCTGTGTCTATGTCTATGTGTGAGTGTGTGTGCATGAGTGAGTGACATAGCATTAGACTTTTGGGGTGAATAATTGAATAAATAGTCCTCTTTTTAAAACCTCCAAGAGCTTGCTGCTGAATTGACCAAACACACACATTGTTCTTTTCAAAAAACAGACTGATAGCAGACAGTAAGAGAAGGGAATTGGGGATTTAGTTTCTCATCCCTGAAGGTAACACAACTCTCCCTGAAGACGGTGCATCTGGTGCTGCCATCAGGAATGGCCTCAGATCCGGTTTCCTTTGGGCCTGTATTGAAACACTGGGCTCCACCAGTAGCTGTCATCCGGACTGGTTTGATGACAATGACACCACAATGGAAAACATGCTAAATTAAAAGGGAGCTGCCTTCTACCTATGGCAAAGCAACCCATAAAATTGCTTCTTAAAACATCCTACCAACAATCCAAGGCTGAAGTCCAGAGAGTGGTCCAAGTGGTGACAAGAGAAAGCCAAGGGATCCAGTGATATTCTGGCAGGCATGGCTTAAGAAACTTCTACCAGACCATGAAAGCCACCTACAGTCAGGGTGAATCCGGCCCCACACCTGTCCTAGCTGCTTACAGACAGTGACTCCTTCAGGGCTACATGGAGAGAATACTTCAAGACTGATCCCAACCACAACTTGATGGTCTTGGTCACCTCTCTTGACTTTGTACACTTGCACCAGTGGAAGAGTCGCTCACCAATTCTCTGAGCCTGGTCAAAATGTCAAAATTCACCAAGCCATTGCAGAAGGTAAAAACAACAAGGCTGCTGGCCCAGATAATATCTCAGCTGAGGTGTATAAGCTTGACAGGGGCACAGCTGTGCAGAGCCTATGCTTACTTTTCCAATAAATCTGGCATAAAGTGAGGCTCCTAGGAGACATAATAAATGCCAAAATTGTCTCAATCTTCGAGAAGATAAACAGGATTGACTGTGACAACTATAGAGGCATAGCTCTACTCTCCACAGCAAGCAAGATTCTTGCTGGAATAGGACTAAACTGTCTATTCCCATTTGCAGAAACTGTTCTGAATTCCAAAGTGCTTTCTGAGCTTCATAAGGCATGGCAGATCTGAACTTTACCATTTGGCAGACCCAAGAGAAATGCCACAAGCAAAACCAAGATCCCTATACGGCCTTCCTCGATTTGACAAAGGCCTTCAACTCAGTCAACCGGGAAGCTCTCTGGAAAATCCTGGGTCACATCAGCTGTCCACGGAAATACGTTGAGGTTGTACGGTTTCTCAATGCGAAATGAATCTCTGCAACAGACTGGAGTTTGATGCCTTTCCCATCAGAACTGGCATCAAGCAAGGATGTGTGCTTGCACCCACCCTTCCCGCCACCTTCCTGGCGGCAATCTCTCACATGGTCACGAATGCACTTCTACCTGGGGTCCAAATTGAGTATAGGTTTGACAGGAAAATTTTCAACCTCCAAAGGCTGAGGGCAAAAACTAAAGGCACTTGCATGCTCATAACCGACCTCCAGGATGTGTTATTCTGGTGCACACAAAAGAAAACCTGCAGGCTACCTGCAGGAAATGAATCAAGTCCTAGTGTTGCATCTGAATGCCGATACGACAAAGGTCCTCCTCCAGCCAAAAGCAGGGCTTGCATCAAATCCACCTGCATCACGGCTGCAGCTCACCACCTGGAGGCAGTTGACCACATCTACTATCTCAGTAGCCAATTGTCCCTGTCATCAACCATAGATTTGGAGATTCTGCACAGGATCCAATGCACGAGTGCTTCCTTTGAGAAACTGCCCAGATAAGTTTTCGCTAATCATCAGCTGTGAACAGACACAAAGGTTGCAGTCTACGAAACAATCATCCTTGTGACACTCCTCTACGGCTGTGAAACCTGGGTGATGTATCACTGAGAAAGCTTCAGACGTAGCATAGTGCTGGCTACGGAAGATCCTGTGAGTCACCTGGATGGATCGCTGTATGAACATGAAGAAGGTGCCCTGAGCATAGAGACAATCATTCTCACATGGCAATTGCACTGGACAGGCCACTGCATCAGAACACTGAACACTCACCTTCTGAAGTATGCTCTACTCCCAGCTTGAAACTGGTCAAAGATCACAGGCCAGCCAGCTGAACGTTTCAAAGATACCACGAAAACCTAATTGAAGAAAATTGGCTTTGGCTGGGAAGAGCATGCATTGAACCACCCACAGTGAAGCTAATCCTGCTTCACAAAGATGTAGCTGATTTTGAAGTAGGGTGGATGATGAAAGCTGAAGACACGAGAGCAAGATGAAAGCTCAAGTAGGTGCGCAGCCCCTCAACAACCACAGACTGACCAATTAACTGACTAATGACTGGCTTCTGATTTGGATATTTTTCCCCTCTTAATACTGTTTCACTCTTAGCCTTTTACTTTCCTTTTTTCACCTCCTTTACCTTGCATTGACTTCACCCCTATCTCTTATAGCCTCTCTTTGTTTCTCTCCCTCTTTCTTTTTTTCTCTCACTCCCTCTGTCTGCTCAAGGACACCATGGCAAGTGTCCTCCTTGCCCTAAGCAACTGCCATTAGTTATGGTGGGGGATTCAGTGATGGTAATGCCATTGAATGTCAAGGGAAGATGGTTAGATTCTTTCTTGTTGGAGATGGTCATTACCTGGCACTTGTGTGGTGTGAATGTTACTTGCCAGTTATCAGCCCAAGCATGAACAGTGTCCAGGTCTTGCTGTATATGGGCACAGACTGCTTTTGTATCTGAAGAGTCACCAGTAGTACTGAACGTTGTGCTATCATTAGCGTTCATCCCCACTTCTGACCTTATTATGGTGGAAAGGTTATTGATGAAGCAGCTGAAGATGGTTGGGCCTAGGACGCTACCCTGAGGAACTCCTTTTGAGTTCAGCACTTTTGTTCATCTTTAGACCAAGGCTGTAATGAGGTCAGGAGCTGAGTGGACCTGGAAGAACCCAAACTGGATGATAGTGAGCAGGTTATTGCAGTTTAAGTGCCGCTTGATAGCACTGTTGAGAACACCATCCGTTACTTTGCTGATGACTGAGAGTTGACTGAATGGCTGGTAGCTGGTTGGGTTGGATTTGTCCTACTTTTTGGGGTAGTACTTCCACAGTCACAAGAGACCTGTCACTGACAATGTTTGAGTTCAACCTAATTTAAAAGTTTTTGGGTGAATTCCCAGCACTGGAGAACTGGGAGGTTTGAGGATGGAGGGGCAGGTGGTTGGTGGTAGTGTGGTTGGAGGGTAGGAGTTTAGGGTGGTAAGGTGGGTAGGGTGGTAATGGTGGTAGCTGGATAGGGTGGTAGGGTGACATGTGGGTAGGGTGGTAGGTGAGTAGGATAGGAGGGTGGCAGTTAGGGTGAAATATGGATAGGGTAGCAGGTGGATAGGGTGGTAGGTGCATGAGGTCATAGAGTGGTAGGTGGGTAAGCTGGTAGGAGTGTAGAGTGGATAGGGTGGCGTGTAGATAGGTTGGTAGGTGAATATGGCTGTAGGTGGGTAAGATGGCAGGTGGTTGGGGTTATAAAGTGGTAGGTGGGTAAGGTGGTAGGTGTGTAGGGTGTGTAGGGTAGTAGGATGGCATGTGGATAGGTTGGTAGCTGGGTGTGGTTGTAAGTGGGTAGGGTGATGGGTGTGTAAGGTGGTAGGTGTGTAGAGTGCTGTTGTATAATACCTTGGGCTTATTTACTGTACAAAGCACAAGGCACCAATCACTCATAGGGGATTTTGTAAACACATTATGGGTTCATTTATTAAGACTATGAGAACAGTTATACACAGGTATAAAGCTTGAAGGCATCAGAGCTGTGTGTATGCTCTGCTCAAAGCAAAAGTGAAACTAAAACTGGATCACATGACATATTTTCCATCTACTGATGTCATGTTGATATTCCTTAAAGATATATTACAACAGATGGCAGGCAGGTTGGTAGACGCATATGGCAGTAGGTGGGTGGGGTTGTAGGAGGAAAGAGTAGCAGGAGGGCAGGGTAGTGGGTGGGTAGAGTGGCAGGTGGGTAGGGTGGTGAGGTCGGGTCAGATCAGCTCCCAACAATCAGAGGCTGCAAGATCTGGGCCAGCGTTGCAGAGTGTGAAGTTATTCACTTTGGTAGGAAAAATTTAATAAAGCACAGTCCTTTTTTTAATGGTGAGGGTCTGGGAAAGGTATGTGTTCACAGGGGTTTGGGCATTCTTGTGCATGATTCAAAGAAAGCTATCACATAGGTACAGCAAGCAATTAAGAAAGCAAATGGTAAGTTAGCTTTTGTTAAAAGTTATTGGAGTATAAGAACAAAGAAGCCTTACTATAATTGTACTGTACAGAGTATAAAAATAGGGAAGTGTTGTTGCAACTGTACAAGGCATTGGTGAGACCACACCTGGAGTACTGCACACAGTTTTGGTTCCTTTACTTGAGGAAGGATGTAGTTGCACTGGAGGTGGTTCAGTGGAGGTTCACTAGATTGATTCCAGAGATGTGGGGCTTGTCTTATGAGGAGAGACTGAGCAGTTTAGGCCTATACTCACTAGAGTTTAGAAGGATGAGAGAAGATTTAATTGAGGTATATGGGATGCTAAAGGGGATAGACAAAGAAGACGTGGAGCGGATGTTTCCCCTTCTGGGGCATTCTAGAATGAGAGGCCATAGTTTTAGGCTAAGGGGTGGTAGATTTAAATCAGAGATGAGGACGAATTACTTTTCTCAAAGGATCGTGAATCTGTGGAATTCACTACCTCAGAGTGCAGTGGATGCCGGGACGCTGAATAAATTTAAGGAGGAGATAGACAGATTTTTAATTAGTAATGGGTTGAAACGTTATGGGGAGGGCAGGAAATTGGAGTTGAGGGTGAAATGAGATCAGTCATGATCGTAAAGAATGGAGGGGCAGGCTCGAGGGGCTGAATTGCCTACTCCCGCTCCAAGTTCTTATGTTCTTATGTACTGGACAGTAGTGAAGCCACACCTGGAATACTATGTGAAGTCTGGTTTCCTTACCTAAGAAAGGATATATTTGCCAGAGAGAGTGCAGCTAAACTGGTTCTTGGGATGAGGGGGTTGAATAGACTGTATCTACATCCCCTGCAGTTTAGAATAATGTGATGTAATTGAAACATATACAATTCCTACGGAGCTAGAAAAAGTAGATGTTGAGAAAATGTTTCCCTTACTGGGAAATCTAGAAGATGGGGTCACCGTCACAGGAGAAGGGGCTCAAGCATTTAGGACGGAGTTGAGGAGAAATTTCTTCACTCAGTGGGTTGTGAATCTTTAGAATTTTCCATCCCAGAGGACTGTGGATGTTCAGCCACCGAGTATATTCAGGATAGCAGTCATTAACTTCTTGGAACCTGTGGGTAAATGTGCAGAAATCGTTCAAAGTATCAGGGCTGGTTGGGAAAGCGGTCAAAAAGGCATATGGGATCCTGGGCTTTTAAACAACAATGTTTTAGTTCAATTCAATTCAATTTCACTTTATTGTCAATACACACATTCATTTTGGGTACCTTGTTCGTTCACTAAAAAAATACATATAAATGAATTATAACAATAAAAAGAAAGAAATCACTCTATTATGCAGGTCTATCTTTAATTAAAATATGCATTAAAAGTATTCCAGTGCATTGAAATATGTGCAGAAAATTATTCCAATGCATTAAAATAATCTTTGAGTCCCATCATGAGCACATCCTCATCCATACATCAAACTGTTAAAAGTTCTTCCAGAGAGGGGCACAAACAAGTTCAGGAACTGATTTGTCCTACATCTGGGGAATTGTCACCCTTTCCCTGAACGCATCCAACAGTCATATTGAGACAGGGGGTGATTTTCATTGTTCATGACACTCTTTACTTCCATCGAAGTTCTTCGAAAGCAGATTTCATTGAGAAAGATCCTCTTGCAAGGATTTTAATTTTCTGGTGTAGTATATTCTGCATTGTTACACTACAACTGTATGAATGGAGGCAGTTGGGGCAGTCTGTACAATCTTTTGTGAACAGGTTGCTTTCAGATTACTGACCTACAGTGATGCTGACACAGTGAAAGACAAAACACATGGCATAACTTCCTACAAACCGTAAAATTCAATGGCCGATTTTTTACTTGGGCATGTTATGACTAATTATGACCGAAAGAGCAAGGATGGAGTAAGATTTTATTCATAATTCTGGATTGTCACATCTATTTGGACTTTCTGAAAATGAATTTTATTGGTGTTCAGTACAAAATTCAAGTAGGCAAACACGTCCTTTCCATGATTCAGAACTTGACCTAAGATAACAGGCCTCTCTGCAAACAATGAAGTTTTTCACCATTGAAAAGTACAATGAAAATATGTCATGCACATTCCTGATCTCCATGGGTAAACACCGCACTAACAAGTAACTTAGATTAAAATGAATAAACCATATTTATTAACAAATAACATTAAATTGAAGCTGCTGATTTAGACAGAACTTCATTTAATTGCACTCAAAAATTGAACTGTACCAAAGTCTTAGCAATTCTTTGAGATAGCTTTTGCCCTGCATAAATGAGGAAAATTTCTGCAGTGACAGTTTGCATGAATATAAGTGGCTTCACAGTAAGTAAATGTGCCATGGCACTTCACAGGAGCCTAATCAGACACAAATTGAAATAGGGCTTGATGCTCAGTCAGGGTTCGGGAACCCAACAACCGGATCATTTCAGGGTCCCAGCCCTGAGTTGTTAAAATACAGATTACCTAACTGGTGGCAAGCTTGGTGCCTAATTAGCAGTTCAAATTGCTGCCAGGAAGTGGGAGCTGACTGCTGAGTACAATGACAAGCCTCAGAGGTAGGTGGCAGCCATGACTGGACTTGCCTCAGCCTTGTAGAATAGAGGAGGCAGGAGATTGGAGGGCCACCAGCCTCACGACGCAGGAAAGTGGACAAACAACCAACAAAAAATAGTACTTGGCTCATTCTGACGATATAAAGCTTTTTTTGCCAAACAGTTTTCTTTAGCACAAACGTGACTTGATAAATCCTCTCAATGCACCTGACAGCTGTGCACTAACAGGCTCCAGACTGTTCAGGTTTGGCAAGCTGTGATTTGGAAATTGCCTTCTGGTCCTCCACAGCCCATTAACAAGCTCCTCAAGGAGCATAACTGGCAGTTAATTGGAAGTGAGAGAATTCCTGGCTGCCCCCCATCCAGGCCCTTACTTTGAAAATAGTAGCACATCCCAGAGGTGTCAGGAAACTAACAACCATCTGAGAGCACTATTTTCGAAACACACCCCTGCCATTCCTCCTCCCATGGGTGATACAAAATCCCTGTATTGAGCCTGTAGAGGAAATATTATGACAGCTGGCTAAAAACTTGGTCAACAAGATAGATTTTAAAGGAAATGGCAGAAGTGGAGAGTCAACAAGGTTTGAGGGGGGTGGGGTTAAAGACACAATCACCAACAGTGGGTAGTGGCAAATGCAAAAGGCCAAGGGATCAGTAGTTTTAGGAGGGGCAGGAGAGTAGGAAGGTAGTGGAATGGCGAAGGGTTGGGGTAAGGGTTTGCAGGACAACATACTCAAAAAGGTAGAAATGTAAGAAAGTATAATTGGTCACAGGAAAGGGAGGACTGGAAAATAATGCCAAGAGGAGTAAAGATGCGCTTCCGATGCCTGGACCACTCAGGGGGCGCAGTCCAGTACCCCTCAGATCGTGTGTCGCTGATAGTGGTTGCATGCTGCGCTCTCCACAATCTGGCACTGGAAAGGGGGGACGCAGTGGACAATAAAGACGTCGATGCAGTGGCTGCAGCTGCACATGATGAGTCCAGCAGTGAGTCCGAGGATGATCATGTACAGGGAGATGCTGAGGGGGTAGACGCTGACCCGGACATACTGCAGGGAGGCAGGGACACCTGGGGTGCTTTAATCCAACAAACCTCCAGCCAGCACACAACGGGTGGACCTCCAGGACAAGCCTGGGTTGTAGAGTCCATACTTGATGCCTAAATCAAAATCTGCCTGGTTAGGAACAGTAACTAAGGGCTTTGTCAATAAAGCTGAACGTCCAACAAAGCACTCATTACAGTTTTGGAAAGCATCCACATGCAGAAGAAAAGAGGCACCCTCAGCCATGGTGACATATCTGAATTTAAAATGTCAAACAAACAAACTTATGCAAGATAAAAGACAATAGTGTTACAAATCAGAACAAATCATAAGAACCTCATCTGGGGCCAACACAAAAGCACCAGTGGAAAACCCGTGGTGTGCCTAAGGTGCCTTATGTTTTTGTTTCCAGGTGCTGCGTCTTGGTGTTGTTCCATTGCTCAGAGTGGCATCTGGGACAGCCTGCTGACTCTGCTGTCCTGTTGGCCTCGATGACCTTGGCAGTCATCCTCTGGCGCATGGAGCCTGTGCTGGCCCTGCCTGGGAGGGAGCCGCCAGTTTCAAAGTTGGCATCTCCCCAGTCGTCGCAGCCTCACTGGATTCTATGGTCTTTGGGAGAGGGGCAGGGGGAGCTTCCACCCTCATCTGGAGCACCCTGAGAGGTTCCTGCAGAGATGACAGGCAGCTGCTGCGCCAACATGAGGTTGCTTCCGATCTCCCTGCTCACAGTGGATGGATGGGCACCGAGCTGGGAAACTTGATGCCCAGAGCATCTCCCACATTGGCAATGACCAGCTGAGGTCAATGCCGATGTGAGGGCTTGCTGGTCTGAGCGCATCCCGTGGAAGCCCTGATGGGTCTCCTGGAAGAGCCTCTGCACAAGAGTCACCACTCTCTGCAGGGAGGACGTATGGCACTCAGACATGTGGCTCATTGCTTTGGTGATCGTTTGCATAGACTCCTACACCACGGAGACCAAGCCAAGCATAGCCTCATGTATCTCCCCCAGATGCTACCACACACCCGGCCGCATTTCCTGCCCCTGTATGACCCCAGAGGCACATTATCAGGCACCGACTGAGCATGTGCCTGGTCCCCTGAAATCCTCCGGCTGCTGGTGCCATGGGCACTCTCCATCTCTGTCAGATCCTCCAGCAACCATGAAGTGCCCTCAACACTGTGCCCCAGGACACTAACCGATGTTCTAATTCCCACCGAGGTGCTAGTATCTGCGCTGGTGTCTGCCTGGCAGGGATGGTGTGACACTGGCGAGACCTCAGGCCCCTCAGGATTGAGAGGAGACCTCTGCTGCTTCTCCTCCCGGCCCTGAAAGGAAGAACAAGGACAGTGGATCAGTTAACCTGGAGACAATGACAAAGTGCATCCCTGTCCCCTGGATCATTATGCGCTCAGCCTTCCATAAGCAATTCTTAAGCCATGTGGCAAAATTAAATCAATCAACATTCAGCACTGCTATGGCTGTTGGGAAAGCAATGCTGACCTCACTAAGATAAAAGCAAAAAACTGTGGATGCTGGAAATCCAAAACAAAAATAAAAATACCTGGAAAAACTCAGCAGGTCTGGCAGCATCTGCGGAGAGGAACACAATTAACGTTTCGAGTCTGTATGACTCTTTAATAGAACTAAGTAAAAGTAGAAGAGAGGTGAAATTTAAGCTGGTTTAAGGTGGGGGGCGGGGAGGGGTGGGACAAGTAGAGCTGGATAGAGGGCCAGAGATAGGTGGAGATAGCCAAAATATATCATAGACAAAAGGACAAAGAGGTGTTGAAGGTGGCAATATTATCTAAGGAATGTTCTAATTAAGGGTAGAAAGCAGGACAAGCAAGGTACGGATAGCCCTAGTGGGGGTGGGGTGAAGGGATCGAAATAGGCTAAAAGGTAGAGATAAAACAATGGATGGAAATACATTTAAAAATAATGGAAATAGGTGCCGATTACTGCCTTCCGGACTGAATACTGAGTTCAATAATTTTAGATCATGAACTCTCTCCTCCATCCCCACCCCCTTTCCGATCTCCCCCTTTTTTTTTCCAATAATTTATATAGAGTTTTCTTTTCCCACCTATTTCCATTATTTTTAAATGTATTTCCATCCATTGTTTTATCTCTACCTTTTAGCCTATTTCGATCCCTTCACCCCACCCCCACTAGGTCTATCTGTACCTTGCTTGTCCTGCTTTCTACCTTTAATTAGAACATTCCTTAGATATCACCACCTTCAACACCTCTTTGTCCTTTTGTCTATGACATCTTTTGGCTATCTCCACCTATCACTGGCCCTCCATCCAGGTCTACTTGTCCCATCCCCCCTTAAACCAGTTATATTTCACCTCTCTTCTATTTTAAGTTAGTTCTGTTGAAGAGTCATACGGACTCAAAATGTCAACTGTATTCCTCTCCGCAGATGCTGCCAGACCTACTGAGTTTTTCCAGGTATTTTTATTTTTATTAATGCTGACCTCACTGTTGGGCATACATACCTGGCTGTGGCACCTCAGCCTCACTGACACTAATGGATGTGGGCACATGGTGCCTCTCCAAATCCAGGGCCTGCTCCTTGAACCGGCTAAGAATGGTGATCTGCGCCTGGCTGCCGCCAGTACTCGCACGCTCTGCCACATTATGAGCAGTCTTCTCCTGAAAATGACAGACGGGCATTGATTAGTGAAAGCTGCACATGGACTCTCTTCGTGGACAGCCATCCCAACCAGACTGGGACATTTCAGGGCTCCAGTGTCTCCTCAACCCGTTGCTGCCGAACACTCACACAAAGATGCCGGGCCTGTTCACCTCCTCGACGCCCACCTCCACCAGCCTTGGCCAAACGCTGCCTACATCACATTTGACACCACACGGTCTAACCTTCCATAGCAAGGGAGCACAAGCACATGGAGCGCAGAGGGCAGCAGATTGTTCGTTGTCACACCATCTTGAAGCTCCCCTCCCAGCATGTCATCACCCTGACTTTGACATGTCCTGGAGTTCTAGCACTGCGCCTAGGTGCAGCTCCTCCAGGTTACCCCCTAAACAGTCATGTGGGTGTAACTGTACCACATGCTGTGGGGGCAGAACCCATCTCTTCACCACCCTCTCAGGGTGACCTCGGCATGGGCAATATCTGCTGGCTCACCCTGTGAAGGACACATGCCCTCAATGATTCAATGCAGTCACTACACTCAGACTTTTGGGGGGGGTTGGGTGGGGGCAGCAAGGGGTAAGCCAACCTGCTGGGTTAAGTGACCAATGCCAACATGGTACTCACCCTGCCAGAGCGCAACAAATCATTGAACTGTTTGACATACTGGATCCAGGTGCACCTCACAATGTCATGGGAGCTCACCACCTCTGCCACCTCCTCCCAGGCACGTGTTGTCACGTGGGGGGGCCTCCTCCTCCCATCCTGGGGAACCAGTACATACTGCTGTGCTGCCACCTCCTCGAGGAGGGCAGCAAGTCAGTGATCTGAAAAATGAGAGGCACACTGGCCCCCCCGCCCTACCCTCTGGCCTGGCCTGCCCCGGTGGCCTACCCTCCGGACTTGCATTAACTTCATTGCCCCTCTGCACAGCCCTTCGCCCAGCCATTGAGAGCCATCGCCCACCCACTCGCACTATGTACATGAGTCATGAATTACGCTTGGTGGGCCTCAATTGGTCCCGCCCTTCTTAAAATGGCGGTGCAGACCCAACTGCGAGTGCCAAGTTTGTCTGTGCCCGCCCGCACCAGCTCCTGCTCCGCCCCCACCGCCAAACAGAAAATTCAGCCCTGTATGTCAGGAGAAGGCCATGTGAGATCTAACAAAAGTGTGTGAAATAGCCTTAATGAAACCTCCAGTATTTGTGCAGAATCCTGCTGTCTACTGAAACGGAAGCTGAAGAGAAGTCATTTGCAATTCCTCTGTCCAAGGTATTGGGTTCATTTGCTGGATTTCTTTAAAATCTAAAATCGTTTTTCGGACCATTGCCTTAAAGGGAGTGTAACTGGGAGTCAGGTTAATTAGGAATCTTAGGAATTATTATAATGATAATTGTAGTCTTACATAGGTGCTTGACATCTTTTATTTTGTTCATGAATATTTTAATTTATTTTTTTAAATCCCCAAATTCTTAGTGGGCTTATTACTCCTGAATTTAGTGCAGATGAGTCAAAATAAATACAAATCGCAAAACCGTTGTGATAGTGTGACCAAGTTACCCTCGTGGTTTTGGCCTTTCTGGCACACATCATCTGCTGCATCATAACCGTGAGTCACAACTGCTCTAGGACACCAGGCATATACGTGCATGTTACGTTGCTTGTGCTCACAAATTAGCTGCAAGTTGAGGGAGTAGAATGGAATCCCTTTCTATTAATCAGGATTGGAAGCACAAAGAGTGATGTTGGTGTTATCTATGGCACCTTGCACCCTGGGAATACCTGCGATGTTGGTGAAACTTCATGCATTCTAGTCCCACTTAATTCTGTCTATGTGGTGTAAGGTGTAAGTGTTCCTACTGGTGTAGAGACCCCCTCTCTGATAGAACAGTAGACTGCAAACTGCGATACGTCCCTGATGTCACCGATTGCAGCTGGGCGGAGCCTGTGGTATTAAGCTCCAAAGTGAACATAACAGCTACAGACAGAATTGTCTGCACCTGGTATGAGGCTTGGGTTGTAGTGAAGGAACTGACACAGATTGGAGACAGCCTTGTTTGTAAAATGGTGGTGCCTGTCACGTTGCTCCTCTGAGTACTTCTTACAAAGAGAGTGCTCTCTAAATATCCACTGTGTATGATCTCCTGCTCAATGCCTCTTCCTCTTCTATATTGTTGTAGACATGCCTTCTTTCTACTGTTTTCCTTACTGTTCCCCCCTCCAACTCAAAGGCAGCTCAGACCACCCATGACTGCAGATGACAGCAAGCAACAGTGCAAACCAGCCTCCTTCTCAGCAGACAAACTTCAATTTCCAGAGTTGGGAAACACACCAAAAGCAGTCAGAAGTTAACCAGGAGTTGCAAATGAGAAATCAGAAACTAACTTGTAGGTATGGCATGATCTCTTAATGGCACTGGCAAAGGTTCCTTCCTGATAACCACAAGTTGGTGAGCAGATTTATTAAACATGGTGGAGACACCCAGTTGTCTTCTAACAAGTGCAGGACACTAATTTGAATATATTATTAATTACGTCAAATACTTCTGGTGTCAGCTCATCTGGTGTCTTCAGAGGAGATCCAACAAATAGGATGGCAAAATGAGATCATGCCTCCTGCCAGCCATATTGGAATCCTTCAGGTGCAAAACGAGTGCAGCACCATCAAATTTCTAGGCCTTTAGTTGAATATGTTACACATTCGAGAAGATCCAAACAGATAAAGATCTCTTGCCACCCGCCCACCACCACCCCCCCCAACCCCCAACCCCACCTGGCCCATCTGAGAAGGGGACATCTCCATACTGAGCAGGGATGCGGATTCTCCACCTTCCCCTGTTTTAATAAGGTCTTGCTTACTCAATTAGTGACTTGAGATAGTCTGTATATAGTTTTCCTTGAAACTATTTATTAATAACTATTTACAAAGACGTCATGGTAAACACATGGTTCAAAGGACACACACTGTTCTGTGCCTTGCTCTCTTGGAGCGTTTTGGTCATCTGACTTCTGATGTCATGCTTACATCATCACTAACACCATTGTTAACCCTTTACTCTAATCCTCTAGTGCAGAGAAACTACAACAGCAGAAAATGTCCTCCAACATTCAGTCACGCAAAACCTTTTAAAACTTGCTATAGTACTAAAATAACTGTATCTTCCTTTAAAATATCCAATTAAGACATTTTCATGAGCAGAAACAAAACAGACACTTGTGTCACAATGTTATTTTTGAACCATTGTTATATACTTCAGTCATGCAAGTGCCAACCAATAGCTCATTTTTATGGCACTATGGACACCTTACTATGGATTGAGGCTTTTATTCTTGTAGACTTTAATGTTAACGATGATGTCTCTTAAAATGGTGCATAGTGCAATAGGTGCCCAACTATTACCAACTGGGAAATGTTACATAAGTTCTTATTTGATCAAATGAAATAAAATTTTTCCAACCTGGATATCTGAAATATCCACACATTACAATTTTTCCAAAATGTTTTGTTTCTGTATAATATTTTTAACTACAAGAAATATATTTCAAATGGACGTTCTAGTATGTCATAAATTAAAGGAACCAAATAGATGTTTTGAGTCTCATGGCGGAATCGAACCCTCCCATTTGCGGGGGTGGGGGGGTGTGAGGGTGCATCATGGCAGTGGGGAGGGAGGGACAGAAATCAGTTTCACGCCGGCATGAAATCTTAGCAGGATTATCTGATGGTGCAGACAACAAATCCGGTGTGAACTCAATTTGCATCCCGCTAATGGGATGTAAAGTAAGGCCCAACCAGAATCATTTCCCCACACCTGATTTACCATTACACTGGTGGGAAAACACACTGGGCCAAAACACGTCTGGACAAGCATGATGTGCAGAAGCCAGGGCTTACCTTTGGGGATTTGCTCAGATCATGGACATCCAAGGAGAAGATGCTGGAGGCCTACAGCTACCGGACCCTGGAGGAATACATGCATCACATGCTGGGTGGATCCTCATGCACGTGGCTCCACCACAAAGCAGCTCTTGGAAGGTGGATTGTCCCTACGCAGCAGCTATGACTTTGCTCAGGCTTTGTAACTTAACAGACTTCACCACAGGCTTGCACCATCTTCGATGGTATCCGTTGATCCTCTAGGCCTGATTTGGAACTTCAGGACTTCTCCATGGACTGGTATGGATGATATGTGAAGGGAGGGCAGGGGAGAGAAAACTGTCTGGGGGCAGGGGGAGTGAGGTTTTGAGGTGCAATTGTTTTCTGGGGGTGTGAGGTTGGGAGGGGGGCGCAAAGGTGTCGGGGGGGTGAGGTTGGGAGGGGAATGCAAAACTATTGGAGCGATGAGGTTGGGGCGGGGTGGGGGGTGCGAAGGTGTTGCGGGGTGAGGTTGGGAGGGGAAAGCAGGGTTTATAGGGGAGGAGGGAGTCTGGAGTGGGAAACGTGTAATGGGGGAGAATGGTGCAAGTGGGAGGTAGGTATAAGGAAAGAGGAAGGTGTAAGGGAGGGAGTGCAGAGGGGGAAGGGATCTGTAGGGGTGTGGGAGTCCAGAGGGGCGAAAGTGTCTGGAGGGAGGAAGAAGTCCCGAGGGGGTTGGTGTCTGGTAGGAAGATGGAGTAAGGTGGGAGGAAGGTGTTGGGGGTGGGGTGGGGGGGGGTGGTGCGGTGGGTGGAATGTCCAGGTGAACATGCAAGAGAGGGGTCTGTTGAATTCATGACTGCCCTCAGGGAGTGAACTCAGGGTGGGCGTGGTAGGAGGGGACAGTTAGAGTAACAGGGCAGAGTAAACCAGTAGGGTGGGAGGGTGAGGGTACAATGGTATCGGTAGAAGGGGCAGTGGAGGTGGCTGGTGGAGACATGGAGGCAGACACGAACCCTGGGAATGGGAAGGAGGAAGTTGGGGAGGTTAATGCAGATGGGTGTGGGATTTTCAAGAAGGTAGGAAGGTGCACATTCACCTGCACATGCTGGATTTGGGTTGAAAGGTTATGGTGGGGAGATCGAAGGTTATGTCGTGGGGGCGTCTATGTTTATGGGGCAAAGGACAATGATGACTGGGAGAGGGGAAACGAAGGGAAAGCTCATGAAGAATTTGACCACTATCATCTTTTTGAAATTGGAAGTGAGTGAAGCCTCATATTAGATAGGCACGGGTGCTGCTTGGGAGTGGGATCAGTGGGTGGGCGGAGATGCAGGTCAGCTCAGATGGACAACTGAGAGAGAACCCCAGCAGGCAGCATTGAAAATGCTCAGGACAGTGAGGTGAGTGTGATGGATGAAGACTCCATGTGCGTAGGAGAGTGCTTGCACGAGGCTCCAAAAGGCCCTGCCACATACAATCCTATTTCTTGAATCACTCGTAGTCCAGCTGCATGCAGCTGAATTGCTGGTGGTGGGGGATGGGGGGGCAGGGGTGGTGTGGAATGCAGGGAGTGCACTCACAAAGCCTGTAGATGAAGTTGAAAGACAACATTGCACTTCATTCAGTGAAAGTTAATATATTTTCAAATAATAAGGTGATACAAAGTGTTCACCCATGCAACCACCTGTGGTCAGAATTTCTTAACTTTCCTAGGCCTACCACTTCTCCTAGATGTCAGGTGCTTCCCTGACATCTGCAGCAGGGGTGTGGACTACCACACTTGTGCGACGTTTGGCCCTGTTGCTTCTGATTCCTTTGGTGTGCGTTCTCTGGAAAGCCGAGGCCTTAAATGTCCTGGCATGCTTTGGTTGTCAGGCCCTGGCCTGATTCCTTGAGGGGGAAGAGCACCTAGAAGACATTGAGGTGCCCCATTTCACTCTCATGTTGCCACTGCAGGACCTCATCCATGACAACCGGCATGGAGCGCAGGTCTGCACGCATCTCTGTGTTCTGCTGGACCAGGGTCTCCTTGTGTCTGCCATCCTTCTCATGGGGGTCTCCATATACGCACATGTGGGCATCACTTCATCAGAGAGCAGGTGGATTCACTCCTCTGACTCACGTGCCAGCCTGTTGACAGCTTCTAACAGCTCTGCATGATGTTCCCCTGCCTTCTGCTGACTCTGCACAATGAGTTGGAAGGCCGAATCTAGAGGCTCGTTATCTGACGCAGGCCTCACAGATGCCTCTTCCCCAGCAGTCATCCAAGTGCCGGGGAGCTCAGCTGAACCTGCCTCCTCCTCGTGCGGTGACCCCCAGATTGTGAACCCAAGCCTGCTTGAGATCTAGGTCCTACCAAGGTGTGAGCCTCTGAACTGGCAGAGGGTGTGGGTAAACGCTGTGACGGGTTTCCAGGCTTCTTATTTCTATCTCTTCCAAGGAAGAGGTGTATTCTAGGCTGGAGATGAGGAGCTGAGAGACTGGCTGGTTTAGGGCATTGGTCGCTTGGCAGAGCTTCTTGTGAACCAAAGTAGAGATAATTAGTGCATGGCAACAAAGTCAAAAACAGGGGAAAGAGCACTCACAGTTGCATTGAGAAAGGGATGATCTGGTGAGGCATGGTCCACAATCTCGCCTACCAGCGTGATCACATGCTCCTCAAAGTGAATGAGGGGCCTAATGATGGCCATTCCACCCCTGGCCTGGGACCTCTCCCTTCTATTGTGAGCCAGCTTCTCCTGTATGAAAACAGATGAACAGATTGTGAGCAGGATGCATACCACAGCAGATGCTTAGGGTGAGTAGAATGTTTATTTGGTGAGCGGAGCCATGGATGGAATAGGACACGAGCTGCAGAGGAGATGAGCCTGATGGAGATGTGAGGATGTGTGTGAGAGTTAGTGATATTGTCTCTTGAGGTGCGGGATCTCTGTGGATGTGTGATGGGCTTGGGGGCGTGTGTTGAGAGCGATGAGGTGGTTGAAAAAATACTAAAGAAATTCAAAAGTTTAAACTATATTTAGCTTTGTGTCCAACAGTCTGCAATAGCATTCTTAAATATCTTTCTTTTCTACCAAATGAGATACAAAGTAAAATTAGATATGCTTACTGACACAAGATACATAAAATACTCATAAGCTTCTCTTTATTGCAGCTAATTAGAAATCTGGTGCAGGCTAACAATGTGGATTATGTCACTGTAACATTAGGGCATAGCTCTCATTTAACACTAATCAGTTAGACTGGTAGAATACTGTCATGTAACATACATTTTATTTTACTAAATTATTTTGTTTGCAAGGGATTCCTATTACTAAATTGTCTTATTAAACTTCTATGTAGTGGGTTTATCAAAAGCTAAGAAAGCAAAAGAAATGTTGGCCTAACTATTTATATATATTCAGTAAAGTCTACAGTTAGCATATTATGAAATCTGAGTTGACTGATATGAGATCATTTTTCCTACTGCGCATTTAAACAGACACCATCTGAGTGCACAACGGTATCTTTGACATTTTAAAATGATTCAAAAGCTTTATACTGTTACAGCAATTTTCTCTTTATCTGAATGCTGAAGTTAATATGTGATATTTTTCAGCTTCATCTTTTATTGTGCACCAAGGATCTCTCTCATCAGTGGGTTCTCACAAGCACCTTATCTGCCAACATGGCATTACTTCGAACTCTCGTTATGCTTAAGTCACTGGATAGGACACAAGACAGCTTGTGCTCATTCAGATTTTGGAAAGTGGTGAAATATTAGACCAAAGCTAAGGAACAGATTAGTTAAAAGTAACAGATAAGCAGATACAATATAACCAATACAGAAAATAATAGCATTTACCAAAATATACATATTCCGCTTGTGAGTAGGCTCCTGGGGTCCCTTCAAGAATGACTTTTTCGGCTTCTCCTTGCCTAGTACAACTGTATAGAGTGTGCACATTCTGCCTACTTTATCTCAAAATTGCATTTGTATTCTTATGCGCATCATATGACGCCAATTTGCACAATTTAATGAAGCTAGCACCTAAATCAGACCCCTGGAGAAGCAGTAGCAACTGAGATGGGAGCAAGAGTGTGGTGAAAGTGCAGAACTGATTTTAGGGTCATTCCAGTTCTGCTCCCAAGATAAAACCAGTCTTATTTTCTTGGACACAACTGAACTAGTGCTTCTGTGACCATCTAAGCTAAGTGCTAGCATTACATTGAAATAAAGATTGCAATTTTTTTCCTGATAGCAATTGAGGGGATGTAATTTTCTCTAGTGATTCAAGGTCCTTTTTGCAGGGCAGAAACCAACACTACACATAGCACTCCAGTGCATCTATCAAGGATTCTATATAATTTGAACATTATTTCTGTTTCTGCATTGTATTGCTCTAGAAATGAATTCAGTACTTTGTGTACACTCTTTATGACCTTGAATCTGAGAGTGATTCACTTACACTCTTTTTTTCCTCTTTGTCATAAGGTCCAGATTCAATTGCCACACCAAAGATTTGAGCACCAAAATCTAGACTAACTCTTCAGTGCAGTACTGACTATTGCTGCATTGTTGGAGGTGCCATCTTTCAGATGAGATGCATGATCCATGCTAGCATTTCCAAGAAGAGCAGAGGTGTTTAGCCTGTTTCCTGGCCAATAGTTATCCCTCAACCAATATTACTAAATTAAAAAATATTTGGTCATTATCACATTGCACTTCCTGGCTGCCACATTCCATACTTCACAATGGCAACTACGCTTTAAAATTATATCATTGACTTTAGGGCATCCAATGGTCATGAAAATAACTATATAAATGCAAAACCTTTTTTTAAATCAACCCCGTTTTTACATGACTTATGTATTTGTTTTCCTAAACCTTTTGTTGTTCTACCCCATTTAGTATCTTATCTACCAAGTTATAAGTGGCATTTTATTCTTCCAACCAAAATTAACCACCTTACTTCTGTGTTTAAGAGACAGATCTGCATACATTTGCATTGTCTTGAAGGGGACGATATTCCAGAATGACGCACAAGACTGATGTTTAGAGGTTGTTCTCTTTCATTACCTTGAAGGTGAGGTATGAATTCTAGCAATGCAAATCCACTCAACTTTGTCAAGCATTGGAAGGCAGGCTGCACTTATACAGTGTTGCACAAGGTTGAATCCAATAATGAGAAAGCTATCTCCAATAAATCAATTGATCTGTCTGATTTTGGCCTGCATGGTCTTCAATAGAGAAACTTCAGTTTTCTTTGCAATAATGCTAAGCACAATCAGTTCATTATTTATGATCAAGTTTTGTAGGAGAAAATAAATGATGAACTCTCCTGAATGTTGCATTCTGTTCTCCAAATTTACCCACTTGCTTCGATTTTACTCCTTCCAGCCAGAATGCAGTACCTCAGGTTCCACAGGTTAAACAGCCATCACTTCTTGTTTGTAGTTGGATAGTAAGTGAGAATTAGCAGGCTACTTCATCATGGGTAACTTCATAACCAAGACTGATCCCATCTTGGCCTGACATTGGATGATGGTAATGAGCAATAACACAGATAAATTTTCCTCCCTGAACCCTACAACCGCCTCAGTTCAAATTAGACAATTCAGCACAAACCATGGTTGAAACTGGGATCTTCCTGGTCTCCTGATTCAGTTTTCCATCATTCATTGCATCTACTGACTGAGTCATCCAGCTTGGTAGCTGTCTGTTTTGACTAAACAAAGTGTTTCACCAGGCTGGAAATCTAAGAGGTTATGTTAGAATGCAGAACTCGCCACTCCGAGGAGCATTAGCCATAAGACCATAAGGTGTAGGAGCAGAAGTAGGCCATTTGGCCCATCAAGTCTACTCCACCATTCAATGAGATCATGGCTGATCTGATAATCCTCAGCACCAATTTCCTGCCTTTTCCCCATAACCATTGACTCCCTTACTGATTAAAATCTGTCTATCTCAACTTTGAACATACTTCATGACCCAGCCTCTACAACCATCTGTGGTAAAGAATTCCACAGATTCATTAGCCTCTGAGAGAAGAAATTCCTCCTCATCCCTGTCTTAAATGTCTCTTACTCTGAGATTATGCCCTCTAGTCATAGACTCTCTCACAAGGGAAAACAACCTTTCAGTGTCTACCCTGTCAAGTCCACTAAGAATCTTTTATGTTTCAATAAGGTTGCCTCTCATTCTTCTAAACTCCAACTAGTACAGGCCCAACCTACTCAACCTCTCCTCCTAAGAAAATCCCTCCATAGCCGAAATCAACCTAGTGAACCTTCTCTGGACTGCCTCCAATGCTAGTGTGTCTTTCCTTAGGTAAGGGGACCAAAACTGTTCACAGTATCCTTGGTGTGGTCTAACTAGTGCCTTGTATAGTTTTAGTAAAACTTCCATATTTTTATACTCTATTCCTTTGAAATAAAGGCCAACATTCCATTTATCTTCCCTATTACCTGCTGAACTTATATGCCAACTTTTTGTGATTCATGCACGAGGACCCCCAAATCCCTCTGTGCTGTAGCTTTCTGCAGTCTTTCTCCATTTAACTAATAATCAACTCCTCTATTCTTCTTGCCAAAGTGCACACCTCACATTTTCCCACATTGTATTTCATCTGCCAAGTTTCTGCCCACTCACTTAACCTATCTATATCCTTCTGTAGACTCTTTGTGTCATCCTCACCACTTGCCTTCCCACCTATTTTTGTGTCATCCGCAAGCTTGGTGATAGTACATTCACTTCCCTCATCCAAATCAGTAATATATATTGTAAATAATGGTAACCCCTGTGGCACTCCACTAGTTGCAGGTTGTCATCCTGATAATGCCCCCCTTATCCCAACTCTCTGCCTTCTAGTAGTTTGCCAATCCTTTATATACTACCCCCAACACCATGGGCTTTTAGCTTATTAAGTAGCCTTAAGTGTGGTACCTTATCGAACGCCTTTTGGAAATCCAAATATATTACATCCACTGGTCCCCCTTTATCTATCCTGCTTGTTACCTCCTCAAAGAATTCCAATAACTTTGTCAGGCATGATTTCCCCTTCATGAAGCTGTGCTGACTCTGCTTGATTATATTATGCATTTCTAAATGCTCTGCTATTACATCCTTTATAGTAGATTCTAATATTTTCCCAACAATGGACGTTAAGCTAGCTGGTGTATAGTTACGTGTTTTTTTGTCTCCCTCTCGTTTTGAATAAGGGTGTTACATTGGCGCTTTTCCAGTCCTCTGGGACTTAGGCAGAATCTAAAGGTTCTTGGAAGCTTACTACCAGTGCATCCACTATTTCTGCAGCTACAATAGCCAATAGGCCAAATAGCATTGATGTATTTAAGAGTAAGTTAGATAAACACATGACAGAGGAAAGAAATAGAAGGTTACCCTGATGTATTTAGATGAAGAGAGGTGGGAGGAGGTTCATGTGGAGCAAAAAATTCAGCATGGATCACTTGGGATGAATATCCTGTTCCTGTACTATATGTAATATCTAAATTGAATTAAAACACAAAAGGAACTGATATCAATGTGAAAAATGCCAGCATGGCTTCAGGCTGTGCACAATATCTAAATAACAGAAGAAAAATGGAGCAAATATATTAAAATTATATTTTTCACATTTAATCAGACAAAGCAACAATTTATTTGTTTGCAATCAATTGACAAAACCATGTTTCATTTCACATTTCTATATCAAATGTATGTTTTGTGACAATGTTTGCATATGGGATAATTTTTACAATGGTTTTGGAAAGTAGTAATTTGAAAAACTGAAGATTGTAATCTTCAAATACTTCAAAAGAAGTTTTACAGTTTGCATTAAAATGTGTTTCTCAAAGAAAATCACAGTCATGCTATTATGGTCATTTGTTTGCCCTGCACCCATAAAGCCCTTTTTATTTCAAACTTCATGGACAGAATTTTTCCCTCATTGTGCGGGTGTGCACCCTCCCTGAATGGTAGAAAAATAGCGCTCGATGACGTTGGGTGAGTGTCCCAATGTCATTGTACAATATTTTGGCCAGCAGGCCTGCTGACAATTAAAGAGGGTTGTTGAGCCCATTAATTAATTAAATTTAATTTTTCCTTGCTCTCCAACCTTACGGTTGGCTGAATAGGCCAATCTACTTTTGCATTTTTTGCGAAACCTCATCCACAGGCGGGATGAAGTTTCTACCAGTGACTTAAAAAAAGATAAAAACTTTTAGAACTCATTTTTAAGATGTCCCTGCCCATGCGACAGAGTCACATGAGGGGACATGTTTTCCCTATTTTTCAATTGCTTACTTTTAATGTTAAAAATCTTCAGTTCCCTGAGCTGCCTCAGGGCGCTTTCACTGATGCGCTGACTTGCGCCCTCCCCCCACCCAGGCATCGCTGAGTATTGCAGCAAGCAATTCATGCTGGTTGGCCATTAATTCGCCAGCCAGCATGAAATTGCAGTCGGGGCTCGATCGCGGGCGGAGGTCAGCTTCCCAACCACTCCCGGGCCCACCCGCTGCGTCCACCCGATGAGGTAAAAACCTGCCCCACGTGACTTAGATTCAGCATTGACACCAATCCTTTCCCATTATTCCACGTCCCTGCACAACACCGATTAATTACATAATTAATATATCCAACATGTCAACAAGTTTCAAATCAGCCATTTTCATCTCAAGTGCCATTGAGAAATTGTTGCCTTCAGTTTGCTCCTGAGAGTGTTCACATTCGCTAAAGACTAAACATAAAATTGAATAAAGGAAAAAGCAGTGGGGTGGATTATGATGTTCTTTGATAATGGAAAACAGATAATAGTAAATTGGCAGCACATTTTACATCTGCCCCGTTTTAAAGAAATTTCAACTGAGGTCACTAGAGAGTTTTACAATAACACACAAAGTTAAAGTTACCCCCAGTATCTTTTAGGGCTCTGTGTTCACAGTTTTAAGTTTAATGCAATGAGAACATAAAAATGGCTTACAAACTGAGGATTGTTGTAAACTTGATGAGCGAGGTACTGAAGTGGCAGTTTTAAAAGCCTTTCCAAATCAACAAGACAACTGTTTCGCTTCATAGTATTGAGGGATTTCCTTTCAGTTTCCACAGGGGTAACTGAATCAGCGGGGTCTTGGAAACTGAATTACAGCAGCAGCAAATTCATTTACCACACACCATCATTGTGTAAGTATTTGCAAAAAACCCCCATCCACTGCAGCACCAATGCACCTGGCATCTTCATTGGTCAGGGATAGCGGTGAAGAGTAGTTGAAATGTTCTATTCAGCAGAAAGTGACATAATAATTGTGGTTTATATCTTGCAATTAAAATAAATTGGGAAATCTATCTTTCTGTAGAAGTATTGCTGTCATTGCAAGTTTCATAGCAACATAGGAAAGGGGTGGGCTGATCAGACTTTTAACCATTCAGTTAGATCATGGCTGATCTGTCCGTCAAATTCATTTGCATGTCCCATATTTTTTGATACCCAATATAACAAAAATCTATCAATCTCAATCTTGAAACTTTCATTTGCATGTCCCATATTTTTTGATACCCAATATAACAAAAATCTATCAATCGTAATCTTGAAAATTTCAATTGACTCAGCATTCACAATCTTTAAGGGAAGAGACTTCAGCAATTCTATTACCCTTCATTTGCTTCCTGATTCCAGCCCTAAATTCTTTAGCTCTAATTTTAAGTTTATAACTCCCTGTTTAGGATTCCCCCACAAGAGGAGATAGTTTCTCTGTATCACAGACAAGGGAATGCAACTCATCCTCACCATTTTGACACTCGTGTCATTCTGGAAAGTGTGTGCTGTATCCCTTTCGGGGCTAATACATTCTTTCTAGGTGTGGTGCTCAAAACTGCAGTAGTCCAGATGGGGGTCTGATCAAGTGTCTTTGCAACTGAAGCATCTCTCATTTCTGTATTCCAACCTCGTTCAGTTGGTTGTTAAAAATGTTTATACAGTTTTTGCAGCATGTGAAGAAAGTAAACACAATGGGCAGAATCAACCCAGATTTGCACAAAGTGTAATAGTGGGCATGGAAAACAACGTTTTACCCTTCGGCTGTACTGGTGACTTCCTACACCTTATCATCCCAAACCCGTTGCATTAATTATGCACTTCCAGGAATCACGCCATTTCCATGGCACGCGGGGTTTCATTCGCCCACCGCACCATCACCTCGCTGCTTCATCACGCCGGGTGCCATATTTAAAGTGCATCCGCATGCACACCTCTAAGTGCTTCCAACCCAGGATTGCCGCGCAGAAGACTGGATGGTCCCAAAAGGCAAAAAGACTGCAGCCCGCCACCCGCCCCCCAACTTCAGTGACCCTCGAGTGCCTTTTGGATGCCGTGAAGGCCCGCTGTGTTGTCGTCTTCTCCCACTCTGGCCGCATCATCAGTCCAGCATGGGAGGCGGGGCAGTGGTGGTCAGCGACAATGCCCTGCAAAAGAAGACAGCCACCCAGTGTCACTACAGGTTGAATGGTCTCATCCGTTCCGCCAGGGTAACCCTCACTTTTCATCACTCTCAACTCGCATACTCACAAACCCATTACACACCTCACTCTTCAAGGGACGACACCACTAACTCTCACACCCTCACATCTCCATTAGGCTCATGCCTTGTGTATGAGCATCAAGCTCGCATCCTCATCCTGTCCATGTCGCTGCTCACCAAACAAACATCCCACACTGTGCCATGTGTCCTGCTCACACTCTCTCCATCTGTTTCCATGCAGGAGAAGCTTACTCACATCAACAGAGAGAGGTCCCAAAACGGTGGTAATGTGGCCTCTCACTCACTTTGAGGAATGTGCCATTATGCTGACTGGTGAGGACATGGGCCCTGCCTGAGGTGATGGTGAGGTCGGTGGCGAATGGCCACGTGAGGATCCTGCGCCATATCATCCCTCTCTCAACATAACTGTGAGTGCTCTCTCTCCTGCTTTGATCCTGCTGACATGCACTAATTATCTCTACTTTGGTTCACAGGGAGAACTGTCAAGTGACCGACACCCTCAACCAGCCAGTCCCTCAGCTGCATCCAGGTCCTCACCTCCAGCCTAGAATACACGTCCTCCATTGAAGAGCTGAAAGTAAGCAGCCTGGAAGATCTGTCACAGCGCTTACCCACAACTTCCACCAGGTTCGGCTGAGCTTCCCAGCACTCGGAGGACTGCTGGGGAAGAGGCATCTGTGAGGTCCGAGTCAGATGACGTGCCTCTGGATTTGGCCTTCAAATTCATCGTGGAGTGTCAGCAGAAGGCGTGGGAACATCATGCAGAGTGACATGCCAGTCGGAGGAGTGTGTTTACCTGCTCTCTGATGACGTGGTGCCCAAATATGCACGTATGGAGGTCTCCATGGGGAGGATTGCAGATTCTATGGACACCCGGGTCCAGCAGGATGTGGAGATGTGCGCAGGCCTGCTCTCCATCGTGGGAACCATGAGTGAGTTCTTGCAGTGGCAATGCAAGAGAGAAATTGGGCACCTTGATGTCCCTCCAGATGTTTCTTCCCCTCAAGGAGTCAGGCCGGGGCCTCTGGGCACCCAAAGGGAGGATGAGCTGCAGCTGGATGCCCTTGGGTCATCCACTCTGGAATTTCAGAGACTGTTCTCTCCCTCTGGATCCCTTTTGTCTGTGAACCCCTCAATTTTGACTTCTGTCATTGCAGAGGGAGCAGATGGCCAATGAGTGATTCTGAAGGGGGAAGTTTGTGTGTGGCAGGGTCTTTTGGAGCCTCATGCAAGCACTCTCTCACGCACACAGATCCTTCCCGTAACATGCTCATCCCAGTGTTCTGAGCATTTTCAAAGCTGCCTGCTAGTGCTCACTTTCAGTTGTCCATCTGAGCTGACCTTCATCTCCACCCACTCAATGATCACACTCCCATGCAGCATCTGATCTCACCCACCACGACTCGTTTCATTTTCAACTTGGACAGCATGGTCTTGATTTGTGTGCTCCCTTGTCTTTTCCCCTTCTCCAGGCACCCATTTCCTTTCTCCCATCATTGTTAACCTCCTGGCATCATCTTCCATCTCCCCTCCATGACTAACCAGCCACAACCCTTTTCCTTTGGGGGTTTCCAGGTAAATGTACACCCTCTCTTCCTTCCCAAAAATCCCACCCCCATCCACATGCACCTCCTCGACATCCTCCTTCCCAACCCCAGGATCTATGTCTGCCTCCGAGTCCCCACCAACCACCTTCACTATTCCTTCTGCCGCTACCATCGAAACCTCACCCTCCAACCCTACCGCCTCACTCCACCCTTGGTCATTCCCATCATTCCCTTGTTCCGCACCCCCCGCCCCCACCCCCCTCAGTTCGCTCCCCAGGAGGCAGTCATGGACTCATCAGAGCCCTCTCTTGCACATTCACGTAGACATCCCCCCCAGAACCCCTCTCCCCTTAGAACTCCTTCCCTCCTTTGAATCTCTCCCCCACCCTGGGCTACCTACCGCACTCCTTCCACCCCCAAACACCTTAGTGTTTGGTCCTTCACCCACCACCCCCCCTGGACTCCAACTCCGCTTAGTCCTTCTCCCTTCCTGACTCTTTCATGCACCCTTACTTCTTCCTCCGCCCTTACGCCTTCCCCCATCCTTACTCCTTCCTCCACCCTTACTTCTTTCTCCAACCTTACTCCATCATCTCTCCACAATCTTTCCTCCCCCCACAGACTACCTCCCCTCTCTGCACTACTTCCCCCCTCCAAACTCCTTCCCTTACGCCTTCTACCCCCCCTTGGACCTTCCTCCTCAGTTGCTGTCTTCTCCCTTGTTACCCCTTCCTTCCTCTGTCTGCCTGCCCCCTCACAATCTGCCCCCCTGACATCTTCATTCCCAACTCCCAATTTCACCCCACCCTGACACCTTCATACCACCCCCAATCTCACCCCATCCTGACACCGTCAATTTGCCCCTCCTAACCTCACCCCACCCTGGCACTTTCAGACTCGGCCCCCCCAGTCTCATCCCATCCTGACACACTCATTTCCCCCCTCCTAACCTCACCCCATCCTGGCACCTCTTCAAACCCTAGTTGATCCTAGACATCCCTCTCCCACCCCCGGTGCATCTACCTCTCCCAAGCACAGCTGGACCTCCCTCTCCACCCCCTCAACTGTCATCCGTTGTGAGCAGACCCTCAATGGTGACTTTACAATTTCCATGCGCTGCTTTGCAGTGAAGCCATGTCCATGAGAATCCACCCAGCATGCCATGGACGTTCTTCCAATGTGCCGTTGATGTCGGTCTTCAGTATCTTCTAATCCTCGGATGTCCGCAATATGAGCAAGGCCCTGGCCGTAAGTCTGGACTTCTGCACGTCACACTTGTCAAGACCTGTTCTGCGCCAGCGTGCAATCACATCGTTGTGGTGGCCGATCCAGCGGGGGTGGGGGGGCGCGGAATGATTCCAGCGGGCTGGCCTTATAATGATATGCAGATGTATTACAATGAGGTTTCCAGCATCTGATGGCGGGGAATGTGGCCTGCCATCGATGGGCTGAGCAGACAGTCGCAAACTGGTTTCACGACGTCTTGAAACCGATTTCTGGCCTTCTCGCCATATTGTCCACTCAGGCTGCTGAGCGCACCCGACGCTAGCAGGCATGGAAAATTCCACCCAACATTTATACGCACAGCTAAGGACGTGTTTTACAAGTTTAAGGAAGCGATGCTAAAGGTTGGCTATTGTGAGCATGCATCTGGAATTCTGCGTTCAGCTGTACTGTCCATGTAATAAGAAATTATTAAAGAGAGATCAGAGGAGAGCTATAAGTCTAATTCATGAATTTACAGAGCTGAGTTATGGGAGTAAATTGCTTATCCCAGAATTTTGCTGCTCTCTGGAGAAGAAGATGAAAAGGGATATTTAACAGATGTCTTTACAATTTTCATAAATATGGATGGTTTGAATCCAAAGGTATTCTGCAGGACAAAGATTTGAAGAATAGGGGACATAGTTTATAGTTAAACATATCCAAAAAATTAGGATATTTGAGCAATATTTATTTTAGTAATGTAAGTCGTGTAAAATAGAATACTAGCTTTAGTATCAGAACAGAAAGCCATTATTATTTTTAAAGTAGGCTAGTTGAATTATTAGAAAAGGGGACAAGGGCTAATAATTCCCGAATTATGCTATCAGAATGGTTTTGAAGGATGGACTAGATAGGTCAACAATATTCTCCTGCTCAGACTATATTACCATGTCGGTATATTTTAAACCAGGTCAGACTCTCAGTTGGTAAGTTAATAAGCCGGAATACTTCAAAGCAGCATCGCCACATTAGTGACATAATTGATAGCATAAAGGAGTTTTGTTAGGGAATGTGGGTATGACAAGTGCACTGCAGTGGAGCAGGAAGAGAAAGAATACGCTTAAGAGTGCAGATAGTATAGAAGGTGAATGGCCCACAACTGTACCATATATGGCAGGTGGTTGTGTTGTAGACTAGTTACGCAGACAAGGTGGAAGAGCAATGTTTAAATCTTGTCAAGGAGAATGTGACTGAGGTATACCACCTCACAAAGAATTGCAGAGACAGTTAATTATCTGCAGGTCACTGGGAATGCTCATACCATATGAATCTATTACAACAACCATCATTGCCCACAACTTTAATGAACAGAGTTGCTCTAATCACTCACAGGAAACATCACAGAAGTCAATTATTTTGTTTGCCTTTTGGACAATTGGCATTTTGTTTGAGTGCACTGAAATTCGCTAAAATCAATGCTGAAGCAAAAAGATTGTCAAGTAGATAACTGAAAGGTCCACTGCTGTTCCTTGATCTTCATTAGAAGAATGCAGGAGGCAGAGGACAGGGAAGTCAGAGTGTTAGTGAAACACAGAATTAAAATGGCAAGCGACCA
The DNA here is from genome assembly GCF_017639515.1 of Carcharodon carcharias. Taxonomy (NCBI): domain Eukaryota; kingdom Metazoa; phylum Chordata; class Chondrichthyes; order Lamniformes; family Lamnidae; genus Carcharodon; species Carcharodon carcharias. The sequence goes on along the minus strand of NC_054478.1, from coordinate 42,632,201 downwards.
GAAGCTCAAGGTCATGCTCATTCTGTCTACTTCTTTTTATAAAACTCTGGTCCTGCCTCAATTGGAGTGTTGCATCCAATTCTGGGCACATTAGAAAGGTTGTGAAGGCTTTAGAGAGGGTACAGAAAAGATTTATGAGTATAATTCAAGAAACGAAGAACTTCAGGTACATGGATATACTGAATTGTTGGGGGTTTCTCCTTGGAGAAAAGAAGGTTGAGGGGAAATTTGATACGGGTTTTCAAAATTGTGAGGGGGCTGGACAGAGGAGCTGGGTGTTGGTGGAAAGATTGAGAACCAGAGGACAATGGTTTGAGGTGAATATGTTGTTTTTTTTGCCAAAGACAAATACATTTATGCAGTGAGTGGTTGGGATCTGGAATACACTGCTACAGAATGTGGAGGAGGCAGATTCAATCCTGGTTTTCAAAAAGAGAATTGGTTAAGCAACAGAATAAAAAAAAACTTTGCAGGGCCACAGGGAAAGGGCAGAAGAATGGGATTAGTTAAGCTGTTCTTATAACACACCAGCATGGACATAACAGAATAAATAGCCTGCTTCCATGATTCCATCTCCCACCCCAAGTTCCTGACTTTCTCTTGAAGCTCCAAGCTCCTGAGCTTTTCCCACCAAAGTTCCAGGCCTGATGTCGCACCACGCAGAGTTTCAGACCTTTCCGATTTCCCCCCAGCACCCAAACCTCCCACAATGAGTACCTTATGCCTTTGAGGCAAGGAATGGCTGGAAGGAAGTGTGGTTCAGGCAGCAAACTCCAGCAGTTAGGTGCATGCACCTCATACAAATGAGTTACGCAAGTACAGCTCGTGTTGGTGGTGGTGGGAGTATTGGTGTTGGGGGGGTGGGGGGGGTTGGGGGTGGTGGGGTGATGCGGTGTCCCCCAAATGGATTTGCATGCACAGAAGGATGGCTGATGCACTTGTAAGCCAGTAGTTTAAAATCTATACATCTTTTCAGTTTTGATGAAAGCACATGGATCTCAAATGTTCAACTTGTTGGTCTCTCCACAGAGCTGCCTAACTAGTTGAATGTTTCCATCATTTTCTGATTGTATTTCAAATTTCCAGCACCTGCAGTATTCTGCTTTTGTAATAAAGAATAGACGTCCTGACAAAAGGGAAGAGTTATTCCAGGGTATTGCACATGAGAGGTAGACTGAGCATCTGGATCAATGAGTTTTCAAAGGAGATGCAGTTGTTCTACCACTGCATGTGAGAGAAGAGATGAAGCTGAGAGTTCAGTCAAATTACATCAGAATCTGAAATCACGTTGACAGAGTTAAAGAAATGTACTGGTTTATGATAAACTGAGACTTGGAGTGTGAAGATCTGACATAGAAATAGCTTCAGCCTAATTTACAAAGAGTACTCTTTACCAGCCATCAAAGAACAAAAAGACCTTCAGGAGAAATTGGGGATAGGACCTGTCTAAATTGGACAATTCAAAGATGGTTTGGCAGGTAAAATAAGACACTTGTCCCTACTGTAAGTTGACTTCAAGGATCAAAAAGAGTAGGTGATATTAAAGAAACGCTGTAGCTAAAAAAAGCCAAACACACCTGGCTGTCAAATATTTCTTAAGCATCCCTTTCTATTTTTTTTTAGATATATTGGACATATTTTAATTTTATTTGTTCTCTTTTCAAAGGACATTACCGGTCTCAAGGACAATTAGGGATGCTGGCCTTGTCAGTTATAACAACATCCCAAGAACGAAAAAAAATATTAGTTAGCAGAGGTAAAGCTAATCTATACAAATAACATATTCATCTGGAATTTCCATGAGGGGTCGCCTGATTTTCTGCCTTAACTAGAGTACAGGAGTAGTGGAAACCCTGGTGCAATGGCATTACTGTTACTCCTTTAGTTGGTGCTGTGACTGATAATTTAAACGTGTGACATATAATAGTTGCTATTTTAGATTAAGAGTATATCACCTACGATTATGCAATCTGCCCACCAGGTTCCTCAAACCTCCCAAATTGCTGTCTGATTTTTTTTTTTCTCTATCACTATTTATTCTCAGAGACTGACAATTTTTGACCCTGAACTGAAATGGGGATTTTACTGGCCTTGTTGTATGACGTTGTGTGTATTGTAATGTAAAGGTGCTTGGCAGACTAAGGGTTAATGTGAGACTGGATGATGTATAGAGTCACATGGTAATAGACTGGTAGAACACTCTAAAAGGAGCCTGCATGAGAAGGGCAGCACCATTCATAACAGTAACCGGAATCTGTACATAGTTAAAAATTACGAAGGAAGTGTTCATGTTTAAACATACATGTCTCGAGGTCTCATCGTTGAGACATCAAACAAACCCATAACACAAAAGGTCTCCCACCAATCTTACAGGCAAAAATCTGTAGAATTGCAGAGAATTTCAAGTCCATTGAATCAGGAAAAGAGTCAATATCAGAAGGCCTTTTTTTTGCAGAAAATTAAAAAACAATATGGTGAATTGCTTTCCTGAGATCTAAAGCAATAAACCCATATTTTTCCTGTTTGGTTCGGGGCCAAAATTAACCTTTAGCTGGTTGCAATCAATGCTGTTGCTGTACAATGTAATAATAGTCTAACCCCAAGTAGTTTATCAGTGAACTACATCTTCCTCAAAAGGTCATCATATGCTTTTAGAGGTAGAATACACACTAATACTTTTAAATATGTCAGTTGATCTACTCACAGACAAATGGTTAGTAAAATGTATTTGACATATGAATATTATAAATTGCATTATTATATGATCAAATATCAGAAGTAATTTAATAAACAAATGTATGAATGCAGTGAAAAGGTCAATTCAATTTATTAAGTAATTTTAAAATGTGCTAAGTAAATTTGCAAATCATAAAATCAATAACTAAGGTAAAAAATTGAAATGTTAACTTACTGACTGGAAAGATCAGAATTCAACTGACACTGTGTTAAGATTAGGGTTGATGGTTGTCTGTAACAATGGGTCTGGTTAGGAACAGCATCAGGCCTGTGGTTCTATATTGATCATTTGTATGAGGGAAGGTCTTTGGCTGGAATGTTACATTCTGAAATCTAAGTTTTGTAGTGGGCGTGGAAGTGGGCGTGATTTCTGTTTGGGGGTGCAGACGGCTGATCATGCCCGGTCTTGTACTGTTCAGCTCATTACATATGCTTCTGCGAGGAGCTCACCAAATCTCACGGCAGAGGAGGGCAGGAAGTCGCCGTCCCCACTGTTACCACATGGTGTTGAAGGTCCGGGCACCATATTTAAAGGACACCCGGACAGTCATTCACTCACTGCAAGTCAGGAGCTCCAGATTCTGTCAAGACCAGGATGTCTCACACCAGACAATGGGCAGAATTTTATGGCCCCGTTTTGGTAGGGACGGGGCCGTAAAATACGGCGAGCCATTTTCAACCCCATTGCAGCGGGAACGTAAAATCCTGCCCAATGTGTGGCCCCATAATTCAGCTCTCCCTTGTGCTCCAGGTCATTCAGGAAAGGCAGGAGATGCTGTTTCCCAGGGATGGCAGCAGGACGTCCTCACACCAGACATGTTGGACAGACGTGGCAACGGGGGTTAGCCTATGGGGCCTGACAAAGAACAACCCAGCAGTACAGGAAGAGGATGAACAATCTGTTGCACTCCACCAGGCTAAGTGGCACTGTCCACTGATTGCAAAGTGGCACTCATAAGGGAATCAGGCAGTCTAAGTGTGAGAGTACATAGGAATGTCAGGCAGGATTTTATGTTGCAGGACTCGCAGAAGGGACATGTGCGTTGAACGTGTGTCAGCAGCTTCATGCTTTCAATGTTCTATCTGTTGCAGGACATCCTGCTTGTTAATCACTTACCAGGGAGGGCTCAGAAGCTGGCATATTCATGCATGCTTCTAAACAGCCCATACATCCAATGGGATGGCACTCAATCCTTCTGTCTTTCTGCAGAGCAAAAATGTCTCCAATGAAGGGGAACCGGCCATGATGGGTGGTGCATTCTGGACATTCAAGTCCTTACACCTTTTGAAGAGCTAGCCAGGGAGGAGCAGGACTATGGCTGTGCTGAAGATGAGATAAGACTTCCCCAGAAAGACAATGAGGATGCCTCCAGTTTGCACTTGTCGGATACAGCCTCAGATTAACAAATTGCTTTAAGGACCCTGCTTAGGCATCCACTAAATCTTTGTTTTCTCCATTCCTGGTACCGGCAAGAAAAAGGGGAAGCCCACAACGGAGACCAGCCGCAGCTCCATCTCTAACCCCACATCTGAAGAAGATGCCTTGGAAGCCTCAGAGGATGCACTGTCACGGTGCTCACCTGCGGTCTCCACCAGTGGAGATACAGTCATCTCAGTGGGTGCACATTCTACAGTAGGCTTGGGCTCACAATCTGCTGAGCAAGTCACTCACATGGGTCCACAGCTGGCTGAGGAAGTGACAACCAAAGTCTCTGACACTCAGGCGACCACTGGAGACCAGGCCCCTGCTCAGTCCCATGCAGATGACAAGCCTTTGGACTCAGCGTAACAGACATTGGGGATGCAAAGACAGGCAGGGAACATCAGGTCGAGATGTCAGAGGCCATGCACAGACTGGACCAAAGGCTAGAGAAGTCCGTCCACAATCTGTCTGCTGTCATGGCTCCGGCATGCGCGTGCTTGGCTGCCTCCATGGAAAGGGTGGAGGTCCAGCACAATACAGTGGCTGCCAGATTTGCGATCGGACCTGCACTCCATTGTTGTAGCCATAGGTGCGGTGCAGGACTGACTAGGCGAGAGAAGGACAGAACACTTTAGCCCTCCAGGTGCCCCTTCTCCTCAAGGAGTCAGGGAGGTGCCATTGGGCACCCACAGGGAGAAGGAGTGCCAGCCAGGCACCCAGGCTGGATCCCAAGGCACTTCAAGGGTACCCTGCCATTCCACCTCCCCTTTGCCAGTGATCTCATCGCTTTCAACAGGTCAGGTTGAGGAGGGCACACCTGTACCTGAGCAGAAAACCCTTAGCAGGCTGAGGCCTCTCTAGGCCTCAGGCCACCAGAGGGCATCCACCAAACTCATCACAGTCAACAGGACATAGCAGTCAGTAGGCTGCCTCTGCCTCAGCTGTGGATATCAGGGCTGCACCTAGACATAATAATAGAAAAATAAAGATGAAGAAGTTTTGAAGGCTCACAGGTGGCACGGGTACATTTGACATTTGCAAATGTATGTTTATTTGTAGAGTTTGGAAGTATCTTGCTGCTAGTTCTCCAATGGTCACAGACAATTAAGTATGCGGAATATGGGGCCCCAGAATCCGATAATGAAGTCCTATAGATTCAGTTCTCTTACATTATCAACATTGTGATTGCTCAATAATCCCACATATGCATGATTGCACACTGGCCATCATTTGTGAGTGTGTGGCCTGAGCACACCATGTCTGACCTCTGAAAATGATGTCTGCTCAGAGTGTTCAGTGAGGTGATTGCATCTTCTGCTGTTGTTGCCCATGATGTGAAATGTGGGTGGATGCAAGGATTTCTCAAGGGGAGTTAACCAGGCTACGTGAGTGGCAAGAAGCACTGTAGTCGCAGTTTTAGGGTTAAAAGAGTGAAGCTCTACATTGTCTTCTTAACAGGTCAAAACCAGAGGTTTCCCTACACATCTGAAGAAAGTTGTGGTGGGCACATACAATCATTACTGGCTGCCCTTGGTGATTTATCATGTTGAACAAACACGTAGGTGAAGGCTGCAAGTGATGCAACAGGCACATTAACCTTGTCTGCAAGAGAGAATTGCGTGCAGGATTAAAGAAGTGTGTGTACAGTTGATTGAAGCCTTTGAGATACCACACATGGAGATTTGTTTAGCCTACTCGTTTTCTTATCAAGGGTTACAATAGTCCTCGCATAAAGACTTTGCAACCAAAGTGCACCGGTTCTATTGAAGGGCCAACGTCTTAGCCCATGAGGTCAGAGGCAGTTGAAAGGGCCTGTGTGCTGGAGTGTGTCAAGAACTGTGAGGCTATCCATGTGAAGCACCAGCGGTTCTAATATGGCTCTGCAGGAAAGATGTTTACCTTGGCTGGAGTGTCCACAATGACGGAGCACAGTCTCGCAGTAATAGTAAGGCCTTCTAGGACTGAGACTTGTAGGAGTCTCTGCAATTGGAGTGTCTGGAACAGTTGCTACTCAGAAACCATAATACAGATGAGGCATTCTCAGTGAGTGGATCTGAAAGTAAACTCAAAACTTTTCAGCATGATAAAGATGTCAAGGGTTATAGATTTACCACGGCTGAGTAGTGATTGGGGATAGGAGCACAATCATGAAGGAGCAAGCTCAAGAGTCCAAAATGGCATTCTCATGCTGCGCCTCCCTGTGCACCCATATATCTGGTTCTGCCTAAAAGAGATCTTTGCATGGTCTGTCCCTCATTAGGAACAGATGTGAGGTGACATGATTGTATCCCTACCAAGGTCAGATTTCATGTTGCTCCCAAGTTGCCATGCACACAGACTTTGTGAGGCCATGGGAAAAATCTCATTCCTGATTACAGGTGCCCGAGGTGGTGGGAGCACAGTGCCTTGCAGGTTCTAATGTGTACATTTAGTGCCAGGGTTCTGCATATCAGCACAGAGTGGCACATGCACATCAAACACCAGCAGGGCTGATGTTAAGTAGTGCAAGTTAATTCAGCTATCATGAAATAAGGTACATCAGAGCAAAGTATAATTTCTGTTCCCAAAAATGAGCTAGGGTTTGCCAGCAAGCAGAGGGAAGAGAACCAAATGGTAAAGGAAATATCTTGGCAGTTTATTCTGCCTGGAATCTGTTAGTTATCAGATTGTCATGGGCCTGTCTACCGCATTGTACCTCAGCAATGGCCTCTCTATGTTCTTCCAACATTCTGACACTCATCACCATCATTCCCTTCACCATCCTTAATGTTGGAGGAGACACCTCAGTCATCCATGTCTCCCTCAGCCAAACATCCTTCCTTTGTTGTGTGAGGTTGCTCAGGGAGCAGCAGGCAATGATGATCTAGAACACTCTCTGTGGTGAGTATTTGAGAGCCCCAACTGAACAGTCCAAACATCTGAACCTCATCTTTAGAAAGCTATTGTCTGCTGAATTGTGGACCTTGTGAAGGCATGTGTGGCACTGTATTTCTCCTCAAGGGCACTCTGCAGACAGTGAACTGGTGTCGTCAGCCAGGTCTCCTGGGATATCCCTTGTCCTCAAGGAGCCAGCCCTGCAATCACCGAGGTCCTTCAAAAAACTGTGGCACTTGGGAATGGTTCAGAATGTAGACGCTGTAACAGCACCCTGGAAACCAAACACAAACATGCAGAATTTGTCTTCTGTGATCACATATCAGCTGCATGTTCAAAAGGTGGAAACCTTACCTACCAATGAATGTGACTCGCTGTTGCCAGGGAGCTCTCAAGGCCACATATTCAGTCAATAGCTCCTTGCGCTTGCAGAAAACCTGTGATTGTTGCAAAACACAACATTCTTGCAGCCTGGCTCTCGGGATCCAGGCAGAATTGGACAAAATGGTGCGTTCTTCTGAACAGGGCATTTGTCATCTCCTGAATGCACTTTTATGTTGCTGACTGGGAGATGCTGCACAGCTCCTCAGTGGAGCGCTGGAAGGAGCCACTGGCAAAGAAGCTTAAGGCGGCGGTGGCCTTTAATGTCACTGGCATGGGATTGCCTCCAAATCTTCACCGCCATAGGTCATTGTAGAAAAGCCGACAGATCTGAGCAATCATGTTCTGGGACATTCTAATGTGCTTCCAGCATTATCTTTTGCTCATTTGTAGATAGGTGCACTGCCTAAGATACATCCATGGTTGGGCGAATGCTTGCCATTCACTGGGCCTGGTCACCAGCATCCTGACATTCTTGAGGATCTGATGTCTCACCTGGATGAGAGCAAGTAGAAAGGTGGGTTGCCTGAAACCTGCATCATCTAGGCCTCTGTTGAATGAATTACAGTAATCAATCTACTGAGCACAATCTATTCAGATTTGTCTCCATCTCAGAGCCACAAAGCCAGTGCTAAGCCCTGTGCCTGACTTCCAGCTAGAATGGCCCTTCCAAGTGAAGGATATCCTGGAGGAATAGAAGTGAGTATTCTTCTCGTTCATACATGACTGTGTGTGGAAACATTGCTCTTTGACCAGGGTGATGACAATCATGTGCGAGAACCCTCCTTCAGACACTATTCAGTTTGCCTCCCTTACCCTCGAGACTCTAGAAAGAGACCATTGTCTTGGCATCATAGAAAGACTTACCATCTAAGCCCTTGTCAGGCATGACAATTCAACTGGGAGGATGAAGGCTTAGAAATGGGAGTTTGCTACCGTCCACCAGACCTGCCCCTTGGAGGCATCCACCTCCACCCCTTCATCTCTGCCTTTGACAGCAACCGATGGCAAATCGTACAGAAAGAATGGCAGCTCCACACTTTGCTGAAATATCAGTGTTATGAAACCCATGAGTCAGGGATCAAACCTGCTGCCATGTGGGCTTCACAAAAGAGAGGAGAGCTGGGCATAGTTTTCATCAAGTCATCAGGGTGGTTCTTTAGTCAACTAATTGTGCTCACCTTAAACTCGACCCACCTGAAAATACTCTCTTCCCACTTTGAGGGATCGCAGTTCCAGAGATACAGCATTACACAGCTGAAAATACCAAAATGGTGCGCATCACATTCGAGAATTGCTCCACCAGCTTCTATCCTCCCCCGTCACCCACCAACTTACCCCTATCACTTTTGACCCACCCAATATAACCATTCATCTCCCCTCTATCACCCCTTGAACATGCCTCCATTAGCCTTGCACATATAACCATCACTCTCCACATGCCTTCTCTCTCCTCTGAGCCTACACCTGATACCATCCACATGCCCACCCTGACCCTGACCCCTCCTGTTATCCAAGCCACCTGTTTCAACTGTTTTTTGAGACTCCTCCTCAACATGAAACTCTCAGTTACCCTGGGTCTGCCATCCTACCACATCCCACTACCCACTCTCACTGTGACTGTTGCCTCTGCTGCCCAGCACCCTCAGTTCAACACCCACGACCATACCTTAGACAGCACCAAACCTACCCTCAAGGACCATCTCTCTTTCGCTATCTCTGCCCAGAAAAACTCTTTCCCATCCAACCACAGAAACCCTAGACCCAAAAAGCAAGGCCCTTCCCTCAATCCCATGTCCCTGCTCCTTCGTATTCCCTCTCTGCCTCCCTCCCTGTTCCAGGTATTATGTCTTCCTTTCCCAGACAGCCTCCCTCCCTGACCCAGACAGTCTCCCTCCCTGCCCTGGCCAGTCTGTCTTCCTTCCCCAGGCAACCTCCCTCCTCTCCATCTTTAGCCTACCTCGCCTGTCCAGCCTTCGCTCCACTGCACCCTCCCTGCCTTCCACCCTCAGCCTGCCTACATGCAGCTTGTACTACTGCCACCCAATCTGAGTCAAGTGGCTGAGACTTGTGAACAATCCACAAGAAGGCCAAAGCAGCATCTACTCACTTCTATGTCATGGAAGAAGTCAAGCTTGCCAGCTGCAGGCCACATAAATACAGTCATAAATGTGAACGTTCTAATTTCTGACTGCAGGGGAACTTAATTCTGGTGAGGTGGCCTTTTAATAAGCAAGCATGGCATGCTGATACATGCAAAAGGGCTTCCTGACACTGTTTATCAGGAATTTATCAGGAAGCTCGACCCACATTTAGCCATCTTATAAGTCCCAAGAACTTAATTCCTAAAGTTCCTCCCACCAACAGGAAGCTGATTTTTGGCCTCCCGGCTAAATAACCTCCCCGGTTGCCAAGCTTCCCACTACTGGCAGGACTGGAAGATTCTGCCCATTGATACTTTGAGCATGCTAGTAGGGCCAAAGACTGTAAATTGCCAGCACATCATTAAGAAGCAAAAGTCACACGTGCATCTTGCATCCTAGAAAAACAGAAATGTAGAGCACGTAGCAGATGGACCCACAACCTTTCAAAAGATAGATGACAACCCGACTTCTGGGAACAGAATAAAAAGCAAGCCCAAGGACCTCGTGAGAAGGGTTTGTCAAATGGCAGAAAGTTGCACAAGATTTTGGAAAATATCAAATTCAGTGTCCAATATCCAAGTGGTGCACTGTGGCCAAGTAATGATGCACAGTGCATGAAATTGTAGAATATTAGTTAACTGTAGATGGAGAGAGCAGTAGATTTCAGAGGCCAAGGGTACGAATGGTAGCTTCTACATTTTTTTCATAATTATTGCATTTTTAGTGTGTTATATGAATTTCTATACACTTCAATGGTGCATGACGGGCTGAGAAAAAAAGCAACATGGCCACTCAAAAGCATGATGTATTTTTACAATGGAATATGATTGTTTGCTTGTTTAAATGAACATTTTTCAGCTTGTCAAAAAAAAATTGTATTTTGAGCTAATGAACTGTTATGTTCCTTCTGTCGAGTCGCGTTGCTCAGCGAGCATGATTGCATGCTTGTCTACTGGTGAGTGAGTTGGTAAACAAGATACTGCAGACGCAGAGACCAATGTAAAGTGAAGCACATGCTGTTTATTAACACAAGTAACAGAGCACTAACACGTGAGTGCTTCTCCAACCAGGCTCTATTCTAAACTACTGGTTAACATTGTAGCCCACACTGCACAGCCAATTGGGTAATACAGTCACGTGGTCAATCTGTTCACATTATCTTAAAGGTGTCTTGCACCTCAGATTACCACATCAACATATTTCAAACCCTACAGAATTTTTAGACAACTACAAGCTGCAAAAACTTAAAGACAAGTGAGATATCTATCTGCAGTAATTGGGACAAGCAGCAGCTTTAAGAATGGAATTAAACATTAGCGCGGTGGGGCAGATGTGGGGAGGGGAAGTCAAATTTATTAGTGGTGTTAATGGTTTCCATCTATAAATCTACCAATCACTAAAATATTTAGCATTCAATTGATTAAATTCTAATTTAGCTGAATTTAAGAGTTGCACCCTGCTGTTGATCAGAAGCTACAGCACTAAATCTATAAAAATGTTGCAGGAATTAAGAGAATCAGTTGAGAGTGGGTTTAAGTATGACATTTTGATGCCTGTTCTGTGCCTATTGACATGGGAACCTGTTAAATCACTATGCACATATCATTTTTAAGTATATGGCTCAATTCAGGCATCCTTAATTTAATTGCTTAAAAAAAGATGAAAAAGATTTGAGTAGTCAGATATCGCAACATGATAGATATTCTTCACTGAAGAGTTTTGTCAAAGGTTTATCCCAAGAGATAGTTATGCTATTATTAATTGGCGATCCATACAAATGAGGTGCTCTGCCATCAGCATTTTAGCTGAGTTTTTTCAGCTATTTTATTTTTGTTTCAGATTTCCAGCATCCGCAGTATTTTGCTTTTACCTTAGCATTTTAGTTTAGTTGTGAACTCAAATTAAAGGGCTAACGTTTGTAGCCCAGCAAGCTTTAAAAAGAGTAAAATGTAAGTGAGATGGGCAGACACATGACACTTGAAATGTAACACAGAGAAGCGTGAAGTAAAATCATTTGGTGGGAAGAATGAGGAGAGGCACTATAAACTGAATGGTACAATTTTAAATGAAGTGCAGGATCAGAGAAAATTGGGGGTTTATGTACACAAATTTCTGAAGGTGACAGGATAAGTTGAGAAGTCTTTAAAAAATGGGATCCTTGGTTTAATTAATAGAGAAATAAAGTACAAAAGTATAAAACACAAGTAAGGCCTCAGCTGGAGTACAGTGGTCAATTCTGGGTGCCCTGATTTAACAAGGGTGTCAAGGCTTTTGATAGAGTGTGGAAGATAATTACCAGTGATGAGTGATTTCAGTTATGTGAAGAAGCTGGAGTTATTCTCCTTTGGACAGAAGTTAGGAGGTGATTTGAAAGAGGTGTTCAAAATCAGGAAGTTTTATTAAAGTAAATAAGGAGAAACATTTCCACTGTTGATAACCACAGGACACAGATTTAAGGTGATTGGCAAAAATAACCAGAGGTGAGATAAAGAAACCTTTTTTATGCAGTTAGCTGTTATAATCTGGAAATGCACTGTCTAAAAGAATGGTGGAAGCAAATTCAATAGTAACTCTCAAAACGGAATTGGGTAAAAACTCGAAAAGCAACAACTTGCAGGCATTGGGGAAGGAAGAGGGGTATGAGGCTAAATAGATAACTCCACCCACAGTTTACACAGGCATGAGGGCTGAATGTGCTCCTTCTGTGCAGTATCATAGTGCGATAGTATGAAAATGACAATCTTGATTATATAACCAGTTTAAGATTTTAAAAGTCTGAAGGTTGCAGGAGGAAGGAGAAACTAATGGAACTAAGAACTTTCTAGTGAGATACAGGGAAAGAAATTGAGCTGGAGACTATGCAATGAATCTGGAAGTCAACACATTCAGGAAGGTGGAGTAAATGGTATCAAGTACTTGCAGAGCCAAAAATTGGAAAGAATATAGACCATTGTATTATTAACTAAAAAAGAGCCAGGCATGAATGATCATGGAACCATATAATAGTTACAGTGCAGAAGGAGGCCATTCAGCCCAATGTGTCTGCACCAGCTCTATGCAAGATCACCTCAGCTAGTTCCATTCCCCTGCCTTTTCCCTGTAGCCCTGCATTTTTTTTCTCTTCAGCTGCTTGTCCAATTCCCTTTTGAAAGCCACAATTATATCTACCTCCACCATGCTCTGAGGTTGTGCAGCCTTGATCCAAACTACTCACTGTGTTAAAGGAGATTTTCCTCATGTCACCATTGGTTCATTCACCAATCACCTTAAATCAGCATTCTCTGATTCTCGACCCTTCTGCCAATGGAAACATTTTATCTTTGTCTAGACAACTCATCATATTATACACCTTACCAAATCTCCTCTTTCTTCTCTTCTCTAAGGAAAGCAACCCCAGTTTTTCCAATCTATTCACTTAGTTGAGCTCCCTCATTCCTGGAACCATTCATGTAAATTTTTCTGCACCCTTTCTAAAACCTTCACATCATTCCTAAAATGTGGTACCCAGAATTGGACGCCATACACCAGTTAAGGTCAGTGTTTTATGAAGAGTCATCATAACTTCCTTGCTTTTGTACCCTATGCCTGTATTTAGAAAGCCCAGGATTCCATATGCCTTTAACACTCTTTCTCAACTTGTCCTGGCACCTTCAACAATTTGTGCTCATATACCTCCATGTCTCTTTTCCTGCACCCCCTTTAGGATGGTGTCCTTTATTTTATATTATCTCTCCTCACTCTTTCCACAAAAATGTATCATTTCACACCTCTTTGCATTATATTTCATCTGCTGCTTATCTGACCATTCCACCAGTCTATATCCTCTTGAAATCTATCTCTATTCTCCTCACAGTTCACAATAGCTCCAAGTTTTGTGTCATCTGCAAATTTTGAAATTGCATCTTGTACAACCAAGCCTAGGACTTTAATATATATCAAGAAAAGCAGGGTCCTTGTACCGAACCATGGGGAACCCCCTTTTTTCCTGCACTGGAGGATTTCTTTGCATCGGAGGAAGGTGCATAACTATTCACTATTGCTGTCTGTTTCCCATCACTCAGCCAACTCCATACACATGGTGTCACTGTCCCTTTTATCCCACACAGGATAAGGAGAGCGAGGAGAGCGAAAACTCAGGATAAAATAGCGCAAGGAGAGCAGACCTGCGTGAGAAGCGCAGCAATGATGGAATGTAAAAACCAGCGGCAGAAAGCCCCTTCAACCTGTTTCTACCTGTCAGAGCCAAAGTGTGACATCACAGGAAAACAGGTAGCTGATTTGTGGGTATCTCTTCCATGTCTCTTTTGATTGACAAAGTGGATTAAATCAGGAGGCATTATTACAGCTGAAGAGCACAGTTAATAAATACACTTTTAAAATATTTAGCACCCAAATTAATGAATTAAATAGAATAGAGATAGCTGGGCAGGTGATATGTTGCAGCTGTAGTATGTGGGATCTGGTTTACGCTGGTGTGATCCCCGGTGACCACATCTGCAGCAAGTGTTGGCTGTTAGAGGAACTTCAGCTCAGAGTTGATGAACTGGAGTCCAAGCTGCAGACGCTGCAACACTTCAGGGAGGGGGAGAGTTACCTCAACACTATGTTTCTGGAGACAGTCACATCCCTTAGATTAATTACATCAAATCTGGACTGGGGTCAGGGACAGGAGGGTGTGTCTGCAGGTGAGGCAGGTATGGGAATCCATAATTTAGCTTTGAAAGGTCCTCAACCAGTGCCCTTGTCCAATAGGTATGAGGTTTTTGCTCCCAGTGTGGACAATGACAGAGACTGCAGGGAGGATAAGCGAACTGACCACAGCACTGTGATACAGAGTGCCATTCAAGTGGGGGGAGTAAAGAGAAATGTAGTAATAATAGGGGATAGCAGAGTTAGGGGAATATACACTGTTCTCTGCAGCAAAGACAGAGAATCCTGAAGGCTGTGTTGCCTACCTGGTGCCAAGGTTAAGGACATTTCTTTTAGGCTGGAGAGGAAATTGGAGTGGGAGAGGAAGGATCCAGTTGTCGTGGCCCATGTAGGTACCAACAACATAGGTAGGGCTAGGAAAGAGATTTTGCTGAGGGCATAAGTGCAGCTCAGGGCTAAATTAAAAAGCAGAACCACAAAGGTAATAATCTCTGGATTACTACCTGAGCCAGGGGCAGATTGGCAGAGGGTAAATAAGATTAGAGAGATAAATGCGTAGCTCAAAGATTGGTGTGGGAGAAATGGATTCCGATTCATGGGGCACTGGCACCAGTACTGGGGAAGGAGAGAGCTGTTCCATTGGGACAGGCTTCATCTGAACCACCCTGGGGGCCAGTGTCCTGGCGAATTGTATAACTAGGATTGTAAATAGAACGTTAAACTAATTAGCGGGGGGAGGGTTCAATTGAAGGGAAATTTAAAAAATCAAAAAGAAACAAAAGAGCTGAGGTGCAGCATAGTGAAGAGGTGAACGATAATCAAAATGTGACAGGAAGGGGCAGAAAATATAAGCAGAAGTGTGCAGCAGAAATTAGAATCAGAATGGTAAAAAGTCAAAGCTTAAGGCTCTTTATCTGAATGCACACAGCATTTGTAACAAGATAGATGAGTTGACAGCATAAATAGCAATAAATGAATATGACTTGATTGCTATTACAGAGACGTGGTTGCAGGGTGACCAAGGCTGGGAACTCAATATTCAAGTATATTCGACATTCCGGAAAAATAGGCAAAAAGGTAAAGGAAGTGGGGTAGCTTTCTTACTAAAGGAAGGTATCAGTGCGGTGAGTAGTGATATAGGTGCAATAGATCAAGATGTGGAATTAGTTTGGGTGGAAATAAGGAATAACAAGGGAAAGAAGTCATGGGTGGGAGTCGTCTATAGGCCCCCGAAGAGTTGCCTCACTGTAGGACCAAAATTAAATCAGGAAATTATGGAGTAGTGTAAGAAGGGTGCTATAATAGTCCTGAGTGATTTTAATCTGCATATTGACTGGACCAATCAGATTGGCAGGGGTAACATGGAAGAAGAATTTGTAGAGTGTACCAGGTATTGTTTCTTAGAGCAATATGTTGCAGAACCTACCCAGGAACAGGCTAGACCTAGTAAAGTGTAATGAGGTAGGATTAATAAGAGATCTTATCGCTAAGGACCCTCTAGGGGGTAGCGATCAAAACATGGTAGAATTTCAAATTCAGTTTGAGGGCGAGCAACTTGGGTTTCAAACCAGTGTTTTCAACTTAATTAAGGGCAATTACAGAAGTATGAAGAAAGAGTTGTCTAAAGTGGGCTGGGGAAAATAGAAGGGGAAGATCGGGAGATGGGTAGATATTAAGCAGATATTTCATAAAGCTCAGCAGAAATTCATCCCACACAAAAAGAAGGACTCGATGAGAAGGATGAACCACTCATGGTTATCAAAGGCACCCAAGGAGAGTATCCAATCAAAAACTAAGCCATACAAAGCATCAAAAACTAGTGGTAGGCCAGAGGATTGGGAATGTTTTAGGAACCAGCAGCAGATGACTAATAAGCTAATAAAGAGGGAGAAAATTGATTATGAAAGTAATTTGGCAAGAAATATAAAAACAAACAGCAAGAGCTTCTGTGGGTATATAAAAAGGAGAGTAGCTAAAGTGAGCATGGTCCCCTTGGAGGATGCAACTGGAGAATTGATAATGGGGAACAGGGAAATGGCAGATAATTTAAACCAATATTTTGCATCGGTCTTCATGGTGGAGGACACTATAAACATCCCAAAGATATCAGATAAGCAAGGAACTAATGGGAGGGAAGATCCTGTAACAGTCTCTATCGTGAGAGACAAAGTATTTGACAAGCTAATGGGACTAAAGGCAAACAAGTCGCCAGGACCTGATGGCAGAAAGCTATAAACCAGTCAGCCTGACAACTGCCATTGTGAGAATGCTTGAGTCCATTATTAAGGAAGAAATAGCAGGACATTTAGAAAAGCTTAATGCAATCAAATGAAGTCAAAATGACAAAACAAAAATAAAAATACCTGGAAAAACTCAACAGGTCTGACAGCATCTGCAGAGAGGAACGAGGTTAACGTTTTGAGTCGTTATGGCTCTTCAACAGAACTAAGGAAAAATAGAAGAGAAGTGAAATATAAGCTGTTTTAAGGGGGGGGGGGGAGTTGTTGGGGGGTGGACAGGTAGAGCTGGATAGAGGGCCAGTGATAGGTGGAGATAACCAAAAGATGTCACAGACAAAAGGACAAAGAGGTGTTGACGGTGGTGATATTAGCTAAGAAATGTGCTAATAGGTGACATTAAGGGTAGAAAGCAGGATGAGCAAGATACAGATAGCCCTAGTGGGGGTGGGGTGGGGGGAAGGGATCAAAATAAAAGGTAGAGATAAAACAATGCATGGAAATACATTTAACAATAATGGAAATAGGTAGAAAAGAAACATCTATATAAATTATTGGAAAAAAAAACATGGTTTTGTGAAAGGGAAATCATGTTTGGCAAATTTGCTAGTGTTCTTTGAGGATATAACAAGCAGAGTTGATAAAAGGGAACTGGCAGATATGGTGTATTTGGATTTCCAGAAGGCATTTGATGAGGTGCCACATAAAAGATTATTGCACAAGATAGGAGCTCATGGTATTGGATGTAATGTATTAGTACTGATTGAGGATAGATTCACACACAGAAGACAAAGAGTCGGGATTAATGGGTCTTTACCAGGTTGGAAAGATGAAACTAGTGGAGTGCCACTAGGATCAGTCCCAGGGCCTCAATTTACTATCTATATTAATGACTTGGAGGAGGGGGCAGAGTGTAATTTATCCAAATTTGCTGATAATACAAAAATAGATGGGAGGGCATATTGTGATGAGAACATAAGGAAGCTGCAAGGGGATATAGACAGGTTGAGTGAGTGGGAAAAATCTGGACAGATGGAGTTTAATATTGGAAAATGTGAGGTCATGCTCTTTGGTAGGAAGAATCAAAAGCCAGACTATTTAAGTGGAGAGAGATTCCAAAAAAGTGCAGCACACAGAGGTCTGGGTGTTCTTGTACATGAAATGCAATAAGTTAGCATGCAGGTGCAACAAGTAATTAAAAAAGCAAATGGAATCTTGGCCTGCTTTGTTAGGGCGTTGGAGCTTAAAAATAGGGAAGTCTAGTTGCAACTGTACAGGGTAGTGGTGAAGTAGCACTTGGAGTACTGTGTACAGTTCTTGTCCCCATATTTAAGAAAGGATATATGGGCATTGGAAGCAGTTCGATAAAGATTCACCTGGCTGATTCCTGGGATGAAGGAGTTGACTTATCAGGAATGGCTAAACAGGTTAGGAATTTATTCATAACAGTTTAGAAGAATGAAGGGTGATTTAATTGAAACCTACATGATTCTGAGGGGTCTTGATAGGGTAGATGCTGAGAAGATGTTTCCACTAGTGGGGAACTCTCAAACTAGGTGACACAGTTACATAATAAGGGGACACTCATTTAAAACTGAGGTGCAGAGGAATTTCTTCTCTCAGAGGGTAGTGAATGTCTAGAATTCTCTATCCCCAGAGAGTTGTGAAGGCTAGATCACTGAAAGTATTTAAAGAGAAGGGAGATAGGTTTTTAAAATATCAGGGAGTTGAGGGCTATGAGGAGCTGACATAAAGAAGGATTTGAGGCCTGGGGCAGATCAGCTATGACCTTATTTGGGCAGGCTTGAGGGGCTGAATGGCCTTCTCCAGCTCCTATTTCTTATTTTCTGAACTTCAACTTGGTTGGCAAGTCTACCATGTGGCATTGCATTAAACAATTACAATGGAATGTGGGATAAGTTACCACACCACAAGATTTTTTTCAATGTGTCTTGACCATTAGTCCAAGAAGATGCTGAATACCTTTTCTAGGTAAAAAGAACATGTCTTGGATAGGATTAGGCTTCATAGACAGTTAACAGCTATTGAGAAGAACTAAAGTGTTTCACGCAAAAGGGGACATTGAGTTCTTCAACATTGGTAACGGGGGGAGGATGAAAGGTATTTGACTGTGCCTCAAAGGTCACTTTCCCCATGGCTGCTCACAACTATCCGGTGCCTCGTGGTCAAGATGTCGAGATGCTGGATGGAAGTTGGGATATCGGGCGGGCGAAGCTGCAGGTCAGTTCAACTGGACCACTGAAAGGGAACCTCAGCATTTAGTTCTGCTGAAGCAAAGGCTTGGGAATCGAGGAGGGTGTGAATGGAAAAGGAGCAGTGTGCCCAGGAGTCTTCTCGCATGTGGCTGACAAGGGCCCTGTCAAAGACTGATGGCTCACTGTGCATGTATGCTTCCAGGGGACATAGGGGTAGTCTTTTTTAAGGCAAGAGAAAATAATGCCAGGCTGATAGGTCAATCTCAAAGGACATAAGCACATGGCAACCATCTGGAATAAAAACTGAAATTACCAGAAATTCTCAACAGGTCAGGCAGCATCTGTGGAGGAACAGAGTTAATTGACGGAATCCTTCCCCCATCACCAGCGGGTGGGGGAAAACAATCCCCCGGGATCATCAAAATTGTCTTTCTGATGGCAGGATTTGACAACAGGAAGTTGCGGTTCCAATCATCGTGATGTGATGACGGTCTGCCACTAATCCCACCACAGGCCACCGGGAAGCCCTTTTACATCCACTTGATGGGATTCAAATTAACCCCCAGCTGGAATTTCCACTCCCTCACCCCGTCCAATCCTAATCCTTCTCCTGCCGTCCTGATATCCCATTGGTCTGGAACTTGCCTGGACCAACATGGCATGCACTTGTTGGGACTTACCTGGATGGTTGCTTGGGACAGCTCGCGAACACTGGAAAAGATGTAGGACATTGAATCTGGCGGTTTCCTGATCCCCACTTGGTCCATCGATTAGGTAGGCCATCGCTTAGATGGATTCTCCAGTAGCATTCACATCGATCAGGTCGACTCCACGAGAAGCTGTCACATTGCTCTGGTGAAGCCTTCATCAGGTGAGCGGCTGCATGAGGATGTGTGGCGCGGGCGATGGAGTGGGAACATGACAAGGGCCATGGTGGAGCATTGGGAGAGGGTGGAGGGAGCAGGTTTGTGTGTTCAGGTGTGAATGGGCAGTTGCAGGGGGTGGGAAAGAGGTTCAGGGGGAGGGGTCTGTGGTGTCTGCTGCTGAGTCCGGGGGGAAAGCTGAGGGAATTGGTGATATGAAGGGATGGTGAGGGTTAAAGGGATATAAATTAAAGGCAACTAGATTAAAGGCAACAATTGGGATCCTGTATGGTGAGAGGGTGAGGGTCCTGCAATAGTGAGTGGAGGGACGCTGGGGATTTTTGGAGGGCAGATGGAAATAAATGCAGATTCTATGGGTCAGCAGGAAAGGGGAGGCATTTCTACAGTTACTGGGGTGGGCTCCTTGGGAAGGAAGGGGACATTACACTAACCTGCACTGGATGCAGGGCATTGCGGGCAAACTTTAGGGTGACTATGGGGAGGTTAAAAGTTACACCAGGCAAGTCAATGGTTATGGGGAGGAAAGAGTGTGGGTAACTGGGGGAGGATGAAAGGTATTTGACTGTGCCTCAAAGGTCACTTTCCCCATGGCTGCTCACAACTATCCGGTGCCTCGTGGTCGAGATGTTGAGATGCTGGATGGAAGCTGGGATATCGGGTGGGCAAAGCTGCAGGTCAGTTCAACTGGATCACTGAAAGGGAACCTCAGCATTTAGTTCTGCTGAAGCAAAGGCTTGGGAATCGAGGAGGGTGTGAATGGAAAAGGAGCAGTGTGCCCAGGAGACTTCTCGCATGTGGCTGACAAGGGCCCTGGCAAAGACTGATGGCTCATTGTGCATGCATGCTTCCAGGGGACATCGACCCAGCCTGGGTTGTCCCCCTGAATATTGGGGGTTCATACAAGCTTAACACCTAGAAAATGCAATAAAAACACATCAGACCTTATAAGAGTGCAAGTGACAATATATTTACAAAAGTGTATCAACATTGAACAACGATAGTGAACCCATGTAACCACAGGTGACAGCAGAACTGCCTAATTTTTCTTTTCCTGTCACTGCATCTAGGTGCTACCTCAACATTCACAGCAAGGGTGGAGGTGCCCTGCTGACCACTATGCCTTGTTGTCCTTGATGACGTTGGAAGGTGTCCTCGAGGCCTGGAGGGCACTGGCTTACTTTGCATCTCCTAGCCTGGTGCTACTGCACCCTCTGAGGTCACAGAGACTGAAGCTCAGGGGGTCACAGACAAAGAGGAATCCAAAGGGCTGCATACCCTCCGAGAATTCTGGATGGAGGTCCAGAGGTGTCAGCCTGCCGCTCCTCTTCCTTTTGGGTGCCCGGGAGCCCCTCCCTGACTCTCCAAGGAGAAGCAGCACCTGGATGGATGTCAAGGTGCCCCGTCCCCCTCTTGAGTAGCCACTGCGAAACCTTGCCCATGGGTACTGCGATGGATCCCCATCAAAAACAGGGCATTCTGCTGGACAAGGGTCTCCATGGCATCTGCCACCCTCCCCGTGGAGACCTCAATGCACATACATGTTGGTACCACCTCATCCGACAGCAGGCGGATGGACTTCTCCACCTCACGTACCACTCTGTTAAGGGCCTCCGACATTTTAGTCTGATGCTCCCCTGCGTCTTGCTGCATCTCAAGCGTCTTGCCTAGGACCGCTCCCAGAGGCTCATCACCTGACTCAGACTTTGCAGGGGCCTCTTTCCCAGCAGTCCTCTGAATACCGGTGAGCTTAGTTACCCCTGCTTCCTCCTGCTGTGGACACGTGGCCATGCGGTGACCACTAGAATGTGAGCCCCTATCTGAACTAGTCTCACACGCACCAAGGTGTGAATCTCTGGGCTGGTGGATGGTGCAGGTGACTGCTGTAATGACCCTACAGGTGCAATCCTGTCATCGCCCTCCTTATTGTCATTCCTCAGTGAGCTGGGGCTGGTGGTGGACTCTGGTTCGGTGTCTGGCCTCATCCCTCTCTTGCTGGCACCTGAAATTGTGATAGGAGAGAGTGAGTGGCTGCAGGGGCTGCCTCCAAAATGGCACCGCTCATGACTCTTAGGTTTCAAGGTAAAGACATTAAGCGTTGTTTCTTATTGGATGGGGGCCAGGCACCTGACTGGCTGTCTCAACATGGTTCTGGGAAGGAGTGATAACAGAAGTGTGGGGAATGGAGTGGACAAGGTTGTGGGCCCTCATAGCCATACTGGGTGGGGGTGGGGGGTGGGGGGCGGGGGGTGGTGGGTTGTGTAGAGGGGATGGTGGTGGGCAATCCCTGGTTGAAGTAAAGGAAATTATATCAGGAGCACTGGTATGGAAGGGTGCTTCATCAGGACAGATGCAACAAAAGCTTTCGAGTTGATTCTAGAAGATGATTGATATTGAGGGACAGAGAGGAAAAAAGGTCAGAGGCCTGGGAGAAAGAAAAAAAAATTCAAGCATGATTTGAAGCCTAAAATATCAGTTCTAAATCTATTTTTTACTAGCATTAAAATTTATGCAAATGGTGGACTGTTTAGATCCTGAACTGACACACACCTGTAGTTGTGATAATAATAATGATGAAGGAAGAAAGCAGCCTGCCCTAAAATCAAAATGGGACTATATTCCATCTTATTACTCCACTAGTGTTGGATCCTCACCACCCGTTTGTTGGATCCTGTTTGCATGCTAGTTGTAAGGGGTGGCCAATTTGGCACTAATGATAGAGTTGAGTAACAGATGCTTCATTGGTAGAAACTCTGTGTTTATTTACAAGGATACTCAGCAGCAACTAAACATGTGTTTACACTTCAAACTCTATTGTTATTCTCTGCTGCTACTAGCTACTGACAACCAACTGCTAAGGCAGCCCACGCCACTCTCTGTTGGATACTAAGATCATGTGATCTTCCATTATAACATTCTTCTTCAAGATATATTATACATCAGATTACCACAACTGGTGAGGGAAGTCTTAACATTTAATGATAAATTATTGTTATATGCATTGAAAACAAAATGTCTTCATATTTTAACTTTTAAAAAAGAGATAGTGTTGGAGAGCATCAGGTTTCTTTGATAATCAGAATGGTATTTAGAAAAGTTAAAATGGTTCATTGACCTTCC
Source organism: Carcharodon carcharias (assembly GCF_017639515.1). Taxonomy (NCBI): domain Eukaryota; kingdom Metazoa; phylum Chordata; class Chondrichthyes; order Lamniformes; family Lamnidae; genus Carcharodon; species Carcharodon carcharias. The sequence continues at coordinate 42,609,539 of NC_054478.1, read as the reverse complement.
CTCTATCATAAGGTCAGGAGTGGGGATGTTCGCTGATGATCGCACATTGTTCAGCACCATCCACAACTCCTCAGATACTGAACCAGCCTATGCAAAAAGACTTGGGCAACTTGGACAATATTCCAATATAGACTGATAAGTGGCAAGCAACATTTGCACCACAAAAGTGCCCGGCAATGTCCATCTCCAACAAGAGAAAATCCAACTATCTCCCTTGAAATTGAATCCCCCACTCTCAACACCCTGGGGGTTACAATTGACCAGTGGCGTGGGCTGCCTCAGTAGTTGGTTGTCAGTAGCTAGTAGCAGCAGAGCATAACAATAGAGTTTGAAGTGTAAACACATGTTTAGTTGCTGCTGAGTATCCTTGTAAATAAACACAGAGTTTCTACCAATGAAGCAATTGATCTGGACCAGCCATATAAATACTGTGGCTAAAATGGCAGGCCAGAGGCTGGGGATTCTGCACTCAGTAACTCACTCCCTGGCCCCCCAAAGCCTGTCCACCATCTATAAGTCACAGATCAGGAATGTGATGGAACACTCTCCACTTGCCTAGATGAGTGCAGGTCCAAGAACACTCAAGAATCACAAAGCCATCCAGGACAAAGCAACCCGCTTGATTGGCACCCCATCCACCACCTTAAACATTCATTTAACCCGACCACTACAGTGGTAGCAATGCACACAACCTACAAGATGCACTGCAGGAACTTGCCAAAGCTTCTTCAATAGCACCTTCCAAACCCGCGACCTCTACCACCTATAAGGCCAAGGGCAGCAGGTGCTTGGGAACACCACCAACTGCAGGTTCCCTTCCAAGCCACATGCCATCCTGACTTGGAACTATATGTCCATTCCTTCATTGTCATTGGGTCAAAACCTGGAACTCTCTTCCCAACAGCACTGTGAATGTATCTACACCACATGGACTGCTGCAGTTCAAGTGGATGACTTTCCACCAACTTCTCAAGGGCAATTAGGGATGGGCAATAAATGTTAGCCCAACCAGCAACACCCACATCTGTGAAAGAATAAATAAAAAAAATCAAAATGGATGATGATCTTATCATGTCCATGGATAGTCTATACATGGCCCAGCCAGAACTGGGCACATTTCTGCACCTTGTTGTTGAATTTGGCAAGATCTGCAACTGTGCATGATGCTGATATGGATGATGATAGTGACTAAACACAAGTACACATTTTTTGTTAACTTATTAAGTAAATAGCTTCAGTGCAATACTTACAGATTATGTTTATTACAAAATCTATAAAAACCCAAACTTGTTCAGTTTCCCTAAGGATCAATAACACAAAAAGGGGAAAAAGCTGATGCTAATCTAAATCAGGACAATGCAAACCACCTACAAAGCATCCAAGTTGACACCTCAGGGATCTCTCCATTTTCCATTAGCTTATCAAAAAAAAACAGCATTCTACTGAATAGCACATCTCTGAAATGTAAGCAAAAAAAAATAATTACCTTGTTCAAACCTTTTGTTCACACAAGCCATGTCATCGGTTGGCAAAGACATGAACTGCGGATGCTGAAATCTTGGGAACTCATCTTGGATTTCTAGCTGAGGGTCATCACATAATTGATCTTCATTCAGGACGTAGTCACATAGAATCATAAGTGATATTATTTGGAGATATTCCAAGTTGATTGAGAATCTTTTACCTGACATCTAACAAAAGATTTTATTTTAATTAAAGGCACTTGAACTAGATTCATTACAATGTTATTAAATCAGAAAAAATTCACATTACAAGACAACTATATGGCTAAACATAAATTACAATTTATATGCAGGGAAAATACCGCAATATGCACTGTGACTACAATAGAGGTGACTCATCCATGAATTAGCAAGTACACAATTTCAAAATATGAATAAATTGAATTTGTAATATGTATTCATATTTTATTTTAGCATTACCTAGATCAGTAAAATAAAATAGGAACTCTAAGGAGAGGGTGGCATTTCCAACATTCCTTTGTCCCAATCCAGTAATTAGTTTTAGCATGTTACAAAAGCTGTGCAATTGCATTCAGTTTCTTTTTAAAATCATATTAGCAAGTCTTTTTGGGTGCTGCTCATGGATAATCCTGGAAAGTGATTTCTGATGCAACAGCAGTTTGACCAGCAATTTCATGCATCAAATATACTGCAGCAAAATATCACTTAATTGACACAAGGACAAATGTCATTGCTAATACTGGAAGACACAAGCATCACAGATACAATATTTGTAACACTTGGAGGGATTTTAAGTGCTGATGGCTTGGAGTTGGGAGGCCCAGTGACCTGTGGGAAACCTGCAAGTCTGGTTTTCCCCACATACTGTAGAGTTTTGACTCCACAATGTGCAGCTTTTGGCCCGAACAGGTTACCCACCTGAAGGTCAGCCTAATGGATAGACTTGACTTTCAATTGGGAGTTGGAGGCTTCCAGTCTGATTAAAATATTTAAAAAGATCAAGCCATCTCCTGTGAATGAATTGACTGCCTGTCCCTTGTCCATACAGCCTAAGTCAAACCCAGAAGTCCAGCAGGTTAGAGCTAACTTCCCCACCTACTCATTCGGAAATTTGTGAAATTTTTTCACCCAGAGGGTGGTTGAAATCTAGAACACACAGCCTGAGGGGGTGGTAGAGGCAGGAACCCTCACAACATTTAAGAAGTATTTAGATGAGCACTTGAAACGCCATAAAATACAGTGTTATGGGACAAGTGCTGCAAAATGGGATTAGAATAGATAGGTGATTCACGGCGAGCACGGACATGTTGGGCCGAAGGGCCTGTTTCTGTGCTGTATAACACTGTGACTCTATGACTATGACTCTATAATATTTTGCCCAACTAACCCCTAACTCAAACCCAATCCCACCCACTCGCCCTTGTTAATATTTGCTCCATTATTTATGTCCCCCTTCACCAAACTTATTTACGATGAAACAAATTTTGTGCTTCTCTCCAAAAACCTGTTACTATCAATTATTTTGCATTGGAAGTATTTTTGGCATGCCTCCTATTGTGAATTTGTAACATGTACACGAAAAAGCCTGCATTTATAAAGTACCCCTTATGTCATCAAGATATTCCATGGAGCTTCACAACCAATTAACTAGTTTTGAAATGTTGCCTCAATTCTTACTTTCAATTGTATTTTCTACTTTCTCTTCTTGATCCTCCCCAGAACATGTTCTCAGTTGTCTGTAAGATTATAAGATAAATGTTTCACTCCTCTGGAGGATCTATAATTCTTGCTGAAGCTATCATTCATGTAACACCATTAGGCGACTTTTCCTTCACTGTTAAACCTTCAATGAGCAGGAATTTGTGCATGTGATCAGTCACTGTGGTTTGGGCCTAATTGACTCCAGATACAATGGATTGGTGGCTTGGCCTAAATAGCCAAGTGGTTATGGTACTGGATTTGTAACCCCAAGATCAAGAGTTCAAATCTCACAATGGCAAACTATGAAACAATGTAATTTCATCTGAATAAGAACAGATGGAAACATGTTTGTACTCAAAAGAGTTACAACCCTCTGGGGTAGACAGTTCTACTCAAAAGAGTATCAAGAGTTCAAATCTCACAATGCCAAACTATGAAACAATGTAACTTCATCTGAATAGGAACAGATGGAAATGTGTTTGTACTCAAAAGAGTTACAATGGATTGGCCTGATTAACTTCAACTTGAAGCTTTGAGCCCAGCATCTTAAATATTATCCTTTGCTTGAAATATCAGTCCTTGGCTAGGCACACACACAAAGAAATGTTTCCCAAATGTCTTTAGCCCAAATGTTTTTATTTAGCAGGTTACTTAAATGGTGTAAAATGCTACCAAATTTAAATGTTTCCAATTTTTTTTCAGCCATTCACAGTCACTATTTGTAAGTATACACTTGGTTGCCAGACACGGTGTCATGACAGAATCTGACAAATTTAATCAAATAGAAAAAAAGAAAGACGTGCATTTATATCGTGGTTTTCACAATCACTGGATGTTTCAAAGAAAATCACAGCTAATGATGTGATCACTGTCGTAATGTAGGAAACATGAGGCAGAATTTTCCCTCCATCGAGGGGGAAGTTCAGGAGTGGGCGCCTGCGGGCGAGCCTCAGATCGGCACCCCCGATTGGGGGTGCGCCATTTTACATGGATGGGCCAATTAAGGCCCACCCAGTGTGACGTCCGCCAGGAAGCGCTATGTGCTCCCTGTGTGGGCGAGGGCAATTCCCTCAGCCGAGAGTGTACTTTTTCGTGCATGCGCATGGAAGAGTGCACTCATCTCCCTGAGGCTAAGTGCTGCCTCAGGGAGATCAGCGCCAAATTTAAAAATGGTAAATGTAGAGAAATAAAATTTTCCTGGCATGTCCCCTCATGTGACACTGTCACATGAGTTGGGACATGTCCATGACTTTTAATTAAACTTTTATCACATTTTTAAAAACCAACATGAAACCTCATCCGACCCGTGTATGAGGTTTCATGCTTTTCCTGAAGTCTGCCAGGGCTCCTGGCCTGCCCGCCAACCTTAAGGTTGGACGGGCAGGTCCATTAACTAGTTGAATTAGTTTTTAAATGCCCTCAATTGGCCATTAACAGGTCGGTGGGCGCACAACTGATTCAGCTGCGCCCCCGCCGACCTAAAAATTGAAATGACGCAGGGTGACATTGGGAGTCCTGCCGACATCATTCCACATCATTTTATGTGTCAGCGAACGGGCTCCACCCCCCGTTCGCCAACCTCAATATCCTGGCCATGGAAGCCAACTTGCTCTCAGCAACTCTCACAAAGAGTAATATCTCAATAGGCAGATAATTGTTTTTTTGTGATGTTGATTGAGGGATAAATTTTGGCCATGATACTGGGGATAATTCCCCTGCTCTTCTTTGAAATAGTGCCATGGGATCTTTAGCACCTGCCCAAGCAGGAAGATGGGGCCTCATTTTAACCAAAAGTCAGCACCTCCAAATAGTGCAGTGCCCCCATTGTATTACATTGAAACATCAGCCTAGATTTCTGTGGTCAAGCCCAGGAAGAGGATTTGAACCCAGGACCTTATAATTCAGTGATAAGTATGCTAACACTTACCAATGCTGATGAGGCTCACTCCAGAGTTCCTGTCTCTCACGCTCAGAATCTTTCAATGAGAGAAGAAACTCCTGATCTACTCCTTTCCATCTGGTTGTCCTTTCATTTGGGTCATTATTGCACACTCTGGGTACAGTTGTTTCATTAAGTAAAAATGAAAATTTTAGCTTCTGTGACTCATTACTCTCTCTCATGCACAATTTCTCAACCGGGAGCTATAACTTCCCATCTCAGTTGTAGAAACCAAGATCTGTGCACACAAAGCAATTCAAACCTCTGCACACAGAAAAATCTTCAAAGCATCAGCCTCCACTATAAACTTCTGAGTAAACAGGATAAAGTTTGAAGCAAAATACAGCAGATGCTGGAGATTTATAATCGAAACAGAAAGTGTTGGAAAAACTGAGCAGGTCAGGCAGCATCTGTGGAGAGAGAAACAGAGTTAACATTTCAAAAAAAAGCCATATTGGACTAGAAATGTTAATTCTGTTTCTCTTTCCGCAGTCAGATCTGATGAATTTTTCAAGCACTTTCTGCCTTTATCTAGGATAAAGTTAGTTTTGTTTAGTTCCAGTTATATATCCTTGAGGAAATATGGTTACACAAAAGACTTGAAAAGACCAATCATTTCAGTCTCTTCTTGCCTCATCGAGCTGGTTACTTCCCCTCTCAACTTTATTTTTTTCTTCCATTGTCCAGTCTCTTCTCACCTATATTCACAACTCCTCTGATAACTCTTCCATAACTTTAACAGTTTCCATTTTCCTGGCTCTAATCATTTCTTTTTCATCACAAACATCCAATACCTCTGCACTTCCATCCCCTAGCAGGATAGCCTTGATCATTGGAGTGATTTGAAGGCCAGTTTTGTGGTACTTGTCAGCTGATGAATAGGAGCTTGGAAAAAGAAATTGATTTATTAGCCTTATGGTGTAAGAAATTGGGGTGTTGAATAAACAGGTACTTACTGCTTAATATGGAACCTTTGTAGGATTTGCGAAACAGTGCTGATTCTCGCTTTGAATACAGGATTTCTAAACACTTTGATCTCTAAACAGTCTTAATTCAGGCTTCCATGTTGACATTCCTAAGCTGGTAAGATGGCACCTTGTGCACATCTTTATCTATGCAAGTGTTTAGAAAGGACCAGGGTATGACCCTCAACATGATGTAAACTAAAAAGCTCACCTTGAGCAGAGTGACGAACTGGTGAGGAGAGGCAGGGTTGGGGGGGGGGGGGGGGTGAAGGGGGGGAGGGGGTGATTGATGGGCGGTAACCAGCCTGACAGTTTGGTACATGTCCTATATCTATTGGTCAGAAGGGTTTGGATAGATGACTGACACTGGGTAAGCTACCAACTCCTAGAAAAAGTGTATGTTAACAAGTGTTCAGGCACAAGGGTCTGGTGCTGGTGAGGCCCTAGTGCTCGTCAGCAGCTGCTTTCTTCAGATGGATGAGGAAGAGGAGGATAACCGAGGGAAGAGCTTCCTAACACTTTGATGAGAGAGCAGAATGCTGTTATCACAAGTTACTGAGATCAACACACTCTGTGCCAATCACCCTTCTATCCTCTGGGATCAATAAACCACTCTCAACTGTCACGGATCGTATATTTGTTCTGTCTAATTAGTTAATGCATCATATCTAAACTGTTATTTATTAATAAACTTCACAAACTGTCTTAAAACAGTCGACTGCCTGTCTTAGGTATCTGTGGCCCTCCCAACCCCCCAGAATCTTACAGATTGCTATCAGAAGTGGGATCCACAGTAGTTGAGGTATCATTGGCTTTGAATTTAGGAAACTACAGTCTTAGATCATAATTAAATGCGTGGAGTAGTTGTTAAGTGAAGCCAGGAGTCACAAAACAGCTGCTCGCCGGAATCTTTCCACGCCTTCCAATTTCCCAATATGCCAGTGGGAAATTACATCATCCTGAAACCCGTTTGTTAACGGGTGGCATGCACAAGTCAGACCTCAGTTCACTGGTAACTTCAATGTCAATGGAACATATCTGCCATAGTGCTGCAACGGTCTTGTTGTGATGGATGTCACTCTGCTTCAGCTGTAGGATTGGATTGCCCTTTCTCTTTGCTTTCATTGTCCCGAGGAACACCACTGTCCAATGGTACTCATGCAGGCCTCCACATTCAGAGACTAGGACTTCAACCGAGGTGGGCTGTGAGGCGATATTTGGGTTGACGAACACGATGGGGGCAATGGGGAGGGAAGGCAGTGGAATAGTAGCCAAGGGGAAGGACAAACATGCTGGGGCCTTTCTGGTGTCGCCCTCTAACCTCTTGTTGCCGCAAGAGTGAACAGGAGTTTGCTTAGAAAGAAAGGAAGAATACCTCCCTGCGATGAAAGCCACTTAAAGCCAATGGCTTCATTAGCACTGTTTAAGGGATTCTCAGAACTCAGTAGCTACACATCACATTTCAAGAGTAACACATAGGAATGTAGAATTTGGGAATGCGAGCATTAGTGAAGGAGGCACAGCTGTATCATATATGGCATTCTATCATTGAAGGCCTGTCACATGTTTACCAGATGTGAAACTCCTAATAGGCCAAAGGGCATCTGCTCAATGACCATGAGCAAATTATTGGTTTTTAATGTCACATCAGAGATTGGAGCACTGAGGTTGGGTCAATCATCTCACTTAAACTTTAGCATCCCACACAGGGCTCAAGGTGTTACATCTGTGATGCCGTCTTTATCACCTCGATGTGTGTGCTAGTTTCTCAGGGACAAAGGTGGCATCAGCCAACTTGCAGGTATGGCAGGAAAAACTAAGGCCCCATACAGTCTCCAAAAGTGTCATCTTCTGAGCTTCACTTATCCTTTCTTGCCCTTTGAATCATTAATTTCTTCAGTGTTTCCTTTCAGGGAGAAGGCAAAAGCAGGTATGGATCCAGGGCTCTATGCTACTTTTATTAGGGTCCTAATGCAATGGAGGAGATGAAGGAGGGAGAGGCGACTCCGAATGCAGATCCAGCAGGAGGGATATGGTCAAGCAGAACCAAGCATAAACAAGAGGAGAGACCCAAACAAAGGGGGCGACTCTGCAGACATAGGGTTTATTGTCTGAGAGTCTCCTATTTACAAATGAGTGAGAGATAATGCCATGCATGTCTGTGCTTGTCCTGAGATCTGGTACCTCACATATGCCACATTCTTCATGAAGCACTGATGCCATGTGGAGTTGGAGGGTATCCCCTGACAATGGCTTTGAAGGTGACCGCTGCATTCAATTTCTTGGCCTTTGGTTCTTTCCAAGGATTAACAGGTGGCCTGTGTGGCATCTCTCAGAACGCAACACATTGAAGCATAAAGGAGGTTACAGATGCCCTTTACAGGAAGGCCCATCATTATGCTGGGTTTGTTCTGGACAAAGATAAGCAGGCTACAAGATTCTCTGGCTTCAATTCTATCTCAGGCTTCCCAAGAGTGCAGAATGCAATAGGCTGCACCCATGTGGCTTTACAGGCTCCAGGGCAGCAGGCTTTAATGTTTATAAACCACAAGGGCTATCATTCCATCAATATCCGACTGGTATGTGATCACTGAAAGCACTTAATGCACATTTGTGCACAGTGCCCTGAGAGTTGCCATGGCTACTACCGCCTGAGTCACTCCCAGGTGCCTGAGATTTTTAGGAGGCCATTACATCTTCAGGGATGCCTGCTTGGGGATAAAAGGTACCCATTGAAATGCTGGCTGATGACACCAGTGCGTCGCCCTCAGTGTCGTTCAGAGGAGAGGTACAATGCTGCTCACATCTCCACACGGTCCCTTACTATCCCTTCTGAAGATGCATTTCAGATGCTTGGACCACTCAGGTGGCTCACTACAATACACTCCCAACAGGGTTTTCCACATCATCGCAGTGCGTTGTGCCCTTCACAATCTGGCAATGCAAAGAAGTGAACCCCTGTCAGAGAATGAGCTGGAAGAGGATGAGAGCTCATTGGAGGATGAAGATCCGGAGGCCCAGGAACTTGAGGAGGCTGAAGAGGGTCAGCATGACCACAATTACACCATAGAGGAAGGAAGACATGGGATATGTGCCCCGTGATATGTTAATTGCTGACAGGTTCCAGGAAGAGTAAAGTCATGTGAGGGAATGTGGACACCTCTCCTGGCCCTCAATGAGGGCCCTCTCAATTCTTTCAACTCAGGAGATATCCACCCACTTGCAGCGAGAATGAGTCCTGCATTCACAATTGCCTCATGATCTTTGCTTTGGTCTGTGGGGGCCTGTGAGTGAGCTCACTCTGGGGACTGAGAGCCCACTTAGGAACAAGATCAATGTGAAAGAAGACTTGAAGCCTTCACCACCACATGATGTGACTGAGATGGACATGCCTAGGGTCCTCCTCCTCCTCCCGTGCATGTCTTTTTTTCAGCCACTGCCACTGAGGAGACACACATGCTGCTAGATTATCAATGCTGATGAGCTGCCCTCACTCAGGAACAATGGTGTTCTTTGAGGAAGAAGGGTTAGAAACGCTTACATCGCACACTTTCAATAAAGATTTAAACACATCTCCCTGACATCACACAAGGGTGCGGAGACTAGTTCAGCTGAGGTTGACATCACAGGAATGCGAATCTCACAGTGGGACACTATCACTGAGTGGGAGGAAGACTAAACCTCAAACTAAGAGGATTGCAAAGTTCAAAATCACGGCACCTTCAGTTGACAGGAACATTTTCACATAATCATTAAATGTATCAACAAAAGTGCAATGTATTTACACGTCCAGCATAACTGTGACCCAAAAGTCACATCATTTTTTCTTAACTTACCTAACTCTAGCGCTGCGCCTGGGTGCAGACCAACATCCCCCAGCAGCAGAGGTGGAGGCAGCCTGCTGACTGCTACATCCTGATGCCTGTGAAGACCCCTGGTGGCCTGAGGCCTGGAGGGCTCCGGCCTGATGAGGGTCACTAGCTCAGGGGCAGAAAGGCCCTCGGCGGCCTGAGAAGCTGGATTAGATGGGGGTGGGGTGGGGGGGGTGGGGGGGTGGTGGTGGGTGTGCGTGGTGGTCACAGGCAGAGGGTACTGTGAGCCCCTCATCCCTATCCTGATGGTACCCCACTAGGGTGTGCGGCCATGGATTGCAGGGCCGTGCACAAACCTGGCAAGACCAGCTGGACCAAGGTCCCAATAGTGATCGCCAGCTTTCCCATGGTGACCTCAAGGTGCTTGCATGTTGGAGCCACGATGTCAAACAGAACGCAAACGGACTCCTCCATCGTTCATTCTAGGCTGCTGAGTGACTGCCGAATCTCTGCCTGATATTCCGCAACCTGTCATCGCATCTCCAGCATCAACTTGGCAGCTGCTTCCAGAGGCTCATCATCTGACTTGGGCTGAGTGGCTGCCCTCCAGCAGCCCTCTGAGTGCTGGAGATCTGCGCTGTCCCTGCCTCCGACTGCTGCGGGGGCATGTCAGATAGGTGTTCCCCAGGAAGTGATCCCGAGCCTAATCTACATCTGTGCCCCACTGACGTGTGTGTCTCTGAGCTGCTGGAGGGTGTGTGTGAGTGCCGTGATGATTCTTCCGGAGCTCCCTCCTCGGATGAGGTCTGGGGGCTCGCACTGGTGGTGCTGGACTAGCTTGGGGGCCCCGAACTGCTGTTGCCTAGAAAATAGAAAATGGTGTTTCAGCTAATGAACATGAGCTAGATAAGACTGAACATGATTCACTGTGAATGTCAGGATTTGATGAAATGATGGAGCTGTGATCCTTGGTGGGTTGGTGGGAGAGGCCAATGTTCCCTTCCCCACAGGAGCGAGTCCTGTCCTCTCCATCCAGCTCAACTGCAGCATCCTCAAACTCAGTGAGGGCAATGATGTTGGCCCTCCCTCCCCAGGTCTGCACTCCCTCACGCCTGTTGTGGGCCAACTTGGCCTGTATGAAGAAGAAAGAAAGGCATGTGATGAGAAGGGATGGAGCAGAGGCTGGGTGAGATGCATGTCCCCTGTGTGTGGTGAGCCCACCCCAGATGGGCCAGAAAATGGAGTTTGAGCAACATGACAGATGGGATGGTAGTGATGCGAAAGCCTCAGTGAGAGAACGAGTGTTGATATGTGTGACCCGTTAATAGTTGTGTGAGTTGGCTAAAGAGAGTAGCTACTTGAGTGCAAGTTGCCATGATGAGATTTTTTAAAATTCATTCATGAGATGTGGGCTTTGCTGGCTGGGCCAGCATTTATCGTCCATCCCTAGTTGCCCTTGAGAAGGCAGTGGTGAGCAGCCTTCCTGAACTGCTGCAGTCCATGTGGTGTAGGTACACCTACAGTACTGTTAGGAAGAGAGTTCAATGGATTTGACCCAGCAATTGTGAAGGAACAACATATATTTCCAAGACAGGGTGATGAGTGACTTGGAGAGGAACTTCCAGATGGTGGTGTTCACAACTATCTGCTGCCCTTGTCCTTCTAGATGGCAGTGGTTGTGGGTTTGGAAGGTGCAGCTTAAGGAACCTTGGTGAACTCCTGCAGCGCATCTTATAGATGGTATGCACTGCTGCCACTCTGCTTCGGTGGTGGGGGGAGTGAATATTTGTGGATGTGGTGCCAATCAAGCGGGTTGCTTTGTCCTGGATGGTGTCAAGCCTCTTGAGTGTTCTGGGAGCTGCACTCATCCAGGCAAGTGGAGAGTGTTCCATCACACTCCTGACTTGTGTCTTGTAGATAATGGACAGGCTTTGGGAAGTCAGGAGGTGAGTTACTCATCGCAGGATTCCTAGCCTCTGACCTGCTCTTGTAGCCACCGTATTTATATGGCTAGTCCAGTTGAGTTTCTGTTTAATGGTAACCTTCAGGATGTTGATAGTGGGGGATTCAGTGATAGTAATGCCATTGAACATCAAGGGGCGATGGTTAGATTCTCTCTTGTTGGAGATGGTCATTGCCTGGCACTTGTGTGGCACAAATATTTTACTGCCACTTGCCAGCCCAAGCCTGGATATTAACCAGGTCTTGCTGCATTTGGACATGGACTGCTTCAGTATCTGAGGAGTCGCAAATGGTGCTGAACATGGTGCAATCTTCAGCGAACATCCCCACTTCTGACCTTATGCTGGAAGAAAGGCCATTGATGAAACAGTTGAAGATGGTTGGGCCTAGGACACTACCCTGAGGAATTCCTGCAGTGATATCCTGGAGCTGAGATGACTGACCTCAAACAACCACAACCATCTTCCTTTGTGCTAGATATGACCCTAACCCTAATCAATGGAGAGTTTTCACCCAATTCCCATTGACTCCAGTTTTGCTAGGGCTCCTTGATGCTAAACTCATTCAAACGCGGACTTGATGTCAAGGACAGTCACTGCCACCTCACCTCAGGAGTTCAGCTCTTTTGTCCATGTTTGAACCAAAGCTGTAATGAGGTCAGGAGATGAGTGGCCCGGCAGGATCCAAACTGGGTGTCAGTGAGCAGGTTATTGCTAAGCAAGTGCCTCTGATAGCACTGTTGATGACCCCTTCCAGTACTTTACTGATGATGCAGAGTAGACTGATGGGGCAGTAATTGGCCGGGTTGGACTTGTCCTGTCTCTTGTGTACAGGACATACCTGGGCAATTTTTCACATAGCCAAATAGATGCCAGTATTGTAGCCGTACTGGAACAGCTTGTTTAAGGGCACGGCAAGTTCTGGAGCACAAGTCTCATGTACTGTTGCTGGTATATTGTCATGGCACGTTGCCTTTGCCCTATCCAGTGCCTTCAGCCATTTCTTGATACCACGTGGCGTGAATCGAATTGGCTGAAGACTGGCATCTGTGATGCTGGGGAACTCTGGAAGAGGCCAAGGTGGATCATCCACTCTGCACTTCTGGCTGAAGGATGTAGCAAATTCTTCAGCCTTATCTTTTGCACTGATGTGCTGGGTTCCCCCATTATTGAGGATGGGGATATTTGTGGAGCCTCCGCTAGTGAGTTGTTTAATTGTCCACCACTATTCATGACTGGATGTGGCAGGACTGCAAGAACTTAGATCTGATTCATTGGTTGTGGGATCGCTTAGCTCTGTCCGTCACTTGCTGCTTGTGCTGTTTGGCATGCAAGTAGTCCTGTGTCATAGCTTCACCAGGTTGACACCTCATTTTTAGGCATGCCTGGTACTTCTCCTGGCATGCCCTACAGCACTCTTCATTGAACCAGAGTTGATCAATGGTAGTGGTAGAGTGGGGAATATGCCAGGCCATATGCTGGTTACAGATTGTGCTCGAGCACAATTCTGCTGCAGATGGCCCACAGTGCCTCATGGATGTCCAGTCTTGAGCTGCTAGATCTGTTCAACATCTATAACAAAAACAGAATTACCCGGAAAAACTCAGCAGGTCTGGCAGCATCGGCGGAGAAGAAAAGAATTGACGTTTCGAGTCCTCATGACCCTTCAACAGAACTGATCTTTCTTTACAAGAAGAGGGAAATATAAGCTGCTTTAAGGTGGCGGGGTCGGGGGTGGGGGGGGGGGGGTGCAAAATCTATCCCATTTAGCACCGTGGAAGTGCCATACGACACTTTAGAGGTTATCCTAAATGTGAAGGCGGGACTTTGTCTCCACAATAACTGTGCGGTGGTCACTCTTACTGATGCATCTGTGGCATGTAGGTTGGTGAGGATGAGATCAAGTATGTTTTTCTCTCTTGTTGGTTCCCTTATCACTTGCCGTAGTCCCACCCTAGCAGCTATGTCCTTTACAACTCGGCCAGCTCAGTCAGTAGTTGTGTTACCGAGCCATTCTTGGTGACAGACATTGAAGTTCCCCTCCCAGAGTACATCCTGTGCCCTTGCCATCTTCACTGCTTCCCACCATGGAGTACTGATTCATCAGCTGAGGGAGGGCAGTACATGGTAATCAGCTGGAGGCTCCCTTGCCCATGTTTGACTTGATGCCATGAAACTCTATGTGGTCTGGAGTTGATGTTGAGGACTATCAGGAATGGTGATGTTGGTGTCTGGGACATTATCTGTAAATTATGATTCCGTGAAGCTGTTGCTTGCCTAGTCTGTGAGACAGCTCTCCTGATATTGGCACTAGAACCCAGATGTTAGTAAGGAGGACTTTTGCGGGGTCGACAGGACTGATTGTTTGCCATTGTCATTTTCAGTGCCTAGGTCGATGCTTGGTGGTTTGTTCAGTTTCGTTCCTTTCGTTCCTTTTTTGAGGCTTTTTAGCAGTTTAATACAACTGAATGGCTTGCTAGGCCATTTCAGAGTCAACCACATTGCTGTGGGTATGGAGTCAGATGTAGGCCAGGCCAGGTAAGGACAACAGATTTCCTTCCCTAATGGGCATTAGTGAACCAGATGGGTTTTTACAACAATTGACAATTGTTTCATGGTTATCATTAGACTTTTAATTCCAGATTTTTGTTGAATTCAAATTCCACCATCTGCCCTAGTGCGATTCAAACCCGGGACCCCTGAGCATTAGCCTGGGTCTCTGGAACACTTATCCAGCGACAATACCATTATGCCACCACCTCCCCTGAGCTGATGTTGATATTGGAAGGTGTTGAAGGATGGCTTACCCTAGTGGAGCAGATGAGGTCATTCATCTTCTTCCTGCACTGGTTGGCACTTCAGGCTCAGTTGCCAGCCACGCTGACCTGCTCCACGATGGTCTCCCAGGCCGGAAAGGTGAGGCTGCTGTGCTTCCTGCAGCCATCCATGAGGTAGAGCTCTTGTCTGTGTGCCTACATCCTTCTGATCAAGGCCTGGAGGGTCTGGTGGGTGAAGCGGGCTGCTGCCTTGTGCTTGAGGCTCTCAGCCTTCATCTTCTGGCTGCCAGGCATCTCTGGTCAGCTGGAGAGAGTGAGATTGTGTGTTGGATTGGCCTTTAAAAATGATGCCCGGACCTGCAAACCTTCCAGCTGGCAGCGGCCGCCTGAATCAACTCCTGACCTGCCAGGTGATTTGAACTGATACGCATCTTTGCATAATTAGTGAGACTTCAAGCGTAGAATCAGGCACAAGTTCTCGCCATTCTGGTCGGCCAGCTGGGAGCTGCTGAAACTGTCCGCCACAGAACTTAATCTCATTTATAGAAAATTCTTCCTTCAGTCACTAAGTAAGAACCAAACAAAAAGAGGTTAATTTTCACTTTCAGTGCCTTGATGATTATCTGATTGATTCAATTTTCCACCTGTTTTGTAACCCCCCTGATTTTTATGTTACTCTGGGATGTAAATAGATGGCTTCTACATCAGTGGGACAACATCTCCTGGCATGGAAACTGCGAATTACTATCCTAGTGGTTATTTTAGGCAAATAAAATACAGATAAGTAACAATTTTGAAAGATGATATGGGTGCAAGTTAGATACAATTTTAAAATATATGTACATCGTCTTCCGATGAATTTATTGCATTTGCATAATTAATGTGACTCATTATGCGATATTGCCCATGTGAAGTACAAACTACATGCAGTTTTTATGTGATGCAGTATTGGAGTTCAAGAAACAATTGCAATTGATCTATACGCATAATCTAATCCCTATTTAAAGTGTTATATTTTGTCCTTATTTTTATATCATATTTTGATTGCATATTAACAACTTATTGAATAAAGCATGTTCAGTTAGAAGGTAGGAGTTTCTCTACAGGACTGACAGGAATTGTGAATCACATCTAAGGCACGACAATGCCACTATTAGTGCGAGAATGGAATTACAATGTGACAAGTTTACAAAGGTAATTTTCATTACAACTATGGGCATAACATTTTATAAGTGGTATGCACAGACAAAATACAGATATTCATGCCTTAGAAATATTAAATTATTTTTTCTTTCATAAATTTATGACTTAATGATTCAGGATGGACACAAAATTAATCACCGCTGCCTGGTATGTTTTTTGAAAGATCTGATTGTTCCATTCTGGCATGTAATTTGCACAGGCTAATCATTAATATTACAGGTTCCCCAAAGTATTGCAACATTACAGAAATTACAATACTACAGACAGAAAGACATCAAAAAAGGCAGGGGAATGGAACTAAGTTAATCTGTCTATTAGAGAGCCAGCACAGATATAATTGGATAAGTGGTCTTCTTCTGCGCACTGATTTTACAGTGCTATATATAAACGCTTTGAAAAAGACTGTGTTAGCTGTTATGCTGCCCTACCTTCATTTGCACCACATGGTCTTCAGTATCCTTGATGCATAATAATGTCTGCAAATGCCTGGTGATAAAATATGAAATGTATCAGTAAGATTTATTGCTCTGTAATTTCCCAGGGTTTCTGATATTCAATGGATAGTTAAAGTTTAATATACCCATTATCAGTTTCAGGAAACAAGTTTCTATATATTCCTAACTTAAAATTAGACTTCATGTGTAACTTTTCCACTGCCAAAATAATCTGCAATCAATGTTCATAATGCTCCTGATTTCAATGCAGTGTGGGCCTATTGAACGGTAGTATTTACAGTTCACCTTTCATCTGTTAATATTTTCATTCATATTCTATCAAATATAATTCCGTCCAAGGAAAAAAAGATTTTCTTTATTGTTACGGAACCAGCAGACCAGCAATTTCAGGCAATTGCATTCCATGTCATCAAATAAGGATATTATAAAATATTTTGTAACGTTTGTTTTATGCAACCTAATAATCTTTTGCATCTTGGATTAAGTTAAGAAAAGACTATTCAGATAAATAGAGCTACTCTAAGACAATACATTAAAAATTTATAAACTGTATGCATTGGATGTGAAAGTTACAGAATAAATGAGCAATTCTTACAATAAATGCTGATTCAACATTCAAAATGAAGCTTTAAAGTAGTTTCTTTGAATGACAGAATGAGATGACATGACATGACAAAAAGTGAAACAAAATCTAATTCTTATGCTGTTTTATGTTATGATAACAAGTGCTGTTTGCAACATGTAGGTTAATGTACAGAAAATCTGGTAACTTCAAACACAAAGGTTTATAACACGGTAAGCTCATGTAAAAAGGGTTCATTGTTATTCTTCTCACTTTCTGCTGAGTAGTTTTGAACTATATTGTTCAATTATAGTTCATGGCCTGGGCATTGATTGAGGATTCCAAGACAATTCTCAAGAACTTGAATTTTGGACTTCATTGAACTGTTATGAAGCCATGCTTTATAAAAATGACTATGAATTTGCTGGCTGGAAACCACTGATTGCATTTTTAAAAGACTGAAGCCTCATCCCAGCGACTTGAAATGGCAGCTTCTAAGATGACTAATAATGTGCATCACTGTATACTATGAAGTCCATAGCCACTAAGTGGATTCAACATGTCTGTAAGACCCCAATAAAAATCAATTGCCTTAAGGGAATGTGAATGAGCCACATCTTCTGTCCCAATTCGCAGGTCTCCAGAATCACTTGAGTGGAGACTTTTTATTAGATGCGATCACTTCAGACAATGAACTCTGGCTGAGAAAGGAATCTATCCCAGCCATAAGCTAATCAAGTCAAAACCATTCACTGGAATACACTAGCCATGACCATATTTGGGTCACTGGTCAGTTGGAGAGAGGGGATCATGTGACAAGCCAGCTAAATCTTTTTGTGTTTAAGAAACTGTTTTTTTTCCAGATCAGCGACAGAAGCAGAAAAGATGCTGAAGTGACAAGACCGTTCCACCTTGAATGCTTGAACCCTGTCTGCTGTTTGACTATGCATACGTTGCAAACAGGGATTTCAAAGAATTCAACCCAGCAGCTGGATTTCAACCCAGAAGAACAGATAAATTACCTGTCTACATCTTTAATCCACCTTGCCGCTAAAACCAAAAGGGCAACCGAACCCAATCTGGATCCACCCAAGCCATCAACATACAAGAACCTTACTGGACTTTAAAATATCACATAATGTATCCTCCTACTTTGTAACTTATTGGTGTGTATTTGTGAACTTTGAGTGTGTGTGCATATTAAATTGAAGTGTTTTTATTATTTTACCTGGACCGAGTTAAGTACAATAAATGCTATTCTTTTTTCTTTTCAAAAACTCAAGAAAACCTTTCTGTTTGTGTATTTCAAAGTCACAGCACATGAACAGTTAAATTCTCACTGAATTGGCAAGCATATCCTTTTTAAGAAAAAAACTTGTTGTGGTCAATCAAGAAGCAGGGAAAGGGGGCAACCATCCCACCTCTCCTCACCTGATCATGACAAGCGCAAGAAGGTGTTTGAGTTAAAATACTTTTTTTGATTACGTTAATAATAGCATGAGATTAACGTAAGGAAAATTATGTGTCAAAACCTACATAATAATTGAAAAAGCATTAAGATGAATAAAATGAACTGAGGGAGCAATGGTGAAAACTGGTAAAACAGAAGCAAATGCAGACATAGCTCAACATGTCCTGAATATAACCAGATTAGCTATCCCTTTTGCTGTGTAGTATCTCCTTAGTCAACTTCTATATGATCTTGAGTTGTCTGCCTGCTGTCACTTCTTGCAGTGAGTACAAATTGATTGCTATCATGTGGGCTCCCAATGTGCTAATCCAACATTACTGCAGACATCCTTCAATTTCTTTTCAGTTCTGGCTAATGAGTCAGGAATTGAATCGTGCAGCTAGTTTGCAGTGTTTAATATGATTATTGTAAAAAAAAAGCCGACCTTCTTTGATGCTTTCAAGCTGAGAGAACATGGAGATTAAGTAAGTGTCCAACTCTCAGTGTCCTCCTATTTGTATATGTTATAACCAGATGAAGAAACTCCATGGTGTAATGGAATATCTTTCAATTTCAAAATCAGATCTAAGCATGCATAAAAACATAATATATTATGCTGGTCTCTATAAATTTTCTTAATCATGCTTTCTATCAATCTGATATTTATAAAGTAATTGTGGAGTGTAGATCAGTTATTTCACAGACCAAGGTAATTAGTAAGTACAAAATTTGTGCTTAGTAGGCTCTATTTTGTGTGGTGTGAACCAAAGATGATGGATTTGGTCTTCCTAATGTTAAAGTGGAGATGAAAATTGCTAGTCATCTAAGATAAGCAGTCTGACAGCACAGAAGCAGTATAGAGCATGGTGGAGAGGCAAAGGTTGGTATCATCAGCTACATGTGGAAGCTTATGCCATATCTGCAGAAGATCTTACCTAAGAGCAGCATGTGGATGAGGAAGAGGAAGGCACCAAGAATAGATCTTTGATAAACTCCATAGATAATGATGCAGGAAGTGAAGAGAGACCATTGCTGGAGATGCTCTGGCTATAATTAGAAAGGTAAGAATGAAACTGAACAAGAACATTCCTTCTGTACTAGAAAACCAATAGGGGGCCTGGAGCAGAATAGAACCATAGGATCATAGAATTGTTACAGCACAGAAAATGACCATTCAGCCCATCATGTCCATGCTGGCTCTCCTAAGGAGCAATTCACATAATGCCACTCCCCCACCATTTCACCACATCCCTACATGTTTCTCCTTTTCAGATATTTTGAAAATTTTGAAAAATGTAGAAAAATCTATGGAACAGAAGGATGCCGCTCTGCCCATTGTGTCTGTGCCAGCCGAAAAACGAGCCCCATATCCCAAACCCATTTTCTAGCACTTGGTCCGTATTCCTGGAGGCTATGGGACTTCAGGTGCACATCCAGACACCTTTCAAATGAGTTCAGGATTTCTGCCTTTACTACCCTTTTAGGCAGTGAGTTCCAGACCTCTACTACCCTTTCCATCTGCTCTCCTAGTGCTTTCTCCGTTTTCTACTTTCTGGGGCTCCTGCTTTCTCTGGTACTTCTGAGGGTAGACAAGCAGTATAGTGGGAAGCAGATACGTCCATTTCACTGATATCTGTAAGTAATACCTGTATTTCTTAAAAGAAGTATTACAACACTCCTTACATGTAGCACTTTCATATTATGGGCAGAATTGTATGGACCCATCACAGCGGGGGCAGGGCTGTAAAAAGAGGCGAGCCATTCGAAAGTCCATTGACTTTAGTAGGACCGTAAAATCCCGCCATCATAAAATTCCACCCTATGATAACTATATAGCATCATAATTCAGCCAAAAAGGTTTTAAGAAACACTGCCCTACTTGTTATTTATGGAAGCCTTCACTGAAACAGGCTGCTCATTTTGAGCTTGTGCCTGAATTTTTACTTACAGCCTAAATAACAATGGGCAGAATTTTTATGTCGGCATGTGGGACCGCGCCCGAAACAATCGGAAATGCAATCGTGCAAGCTGATGTCGGACAATCGTCCCGATGTCATTCCGCGCTCGCGCAATATTTCGTCAACATGCGAGTGTTGGAAGCACACCCGCCGACAATTAAAGTTGTTAAATTTTCAATTGTCCTTGAATTTTCATGGTCCGTCCAACGTTACGGTTGGAGAACAGGCAAATCTGCCAGGTGGACTTTGCATTTTTGATGACACCTTGTCAAAGGGTGGGGTGAGGTTTCTGTTATTAAGTGAAAGAAAAATAAAAATCTATGGCCAGAATTTTTAACATGTAGATATTCCGGTGCCTGGTTATGGTGCTTGGACATTTTTTTTTACTGATTTTCAAGTCCTTATTTAATTGTTTGAAAGTCTTCAGCTCCCTGAGGCAGTTCCCTGCCTTCAGGGAGTTTTCATTCAGCTCTCGACCACGGCCATGCTTGCATCAGCGCCCACCCTCCTGCCCACCCCACCTACCCCCCCCCCCCCCCCACCCCCCCACCACCCCCACCCCCCCGTCCCCATCCCAGCAGCACTGAGCATTGCAGTGCACGCTTCACACTGCCTGGCTGCTAATTGGCCAGCCAGTGTAAAAATGGCGGCTGGGGACCGATCGTGGTCGGCAGTCCAGTCCCAGGCTGATCCAGGGGCCAGCCAATGGCGCCCGCCTGCCTACCTTAAAAATCCAGGGCATAGAATATTTATATCTGCATCACATTTACTCTGCAACATTTTACAACCATATCCTCGTCTTTGATTAGACCATTGTTACTTTGAAAAATAGTAATAAAGAGTGGCAATAAATAGTATAATATTCATTTATATCATTGCAGAACACCTAGGTGAAAACGTGATGAGATTTCCCTCCTGTGTACGCCCCTTCCCCACCGCCCACCCATCCCACTCCCCATATGCAGAATCACCAACAAACCTGTTTTATGCTCTTATAATCCTTGATGCACTATAAATGGGACATAAAGTTTCTGAATTTTGGAACATTTGATAGGCAAATCTAACACTGACAGTATGCCTATTGTGAAATTGATTTTGAAATGATTGATTTCATTCTAGTGTTATGCTTTTGCTTTGTGTAATTGTTAAGTTACTAAAGAGGCCAAACAGTTGTTTGTTTTGTCATTGAGATTATTTTACCTAGTGGTAGTGTCAACAAACTAAGTCATGAAATATTTCAATCTAGGAAACTCAAGGTTTCATGGTGGATGATATCGCTCACTCCTTGGTTCTTGTCACCAATGTACAAGTAAAGAATCTGCATTTGCAGTGCAAAAGGGCACAACTAAAGCAAACAGCTTTTAGCTCTCCTGGGCCAGGATGGGACATAAAGGACTAGGTGTAACAAATTCTTGTACTTTTCTGGTAGTTTAGTGAAACATTATCTAACCAATTTAACAACCAATTTTCCAATCATAAACTTCACACAAAACACACATTTTGTGCGAAATTTAAGAATATGTCCCTCTGGCAAACATTACTGCAAATCTGGCTGTTATTCAAAACATGAATGTAAATGAATAGAAACAGCCCAGAATTAAAAGACAGTAAAAACTGGGAAATAAGAGTGCTAATCTGAACTGTATTTTCCCTTTGGGAGAAAATGCAGGAAATACTCAACAGTTCTGGCAAAATACATTAAGAGTGAAACAGAATCAACATTTCAGTTTGTGACCACCCCTCCACCCCCAGACCTGTTGTGACAACCTGATTCACCAACTGCTTCTCACTACAGAGATCTTGCCAGACTTGCTGAGCATCTCCAGCAATGTTAGTTTCTATTTCAGATGTCCAGCACACACAGTGTTTTGCTTTTGGATGAAATGAGAGTGTCAAAGGTTTCAGAGAGGTTAAGTCAGGAAAGGAGG
Source organism: Carcharodon carcharias (assembly GCF_017639515.1). Classification (NCBI taxonomy): domain Eukaryota; kingdom Metazoa; phylum Chordata; class Chondrichthyes; order Lamniformes; family Lamnidae; genus Carcharodon; species Carcharodon carcharias. The sequence goes on along the minus strand of NC_054478.1, from coordinate 42,587,344 downwards.
GAAAAGGTTAAGGAGGGAAAAGTCACAGTCACAGGGAATGTAATTTGAGACTTAAATTATAAGGTCATTTCAGAACTGTGACTGGAGCAAAAACCTGACTGGAAAGATTCACAGACTTGTAGTAATGATTGAGAAAATGCTACTAATTCATATTTCAGCATGGGGTCCAGGAATAGGAATTGGGTAGTCAAAGGTTTAGAAGCGATGGGGTCAGGAGAGGGGGAGTAGGTCTCAGGCACATTAGCTTGGAGTTGTATGAGTGGTGTCAGGAAGATATAATAATGCTCATTAGAATTTATTATAATAGTGATATATGTGTCTACATGTGTCTATGCGTGGGTGTGTGTGACTGAAATTGAATTAAAAGCAGATAGTCTGAAGGGTTTGATGTATTAGAAGATAAGGTAGGTTTGAAATGTTAAGTAGGAAGACATAGGAGTAAATGAACATTTGCATTTTTAAATAAACCCGACTAGATTGTCTTCAAAGTAGGGATGAAATGTGTCACCTAGCCAGGTGAAATTAAGAAACAGTGTGTTTATTTTTCCCAAAGATTACTGGTAAAATTAGTGCTATGAGAGATTTTTATTATCAGAAAGATAAAGTCCAAAAACATTGTGAAACAATGGGGATTTGCTTTCAAAGGGGAAAATATGTATAAAGGACCAAAGGCTGTACATGACGATAGGCACTTTAGGATCTAACAAGTGTGAAAAGCTTTCAGCACCTATACCTCAAGCTGCTGTCTACAACAAACTGAAGTTAAGGAAACTAACTTTGAATTGGATTGTTCAAGGTATCATGTTTCTTTGACTGAGTCTTTTAAAACCTATGTGTCATTGACAAAGTGTAACTGGGAGTTAGATTAATTAGGGGATTTAGAAATTATTATGGTAGTAATTTTTAGACTTATGTATGTGCTGAAAATCATTTACCATATTAATAAATGTTTAATCCAGTTTTGTAAAAACTTATAAGGCTGCATCTCAAAACATACAAATTGAAAAATAGTCGTGGAAGTTGTCTCAAGCTTCCCTCTGGGATTTGAACAACTCAGCATTTACCATCAGCTGTGCCATAACATAATTGGGGCTTGTCTGGGTTATATTTAAAATTCCCTGATTGGTTTGGAGTTGCGGAATGTTAAGGTTACAAATACAAGAAGCACTTTGAATTCAGGAGTTGGAGTAAGTTTTTTTTTTAAGTGGTGAGACTGCAATATGGTTTTTGCAGTTTCTCCAACTTGTCTGGGAACTGAAGTTATAACTTCGGCTGGTTACAAAAGATAACTAAAATTAAGTTAATGGATAGATTACAATTAGGGTAACCTGTAGGGGCAAAGAAAGCAGACATAATTGAAGATATAGCACAGCAGTTAAAGTTGGAAGTGATACCTGACACTAATGAGTCACAGCTGGAGCTAGTGAGACTACAGTTAGCAATGAAGAAGCTTGAACTTGAACAAGCACAGGAAATGAAAAAAAAACTTAAGCTAAAGGCAGCAGAAAAAGAAAGGGCAGGAAGAGAAAAAGAAAGGGCATTTAAAGGGAGCAAACGGAAAGGCAGGAGAAAGAAAGGAAGCTGGAACTTCCAGGCAAGAGAGAAGGATAAAAAAAAAGGCAAGGGAAAGAGAGAAGGAATGAGAAAGGATGTACCAGCTTAAAAGGCTGCAACTTAAAAAAAGGGATATCAGATCCTGAGGAAAGTTCTGATGAGGAAGTAAATCTTTAACCTAAAACCCAGTGCGGAGATGTATAATTTTGTACAAGCTTTTTCAAACTTTGAGCAAGGAGATGTGGAAAAATTCTTCATTTCATTTCAGAAGATGGCTAAACAGATGAAATGGCATAGGAAAACTGAACATTGTTGATACAATCCAGGTTGATGGATAGAGCACATGAGGTTTATGCTTCACTGTCGGAAGAAATGTCAGTGAACTATGATGTGGTTAAAAGAAGGCTATTTTGAGTGCATATGAGTTGGTTCCTGAGGAATATAGGCAGAAATTTAGGAAATGAGGAAACAGCCTGGGCAAACTTCTCTTGAGTTTGAAACAGTAAAACAAACTAAGTTTGACTGGTGTATATGGGTATTAAAGATAGAGACAACATATGCAGCTCTTAGATAAATAATCATTTTCGAAGAATTGAAAGATTTAATCCCTTTAGTAGTGAGAACTCATGTGGAGGAACAGAGGGTTGAAACAGTAAGACAAGCAAAAGAGATAGCTGGTGATTATGAGTTTGTTCATAGAGCTAAACTTTTTGTTACCCTTTCAAATCAGAAAAGGATAGAAAGTGAGAAGGTGAAAGGAAGGGGGTAGTCAGGGAAAAGGAGTAGGTGGAAATTCACAGATTTATTTTTCTCTCAGAATACAAAGGAAGATGCTGAGGGTAGAAGTGACATTTGAAAATTGAGGTGTTTTCATTGTAATAAAAGTGGACATATAAAATCTGGATGCTGGAAATTGCAGGAAAAATCTGTTGGAATTATAGGGGTGCAGGAACATTCTGGAAGTAAAAGTATTGTGGGTTCTGAGGTTCAGGCTTAGAAAAATCAGAGATAGGTAAAGAAGTGGGAATGTGTTCACAAATTACCCAAGATAATTTGGAGCAGCAGATTACAGAAATGTCTAAAGATTTTGTGTGTGAAGGGAAATTCTTTCCCTGTGTACAGGGGTAGGTAAAGATGTTAACATTGCAAGAGACACAAGGGCTAGTCAATCCTATTGTTGTGGGATAGTGACCTTTGTTGTTCAGAAGGAGTATAGCAGGAACAGGTAATAAGTAGGATTCACTGAGATGCTAAACCTTTGCCATTGTGGAAGGTAAATTTAAAGAGTAAGTGTAAAACAGGTGAAGTTATTGTTAGAGTAGTGGAAAAAAATGCCCATTACTGGGGTTCAATGTATTCTGGGTACAAAATAGCTGGATCACAAATGTGGGTGATGCAGTTGATAGTTGCGCAGCCTGTAGAAGTGTTTTCAACAGAAGTATTGCAGAGAGAACATCCTGGATTGTTTCCAGATTGTTTGAGAATGAGATCACAGGCTCATAGGTTGAAACAACAATAAAAGGCAGGGACAAGGTGTGGAAATCCAATTGCTGACATGGCACTTGATAACATTGTTCAGGAAGAAAGACTAGAGGACAATTCAGCTGAAGTGTTTAACTCAAGGCGGTTAGTGGAATTACAGAAAAAAGATTTTCAAATAAAACATTTATATCAGGAACAGAGGCAAAATATATTCCAGAATATTATTACCTTAAGGGTAATGTTTTAATGAGGAAGTGGAGGCCTTATCATGCTTCAGATTGTAGTACCATTTGGATATAGAAATGGAATTCTGAGGATAGCTCATCAAATTCCAATTGAGGGGCATTTAGGAATTAGAAAGATACAGGTGAAGATATGAAAAGATTTGTATTGGCCTGGATTGCATAGGGATGTAGTCAAATTCTGTAGAACATGTCACACATGTCAAGTGATAGGGAAACTATAAGCAACAATTAAGCCGGCACCTTTAATTCCCATTCCAACATTTGACGAACCTTTTACCAGGGTCATGACTGATTGTGTAGGACCCCTCCCTAAGATGAAAAGTGGAAATCAATACTTACTGATAATAAATGATGTGTTTACCAGGTTTCTAAAAGCAATACCTTTGAAAAATATTACAGCAAAGAAAATTGTGGAAGAGTTAACTACATTGTTTACAGTGTATGGTTTACCTAAAGAAATATAATCAGATTAGGGTTCAAATTTCATGTCACAGCTGTTGAAGGAAGCAATGAATAGTTTGGGGATAAACAGTTGCAGTCAACAGCTTATCACCCTGAATCACAATGGGCTTTGGAATGATGGCAACAAACTCTAAAAACTATGATGAGGGCATATAGTCAGGATTATCCACATGATTAGGATAGGGGAATTCCATTCTTGTTATTTGCTATTAGGGACACTCCTAATGCATTAACTGGTTTCAGTGCTTTTAAACTAGTTTATGGTCATGAGGTAAAGGGGGCCACTGAAATTGATTCATGAGAAATCGATGGGTCAAAATTCAGAAATTACTCTCCTGGATTATGTATCAAACCTCAGAGAGAGTTTGGACAGAGTATATGAGTTAGCTAGAGAACATTTAAAGGTATCACAGCAAGTGATGAAAGTGAAAGCAGAAAGGAAAGCTACAGCTCATGTTTGTTGCTGGGCAGAAAGTGCTACTTCCGTTACAAGTACTGGGTGACTCATTAAAGGTGAGGTTTAGTGGGTTCTACAGTGTTGAAAAGAAATTGAATGAAGTAAATTATTTAATAAATACTCCAGATAGAAGAAAAAAGCATAGTGTGTGCCATGTAAATAAACTTTAAAGGACCTTGCCAGGGAAGAGGACCAAAAGAAGATATTACTGGTGTGAAATATTGAGAAAGAAGTAGAAATGCAGGATTCTAAATTGATTTTCCTCTAATCAAATTGGATAATGAGGGGGTACTTGAAAATTTAAATGTAATATTGAGTTCCAGACAAGTGTCAATGTGATTTGGAAAAGCTATTGCGGTCACACAAATATATTTGTGGAAATAAGTTGCAAAGGATAAATTTAGCTATAAATGATGTATGTGTAGAAGTTTCACCTTCACTAAGGCAACATCCTTATAGAGTGATGGAGCAGAGGTGGGGCTCATACTCTGGAGAGTATAAATTTTACTGTAGGCAAAGTTATCAAGAGCAGAAGTGAGAGCTTCAGCAGTTTGACAGCTTCAAATATATAGTGCCAAAGACAAAGCCAAAAAGTAGTCAGGAAAACACAGGGCAAAAAAAGGAAGGAATGGATTGGAAGGGGAAGAGGGGTTGATGTGGTGAGAGAAACAAGGAATTGCTTTACCTGTGATCAAGAATAGAGGACAGTTTGAATTATATCTTGTTCAGTTCTCTGAACAAAGGTAGGCCGAACCCATAAAGCAGAATTTTTGGGTCAACGAGCGGGGGGCAGGGCCTGCTCACCAACACATAAAATGACGCGTGGTGATGTTGGGCAGGCGTCCCGACGTCACCATGTGCCATTTAGATTGTCAGTGTGCACCCGTCGAGCTGTCAAACGCCTATTAAGGCTATTAAGAAAGTAATTAAAGTTGTTGGAGTGCTGCCCGTCCAACCTTAAGATTGGTGGGCAGGCGAAGAGCCCAGGCGGCCTTCACATTTTTCATGAAACCTCATCCAGGGGCAGAATGAGATTTCATGAAGGGTTTGTTAATTAAATAAACATTTTGGAAAAAATTAAAGGACATGTCCCAGTTCATGTGACAGTTTCACATGAGGGAACATGTCCATAATTTTGTTTTTCTTCTATTAAATTTTTCAAAACGTAAACTAATCTCCCTGAGGCACCTCCATGGGCATGCACGAAAGAGCGCCGGCCCCGACTCAGGGAACTCCCCCCACCACCCACCCCCCCCCCCCCCCCCCCCCCCCCCCCACCCCACCGCCTCCCCCCACTGCGCCCGTACAGGGAACGCACAACACTTCCAGGTGTGCATCATGCTGGGCAGGCCTTAATTGGCCCGCACATGTAAAAATGGTGGCCCAATGGGGGACACTGATCGGGTTCGTGTCCTCTCTCGCCCATCCCCGCACAATCCCCTCCAGTGGCGGGAAAATTCAGCCCATAATGTCAGGATCTCTAACAAAGGTAAGGCAGGGAGGCATGTCAAAATCCATGCCAGCCGGAATGGGGAATCAATCTTACCCACACCTACCATGCAGGCAATTGAGCCAACTGCCCCCTCAATGAATCGAAGTTTTTTTTAATTCATTCATGGGATGTGTGCTTTGCTGGCTGGGTAAGCAATTAATTGCCTACCCTTAGTTGCCCTTGGGAAGGTGGTGGTGAGCTGCCTTCTTGAACTGCTGCAGTCCATCTGGTGTAGGTACACCCACAGTGCTGTTAGGAAGGGAGTTCTAGGATTTTGACCCAGCGACAGTGAAGGAACGGCGATATATTTCCAAGTTAAGATGGTGACTGACTTGGAGGGAAACTTCCAGGTGGTGGTGTTCCCATCTATCTGCTGCCCTTGTCCTAGATGGTAGTGGTCATGGGTTTGGAAGGTGCTGTCTATGGAGCCTTGGTGAGTTTGAGGAGGGGAGATGGCATAGTGTAATTGTCACTAGACTAGTAATCCAAAGACCCAGAATAATGCTCTGGGGACCTGGGTTCAAATCCTGCCATGGCAGATGGCAGAACATAAATTCAGTAAAAGTAATGATGATCATGAAATGATTGTTGTAAAAACCCATCATTAATGCCCCTTTAGGGAAAGAGATCTGCTGTGCTTATCTGGTCTGGCCTATATGTGACTACAGACACATAGCAATGTGGTTGATTCTTAAATGGGGGGACTTCAACATTCATCACGAAGAGTGGCTCAGTAGTACCACCACTGACCAAGCTGGCTGCATCCTAAAGGATGGGTGGTGAGGGAACCAGCAAGAGAGAAATACATACTTGACCTCATCCTCACCAACCTGCCTGCTGCAGATGCATCTGTCCATGCCAGTATCAGTAGGAGTGACCACTGCACAGCCATTGTGGAGACAAAGTCCCACTTTCACATTGAGGATAACCTCCATCTGTGATAAATGGGATAGATTACAAACAGATCTATCAACTCAAGATTGGGCCTCCATGAGGGGTTGTGGGCCATCGGCAGCTGCAGACCTGTACTCGAACACAATCTGTAACCTCATGGCTTGGCATATTCCCCACTCTACCATTACCACCAAGCCAAGGGATCAACCATGGTTCAATGAAAGTTGCAGGGGGGCATGCCAGGTGCAGCACCAGGTATACCTAAAATTGAGGTGTCAACCTAGTGAAGCTATAACAGAGGACTACTTGCATATCAAACAGTATAAGCAGTAAGTGATAGACAGAGCTAAGCAATCCCACAACCAACAGATCTAAGCTTTGCAGTCCTGCCACATCCAATTGTGAATGGTAGTGTACAATTAAACAAATCACTGGAGGAGGATCAGCAAATATCACCATCCTCAACGATGGGGGGAGCCCAGCACAGCAGTGCAAAAGATTTGCTATATTCTTTAGCCAGAAGTGCCGAGTGGATGATCCATCTTGGCCTCCTCTGGAGGTCCCCAGCATCACAGATGCCAGTCTTCAGCCAATTTGATTCACTCCATGTGATATCAAGAGATGGCTGAAGGCACAGGATACCTAAAAGGCTATGGGATCTGACAATAATCCGGCAATAGTACTGAAGACCTGTGCTCCAGAACTTGCCATGCTCCTAGGAAAACTGTTCCAGTACAGCTACAACTCATGCATCTACCCGGCTATGTGGAAAAATGCCCAGATATGCCCTGTATAAAAAAGCAGGACAAATCCAACCCGGCAAATTACTGCAACATCAGTCTACTCTCGATCATCAGCAAGGAAACGGAAGGGACACACCAAAAGTGCTATCAAATTGCACTTGCTTAGCAGTAACCTGCTCACTGATACCCAGTTTGGATTCCAGCAAGGCCACTCAACTCCTGACCTCAGTACAGCCTTGATTCAAACATGGAGACTCCCGAGGTGAGGTGAGAGTGACGGCCTTGACATCAAGGCTGCATTTGTCCGAGTGTGGCATCAAGGAACCTGAACAAAATTGGATCAATGGGAATCAGAGCAAAAATTCTCCACTGGTTGGTGTCATACCAAGCACAAAGGAAGATGGTTGTGGTTGTTGGAGGTCAGTCATCTCAGCTCCAGACATCACTGCAGGAGTTCCTCTGGGTAGTGTCCTAGCCCCAACCATCTTCAGCTGCTTCATCAATGACCTTCCTTCCATCATAAGGTCAGAATTGGGGATGGTTGCTGATTGCACAATGTTCAGCACCCTTCGCGACTCCTCAGATGCTGAAGCAATCCATCTCCAAATGCAGCAAGACCTGGCCGATATCCAGGCTTAGGCTGACAAGTGGCAAGTAACATTTGTGCCACACAAGTGCCAGGCAATGACCATCTCCAACAAGAAAGAATCTAACCATCACCCCATGATATTCAATGGTGTTAGCATTATTGAATCCCCAAATATCCACATCCTAGGGGTTACCATTGACCAGAAACTGAACTGGACTAGCCATATAAATACAATGGCTACAAGAGCAGGTCGGAGGCTAGGAATCCTGCAATGAGTAACACATTTCCAGACTTCCCAAAGCACCTACAAGGCACAAATCAGGAGTGTGATGGAATACTCTCCAATTGCCTGGATGAGTGCAACTCCCACCACACTCACGAAGCTTGACACCATTCAGTACCAAGCAGCCCACTTGATTGGCACCACATCCACAAACATTCACTCCCTCCACCACCAGCACACCGTGGCAGCAGTGTGTACCATCTACAAGATGTACGGCAAAAATTGACCAAGTTGCTGTGGCAACATGCCGCTTTTCATGCACGCTATAACCTTGAGTAATGGATAGTGATGGTAGAAGCTCCAATTTCTTTCCACAACATGACTGATTAGGAATCTCTTCGCCTGCCACCTTACCATCCGCCGTTGTGTATATTACAAGAATTGAAAAGTTGATAATCAACCTGTTTGGTCGCATTATGAGCACACCTTCCTTGGCAATCAAGTCCTGATGTAGGATTTTCAGCTTGGTGTGCGGGCACACACCCGACACGCACGAGCGTGAAATAGTGTGCAATGACATTGGGCAAGCATGATATTTCGGCCGGTGGGCGTGCGCGAGAATCGGCAGCACACCCACTGACATTTTTTCAAAGCCTTATCCACAGGCAGGATGAGTTTTTGTGCAGTGACAAAAAAAACAGTAAACATTTTTATAACTCATATTTCACATCTTCCTGTTCATATGACAGAGTCGCATGTGGGGATGTGTTTTCCTTATTTTTAAAATCTTAATTTCTCATGTTAAAAATCTTCAGCTCCCTGAGGTAGCTCTGTGCTGTCAGGTAGGTTTCAGTGTGCACATCTCCATTCATGCAGATACTTCAGCACTCACACTCCTCCCACCCTGGCAGTGCTGAGCTCTTCAGTGCACCTTTTATGCTGGCTGGCCATTAATTGGCCAGTCAGCATGAAATTGCAGTCAGGGCCCAATCATGGGTAGTGGACTATTATACAAGCCACCTCTGGGCCTGCCTGATAAGGGGAAATTCTTCCCACAAGGGTGGGATTTGAACCAGGAGCTTTTGGCTCAGAGGCAGGGACACTACCAACTGCATCACAAGACCTCCATGATTTGTATTTAACCTATGATTTATTGATCAGAAAAAGCCCACTAGTTATTGCAAAGAATAACTGCATTCCTTCTCTGGTATGGACAGAATTGATCAAAAATTAAAAAGACTAATTGCAGCTACTTATGTTGTTACTGGTTTAAGGATGTTAACATGGCTGAAGGATATTTTCCAGTGTCAGTGTCTTTAGTGGCTACTATATTTCAATTCTTCTTGATAGTAACACGATTGCAAAACTAATCCCTTATTTTATTAGATGTATGGAGTAGCTTAAGGGTGCAGATTGTTGGCCAATTCTTATTCTTGCTACTTAAAGCAAGCAATCAAGTTGTGCAAACAATTACATGATCAGCTTTCTACAAATCAAACAGGAAGGCTCAGTGAGAATTTTGTGGGCTTAAATTACCAAATTTTATCATGCACAAGTTTCAAAACAGCCCGGGGAAGGATTGTTATTGAACACCTACCTTGTGGGGGCAACTACACCTGTACAGACCTGTTCATGTTATAAATACAGTACACAAAGTACTTTTAACTTATTGTGTGCAGAAATATAATGGAGATGTTGAGAACAGCACCTTGTCATAACCAACACCTTGTTCTGTCAGAGAGACAAATCCAATTTTGCTGTTGATGAGCAGGGGGCGCAGCCTGCTCGCCGAGGCATAAAATGACACAGGATGACATCGGGTGGAACCCCCGACGTCACCCCACCCCAGTTAAATTTTCAGGAAGGCGGGGGCACAGCAAAATCAGCTGTTGGCCCGCCGACCTGTCAATGGCCATTTGAGGCAATTGACAGGATCATTTAACCAATTAAGGGACCTGCACGTCCAACCTTAAGTTTAGCAGGCAGGCCAGGAGCCCCGGCGGGGAATAGAGAAAACATGAAACCTCATCCAGTGGTGGGATGAGGTTTCATGCAGGGTTTTAAAAATTGTAATAAAGTTTTTCTATAAATTATGAACATGTCCCAACTCATGTGGCATTGTCACATGAGGGGAAATGTAAGGGTTTTTTTTCCTAAATTTTTAATAGTTTTAAAAGTCAAAGCGATCTCCCTGAGGCTGCATGCGTGAAAGAGCACACTCTTGCTTTTAGGGACCCTCCCCCCCCACCCGCACAGGAAGTGCATAGCACTTCCCGGCAGACGTCTCGCAGGGCAGGCCTTAATCAGCCCATCTATGTAAAATGGCAGTGCTGCCCCCTTCGCTGTCAGCGATCGGCTCTGCGCCCGCCAGTGATTGGGTCAGGCCCGCCCGCCCAACAGACAGAAAATTCTGCCCCAAGGCCTCATGACAACACCTTCACTCCAAACACTGGCACCTGCTCGACTAAGTCATTGTGCAGGCAAGGTACCACAAGCAGGTGCATATCACCTGTGTCATGACAGGTGCCAATGACTGCAGGATGGACCACTGCCTAATTTGTTCTGTCATCAACATCAAAGTAGCCCCAAAGCAGCGACAGCAACAAAAACAATGCCGCAGGAAAATCAACAGTGAGGCACTCAAGGACCCTGATAAGAGAGCTCTATTCAGCCAGTGCCTTGCTGCCAACCTGGCAACTCCCAGTGACCCAGAGACACAGAGTGTCCACCGTGCTTGGTCTTCCCTCAAGACCTCCATAATCAGCAGCTGTGAAGAGATACTTGCTTACCCACCTTGAAGGTGGTCACAATTACAAGGTCTCTGAGATCTCTTGGTATGCTCTCTTCTTTCCGGATAAGGGAGATATTCACGCCAATAGTGCTTCTCCACCATGCTTTAATGCTTTGGCGGAGATTCCATCTATTCCTGATGCCTCGTTGTTCTTCAGTTGTTGAATGACCATTTCTACCTCATGTCTAGTTGGGGTTGTGCTGAGATGGTGGTGGCTAGCATGCTGCGGGATGGAGTCAAGGACACTTGCATTGAAGACAGAGACTTTGCTAATAACATCTTCGGAGTGTTCCCTCCAGAAGGAATTGACTGCCTCTCTGCCCTTGATTAGCACCTCTCCGTTCTTGGCCAACAGTGGAGTGGGGCCTTGGGTGCTTGAGCCGTAAGTAGTTTTGACTGCGTGAAAGAAACCTCGCACATCATGGTTGTTGGCTAACTGTTGGATCTCCTGTGCTTTCTCCACCCACCAAAGTTCTTTAGGTTGCAGGTTTTTTGCTGGACCTCAGCCTTCAGCCATCTGCAGAGCTGCCTACTTGCTCTTGAGTTGGGTTGTTCAGGTTCAGAAATGCCTTGCGCTTGTGGCTCAGCTCCTGGATCTCCTGGTCATTCTCATCAAACCAGCCTTGGTGTTTCCTGGTTCAATGAGCAAGCGTCTCTTCACAGCTGCTGATTATGGAGGCCTTGAGGGCAGACCAGGCACTGTGGACCCTCTGGTTCTCTGGGTCACTGGGAGTCACCAGGTTAGCAGCAAGGTGCTGGCTGAATAGGACAAATCGACTGTAGAAACTCTGGAAGAATTTGCCTGTTCTTGACCACAGGGAAGGTCATCACAAGAATCCTCCTCAATCGCCTTCTCCCTGTGGCTGAAGAGCTCCTCCCAGAGTCACAATGTGGACTCCGCCCACTAAGGGGTACAACGGACATAATCTTCACCGCGCGGCAACTGCAAGACAAATGCAGGGAAGCAACTCTTGCACATGGCCTCTTTTGACCCTACAAAAGCCTTCGACACTGTCAACCATGAAGGATTATGGAGCATCCTCCTCCGTTTCAGCTGATCCCAAAAGTTTGTCACCATCCACCGCCTGCTCCATGATGGCACGCAAGCCGTGATCCTGACCAATGGATAATGGATCCACCACAGACCCAATCCAAGTTTGGACCAGGGTCAAGCAAGGCTGTGTCATTGCACCAATGCTCTTCTCAATCTTCCTTGCTGCATAGCTCCATCTCACCCTTAGCAAGCTCCCCGCTGGAGCTAAATTACAGAACAAATGGGAGCCTATTCAACCTCCGCCACCTGCAAGTCAGGTCCAACGTCGTCCTATCCTCTGTCATTGAACTACAGTATGCAGGCGATGCTTGCATCAAAGCATTGACCACACTCGATTGAGTGGGCCCCATTGTCAGCATGCCTGACATGAGATTCTCAAAACAAGCGCTCTACTTGGAGCTTCGACACAGCAAGCCAGCCCTAGGTGGGCAGAGGAAATGCTTCAAGGACACCCTCAAAGCCTGCTTGAAAAAGTGCAACATACCCACCGACATCTGGGAATCCCTGGCCTAAGACTGCCCGAAGTGGAGGGAAAGCATCCGGGAAGGAGCTGAACACCTCGAGTCTCATCGCCAAGGGCTAGCTGAAGCCACGCATTGACAGCAAAAGGAGCACATGGCAACCCGTGCACCCACCCACCCGTTCGCCTTACCACCGTCTGTCCCACCTGTGACAGAGACTGTATGTCAGGCCAGTGGACTCTTCAGTCACCTGAGACTCATTTTTAATGTTGGAACAAATCATCCTCGACCCCGAGGGACTGCCTAAGGAGAAGAATGGAGATATCATAGAATCAGGCTTTACAAATTTCACAGATTTTATCTAATGGCTTTCACCAATCTTGGCCAAATGCTTTAGCTCAGAAATCTGGAAGCGTCCATTTTTAGGCGCTTGAGACTGTGTCAGAATAGTGAGATCAGCGGCCTTCCAGGTATTGAGATTTGGACCTCATTGTAATAGAGCTGTCGACATGGGCCAACCTTTAGTGTCATAGAAGACCTCAGATTTTGGTCCACTCAGGATAGGGGAATCAAAGCAATAGCAGGGGAGGGGTAGCGGTAGCATAGTGGTATTGCTGCTTTGACTAGTATTTCAATCTCTGGGTTCGAATCCCACCACAGCAGATGGTGAAATTTAAATCCAATAAAAATCTGAAATTTAGAACTTATTGATGACCACAAAACCATTACTGATTGTTGTAAAAACCCACCTGGCTCACTAATGCCCTTTAGGGAAGGAAATCTGCTGTCCATCTCTGGCCTGCATGTGACTCCAGAACCACAGCAATGTAGTTGACTCTTAAATGCCCTCTGAACAAGGGCAATTAGGAATGGCACCTAGCAATGCCCACAATAAAAAAATATAAGGACAGAGTCAGGACTATGGATCACTTGTGGGGCCTGCGATCACAGAAATCAGGGCCAGAAATTTCCCCCCATCAAGGGGATTGGGCAGGGGTGAACTCAGTTGGCACAGAGATCTCCCTGAGGATTAAGTAAAAATTGAATAAAGGTGGAAAAAAATTTAAGCATGTGTCCCTTCATGTGAAACTGTCACATGAGCTGGGGCATGTTCATTATTTATTTCAAAAAATGTTATCTAAATAATAAACCCTTCATAAAACCTCATCCCGCCCTTGGATGAGGTTTCATGAAAAATGTGAAGGCCGCTTGGGCTCTTCGCCTGCGCACCAACCTTAAGGTTGGACAGGCAGCTCAGTTAATTACTTGAATTACTTTTTAACAGGCCTTAATAGGCCTTTGACAGTTCAGCGGGCACGTAGCCGACTTGGCTGCGCCCCCACCGAGCTGAAAATCTGAATGACGTGCGGTGACATCGGGACTCCTGCCTGACGTCACCACGCATCATTTTATGCGTCGGCAAGCAGGCCCCGCCCCCTGCTCGCCAATGGGAAAATGCTGCCCCAGGTGTTCGGATTAAGGGACCAGGCAGCAGAGCCAGGGATTGAGGGACCTGGTGGAAGGAGATCAAGGGCTTGAATGATTAGGAATCAGGGGAGGATCTTGCGTCAGGAATGGTAGTGATCCAAGTGGGAGTTAAATGTGGGGTTGTGGGGAGCCCTTCTGGCTCTACAACGAGGTAAGTTACAGGCAACCAATCAGGGTGGATTCCTTGACTGCAGCCCACAATATCACAGTTTATCTCAGGATAAACCAATCTTGGAGAGAGTACCTTTAGCAAGTAATGCCCATGCAAAGGGTCTAACAGCTGTGCCAGGCATAGGTAAAGCATGTATCTTATTTGTCCTTACCCAATATGGCATGTTGCACATTTCTGCGCTGTCATTTTGGAGCTTAGGTGTCCACACAGCACCTCAGAAGCAGGCTCAGTAATGCAATTTCTAGGTCCTTATCTATTATATTAACTTTCTCTTAAATGGAAATTAGCGCAAAACGATTACAAACACCTGCTATGGGGTAATATGTGTAGTGTAATGTGTTACATTGGATATTAGGTTAATGGGTTAGTTCTAATTGTTTAATTTGCAATCATACATTATGTACATCATTACAGGAAGTGATGCAATGATTTAGCCTCTCATACAACTCTGTGGAAGATGTAAGCTTGAGCAGTAAGATGTGTTCCAATAAAGCTCCTGTTTCATTTATCTCTGCAGACTCATAAAGTATTTTATACTAGTTTAACAATGCCAAGAATATTGTAATATGCATTACTTCCTGGGGATCTAGATATTTAAACCGAGGGTAAAAATTAACAGTAATGAGCTGTACACATTATGTATGCCTTCCTTATGATTTGTTCTCAAAATAATTCATTCTGATCCCACGTTCTATGTTTTAAAGGAAATTAGTTACAATTTTCTCACCTTTTTTGTATTTCCTTCCACTGCAATGAAAATGATGCACTTTATGTTTTTACATTTTACAATACATTTTAAAAATGTTTACTTTTAAACTAACAACATATTCCTCTGTGACCAATGGAAAGCCAACTAACATGTATTTTAACAAAAAAACAAAAAAACTGCGGATGCTGGAAATCCAAAACAAAAACAGAATTACCTGGAAAAACTCAGCAGGTCTGGCAGCATCGGTGGAGAAGAAAAGAGTTGACGTTTCGAGTCCTCATGACCCTTCGACAGAACTTGAGTTCGAGTCCAAGAAAGAGTTGAAATATAAGCTGGTTTAAGGTGTGTGTGTGGGGGGCGGAGAGATAGGGAGAGAGAGAGATGGAGGGGGTGTGTGGTTGTAGGGACAAACAAGCAGTGATAGAAGCAGATCATCAAAAGATGTCAATGACAGTAGTACAATAGAACACATAGGTGTTAAAGTTAAAGTTGGTGATATTATCTAAACGAATGTGCTAATTAAGAATGGATGGTAGGGCACTCAAGGTATAGCTCTAGTGGGTTTTTTTTTTATAATGGAAATAGGTGGGAAAAGGAAAATCTTTATAATTTATTGGAAAAAAAAGGAAGGGAGAAACAGAAAGGGGGTGGGGATGGGGGAGTGGGCTCACGACCTAAAGTTGTTGAATTCAATATTCAGTCCGGAAGGCTGTAAAGTCCCTAGTCGGAAGATGAGGTGTTGTTCCTCCAGTTTGCGTTGCGCTTCACTGGAACAATGCAGCAAGCCAAGGACAGACATGTGGGCAAGAGAGCAGGGTGGAGTGTTAAAATGGCAAGCGACAGGGAGGTTTGGGTCATTCTTGCGGACAGACCGCAGGTGTTCTGCAAAGCGGTCGCCCAGTTTACGTTTGGTCTCTCCAATGCAGAGGAGACCACATTGGGAGCAACGAATGCAGTAGACGAAGTTGGGGGAAATGCAAGTGAAATGCTGCTTCACTTGAAAGGAGTGTTTGGGTCCTTGGACGGTGAGGAGAGAGGAAGTGAAGGGGCAGGTGTTGCATCTTTTGCGTGGGCATGGGGTGGTGCCATAGGAGGGGGTTGAGGAGTAGGGGGTGATGGAGGAGTGGACCAGGGTGTCCCGGAGGGAGTGATCCCTACGGAAGGCCGATAAGGGGGGTGAAGGGAAGATGTGTTTGGTGGTGGCATCATGCTGGAGTTGGCGGAAATGGCGGAGGATGATCCTTTGAATGCGGAGGCTGGTGGGGTGATAAGTGAGGACAAGGGGGACCCTATCATGTTTCTGGGAGGGAGGAGAAGGCGTGAGGGGGGATGCGTGGGAGATGGGCCGGACACGGTTGAGGGCCCTGTCAACGACCGTGGGTGGAAAACCTCGGTTAAGGAAGAAGGAGGACATGTCAGAGGAACTGTTTTTGAATGTAGCATCATCGGAACAGATGCGACGGAGGTGATGGAACTGAGAGAATGGGATGGAGTCCTTACAGGAAGCGGGGTGTGAGGAGCTATAGTCGAGATAGCTGTGGGAGTCGGTGGGTTTGTAATGGATATTGGTGGACAGTCTATCACCAGAGATTGAGACAGAGAGGTCAAGGAAGGGAAGGGAAGTGTCAGAGATGGACCACGTGAAAATGATGGAGGGGTGGAGATTGGAAGCAAAATTAATAAATTTTTTAAGTCCCGACGAGAGCATGAAGCGGCACCGAAGTAATCATCGATGTACCGGAGAAAGAGTTGTGGAAGGGGGCCGGAGTAGGACAGCAACAAGGAATGTTCCACATACCCCATAAAGAGACAGGCATAGCTGGGGCCCATGTGGGTACCCATAGCCACACCTTTTATTTGGAGGAAGTGAGAGGAGTTGAAGCAGAAATTGTTCAGCGTGAGAACAAGTTCAGCCAGACGGAGGAGAGTAGTGGTGGGTGGGGATAGTTCGGGCCTCTGTTCGAGGAAGAAGCTAAGGGCCCTCAGACCATCCTGGTGGGGGATGGAGGTGTAGAGGGATTGGACATCCATGGTGAAGAGGAAGCGGTTGGGGCCAGGGAACTGGAAATTGTTGATGTGACGTAAGGTGTCAGAGGAATCACGGATGTAGGTGGGAAGGGACTGGACAAGGGGAGAGAGAAGGGAGTCAAGATAACGAGAAATGAGTTCTGTGGGGCAGGAGCAAGCTGAGACGATCGGTCTACCGGGGCAGTTCTGTTTGTGGATTTTGGGTAGGAGATAGAAGCGGGCCGTCCAAGGTTGGGCGACTATCAGGTTGGAAGCTGTGGGAGGGAGATCCCCAGAGGAGATGAGGTCAGTGACAGTCCTGGAAAGAATGGCTTGATGTTCAGTGGTGGGGTCATGGTCCAGGGAGAGGTAGGAGGAAGTGTCTGCGAGTTGACGCTCAGCCTCCGCGAGGTAGAGGTCAGTGCGCCAGACAACAACAGCACCACCCTTGTCAGCGGGTTTGATGACAATGTCAGGGTTGGACCTGAGAGAATGGAGTGCAGTAAGTTCAGAGAGAGACAGGTTAGAATGGGCGAGAGGAGCAGAGAAATTGAGACGACTAATGTCGCGCCGACAGTTCTCAATGAAAAGATCGAGAGAAGGTAAGAATCCAGAGGGAGGGGTCCAGGTGGAGGGAGAATATTGGAGATGGGTAAAAGGATCCGTTGAACTGGGAGAGGACTCCTGCCCAAAGAAGTGATCCCGGAGATGAAGACGGCGGAAGAAGAGTTCAGTATCATGCCGAGACCGAAATTCATTGAGGTGAGGGCGTAAGGGTATGAAACTAAGTCCTTTGCTGAGCACTGAACGTTCAGCATCGGAGAGGGGAAGGTCAGGGGGTATAGTGAATACACGGCTGGGGTTGGGATTGGAAGAAAGGGTGGGGACGGAGGGACAGGCAGGGGTGGAGGGTCCTAGATGGGTGTTGGTTTCGATGAGTTGTTGGAGCTTGCGTTCCTTAGCACTTGAGAGAAAGAGAAAAAGTTTCTTGTTGAGGCGTCGGATGAGCCGAAGGATAAAATGAAACTGGGGGCACGCGCAGCTTTGAAAAAGGGTACGGCGGTGCTGCTGGAGGGAGAGGTCGAGTGTGTTCATATGGCGGCGCATGGCACTGAGTAGCGATCACTCCCTCCGGGAAACCCTGGTCCACTCCTCCATCACCCCCTACTCCTCAACCCCCTCCTCTGGCACAACCCCATGCCCACGCAAAAGATGCAACACCTGCCCCTTCACTTCCTCTCTCCTCACCGTCCAAGGACCCAAACACTCCTTTCAAGTGAAGCAGCATTTCACTTGCATTTCCCCCAACTTCGTCTACTGCATTCGTTGCTCCCAATGTGGTCTCCTCTGCATTGGAGAGACCAAACGTAAACTGGGCGACCGCTTTGCAGAACACCTGCGGTCTGTCCGCAAGAATGACCCAAACCTCCCTGTCGCTTGCCATTTTAACACTCCACCCTGCTCTCTTGCCCACATGTCTGTCCTTGGCTTGCTGCATTGTTCCAGTGAAGCCCAACGCAAACTGGAGGAACAACACCTCATCTTCCAACTAGGGACTTTACAGCCTTCCGGACTGAATATTGGATTCAACAACTTTAGGTCGTGAGCTCCCTCCCCCATCCCCACCCCCTTTCTGTTTCCCCCTTCCTTTTTTTTCCAATAAGTTATAAAGACTTTCCTTTTCCCACCTATTTCCATTATAAAAAAAAACCCACTAGAGCTATACCTTGAGTGCCCTACCATCCATTCTTAATTAGCACATTCGTTTAGATAATATCACCAACTTTAACTTTCACACCTATGTGTTCTATTGTACTATTGTCGTTGACATCTTTTGATGATCTGCTTCTTTCACTGCTTGTTTGTCCCTACAACCACACCACCCCCCCCTCCACCTCTCTCTCTCTCTATCTCTCCGCCCCCCACACACACACCTTAAACCAGCTTATATTTCAACTCTTTCTTGGACTCGAACTCAAGTTCTGTCGAAGGGTCATGAGGACTCGAAACGTCAACTCTTTTCTTCTCCACCGATGCTGCCAGACCTGCTGAGTTTTTCCAGGTAATTCTGTTTTTGTTTAACATGTATTTTAGTTTCTTCTGAAAATTATGTTGACCAAAAGGTAGCAGTACTATAAAAAATATTGAGTAAAACCTCACCTACGAGCCATACCCCTATATTGTTTCTTGTAACATAAAATGCTATTAGGCTTATGCCCAAGTTTTTATCACCACTATTGTAGGTGTAACTTACATGGCAATGGGATTTGTATATTCTAATAACTTTAGTGAATCTAGTTTGCCATGGCATAAGGGAGCATTCAATATATTTCAAACCACTTTTTCATGTAATAAAGTTGCTACAAAGCAATATTTTACAGTGATTTTTTAAAATATTTATTGCATTTTTAACTGTGTATCTACATCTAAAATTTGTTATATTGAGGACTTTGGCAGCCCAAAACATTATAAATTAGATATAGAAATATCCTGTTATGCATAATGAGTTATTGGTGTCATACACTGGATGATACATAATGTGATCTATCTATGTCCTTACGTAATTTCATAATGTCATATTTAAATTTCATAAGGAAGCCTGTACTGCTGCTGAGTTCTTCTACTGCTTCTGTTACCCCACTATATCATATTGAAAGGGTAAAGCACTAAATACCAGCACACAGCAGTTTAATTCAAAAGTGCACTGTAGTTCTATAAATTCTTAACAAATGAAACACGTCAAGAAATAGCATTCATTCTTTTCTGACACTTGCCATTGAAAAATGTGGTAATAGGATGTCACAAATCAAATTGAAATGTCCACAGGGTAAGCAGATACAGTGCTTTAAAAGAATATAGTTATCTGTACAACTCTGACACAGAAATTGCTAGACTCAAAGAGACCAAGGTCAATCTAGTTCACCTTCTATCCTGATAGTCACATGATGCAACAATAATGGAGTTGTTGATTATTCATAGCAATCAACCTCTACCAATTAGTCTACAACAGTCCCAGAAATCCCAGTAGTGAATAGCTTTGGGAACCATAGTTCCAAAGCCACTTGTTTCTTCCAAGCATGCTCCACTTACTGCATGTAACGCTATACATTTCTGTTAAAAGCATAATTGATGAAGTATTTGATAACACAGGGGTGACACACTACAACTTGAGTACTTGCACATGGTTGCAAATCAAGTGTAGACAGAAGGGATGAAGACTTTCTTTCCTTGCCATTTAGGTACGTAAGCAACATTTATTCAGTCCTGTTCCAAGTCAGTTTAAATTCACAATGTAATAGAATTGAAAACAAAGTAGCATGTTATATCTAACCTGAAAGCTTCTAAACCAACTCTGAATACCAATGAAATGTTTCATACACAGGGCAGAAATGTCCCCCTATCCAGGGGGGTTGTGGGGGGGCAGACTGCCATTTTACTTGGGCGGGCCAATTAAGGCCGCTCAGTGTGACACACGCCCAGAAGTGCTGAGCACTCCCTGTGCGGGTGGGGGTGGGGATTCCGACTCGGGGCCTGCGCACTTTTGCACATGTGCGCATAAGAGTACAGAGGGGAGATTAGTATAAGGTTTAAAAATTTAAAAAACAAAATATTTTAAGACATGTCCCCTCATGTGACAGTGCCACATGAGCTGGGACATGTTCATGAATTTTGATAAAAAATTTTAGTTAATTAATGAAACCTTCATGTCTCATCATCCTGTTCGTGGATGAGTTTCCATGAAAAATGCAAAGGGCCACCTGGGATTTTCGCCTGCCCGCCAATCTTAAGGTTGGGTGGGTAGACCTGCTAATCGTTATAATGACTATTTAAATGGCCTTAATAGGCCTTTAACAGTTTGACGGGTGAGCAGCCAAGTTGGCTGCACGCCCACTGAACTGAAAATCTAAATGATGCACGGTGATGTCGGGACACCTGCCCGACGTCACCGTGTATCATTTTATGTGTCGGCAAGCTGGCCCCACCCCTGCCCACTGACCCAAAAATTATTTCCATAGAAAAAGAAAGACTTACAAACATTTGAATTTGGAGTGGGAGTAGGCCACTTGCCCTTCGAGCCTTCTCCGCCATTCATTAAGATCATTGCTGATCTGATTGTAACCTCAGCTCCACAATCCTACTTAGCCCAACTAACCTTTCACCCACTTGCTTATCAAAAAGCTATCTACCTCTACCTTAAAAATATTCAAAAGCCTGGTAGTAAATTCTCCCACAAGAGGAAATACCCTCATAGATATTTACAGCACAGAAGGAGGCCATTCAGCCCATCATATCTGCACCAGTCAACAAAGATCTGACTACAATCTATTTTCTAGTGCTTGGCCCCTAGCCCTTGAAGCTATAGCAATGCAAGTGAATAGCTAAATATTTCATAAATGTTACAAGAGTTTCTGACTCAACTACCCTTTTCAGACAGTGAGTTACAGGCTTCCACCACCCTCTGGGTGAAAGGATTTCTCCTCAGCTCCCCTCATAGCCTTCCACCTCTTACCTTAAATCTGCGCCCGCTGGTTAATGACCCTTCTACTAATGGAAAAAGCGCCTTCCTATCCGCCCTATCTATGCCCCTCATAATCTTATACCCCTCTATCAGGTCCCCTCTCAAACTTCGCTGCTCCAAGGAAAACAACTCCAGCCTATCCAATCTTTCTTCATTGTTCAGACCCTCCAGCACAGGCAGCATCCTGGTAAGTCTCCTCTGCACCCTCTCCAGTGCAATCACCCCCTTCCTATAACATAGTGACCAGTACCCCAGTACTCCAGTTGTGGCCTAACCAGCGTTGATGCTCCCCTATTGATACGCCTTCCACCTGCCTGGGCTCATTTCTGAATATTAGATCCAGAGCTGCAGCCTCCCTTGTTGGACTTTCTATGTACTGGCTAAAAAAGTTTTCCTGGATGCAACTTAAGAATTCTGCTCCCTCCCTACCTTGCAGACTAAAACTATCCCAGTTAATATTTGGGTAGTTAAAATCCTCTACTATTCCTGCCTTATTATTCTTACACTTCACTGAAAATTGATGACATATTTAATCCTCTATCTCTCCCTGACTGTTTGGGGACCTATGTTACACACTTAGCAGTGTGTTTTCCCTTTATGTGTTATTTACTTCTACCCATATGGTTTCATTTGATGATTCTTCCAGGATATCATCCCTCCTCACTGCTATAATTGATTCCTTGATCAATATTGTGACCCCCGCTCCTCTTTTATCCCCCTCTCTATCTCGACTGAATACCCTATAACCAGGAATGTTGAGCTGCCAGTACTGCCCTTCTTTTAGCCAAGTCTTGGATGTAGCTATGATATCATACTCCCACAAGCCTATCTGTGCCCTCAGCTCATCTGTCTTATTCCTCAGGCTCCTTGCATTAGAATATATTCCACTTATCCTTGCTAAACTCACTTCTTTCTTATCTAGCCTATGTTTCCTCTGCCTTCCAGACTCACTTACTAGTGTTTTAAATTCTATTGCATCTCAAATTCTCTCCCATCTGAACTACTTTTCAGGATCCCACCCTCTGCCAATTTAGTTTAAATCCTCCCCAACAGCATTAGCAAACCTCCTCATGAGAATATCGGTCCTGTTCCTGTTCAGACGTAACCCGTCCAACTTGTACAGGCCCTACCTCCCCCAGAAACGGTCCCAATGCCCCAGGAATCGAAAGCCCTCCCTCCTGCACCATCTCTCCAGCCACGCATTCATCTGCTCTATCCTTCTATTCCTATACTCACTACTCTGTGGCACCGGGAGTAATCCAGAGGTTACTATCTTTGAATTGTTGCTTTTCAATTTCCTACCTAACTCTCTAAAGTCTGCTTGCAGGACTTCATTTCTCTTTCTTCCGAAGTCATTGGTCCCAACATGGACCATGACCTCTGGCCTTCCTTTCCCCCTTCAGAATGCCCTGCAGCTGTTCCATGACATCCTTGACCCAGGCACCCAGGAGGCAACATGCCATCCTGGAGTCACATCTTCAGTCGCAGAAGCACCTGTCTGCTCCCCTCACTAAGGAATCCCTTACCACTATTGCTCTTCTTCCTCACCCCCTGTGCAGCTGACCCTCTCCACATCAATCTTGTCAAGACCCTGCAGGATCTTATATAGTACCTTTCACAATCTCAAGATGCCTCCAGGTGTTTTACAGCCAGTGATGTACTTTTGAAATTTGGTCACTGTTTCAACATAGGAAACAAGACAGCTAATTTTCACACAGCAAGCTCTCACAGATGATAATGACCAGGTAATCTACTTTTGTGGTTTTGATTTGAAAGATAAATAATGGTCATGACACAAGGGATATCTCTTCTGCTCTTCTTTGAAATAGTACCATGGGACATTTGACATCCACTTGAAAGAGCAGACCTTGGTTTAATGTCTCATCTCAAGAAAAGCACCTTCAACAATGCAACACCCTCTCAGTACTGCACTGAAGAGTCAACCTAGACCTATAACCTCAAGCTGTGGATTTGGACTTGTATGCACAACCTTCGGAATCAGAGGCAAGAATGCTACAAACTGAGCCATGGCTGGTACCCAACTCCACCACTGTTAAATATTTCCTTCATTGCTGAATGATTTAACTGAATATTTTTATTAGTAATAATTTCAAACTTGCAGTAAAGTTAAGTATAATGGCTGGGGAAACAGTAATTGTCACTTTATCAATTTTTTTCTCCTTTAGGAAAACTCATCAGTATTAATTTGAAAACACTGGAAATCAATTGGTCCCTTGGAGTACATTGCCTTCCATCAAAGTTAATTATAATAATGCATCAAAAAGCAGGATTCAAAATACACAAACAATTTAAAGACCTCACAGAATCAGAACTTGTTGTGGCTGTTAAGCTCTCTGATCAGAAATTTCAGTCTTGATTAAAGAAACGGAGGGTGGAATCGTCCGGCCGGTTGACAGTGGGCATCATGGCGGGAGTGGGGGGGCAGTGGTGCAATTCGGCGTGAGGGGCATAAATCGGCTTCATGCCAGCATGAAAGCACAGCAGGATCATCGGAAATTGTCCAGCATGGCGGAACATAAATCCTGCTGGAGACTGGTGTGAACCTGATTTGGATCCCAGTAATGGCCCGACCGGAAACATCCCCCTCATGCCCGATTTACCATTATGCTGGCAGGAAAACAAGCTGCCCAGAACACATCTGGGCAAGTGTGACGTGCATAAATCAGGACATACCTTTAGGGTCTTGCTCAGGTTGCAGACACCCGAGCAGAAGAATATGCTGGAGCCCTACAACCACCAGACTTTGGAGGAACATATGCAATGCATGCTGGGTGAATTCTCATGGACATGACCCTGCCGCGAAGCAGCTCTTGGAAGTTGGGAAGTCTCTGTTGATGCTTCGGGTCTGTTTCAGAACATCACGGTCTTGGCCAGGGGCTGCTACAGGTGATCGGCAAAGGTGGGGTGGTTATGGCGAAGGTG
This sequence comes from Carcharodon carcharias, assembly GCF_017639515.1. Classification (NCBI taxonomy): domain Eukaryota; kingdom Metazoa; phylum Chordata; class Chondrichthyes; order Lamniformes; family Lamnidae; genus Carcharodon; species Carcharodon carcharias. The sequence continues at coordinate 42,563,059 of NC_054478.1, read as the reverse complement.
TACTGGAGTGGTGGGGAGCAGTGGGGTGGGGGGTGGGGGGGTGGAGAGGATGGTCTAGGTGTGACTGGAAGAGGAAGGTGTGGTGACGGTGAGTTTGGGAGGGTGGTTGCAGAGGTGTCAGTGGTGGGGGGCAAGTTTGGGAAGTGGGGAGGGAGTATGGGGTGTAATGGGGGAGAATGCAACAAGTAGGGAGGTTAGTGTAAGCTGGGAGGAAGGTCTAAGGAAGGGTGTTTAGAGGGTGGAAGGTGTACAAGTGGGTGAGGGAGCTCAGGATGAAGGTGTCAAGGGGGAGGAAGGTGTCTGGGGGCAGGGGGGAGTTTGGAGTGCGGAAGTTGTCAGAGGGGAGGAGTGAGGAAGAATGGAGGATGGAGTAAAGGCAGAGGAGGGAGTAAGGGGGTGGGGATGTCCAGCTAAATGTTCAAATGAGGGGTCTGTGGAGTCAATGAGGGAGTGAGCTGAGGGTGGGTGTGGGACGAGCGAATGGTGAGTGTGAACAGGAGTAGAGGGAGCCTGTAGGCTTGTAGAGGGAGACTGAGGGTGCATCGGTAGTGGTAAAAGGGATGGTGAGGGTGGATTTTGGGGGCTCGGAGTCAAGCTAAGGGTGGGAAGAAGGAAGTCAGGGAGAGGGTTGGAATTCTCAGGAGGGTAGAGAACATGCACTTTCACCTGGACATCCTGGAATGACTAGGGTTCATGTTGGTAGATTATGGTGGGGAGGTGGAAGGTGATGCCAGGGGATCGACAGTAATGAAAGAAAGAACAATGGTGACTGGGGAAAGGGGAAGGGCAGGGGAGCTAACAATATACTTGACTATGTTGAAATCGAAAGTAAGCAGAGCCTAATGTTGGACAGGTACAGGTGCCACATGGGAGTGAGATCAGCGAGTGGGCGGAGATACAGGTCAGCTCAGATGGACAACTGAAAGGGAACTCCAGCAGCCAACTGCTCCCTCTACGGTGACAGAGGATGAGGTTGAAGGGGTGACAGGCAAGGGGACTCGGAGGGAGCAAACAGCCTCTGCCATTCCTGAGTGGATAATCCAGGAGTTCCCATCTGCCGCTCCTCCTCCCCTCGGGTATCCGACGACCCCGGCCTGACTCCTTGAGGGGAAGGAGTACCTGGAGGGACATCTAGGTGCCCAGTTTCCCTTTCACATTGCCACTGCAGGAACTCACCTATGGCTACCGCGATGGAGTGCAGATCTGCGCGCATCTCCGAATCCCAAATAACCACCCTCGCTGTTCCTTCTACTGCTACCGATGCATCCTCATCCTACCACCCTACCGGCTCCCTCTGCTCCCTCTCACACTCACCATTCCGTCCTACCATGCCCACCCTCAGCTCACTCCCTGGGGGGAGTCATTGACTCCACAGATGCCTCCCTTACACCTTTAGCTGGACGTTCCTACACCCTCAATGGACCAGGGTCATCATTCCATGGAGATCTTCATGCCACACATATGTGGGCACCACTTCATCAGAGAGCAGATGGATATACTCCTCCGGCTCGCATGCCACTTGGTTGAGGGCTTCTGCCAGCTCTGCGTGATGTTCCCCCACCTTTTGCTGACTTTCCCTGATGAGATGGAAGGCCGAATCCAGAGGCTCATCATCTGACCAGGACCTCATAGATGCTTCTTCCCAAGCTGTGCTCCAAGTGCTAGGGAGCTCGGCTGAACCTGCCTCCTCCTGTTTCAAAAACATGTCCATGAGGTGGCCACCAGACTGTGAACCTGAGCCTACTCTAAATCTAAGTACCACTAAGGTGTGTGTCTTCGCTCTGGTGCAGGGTGTGGGTAGGCGCTGTGATGGGTCTTCTAGACTGCTTTTTTCCAGCTTTTCAATGGCGGAGGTGAACTCTTGGCTGGAGGTGAGAACCTAAATGGAGCTGAGGGACTGGCTGGCTGAGGGTGTCGGTTGCTTGGTAGAACTCCCTGGAAACCAAAGTAGAGATAATTAGTGCATGGCAGCAGAGTCAAAAGCAGGAGAGAGAGCACTCACTGCTACACTGAGAGAGGGATGATGGGGTGCAGGATCCTCACATGGGTGCTCGCCGCCAACCTCAATGTCACTGCAGACATGGTTTCCAACCTCACCAGTCACTTCACTAGCACACCCATCAAAGTGACTGAGGGGCCGAATAAAGGCCGCTCCATACCCCCCTCCCCGCTGGTCTGGGACCTCCCCCTACTGGTGTGAGTTGGCTTCTCCCGCATGAAAACAGATGAGCAGGGCACATGACTTTGCGTGGGATGTTTGTGTGGTGAGCGGGGCCATGGGCAGGGTGAGGACATGAACTCCAGAGGATATGAGCCTGATGGAGATGTGAGGGTGCGTGTGAGAGTTAGGAGTGTTATCCCTTGAGATGTGAGATCCCTATGGATGTGTGATGGGTTTGTGAGTGTGTGAATTGAGAGTGAGGAGGTGGTTGAATTACCCATGCAGAGATGGCTCACCTCCTCTGTGCTCTGGTGGCATTGACCACCGCTGCCACTACCTTAAAGGCCAGATTGGTGACTCTGGTGGACCTCCTGCAACCAGAGCAGGGGTAGAGGACATTGAAGGGGCCTTCCAGTGTGTCCAACAGACACCTCAGAGAGGCATCACTAAATTTGTGGGATGCTTTCGGGCCATTTGTCAGCTGGAGCAGTCCTGGTCAGTGGAAATGAAGTAGGCTGCGCTCTGGTGCACTATAAATATGGCATCCGCCAGTGATCCGGCGTGTTTCCTGTGACATGATTGTGGAGGGCAATCACTGGATTTCCTATTCTGCCTATCAGCCAGTGAACCATTGTTGCTGTAAGGAAAGTAAAATAACAGGGATGTCGAAGCTTTTTGTCTTGCAACCACCTCATCACTTTCAACTCACACACTCCCAAACCTATCGCACATCTATAAGGATTTCACACATCAAGGTTTCACACACTATGAACTCTCACACACACCCTCATACCTCTATTAGGCTCATATCTCACCAGGACACTTTGCAAGAATACCAATATAAGGGAAAAAAACAATAATTCATGCAGTTTGAGAAGAGGGTGCTGACTGGTTAGCAAATGGGCTCTGATTGGTAGAGGCGTTGCCATGGAGAATGCACCAGTGATGGTGATTGACAGTTAACTGCCAAGCATTGTTTAAAATTTAAACCGGGCAGCTTGACCCTCATTGATCAAAGCATTGCCCTGAGGAATGAATCAGCAAATGGCTGTCACTTCTTTTGTTTAGCTGAAACAGGTGCAAATTGTGTACATGTCCTTTCTGTCGCCAAGAACAGGGCCTTGTGTATTAATATGTGTAGCTTCCAGTACCCGCAAATGCACATAGTGCAAGCCCGACTGACAATCTTAAATTGGTTGTCAGCATAATTTTTAGCACACCGAGGTTTATTTAGCAAATGTCCATTTGCAGAATCTCATCTAATGTTGGGCACTGTGTTTTGAGTTTTGCAAGCATGGGCTGGTTGGGTAGGGGTCTGCAACTTGTCTGTTGTGAACAGCAGCTGGGACATGTTATTTGATACGTTCCACCAGTCTTTGGGACGTACGGCCTACATAGCTAGCATCACACTGGCACTGAAATTCATATACCACATTACTCATTAGTGTGATAGACAGAACGTCTTTTTGGCTTGATGGCAGCATTCTGATGAGTACCACTCATGCTGCCACTGCATAGTAGCAGCATGAACAGCTAGCTTCACCTGTTGCTCAAATTTTTGAGTTATCTTGCCCTTCCAGCATAATCTGAGATAGACTGGCCACTTTTCAGGGCTGAAAGTGATAGCCTTAGGTCATTCATGAGTTTGCATGATATACAGCATGAAACGATCTAATCAGGGTAGTCATTACCCCACAGGATGCCTTTAACACGCCCTATTTTAACATCAAGCTTGCATGATAAGCAAATGGCTCCGGCCCTATTTACAAGATTGCCAATAAGACCAGTCATACAGTGTGTGGAACTGTAAGAGTCCCAACTCGTACATTGACCAGTGAAAGTAGGCTTGCAGCAGACCATAGTCTTGTGACAGACTGGTGCGTTCTCCATGGCAACATCTCCACCAATCAGCACTCTCTTTTCATACAGTATAAATTGTTGGGCAGAATTTTTAGGTCGGCAGGCGGACGTGATCAGAGGGTCCGGGATTGGCCAAGGAATGGGCTGCCAACCGTGATTGGCCTCCGACCACAATTTCATGCTGGCAGGCCAATTAACAGCCAGCCAGAGTGAAGCACGCACTGAAATACTCAGCACTGCTGAGGTGGGGGTGGGAGGATGGTAGGCGCTGATGTCAGCGCGGGTGCAGATGAGCGCTGAATGAAAGCTCCCTGAAGGCCGAGAGCTGCCTCAGGGAGCTGAAGACCTGAAAAATAAAAAATTAAAGTTTCAGAAGCTGAAAGAATGTGTGCATGCATCGTTATAAATAACCTGAAAATTTTGCTATTGAAAATGCTGTGCACAGGAATTTACTTATATTTTATTTCATCACGGAAACCTCATCCTGCCCGTGGATGAGGTTTGAACAAAAATGCTGCCAGACCGGTTCACCCTTCTGCCAATCCATAAGGTTGGACAGGCAACATAAAATTAAAGACAGTTGCAACTTTAATTACCTTAATTGACCTCTTAGTTGCTGGCGGATGCGCTTAAGACTCTTGCATGTGCCCACCGACCGAAATATTGTGCAAGTGTGGGATGACGTTGGGATGTTCACCTGATGTCATCTTGCATGGTTTCGCATCTGATTGGCTCGGGCACTTGCCCACAGGCTGGCCTAAAAATTCTGCCTGTTGTTTTTCCCCTTATGTTGGTATTTTTGCAGTGTCCTGATGAGTGCAAAATGAAAAGCTTCGACATGTCTCCTTTGTCAGCAATACTCAAGTTCTGTACTACCAAACAACTAAATGGCTGTGGTGATTGGAGGTCAATCGTTTCAGTTCCAGGACATTGTTGCAGGAGTTCTTCAGGGTAGTGTCCTAGGCCCAAAAATCTTCAGCTCCTCCATATTCACAGTGACCTTCTCGCCATCATAAAGTCAAAAGTGGGGATGTTTGCAATGATTTCGGAATGTTCAGAATCATTCGTGACTCCTCAGATACTGAAGCAGCCCGTATCCATATGCAGCAAGACCTGGACCACATTCAGGCTTGGGTTGATAAGTGGCAAGTAACATTTGCACCACATAAGCTCAGGCAATGTCCATCTCCAACGAGAGAGAATCTAACCATCCCCCCTTAAAATTCAATGGCATTACCATCACTGAATCCTCCACTATCAACATCCTGGGGGTTACCATTGACCAGAAACAGAACTGGACCAGCCATATAAATAAAAACAGAAAATACTGGAAAGACACAGCAGGTCTAACAACATCCATGGAGAGAAAAATCAGAGTTAATGTTTCGAGTCTGTATGATTGTTCTTCAGAGCATATGGACTCAAAACAATAACTCTGTTTTTGTCTCCACGGATGCCGTTACATCTATGCTTTTCCAGCATTTTCTGTTTTTGTTTCAGATTTCCAGCATCTGCATTATTTTGCTTTTACCTCAGTCATGTAAATACTGAGACTATATGAGAAGGTCAGATGTCGGGAACTATGTGGAGAGTAACCCATCTCCTGACTCCTCAGATCTGGTTCACCATCTACAAGACATAAGTCAGAAGTGTGATGGAATACTCTCCACTTGCCTGGATGAGTACAGGTCCACAACACTAAAAAATCTCAACACCATCCAGTACAAAGCAGCCCACTTGATTCGTACCCCATCCACCACCTTAAACCTCCGCTGCCTCCACCGCCGATACACAGGGGCAGCAATGTGTACCATCTTCAAGGTACACTCCGGCAACTCACTAAGGCTTCTTTGACAGCAGCTTCAAAACCTGCAACCCCTACCATCTAAAAGTACAGAGGCAGCAGATACGTGGGAACACCACCATCAGCCACACATCATCCTGACTTAGAACTTGATTGCAGTTCCTTCGCTGTCACGGGATCAAAATCCTGCAACTCCCTTCCTATCAGCATTGTGGATGTTCCTGCAACACATGAACTGCAGCAATTCAAAGGCAACTCACCATTACCTTCTCAAGGACAATTAGGGCTGAGCAATAAATGCTGGCCTAGCCAGTGAAGCCCATATTCCATGAACAAATAAATTAAGAAAACCATTGTGCATTTAAAAACATTTACAAACTGTAAATAGCGTGCTGCATCTCACATATTTACAAACTTGATTTCCTGCTATCAATGATGTTCCCGTCCCGCAACTGTGGGAAGGTGACAAGCCAAAACCAGTCACACAATAGGCTTAGGGAGAACATAAGGGACATAGGTTTTGAAATGTCCACCAGGCTTTATTTTAAGTCGACAGGTTAAAAGTGATTTTGGGAGTAACTGAAAACCAGTTACTATCCTATCTATCCTAGGCAGAGCTGAGTTAAATGCGCTATTAGTCCCTTCTACTTTGCTCATCTCACCTTGTTTCAAATGCTCTTGCATATAGTGTACTGAGGCTGCTAATGTTGTTTTGAAACAATGTTGAAGGGTATGCTAAGCAGAAAAATTCTCCCTCCTGCCAATAAGTAGATTCTGAACCTTTACACAGATCCCCGGAGATTTCTGAGGGGATGCGGAAGGCATTGTATGGTTTCCGGATGTTAATAATTAATTTATGTAATTTTATAATTAAATTAATTAAGCATTTCACTAATCCTCTCCTATATTGGCGTTAACTTTTCCGAATGTATTGTTTTCTACCATTAGTTACACTGTGCGCAAAAAGGTTCTGCAGTTTGGGTCTTGGCCCATCACCTAAGTTTATAAATGAAAGAAAAATTATTGCTTTTAACTTGTCTATGGTTTAAAACTTGTATTAATAACTATTGCATCTACAAATAACCTGGTTGGTGTTGGCTTTGCTCTAATGCCTTTTCCATCATTGGCTTAATAACACCGAGGAAGTTTGGTTTATTTATTGGTGTTTATGATTGTGAGCAATATATGATTGGAGACTTGAACAATGCTTCACTTTACATTTAGTGCTAGGTTCAAGCTTGAGATCAGCAGCACTGCCATCAAAGATTATGCTATTCTGTATAACAATCACAGTCCATGTTCATGCCTACTAATATCCTACAGTAATCTGGATTTGAGCCAGTCTTTCAGAGGAAAAGGCATATATCTTCCAGCCACTGCACTTTGCGACTATAAATATTTCATGTAATAGAACATAAGTTGGTTTCTATTGGAAATTATAGCCCCAATTTTAATTCAGGATGAGATGCCAGAATGGAGCTTGAGGGTTCATCTTGACTTGTCGACATGAGGCTCAGACCATTTTAAATCTTGTGCCTCCACTCCATACTCCCAGTGTGACCTAGATGAGAATGACTTAGAGATCTATGAATGGAAGTAAGAGCTGCACAGCAGGAGACTGATGATAGGGATGCTCAGAGACGCTCCCCTGCAGTCAAGTAAGTACTTTGGAGTGGGGAACATGTGGACAGGATGTGATCAATCAGGTGGGGAATCCCTCTTGTTTCTCATCACAAAAGATTGAATTATTTTTAGCCTTCTTCTGCACCAGTTCCTGCAAGTGCCAGGCTTTTCTGCCAAGATCAGCATTGGACACGGAAAACATGACTGTTTGAATTTTTTTTTAGAAACTGAATGACATCATCAGACCGTGACTTTCATATTCCGATGAGGCACTCACCTATTTTGGGATAAGTGCCACCAACACAGCCTCAAAGGCATCTGCCAAAATGGCATGTGGCATGAGTGTGGCATGAACAAAGAGAGTGCCACACTGCTGGTATTTTGACTGCTGCATGTCCTATCCATGCTGGGCTTGGACAGTTAAAATTGGCCCTTCAGTATTCTGTAGTAGATATATAGTTAATTTTAGGCATAAACCTCTCCTGGGCAATTATATTTTATGTATATTATATTTTATGTACATTATGTAAAGCTTAGAACATGTGCTTCTACATAATTTTCTGCACATATAAAGATGCTGTACTTTTACTTGTGATTCTTTGTTGTAAACAAATACAAACTGAGCACACTGCCAAAGGCGAGGTAGCTGATATTTATGCATTAACCAGTTGTTTCATCTTGGACCCATTAAATGTTAAAAGGTTGTTTTGCATTAATTGCCCAAACAATATTGAATATGTAACAAGTTACCTTATTTCTTTATTATCAAACTAACTACAATTCATATGCCACTACAAACAACAGATTATTATGAAACAATAAACAAGTATTCTTCATTCCTGTAGCTTTACAATGAGTAGAAATAGAATGAATATTATTGAGATAATGTAATATGCAATAGAATGTGCTTACAGAGTGAAAACATAAAATCATACAGTACAGATGGAGGCCATTTGGTTGATCAAGACTGCACTGGTTCTTTGAAAGAGCTCTGCAAGTAGTCCCACTCCGCCACTCGTTTTCCATAGCTATTCATTTCTTTCTTCCTTTTCAAATAGATATCCAATTCTTCTTTGCAAGTTGCTTTGGGGTTCACTTCCACTGCCCTCTGAAGCACTGCATTCCAGATCATAGCAAAATTGCTCCTCATCTCCCCTCTGGTTCTTTCACCAAATATCTCGAATCTGTGCTGCAGTTACCAATGCTCCAGCTAGTGGAAACAATTTTTCCTCACTTATTCTATCATTTGATTTTGCTAAATAAATCATTCACTCTCTGGGTTTGTGGATCAGATGGTCAGGAAGAATATTTTGATTATTACTCCATTGGTGCAAATTCTTCATGATGTGATGAGGCGACAAGGCGCAATTTAGTTGGTGTCAATGTGCATGATATCAAAAGGCAACCTATTGGCAGAGGTAGCTACTTCCACTGTTAGAGCCAAGAAGATGTTTTAGTTCACTAGCTCATAGTTTTACTAGTACAGGGACAATACTAGAAGGTTGTAAACTGATGCACTGTAAAGTGTGGTCTTTTGCATATTAGCATTTGGCAATGTCTTATGCATTATAAATAAGACACTGTACAAAGATGATACCATGTAGAAACAACTGCCATTTAATTAAGGATGAAATAATAAATATTTAAGTCATTTGTTATGATATATGTTATAAAAAGGGAACAGGGAGCTATTGTAACATAAATAGACGGAGGATTTGTTCTGTGCACCATGTGATTTAATTGTAGACCATTTTACTGAGAATGGTCCTGAAATTTCATAGTTTACACAATCTACCAGCGTAAGTTTAACAGGACACTGGCAAAGCGTGCTATGAAATGAAGTAACTGACTGCAACTTCAACAGGAGAATGGGAGCAATCACCATCCTTCCCACCATGACCTCCACCCCCAACCCACCCCACCCCACCCCCAGCCAACCACATCCCAAAATCAATATGGAATTTCATAGTCAGTGGGGTTCATTTTCAAATTTGGCTGATAACTGGTGATCCGGCTGGGTTGTCTGTCCTCCTTTTGTACAACAGGTCTGATTTTCATGAAATGGTAGTCAGTGGGATGTTAATCAGGTGGGTCCTACAAGAGGCAGGTGTTCCATTCTAACAGATTTCTGCCCAGTTGAAAAATTTCAAAACTGACCAAACCCCACCTCCTACACACACAAAACCCTGTCCCTCCACAACACCTCCCGCAACCCCCACTCCCACCCCACCACCGCTATTGGAATAGTGCAATACTGTACTTAAACATTGTAGTGTTGCTGCCTGTCCTGAAAGTTGTCTCACACTTGTCAAGGAATCCAGGCTTACCTCATCTGTGAGTGGGGGCCTTGAATGCCAAGTGCCAACAGGCCTTGAGAGTTTGTGCATGTGTGGGCTGGGAGTGAGCAGCGCACACTCAATCCAGCCATCTGGGCACCTGCATAAAAAGACAAGAAAAAGGTGAAAAAACTCCTGTCATATGACCAGGACCAGACAGCCATAGTCAAAGGAGAGTCCCAGACAGGGAGAGGTCCCAGTTAAGAAGAAAGAGTAGGAAAAAAAAGGCTCCAAACAGAAAAAGGGCTGCGTTAGGCAGATTTTAAGTGCTGAGGCCTCCGGGGAAGCACTGGTAATTGAAGAGGGATCAGTAGAAACCATGGTAATCAAAGAGGGCCCAAACGAAGCCCTGGTGGTCAAAGGAGGCAGCAGAAGGTTGGCCACTTTGTGCTGTGGGCCATGAAGTAATTATCCTTGACCAGCTGAACTCTTCCATCTCATGTTTCATTCTCATTGGTCAATAGAATGGGGATGCTTCTTTGAAAATAAAGGATACATAAAAGATAAATGAATTTGATTTTAATATTCTGAACCACTCACAGTAGTGGAACCCAGCAGCAAATGGGGAAATCTGAAGATTGAGCAGTGCTTTCTAATGCAACCATTGAATTTGCTTATTACTTACGGGCTTCCTGACCTTCAATCGAGTGGTGTGAGGACAACACACATCAGTCTTTCTCAGCTCAACTATTTAAAGCAACATTGCTAGGATGAAACTTGGAGAATTGGAAAGGTGTTTAAACACAACCAGAACCAGGAGCGATGGATTTAAAACATTGTAAGACAGCACTACACCAATATCTCTCCAGGGATAATACAGTGGGCCTTAAGGGCCTGCAGGGAGATTCTGTTCTTGGCTGAAGGGAGCAAAAAGCCTGGCATAGAGAATAAGGGGGCACTGGAAGTCGTTGAAGAGGTCAACAGCACAATGTTGTGCCACACACCTAGATATAGCGTTTGAAGAGGTTTAATGACCTAATCAGTGCAGTGAAGGTGAGTGGTACAGCACATTCAATATATCCTGATGTGCATCATATCCAAACTCCCCTCACTCTGCTTCCTCCTCTTCAGAAGAGGAGTCAGTGCCTGGGGCTCCAGTTCTCACTATTATGCTATGTTGTGTAAAGCAAAGCAGAATACTATCATTCTGAATACCCAGACTGATACATAGTGAAGGCCCCCTACCAGATTCCACCCCCCTACCCCCCCAACATACCCCCCCTTCCCCCCACCGCCCCCCCACACCCCCTCCCCCTCCCCCACCCCCCCCACCCCCACCCCAGACCTCTGATCTATTGAGCGTACATCTTCAGCATCGGATTGCTTGTTCTATCACAGCTCTAGTATCAGACGGCTTTTATTGCACCTTTCCTGGGCATCATTTTCTGGGTCCAAACAGCTGTCTTCAGTCACATCTTCTTGTGGTAGCCCTTGTCTCCAAGGACAATCTTCTACCTCTGCTTCAAGCTGTGAAGATCTCAGAAGGGCTTAACTGGCACAGAATAAAAACATCATGGCAGCTCCCAGGGAATCTCACCCAAAAAAGTATGATGATCTTTTTGGATATTGTTGGATTAGAATTTCTTTCAGTTGATGAAGACCCTAGGGTGTTCTGAGAGTACATTGATTATGTTATGGATGCAAGAGGTGGGGCAAAATTATACCACTCCAAGCCTGACCACAACAGCGTATTTTTGTGAATTTAGAAGGATGAAGGTCTGTGCTTAACCATGTGTGTGCTGATTGCAATGAAATGAGTCTGGCAGGCTTTCTTGAGCTTAACTAAAAGGGGGTTCATTTTTGTTGAGTTAAAAACCCACCCAGATAGAGATATAAAAATATTAAAAAAGGTAAATGCACATCTCAGCCTTTGCAACCCACCTTCACATATATAAGTGTGCAAAATTTACAGATTATACTGTAGGTACTTACATTCTTAGCCAAGTTAAAGTTCAAGGCAGAAAGGTAAATTTAAAAAATGAGAGTTCACTTAATATGAGTCCTTTGCTGGTATCTGTGGTTATGGCAGGGATTTTTCATGGTGAGCTCAAAATTCTAGATGACGAGTTGAAGCTCATGTAAAACTTTAAATGCCACAGACAATTTATTTTTAAAATTTAATTCATCTTTTCCAAAAAAGTTGATCATTTTTGCACCTGAGGTTCCTTTTGATGAGAAGTTCTCTATCTCTGTGCTGGATTTTTACCTTCAATAGAGATAAGGCCTTGACCTGAGGGAGAATGGAAATGGGAGATTATTACTGCCCCACTGGCATATTTTCCAAACTACTGTTTTATCAGCTTGCATGCTGTATTAAAGAGATTTCAAAAATGCTACTTCAGTCAAATGACCTCCCTTCCTATAATGATTCCAGAATGTGTTTGCTTAGCTGATACCTGGACAGACTATTACTTTTGTTTCATAGCCTATAATGTGCTAGGTGTAAGCTTCTGAATGATTGATTATCCATCTTGATGAGATAGGAAAAAGACATTTCCATATAGCTATTGTGCTAGTAGATGTTTTGTCTCTGATTGAGATGTGCCTTATTTCAATGCAAATGTGAGGCCCAGTGCAGTTTTCAGTAAATCCTTTTGAAATAGTTCTTGACATCAGCAGTTGTAAAATTCCAGAGAAGAACATTGTCACATTCCCGAATTATAATTTACATTAGAATTTTCCAGAAAACTGGCCAATCTGCAACACCAGATGTCAGATGGCTTGTGGCAGCCACCTCAAGTCAACGTCTTTCTTGCTTTTAAAAAAGTCCTTTTTAAACAGTTCACTAGATGTTTGATCAGCTGGTGAAATAACAGATTGATGTCACTCATGCAAAAGTCACATCATTGTGACAATTGTCACATGTTTACTGTCAATGACACCCTGGTTTTGTGGGAAGCTGTACAGGATGGCCACTCATTCTGACTGACCTCATTGGTTGGGAAATGCACATATGTCCTAGCCCAAGCAAACTTAGTATCAGTCCCTTTAGAGATGTACTTGAGGGCACAGATTGTGAGACTCTTAAAACATCATCAGAAGATCACTGAGAGGAGCCAGAGGCAAATCTGTAGTTTCTGTGGTAAATTTGATGACCAGTGGCAATGCACACCAACCTGACCTATTTAGCAGGAGTTCTTCTTCCAGGTAGTTACAAATGTCAGCAACCACCTGACTCAAAACTCCAAGCCTCTTGAGGCATTGTTGCTTGATCAGGTCCAGGAAGCTTATCTTCTTCCTGCCCTCCCTCTGTTAGAAGGAATTGCCTCCTGCAAGCTAGAGTTCTGTACCCAACCCCTCTCTCCTATGGAACAACAGGATGTTGAGGAGAAGATTTTGATCCTGCTAGTGCTTCTCCTGCTGTTGTTGCTGCTTCTGCAATTGCTCATCTTTTTGATTATCAGAGATCTCAGGTATTGCTGTATAAGTGGCTCCTATGCTGAACTGCAAGTTGGCAATTGGACAGTGTAGATCAAATACAGTAGACTCAAAATTAGTGCAAATTGCCTCTAAAGCAGTGAAAGCATATTCTCAGAACACATCCCGTGAGTAAAAAGCCTTTCACCAAACAGGGGTAAGCACACATAGTTAAACTGAAGAATCCTATTTAAGTCAGCTGACAATGAACAATTTGCATATTATAATTGCTAGCCTTTCTGTCACATGGAGGTTTTCTACATACTGCAGATCATGTTAAGTTTAAAGAGGGAAGTGGGCTCCCATTTTAACTAGCCACTTGCCCACAATATGTTGTGCACTTTCCATATCTTGACAGCCACCTCTCTCAAAAGGCCACCATTGATGAGGAGATCCAACACTGAGTCAGCGACACCAGCTCAGTCTTTTACAAACTACAGCAGAGTTTTTTGACAATAAAGACCTCTGCGAGTCAACAAAAGTCCAAATGTACAGGGCAGTTGTTGTCAACATGGTCCTGCACTGTAGTGAGACCCAGAGTATGGGCAGAATTTTACGGCCCTGCTTCGGCGGGGATGGTGCCATAAAATGTGGCGAGACATTCTAAACTTAATTGGCTTCGGCAGGAATGTAAAATCCCACTGCCGTAAAATGTCACCCTAAGTGTCAGGAACACATAAGAGCAGTAGAGAAATTCCATCATTCTTCTGCCACATCCTCTGGATTCAGTGAGAGGACTGTTGAACGAATGCTGGTGTCCTTTATGAAGCCAGGCCCATAAACATTCAAGCAAAACCCCTGAAAAATCACTTTTGATGGACTGGGACACATGTCCAGATGGCCAAAAACCCACATCTCCACCAGGTCCTTCTCCCTCACATCTCAAATGGCTAATGTCACACTGGAGGACAAATAAAATGCTTCAAAGACACTCTGAAGCTTGCCATGAAGCGTGGGGGTATTGACCTTAAAGACTGGGAGGAGTTTGCATTCGGAATGACTACAACTTGTATATCAACCTGTAACAAGCTTTTTGAATCTCAACGCCTTAATGATGAGGCAGAGAGGTGCAAGAGAATAAAAGAAAAGAAGCAAATCCTGAATTCCAGATCCCACCACCTCATGGAATATCCTGCCTCCTGTGCCCAAAGCTCTGCAGATCGAGAATTGCCTGTTTGGTCACATGAACACACATGAACAGAAGCATGTGACCCTGAATAGATGTCACTTGGCTCGAGCAGCAACCAACAAGAATTGCTAATCTATCTGAGCCACATGGGTTTCCCACACGATGCAGATCATGTTAAGTTTAAAGGGGGTCCTGAACAAGTTGCTGTCATTGTCCTGATATGTCATTTTAACCAGCTGCCTGCCAGCAAATCCACCCACTTTTTTAAGTTAGAATTCTGTCCAATATTTTTGAGACTAAAGTCTTCAGTCTCAGATCTCCATCTTCAGTCCTTCTTGGTTTAATGTTACTGCTTTGTTTAGAGCTTTGTCTTGTACGTGTATAAAGGCATCTCTGTAAGGGCAGAAGGTGCAACCCAGCAGAGAGGAGAGTTAAAGGAAAGTAAGATTCTATGACTGTATTAGTCAGGGACAGATACATGTGTGTCACTCGATATGCAAGCCTCCCTGAAATGAAGGGAGGTGAGATTCAAGTTAACCAGCCCAAATACAGCTGGGAAGTGCAATTACCTCGGAGCAAAAATGCCCAGGAGTAATGGACAGCCCTCTACATATGTGTCAAATTACAAACATTCCAGGGCACTGTATTTAGGAGGCACTCCAAAGATGCGCTAGGGAACACCAGCGCCCCAACCCCCACTACATCCCCTGACCCAACCCCCTGGATGTTCCCAGATAAGGATTGCATGGCAATTGCCCGGGAAGTTGAAACTTCTCATGGTTCCAACTGTGTTGCAGCAATAGTGACCCAGAAAAAGTTAGAAGGATTAAAACTAGTTCTAACTTCTGGGTAGGTATTGTACTTACTCACCCAAACCCCCCCATGGGATGCCACTGACACCCTCAGCCCCCTAACAAACTATGAGACTCTCTGAACGACCCATTACCTCCCTGACTACCTCTCGCATGGGACACCTCCATACTCCACTATCACCTCCCCAGTTACCCCACCCTTAATCCCCACGGGACTAGCCCCTAAACCCCCACGGGACTACCCCCACAATACTCTCCCCGACTACTCCCCCAGCTCCTGACTCTCCTTCCCCCCAGGCTTGACCCAGCTCCCCCACCTCCCCCACCCCCTGCCAGGCCCAACTGGCCACTTTATCACTAGTGCCATAAAAAAGAGGCATGGCTTACTTACCTGACTGGGTACTTACCTTACTTACCTACAGTGACTGAGCTGCCCTTGACGGTAGGCCTCGGGAACCCACTATGCTGCACATATCTTACCTGGCCTGAGTTGGAAAGTTGGGCAAGATAGGATTGCCTGGATTTCTAGGTAAGTAATTTTGAATGGAGTGTCGATCTGACCCTATTACCACTCCATTGGAAGTTATGGCCCATCATTCCCCAAAAGGATGGCAAGGGAATCAATTCCTCCAGGCCAGCTCATAAAGGTGGGATAAATGCTGGAAACATTAATGACAACAAGTACATAGCATTTAATCTAATTTAATCTGTTCAATAAACAAACTACCTAATGCTGTTAACTTGTCAGCTAGCTAAGGAGTCTAATTCTACATCAATTGCACTAATTGCCATCAATCTCAAATATTGATGTTAGCTATAAAATTTTAATCAGCAAGCAGCTAATGCTGAATTACTGTGATGTAATGGAGCCTATTTTATTCATTTTCTCAGTTCACTTATCTACTCATCATTTGTACACTTAATGTTAATGTTTAAGTGCTGGCATTTGTATTTCTGATGGTAAGAAATAGTTGGAAAAATGTTTGATGATTTGGCAAGAAAGAATTAAGGGGTGTTTGTATCCTAATTGGAGGTTGGTGGAGTAAATCTAATACAATTCAACCTGTTCATTTATGATGGTTCGGTGAGACATATTTGGGCATCATTCATTCCTAATAATAAACTGGATTGTAAACCCCAGATGGCCCCTTGACAAGGTATTAAAGTATAGGCTGGAGGATTTATCAGTGCTTTTACAATTGAATGCAACTTAGTTGTTTGTTTCATAATCAAATCTCCAAAGAGTCTTCCCCTTTCTAACAGTTTTAGGATGGTGTTTTGAATGTACGTCTTGTACATCTTGAGGGGAACACATATAATTTTATTATTTTTGCTAATAGAAGCTCTAATTTTAAAAATATATCTTTTATTTTTACTGTTGGTTTAAATATTGAAGGGATAAATACATCTGCCACTCTTAATTTGTTAGAGTACATGGGTGCTCTCACTGGAAATTTTTTCATTATTTTATGAAATTCTGCCTCATATTATTTTTATTTGTTCTTGGGATGCAGGCAATGCAGGAAAGGCTGGATTTTTTGCTCTGGTACTGAGCCTTCTTTTTGAACTGCTTCAGTTCCTGGGACTATAATGTTTACTCGATGATATTAGGTAGGGGATTCCAGAACTTTGATCAATGAAGGAATTTTGCTTTCTGCTGAAGCAAAATGTAGGGACATTTTCAGGTAATACTGTTCCTGTGATGTCCTTACTTTTTTCGTTCTAGGTGGTCGAGCTTTCAGTGGGAGGATGGAAGTTGGGGTGAGATGGTTGCTGTTGAAATAATTGTGGCAACTTGGAACTACATTGTAATTCCTTCACTGTCGCTGGGTCAAAATCCTGGAACTTCCTTCCTAACAGCACTGTAGGTATACTCACACTATATGGCCTCCAACAGTTCAAGGAGGTGGTTCACCACCACCGCCCAAAGTGCAATTAGGGATGGGCAATAAATGCTAGCCTAGCTAGTGACACCAAAACCCCATGAAAGAATTAAAAAAAACTTGCCTCCAGTAGTTGGTTTTATTGCAGCTACAGTGCACTGATTGGAGAGGATATTGAATTCAATGGTAAGAGTATTCAAGTGGAATTTTTTTGTCAAGATGTCTGTAGAGTAAAAGGTTAACGTCAGGAGCACCTGACTCTGATAAAAACTATGATGCAATATCACATGAGTAATTGTGACTTTGTAGGAAGCAGAAGTACAACCTCGTGAAGACTACTGAAATGTCAGTAGGTCTGTAATTGAACATGAATGGTTTTTACATGTAACAGTCTACAATAGCATTCCTATGGTAACAGGCAAACCCCAAAGAAGGCCCATCTAGACCACAAACTAAAGACAAAACATGATGGTAGTAGACAGAGTGCAAAAGACCCAGAAAAACTTCTAGTGAAAACAGCAGCCCTGAATGGCATAGAAATCCCTGGAGAAAGGACAAGAAAAAAACAATTGAAGACTCAGCTGAGAACAAAACATTGTGGGTGCAGCAGATATAAGCTAACACACAGACCTGGAGTCCATATAGCAGTAAGTGCTGATCACAATCTACCAGATAAACCACTGAAGCAGAAATAGATCCAGAAGTGAGGACAAGCACGAAGTCTACATTGCAACTCCCAGAACCTTTCCAAAGTGCTTAAGGCTTGCAACAGTTTCAACACTGGGACAATTGGAAGAAGAGATTCTCCAGATACAGAACTGCTTCAGGTTTGCACAAGAAAGAACAAAAGGGTCAGGTCAGTACTTTATTCTAAGCAATAGGGTCTGTTGCAGATGATGTAATAGCAAGACAGGGAATCAATGAGGCTTCAAGATCAGACCATGAAGTCCTCCAGGTATTCAATACCTAAGTCAGTATTCAAAAAAATTTGATCACCAAACGAGCAAATTTAATAAGAGCAAACAAAAACTGAGTAAATACATGGGCTTGATCATAAATGACCAGTACAGACCAATAGAAAATTGTGACTATGGGATCCCCAGAAATGAATTAATATGTAATTGCATAGTAGTTGAGGTCTTCGATGAGACCCTATCAGATCCCTTGCAAAAAAGGGATGATTTAACTCTTACAAAGGCAGTGCAGATAGTGCAAAACACCGAGCTTAGGGAGAAAGACAGGGGAAAGTGATGTCCCTTGGAAAAGGATGATTGAAGCCATTAAATATGTCAGACAGAAAAGAACGCAGTGAAGCAAAAGCTCACCAACTGCCATCTTGAAATGCTCTTTGTGTGGAGAAAGTGCATTGAAGCAAAAGCACAAAAAATCAGGGAAAAGCATGCCAACCGCCAGCTTGAGATGCTGTCAGTGTGGTGGGGAAACATTGCACATGAGGGAAGAATACCCAGCTGGGGGAGCAGAGTAACACAACTGTGGAAAGGTAGGACATTTTAAAATGGTCTGTCAATCTAAAATACAGGAAAGAAGAAAATGTAACAAGGCCAGTTCAAAACCAAGAAGTGAAGAGCCACTGCAAAAACAAATAACCTTCCTAGGAGAAATTAATGAATCAGAAAATAATTATTGGAGCATTAAATTTAAAGTTGATAGAACTCCCTGGATAGAATTCAAGCTAGATGCTGGTGCAAGTATTTAGTATTATCTGATAAAGTAAAATGGCTTAATAATATCATGTTACAGTCATCCTTTATTCAGTTGCAAAATCCAGGAGGGACTACGCTGAAAGTAATAGGCCAACACTTGGCGAGATTAAGATACAAGGATAAAGAAATGATTGAACCCCTGCATGTTATACAAAACCAGGAATCATCATTATTGAGCAGAAAAACATGCTTGCAGTTGAGGGTGATTTTACAAGCTTGGTGAAATTGCTGACGAGCAGTCTAGTCATGCATTCAGAAACAAATTCCACCTCTATTTTTAATCTTAGGAAAGTTGAAGACAGAATGTAACACTAAGGAAAAGTCCCTAACTTAGTCTTGGACAAAGTCAAAAATGGCATTGAACACATGTTAAGGGGTCATCTCTTCAGTAACAGACAAAAGTGGTTTTCTGGAATGGTCACAGTATCAAAGCCCAATGGTTCAATTGGAATCTGCGTGGAATTGACTCAATTAAGCAAGTCAGAATTAAACAAGATCCACCCATTGAAATCAGTCAAAGAAAGTCTCGCCAATTTAGCAAAAAGCACCCTCTTAATGTAATTGGATGCAAACAGTGGTTTTTGGCAGTTGCGTCTGCGCAAAGAATCCAGATTCTTAACTACTTTTAGCACCCCACTTGATCATTATTTTAAAAATGGTTACCATTTTGAAATGCTCCTGCACCTGAGATATTCCAAAGAATGACATCTCAAACCATGGAAGGCGTGATATGCTATACATTCCCGTACACAGTTCATCAAGGAACGAACATGACCATTGAGTGAGGGCAGTCCTCAGGATTCTACAAAAAGCAGATTCAACACTGAAGCACACATATGCTTTGCAAATTCACATGATAAAATTCTTAGAGCACATTGTCCAAACCTGAAGCTGTTCTGTATCTGGAAAATCTCTTCTTCACATTGTCCCAATGTTGAACCTGATGCAAGCCTTAAGTACTTTGGAAAGGTTCTGGGAGTGAATTACTACTGACACACAGAAAACCGAGATGATGAGAGAATTCCCACAGCCTAGAATCATCACCAAATTACAGATTGTTTGGGATGGTCAATCAAGTAGGCAAGTTCCTATCACCTCCTTCAATTTGGTCCACTGTATTTTCTGCTCCCAATACGGTCTCCTCTACACTGGGGAAAGTAAACGCAGACTGGGTGACTACTTTGCAGAACACCTTTGCTCAGGCTGCAAGCATAACCCAGACGTTCTTGCCACTTGCCTTTTCAACGCACCATCTTGCTCTCCAGGTGTTCGTCCTTGGCCGGCTGCATTGTTCCAGTGAATCTCAATGCAAACTGAAGGAACAGCACATCATCTTCCGATTAGGCACTTTACAGCCTCTAGACTTAACATTGAGTTGAACAATTTCAGGCCACGAATTCCCTCCTCCATCTTGACCCCTTTTTAAATCCAATTTCCCCCTCAAAACAGGGCCATCTGTCACTTGCTCTTATGCTTTGCTTTCACAAAGCACTGACTCTTGTTCTGCTATTAACACATTCCACTACCTTAGCTTTATGCCACTATCAACACCTTCTTTAGTCTTTAACTCTACCATTAACACCCACTTTTTCTTGTGTCTATGATATTTTTGCCAAATTTCTACTGAGCTCCCATCTATCCCTGACCTTCTATTTTGCTCCATCTTCTCCAGCCCCTCTCAAACAGTATAAAATCCATCACATTTCTACTTCTGTTTAGCACTGAAGAAGAGTCATTCAGACTCAAAACACTAACTCTGTTCCTCTCTCCACAGATGCTGATAGACATGCTGAGTTTTTCCAGCATTTTCTGTTTTTATTTCAGGTTTCCAGCATCTGCAGTATTTTGCTTTTTATTGTAGTGTTTAATTAACTGCCACTTCTCTTCCAGGAATGCCTACCTTGAAGAAGTTAAACCAAATTAGGCAGAAATCAACAAACCATTATGAAAGCTGTTGAGACAAGGTCGACAGTGGTGCTGTAATGTGGACCAGCAAATTTTTTTTGACAAAATCAGAAATCTTCTAATTTCACCAGAAATTCTAACACACTGCAATCCAGAATTGCCAACAATTATAGCAACAGATGCATCATCTATAGGCTTTGGCATAGTGCTGTTTCAAATTCAAAAAGATGGACAAAGGAGACCAATTTATTGTGCCTCAAGATCTCTCTTGTAAATGGAGAAAAGGTATGCAACCATTGAGAAAAAAGCATTAGCAGACACATGGACTTGGAGGAAGTTTTCTGATTATGTCATCAGATTAAACTTTAAAATTGAAACTGACCAGAAACCTTTGGTTGCTCTTCTTAACCCAAAGGAAATTGCAAAAATACTACTTAGAATTTAACGTTTTAAATTGAGACTTGTGAGGTATGATTCCGTTACTGAATAGATTCAAAGAAAGTAGCAGATGACAGCAGATGCACTATCAAGAATGCCAGTGGAAGGGATCAAACAGGAAGATTTAAATTTTATTGAAAAAGTGAAAGCATATACTTCACTCATTACTAAGCATTTACCAACCACGCAAAAGAGGTTGCAAGAGATTAAGTAAGAACAAAAGCAGGAATATGAATGCATCCAAATAAAAGAGTATTGCCAGGACAGATGGCCAGATTATACTCCTAACAACTCAATATTCTGCCAATACTTAAAACAAGAGAAAACATCTCATAATCATTGATGATTCCTTGGTTTTTATTGATTGACTAGTCATCCCTAAACACTTTGATTCAACATTCTCCAGAAAATCTATTAGGGTCACTGGGACCTTGCCAAGCAACATGCCAAGCAAGAGCTCAGCAGTCAGTCTGGTACCTTCCACTTCTTCTTTGGGGCCATGGCAGCATCTGGGAATGGATTTATTTGAGTTTGAAGGCAAAGCTTTCATCATCATCATTGATCACCACTTCAGGTGATTTAAAGTGAGTAGACTGCACAACATCACGGCAGAGACAATCATTACATCACTAAAATGAATCTTCCCAATACATGGCATCCCAGACGTTGCATGTGAGACAACAGTCCTCAGTTTGCTAATGAGTTGTTCTACAACTTTGTACAGGAATATGGTTTCATGCACGTGACTAGCTCACCTAGATACCCTCAGTTGAATGGAGAAGCAGAAAGAGGAGTTTGAGCAATCAAAGCATGATTAAAAAGAACAAAGATATTAACTTAGCCCTTCTTAACTTCAGAATCTCACCACTGAAAAATATTTTCTTGCCATCAGAAGTATTGATGGGAAGATGGCTGTGAACACAACTTCCAGATCCACAACAAACATGCAATTTAATATTATCTCAGATGATCATGAGCGAATTAGCAAGTGTGAGAAGCAATAAAGAGACAGTCAAGAGTCAAACTCATAATTTCAACTTCAGGCACAGGGCACGAGACTTGAAAGTCTCGAAGTCTTGAGACTTCAGGCAACAGCCCACGAGAGAGTGTGGATACAAGATCAAGAGAAAGAAGGCATTGTACTAGAAAGAGCTCCAACACAGAGAACTTATAGAATTGAGGCTGACCAAGGAAATATCAGAAAGAACTGAAGAGCCTTGATATCATTAGGAAGGAAACCAATGGAACCTTAGACATTCCATTTTGATTCAGATGAAGACAAGGAACCAGAAACAAATAGGAACTCTACAACCACCCAGGTGGAAGAAACTCCTATGACAAGAGAGTGCAGTTCATCCTCAACTTCAAAATTAAATCAGGGAGATTGGTCAAGGCACCTTGAAGGCTAACCCTGTGAAGTCTGAGACTTTGGGTGGAGATGTAGGAATATATACACAATTGGGATAAAGACTTGGGGCTGAATTTTCCCCCCTTCAGGGAGGAAGTTGAATAGTGGGTGTGTACTTGTGTGCTTCCGATTGGTGCCTCCAAACGGAGGCGCGGCGCCATTTTAAGTGGGCGGGCCAATTAAGGCCCACCCAGCATGATGTCCGCAGGGAAGTGCTATGCGCTCCCTGTGTGAGCGGGGGGCGGGGGGAATCCCAAAATTGAGAGTGCGTTCTTTCGCACAACCGCACAAAAGAGCACACTCACCTCCCTGAGGCTAAGTGCTGCCTCAGGGAGATCGGCTATAAATGTCAAAAAGATAAAAATAGAAAAATAAAATTTCCCTAACATGTCCCCTCATGTGACAATGTAATTAAAGAACCTGCACATGAGTTGGGACATGTCCATAATTTTCACAAAAACTTTATCAAACTTTTTAAAAAGCTACATGAAACCTCATCCCACCCATGGATGAGGTTTCATGCTTTTTCTAATTTGCGACGGGGCTCCTGGCCTGCCTGCCAAACTTAAGGTTGGATGTGCAGGTCCTTTAATTACTTAATAGCCTCTGTCGGTGTCATTGACAGGTCGGTGGGCGCGCAGCTGATTTTGCTGCATCCCTGCCTTCCTGAAAATTTAAATGTGGCGCGGTGATGTCGGGAGTTCCCCCTGACATTACCGTGTGTCATTTTACGCGTTGGCAAGTGGGCCCCACCCCCGCTCGCCGACGTGTATAGTCCTGCTCTTGGGGGGAGCTGTAGAGTAAAGGGATTAACATCAGGAGTACCTGATACTGATATAACTGTGATTTAACTATGTCAAGGCTTTTATAGTGGAATAGTGTCCTACATTGACCATAATTACACAGAAGATAATAGGTTAATTGATTCAAATACCTTGATCACAGCAACATTAAACATAGCTAAACTACAAATGAATTATTAAACATGGCATTTTTTTGTAATTATTCTACTATCTAACCATGAGCTCTTAGGGTAGAGATGTCCTCTGGCTTTACAGCCTTCCTCAAGAATCTCAAAGGTCACATAAATAAGTAACTGAGATCTGGTGGGAAGCAGAAATACAACCTTATGTAAAGTTACTGAGATGTACATAGATCTGTATATAAACAAGAATGGTTTTTTATGATTAACAGTCTATGGTAGCATTCTTAGGCAAAACAGGCAAATCCTAAAGAAATCCCACTTAGACCCCAAACACAAGAGAAACAGTATCAAGATTCTTTTGTAAAATAAAAGCAAAATACTACAGATGCAGGAAATCTGAAACAAAAACAGAAAATGCTGGCAAAACTCAGCAAGTCTAGCAGCATCTATGGAGAGAGAAACAGAGTTAACATTTCGAATATATATGACCCTTCTTCAGAGCTGAAGAGAAGTTGAGGTATGTTGAAATTTATTCTGTTTAAAGGGCGTGGGGCAGGTGGAGCTGGATAGGAAGCCAGCGATAGATGGGGACAAAGGAGAGGTTGACAAAGATATCATGAACTAAAGGTTAATGGTAGTAGTTAGGGCTTAAAAAAGTGCTGATAGTGGCATAAAGATAGCTTCTTTTGTGTTACATCCATCAGAGAGTGCTGATTATTGCATAACATTGCTGACTTGAGACTTGTAAAAGCCTTGAGATATCAAGAGATAAGCTTTTGATTGGGTGCCCAATTTGTGTCTTACTCTAGTGTAAATATGTATTTATCAGTCATGACCCCCAAAGATTTGATAGTGGGGCTATAAGTTTGTGACTTTTGTTTCTTGTTAGCTATGAAAGTCCAAGAAGCAGTGCATGATTGTTAATTTGGTCAATGTAAGAATCTTGCTAAATATAAGAGTTCTGCTGTTGTATGTAAAAGCAATAGGAATGTAGAGGTTTTGGGAACTGATGACCATTGTCAGGTCAAGTTTAAAAATAAATGCTTGACACGAAGGACCAGGCATAAACAAAAGCTGTCAAAGCAGAGATAAGGAAGCAATATTAGTTAAAAATGCAACCCTTGAGATTCTTGAGGAAGACTGTAAAGCCAGGGGACATCTCTACCCTAAGAGCTCATGGATAGATAGTAAAATAATTACAAGAAATGCCATGTTTAATCATTCATTTGTAGTTTAGCTATGTTTAATGTTTCTGTGATCAAGGTATTTGAATCAATTAACCTATTATATTCTGTGTAATTATGGTCAATGTAGGACACTATTCCACTATAAAAGCCTTGGCTGTAGTGGCATTCTTATCTGACAGGTGAAAATGCACCACATGACCCTAGGCTGGTACAAAGCTATACTTTGGTTTTCATGTGTAGTTAGTGCCTTAAAAGTGGTTACCTTTCTTCAAAATGTATAACACATTTATGTACCTTTTTGTTCTATGAGTTTAAGAGATGAATTTTGCAATCAGTTTTTGTATCTATGTAGTTCTTTTGGCTTTTATTACTTATGAACGGTATCATCCTGTGTTTTATAAGTGTATCTTGCTATCTTCACTTTAACACACTGATTGTCCTTAAGCATTGATATATATTTGTGTAGATTTTAGGTATGAAGTGACTTTGTAATCTCTGAATCAAGTCAAGTCTGCGTACCATGTTATACTTTTTTAATTAGCTTCGCTCCAAGCACAAACAGGGACTATGAAAACATACATTAGCAAAATGCAGAAAAACACCTGTCTTAATGGAAATTCTACAGGATACCAATACACCAATTAATCATTTGGGATGATAGGCCCAGAAGTTAATTATTAGTACATTGACACCTAGAGCGTCTCTAATCTCAAATAAGCAAATGACAAAAATATCTTGAGGCATCCCATTATCTCAGAAGCAAGTAAGAAAACTTAATGAAATAAAGGAAAAAACTATAATGAGAGGGACACCTCACAGGTAATAGACACTTTAGGGAACCGGTCAGGATGTGGTAAAGGGGAGTGCTATTTACCTTTAAGATAGTGTAGTTAGTTGACCACATGACTATCTTGACTAATCACTACGCAGCGCAGGCTTCTTGGGTAGCTAAGTCTAGAGCTGGAGTTGATTGAAGAAGCACACATGGTGACCACTGCTCTTAGTTTCAGTAAACTACCAGTGTATGTTCAGTTGATCGGTCTATCTGCCTATATTGTTTCAAGCACCAACTAATGTGTTAATATCAAGGGCACAGTTATCAAGGACCAAGCGAACCTGATAACCAAAAACATAAAACAGGAGATAACAGAAATTGACACCGATAGATGACCATCACCCTTAAGAAACCTATCAGAGGCTGATCATGTGCTGCCTGAGCCAATCAGAGCTCAGAAGCACAATTGATCGTATGCATGGGCTGGGTCTAAAAGAAAATAAAGAAAGAGCGCTTGGTACCTTTCAGCATGCAGCTCAAGGAAGATCAACAGGAAGAAGAGAGACCACAGTCAGCAGAGCACGGCAAGAGGCAGCACCACCAGTTAACTGGAGGATTGTGAGCTTGTGTTCCAGAGTGAACTTACTGCATTTCACTGCCTTTGTTAAGTATGACATTTTTGTACCTACTGTGATTTACATAATAAATTCTGTAAAGCTGATGACAACATAATAAAACCAATGTGGTCTGTAGCAAGTCTGAACTAAGGGTCTCCTTTAATATCAGCTCTCCCAGCTCAGTCTGACAATTGTATTTGACCTGAAATCTTACAAGGTGTTGGCGGTGATGGTGCTACTGAAGGTGTATTGGCATAATGTACACCACAAGTCCTTTAAAAGTGCATTATATTTTTGACCCAGAATCAATTTCATTTTACTAGTTTCCTCCCCCACTTTAACTTATTGACGCCTACTGAGTGCAATAATCCTCTGACACCTCACCCATTTGAAATAAGAATGTGAGTTTTGCAAGTTTATTTTGTTGAGTAGAATCATAACAAGCTTGGTCCTATCCCTTGTGACATACTTCCACTTGCTAGCAGAATCACAGGATAGCGAACAAGAATGGGAAAACTGACTGATGTTTTCTCTCTAACCAGAAATGTTGAAGATAACTCACCTACAGCTATTCCAGCTGATAATCAGTAAACCTAACAGCAATTCTTAGACTTTATGGGGTTGACAATTTTGTCTCTCTCACAGGAATTTGTAGAAATTCAGCATAATAAATTATCTGTTCTAAACTCAGAAAATATACTTAGCCACATTTTAACATAAATAAAGAACAGCAAATGCAAAATGTGCACTGAAGTCCCTGTAGCTGAAATGTGAGTGCAGAATCAAGCGCTGTTGGAGTATAATTGGAACAATGCAATTTTATTTAGCATAATACACCATCTTCTGAAACTAATGTGCATTCTTCTAGTTGAGGTAACATGAATGCTTAATATGAACTTTCATGCTGTAAAGGTTTATAATGAATGGAGGGAAGCTCTTATAATAATTGAATGACGTATTTGTGAAATAAGTAGATCATTAATTACTTGGTTCAACCATTAATCCATTGTATCACACAAGTTATGATGAAATATTGTGAGCAATGTCAAGAATTATTGCATTATTGTGGTGCTGCTGACTTTGAAGCACCTGATTGATAATTTACATCAAACCATTCGAGAGCTTTAGCATAGAGTAGATCAGATCCTATAAGACAAATTTGATATGTGGATATGTTTGTGTGAGATGGGCAAAATGATTGAATTGTATTTAATACGTTGGGGATGACTTTTGTACTGTTGCAACCTTATGCTGAAAAACATTGCAGTAGCAGGAGGAAAATTGGAATGGAATTGACTTAGCCCTTGTTTTGATTTGATTTCACAACTTGATCTAGGTGGCTAGTGCTCCCAGTGGAAGCAGATAAGGGCTTTGAGGATGAATGCATAACAGTGGCAGATAGCATAATTACCGCTACCAGCATTGTTTTCATCGCAGTTCGCGTTGTTAAGGTTAGTTCAAGATCCTGCTCACAAACCATGTGCTGTAAAAATTGGGAATTTGGAGATCCTCAATTTGGAGATCCTCATCAGATAAATTACTAAAATATTTTTGGAGACATTTTTTGATTCAATCACATTGAACTACTGAGATAATTTTAAAACATTCTGACCCAATAAATGTCTTCTGACAAAGTACTTTTCCTTCATGGGGGTCTTTCTGAAATGAGAATGAGAAATTAGATGAATAGCTGCTCGAGAAACAGAGTGGCAGCAGGGAGAGCAAATAGACCATATGGCCCCTCGAATCTGCTCCACCATTAAATATAATCAGGACAAATCTTCTACCTCCACTCCACTTTCCAGTCCATTCCCCATATCTTTTTATTCCCTGAGAGATCAAAATCCTATCTATCTCACCCTTAAATATACTTAATGATGGAACATCCACAACCCTCTAGGAAAGAGAATTCCAAAGATTCACCACTCTCTCATTGAAGAAATTTCTCCTGAATGATTGAACCTTATCCCGAGATTTTGTTCCAGATTTCCAAGCCACGGGAAACAACCTCTATGTCTACCGTTTAGGGGAAAAGATACTGTTCTCTGCAGCAAAGACAGAGAATCCTGAAGGCTGTTTTGCCTACCTGGTGCCAAGGTTAAGGACATCTCTTCTGGGGTCAAGAGGAACTTGGAGTGGGAGGGGAAGGATCCGGTTGTTGTGGTCCATGTAGGTACGAACGACATAGGTCGGACTAGGAAAGAGGGACCACGAGCAGCTCGGGGCTAAATTAAAAATCAGAACCACAAAGGTAATAATCTATGGATTACTACCAGAGCCACCTGAAAATTTGCAAAGGGTAAATCAGATTAGAGAGGTCAATGCATGGCTCAAAGTTCGGTATGGGAGAAATGAGTTCTGATTCATGGGGCACCAGTACTGGGGAAGGACACAGCTGTTCCATTGGGACGGGCTTCATTTGAACCATGCTGGAGCCAGTACCCTGGCGAATGGTAAAACTAGGGTTGTAGATAGGACTTTAAACTAATTAGTTAAGGGGGGGAGGTTCAATTGAAGGGAAGATTAAAAAATCATAAAGAACTGAGACAGCAGAGGTGCAGGTTAGTGAAGAAGCCAACAATAATCAAAGTGTGACAGGAAGGGGCAGAAAATATAAGCAGAAGAGTACAGCAGAAGTTAGAACCATAGTGAGTAATAATGAAAATAGTCAAAGCTTAAAGCTCTTTATCTGAATGCACGCAGCATTTGTAACAAGATAGCTGAGTTGATGGCACAAATAGAAATAAAAGAATATGACTTGATAGCTACTACAGAGTCAGGGTTGCAGGGTGACCAAGGCTGGGAACTCAATATTGAAGAACATTCGACATTCTGTGAAAATAGACAAAAAAAGAAAAGGAGGTGGGGTAGCTTTTTTAATAAAGGAAGGTATCAGTGCAGTGGTGAGTAGTGATATTAGGTGCAATAGATCAAGATGTGGAATCAGTCTGGATGGAAATAAGGAATAACAAAGAGAAGAAGTCGTGGATGGGAGTCAGCTATAGGCTCCCAAAGATTTGCCTCACTGTAGGACAAAGTATAAACTGGGAAATATTGGCGGCATGTAAGAAGGCTTCAATTGTCATGGATGATTTTAATCTGCATTTTGACTGGCCAAATCAGATTGGCAGGGGTAATGTGGAAGACACATTTTATAGAGTGCATCAGGGGTTGTTTCTTAGAGCAATACATTGCAGAATCTACCCAGGAACAGGCTATTTTAGATCTAGTAATGTGTAATGAAGTGGGATTAATAAGAGATATCATAGTTAAGGATCCTCTAGGGGTAGCGATTACAACATGGTAGAATTTCAAATTCAGTTTGAGGGCAAGCAACTCGGGTCTCAAACCAGTGTCCTCGACTTAAATAAGAGCAATTACAGGTGTATGAAGAAAGAGTTGTCTAAAGCGGTCTGGGAAAACGGACTAAGGGGAAGGTCAGTGGATGAGCAGTGGCAAACATTTAAGCAGATGTTTCATAATGCTCAGCAAAAATCTTTCCCGATCAAAAAGAAGGACTCGATGAAAAGGATGAACCACCCATGGTTAACAAAAGTGGTCAAGGAGAGTATCCAGTCAAAATTTAAGGCATACAAAGCGACAAAACTGTAGGTCACAGGATTGGGATTTTTTTAGGAACCAGCAACGGATGGCTAAAAAGCTAATAAAGAGGGAGAGAATTGAATATGTAAGTAAATTGGCAAGAAATATGAAAACACACAACAAGAGCTTCTTCGGCTATGTAAAAAGAAAGTGGCTAAAGTGAGCGTGGGACCCTTGGAAGATATGACTGGAGAATTGATAATGAAGAACAGGGGAATGGCAGATAATTTAAACCAATGTTTTGTATCGCTCTTTATGGTGGAAGACACTATAAACATCCTAAAGATATCAGATAAGCAAGGAACTAATGGGGGAAAGATCTTGTAATAGTCTTCACCACAAGGGACAAAGTATTTGACAAACTAATGGGACTAAAGGCAGACAAGTCACCAGGACCTGAGAGCTTACACCCAAGGATTTTAAAGTGAGTGGCTGCAGAGATAATAGAGGCATTGGTTGAAATATTGTAGAACTCACTGAATTTCAGGAGGGTCCCAGTGGATTAGAAAACTGCTAAAGTGACGTCCCTGTTCAAGAAGGGAGGGAGACAAAAAGCAGGAAACTATAGGCCAGTCAGCCTAACATCTGTCATTGGGAAAATGCTAGAGTCCATTATTAAGAAAGAAATACGAGGACATTTAGAAAAGCTTAATGCAATCAAACAGAGTCAACATGGTTTTGTAAAAGGGAAATCATGTTTCACAAATTTGCTAGAGTTCTTTGAGGATATAACAAGCAGAGCTGATAAAGGGGAACTGGTAGATATAGTGCATTTGGATTTCCTGATGGCATTTGATAAGGTGCCATATAAAAGGTTATTGGATAAGATAGGAGCTCACGGTATTGGGGATAATGTGTTAGCATGGATTGAGGATTGGATAATGCACAGAAGACAGAGTTGGGATTAATGGGGCTTTTTCAGGCTGGAAAGATGTAACTAGTGGAGTGCCACAAGGATCAGTCCAAGGGTCTCAATTATTTACTATTTATATTAATGACTTGGAGGAGGGGGCAGAGTGTAATGTATCCAAATTTGCTGACAATACAAAAATAGGTGGGAGGGCATGTTGTGATGAAGATAATTGGAACCTGCAAGGGGATGTAAATAGGTTGAGTGAGTGGGCAAAAACTTGGCAGATGGAGTTTAATGTAGGAAAGTGTGAGGTCATGCACTTTGCTAGGAAGAATCAAAAGGCAGACTGTTATTTAAATGGAGAGTGATCTGGGTGTTTTTGTACATGAAACACAAAATTAGCATGCAGGTGCAACAAGTAATTATAAGGCAAATGGTATTTTGGCCTGTATTGCTAGGGGGTTGGAGTTTAAAAATAGAGAAGTGTTGTTACAACTGTACAGGGAGTTGGTGAGGCCACACCTGGAGCACTATGTGCAGTTTTGGTCCCTGTATTTAAGAAAGAATATACTGGCATTGGAGGCATTTCAAAAGAGATTCACCAGGCTGATTCCTGGGATGCGGGTGGTTGACTTATCAAGAATGGCTAAACAGCTTAGGATTTTACTCATTAGTATTGAGAAGAATGAGATGTGATCCTATTGAAACGTACAAGATTCTCAGGGTTCTTGACAGGATAGATGTTGAGAAGATTTTTTAACTAGTGAGGGAATCTCAAACTAGGGGATATAGTTACAGAATAAGGGGACACTCATTTAAAACAGACACGAAGGAATTTCTTCTCTCAGAGGGTAGTGAATGTCTGGAATTCTCTACCCCAAAGAATTGTGGGGGCTAGATCACTGAGTATTTAAAGAGGAGCGAGATAGATTGTTGAAATATCAGGGAGTTGAGTGCTATGAGGACCTGGCATGAAAGAGGAGTTGAGGCCTGGGGCAGATCAGCCATGATCTTATTGAATGGCAGGTCAGGCTTGAGGGACTGAATGGCCTACTCCTGCTCCTTGTTCTTATATCCTTATGTATCACATCAAGCCCCTTCAAAATCATTTATGTTTCAATGTGATCATCTATTATTTCTTCTAAACACCAGAGAATATAGACCCAAGTTACATTCCCTCTTATTATTGGACATCCCTCTCATCGTAGACATCTATCTAGTAAACCTTTTCTGTACTGCCTCCAAGACAGAGGCCAGCATCTTCCGGTCGGTGAGCAGGGGCGGGGCCCACTTGCCAATGCGTAAAATGATGTGGGATGATGTCGGGCGTGCGTCCCGATGTCACCCCGTGTCATTTAGATTGTCAGTTCGGTGGGCGTGCATCCGAGCCGAATGCGCACCCACCGACCTGACAACAGTCTATTTAGGCCATTCAAAAAAAACAATTAAGCTCATTAGCGGAACTGCCCGTCCAACCTTACTGTTGGTGGGCAGGTCGGGAGGACCGGCAGCCACCTGAATAAAGATGAAACCTCATCCACGGACAGGATGAGGTTTCATTGCTGAATCAAAAAATTAAAAGATACTTTTAATTAACATTATGTCCATGTCCCAACTCTTGTAACACTGTCACATGAGGAGACATGGATGGTGAATGAAATTTTCACTGCAGTAACTTTTTTACTTTGGGAACCAACCTCCCTGAGGCTGCACTTAGTTTCAGGGAGATCGGAGCACTCCTTCACGCACAGGCATGAAGGAGCACACTTCCGATTTTAGGAATCCCCCGCCTGCACAGGAAGGACATAGGTCACGCTGGGCGGGCCAATAAAGACCCGCCCACTAAAAAATGGTGGCACGATTGGAGGGCCACCCGCCCATGCCCGCCCTTGGACATAACCCCCGCCCCCAACGGGGGGAAAATTTTGCCCACAATTTTCTTTCCTTATACATGGAGACAAAAACTGTGCACAGTATTCCAGGTGTAGTCTCATCCAAAGCCCTATAGAATTATGGCAAGACCCCTTTATTCCTGTACTGCAAAACCCTTGCAATAAAGGCTGAAATGCCATTTGCCTTCCTAATTGCTTGCTATGTATGTATACCAATTTTCAGTGATCTTTATACAAATACATCCACGTGACTTTGTTTGCTCCTTGTACAAGTACACCCAAGTATTCTATATATTTAAAAGTTTCACGCCTTTTTTTAAAAAGTTCTACTTTTCTATTCTTATTTCAAAAGTAATAATCTCAAATTTCCCCACATTATACTCCACCTGTCACCTTATTACCCACTCAGTTAATCTGTCGACATCTCTTTGCAGCCTCCTTGTGTCTTCCTCACAGTTTGCATTCCATCTATCTTTGTACTGCCCACAAACTTGGGTGCATCTTTCTCGGTCTCTGCCCAAGTCATTAATATTGATTGTAAGTAGCTGAGGCCTTGAGCATCAATATTTATGAAATTTCATTAGTGCCTGCCAACTTGAAAATGCCCCATTTATCCCTATTTTTTTGTCCATAAACCAATTCTCTGCCCATGCTAGTATATTACACCCAACTCCACAAGCCTTTAATTAGGTGTGCTGGACAGGAATCTTTAACTTCCTAATTGAGTTCCCAGGCCCAGGATTACAAACCAGCAATACTTTAAGAAGAAGGTTTCTCTTCTTTAGTGAGATTGTCACCGAGTTGTGTCAGCTCATGAAAGAAGGCCTACAGCCAGCTTCCAACGCTAGCACCAAAAATGTTAACATCAGTTAGTCTGCACTTTATGTTTGCAATAAGGAGGTGATTGTCATATTTGATAGAGCAAACACCATCATCACTTCGTCATGGACAACTGGAATCAGCAAGAAAGGGCTTTGGGGTTCACAAATATTGCAAACTTCTCCCAAGACTAAATGATCATTAACTGCACCCATATCATCCTTCACATGACCCCACTTCCTTCATGAATCACAAAGGGTAAACTCCATAAATGTGTAAATGGTATTTGAAAAAAAAAACAACACTTCATGCAGGTCTGTGCCTGCTTTCTACAGAGGCCATTATACATTTATGTTGAGACAATTCTTCAGTCACCACCACCCTGCACAACGATTGAAAGGATAGCTGCCTGTAGCCAAGGGTTCTCCCCAGCATATTTAACTTGTCCTCTCAAGAACCAATTCTCAGCAGCTGAACTGCACTGCAATCAGGTGGTATTGTTTAATTTGTGCCTCAACAAGCAGACTATATTGTGTAATAGAGAGTGAATTGGTGTATGTATGACAGGAATGTGCACTATCTCTGAATACTTTGCTGAAACATGGGAAGTAGAAAGATGTCCTCCCATAAGAAGGATTCTGTAATAAAACGTGAACAAGCAGACTATCAGAGTTGTCAAGCAATGCCTGGAGAGTGTTGGTGGGATTCTGTAATAGAGCCTCATCTCAGATGATCACGGTAGCTAGGGCTGATATGTGTTAAGTAACATTTGTGCCACACAATTGCAAGGCAATGACCATCTTCAACAAGAGAGGATCTAACTATTTCCCTTTGACTATCAATGGCATTACCATTGCTGCATCCTCCACTGTTAACATCCTGGGCATTACCGTTGACCAGAAACAGAACTGGACAATCCACATAAATGCTATAGCTACAAAAGCAGGTCATAGTTTAGGAATTCTGCAGGGATTAACTCATCTCCTGACTCCCCAAAGCCCGTCCACCATCTACAAGGCACTACTAAGTCAGAAGTGTGATGGAATACTCCCCACTTGCCTGGATGAGTGCAGCTCCAACAACACTCAAGAAGCTTGACACTATCCAGGATAAAGCAGCATGCTTGACTGGCACCCCCATCCATCCTCCTCCACCATCCACTCCTCCACCACGAACACACAACGGCAGCAGTGTGTACCATCTACAAGATGCACTGCAGTAGCACACCAAGGTCCCTTCAACAGCACTTTCCAAACCCGCAACCTCTACCACCTAGAAAGACAAGGGCAGCAGATGCATAGCAACACCACCACCTACAAGTTCCCCTCCAATCTACACACCATCCTGATTTAACTATATTGCCATTCCTTCTCTGTTGCTGGGTGACAATCCTGGAACTCCCTCCCTAACAGCACTGTGGGCCTACACCATATGGTCTGCAGCAGTTCAAGAAGGCAGTTTACTACTACCTTCTCAAGGTCAGTTAGGGATAGATAATACATGTTGGCTAAGTCTTCAATGCCCACATCCCATGAAAGAATTTTTTAAAAAGTTGCATGCTGTATCGGGCACTACATAGAGCCATCATTGGATTAAGGATGTTTGATGAGGAAGAGGACACTGATGGTGTCGAGAATGACAGCAGGAGATTTTTGACAATAGTTTGTTGAAGAGTGCTTTAGCTGAACGATCGCTTGTGCCCAAAATGTTTTCCAGTCCTTACACCCACAAAATACCAAGTCTGCCCAAAGATTAACATTAATATTTGTGTTAACTAACATTTCAGAGTTATCAGCTACTGTAAGGATCCTGCACACAAAGGTTAAGGGAAAAAAAAATTCTTGCACAAATGCCTTTGCATTAGTTATCACCTTAGGCCTAATGAGCCCTGGTGTCTGGCATAAGTTCCCTTAACTCCTATAGTTTTTTACAATCTTCTCCGCTAAGGATGGCAGACAAGCAGATATAAAGCTATCGTGTATCAGTCAAAGTTTCATAGATGCTCATGGTTTTTCGCATCTGAGTTCTGGGCTGAGAAGTTCTGGTTGGAGAGTTAATTAACTCGATGATTGACAAGGCAGTCTGGTCCACCTGAATTTCTGAAACAAGGACATGCATTGGTAAATGAGGTTTGAAAGTTCAAGTGTGCTGTCATATTGAGATGTTGCTCCATTTTTAATTCCTTTTGTCGGGTTACCCCGTCATTGAGTGGTGCTCAACACCCTACCTACAGCAGGCAGTACGAGGTCAGTGATCTGGCTAAGTTCCTTGCCCATTTGCTCTCCCAGCTTATCAAGGTGGGAGAAATAATTGAGCCCAAATGTATACGGCCGCTCTATGACTTCCCTGAGGGATGATATTAATGATGTCACAAACTCATGTAGGGAATATGGTGCAGCATGCATAAAGGTAACCATACACTTGATGTTTAACTGCATATATTGATGCTATGCACAGAAACCCTATTCAAGATCATAGTGAACATGTGAAATTCTGCAACATTAAGCAAAAGCTCCCTGGCAGGCAGTTCATACATTGAGCAACTACTGATGCAGGAAATGCATATTTCTTTAAAAGATTGTGCACCTCATCTACGGGTATAAAACTGGGCTACTTTGACGATATAATGTGAAATTATCCGCATGTTTGATGTCTGCAACTGACACCCCTAAGGACTAAAATAAGCCTTTTCCAGCATTTCACTTGCTTTGCTTTGTCTGAGCAGCTTCTTGTTCCAACGTACTACTCTTCCCAAAATACTTAACTGGCTGGCACATATGCCAGCTAATGAGGCAGCAGTTTGTGTTTGCTATTGTGTTTCCCTGGAGCTGTAAACAAGCTGTTAAAAATGAAATAAAAGCAAAATACTGCAGATGCTGTCAATCTGAAATAAAAGCAGAAACAGCTTTTTTCTGTTTTTGTTTCTGTTTAAAAATGAAGATGGACTGAATGACAATTTAATGTTGAAGGGCTGAATTTTCCAGACACAGAATACTTTCAACAGTCGGCATTGTTTATGGGCCCACAACTCCAACACCAGAGCAGCATGCTTTGTGGGTCAGTTTTCCAGAAGGCAAATTATCAACATGCTGTTATTGCCCAATTAGGAATGATCAGCAGGTTAAGGAGGAAGGAGAACCAATCAGTGAATGGGCAGCCAGCACAGCAACTGTATTGTCAGTGTTGCTGAAGTGCCTAAAGCCTCAAGGAGGGCAGAATGAAAATGCTGCAAGGAAAACGCTGAGGGAACCTGTAGGCTTCTCTGCACCACAAATACAACCTGTGAGCAGTCTACAGAAGCCACTTTTGCAATGGCACACCTCTGCCTGCAGATGCCTTTAGGCTTTCATTTGCATCAATAAATGTCAGATCGTATTATTTTCATGCTGCTCTAACCTTGTGCAGTGTGCCCACTTCCTCTGAGTAGCCAAAGTTCTGACACAGAATGAGGCCCATATGATCCCATCAAAATTGCATTGCCCTTGAAAACTTGCTCTAATTACCCATTTAACAAGCTTAATTGTCTTCTCTCTGCTGCTTTGTGGATTGCCATCACCATACAGAAGCCACCTCTGGGAAAAGCACAAGAGGTGGGAACACCTTCTTGTTTTTAAACCTTTCCATTGCCTCATCCCTCCCTATCTCTGTAATCTCCTCCAGCCTACAACCCTTCAAGTTTTCTGAGCTCATCCAACCCTGACCTCTTTTTAATGCCCGATTTTAATTGCACTACCATTGGTGGCTATACCTTCAGCTGCATAGGCCTCAAGCTGGAATTCCCTCTATAAATCTCTTTACCTCTCTACCTCACTTTCCTCCTTTTACGATGTTCTTTAAACCTACTTCTTTGGACAAGTGTGCTACATGGGATAGATTTTGAACAGATCTATCAACTCAAAACAGGGCATCTGTGAGGCACTGTGGGCCATCAGCAGCAGTGGAGTTGTATTAAACCACAATGTGTTCCAGCAGATCTTCCATTCTGCCATTACCATCAAGCTGGGGATGGGGGATGGGGGATGGGGGTGGGGGGAGCGGTTGGGGGGGGGTAGCAGGGGGTGGAGGGTGGTGGGGAGGGGCATGGATGGTGGTGTCAAACCTGGTTCAACGACGAGTGCAGGTCCACATGCAAGGTGCAGCACCAGGCTAACCGAAACAGAAGGTATCAACCAAGTGATAGAGCTAAGCAATCCCACAACTAAAGGATTAGATCTAAGTTCTTCAGTCCTGCCACATCTAGTCATGACAATTAAACAACTAGCTGGGGGAGGAGGCTCCACAAATATCCCTATCCTCAACTATGGGGGAGCCCATCTCAACAGCACAATAGATAAGGCTGAAGCATTTTCAATCATATTCAGTCAAAACTACCAAATGGATGATCCATCTCGGCCTCCTCCTGAAGTCTCCAACATCACAGGTGCCAGTCTTCAGCCAATTCAATTCACTCCACATGATATCAAGAATGGCTGAAGGCATTGGATACTGCAAAGGCTGTGGGCTATGATAACATTCTGACAACAATTCTGAAGACTTGTGCTGCAGAGTAAGCTTTTCCAGTAAAGGTGCAACAGTGACACTGGGAAGTTCTCCAGGCATGCCGTGTTCACAAAAATCAGGGCAAATCCAACATTCCATTAGTCTACCCTCGATCAAAATGATGGAATAGCTTGTCGACAGTGCTTTCAAATGACACTTATTCAGCAATAACCTGCTCACTGACACTCTGGGCTCCACCAGGGTCACTCAGCTCCTGGCCTTATTACAGCCTACATCCTCGCTCCAAACATAGACAAAAGAGTTAAACTCAAGAGGTGAGGTGAGAGTGACTGCCCTTGACATCAAATCAGCATTTGACTGGTGCAACATCTAGGAGCCCAGCAAAATTGAAGGTCAATGGCAATCCGGGGCAAATCTCTTTACTGGTTGGAGTCATACCTAGTACAAAAGGAGATGATTGTGGTTGTTGGAGGTCAATCATCTCAGCCCCAGAACATTGCTGCAGGAGTTCTTCAGGGTAGTGTCCTAGGCCCAACCACCTTCAGCTGCTTCATCAATAATTTCCCTTCCATCATAAGGTCAGAAGTGGGGATGTTCACTGTGCAATCATCAATGTTTAGCACCGATACTGAAGCAATCGTGTCCATATGCAGCAAGACTGGACAGCATTCAGGCTTGGGCTGATAGGTGGCAAGTAACAGTTGCATCACACAAGTGCCAGACCATCTCCAACAAGAGAAAATCTAACCAAAAAGGAGGTATCAACCTAGTGTCAAAGCTAAGCAATCCCACAGCCAAAGGATTAGATCAAAGTTCTTCAATCCTGCCACATCCAGGTATGAATGGTGGTGGACAATTAAACAACTAACCGGGGGAGGAGGCTCCCCCGGCTAATGACTTTTAATGACATTACCATCACTGAATCTCCAACTGTCAGCATCTTGGACGTCATTGACCAGCAACTGAACTGGACCAGCCATATAAATACAGTGGCTTTAAGAGCATGTCAGGGGCTGGGAATTCTGTGGAGAGTAACTGACTCCCCAAAGCCTGTCCACCATGTGCATGGCACAAGTCAGGAGTGTGAGGGAATACGCTCCACTTTCCTGGATGAGTGCAGCTCCAACAAGACTTGAAGTTCAATACCATCCAGCACACAAAGCAGCCTGCTTGATTAACATCCCATCCATGACCTTAATTTACTCCTTCAACCAAATCACAACTGCACTGCAGCACTCACCAAGGCTCCTTTGACAGTACCATCCAAATCTGTGACTCTGCCAAATAGAAGGACAAGGTCTGCAGATGCATGGAACCACCTCCTCATGTTCCCCTCTAAGCTATGCACCATCCTTACTTGGAACTATATCACCATTCCTTCACTCCTGCTGGGTCCAAATCCTGGAGCTCCAGATCTAACAGCACTGTTTACCTACATCACATGGACTGGAATGGTTCAGGAAGGTGGGTCATCACCACCTTTTCAATGGCAATTAGGGATGGGCAATACAGGCTGTCTTAGCCAGTGATGGCCACATTCTGCAGAAGAATAAATTTAAAAAATCTTCTGT
Organism: Carcharodon carcharias; assembly: GCF_017639515.1. Classification (NCBI taxonomy): domain Eukaryota; kingdom Metazoa; phylum Chordata; class Chondrichthyes; order Lamniformes; family Lamnidae; genus Carcharodon; species Carcharodon carcharias. Next base: position 42,523,817 of record NC_054478.1, on the reverse strand, counting down.
CATCTCATCTCCTATCACCTTGTGTGGCTTGGTGTCATTTTATAACCTCTTGTGAAGCACCTATTTATGTTTTATTACATTTCCAGTTTGCAGCAAATACCCTTTGCATCAGGCTGTATTACATGACACTGCCATTTTGTTTTCAGTATCTGTGGGATTTCTTTTTTGCATAGTATGACAAAGGATGGACCCACAGAGCTCTTCTTTCTTTCTGCAACAAAAAATAAATTACATTACATGAAAATAGGATGTGAAAATTATTGCACTTATCATGTGCAACACGTCCCTATGCAGTTACAACAATAATGCACATGAGTAAACTAAATTGAGGAATATTTTATATAATCCCAATATTCAAAAAGGAAATGAGACACGGGTTAGGGAACTATAGACGAAACAATTTAACATAAGCAGCAGTGGAAATACCCGGCAGAATTTTACGGGATACAAAATGTTAATCCAAAGGACATTTCATGCAGCCCATGAAGTGAAGCCAGCACACTTGTAGAAGTTATAGGTCATGCCTCAGAAATGGGTTGGAATTCTAAGAAGTAACCAAGTTAGTTGGTGAGGAATATGCAGGAAATGAAGTATTTTTTCTTATTTCTGATTAAGTTCAATACCTGAGGTTTTAAAGGGCTTAAAGCCATGCAGAAATAATGATGCAATTGCTTGCTACCTTAAAATTAATTTGGTCATAGAAAGTGAAAAATATTTTCATTAATAGATAAGTTTCAGTTTCAGGCATAAAAGATCCCACAACACCATTCCAAAAACTGCAGAGGAGTTTCACTGGTGTCCTGACCAATATTTCTCTCTTAACCAACACTGGTGAAAATAAAAAGACTGGTCATTTATTGCATTGCTGTTTGTGACCTTTAGCATGTAAACTGACTTGCCATTAATTCACAAATGTCATTTTGTGTAACCTGCCCTTCCCTTTGAATAATAATTGTGCCTAATTTTCTCTTGCAGTCCTCATAATGCAACCGTCTGGAAGCTATTCTATTATAAACTCTCAGTATCACATTTCTTTGCGAATGTAAATCATTTTTATGTTAATAACTCACATGAAGGACAGTTGTACTTTCCACCTATTATAAACATTATGTGGGAGGCATATAAATAGTTACTGGCATCTAGTGCTACATTGTCCTTTTAAAGCATAGATTCACTACCCTCACCCTTCTGCTTAAGCTTCTTGCATACTGATATCAAGGACTGACGATGACACTATCCATTTAAATTTTGTTTCAGCTCTGGATTCAGAACTAATCATTTATTAAAGCTGTATGGATTTTTCCTGTCTGCCTTGTTTTCAGAACTGTCCTTTTATTAAATGCATATGGATTTTTGAGTCTCGGCCTTGTAATCAGACAGTTCTTTACTAAACCCATATGGAATCTTTTCTGCCTCAGCTGTGTATTCATAAATACTAATTTGGTTTGCAGTTTTTTTCTCCCTCTCTAACTCACTTTGTCTGTGTTCAGTTCACATTTCCCATTCCATCAGTCTCTATCAAACTCCATCACTCCTCTTGCCAGTTGTCCATATTCTTCATGGTCATCATCTTGCCTTCCTGGTCAGCCAAATACTTCAACACCTAAAAGTCCACATCTCAACCAATTGTAATTTTTTCACCCAGTTGCTTTTCCTGGCTTTTGTGTGAAGGAATCAATATTTTCTGATTTTTTTCTCTTTTTTTTTGTAAATTAGCACCTGTATGTGTGACCTTTGGTTGACTGGCGATTATAACAGTCAAGGTATAGAATATGTAACATTTACGGTACAGAATATGGTAAGGATTGGTACATTTAATCTTACCTTGGAATAGGGATAGAACCCTGTTGGGAGATAGTGACAGGCCACAACGATCAGTTCAATGTGCAGAGTGAACGGGAGCCTGTGAAGAGCAGACAAAGAGGGGCGTCAGCCCCATGCACTAAAGCGCTGCCATTAGCTCCATGCTGCTAAGCGAGCTGGGGCTCAGGGAACCCCAGGAGGTGTTGGTAGCTCCACACTGCTAAGAGTTGGGGCTTGGGAAGCCCAGGAGCAGGATTTCACTGATGCAGCAAAGTGTTGGGGTTCAAGGCAGCCCAAAAGCAGTTGTCGGCAGCAGTGTGACTGAGAAGCTGTGTGTTGACGCTGGAGGGTAACCAGGTCAACACAAAGGGGCTGTAGGCTCAGCTCCGCTAGAAAAGAGAACCAAGATGATTGGGCTTGGGAGCAGATTTGAGAAAAAGTCTGGAATAGTGTGCCTTCTGGGTTAAGATTGTGTGCTGGAAATCGGGTAGATCTGAGCTGCTGTCAGTCGAGGATCAGATTAACTCTCTGAAGGATAGGAGCTGAAATCCCTCAGGAGTAAGACAGAATTTAAAAGAATTTTGGTGTCTCATAGTGATGACTGAAGTCTGAGTTGGTTGTTGAAAAATGATATTTGTTCATGGGATGTGGCTAGGCCAGCATTTATTGCCCATCCTTCTTTCAGAAAGCATTTTAAGAATGAACCACATTGCTGTGGGTCTGGAGTCACATGTAGGTCAGACGAGGTGAGAACAGCAAATTTCCTTCCTTAAAGGACATTAGTGAACCAGATGGGTTTTTACTAAAATGGTTTTGTGGTCATCATCAGCCTTTTAATTTCAGATTTTTATTGAATTCAAATTTCACCTTCTGCCATGGTGTGATTTGAATATCGGTCGCCAGAGGATTATGCTGGGTCTCTGGAATACTAGTCCAGTGACAATACCACTATGGCACTGCCTCCTCCAGACCTATCTTTGTTGTGCCTGCCATTTTGTGGTGTGCTTGACCTCAGTTTTCCTGTTAATTCCTGTTTACCTTGTTAATTCTGGATGTTAGCATATTTAATAGATAGTGTAGGTTGTTTGTTGTGCTGACTTTTTTGTATCGTAAACACTCTTTTTTGTTGAAAACTGAGGAAACTTGTGGATTTATTCTTTTTGCGAGTAACTGGGATTTCAAATTTCATATACTTGAACAAAAAGCTTTCTGGTCCCTGACTTGATCATAACAAAATTTGGGATTCTCATCTGGAAATCATAACAAAATTTGGGGGTCTGGTCTGGGATCATAATGATGGAAACAGTCCCTTGAATTTATCACTCATTCACCTTCAGGAATATCTAGTTTTGAACCCTTATCCAGTATTTGTGGTCTTTAGGAAATGTGTCACCAAGTCACTTAACTCAGGGGCCAGCCCCCACTGGTGAAACCTTAAGTTCAGGGTCAGATAATGCCAAGTTTCAAGCAGCATACCTTATACCAGCTTGGCCCAGTGGTAATTCTCTCCCCTCTGACCCAGTGTAGTCATGAGGAAGCACTATATTGTCAACGTTGTTGTGCTGTGCATAAGACATTAAACTGAGAGCCTGACATCATGCTTAAGCGGATGCAGACTTTCCTATTTTGTCAACTTGTTCATGGAATGTGGGCATCACATGCAAGGCCAGCATTTATTGCCAATCACTAATTTCCCTTGAGAAGATCGTTATGAGCTGCCTTCTTGAACCACTGCAGCCCATTTGGTGTGGGTATATCCATGATGTTGTTGTGGAGGGAGTTGTAGCTTGGCAAAATAACAGTAAAGAAGTGGTGATATATTTCCAAGTCAGATGGTACATGGCTTGGTAGACAACTTGTGTTCCCTAGTAGTTCTGGTAGTGTGCCAACTGATGGTAGACACTGGGGCATGGAAGGTGCTGTCAAAGGAGCTTTGGTAAGTTTCTGCAGTGCTCTTGTGGATGGTACACACTGCTGCCACTGTGCACAAGTGGTGGAGGGAGTGAATGCTTAATGTGCTGGATGAGGTGCCAATCAAGTGGGCAGCTTTGTCCTAGATGGTGTTGAACTTCATGCATGTTGTTGGAGCTGCTCTCAGACAGGCAAGTGGAGAGTATTCCATCACACTCCTGACTTTAAGATGGTGGACAAGCTTTGGAGAGTCAGGAGGTGAGTTACACACTGTACAATTCCCCAGCCTCTGACCTGTTCTTTTGGGCACAGTATTTGTATGGCTGATCCAGTTAATTTCTGGTTAATGCTGACCCCAGGATAGTGTTGATAGGGAATTCAGAGATGGTAATGCCATTAAATGGCAAGGGGCAGGGGTGGGGGTGGTGGTGGGGGGGGGCTTGTCTAGATTCAATTGTGATATAATTTGGAGAGGACCAGAGAACTTCTCCTGGTGTCCTGTGACTATCAAGACAGAGGTAATGTATATTTCTTTCACGTCACAGGGTGAACAGCACTGAGGAACTGATCTGAAATAAGAGAATTGATTTTCCATTCTGAGTTCATCTCTAATAGAGCTAATATCACCCATAATAAACTAATATGTCCTCAATTCTAGGATTATATCCTTCTCTAAAATTGGATGGGACAGAAATGGAAAAGGCAGCAAAACTGGACAATAACACCTACTACCTCATTCTAACCCTGAACTAAATTTCCTTCCTGCCCTCACAGGGACCATCACTGGCTGTCCCTTCCCCCATATAAATGTTAGTGAAGGAGATCTGGCTTTGGATTTCTATCCCATTTCCCTCCTGTCCATCTTGATATTGCAAGTCCATAGATCCTCCTAGTGGAAAATGGTGGTCGGTCCAGATTGATAATGTGCCATAAAAGAATGGGACAGAGTGTCGTAAATGCTTCCTTTCCCTCGAACCATTCCTTATGTACCTACCTTTGTAGAGTTAAAGTTCTGCTGAGCTCCTAAAATCTTCTGTTCCTTAAAGGTCCTTTTTCCCTTCATCCTCTTTGGGTGTGCCATGCAGCACCTAGTTTTGAATAGTGGTGGGAGGGGTGAGGGGGCTCAGGTTATATGGTGAAAAACCCTGCCAAGAGCCTGAATTTCCCTTAGGCTTCTTCTGCTCTGCTTCCAAAGTTTTTAAGAAAGTTCAATGGAAACCCAATTTGCCCAAGAGAAAATTCCTGAAGAAATGCTGGGATTTTCCAACCCCAGCACGGCAGGTCCAGCCACGGTGGATGTCGACTTCAGCGGGACCGGAAGATCCCACCGGCGGGTGGGGCTGGAAAACCCTGTCCAATTAGGCTCTGCCTGGTATAAATAAAGCTTAATAAATAACTGTACACAAGCTATACATTTGACAAGTGAAGGGCTACTTATTAACAAGTTCAGCATTGCAACATATATTCATCATTAAGCAACATTGGGCAGAACTGGGGCGGGAGGCGGGTGGGGGGGAGTTGCCTCAACTGCAAGACAGCCCTTGAACCACCCCCCACGCGCCTCAAGCTTGAAGTCCAACAGGTGACCCTCGCATGTGCTGCACATCTCTGCTATGTACTCACCTCTGAATTCCCCTCAAGTGCAGACCGCCAAGTGCATGCCTTTTTTATGCTGATGTAGAACACATCGACGTGCTTTCCCGCCGACATGGACAGACGATCCAGTAGGAGTGGGGGGGCACAATTCCAGCGGGCTGGCCTAATAATGATATGCAGATGTGTTATAATGAAGTCCCTGACGTCCGATGGCAGGAAATGCGGCCCGCTGGGTGGATGATCGCAAACTGGTTTCATATTGTCTGCTCATGCCACTGAGCACACCCGACAGCAGCAGGCACGGGAAATCCCAGCCATTGTTACATCAGAAGTTCAGGCAAAATAAGCTTAATCATTTAATACAAGTTCATCTGAAAGCTAATTTTACTGAGTTCAACTTGTTACTATTGAATCTGGAAGGTACAGTGGAAAAAAAATAACAAAATGAAAAGTATCTCACTGAAAGCAGTAACTAATGTGGTCATGAAAGTATCACATTGATTCAGTAGAAAGAAATAACTTGCTTTTATATGGTGCCTTTTACAGTCTTAGGACACTTTGTTGAAGTGTAGTTCTGTATTTCAATTTTCTATTTCACTTTATTGTCCATACGTAAATCCATTTAGGGTACATTGCTTGTTTGTTAAAAAATTACATATAAATGAATAACAACAACAGAAAAACACTATCACAGAGGTCCAGCTTTAATTAAAATATGTACTAAAAGAAGTCAGTAAGTTCCACCTTGACTGCATATCCTCACCCATACATCGAACTCATGTCAAAATTTCTTATACAGAAGGGCGCAAGAGAGTTTAGGAACGCCTTTGGCCTGCATCCGAGAGATTGTAACCTTTTCTCTGAATCCATCCAACAATCATACTGAGACAAGGGATGATTATCATTGCTCATGACACTTTTTCCTTTTGTCAAAACTCCTCAAGAACAGATGTCATCGAGAAAGATCTGCTGATCAAATACGCTTCCCTGTGTAATGTGGCACAAAATTTTATGCCTCCTGGGCGTGAGCCCAACCCGATTGGACATAAAAAAGCAGGAGAAGACATCAGGCGAGCATCCCGACATCATCCCGCATGTGTGCAATCTTCAGGTTGGTGGGTACGCATGGATGTCAGAACCGCACCTGCCATCAATTAAGAGGCCACGTAAGACCATTAAAAACCCAATTGATCCCGATTTTACATTGCCCATAAAAAACGGGCAGGCGGGCAGCCCACAGTTTGCAAAACCTCATCCAAGGGTGAGATAAAAAGGGTCAGCAGCATTGCCAGTGTGATTAGTGAAGAGTTTAGGAGATAGTTTGCTGCTCGTTGCTTATTTGAACATGACAGCTTCATTCTTAGTATTTCTAGGCTTCATTTTAGGGCTCACGGTGCCTTCGAGGCCCCTGGAAAATTTTAACTGTGTGGACCATTGCAGGTAACAGACAGCCTTCTGTCACCCTGGTAATAGGGATTGTGGTCACCGCTGGAGGCACCTCCTCTGAGGGAGAGAAAGACAGAAGGGAGAGGAGGCCAGGTGTCCCAATACAGTTTCCAGGGGACCGACTTGTAGGAGGAGAGGCGCAGGCCCAAGGGGCGCTGATTCAACATGTGGTCCAAGGCGGAAGCAGCTGCAGAAGACGCCACTATCCTGCTGCCAGGGAGTACAGGCGGCAATGCAGCTACCTCAATATGTTCCAGGTGACCTCCATTTGTCAGATGATTGGGCCTGAGATCACCTCCAACTGTGTGGATGGATACCCCATGCCAGTGGCTCTGAATGTCACAGTGACCCTCAACTTCTATGCCTCTGGCTCTTTCCAGGGATTAGTGGGGGATCTGTGTGGAGTGTCCCAATCAACTGTCCACAGTTGCATCAAGCTGGTGACAGAAGCTCTGCCCAGGCGGGTACTGGCATTTATTGATTTCCATATGGACGAGGCCAGCCAGGCTGATCAAGCCAGAGGCTTTGCAATGATTGCTGGGATTCCACTCAATGAATGTCCAGATAGTGTGTGACCATGGAATGCAGATTCTGCAAGTCTGTGCAAGGTATCCTGGCAGCTCCCATGACGCTTATATCCTCAGACACTCCCAGGTGCCAAGGCTATTCAGTGCTCTAGCCCTACTGGATGGATGGCTGCTGGGTGACAAGGGCTATCCATTGAAAAGATGGCTTATGACGCCTCTCCACCACTCAAGAGCCAAAGCAGAGTAGCGTTATAATAGCATCCGTGCCTCCACGAGGGCGATGAATGAGAGGACCTATAGGTCTTCTGAAGATGCGCTTCTGATGCCTGGACCGTTCAGGGGGAGCACTACAATACCCCCCAGAGCGGGTGTCACTGATAGTGGTTGCATGCTATGCCCTCCTCAACCTGGCATTGGCAAGGTTGGGGGGGCATTGGAGGAAGAGGATCTGGAGGCAACTCCACAGGCCACAGAGGATGAATCCAGTAGTGAGTCTGAAGAGGAACACAGTGAAGAGAATGCTGAGGGTGTGGAGGCAGACCTCTGTATATTTCAGGGAGGCAGGGGCACCTGGGATGCCTAAATCCAACGCTCCTTCAGCTAGGCTGCCAAAGATCTGCTTCCACATCATGCCAGGGCTGCCGCCTCCAGCCTGGATGTCTGAAATGTCCCTTTCATTTGAACACCAGTTCCGCTCAGTGCCTGTGCAATAAAGTTTCGAGCCACTCGTGTCCAGCATTACATACCGGTGTACCCTACACCAAAAAAAAAGGTGAAGCATACTCAGGCCATTATGACAAAAACAAAATTTATCTAAATTTGACAATCTAAACAAATTAACATAACCTTCTCTGGTCTGCATTCCCAGACCAGTAAATATAAACAAAACATTACAGAACAGGAGATCACCTGTGACCAGTCCCTCTTGTGTTCATGGTGCCTTAAACTTAAGTTTGCGGGTGCTATGTCTTGGTACCCACCCCCTCACTGGCAGCAGCATTGGAGCCAGCCTGTTGAATCTGGTGTCTTGTTGGCCTTGATGACCTTGATGGCCAGTGGAGCCTGTGCTGGCCCCGTCTGGTATGGAGCAGCCAGTGCCACAGCTGGCATCTCCCCAGTCATTGCAGCCTCATCAGATGCCACGGTCACTGGCAGAAGGGCGGAGGAGCTGCTGACGTTATCCAGAGCACCTTGAGAGGAGCCCGCAGACAAGCAGCTCATCCGCCAACATGAGGTCGCTCTGGACTTCCCTGCTCACCATTAATAGATGGGTACCTAGCTGGGATACTGTGTGCCTCACCCATCTTCCACACTGGTACTGAACACCTGAGCTCACAAGTGAGGACTTGCAGGTCTGAGTGCAACCCCAGGAACCCCTGATTCTGTCCCTGGAGCTGCCTCTCCATGAGAGTCACCTGGAGGAGACAGTGCACTCGGCCATCAGGGTCAATGCAGTGCTTATGCTCTGCATGGACTCCTTCAGAACAGAGACCATGGCTCTCATACTCTCATGGATCTCTGCTAGATCCTCCTGCATATTATGCTGGACATCCAGCATCTGCCAAATGGACAGCTCCAGAGGCTTATCATCTGCCTTTGACTCAGCATCATCATGGTGTCCAGCAGTCCTCCGACTGCCAGTGCCCTGGGCACTCTCTGCCTCCACCTGCTCCTCAAGTGAATGTGAAGTGCCCTCACCACTGTGGTCTAAAGATCTAATGTCCACTGAGATGTTAGTATCTGCGCTGTTGCCTGGCTCAGGCAGCAGGTCTGTCACAGGTGCACATGAAGCCTGGTGGCCTTCTGGCTCTTCGGGGTTGTGCGGTTGAGTCCATGCTGGCAAATCTAAGGGGGAACAATATGTCATAAGTTTAAGTCATCACGTAAGTCACTGTGTATGCCAGGCACCCTGGAGAGACAATGGAGATCTGCATCATGGTGCTATCGTCTTTCAATGATCAATGGGGACTCCAGTTTTGAGACTCCGGTCAATGATGAGATTACACAAGATTGTTTGCACAATCAGAAACTCTCAGCTCTGCACTCTTATCTTCATCTGACACTCCAGCCTCTCTGCTGCTGGTTGACCGAGGTACGTGGTGCCTCACCAGCTCCAAGGCATCCTGCTCGAATTTGCTTAGGATTAGGAGGATTTTTTAATTAATTCATGGGATGTGGGCTTCACTGGCTGGGACAGCATTTATTGCCCACCCCTAGTTGACTTGAGGGTGGTGGTGGTGAACTGCCTTCTTGAACCACTGCAGTCCATCTGGTGTAGGTACACCCACAATGCTTTTAGGAAGAGAGTTCCAGGATTTTGACCCAGGGACAGTGAAGGAGCGGTGATATATTTCCAATTCAGGATGGTGAGTGACTTGGAGTGGAACTTCCAGGTGGCGGTGTTCTCATGCATCTGCAGCCTTTGTCCTTCTCGGTGATAGCATTCGGGGGTTTGGAAGGTGCTGTCGAGGGAGCCTTGGTAACTTACTGCAGTGTATCTTGTAGATGGTACACACTGCTACTACAATACGTTGGTGGTGGAGGGAGTGAATGTCTGTGGATGTGGTGTCAATCAATCAGGCTGCTTTGTCCTGGATGGTGTCAAGCTTCTTGAGTGCAGTGGGAGCTGCACTCATCCAGGCAAGTGGGGAGTATTCCATCACACTCCTGACTTGTGCCTTGTAGATGGTGGACAGGTTTTGGGGAGTCAGGAGGTGAGTTACTTGTCGCACGATTCCTAGTCTCTGACCTGATCTTGTAGCCACAGTATTTATATGGCTAGTCCATTCTGGTCAATGGTAACTCCCAGGATATTGATAGTGGGGGATTCAGTGATGGTAATGCCATTGAACATCAAGGGGCGATGGTTAGATTCTCTCTTGTTGGAGATGGTCATTGCCTGGCACTTGTGTGGCACAAATATTACTTGTCACTTGTCAGCCCAAGCCTGGAAATTGTCCAGGTCTTGCTGCATTTGGACATGGAGTGCTTCAGTATCTGAGGAGTCGTGAATGGTGCTGAATATTGTGCAATCGTCAGCGAACATCCCAACTTCTGACCTTACGATGGAAGGAAGGTCATTGATGGAGCAGCTGAAGATGATTGGGTTTAAGACATTACCCTGAGTGATGTCCTGGAGATGAGATGACTGACCTCCAACAACCACAACCATCTGCCCTTGTGCTAGGTATGACTCCAACCAGTGGAGAGTTTTCCCTCTGATTCACATTGACTCCAGTTTTGCTAGGGCTCCTTGATGCCACACTCAGTCAAATACGGCCTTGATGTCAAGGATAGTTACTCTCACCTCACCTTGGGAGTTCAGCTCTTTTGTCCATGTTTAAACCAAGGCTGTAATGAGGTCAGGAGCTGAGTGGCCCTGGCGGAACCCAAACTGGGTGTCAGTGAGCCGGTTATTGCTAAGCAAGTGCTGCTTGATAGCACTGTTGTTCACCCCTTCCATCAGTTTACTGATGATCGAGAGTAGACTGATGGGGCAGTAATTTGCTGGGTTGGATTGTCCTGCTTTTTGTGTACAGGACATACCTTGGCAATTTTCCACATAGCTGAGTAGATGCCAGTGTTGTAGCTGCACTGGAACAGTACTTCAGTAATATTTTCAGAATATTGTCAGGGCCCATAGCTTTTGCAGTATCCAGTGCTTTCAGCCTTTTCTTGATATCACATGGGGTGAATTGAATTGATTGAAGACTGGCATCTGTGATGCTGGAGATCTTCCAAGGAGGCCGAGATGGATCATCCACTCTGTACTTCTGGATGAAGATTCTAGCAAATGCTTCAGCCTTATCTTTTGCACAGATGTGCTGGGCTCCCCCTTCATTGAGGATGGGGATATTTGTGGAGCCTCCTCCTCCAGTGAGTTGTTTAATTGTCCACCACCATTCAGAACTGGATGTGGAAGGACTGCAGAGCTTAGATCTGATCCATTGGTTGTGGGATTGCTTTGCTCTGTAAATCACTTGCTGCTTATGCTGCTTGGCATGCAAGTATTCCTGTGTTATAGCTTCACCAGGTTGATAGCTCATTTTTAGGTATGCCCGGTGCTGCTCCTAGCATACCCGCCTGCATTCTTCATTGAACCAGGGTTGATCCTCTGGCTTGATGGTAATGGTAGAGTTGGGGATATGCCGGACCATGAGGTTACAGATTGTGTTTGAGTACAATTCTGCTGCTGCTGATGGCCCACAGCACTTCATGGTTGCTAGATCGGTTCAAATCTATCCCATTTGGCATGGTGGTCATGTCACACAACACAATGGAGGGTATGCTCAATGTGAAGGTGGGATTTTGTCAGCACAATGACTGTGCAGTGTACGCTCCTATCAATACTGTCATGGACACATGCATCTGCAGCAGGCAGGTTGGTGAGGATGAGGTCAAGTATGTTTTTCCCTCACCACCTGCCACAGCCCAGCACTTATGTCCTTTAGGACTCAGCAGCTTGGTCAGTAGTGGTGCTACCGAGCTGCTCTTAGTCATGGACATTGAAGTCCCCCTACCCAGAGTACATTCTGTGCCCTTGCCATCCTTCGTGCAGGTTTCCTTGCCTTTATTTGACTTGATGCCATGAAACTTCATGGGGTCTGGAATTGATGTTGAGGACTCTCAGGGCAACTCCCTCCCAACTGCATACCACTGTGCCACATACCAGGGATGGTGATGGTGGTGTCTGTAAGGTATGATTCCGAGAGTATGAATATGTCAGGCTGCTGTTTGACTAGTCTGAGACAGCTCTCCCAATTTTGGCACTAGCCCCCAGATGTTAGTAAAGAGGACTTTGTTGGGTTGACATTGCCGTTGTCGTTTTGGTGCTTGGGTCAATGCCAGGTGGTCCATCCGGTTTCATTCCTTTTCTTTTTTGTGACTTTTTAGCAGCTAAGCCATCTAAGGGTCAAGTATATTGCTGTGGGTCTGGAGTCACATGTAGGCTGGACCAGGTAAGGACGACAGATTTCCTTCCCTAAAGGGCATTAGAGAACCAGAAGGGTTTTTAATGACAATTATTATTATTCAACTTTTAATTCCAGGTTTTTTATTGAATTTAATTCTACCATCTGCTGCACCAGGATTTGAACCCTGTTCCCTAGAGCATTACCCTGGGTCTCTGGATTACTAGTCCAGCCACAATACTACTCTGCCACCACTTCTGCTGGTTTCTGACCTTTTGACATTGTTATGGGTCATCTTCTCCTGAAAGGAGCAGCAATTAGTCCAATGTCTACTTGCAGCACCATTGCAGCCTGGCCAACCCCACCTGAGGAACAACTTGTGGGCCACATCTGAGTCATGGCCCTCGAGCCGCAAGGCACTCAGTCCAAACAGCCAGAGCTCACCCCCTTGGCCAGCTCTGGCATCATTGACAGTTGGGAGGGAGTTGCCCTGGGAGTCCTCAACATCAGTTCCAGACCCCATGAAGTTTCATGGCATCAAGTCAAACAAAGGCAAGGAAACCTACATGAAGGATGGCAAGGGCACAGAATGTACTCTGGGTAGGGGGATTTCAATGTCCATGACTAAGAGCAGCTCGGTAGCACCACTACTGACCAAGCTGCTGAGTCCTAAAGGACAGACTCTAACACCCCTGAGCTCCACAGTGGGCTGGCTAGACCTTAATGCTTCAATACGCTGATCTATGCCAACACAATACTCACCCTTCCCGAGCACAGCAGGTTGTTAAACATTTTGCAGCACTGCACCCATGTGCTCCACACAACCTCGTCCCTGCTGACTAGCATTGCCACCTCCTCCCAAGGTGTGGTGGCCTCCTCCTTCCATCTCTGGGGACAAGCCTGTTCCTCCTAGCAGCCACCTCCTCCAGGAGGACCACAAGGCGCTTGTCTGAAAACCGGGAGACCGAGTGCCTACCGGACCTGCCCTCCTACCTGATGTCTCCAGCTGCACTTGAGGCCATAGCTTGGGTCTTCAGAACACTGCAAATATGTTCTTCCCTGGCAGCCTTCAAGAAGCTGCCTGTGGCATTTTAAACTACCCACCGGATCACCATTGGAACTGGCAGCCAACAGATCTTTGCCCCCGCCCAGCCCTTCCCGATCATTGGGAAGACACATTTCACACTGGGCGGTCCTTGATTGGCCAGTCAGTGTGAAATTGTGATGGAGGCTGATTGCGTGTGGTGGCCTATTTCCTGACCAGTCATGGGCCCATGGATCGCACGTGCCCACCAAGGGTAAAATTCAGACCATGGGGTTTAAGCACACAAACTGCACAAAGCTTAAAAAACCAAAGCATGTCTTTGGATTACCCTTTGGGAAGGATCAGCCATAAGGCTTACCATGGAGTTCGGACAACTAGGAATGTATTTGCACTTGTTGTGGAGCAATCTGTTCTGCTTGCCTCCTCAGCCTGAGGTCTGCATCCCCAGCCACACAGACTGTCACTTCCCTGATGGTGGCCGCTTTTCTGGTTGTAGGAGTCCTGTCTTTCCAACAATCTGGAAAATGTGCCTCCTTGCATCAAAGAAGAACAATTGGGGTTTGTCACTATTGAGCCTCCCCAACTCTATTTGGACAGTCCAGTCCATCACTGCTTCAGCTAGGTGGTCCTTCAGCTGTGTGCCCCTGGTTGATTTGAGGGGCACGATGTGGCCGAACAGCTTCACCAGCTGCAGGAATACAGAGAGCAGGTCCTCTCCCGCAGCTTGCATGTGCTTATAAAACGTCTGTAGTAACTTTGGTGGGCTACTGCTGACCTCAAAAACCTGTTCAAGGACCTCAAAGATTTGCTACAGACTTCTCTGAACATCTGTGCCTCTTCCCAGTATTTCCCAGTGGGCTTTCCCACACAGATGTTCGATCACCCACACCGTCTGCTCACTCTCATAGAGGTCTCTGGATGTCAAGACCAACTGCGTATCATCAATTCAGTCTTCGGCCGCTGGCTCATTGGGTGTCTCCCGTCTTCTCTAAATCTGTCCAGCTTTTTACCTGTTGCCAGGTAGAAAATCCGATCAGGGTATTGTGTTCTTCCTTAACAGAGTCAAGGGAATGCACCTGGGGAGCCTCTGCCTGGTTTTAACCTGAAGGTTCAGTTTCCTCTGATGCCTGATGGCCAATAGTCTCTGTATCTAGAATGCTCACCACAGTGGAAAAGGGATAATCACAGATAGAAAAAGGTCGGGCCATCATCTTTGGTGTCAAGAAGCTACAGGAGCAGCTTTGGCCTCCCTCATGGACATTGCCAGTCTCAACTCATACCATTTGTTCCATCGCATCCACCAAGACCTGAGTCTGTGCTGTGGAATCCCGTAAGATGTAATGTGGGATTTAAGCATATGGACTGCAAAAAGGTTAAAAAAAACAAGGTTCCTTTATTCCACCGGCATCAAAGCTATATAAACTTTCAAGGGCAAGTGTAATTTCAAGAAACAAACCATTTACAGAGAATATTCACAGCCAATGCTCCAGCCCTCTGTCTTATTCGAAGCTTAGGCTCCTCAATGCAATTGCTCTCCAGGCTTGTTCTGCTGCCCCAGCTCCTGGCTGCAGTCCTCTTCTTCTCCCTCTCCACTGGACTTATGGTGCCTCTGTCTCTTCCAGCCCATGCTGTGCCAGAGGCCCTGCCTCCAGCTTTCTTCAGCCTGTGCTCCAGGCTTAGGTTCTGTCTTCAGCTTTCTTTATGACTTTGCCCAGGCTGACTGAATTCCCCTGTTCCCCTGTTAATCTCTTCTGGCAGGGACTTAGTGGCCCCACGATGGACAGGGCCCAGCCTTTGGCCCCACTTTGAAGCCGGGACACTGAGGGCCTGCTCACGTTTCCCAATACACCTAATTCAATTATCTTGGTACCCTTAAAGAGTCTACTTTCCTAAGCTAACCGTACCAGGAGCGACATCCAAAATGGATAGCACTCTGAACTATAGCTGAACAGAAAAGTTCTATGACTGTGGGATCTACTTACAAGATTTTAGTTTTCTGAGGTAATATATTCATGTATGTTGTAATATTTGCAAATATGTCCCACAAACTCAGCAATTGATTAGATCACAGTTCTTAGTCCTGCCACATTCAGTCACAGATGGCAGTGAACAATTAACAATAATGGAAGAGAGGAGTCTCCAGAACATCTCCAACCTCAAAGATGTTTAAACCCAGTTCACAACCATCTTCATCTAGAAGTATAGAATGGGGTGATCCATCTCGCCCATCTCCTAAGCGCCCACTAACACAGAAGGCAGTCTGCAGCTAATTTGGTTCACTTCATGGGATATGAAGACATGGTTGAGTGCAATTGGCATAGCAAAGGCTATGGACCACAAGAACACCATAGTTGTAGTGCTGAAGACTTATGCACCAGAACTAGCCATGCATCTTGCCAAGCTGTTTCAGTATAGCTACAACACTGACATCTACCTACAAAGTAGAAAATTGCTAAGACCTGTCCTGTTCACTAAAATACAATTGGACAAATCCAAGCAAGCCAATTACTGCCTCAACAGCTTACACTCAATCATCAGTAATGTGATGGAGGATGATATTGACAGTGCTATCAAGCAACACTTAACAACAGCATGTTTGCTAAAGCTCAGCTTGGGTTTCACCACAACCACTCAGTTCTGCACCTTATTACAGTCTTGGCTTAAACTTGGAAAACATATGAATTTCAAAGGTGAGGTGGCATTGACTATGCTTGAGCCAGCATTTGACCAACTGTGGCACCAAATAGCCTGAGTAAAATCAAAGTCAATGGGGGATCAGGGGAAAACTCTCCCCTGGCTGGAGTCATGCCTAAAACAAAAGGAAGATGGCGGTGGCCCCACAACATTCCTGCAGGGGTTGCTCAGAGCAATGTTCTTAGACCAAACATCATTGTTTCATCAACAGCCTTCACTTCATCATAAAGTGGAGGTATTTGTTGACAATTGCACAGCACTCAGTTCCATTGGTAGTTCCTCAGATAACGAAGATGCCCACGCATGCATGCAATAAGAATAGGGGAACACCGAGGCTTGGGATGATAGGTGATAAATAACATTTGTACCACACAAGTGGCGGGCAATGACCATCTCCTCTTGGTGCTCAAAGGTATTACAATTTCCTATCATCTACATCCTGGGGGTGAACATTGATCAGTACACTAACAGGACCAGCCACACACATTCTCACTTCATGACTTCAAAAAGACTTTTCACTACCTGTGAGATACTAGTCAAGTGTGTGATGGAATACTTTCCACTCATCTGGGAGAGTGTGTTATGGCATGGTTGATGGTAAATGCTGAGCTGCCCAAATCCCAAAGGGAAACTTAAAACAGCTGCCAAGATGGTTTTTGCAATTTGTATAATACAAGGAGAGGTCCTGAAATCCGGAGAGGATGTCCCCGACTACTTGTGATGATTTTAGAGTAGAGCAAATACTTATTTTTTAAAAAGCATAAATAAAATTACACTTAAACACAAAAATGGCTTCACACAGTAAACAGTGCTTTAAAACAGTTCCACAAGATCTTAACTTGACTACACTCAGAGTTAACCTTCCCATTTTCTGTACAGCAACTATCCTTATGAGTTTTAAAATCTATAGGATTCCAGTAATTTTTAACCACACAGCACCTTTTTCCTTGGGGTGTCCTCTGAGGGTTGTTACCCTCAATTGGCTCTTCAAGTCTCACCTTGTTCACTCTGTCTTCTGGGAGTTCTGACCAGCTATCCTACTGTCTTGTGGGAGATCTAAGTAGCTACCCCCTCAGATAGGCTTCTGACTTTCCTTAGACACATTCCTTCCCTTTGATCTCTATATTGTCACAACCATTCTCTTCAGAAATGCTTTCTTCCCAGAATTGATGAAACTCATTTCATTATCTTAGCTCTTAGACTTAACAAAAACAAACTAACTCCATCTTTACCTTCCTTACTTATACCTTTTACAACCTGCATATATCCCCCTTTGAACTAAAACAACTCAATTCAAAACTGCTCCTGTTATTGCTTTATGTAACAGTCTGATTGAAATTCCTCTTGGTTCATTAAAATATCAAAATCACATCTTACTGTTGGTTTTAGACTCTTGCAGTTACTCTGGCTTTTACTGCAATTACCATATTTACAACCCCAAACAGCTTGTCTTTCAGTACATAAGAAATACGACAGTGTTATTACCAGAAGAAAAAATATTACAATTTTTTTCTTTTCTTTACATGTTCAGAATCAACAACATTCAAGAATCTCAACACCATCCAGGACAAAGCAGCCTGCATGATAGGCACCTCTTTGTTGTAATATTCGCAACATGGCTGCAGTGTTTTACAATCTACAAGATGTAATGCTGTTACTCACCAAGGCTTTGTCAACTGCATTTCCAAAACCCCTGACCTCTGCCAGCTAGAAGGCACATAGCTGACTATGTTGCAATTTTAAAGCATTGCGAATTCCGAATGTCCATTAATGCTATGTTGATATGACCGGCTGATATGCAGGATTAGAGATAACACTATCCAAAGGCGTTTATTAGCCGATGCTAATCTAGACTTCATTAAGGCATTAGAATTAGCTACCGGGATGGAGAGTACTGTTAGAAATTCTGAAGTTATAAAAAATACACAATGGTACCTTCCAAGAGTAGCAGATGCACGGGAACACCATCACTGCCAAGTTCCCTCCCAATTCACTCACTATTTAACATGGAATATATATTGCTGCTCACTCATCATTGCAGTACCATGGTAAAGTGAAGTACCCTGTCCTTTAAGAGAATGCAAGTTTACTGATCATGTGACAGCACTGATGAATCACTGTGCAGCGCGGCAACTGGAAACTGTAAGTCTAGTTCTGGAGGTTTCTGAGTGAGCATGTATGACCTGGTGCTCTACCATATGTCTCAATAAACCATGACTGTTCATTCTTACATCAATCTCTCCCCATTATTGATCGCAAGCGGCAATTGATGAGAACATAGGAAGCCATGCAGTTAGAGTTCGGTTGGGCAACGGACTCATTTACCCAATAAGAATAACAATGAGGACAAAGAACAGAACAAAATACATTTCAACACGGGTGAGCAAAACCCGTGGAAAGAGTTTGTGCACTTGCCTTGTAAAATAAGTGACTGCCGGCAATCAGAACAGAAAGCAGTGCTGCAGTTTGAAATTAAAATAACCCTGTAGAATGGTGATTGTGGGGATCCTGCCAAAACTGGAAAAGAGCAGGAAACCCAGTACAGAAAAGCCAACAGCTGCAGAGACAGAGTTTTAACAAAAAGTGACTGCCCATAAAGTGGCAATACATTTAAAAGGGTAAATACATGCAAAATGGATATGGGCAGAAAATTATAAAAGACCCCAGAGAGAGCACGAGTCCATGGTAAACCAAACACCTAAATTTGTCATTACCTGGAAAGCCTATCAGTAGTGTACCCCCTTGCGGTTGTTCACGATGCCGCATTTCGGGCATGTTAATCCATTAGGCCCCATTTCAGATGATTGACTGCAGTATGTCCAATGCCTCACGTTCTATTTACTGCTAATGACATTGTGGGAGGAGGAGAAGAAGAGGGCGATTCTTTTGTCCTCTTGCGAAAGCAAAACATACAGGCTGATCCACAGCCTTATGTCACCTAACACCCCAGGCTCAAAGACTTTCAACAAGCTAATAAAAATTGTACAGAGCCACCGGAGACCAAAGCCCTTAGTTACTACACACCGCTTCAATTCAATTCAAGGAACAGGCTTCCAGAGGAGACCATAGCTGACTATGTTGCAATTTTAAAGCATTGCGAATTCCGAATGTCTGTTAATGCTATGTTGAACGATCGGCTGATATGCAGGATTAGAGATAACACTATCCAAAGGCGTTTGTTAGCCGACGCTAATCTAGACTTCAGTAAGGCATTAGAATTAGCTACCAGGATGGACAGTACTGTTAGAAATTCTGAAGTTATAAAAAATACACAATGGTACCTTCCATCTGCTAGAGCAGGACAATCCGGCAACAAAAGGCATGATTTTGGACTCCACAGAAAGACGGGAAATGCTCTCCAGCTCCAGACCATTGAAAAACAATAGTACTGCAATGGAAACCTGCAAACTGAATGATTGAAATACACTCAGGTCTCCAGTGAGTGAACAACAACTCAAATAAGTCGAGTGCTTTTTCTGCCACCACTATGGCTACATAAGGCAGCACTGCAGAGAAAGGGTAAAATAACACTATAAAGGCAAAAGGAAACATTGTGAAATAGGCCTCATGGAAGAGCCAGAAGAAATAGAATCAGACATCCATTCGTTATATAACCTCAAAGTGGGTGGAACTGAGCCGATCCAAGCAACCATAATGATCAATGGAGAATCCATTAAGATGGAAGTTGATTCGGGACCATCAATGTCCGTCATTGGAGAGCATACATTTAGATATCTGAATAAAGGATCCTATCCTTTGAAGTTAGAAGTTTTGGACACAAAGCTGAGGGCATACATGGGTGAAGAAATAAATGTGAAATGGGTATGTCAAGTCAAGGTACGTTTTGAGGAACAATCTGCAAAATTACCTCTGTTTGTAACGTCAGGCATGGGACCGAGCCTCCTCGGAAGGAACTGGTTGGGAGAGATAAATCTTGAGGGCTTGCTAAGTTCCCAATTTGAAACCAGAAGTGTTGCTGCAAAAAATGAGTACGCAAAGATCCAACAGAAGAAACCCATAGAAGTGTTACACTAGGACAGGGTCCAAGCTGAAGTCAGCATCCTTTGAAAGGAAATGGAAAATCTATTAAAGGACTTTTGCATGCTAAAAAATTCAATCAGCTCCTAATTTGTGCCCCGAAAAAGATATGAAGAAGAAAAGGAAGATTTAAGGCTGTCTCTGGCTGAGCTAAGGAATGAATTAGCTGAGAAGGGGCAACAATATGTGATTCTCCAGGAAACCATTAATGAGAATATGACATAATTGGAAGAGCGGAAGCAGCAGCTGCGTAAAAGCCCTTAAGGTTTAAAGCTAGAAGGCCCTGAATTCTCAGAAGAGCTGTTGGAAAACCTAACTATTGAGCTCATTCATGTTCAGCTCATGCCTGAGTCTAGTCCAGCCAACAGTGAAATTAAAGAGAAGACAGAGATACGGGTCAGTGCTACCAAGAAAAGGACACACAGGAAGAAAAAGAAATATTATTGACAGTCCTCAGAAAGAAAAACAAGAAGAATTTACTCTTTTCCTTTTCCTCTTTCTCCTCATACATCATGTAGCTCATTGTTGTATTGCTTTGTGCTTATTGCCCTTTTTCTGTTTCAACTTGGAGAGGAGGGGCAGCAGGAGTGAACATGACTATGTCTGGAAGATGGTGAAATCATCCACTGAGGGGCATTGTGGCCAACTGCCCCTGAAAAGGAGGTCTCGGAAACACCAGCCGAGGCTGTTGGGTTACGACACTCTGCCTGTCAAAGAAGGCCTCCTGAGAGACTTGACCTGTAAATAGTTACTGTGTAAATAGTTAATTGGTTTTAAGCTTGTTAGTTTCACTTTTAAGTAAAGTGAGGTACCATGTCCCTTTAAGAGAATGCAGTGATCAAGTGTACTGTTCATGTAACAGCACTGATGAATCACTGTGCAGCGCAGGCAATTGGGAACTCTGAGTCTAGTTCTGGAAGTTTCTGAGTAAGCACATACAACCTGGTGCTCTGCCCGATGTCTCAACAAACCATTACTGTTTATTCTTACATCAGTCTCTCCCTGTTATTGATTACAAACAGCAATTGATGAGAACATCAGAAGGCGTGCTGTTAGAGTTCAGTTGGCTAACTGACTCATTTACCCAAGACATAAAAAGTACCATGGGAGCACCTTCACTACATGGACTGCAGTGGTTCACGGTATCAGCTCAACACTTCCTTCTCAAAGGCACTGAGAGCGCATACTTCCACCACACTGTGTTAACATTATTGTTATAACTCAGCTCTTCCTTATGGCTTTTCCTAGTCTGATTGATGCTCTGCAACTACAAAACCAACAAAAAATAAATCTTGTTATTAAGAGCTTCCATCTCACTGAGGAGGCTTCAGTCCAATCCACATCTAACAACCTGCTCACATTTTGACAGC
This sequence comes from Carcharodon carcharias, assembly GCF_017639515.1. Lineage (NCBI taxonomy): Eukaryota > Metazoa > Chordata > Chondrichthyes > Lamniformes > Lamnidae > Carcharodon > Carcharodon carcharias. The sequence goes on along the minus strand of NC_054478.1, from coordinate 42,502,477 downwards.
TGCAACAAATTGAATCCCAGCAGCTAAGGCAATCAACAACATTGTAAACCAAACAACAGACAACATCCTTAAGGTCAATTTGCCCTACCTCCAAATTTTAACAGATACCTTAAAATATTACAGTGCCTGGGTCCACATCTTTGCCAAAAACTAAACAGTTCTTCCTTGGGCCATACCCTATCTGAGTACCAAGTTTCAATTAAATCTGCGCATTAATTTTTGAGCTCTATTGTTGACAAAAAGACTGGCAATCAGGGTGAAAACATTGTTTCCACCCACCTTCAGTGGCAGGGGTAATTTGGAATAGATAAAAAGTGCTGACCTTGCCAGCAATGCCCACGTCCCATGAAAAAGTAAATAAATGTGAACATTATTTCTGTGTGCAGGTTTTTTCAGCAGGATTGTGTTACAGTCCAGTACAAAGCTACAGATGAAAAACAAGCATGTCTTTAAGAAGCTATGCCCTTGATTCTGACTCTCCTGTGGGTGTGAAATAGCTAGGTAAAGAGGTAAGTCAGAGTTCCAGAAATGAAGCCTCAGCCATTGTAATTCTTCCCAAGGAGGGAAGTTAGCAGTGGATGATCACATGGTGCAGAATTATCTCACCAATATGCAATATGTGATTTGTATAGACTTTAAGGGCTGCCTAGTAGAAGAACCCCTGTGTTAAGGAAGGGGTGGGACATCATGGCATGTGAGCTAGGCCTAAGCTTTCCTTGTGGGACCTTGGGGGAAATGTAAAAACACTTGACTGATAGGGTCTCTTTGTCTCTGAGGTATTCTCAAAGCATGAAAACTATCTTATCTTCCCAAGTCAGGCCTGTAGGCAAAATTACAGCTGGGCTCCAATCATTTCATTGGCACCTGATCTCTTTATGCAAAGAAGGACTCTACTGGCTTGGGTGGGTATCTTTGCCAATTCCTGAGCAGGTTAAGACTTGGAATGGTGAGTTCCTGGCATTTTTCAGCCAAATAAGTTACCCAGAAAATTTTAGCAGCATACCTGCCAGGCAGGTAGGGTGAAAATCTTTGCCTATATTTTGAATTGCTGTCAAAAGACAACCTTCCACCATCACTGAATCTAGGTCAACAATTGAACAGTTGGGACTCGTGAGCAGTGCAATTAATAACTTAATTAGTTTTGTTTGCATATTTCTTGCCCTGGGGTTAGGATGTAAATGCAAAGTTACAAAAGTCCAGATTAAAATTAAATTGATGAAAGTTAATGGAATGAAAATTAATTAATCACTTAGGGTGTGAAATTCTGTTGGGGACATATCAGCAATCAGAAATGCACATTTTGCATTTCCCATGCATAGAGCATAGTATTTCTAATGTTCCCAAATTGATTTACTCCTAGCAGCATTTACATCATACAGCTCCTCACATTTGCTGCCTTCCAAATGTGGGGCAGGAGGCATTGGGAGGTTTCCTATTTAAGAGGGCAAGTATTTAGAATTGCTCCTTAAGTATTCACCTGAAATTCCTGTTGTCTGCAACTGTTCAAATCTGCTTATTCTGCTGTGTATAGTGCTGACTCAGGGCTCAATCAATTCCATGGGGAGAGGGAGGGTAGGTCCTATTACTGAAACAGCCCTGTGCATCATACTGAGGGATGCTGATAGCAAGAGTTGTGTGCCTTTTTTTTTTGGATGTGGGCACCCTCCTCAGCAAACTGGAGACATAGTTGCCTGGGAAGAAGCAGTCATGCAGTGAATACGATTCCTGCAAAAATAAGGAGGCCATTCTCTCGAATAAGGAAGAAGTTCCACCATTTAGAGAAGTTTGCTAAGAAAATTGCCTGTTACAGTTAACTCTTAACAGTGCACTGCCTACAATACAAACGGACTTTACCTTCAAACAGGTGCAAACTCAGATGAAGATTCCCTTATTAGACATGACATATCTCTGATCTTCCCGGTAAACTTAGAATCATAGAATCATACAGCACAGAAGGACGCCATCTGACCCATTGAGCCTGTCTCGACTCTTTGAAATAATTGTCCAATTAGTTCCATTTCTCCCCATCCTGTTCTATTCTCAGAGACCTGCTAATTCATCCTTTTCAAGTATATATATACAATTCCCTTTCAGAAGTTCCCATTGGAAATGTTTCTGCCATACTTTCAGTTGGTCCATTCCAGATCCTAACAACTCGATGCATAAAAATAATTCTGGTCTATATCTTTGGTTCTTTTGTCAATTATCTTAAACCTGCCTTCTGTGGTTACCAACTCACCTCACCAGCAACCAAGGAATGATCCGGTCATCGCCAGCCAGCTGGATGACTATTTTCAAAGCCTGTGAGGACCTTGATTTCAGGGATTCCTCCACCAGTCAGTGACCTCTCCCTTTTGTTGTGTGCCAGCTTGTCCTGCATGAATACAGATAGTGAAAGTGTAAGCAGGATGCCTCCAGGCCAGATCAGAAGGATGTCTGGCGTGTGTGGGTGGTGAGTAATGCCATGGACGGGATGAGGACACGATCTGCAGGGCAGATTAGGCATGCACGAGATATTGAATGCTAATATCTCTTAAACTGGCAGTGAGTGAGATCTCTGTGAATGTGTGATGGGTTTGTGAGTGTGAGTTGAGAGTAATGAGAAGAGTGACTTACCCTGGCAGAAATAAGGAGATCATTCATCCTCTTTCGGCATTGGGTGGCTGTCCACTTTTGCAGGGTGTTGGCACTGACCACCATTGCCACCACCTCCCATGCTGGATTGGTGACCCTGCTTGCTGGTCTTTGCCCAGAGTAACAGTAGAGGACTTCATGGCAGGCTTCCAATGCATCCAGTAAGCGCCCAAAGGAGGTGTCACTAAATTTGGGGGCAGCATGTTTCCTCCCTTTGGCAGCCAAGAGGGAGGAAAGTGTTTGCTTTGTGCAGGAGTGCCCTTTAAATATCACACCTGGATTATTGAAGGCTTGAGGTGATGGCAGGGCAGGTGAATCAGAGGCTGCCCTGTCAGCGAAGCGGCATGTTCCCTGTGAATACATTATTAATGAGGCGGGGCAAGCCAGGAAGCGAACGAAATGGTGCAATAACCCGCCATTGAGGCTGGCAGGTAAAGCAGCATTTTTCATGCCCACTACTGCACTTAGTGCACATGGGATGATTAAACCCTTTGCCTTATGAGTGAAATTTTGCAATTGGTATTTTTTTTGCATCTGATTAACTAATAAGTTCCAACTTGTAGGCTGAATGCATGAATCACTTTTGGTGAATGTGGCATGTCAGCAGTGCTGCATTTGTTATTGTGTAGGTATGTTTTCAGATGTCCGATTGCAATAACATTTCTCTGTATCTTCAGCATCGCTGATGGAAACAGTTATGGACTATTGCGCAAATTTTACCAGTTCTCCATATAATGAGCAAACTGGCATATACTTAATAAGTGCCTTCACCTGTTCAAGGCTAGCAAGGTTATCTGTTGTAACAGTAATCTTCAGAAAAAATCTGCACCTAAAATTGCCACAGTCTGGATAAAATGACAGTTATTTTCCTTTACCACCTTTAACAATTATAACTCTTCAGGATGAATTATTTCACCTTCATTATTGAAGACAGTTCTTCCTGCTGTAGCTTTTCAGATACACCTTGACTGTGTCCCGAAATTTGAACAATTTTATTCTGCCATCATCTTCTAGTGTGATAAGTTCTGCGCTAATATCACAAACTGAATTTTTATGTTGTTTAGTATTATATGAAGGAAAATATGCTTGAATGTTATAACAGATTTTTTGAGTTCCTTTATAAATTATGCCTATTTTCAAACTTTAACCCCCTTCAATGCCCGTTGTCAGGAATTATCCCAAACTGACCACTTGATATTTTTCTATATCAATTAAGTATAAAATGGAAATCTAAAATGCTCCATCCCCTCCCCTGAGTTGTCTCTTTTTAAGACTAAAAAAGTTAGGCAATTTAGTGCCTCTAATCTACTCATTGTTAGACCAAGAATTAGCTTTGTTGTTCTCCTCTACAACCCCTCGAGAATCTGGAAGGTTCCTTCTTTTCATAAAACCAAAGCTATCCACAACGCCTTAGGTAACTCAGACCAGAATACTGACTGCCCTTTTTGCCTACATAGCAATAGATATTGCATTTCATAGTAATTCATTGCTTATGAAAAGTTTGGAGACATTCATTATGACAATATTTGAGATGTGATAAGGCAAAGTATTCCTTCATCATACACTTTCAGCATGACTTTAGGGGATTTGAACTGAACTGACAACATTATAAACCATCACCCTATCCATTTTATGTATTGTCACTTCCTATTAAATAAAGCAAGAACTTGCATTTATATAGCACCTTTCATGGCCTCAGGATATTCCAAAATGCCTTCCAGTCAATTAAGTATGTGCTAAACAATATTGGTCTGCAAACCAGAGAGATGTTTCCAGCTCTTCAAAGTAATGCCATGAGATATTTCATGCCCTGAGATATTTCATGCCCCCTTGAAAGGGAAGACGGGATCTTGGGCTTAATGTCTCGTTCCAAAGATGGCACCTCCGAGAGTGCAGCAGTCTTTCAGTACTGCCTTAGAGTGTCAGTGCAGATTAAGTTCTTACGTCTCTGGAGTGGAACTTGTACCTACAACCTTACTCCTTGGCAAGTGAATCTCATAACCAACATCATTCAAACAGATTAATTGGTCATTATTTGTTGCGTGCAAATTAGCTGCCACATTTTCAACAGTGCCTACATTTCAACAAGTATTTGGAGAAAGTGAGCCACAACTGACATGACATGATTGCAAACTTATCAACATATTACAAGTATTATCATGCGGCTTTGAATAGTGGGTGCTCATCTGCATATGTGAATAAACTATTAAAATGTATGATCTTTGTAATCATTTATTGTATCGACAGCTTTAATTTTTAATATATAAATGTACTTATTTTCTTGTCATATTAATCAAAGGCAAATGTTTGCTTGTCTAACTGCATTATTTAAGAAACAAAGAAATAATTTTCATTTATACAGCAGCTTGTCAAATCCTTAACGCATCATAAAGCATTTTACATCCATGGATTACTTTTGAAGTACAGTCACTGTTATTATATAACAAACTAAGTCTAATCTCAAAAGCATCACATTAAAAGCAATTGACTAATTTTACAGTTTCATTAAAGTCAGCACAACACTCATTTTCAGTTCCTCACGTCAATACTATGGTAACCAAGCCACTGCTAAAAGAAATTTTAGGGTGACACTACTTTCTAGAGGGAAAGATTATTTTTTCATGGGTAGAATTTTATGGCCCCTCCCGCCGGCGGGATTTTCCATTCCCACCGAAGTCAATGGAGTTTTGAAAGGCTCACCGCAATTTATAGCCCTGCTGCCAACATGATGGAGCCGTTAAATTCCAACCCTTGTGTCAGCTGTTGCTCAGTTGGTAGCACACTTCCTTCTGAGTCTGAAAGTTGTAGGTTCAACTCCAACTCCAAAGTCTTGAGCACAAAATCTAGGCTAACGCCCCTGTGTAACGCTGGGACATGTTGTATTGTTGGTTCAAGCAAATGCGCTAGCTTTTGTGTGACTTTTTAAACTGAGGTCTAGTCTGCACACTAAGGTGGGCGTAAAAGATCCGATGGCACTATTCAAAGACAAGCAGTCATGTTCTGACCAATAATTATCACACAACTATTAAAACAGGTAAACTGGTCATTATCTCATTGCTGTTTGTGGGACGTTGCTATGTGCAAATTGACTGTTATGTATACAGTGCAGCTGTGACTACATGTAAAAAGTACTTCATTGGTTGTAAAGCTCTTTGGAACACTGTTGTTGTACAGGTGTTGTATAAAGAAACACTAACTCCTGTCACGGATCAGAAAGTTGTCAGAGACAGATGTACATGAGCATTTGTCTCACACTGTGGCTGCTGGCTCATACAATAGCACAAGAAAAAGGGGCAGGAGTGGACCATACAGCTCGTCGAGCCTGCTCTGTCTTTCAATAAGATAATAGCTGATCTTGGGCTTCAACTCCACTCCCCTGTCTGTTCCGCATATCCTTTAATTCCCTGAGAAACCAAAAATCTGTCTATTCCAGCCTTAAATGTATTCAATGATGGAGCATCCATGACAGCTGGCACAGAGAATTCCAAAGATTCACAACCCTTTGAATAAAGTTATGTCTCCTCAACTTAGTCTTAAATGATCGGCCCCTTATCCTGAGATTGTGCCTCCGCATTTTAGATTCCCTGATAAGTGGAAGAAAATCTCTCAACCCTTTCAAGCCCCTTCAGAATCTTATATGTTTCAGTGGGATCACCTCTCATTCTTCTAAACTCCAGAGAAAATAGACCCAATGTGCTCAGCCTTTCATCATAGGACAACCCCTCATCCCAGGGACCAATTTAGTGAACATTCACTGCACTGTCGCCAATGCAAGTATATCTTTTCTTAAATATGGAGACCAAAACTGCACACAATACTCCAGATGTGGTTTCACCAAAACCCTGTACAATTGCAATAAGACTTATTTATTCCTGTACTGCAATCCCCTTGCAATAAAGGCCAACATAGCCTTTGCCTACCTAATTGCTTGCTGTGCCTGTATGTTAACTTTTTACATTCCTTGTACGGACATACCCAAGTTTCTTTGAACACCTCATCCACACTTAGAATTTTGTCACTTTTTTAAAATAATCAGCTTTTCTACTCTTTAGACCAAAGTGAATAATTTCACACTTCCCTACATTATAATCCTCCAGCTTCTTATTGCCCACTCTCTTAATCTGTCTATATCACTGTGCAGCCTCTTTGCATCCTTCCCCACTGCTTACCTTCCCACCTAGCTTTATATCATCAGCATACATTGATACACTGCTCTCTATCTCTTCATCTAAGGCATTAATATAGATTGTAAATAGCTGAGGCCCCAGCACTGACCCTTGTGGTAGTCCGTTATTCACTACTTATCAACTTGAAAAAGTTCCATTTATCCCCACTCTCTGCCTTCCATTTGTTAACCAATCCTCTATCCATGCTAATATATTACCTCCAACTCTGAGCACACTGGTCTTGTCTAATAACCTTCTGTGTGGCTAAGGTAACAATCCAGAGATAGATGTTCTGCATTTTAATTGGATGATAACTCCTTAAATTCTCTTAGCAGAGCATCATTCCTAGTTCTACGCATATCATTGGTTCCCAAGTTGACCATGACAACTGGATCATCCCCTGCCTGCTCCAAGTTCCTCTCCAGCTGCAAGGAGGTGCCCTTAACCCTGGCACCTGGCAGGCAACACAACCTTTGGAGCTCCCAATCATGGCTACAGAGAACAGTATATCTATCCCCTTGACTATATTGTCTCCTATCACCACCACATTGTTATTCACTTCCAACCCCAACTTGAATGGCATCCTTCACCAAGGTGCCATGGGCCTGTCTGCTCATCTACCTTGCAGTCCTCCTTCACATCCATGCAGGTAGCAAGTAACTCATTCATAGCTGTTGGACAAAGTCAGGGGCTGAGGCTCCTCCATCACAATTGGCTGGGTCCCCTTACCTGCCTGACTTACCGTCACATCCTCCTGTCCCTGACCAGTGACCAACACTAAAGACCTGCCTAGCTTAGGGGGTGTGACTGCCTTCTGGCACAAAGTGTTCAGGTAGCTTCCCCCCTCACAGATGCATTGCATATGTCTGCAACTTGGCCTCCAGCTCAATGACTCTGAACTCCTCAAGCTGCTGACAGTTACTGCAGACATGCTTGTGCTGGATCACATTGGTGTCCAGGAAACCCACATTCCTCAGTCACATCACCTGCCACCTTTATTATGTGTTAATTAATTTATTACTTTAATTAATTTTAATTAATAAACCCTACTACTCCCGCTAAGCTTTACAACTGCCACTACAAAGCCTTTACTACTAATAAAACCTTACAGTTACCAATAATTTTGTACCTGCTTTTAAACGGTAAATGAGCAAAACGAGCAAAATATTCAGTAACCAATCGCTTACCTGGTTCCCTGCGATACCATACTTGGTTTCCTCTGAATGCAGACAACAGTCCATAGACTCAGCCTCAGCGGCAGCAGCAGCACCGGGTCACCCCCCTCTTGTGCTCTTTGAAGCCTCTGTGTCTGCTCTCTTCCTCGCCCTCTCTTGCGTTCGTTTAGCCACCGGGTCCACGGTCAGTCTTGCCCCCCTCAAGCTCTTTAAAGCCTCAAGGTCCGCTCTCAGTCTTATGCCCCCTCTCAGTCTCACCCCCTTTTGTGCTCTTATAAGTCTCCAGGTCTGCTCCAGGCACATGCATAGCTTTGGAACTGTACCTCTTTTAGAACTTGTAGAAGCTGGATCCAGCTATAAAGATAATACACAATAGGCTTTACACCCTTGCTTTTGGAGGAAAGAAGTTGAGTTCAATTAATTTGGGTCCCTTACTGGACAGTTACAGAGGGTTGATTACATTGAGAAGCCTTCTTTTCATGAGATTTCTTAGTTCAATCAATTATTTTTGATAGTGCCATTGCTACATAAATATTGAAGAGGGGAACATAATGAATTTCAAAGAATGAATGAATTGTTACAATTTCCAACATATCTGGCATTGATGTGTAAACTCTTCTTCCTCTCATCACACTACACTGAGGGTATGCGAGTCATTCCTGCTGATTGAGTTTATGGACAGTTTGTGGGAGTCAGCACCTCTGTAAAATTTGATGATTCTGTGTTTTTGCTTTCTCACTGTGATGCCAAACGTGATGAACTTGATGGCTCTGCTGGAAAGTATGTCAGTCATCTGACAAATGCACATCCATACTCCAACTCAGTTGCCAAATAAAGGTCACCTGTGGTTGTCTGAAAAGAGCTTGTTCCTTAAAAATGGAATCCAGTAGTTATTTTTATAGCCACAGAAAGAGCTATGCAGACAAATGACTATGGCTACTATTTATCATGTAGTCAGTGACAAGGCTGCCCTATTGCCTCTTTGACAATCAATTGTTCTGATACAACATCTGATCAGCAAGACTGGCAAATGACTTGTGTCCTTTGTATATTTTATGTAGGATAATATCTGGATGACTGCATCCTTCTTAGATGCCGCCTGAATTATTTATCTTCTCTAACTGCCATGACCATCATGTGCCACTGTTCCTCCTCCTCCTCATCCTCCTCCTCTGTGATTTGGCGTACAAGATTCTGTCAAAAGATAATGCCGTTCTTGCGCTTGAGGAACAATGACTGTGAATGTACTGGATATAAACAAAGGTTGGCAAAGAAATTCACGCCAGAAATTGCACTTGTTGTGAGACAATTTTCTGTAAATGACATGATGTACTACATCAATGCAATATTAAATTTGGACCTTCCGAGAGTGAAATCTTTTCAGCTTTGACAAAACTTAATTGTGTCAGAAGCTAGCTGTGTGTTGATGGAATTCCAAACAGCTCAGTGAAGACAAAGCTTGATATACAGTCACACAATAGAGAAATTGAGCTTAATGCATTCAAGGTTAACAGAAGAAAGGAAGAAAACACTTAACCTTTAGAATGTGAAATCAATGGGTTGTCTCAAACTGGGTGTGCTAACAAAAGGTAAAGTTGCAGAAAGAATTTATGCAAACTGTCAGTTTGGAGTAAAAAAAGGCACCTAAACAGAATTACTACTTTGGAATTACTTAACTGCTCAGCTCTGGTTGAGTATCATTTGTTACGACTGGGTGAGGAGGAGTGAGCTGGTTCCCCTTCCAATCATCCCCCTTGGTTGGTCACAACAAAGGTTTTTAAAATTTCTTTTCCCCATTGGTGCCTTTTCCAATCCAAACGGAATTGCCAATCAAATCAACAGAGCCAATCAAACAAGGTTTTTTTTAAGTCAAAGAGAGAATAGGTTTATTAAACCGGAGAAAAAAATAACATAGAAGCGATCACACACACACACACACACACACACACACTAGAAGTAAGAAAGTCAAGGATCCAATAAAAAGTTAATAGAATACATGATTAAGTCCATTGCTTGTCTTTGAAGTGTAGGGTTTTTGTGGCTGTTTGAAGTGAATTGATTTCCAATAGAATTTTGGAGTTGACTTTGTTCAGGTCTGCACTTTGTTGACGACACTCTTTTAGCTTCAGAAAGAGAGAGAGAGATTGTTCCTGCTCTTTTCCAGTGGTGTTTTCAGATAACTATCTTGTTTCTAAGTTTCTTTTGCTCTTCCTTCCTCTGACTCTACATGGCAGACCTTTTAAACTCCTGTCTGTATATTTCCAGAAGGGAATTTGATTCACCTGCCCTGCTTTCATTGTTGCAGACGAAAAAATCCCATTTTTTGACCTTTGTATCTCTGAAACTTTTGACACATTTCAAGGGAAAAATCAAAAATAGACAGGGGCAGTTTTGTCCCCCATAGTCTGGTTATCAGTTCCCAGGGGAAGAATTTTGTCATTGGCGAGTGGGAGTGATGCTCGATCGCCAACACGTAAAATGACGAACGGTGGCATTGGGCAGGTGTCCCGACGTCACTGCATGTCATTTAGATTGTTGGTTCAGTGGGCTTGCAGCCGATGCAGCTGCATGCCTGCCGAACTATCAAAGGCCTATTAAAACCATTAACAAAACAATTAAAGTTGTTAAGAATGCTGCCCGTCCAACCTTAAGGTCGGCGGGCAGGTGGAGAGCCCAGGCGGCCTTCACATTTTTCATTAAACTTCATCCACGGGTGGGATGAGGTTTCATGATGGCTTTATTATTTAAATAAAAATTTTTGAAAAAATTAATGGACATGTCCCAGCTCATGTGACAGTTTCACATGAGGGGACATGTCCTTAATTTTTTTTCACATTTATTATATATTCCAGAACTTAAACCGATCTCCCTGATGCACCTCCACGCCTCAGGGAGATTCCTGCACCCTTTCACACACATGTGCAAAAGACTTAAGGCCCCAACTGAGGGAATCCACCCCCGCCCGCACAGGGAGTGCACAATGCTTCTAGGTGTGCGTCACACTGGGTGGGCATAAAATTGGCCCACCCACATAAAATAGCGCTGCGCACCTGATTGGGGGCGCCAATCAGGTTCACGCTCGTTCCTGCCCACCTCTGCACAACCCCACCCAACTGGGGGAAAGTTCAGCCCGAGGTAGAACTACAGCTGATCCAAGTCCATCACATTGTATTTTTAATGCCTTCCTTTTAAGGGTGTCTCTGTTTGAAATGGACCTCCTGCAGGTGTGAAATTTGATGTGACAGGTCTGCATTGCAATTCATATAGAAATGTTCCAGAAAAGTGGCCAACTTTACAGTATCAGCCATCAGGTGACTCATGGCAGCCAATTTTTGATCAGTGTCTTTTCTTACATCTTTTTAAAATCAGGTCTTCTTTAAGCAGTTCAATATGCCTGTGGTTAGCTGCTAATGTTTTAAGTAGCTCTTAGTCAGTTTCCTGTTGTTGTGACACAGTGCATCATCAAAATAAATAGCTTTTTTAAATTCATTCATGGGATATAGGCGTCACTGGCTAGGCCAGCATTTATTGCCCATCCCTAGTTGTCCTTGAGAATGTGGTGGTGAGCTGCCTTCTTGAACTGTAGCAGTCCATGTGGTGTAGGTACACCCACAGTGCTGTTAGGGAGGGAGTTCCAGGATTTTGACCCAGCGACAGAGAAGGAATAGTGATATATTTGCAGGTCAGGAAAGTGAGTGGTTTGGAGGAGAACTTCCAGGCAGTGGTGTTCCCATGTGTCTTCTGCCCTTGTCCTTCTAGATGGCAGTGGTCACAGGTTTGGAAGATGCTGTCTAAGGAGCCTTGGTGAGTTCCTGCAGTGCATCTTGTAGATGGTACACACTGCTGCCACTGTACGTTGGTAGTGGAGGGAGTGAATGTTTGTGGACTGGGTGCCAATCAAGTGGGATGTTTATGAACACGTACTTCCGGGTACCTCTGCTCCTGCACCTCTTTTGGAATTGTACCGTTAATTTTATATTGCCTTTTCTCGTTCTTCCAACAAAAAATAATCATTTCACACTTCTCTGCATTAAATGTCATCTGCACTTGTCCACCCATTCCACCAGCCTTTCCAAGTTCTCATTTGAAGTTTATTACCAGTCTCTTCACAGGTCACAATACTTCTGAGTTTTGTGTCATCTGCAAATTTTGAAATTATGCCCTGTACAGCAAAGTTTAGGTGATGTAGATATACCTTCAGTTGTTTAGGCCACAAACTCTAGCATACCCTCCATACACCTCTCTGCCTCACTTTCAACCTGTAAAGCACAACCTAAAGTCTACCACTTTGGCCAAGCTTTTGATCATTTGACCTCATATTTCCTTATGTGGTTGGGTGTCACAGTTTACTTTGTAATGCTCCTGTGAAGTGTCTTGTGACATTTTAGTATACATTAAATATTCTATACAAATAAAAGTTGTTTTTCAGTCATTTAACATTGGGTTGTTCAAAGGTGGCAGGTTGATTTTGTGAGTGAAATGCCTATTTTTTGTGATGAACCTATTTTTATTTATATTAACTAAATTATCACTTTTAAATATGTCAAGGAATATTTTTTAAAGCAACATTTAAAAATATATTTTAAGCGCTGCTCGAATGCATTAGTTCATGGCAGATTTTGCAAGCAGTGAAATGCTAATATGTTTCAGCAGAAACATGAAAACACACTTTCTAAAATGATCTAATTTTCTGTACAATTTGCACCTGTTTTACCAATTGCACTCAAAGCGAAAACCCTACCCCATAATTTTTACAGCAGAGAAATCAGCCATTTGGCCCAACAATTCCACACTCCACATGAGCGTCCTCCCATATATTTTTATTCCAACACCATTAATATAGTATTTTGTCCCTTTCTTCCACATGTATTTATCTAGCTTGCCCTTTAAATGCATCTATAAAACTACACACATCAACTACGTCTTGTGCTAGCAAGTTCCACATTCTCTGGGTAAAGAAGTTTCTGCAGAATTCTTTATTGGTTTTATTAGTGACTATCTCATAATTATGACTCCTAGTTTTAGTCTCCCCTACAAGTGGAAACATCCGCTCTTCAGCTACCCTTCATAATATTAAAGAGACCTCTATCAGGTCAGCCTCAGTCTTCTCTTTTCTCCAGTAAGAAGCCAGAGTCTGCTCAATCTTTCCTGATTTGTGTAAATTCTGGTATCATCCTAGAAAATCCCTTTGCACCTTCCCCAGGGCTTATTCTCCTTTTTATAGCATAAAGGCCAGAACAGATCACATTATGCCAAATTAACCTGACATAGGATCTCCCCACCACCACCCTCTTTGCATATGAGCTTATTCCTAATCCCATGTGCCAATCCTGTTCAATTCTGCCTCAAGGTTTCAAGGAAAGGCTCTAAGGCCAGTTGTCACCTCTAGAGTGGAAACAGTAACAGCTTCCATAGAAGTCCGGAAGAGCACCGGTTCAGGGTCTTAAAGGCTTAATGAGGACTACTCAATCTGCGTTCATATAGGCCATTGGCCTAGCTGAGCCCATGCCTGACCCGGGTGAATCACAAGACGTGCTTCTACATGTTGCTGCAATGTGGCAGCAGAAGACAAGACAGAGCTTCTTCTCTGGAAATGTTAGTGAATTGAGATCAGAAATAAGTTTCTCAACGGCTTTTTTTTTGAAAAATATACCTTATCCATAAAATATCTGGAACATTCCAAAACATTTCAAAATCATCATCACATAAGTACAATCAGATTCAACTTTTACACGTGTATTACAAGGTGCATCAATACAATCAATGAATATTACAATCATTTCAATCTGGTCAATGCAGACAATCAGACAAAGGTCTTCGAGTTATCAACATACATCATGTGCACTCTGAGATGCTTCAATACATTTATAATGCAATTAGTATTCACTGCATACATTCATTTTGAGCTGTACAGCCCAAGGGGCTCTCAATAGTTCCCAGTCCCTCGGTGCACTGTGGCAGAAAGATCTTAGACAGCGAACTTTCTCCATTGCACCTTTGCGGCGGCTGCCCCAAGCTTTAGTGCATCCCTCAGCACGTAGTCCTAGACCTTGGAATGTGCCAGTCTGCAACTCTCAGTGGGGGACAACTCTTTGCGTTGGAAGACCAACAAGTTTCGGGCAGACCAAAGAGTGTCTTTCACTGAGTTGATGATCCTGCAGCTGCAGTTGATGTTTGTCTCAGTGTGTGTCCCTGGGAACAGCCCATAGAGCACGGAGTCCTGTGTCACAGAACTGCTCGGTATGAACCTCGACAGAAACCACTGCATCTCTCTCCAGACCTTTGTTGCAAAGGCACAATCCACAAGGAGGTGAACAATGGTCTTGGCCCCACCACACCACCTCGAGGGCAACGTGCAGAGGGGTTGAGACCCCTGGCGTGTTGGAAGGATCTGAGGGGGAGGGCCTTTCTCACCACCAGCCAAGCTACGTCTTGGTGCTTGTTGGAAAGTTCTGGCGATGAGGCATTCTGCCAAATTACTTTGACAGTCTGCTCGGGGAACCATCCCACAGGATCTACCCTCTCCTTTTCCCACAGGGCCTCTAAGATGTTACATGCCGACCACTGCCTGATGGACTTGCGGTCAAAGGTGTTTCTCTGCATAAATTTTTCCTCGAGGGACAGGTGGTGCAGCATGGTCCAATTACTTGGAGTGTTCCGCAGTAGCGTGGCCAGACCCATCCTTTGCAATACCGGGGACAGGTAGAACCTCAGCACATAGTGACACTTGATGTTTGTGTACCGAGGGTCTACGCACTGCTTGATGCAAAAGCACACAAAGATGGCCATCAGTATGAGGGCAATGTTGGGCACATTTTTTCCCCCTTTATCTAGAAGCTTGTACATCGCGTCCCTACAGACATGATCCATTTTCGTACTCCAGACAAAGCAAAAGATGGCTTGGGTAATCGCCATCGCGCAGGAGTGTGGAATGGGCCAGACTTGCTCCATGTACAACAACAGCTAAAGTGCCTCACACCTGACGACAATGGAGAGGGAGCGTCGTTCCCACATGCCCAGTTTTCTTTTCGCCATAGACATTCAGTCCTTCCAGTTTCTAATGCATGCCCCAGTCCCTCCGAACCATATCCCCAGCACCTTCAGGCTGTCAGCCCTGATGGTGAAGGAGGCAAAGGGTCGGTCAGCCCAGTTCCCAAAGAACATGGCCTCACTCTTCCCACGATTTACCTTGGCTCCCGAGGCCAGTTCAAACTGGTTGCAGATGTGGATCAGTCTGCGCACCGATAGCGGATCCAAGCAGAAGATGGCGACATCGTCCATGTACAGGGAGGCTTTGGCCTGAGTGCCTCCACTGCCTGGGATCATCACTCCTCTTATGCCTGGATCTTTCCTGATGGACTCAGCAAACAGTTCTATGCAACGCAAAAACAGGATAGGGGAGAGAGGGCAGCCCTGCCTGACTCCAGATTTAATCGGAAAGCTATCTGATTCCCACCCATTGATTGAGACTGCGCTACTGATGTTAGTGTATAGCAGTTGGATCCAATTACGAATTCTCTCCCCAAACCCCATTTTGGAGAACACATCCATCATGTAGGTGTGCAATATTCTGTCAAAGGCCTTCTCCTGATCCAGGCTGATGAGGCAGGTGTCCACACCCCTGTCCTGCACATAGGCAATCGTATCCCTGAGCAGCGCGAGGCTGTCAGAGATCTTCCTGCCCGGCACAGTGCAGGTCCGGTCAGGGTGAATCACCAATTCCAGAGGGGACTTGGCCCGCTTGGCGATGACCTTGGACAGAATCTTAAAGTCCACATTCAACAGTGAAATGGGTCGCCAATTTCTAATTTCCTCCCTTTCCCCCTTGTGCTTGTAGATGAGGGTGATGATGCCTTTCCTCATGGATTCTGACATGCTGCCGGCCAGAAGCACACAGTCATACACTTCTAGCAGGTCTGGGCCCATCCAGTCCCACAGAGCCAAATACAACTCCGCTGGCAAGCTGTCATTTCCAGGAGTTCTATTCTTCTCGAAGGACTCAAGGGCCTTAGTCAGTTCATCAGGAGTTAACGGTTTGTCCAGGCTCTCTTGTGTACTGTCGTCTAAGACCTCCATGATAAAGGACAAGAAGGACTTGGAGGCTGTGCTGTCTGTGGGCTTCACGTCATACAATCCAGCATAAAAGGATTTGCTGGTCCTCAAAATGTTGGACTGCGATGACTTTACTGAGCCGTCTTCTTCCTTCAGGCTGCTGATCACAGAGCTCTCTCTGTGTACCTTTTGGAAGAAGAAACGTGAGCACGTCTCATCCTGCTCCATGGAGCGGACTGTGGAACGGAAGATGATCTTGGAGGCCTCTGAGGCAAAGAGCGAGGCTTGCTGGCTCTTCATCTCTTGGAGTTCCTCCTTGACAGCGACCCCCCATCGACTACAGCTGAAGAAGGTTCTGCATGTTTTTCTGGAGTTGGGACATGTTCCTTTCTAGCTTTCTGGGCACCTTTGAGGATGAAAAACCTCTTGATGTTTCCCTTGATCGCTTCCCACCAGTGTGCCAGGGACTCAAAGAGGGTTTTCACGGTTCTCCAACCTTTGTAATCCCTCTTGAGCTCCTCAATGTTCTCTGGGGTCAGCAGTTGCACGTTTAGCTTCCATGCCCTACTGCTCACCCTCTGGTCTTCCTCGAAGTGACAGTCAGCCAGTAGGAGGCACTGGTCAGAGAAGAACACCGGCTTGCCGTCAGTGGATCTGACTGTGAACGCGCGGGACACAAACAGGAAGTCTATCCTGGAATGGATGGACCCGTCTGGCTGCGACCAGGTGTATCTATGCTGCGCTCCGTCTGCAGGGTTGCTGAAGACGTCATGCAGCTTGGTATCCTTAAGCGTTTCCATCAGGGATCCGGACATAGCGTCCAATCTGCTATCGGCCCTGCCGGATGGTCCAGCCGCATCGATGATGCAGTTGAAGCCACCGCCCAGAATGACCGTCCTGGAGGTCTCCAGCAGCAGTGGGAGCTGCTGAAAGACCGCCAGCCGCTTGCCCTTTTGTGCCGGGGCGTACACGTTAATTAACCGGAGTGGAGCATTCTTGTACATTACGTCTGGTACAAGGAGGCACCCGCCCACCACCTGCTTAACCTCGGAGGCGGTGAAGTTGCCTCCCCACAGGAGAATACCCAGGCTGGAGGAATGAGAGTCGTTCCCTCCCGACCAGATCGATGACCCATGGGACCACCATCGTGACCATTGCCTGTAGGAGCTGAGGTGCGGTATCACACACTCCTGCAGAAACAACAGGTCAGCTTTGACATTGGCAAGATTGTCCAAGGTCACAGCACATAGCGTAGTAGTTTTAAAGCTACGCACATTTATGGATACAATCTTTACACCCATTTTAAAGCATTTAGTCTCTTACCAAACCTGTTGTCTCTGAAAGTCCCAGACCTTAGGTCTGCTCCTGCATACCCATAGTGTTCACAAATTGCCTCACTTTGGATGGGCTGAAGAAACTTTCCTGAACTTCCCCATTGGCAATGTTCTGCTCAGGTGGCATCTGGGGGTTCATGCAGAGAACGGGATTTGAAATGTCCTCTGTTGGAGAAGTTTCTCCAATCCTCTCCCCTTCTGGGGCGTTGCTGCTCCCGGCTTCCCGGAGCTGGGGTGCGCTGAGCACTTCACTGCTCCCAGATTCTTGGAGCTGGGGTGCACTGGCCTCTTCGGGTTGTGGGCAAAGTTGGGGTGTGCTGGTCTCCTCATTATCTCCAATGTTCTGGAGCTCGAGTGTCTAGTCCTCCAACTCCCTACAGCTTTGCTGCTTCTTCTGTAGATGACACCCTTTCCCTTCTTCATCTGAAGAGCAGCTGCCCTTGTCATCCGTGTTGGATGGGAGACACCTCTTGCCACTTGTCTGGGAAGTAGCTTGGTCCCTTCTTAGCCCCTTCTTCCTTTTGGCTCTCTTCACCAGCTGCCACTCCCCCTGCTGATTTTCCGCTGCTTCCTCCTCCTTGATTGATTCGCTCTCCTGACGAGTGGGAGGTTCAGGAGGCAGTGCTGTTGATTGGCTGTCTTCTGCCTCAATCTTTTCCTCCACCTTGTCTCTCTCTGTGTCCTCCTTTGTCCCGTTGTTCTCACTGGGGGCCATGGTGATTGGAGTGTTGCAAGTGTCCTTGGTAGTAGTGACATGAAGCATTTCTTCTGCTTCCCTCTCGTTGACTTTGGCTGCCTGTGCATAAGTGAGGCAGCATTTGTGGCAGGTCCTGTAGAGGTGACCTGCTTCGCCACACAGGTTGCAGCAATTATCTGTTTGCAGTCCTTTGTCTGGTGCCCTTCCTGTTTGCAGTTCTTGCAGAGGTTGGTGCTGCAGTTGGCCGCCACATGACCAGACTTGCCGCATGAGCGACAAAGTTTAGGCTTCCCAGCGTAGATAAGGTAGCCACGGCTTCCCCCGATAGCGAAACTGGAAGGAGGGTGGAAGATGGCTCCCTTACCATGGGTCTTGAGCGTTACTTTAACCTGGCGTTTGCATGTCCAAATCCCGAAGGCGTCTCTAACCTCAGTGCAGCTCCCAACCTTGTCGACCTATCAGGTGAGGAAGGTGAACATGTCGGCGACAGGGACGTAGGGGTTGTAGAGATGCACCGTCACCACATGGTCCCATTGCAATGGCAGAGCAAAGACCAGCTCCACCGTCAGGATCTTCATCGCCGGCTGGTCTCTCTTCTCTTTGAACACCTTCAGGAACTTGACGCAAGCTGCCACACGCTTGAAAGAGGACATTGACTTTTTTTTTTGGAAAAGTATACTTTATTCATAAAATGCAAGAGGGCATTGACTTCACTGAGCTGAGTATTACTTCAGTTCTCCAGGGCTACATCAGTAGAGACCTAGTCATGAACCACATGACCTCCTGTCATTAAGGTAACAGTGATTGGGAGGAAGATGTTAACTTCATGCCTCAAGAAAAATTTTGGCACACAGGGTAACTGTATGAAAAGGGATAGTTGAGTAATGTGGCACAATGAGGGGACAACATGAGAGTAAACAAGCCTATTCCTTGTCCTTTGTTATGTTAATTTTCCATAGGAAGGTCTCTTGTTACCCCTTTTATTTGATGATTAACATTTGCAATGCCTTCTCCAAGGGAGGATATCAACTTACTGCGGGTGTGTTGCAAATGTAAAATCAAGAAGCCCGCAGCTCCAGCCCTTGCAAACCACTTCCACCATCAAAAAATATTGTTTTTGATTATATACTGAAATTGTGCTAAAAATAGCATGGAATTAATTTGCAGGCTATTAACTTTCAGACTTGTCCAGAGTTCAATGTGCTGCCCAGTAATGGAAGGTTAAGAGTTTGATTACGTTCATTGGCTACAAAGTGCTTTGTGACATCTGGTGATCATGAAAAGTGCTATACAAATGCAAGTCTTTTTGGCTGCTTACTGAAAATGAAGTTTTCACCTCACTCATATTGCAACAAAATGCAAAGGTCACATTCAGTACTTGGTACCATTGCTAAATCAAACGCTCTATTATTAAGGGGCTTTAGCATGTTAAAGATTACTGTTTGGTGACACTGAAACTACAAGTTAACATAGGAGATCTGATATGGCATTGGCTGGAGAACATTTCCCCTGTGTCTTATGTATACCAAAACCGTAAATACTTTGACAAGTGGCATTTTCTTGCATATAGGGCAAAAAGAACATCTGAGTTAAAAAAGAAACTTTTAGGTGGGTTAAATTTAGACCACCTGGTACTGTTTTCCACAGACTGCTGCATGGTTATTGCTTAGTTCTACATCACATTATATAACAAGGCTGAGGGTTGGCTTGGTTCTTGTTTGTTTATTAAAACGATGCTAACAGCATGTTGAATTCTTATAACAATCACCAGAAGCATCCAGCAACTGCTTGAATAAACAATAAGCATTCCTGTCTTGGTTGGATGGCTCAGAAGTCATCCACTTGAAGCGTTTTCATATGTTGGCAGCAAAATGTGGATTTCTGCCCCCACATTATTTTTCAGCTATCATTGAGGGGGAGTGCTAAGCCTTAGTAGGTGTTTTTTATGAGAACAATTCAAGGGATTTTTTTCCCTAATGGCGACAAATGTCAGCTCTCCACATGTTTTATCAGCGAATAATGAAATGTGAAGCCAACAACAAAAGGGAAGATGAATGCCTAAAAAAAGTATTTTCTATTTCAATTGCATTCATCATTTTATGAGATGCTTTTCCCAATCTCTTTTTATGGTGCAGACACCACACCACATCCCCCAGCAGGCAAGGGGCCTTCATCTATCTGTGTTCCAATACTATTATTTAATTAAGTAGACAAAAGCAATGCAGGTTGACTCATCCCAATTTTTCTCTCACCCTGTGGGAAATGTCACCCTTTTGTTCAGTGCTTCACCACTGGGATTGGAATTCACTGCGGACATTTATTAAAGAACAGTCCCTGCTTTCTAGCTTCCTGCCATAAAATAAACTGCCAGGATTTAATTTTATACTATCATATTTTACTGATTAAAAACAAATTCAAACAAGTTATGAAATGAAAATGATGAAGACAATTCTCCAAATACACATTTTACAGTGTTTGAGATAACTGAAAAAGACAAGAACTATGCAAAATAATGTCAATTAAGTATTGTTGATTTTGTTAAAGTTAAAACCACTCAATTTCTGTACAAGCATATAAAAGTTAATTCAGATATTTGTCTTCTGTTTTTTACCTTGATAATTGTTTTGCAAAGCCATGGTATTCCTTGATCAATATAATGCTTATCAATTCAGTTCAGTCAGCCAAGTTGTGACCTTTTAGTATTGAGTAAACAGATTACTAAGGAAAATTTTTTTGATATGAAAATAATGAATTAAGTTATTATTGAAATGTAAGGTGTTACTTTTACACATTTTAATGCAAATCTATAAAACATCAAGGAATTGTCATATTATGGTGTTACTAAGATGGCCCGCTTGCATATCTGTGCTTTGTGAATTGATGTGGTTGATTCTAACTCCAAGCAGATTTTGGCTGTCTGGCTAGTGGAGCATATCAGCTGGCTGCTTGATAGTCCTGGTGGAAGGTCTGGTACATTTAGAGAACCAGGCCTCGCTAGCATTCAGCCAGCTGGCTGCAAGTGAAAAACAAGTGTCCCAAGTCAGCCCACCACATGTGGGTTACATCAAAATAGATCTACTAGGTCATGGGAGGAATAATCTAATGAGTAATGAAACCCAGAGTGGCAGTGGGCAAGGTTTCCTTTATGGAGCCAGGAGGAACAACCATGCTCCACTCGGGCCTACATAAATATATAGGAACTAACTGCCAGGACCTGAACTGCTAGTTGATATTGGACAAAGAAGCATGGTACACGTTCTACCTCATATTTCCTCAAAATTACAATTGTGTTATGTCCATCACAGTACTTGCTTTTAAGTGAGCCTTCTACCTAACTCAAGCAGAACCCAGAGGTAGGCCTGAGAAGATTGTGGAGGGCAAAGCAACCGAGAATAAGTTGCATCCCTCTATTTTTGGTGTGCTACTCCTCTGATTCTGGAAATGGGAGGCCTCAAGAATCTACCTCAATATATTTATAAGAATGCAGAACAAATGTGATATGTTTTGAGTTGCTCTGGATATAATTAATTAGTAGCATTCTAATGCTAACGCAATAACGAAGATTAGAGCTTTCAATAAAAAATTATTTTGTTGAGTAACATTCCTCATAAAGGCAGTGGAAATCAGGAACACTCATCCTCAAAAAGCTCGAGAAGTTAATTAATTTGAAAATTTCAAAACTGAGTTTTGCAGATTTTTGTTAGGTAAGAGTGTCAAGGAATATGGAGTCAAGTCAGGTAATTGGAGTTAAGATATGGATCAGCCATGATCTAATTAAATGGTGGAACAGGTTAGAGCAATTGTGTAGTTCACTTCTGTCCCTATTCCCTCCCTATGCTTACTTGTATTATATGTAACAATGCAATAGACCTAAGACCTTTGCACTCTATGGAAGTATTTAGTCAATTTTCACGGAACCATAATGAAGTATTTGAATTTAAGCAAATGAGTTAAGTGTGCATTCCAAAAGTGATGTAAAATGTAGTTTAACTGCTAAAGTACTGATCATAGGCTTTTTTAATCTTTCATGGGATGTGGGCACCAGTGGCAAGGCCAACATTTGTTGCACATCCCTAAGACCCAGCGTCTTGATCCACCACCAGCCATTTGGATCAACTGGCCATTTCAGAGGGCAGTTAGAGTCTACCACATTGTTGTGGGTCTGGAGCATAGATAAGGATGACAGATTTCCTTCCCTAAAGGGCATTAGTGAATAAATTGGGTTTTTATGGCAATCAATGATAGTTTCAGGGTCACCATCACTGAGGCCAGCTTTTAGGTCAGATGTATTAATTAAGTGAATTTACTGAGTAATTGAATTTAAACCCCATCATCCCATCCAGATGGGATTTGAACTCATGTCCCCTCAGCATTAGCCTGACCCTTTGGGTTACTCGCCCAGTGACATTACCACAACACCATTATCACTCCCACAATTTATTAGGTTAACTGTATTTGGCAGAGTAAAGGTAAAATTATTATGTATGCTTATGGAATATATTAAGGGTCTGAGGGCGGAATTGTCCCAGATTTGCACTAAGTGTGATAGCAAGTGGGAAAAGGATGTTTTACCCATTGGCTGCAAAAGCAGGTTTTTGCCCCATGTTGTCCCATTCCCGCCTCATCAGTTATCCATTCCTGGGAAACAGGCTGGGTTGCTGATGGGACATCCTCTGATTTGCCTGCCCTGCCATCAGCTCAGGCCTTCAGTAAGCCCAGGTGTCATGTTTAAAGGACGCCCCTGCAGGAGCTGGCACTCTTCAAGGGGTGGGAAGGTTCTGGGAACTGATAGCTGCCAAAGAGAGGAAACATGCTGCCACCAGATTTACTGATGCCTCCCTTAAGCACCTATTGGACACAGTGGAGGCCTGCTGCGGAGTCCTCTACTCCAGCTCTGGGCGAAGGCCAGCAAGCAAGGTCACCACTCCAGCATGGGGGACAGTGGCAATGATGGTCAGTGTCAATGCCCTGCAAAAAAGGACAGTCAACCAGTGCAGTAAGCAACTGAATGGTCTCATCCATTCCACCAGGGTAAGTCACTCTTCTCATCACTCTCAACTCACACACTCACAAAGCCACCACACTTCCACAAGGATCTCACATCTCAAGGTAAAACACCACTAACTTTCACACACATCCTCACATCTCCATCAGGCTCTTATCCTCTGGAGCTCGCATCGTCATCCCATCCATGCCTTCGGTCACCGCACAATCATACCAAGCAGGGCCATGCATCCTGCTTACACTCTCTCCATCCATTTTCATGCAGGAGAAGCTGGCTTACAACAGCAGGGAGTGGAGGGATCCACTTTAGGTCCCTCACTCATTTCAGGAGCATACCATCTGGTAAGGAAGTGGACCATGCCTATGGCGACAGTGAGGGCAGCGGTGAACACCCCATGAGGATCCTGCACCACATCATCTCTCTCTCAATGCAACTGTGAGTGCTCTCTCTCCTGCTATTGACTCTGCTGCCATGCATGAATTATCTCTACTTTGGTCCACAGGGAAATCTGTCAAGCAACTGACACCCTCAGCCAGCCAGTTCCTCAGCTCCATGCCGGTCTGCACCTCCAGCCAAAAGGACACCTCCTCCATCAAAGAGCTGAAAATAAGCAGCCTGAAAGACCCTCACAGCACTTACCCACACAATCCACCAGTGCAGAGACACACACCTTGGTGGGACCTAGATCTAGAGCAGGCTTGGACTCACCGTCTGGAAGTCACCACACATTCACATGTCCACAGGAGACAGGTTCAGCCGAGCTCCTTGGCACTTGGAGGATGGCAGAGG
This sequence comes from Carcharodon carcharias, assembly GCF_017639515.1. Classification (NCBI taxonomy): domain Eukaryota; kingdom Metazoa; phylum Chordata; class Chondrichthyes; order Lamniformes; family Lamnidae; genus Carcharodon; species Carcharodon carcharias. The sequence goes on along the minus strand of NC_054478.1, from coordinate 42,478,625 downwards.
AAGAGGCATCTGTGAGGTTCTGGTCAGATGATGAACCTCTAGATTTGGCCTTCCATCTCATTGTGGAGAATCAACAGAAGGTGGGGGAACATCACGCAGAGTTGTTGGAAGCCCTCAACAGAATGGCATGCACATCAGAGGAGTGCGTCCACCTGCTCTCTGATGAAGTGGTGCCCATGTGTGCACATACGGAAGTCTCCAAGGGAAGGGTGGTGAACGCCATGGAGACCCTGGTCCAGCAGAACGTGGAGATGCGTGCAGACTTGCACTCCATCGTGGTAGACTTGGGTGAGTTCCTGTAATGGCAAAGCGAGGGGGAAATGTCCTCGACATCCCTCCAGGTGTTCCTTCCCCTCAAGGAGTCAGTTTGGGGCCCTCAGGCATCTAAAGGAAGAAGGAGCAGCAGCTGAACACCCCTGGGTCATCCACTCGGGAATCTCAGAGGCTATCCTCTCTCTCTGATTCCCCTTTGCCTGTGACCCCCTCAGCCTTGTCCTTTGCCATGTCAAAGGGAGCATCTGGCCCACAGGATGACAGCCAAAGCAAACCATGGTACCGGCTCCTCTACCACCCCGCTTAATGATCATCCTTAGCAGACCCTGACCAAGACACTGATGTTCAGAATCCACCCAACATGTGAAACACATGTTTCTCCAGGGTCCAATAGCTTTAGGGCTCCAGCATTTTCTGCTCCTCAGATGCCGGCAATGTGAGCAAGACCCTAATGGTAAGTCACAACTTCTGCATGTCATACTTGTCAATCGTATTCTGGGCCAGCGTGTTTTCCCGCCGACGTGAGCAGTAAGTTTGATGTGGGGGATGATTCAGATGAACAGGGCTTATAATTAGATATAGGTTATTAGTATGAAGTTCTCGACATGTGGCGGAGGGAAAGGCGGCCCGCTGTTGATGGGTGGAGCAGGCGATCGTAAACTGGTTTCACAACAGCATGAAACCGATTTTTGGTTTTCCTGTCATATTATCCGCTCAGGCCCAATACCAACGGGGACGGAAAATTCCGACCTGAAGCTCCTGCTTATCTGCTGAAAGTGTAATGAGGCAGGACTTCCAGCAGCTAAGGTTCCCCAGTCCCAAATCCAGAGGATGGGAACATTTGGCATAAAACGGATAACGACTGTCATCAGAAGCAGGAATTTCAGAGCGGTATCTCACCGCTCCGTCAGGGAAGTGTGCCATTCCAGTGTTCGGAGATTTATTCAAGTCAACAAAATCTCTTTTACAGCAGCAGCCCTTTGAATGACAGTCAGTAACCCGGTGGCTTTGATCCTTGTGCCAGGTTACTATTGTGGATGCAAACCGGTTTTATATATCTCAGTTACTTATAAAAATGTGATTTTTCTGAAGTGCTCAAAGCACTTCAGACCACTTCAGGACATGGTTTCCTCGCGGCGAGGGCAGCATTCCCATCTGATTCTGTAGCACACTACGGTTTAAGTAATATAACATTTTTTCATCTTCTTACCATTCATTCTTAGGAAATGCACATCACTGACCATGTCAACATTTACTGCCCCGACAACTCTGTGTTTTCCTAGGCAGCATCAAGGGGCAGGTAAGAGTTAACCATGGTGTGGGGCTGGAGTCATATATTGTCCAGGTTAAGTAAGGATGGAAGGTTTCCTTCCTTAAAGGACATAATGAACCAGATGGGTTTTTATGACGATCTGACAGCTATTTATTGCTGCTGGTTTACATCCAGATTTATTTTAAACTGAATTCAAATTCTTAAACTGCCCTGATGGGATTTGAACTCATTCTCTGGATTATTTGTCCGGCATCATAATCAATGGATTACCATAGCTCTTATAAAGCAAGCCCTATATGACATTCATAGCAATAATTGCTGCTTAAATCCCTATACATGCTAAAATCTTCCAGAAGAAGGAAGAGAAAGATGCACCCACAATCATCCCTACCTCCGTATTCCCTTTACCGATATTTTCCTGCATCTACATGAAAGCCATCTCTTAGTGCTCCCTCCCCAAGCATCAGTCTCTCTCCCTGATCCCTTGTCCCTGTTAGATTTTTGCCATTGCCAATCTGTCCCAGAGAAAAAAATCCTATCACTTCTCCTTCCCCTTTCCCCACATCCCAGGAATCCCAATCCATACTTCTCATAGCTCAATCCAAATTTCTATTTGCTTGTTTTGGAGGAAGAAGAGGAGGATTTGAGAATACATGAGAGACTTAGGCCTACATCAGATAAGGTCACCATAGTCTTACAAACTGTACTTACAGACTAAGGTGCACCTGCCTAGGCATATCAGAGGAGATCTTTCTTTACTACCTTCTCAAGGGAAGCAATTATAGAAATATGCCATCCCCTCCAGCAAGATGTTCAGAGATGTTCCATGACAGGGACAGTTCTGTTGGTGGTTGCCAAAGTGATTACAGCATTGTAATTTCATGCCACAACAGCAGGCGATAGATGTCAAATTTCACAATCAGCAATTAGCCAATATAAAACTGGTGACAGCTGTTTGTTTGTGAAGGTTAACTCCTTCAAAATTTTCCAATGAAAAGCACCAGAACACTGAACTTTCATCATGTGACTAATTTCCCCAAAGAGCAGGACATTATTCATGGCTTTCACATGGCCATATGTTATCTAAGTTCCAATTTTTACGATCACAATAAGTTCCACTCCGGTAATGTGCATTTATGCACGTGAAAGCCTGTAACATTGCTGGCCATTATTACATCTTAAAGCAGATTTCCCTCTTGGTGCCCCCTGCTTGTTGCCTGAAAGAGGCATTATCACCGAGGTAAGCTGTACCTCTAACAAGATAAATGCCTTTAATTCTCCTGTTCCAAATCATGGTCCAGATACACTGCCAACTGTTACATCACAGGATGTAATAGACCTAGCAGAACAAGAAGTTAGGTAAAGGTGGAGGAGTTAATCAAGGATGGCATTGGTGCAATAGTTAGAGATGACCTTGGTTCAGGAGATCAGGATATGGATTAGGTTTGGGTGGAGATGAGGAATAGTGGAGTGAAAAAGTCATTAGTGGGAGTGGTCTACAATAACCACAATGTAGGACAAAGTGCACAAGGAAAAATATTGGGTGCTTGTGATAAACGGACAGTAATAATCATGGGTGATTTTAATCTACATGTAAACTGGAAAAGTCAGATTGCCAGTAGTAACCTGGATGAGGAGTTCATAGAATGCAGCAGATACATGGGAACACCACCAACTGGAAGTTCCCCTCCAAGTCACTCACCATCCCGACTTAGGAATATATCATCGTTTCTTCACTGTCGTTTTGTCAAAATCCTGGAACTCCCTCCCTAACAGCACTGTGGGTGTACCTACACCACATGGACTGTAGCGCTTCAAGAAGGCAGCTCATCACCATCTTCTCAAGGGCAACTAGGGACGGGCAATAAATGCTGGCCTAACCAGCGAAGCCCAGATCCCATGGATGAATAAAAAAAAAAATAAAATTGGCTGGCAAAAAGCATAAAATGTGCATAAATGTGTCTTATTCTGATTGTCAGCAAGTGGCGAGTGGAGTCCCACAGGGGTCAGTGCTGGGGTATCAACTTTTTACAATTTATATCAATGACTTAGATGAAGGGAGTGAAGGCATGGTAGCTACATTTGCAGATGAGACAAAGATGGTTAGGGAAATATGTTGCAAAGAAGATGTAGGGAGGCTGCAGGTGGACATACATACGTTGAGCGAGTGAGAAACAATCAGGCAGATGGAGTATAATCTGGGAAGATGTGAAGTTGTTCACTTTGGCAGAGAGAATAAAAAAAGCAGAATATTACGTAAACGGAGAATGGGTGCAGAATTCCGAGTTGCAGAGGTTTCTAGATGCTCTAATGCATCAGGCACGAAATGTTACTATGCAGGTACAGCAAGTAATTAAGAAGGTTAATGAAATGCTATCCTTTATTACAGGAGGAATGGAACATAAAAGTAATGATGTTATGCTCCAGTTATACAGGGCATTGGTGAGATTGCATCTCAAATATTGTGTGCAGTTTTGGTTTTCATATTTAAGGAAGGATGTAAATGCATTGGAGGCAGTTCAGAGGAGGTTAACTAGGTTGATACCTGGAATAAGCAGGTTGTCTTATGAGAAAAGGTTGGACAGAGTGGGCTTGTTTCCAGTGGCATTTAGAAGAGTGAGGGGTGACTTGATTAAAGTATATAAGGACCTGAATGGTTTTGACAAGGTGGATGTGGAAAGGATTTCTGTTGTGGGTGAGTCCAGAACCAGGACTCCGTGTTTTAAAATCAGGGTCGACCTTTTAGGGCAGGGATTAGGAGACCTTGGACCCCCCCCAAACTCTGAACACCCCCACCTGCCCCCCAACCTCGGGGTCCCCCCACTACCTCCAGACAACAGCCCCCCCCCCACTCCCCACCAGATCTTCAAACACACCCCCACTCCAAACTCGGACCCCCTGACCTCCGGACCCCCCACCCACTGACCGCAACCTCTGAATGCACCCACCCCACCCTCCCAGATCTTGAAGCCCCCACCACCTCGTTTCCCACCGCCCCCCCCCCCCCCCCCCCCCCCCCCACCCCCACCCCCGACCTTGGGCCCCCCCACAGAACTCAGACCCCCTCAACCCCCTCCTAGACCATGGACACCCCCGACCTCCAGAGTCCCCCACCACCCTCTGACCTCCGGCCACACCTACCCTGCCGACTCCCCTCCCCGAAGGCCTCAGACACCCCAAAGACATCGGATATTACCTCCCCGCCCCCACAGACTTCACACCTCCCCCAGCCCTTAGAATGCCAGACACCCTCCCAGACCTCACACCCACCCCCCCGACCTCCAGGCATACACATCCCCCTATAAGGCCTCTGACCCCACCGACCTCCAAACACATGCACACACACACATATACATACACACACACATCCCCCGACCTCCAGACACCCCCAACCCACAAATCCTATCCACTTAACTTAGACACTTACCTTCCCTCAGCATGTCATTTGACCTGGCCCTTTAAACTTACCTGCTTTACGGTAGCAAGTGCTGCAAAAAAGGGGGCGCGGCCTATTTGATTACACTGGATCTAGACTTTGCTGAGGCCTGTGAGGATTCTTTTGATTCAGGCCCTAACCAGCTCCGGCGATCGGAAGTGGCAACACAATTTTCAAGACCAGGTAAGCGTGCATTTATCCCTTCTAATTTCTGCGGGCCAGCACTTCCTGATGCTAGTCGGAGGTTACAGTCCATCTTGTTGCAGTCAGTCCAGAGGTGGAAAAAAAGGGGATCTGTCCTACCATCTCTCCCCTGTCTGTAACCCAATGTTGGAGATGCCATCTTTCAGATGCAATGTTAAACTGAGGTCTGCTATGACAGCACGATTTGAAGGAGCCGAGGGAGGATATCTTAGTTGGTACCATGGCCAACATTAATCCCCCCAACTAATGTCACTGAAAACAATTAATTGGTCGCCTCTGTGGAAATTGTGCAGGAACTTCTGATGTGCAAATCTCCTCCTCCCTGGGACTATCCATGAATGTCTCCGACTCTGAGTTAGAGTTGGAGCCTTCCGACAGTTACATGGGACTTACCTAAATAGTTGGCCAGATTTATAAGAATGTTGCCGGAGCTTAAAAATTGTAGCTATGAGGAAAGATTGGAGAGCCTGGGATTGTTTTCCTTAGAACTGAGGAAGCTGAGGGGTGACGTGATTGAGGTGTACAAGATTATGAGGGGCCTAGAAAGAGTAGAAAGGAAAGGCCTGTTTCCCCTGGCAGAGAGGTCAATTACAGATTTAAGGTGATTGGTAGAAGGATTAAAGGGGGCATGAGGAAAAATTTCTTCACCCAGGGGCTGGTGGTTGTTTGGAATTCACTGCCTGGTTTGGTGGTGGAGGCTGAAACCCTCAACTCATTTAAAAGGCACTTGGATCTGCACCTAAAGTGCTGTAACCTGCAAGGCTCCAGATCAGGTGCTGGAAGGTGGGATTAAAATGGGCAACTCATTTTTTTTATTTTTTATTTTTCGGCTGACACAGACACAATGGGCTTTTAAAAAATTATTCATTCAAGGGATGTGAGCTTCGCTGGCTGGGCCAACATTTATTGCGCATCCCTAGTTGCCCTTGAGAAAGTGGTGGTGAGCTGCTTTCTTGAACCGCTGCAGTCCATGTGGTGTAGGTACACCACAGTGCTATTAGGTAGGGAGTCCCAGGATTTTGACCCAGTGACAGTGAAGGAACAGCTGAATGGCATCTTTTTATGCTGTAACTTTTCTATGGCTCTATATAATATTTACCATTTATCTGTGTATGAAACCTTATCAAATGCCTCCTGGACATCTGTATAAACAATAACCATAGGCATTCCCCTGTCCGCCATGTTTTGAATTCCTGATAATTTACAACTACATTAATCAGACTTGACCAACAATTCAAAAATCCATGGCTACTCTCTGATTAGCTCATCTTTGTTCATGTGCTCAGTAAATATGTCCCTGATAAAAGATTTCAATCATCTTGCCATGAATGACATTAAACTGACAGATTTGTAGACTTCTGGTTTCTCTCTCTCTCTCTCTCTCACTCTCTCTTTTTCTTTCTCTCTCTCTTTCTTAAATGATGGAGTAATGGAGTGACATTTGCAAGTTTTCAATCCAAATCCAAATTCACAATTCCTGAATCTCAAGAGCTTTGGAAAATTATGCCTAAGACACCTAAAATCTCTCTAATTGTTCATTTTAATACTCTAGGGCAAAAGTCATCAGGTCCAGGAAATTTGTCTCTTGGTAGATTTTTCAGCAATACTCAGGATTTGTCTCTGTTACGTCCCATTATTTTTTTTCCATTAATATACTGTTCATTTACTGACATTAAATCCAGTAAGTTCTCTTGAATTATTTTAGGTTCCCTTATTCCATGGGTACTTTGCCCTTTCCATCACATAAAAATGAATACCAAGTATTCATTTAACAGGTCTGCTATTCCCTAATAAACCATTGCAGTCGCACCTGCATCTGTATTTATTTGCCCACTTGCCCCTTACCACTTTGTTTTTTTCTTAATATATGTATACATGCTTTCACATAAAACTTTACAGTAAAGAAACAGGCCATTTGGCCTGTTGTCCTACACATGAACTTCCGCCCACCTACATTTACTGTTAGTACTTTAATACCTTGCAAGGTGTTTTCATACTCTATTTTTGCATCTTAATTTTTTTTTCCATAACCTTTCATGGTATTTTTATACCTCTCCTAGCCTATAGTGCAAGCTTGGAGACTCCTAAGTCAAATCTTGAGGGATCTCAGATGTAACTCTTTCTTGGGAAGAAACTGCCATTTATAGTTGGCCCCCTACTTTCTGATTTTAAATCTTATGTATCCAATGTTGCACTTGGCCCTTCCTTCATTCTTCTGATAAACTACTTTCTCTTACAAGCTGGTCATGCTTTTGGTTACCTCAGACTGAGTTCAAGTACAAAGCTATTTGAAGTTTCATCAGGAATTACCATACCATTGTTATCCTTTAACAAACTTCTGGTCAAAACAGTCCAGTCAAAAATCTAAACATTGTACTGCAGCACATATTGGGAGTGATCACTCCACTGCCAAAGAAACACCTCCTTGATGTGGTGGCGAAGGTGAAGGGGGAGGGGGAAGGGGGAGGAGAGTTTCATTTAAAAATGTGAAGAAAAGTTCCATATTTCATTTGAAACAATGGAGCTAAAATCCTGATAAGGTTTGATACCAAATATGCATTATATGCTCTCTGCACAACAGCTGTTCAAAATCTATAGTAAATTCTTCAATGTCAAAACCGAAAGGAAACATCTGAGAAAACATAAGGTAGCTAATAATTGCATTATTGCTTCAAATTACTCATATTTACTGTATCAACCTGCTTAAAAAAGATGCTGTTGCAATTGCAGGAGATCCTAATGTGTTTACAATTAGTGGCATATAGTTCCAAGATGGTCAGTGGGGAGAAAACGTAAGCATGTGAGATTATCTTTCTTTAATTCCAAGAAACAATGCCTATTAAACTCAAGCAGTGTGTTAAGTTTGCCGCAATATTTAATTGAAAGAATTATGTTTCAATTCTTGAAAGAGGGAAGACAACACATGTACAGCACATTCAATTTAGCCATTATTGAAATTGAAGTTCATTCAAGGCATTCAATCGTAATTGTATTCACAATACAGCAAAACCTACAAAGAACAATGTCACATTGCTGGAATAATATAGACAATTACTGAATACCTTATAAAAATTGAGTATTACAGTGGAATGTGTGCGTACAATTTAAAAAAAAACAAATGTTGCTATATTCCCATGTCCTACAGATGTGAAGTAACTTAGGTTACTATGGCACTTCTCTGTCATTCATCTGGTATTTCTCAATTTCCCTATGGATGATTTCCATATGGTCCCTTAAGGGACCATTTTTGACTGAAAAGCTTACCTGTCAGACCATTTTATATATGGAGACCTGCATAACCAATTGTCTTTTTTTTTGCTGAAAATTTAAGAAACAAAAATGAGGTGCAGAAGACCTGGATCAACATCACCCCCAGGAATCAACAATTGGCACATTGTTTGGGATGCTCACTGTCACAGACAGAATAGAAATGTTCTTTTACTACCCATAATCAGTTTGTTTTGCGTGGAAAGAGTTGTGTCTCTTCTTATCCTTGGATTATGTATTCCAATTAAATAAAACAGCAGCAAGTTTTCACGAGTTTTAAAAAGGTTATTTATTCTCACGCACACCCCGAATTGACGCAAAGTCACACACTCCATCTCATGCAACAAACCACACACACACACAGACACACACAGACACACACATGCACACAAGGTTTGGATAGAAATAAAGATAATGCCCTTTTATAGTTAACAGTTAATTCAGTCTCTGATTTATGATTACTGGTCTCCCACATGGCAGGTCTATGGTTTCTTGAATGGATTCAATTATTTAAAGTTGAAATTAGGGTCTTGTAAAGCGAAGAGTTCACAGCAGGCTGTGAGGTTTTAGTAGCCAATATCTAGGAGCTTGGTTCTCTGGTGAACTTTGAAACTGGAACAGGTTGGGTACTTTGGCCACTGGATGACTTGCAGCTTTTTTCAGAGTCTAGTTCTCAGACTGGCTAACAAGTGATAGTTCTGATGGATCTGCTGGGTTCTGGGGCACAGTCCCTGATCACCTGACTGCTGGATTAACACTTCTGAGTCCCATCCAGTCTAGCTTGGATGGGGTAGGTTATTGCGATACAATGGGAAGTTGAGAGTGGCCATTGAGTTTTGATCTTCATTTATGTCCAGTATGAAACATGGAGATAGACAGTCTGGAAACTCCATAGATTTAGGTGTTGGTCCATCCTTAAACAATGAGTTGTGTGAATTCCTCAAATGGTTTCCTCAGTGATGTCCATATTTAATCAGATATTTGCCAGAGATCTGATACTGTCTGAAGTCCAATTGCCAAAAGTCACATGATTTGTGGCAGCTATATTGTTTGTGTTCATATTTAAAAATATTGATTTAAGAGTTCATAATATGACATGCCTGTACTTGGCATGACATTACTTTTGCAGCCAGTCTAAATCCACAAGGATATGTTATCCTATGTGTATAATCAATAACATTTTCAGGTTCAAGTATGAATGAAAGCGGCCACAATACCTACCAACCTCACCACGGAAAGGTAGGAATGTGAAATTATCACTACCTCCCAGAAAATAACTATTACATTTCTTTCCTATCAACCACACAAGCACAAAGTACAAAACTAGTTTTTTTTTTAATTTAAATGCCAGTAATTACTAATCTCTTCAGTGCCACACATCACACACACATGCCCATTTACACCAGTACTGAGGAAAGTGGGAGCAGTAAGTTTGGGATAATCCATATCTGAACCCTGCTGGGACCAGTGTTCTAGTGAGCTGCATAACTATGTCAGTAGAGAGGATTTTAATCTACATAGTAGGGGCAATGGATCAAATTTGGGAGAATCAAACAGTAGAGACAAGGCAACAGAGAAAAGTACTAATAAAGTCATACTGAGTGTGTGACTTTGTGTTAATTTGGGGTGAGTGTGTGAGAATAAATAACCTTTTTTAAAACTCATGAAAACTTGCTGCTGTCTTATTAAATGATAAGCAGGCCATGACAGGAGGGGATAGAGAGTACAAATTTAAGAGTAAATCAGCAGATAAGGCTCAAGATTACAAAAATAATAAAAGGACAAAATGAAAGGCTCTGTATCTGAATGCATGTAGTATCAAAACAAAACAGATTAACTGATAATGCAAATAGAGATAAATAAGTGCAATCGTATAGCCATTACAAAAACATGTTGGCTGCAGGATGAAATAGATTGGAACCTGAATATTGAAGGGTACATGACATTTAGGATGGACAGGAAACTAGGAAAAGGTGGAGGGTGGCTCTTCTAATTAATGGTGGTAATTGTACAATAGAGAGGGATGACCGAAGTTCATAAACCAGGATTTACAAGTGGTTTGGGTAAAAATGAGAAATTATATAGGCAATAAGTCACTTGTGGGAGTGGTGTACAGGCCCCCTAACAGCACCCACATGGTAGGACAGTATAAAGGAAAAAATAGCAAGGGTTTGTCAGAAAATCATGAAGGATTTTAATCTACCGATAGATTAGAAAAATCAGATGGGCAACAGAGACTAGATGAGGAATTCATAGAATGTTTTCAGGATAGTTTCTAAGAATAGCACATTCTGGAGCAAGCTATGGTAGACCTGGTACTGTGGAATGAGATAGGATTAATTAATGACTGCATAGTGAAGGTGTCCCTAGGTAGCAGCAATCATAATACGATAGAATTTTTCATTCAGTTTGAGACAGGGAAGAGTTGGTCTAGTAATAGTATTTTAAACTTAAATAAGGCCAATTATGAGGGTATGAAAGCAGAGCTAACTAAAGTGAACTGGCAAATTAGGTTAAGGGATAGGTCAATAGAGATGCAGTGGCAGAGAGTTGAGGGAATATTACAGAATACAAAGAATAGATACATTCCAAAGAGAAAGAAAATTTCCAAAGGGAGGACCCACCAGCCGTGGTTAACTAAAAAAGTTAAAGATAGTAACAAACTTAAAGAAAAAGCATATAATTATACAAGGATGGGTGGCCTGTCTGGTGATTGGACAGAATATAAAATAATCAGAAAATAACTAAATGATTAATAAGGAGGGAAAAATTATGAGTATGAGTGTCTGGGATAAAGTTAGCTAGAAATATAAAAACAGCAAGAGTTTCTATAGATATTTAAAAAAGAAAAGAGTTAACAAAGTGAGCTTTGGTCCTATGGAAAGTGAGTCTGCGGAATTCTGGTATTTTGCATTGGTCTTCACTGTAGACGATACAACTAAAATCAAGAAATCAAAGAAAGGGAGGAACACAAGAAAATTACAATTACCAAAGAAGTGGTACTGAGCAAATTGTTGGAGCTGTGAGCTGATAAGCCCTTGGGTCCTGATGGACTTCATCCTAGGGTCTTAAAAGAAGTGGATAAGTGATCTAGTTGATGCATTGATTTTAATTTTACAAAATTCCCTAGATTCGGCGAAGGTTCCATGAGATTGGAAAGTAGCAATTGTAACTCCATTATTCAAAAATGGAGGAAGACAGAAAGCAGGAAACTACAGGCCAATTAGCTTAACATCTGTCATAGGAATAACGTTAGAAGCTATTAGTAAAGATGTTATAGCAGGATGCTTGGATAAATTAAAGGTAATCAGGCAAAGTCAACATGGTTCTGTGAGAGGGAAATCATGTTTAACCAATTAATTGGAGTTCTTTGAAGAAGTAACATGAGTTGTGGATAAAAGGGAACTGGTGGATGTACCGTGCTTAGATTTCCAGAAGGCATTTGATAAGGTGCCACATCAAATGTTATTACAAAAAATAAAAACTCATGGTGTAGGAGGTAATATATTGGCATGGATAAAATATTGGTTAGCTATCAGGAAAATGAGAATTGGCATAAATGGGAATTTTCTGTCTGGCAGGATGTAAGGAGTGGTGTGCCATAGGGATCAGTGCTGGGGCCTCAAGTTTTTACAATTTATATAAATGACTTGGATGAAGGGACCGAAGGAATGGTTGCAAAATTTGCTGACAACACAAAGATAGGTAGGAAAGTAAATTGTGAAGAGGACACAAGGAAGCTACAAAGGGACATAGATATGTTCAGTGAGTGGGAAAAGATCTGGCACATAGAGTATAATGTGGGCAAATATGAGAAGATCCATTTTGGCAGGGAGAATAAAAAAGGAGCAGATTATCTAAATGGTGAGAGATTGCAGAGCTCTGAGACCCAGAGGAATCTGGGTGACCTAGCGTTTGAATCACAAAAGCTTAGCATTCAGGTACAGATGGTAATTAGGAAAGCTAATAGACTGTCGTTGTTTATTGTGAGGAGAATTAACTCCAAAAATTGGGAGGTTTTGCTTCTGTTGTACAGGGCACTGGTGAGATCACATCTGGAGTGTTGTGTACAGTATTTGTCTCCTTATTGAAGGAAAGATGTAAATGCATTAGAAGCAGTTCAGAGAAGGTTTACCAGACTAATACCAGGAATGGGTGGGTTGTCTTATGACAAAAGGCCTTTGATAAGGTGCCACATCAAAGGGTAGCTAACAAGAAAAAGAGAGTTGGCATAAATGGATATTTTCTGTTTGGCAGGATGTAAGGAGTGGTGTGCCATAGTACAACTGAAGCAAAACCTCCCTATTTTTGTAATTAATTCTCCTCACAATAAACAATGACAGTCTACTAGCTTTCCTAACCTGTTGTGATTCAAGCGCTAGGACACCCAGATTCCTCTGGGTCTCAGAGCTCTGCAATCTCTCACCATTTAGATAATCTGCTTCTTTTTTATTCTCCCTGCCAAAATGGATCATCTCACATTTGACCTCATTATACTCTATTTGCCAGATCTTTTCCCACTCACTTAATATATCTATGCCTCGTTGTAGCTTCCTTGTGTCCTCTTCACAATTTACTTTCCTACCTATCTTTGTGTTGTCAGCAAATTTTGCAACTATACCTTCGGTCCCTTCATCCAAGTCACTTATATAAATTGTAACCTCACAGATTAGGCTCGTATCCACTGGAGTTCAGAAGAATGAGGGGTGATTTGATTGAAACCTTTAAGATTCTGATGGGTCTTGGCAGGGTGAATGTGGAGAAGATGTTTCCTCTTGTGGGAGAATCTAGAACTGGGGGTCACTGTTTAAAAATATGTGGTCACTCATTTATGACAGAGATGAGGAGAATTTTTTTTCTCTCTCAGAGGGTCATGAGTCCTTGGAACTCTCTCAAAAGGTGGTGGAAGCAGAATCTTTGAATATTTTTAAAGCAGAGCCAGATAGATTCTTGATTAACAAGGGAGGCGGGAGGTGAAAGGTTATCGGGGGTGAGTAGGAATGTGGCGTTGAGGTTACAATCAGATCAACCATGATCTTACCGAATGGCAGAGTAGGCATGAGGGGCTGAGAAGCCTGTTCCTGCTCCTAATTCATTTTTCGTCTGTAAATAGTGACTATGCAGATTGCATGGAATACATTTAATATCAGGCTAGGTCAATACATGGACCCGAGTTCAACATAATTCCTTCATCTTTTGATATTTGGGTGTATGTAGGAATTTTTGGAATCATTATTTATCTGATATCCCCTGTCGTTTGTACATATTGATGATTTATTTTTCTTCAGTAAAAAACCCTGACTAATGTTATAATAAAGGCAAAATACTGCGGATGCTTGAAATCTGAAATGAAAACAAAAATTGCTGAAAACTCATCAGGTCTGATATCATCTGTGGAGAGAGGTACAGAGGTAACATTTTGAGTCCAAAGGGAAGTAGAGATGTGGTGAAATATATACTGATTAAGAGGGGTGGAACCGGTGAAGCTGGATAGAAGGCCAGTGACTAACGTCATTAGTTCTACAATTCCAGAGTTGAGGCTGGCTGTGGTCTCACAAAGCACTTCATGCTACATGTTGATAATGAAGCATACATAGGGTGTGTTAAAAATGTAATTTCATGGTTTATATGTCACCAGAGAATTGTCACAGTACAACCCAAAGGTATTCAACTGGGAGAAAGTACGTTGAAATCTGAGAATTCCTGGCACCATTGAGGCTGAAGGTTGAAATGGAAGGAAAGATCTGGCATCTTCAAAAAGAATGTGAATGGACACAGATAAATTAACACAATCTTTTAAGGAAGAATTTTTGTCCTGAAAAAAGTCCCAGGTCTCATGTAAAAGAGGAAGGCACAAGGTGAATCACTTTTAACAGAAGCAAGCGTTTATTGCAAAATAAAATGAACAAGCCTTCTTGCACGTCAATGCTTTGAACAGTGATTTAACAATCGCACCTAATATATTATTACCTATGCTGGGGATGGTTTGCAGTTAGGAGCAATTCTTCATCTGATATTCTTCTTCCAAGCTTTCTGTCCTTTTCTATCTCCCATGTCACCATTTTTTTATTCTCATTGCTGCACTTGTGCCTTTCTTACCAAAATTATTTTTCCCCTCTTGGTAATCATGTCCCTTCTCCTGCTTAAGTACATCTTGTTAATTCTTCTCCACCAAAGTGAGGGTATGTAACAGATAAGTGATAAGTAGTAGTTTATCATCCTTATTGTGACAAAGAACAGCTGCGAGGTTCTGGACAATTGCTCCAACTTTTAGGTGGAAGGGTTACTCACAATTGGCCATCTATTGATCTTGCAGAGAGCCAACACAGGCCTAATGAGCCAAATAGTCTCCTTCTGTGCTGTAATCATTCGATGATTCTATCTAAGACAAGGAGCTTGCATGACCACTTTATTAACAAATGAACTTTGTGCTCTGGAGCCTGTGAGTTCTGAATATTATTGACAGATACCTTTAATAGATTCTACAGAGCATGCCAACTCCATGAAAACAGTTTGCTGCTACCCAATAATGCCCAGAAAGGAGAAAAGCACATTCATTTTTAAAAATTCATTTTTGGGATTGTCATGGAGATATAATAATTTTCATAATATTATTGGAATTTATTGTAAAATAGAGTAATAGTGGGATCTGTGTCTATGGGCCTGTGTGTGTGTATTGTGTGGATGGGATTTAATTGAATTAAAGAATCCACGGGCAGGATGAGGTTTCCAACATAAAATAAAAATGACTTAAAAAAAATATATATTTATTATATATCCCTACTCATGTGACAGTCACATGAGGGGACTTGTTTTATAACATCTTTCAAATCTTTATTTTTTTTGAAAACTCTTCACTTCCCTGAGGCAGCTCTGTGCCTCAGGGAGATTTTCAAGTGTGCTCTCAAGCACATGCCCAAAGTTTGTGCTCGCCCCGCTTGCCCTCTGCCCCCACCCCACACAGGCAGCACTGAGCACTGCCGCTCGCATGTCACGCTGGGCAGGCTTTAATTGGCCCATCAGCATGAAATTGCAGTTGGGCCCCGATCACGGGGAGTGGTTGGCTTCCTGATCAGCCCGTCCAGTCCCCGCCGAGCCCACCCGACAAGGGCAAAATTCTGCCCAGTGTGTTTACTTTTCCCAAAGATTACTGATAAAATTAGTACCAAGATGGATTTTTATTATTAGAGAGGTTAAGATCAAAGACATAACGAGAAAATGAAAATTTGCATTCAAAGGGGAAAATATGTTTAAAGGAAAGGAGGCTGTGTGTAAGGGCAGGCATTTTAAAATCTAACACAAGTGTGAAATGATTCCAGCATCTAAGCCTCAAGCTGCTGTCTATTAGGAACCGAAGGTGGGAAAAACTCACTTTGAATTTAACTGTCCAGGGTATGTGCTTTGCCTGTGTCTGCCTAAACCTATGTGTTTTACTGTTGCCTTAAGAGGATGTAGGCATCAGTGGAAAGGTCAGCATTTATTGCCTATCCTTAACTTCTTAAATACAACTTGGTTTGCTTGACCAGTTCAGTGGGAATTTAAGAGTCAACCATTTTGCTGTGGGTCCATAGTCACGTACAGCCTAAACTGGGTAAAGATGGCAGATTTCCTTCCCTAAAAGGTATTGGTACAGCAGCTAGGTTTTATAGATAATCCAGTAATTTCATGGCTATGTGTAATGACTTGACATACTGGACAGGTTTCTACTTAAAATAGATAACTGTATTACAGAGCTCTTTCTGAAGCTAAGTGCTTGAATCAGGTCCATGATTAAAAATCCCCCCTGGGTTACCTGCATTTAGGGCTCATTCATCAGAGTGTACAAGAAGAATCACATGACCCCTGATAGGCAGTATGAAAAGGCTATACCTTCAATCATTACATTTCCTCCTCCTTTAGTTTTTTTTAACATTTCCTATTTACAAATAATGTTTTAATCCACAACATATACATATATACAGGACAGATGATAAAAGATTAAGGCCGGGATTTTCTAGCCCCTTCGCGGGTGGGACCCACCACAGGCGAGGAGGTGCCCCAGCCAGAAGCCCTTGACTTGCGGCAGGACCAGAAGATCCTGGCAGCAGGCTGATGCAGAAAATCCCGCCCTAAGCCTCTTGAGGTGGTTTTCTTATTCGGTTAGAGCGACATAGCTCTACCACTTGAAGTTCTCCCATCAACATGATCAGGAACTGCAGCTTTAGGTACATCATTAGAAAGTGGCAGTTCAGGGTTTGGCAACTGTGCTAGACATCGGGCATATCTATTCTATCTAGAACTGTTATCTCGGGGATTAATGATTCAATGTTAATCACAGGTGGAACAGATGGTTGTTGGAATGTCTCTCTACTCCTTAGCTGATCCACATGTTGTTGAACAATTTGGTCTTCCACTTTCACTTGGAAGGACAAGAGACCAGTTTCTGAGACAATTGTACCAGCAGCCCAACAAGGTCCACTTCCAAAATTCTGCAAGAAAATTGTATCTGCTGCAATAAATCCTTGAGCTTTGCTATGAATTTCATAATTCAATTTTTGATTACTCTGATTCTTCTCTACCCTCCCATCTAAGTTTGGAAACACCAGACTTAACCTTGTATGTAGGCAGCATTTCATCAATAATTCAGATGGTCTTGAATCCTTAGTTGAAGGAGGCATTGTGCTCTAATTGAGAAGAAAGCAGGAAATTTGAGTTTCTAGAGTACCTTTGGATAACCTTTTCATTCATGATTTGGAAGTTTACACAGCTCTTTCAGCTAAACCCTTTGATGAGGGATGATATGGTGCTGTTTTAATATGTTTAGTTCCATTTAAACTCATGAATCTCTGAAATTCTGCACCGGTAAAGACTGTACTGTTGTCCGAGACAATGACTTCCGTTAGGCCATTAGGCAGCTTTTAAACAGTTGCACTCTACGTTGGTGATCTGACTTCATACACGTGTAGTCTAGCCCAAGGTTGACCAGGCCACTTCCACGGATGCAGTGGAGCTGAAACGAGCAACTTCTGTTGTTGCTGACACTGGAGACAGTGCTTGACCATGCTTTCAATGTCACTCTCTATGCCTGGACATCAGACATAGTGTCACGCAAGCATTTTCATGTTCAATTTGCCTGGATGCGCACTGTGAAAACTTGTAAGAGTGGTGTTCTTCCTTACGAAGGGACGGCAACTCTTGATCCCGCAACAAGATTCCATCTTGACAACTCAACTCTGTTTTTCAGGCATGAAATGGTCTCATCTCTTCAGACACTGGTGAATTTGACCATTCTTGCAACACAAGGGGGAGAATTTTCTCCGCATTGGGGGTGCTGAGCAGGAGCGGGCGTACAGCCAATCATCGCCCGCGGATCAGCTGCACGCCACCATTTTACGTCGGCGGGCCAATTAAGGCCCGCCCAGCGTGACGCGCACCCAGAAGCGGGGGGAGGATGCTAAGTTGAGGCCTGCACCTTTAAGGTTGGACGGGCAGCTCTGTTAATTATTTTAATTAGTTTTTAAATGGCCTTAATAGGTCTTTGACATTTCTGTGGGCGGGCAACCGACTCTGGTGTGCACCCACCGAACTGAAGATCGGAATGACGCGCAGTGACGTTGGGACGCACACCCAACATCACCGCACATCATTTTACAGGTCGATGTGTGGAACCGATCCCCGCAGGCCAATGAGAAAATTCTGGCCAAGGTCTTTGACTTTTGACAAAATTGGATCCCTGTTCCTCCAATTCCTTATTTGCTTCGCACACACAGGCGAAAAGTCCAAGAAATTCAGAACAAGAACAACTTCTTTTGGCACTAGAGCATGTACAATGCTATCTGGTAATGGTAGACAACTGGGTGCGTACGCATTCGCAATATGCAAGCTAGGACAGTACATAAAGGTATACTCATATGCAGATAAAATCAAAGCCCAACATTGAATTCTTGCTGAGGCTATTGGCAGAATGTCTTTATCCTCACTAAATAAACACATTAATGGTTTATATTCTGAGACAATGGTGAAATGTCGTCCATGCAGATACTGGAGGAATTGCTTCAGTCCAAATATTACTGATAAACCTTCCGTTTCTAATTGGGCATAACCCTTCTCAGCTGTAGAAAGGGTTTTGGAGGCATAGCCAATTGGCCTTTCTGATCTGATTTCTGTCTTTTCTTTTTCTGTTTTCTGCAGAGTTTTGTCCCGTCCTTCATTTTGATTTCACAGTCGGCCAAATTTCTCTCTGGTGAAATCTTAACTTGGTTTAGTTCAGTAGTTTAGCTACCCGTGGCTTCATTACCCACTCACATCTTGAAAAGTTCCACGACTTTTCCTTCTAATGCCTCTTTTGTTTCAACCAGCTGAACTCTCAGCTCTTCTGTCTCCTTTTTGTATCTCTTAGCTTCCTCCTGGAACCTTGAGCTGAGATTTCTCTGCCAACTGTTTCTTCAGTTTGCTCAGAGTGGCACTAAATTTGTTTTGTTTCTCTTCATAATTTGCAGTGGAAGCAACTCTGACCTGAAGGGTCCTTGCATCCTGTGAAGGTCCTTTGATTCTTCTAACTTATTTCAAAATACACTGCCATATTTCCTCAGCAACTCAGGATCTCCTCCTGTTCTCACATGGATTATTTCAGACCAGTTGAGCTTAATTTTTTGTAGCCTGCCTCGGCCCAGAAGACTGGGACCTTCACCTGTCACTATGATTACTGGAAGCTGGGCTGTCGGTTGGCTATATGACACAGGTACAGAGGCGATGCCCTCTACCTGGATGGATTCTCCAGTGTATGTCCTCAATTGAGCCATGGTTCGCTCCATATTCAGTGGCTGGGTACCTTACTTTAGGTATTTAAATGTGTGCTCTCCCACCACTGTGATTCAGGCTCCCATATCTACCTCCATTATTAGAGTCTTCCCATTCACTTGAATTGTGATGTTTATTGGTTCAGCTTGTACTGCTTTGACATTGTACAGGGAATGGATATTGATATCAGCAGCTTCAAGTTCTGTTAGATTATTCGCTTCAATCATTTTGGTCTGTTGCCTTAAAGGCTGTCTCAATTTCGCAATGTGTTGCTTTATTGCAGTAATGGCATTATGCCTCCTTAAACCTGCAGGTGTCCAGTATGTGGTTACCCCCTCATCTACAACAGGTTAACTTTGGAGTAACTGCTGAAATGCTTCCACTGGGCCTTTTCATTTTTCTAGCAGCAGAGACTGTCTCTCACTTCACTGCTATGTCTTCATTTTCACGCCATGCCCGGCAGTAGGTTTCCACCCCACATGAAGAATGGCACATGTTGCACATACTGTAAAGCCTGCAAGACTCACAGCACTTTCCATGGCTAGTGCTATTTCCATGGCATGCTTCAAATCGATGTTGACTTCTGTGAGTAAACGACGCTGAATGGTGTCATCGTGAACTCCACAAACTCATTGGTCCCACAACATATCATTGAGTGTGTCTCTGTAGTTGCAGTGCTCAGTAAACTACTTCAGCTTCGCTATATAGGCTGCGATGGATTCCCCTGGGGCCCCTGCTCTGCAGTTAAACTTAAATGTCTGCATTATTACAGATGGCTTCGGCTGCAAATGCGTCTTCACAAGGTCTACTAATTCATTAAAAGATTTAGAATTGGGCGCGTTCAGGTCCATCAGGCTGCAGATGAGATTATATGTTCTGCTACCATATTCACTCTGAAGGATTGCTTTCTGCTTCTCCTCCACCATAATTTCATTCGCCACAAAATAAAAACCAAAGCGCTGTCCATCCTGGCTCCAGTCTTCCATAGACGTATCATAAGTGTCAATTCTGCCAAAGAGTGGCATGACTGGTGAGTATATTTTTAATTTTTCCTTAAGAACTGATGTACTTACATTCACAAGGTGAGGTGCAGCACTCGCGCTATTTTACCCTTGTCGCTAAATGTAATGACTTGACATACCAGACAAGTTTCTATTTGAAACAGATAACTTTATTACAGAGAGCTCTTTCTAAAGTTACGTGCTTGAACCAGGACCACCGCTAGACAGCCCCACACCCCGCACCCCCGGATTACCTGTGCTGAGGGCTCATTCACCGGAGTCTCCAAGAACAGTCACATGACCCATGATCGGCAATAGGAAAAGACCATGCCTTCAATCACCATACCATGGTTATCAATATCAGCTTTTTTTTTCGATTTATTTAATTAAATTTAAATCCCTAACTGCCATGGTGAGGTTTGAACTCATGTCTCTAGATCATTAGTCCATGTTGTTGGATTACTAGTCCAGTAATATTGGCCGAAGTCTTCCGATCAGTGTCGGAACCATTCCAACTGACACTGATTACCAGAAAAAAATTGTTACTTAAGCGGAAGCGATTTTTCAGGCAATATTTCTGATCCTGGCCTGTCCCTGGATCCTCAGTCGGTGTAGTCCTCGATGCAGCGCAGGAGAGTTGAAGTCATGCACCCCATGATGCAAGAGGACCTGGGAATTCCTCTTAGGGGCAGTTTTGAGATTTAAACAGCAAGGTAACTTGATTCAAAATTCTCCACCATTTTTCATGTATTACGCATTTTTTTCATTTTTGTTTCTATATCTTTTAAACATTTAATATTATTGTTGTTCAATAATTCTAAATATATTTTTTTCTTTTTTTCTTGTCAGCATTTAATATAATTTAATAATTCTAAGTGTAGCCAACTGAAAAGTACTTATGCTTTCACATGTAGAAAATGTCAGTGCAGCAGACTGTGAAGAAGAAGAGAAGTCAGAGTTTCTCAGATGTTGAAATGAATATTCTCCTTGCTGAGCTGGAAGCAAGAGGGAACCATATCCTCAGAGGTGGCAAGGCAAAACCTCCAGGGAAAGTATAATCCATTGCCTGGAAGGGTGTAGCGATCTGCAACTGTGATCAGCATGAATAGCAGTTTAATGGGTAAATGAGTTCAGTGGCCAACCGAACTCTAACTACACGCCTTCCTACGTATTCATCAATTGCTGCTTGCAGTCAATAACAGGGAGAGACTGATGTAAGATTAAACAGCCATCAACGCCCCTTCGACCTTTTGGTTATGACATCTTTTGCAATCTCTCCTTTGCCTCCAGCTATCGCTGGCCATCCACGCAGATTCATCTGTCCCACCCCTCTTAAACAGCATATATTTCACCACATTTCTACTCCTCTTTAGTTCTGACGAAGAGTCACCTGGACTCGAAACATTAACTCTGTTTTTCCACAGATGCTGTCAGACCTGCTGGACAGAATTTTGCCCTGGATGGGCAGCTGATCACCGCCGCCGAAACGGGCCCCGCCGCCATTTTAAGTGGGCAGGCAAAGTGCTGCCTCAGGGAGATCACTGAAACTCTGTGAAACTCTAAAAATAGAAAAATTAAAAAATCATTAACATGTCCCCCTCATGTGAAAACGTCACACGAGATGGGACATGTTAGTGAAGAACGCAAACACTTTATTAAAATTTTTACACTCGATATCAAACCTCATCCCGCCACTGGATGAGGTTTGTAAAAAAATCACTTACCCGCTTGCCCGTTGGGCCCGTGCACTGACCCAAAGTTCGCACGGGCCCCTCAAAATCCTGGTAGATTAGTGAGTTAATGGCCTTAACAAGGCCTTTAATTAATGGCGGGCGCACGCCCTGCTGCATAGTGCGCCCGCCGACCGAAATATCGTGATGCTGCGCGCTGACGTTGGGACGCTTGTGTGACATTTTAAGCGTTGGCGTGCGGACTCCGCCACCTGCATGCCAGCCAAAAAATTCTGCCCGATGAGTTTTTCCAGCAATTTTCGTTTTTGTTTAAGATTAAACAGTGATGGCTTATTGAGACATAGGGCAGAACACCAGATCATATGTGCTTCAGAAACGCCAGGACTAGACTTACAGTTCCCGTTTGCCCCCACTGTACAGTAATTCATCAGTGCTGTCACATGATCAGTGCACTTGCATTTTCTTAAAAGGACAGGGTATTTCACTTTACCACATCCCTCCGCCTTTACTTAAAAGTGCAGCTAACAAGCATAAAACACATTAACTATTTACACAATAACTATTTACAGGTCAAGCCTCTCAGGAGGCCGTCTTTGATGGGTTGAGCGTCATAGCCCAACAGCCTCGGCTGGTGTTTCTGAGACCTCCTTTTCAGGTGCAGTTGCCTACCATGTCCCTCAGTGGATGATTTCACCATCTTCCGAGTGCAGTCACGTTCACTCCTGCTGCCCTTCCCCTCCAAACTGAAACAGATAAAGGGCAACAAGCACAAAGCAATACAGTGATGAGCTACATGATGTGTGAGGAGAAAGAGGGAAAAGGAAAAAAAAAACATTTTTTGTTTTTCTTTCCAAGGATTGTCAATAATGTTTCTTTTTCTTCCTGTGTGTCCTTTTCTTGGTAGCACAGACCCATATCTCTGTCTTCTCTTTAATTTCACTGTTGGCTGGACTAGACTCAGACACGAGCTGAACATGAATGAGCTTATTAGTTGGGTTTTCCAACAGCTCCTCTGAGAATTCAGAGCTTTCTTGCTTTAAAATTTCAGAGCTTTTACGCAGTTGCTGCTTCAACTCTTCCAATTCTTTCCTATTCTCCTGGAGAATCGCATACCGTCGATCCTTCTCAGCTAATTTGTTTCTTAACCTGGCCAGAGACAGGCTTAACTCTTCCTTTTCTTCTTCATATCTTTTTCAAAGCACAAATTGGGAGCTGATTGAATTTTTTAGCACACAAAAGTCATTTAATAGATTTTCCATTTCCTTTCGAAAGATGCTGACTTCAGTTTGAACTCTGTCCCAGTGTAACACTTCTCCCATTGGCTTCTCCCATTGGGTCTCTGCATACTCTCTTTTTCTTGCAGCAACATTTCTGCTTTCGAATTGGGAACTTAGCGGGCGCTCAAGATTTATCTCTCCCAGCCAGTTCCTTCAGAGGATACTTGGCCCCCTGCCTAACATTACAAATAGGGGTAATTTTGCAGACTATTCCTCATACTGCAACTTGGCTTGACACATCCCTTTTCACATTTATTTCTTTGCCCATATATGTCCTCAGTTCTGTGTCCAAAATTCCTAACTTCAAAGGATGGGTTCCTTTACTCAGATATCTAACTGTATGCCCTCCAATGACGGACATTGGTGCTCCCGTATCAACTTCCATCTTAATGGGTTGTCCGTTAACAGTAATGGGTACATGGATTGGTTTGGTTATACCCACTTTGAGGTTATATAACGAATGGATGTCTGATTTTATTTCTTCTGGCTCTTCCATGAGGCATATTTTACGATTTTTCCTTCTGCCTTTATAGTGTCGTTTTGGCCTTTCTCTGCTGTGCTCCATTATGTGGCTATAGCAGTGGCAGAAAAAGCACTCGACTTGTTTGAGTTGTCATTCGCTCACTGGAGGCCTAGATGTATTTCTCTCATTCACTTTGTAGGTTTTCACTGCAGTACAGCTGATTTTCAATGGCCTGGAGCTAGAGAGTGTTACAGTATTACAGTGCTACAGTCACGTGATCTTCCTTAACAAGTATTATTCTTAAAGGCACATTACACGCTAAAGAAAACCATAATTACTATATCCCTCCCCCTTTAACTCAGCTAAACATATTATATTTACAAGTACATATTTTTCAAGACAACATAATACTCACACTGGGTAAGGAACTTACAAATTCAGTCTTTCAGGTGGTTTCCTGGTACGTGTGGAACATCGCAGCTCCACAACTTCAGATTCTTTGTCAAGAACCTCCTTTTCCGGTGCTAACTGAACATCAGGTGCTTCAGTGGGCACTTGCATTTCTTTATCCTCAACTCTTACAGGAACATCAGATATGTCAGTCCTGAATTGACTATCCTCAGCAGGAAATGCAGACCCGGTCATGATCACTGGTGGAACCAAATCTTGGTAATTTTCCTCTCTCTTCCTTAAATGGTCCATATGTTTACGAATGATCCGGCCTTCCCACCTCTTCATGATAAGATTGAGGTCCAGTCAATGCATTTATTTCACCTGGTAATCAATTTGGTCCTTCCCCAAAATTTTTCACGGCCCTCACGCAACTATTCCTGTCTTGTCTAGTTTTCTGGCTTCCTTGACTCCTTTCCATCTTCCCCTCTAAATTTGACATTATTAAGCTCCATTTAGTCCTGAGACAGCATTTCAACAATACCTCTGCGGGTGTGACACCTGTTGTAGTGTGAGGGGTAGTCCTGTAATGAAAAAGAAACCGTGCTAGCTTGGTTGCCAAGGAATCACCAGTGAGCTTTCTCATGCCTGTCTTGAACATTTGTACTGCCCTTTCAGCCAGTCCATTTGAGGAAGGGTGGTATGGTGCAGTTTTCACATGATTGATACCATTGAGGCTGATAAACCATTGAAACTTAGCACTCATTAATGCCATGCCACTTTCGAAAATGACTACTTCTGGTAGTGTGTGAATGACAAAACTCTGTCATAGTTTCTCAATTGTAGCGTCCGATGTTGGTGGCTTCACGTCATATACATCCAACCATTTTGAATGGGCATTGACAATGAGCAGAAACATTTTTCCCAGAAAAGGTCCAATGTAGTCAATGTGTAACCGCACCCAAAATCTACCTGGCCACTCCCATGAGTGTCATTGGCAACTTTTTCAGTTGCTGACATTGCACAGAGTGCTTTACTAAACTTTCTATTTTGCCATCCATCCCTGGCCACCATAGATAGCTGCTATGATCTTCATTCGGGAAATTCCGGGATGAGCACTGTGTAGTTCAATTAAAAGTGGCTCCCTTCCCTTTGGAGGAACTATCATTCGTGCTCCCCACAATAAGACGCCATCCTGGCTGGTTTTTCATGTCTTCTGTTGAAGCACAGTTTCACTTTGTCGGATACAGGCTCCTCTGACCAACCATGTAGGTTATATTTGAGATAGGACTGGGTTCTGACTTGTCCAGTCTCTGAACTGTTGAGCACATACTGGTGAGGAATCTAAGAAATTTAACAGTAAAACAAGTTCTTGTGGAACTGGGACATGCTCATCATTTTCTTGTAAAGGCAAACAACTAAAGGCATTGGCGTTTGCGATTTGATTGCCAGGCCTACGTACGAAGTGTATCCATATGCTGCTAGAATTAAAGCCCGTCGTTGTATTCTTGCTGAGGCTATGGGTGGTATAGCCTTGCCCTCAATAAACAATCCTAGCAGTGGTTTATTGTCTGAAACAGTTGTAAAACGTTGGCCATGTATGTACTGGTGAAATTCCTTGACACCAAAGATGATGGACAGGCCTCTTTTTCTATCCATGAATATCCCTTTTCTGCTGTGGTGAGTGTTCTTGATATGTAACCTATTGGCTGTTTGTGCTGTCGTCCATCTGATGAGGGAGAACTGCTCCCACTTTGTAGGGAGATGTGTCACATGTCAGCACCAATTCTTTTGTCTGGTCATAAAGCACTAATAGATTGGACAAGTGCAACAATTGTTTCATCTTTACGAAAGCTTCTTTCTAAGGCACCTCCCAAGACCAACGTTGGTTCTTTTTGAGTAGAGAATGCAGGGGGGGCCAGCACTGTTGGCAAATTGGGTAAGAACCACCCATAATAGTTGATCATTCTTAGGAATGGTTTGAGCTCTGAGGTGTTCTTTGGCACAGGTGCCTCTCTTATGGCTCTCACTTTCTCCTCAAACAGATGGAGTCCCTGTGAATCTATGCAGTGACCCAAATAGATTACCTCCCTCGCATGGAAGGTGCACTTTTCTTTCTAGTGCAGGCTTTAATCTCGTCCTTCATTTTGACTTCACTATTGGCCAGACTTCTCTCAGATGCAAGCTCAACTTGTCTGAGTTCAGTGCCTGTCTCCTAAAATTGCATTTTCTGTCTTGTTAAGGGGAAGAAAGTAAATTAGAATTTATGATAAGGGAGAATTAATTATAAGGGAATTAATTACTTAAATTAGAATCTATAGGCAGGCCAGCGCAAATCAGTAAATCAACAATTACAGAGTTAAACCAGATGAACCTTATACACTCTCAAATTTTGTATACCCTCAGGCTTTGCTATCACCAGCAAGGTCCTGGGAGTTAGACTGGAGTCAGAGGATGGCAATAACATAGATTAAGTGTGCTCTTCAACAGATAGGGGAAGGACAGATGGTCCCAGCTTAGGAGGTCTCTGCCTGGGTGAAAATAGGGACATACGTGCATGTACCTGTTACCAGAGATGTCTGTTTAATGTAAACCTATATGTTGACGAGATCAGAATCTGGAAACTGTTCTTGTACGTGACCAATAATGTATAAATATGGTGAATGCTTGTAGTTTAGCAGAGTGCTATCTCAAGCTGCATTGAGATGCTTCTCCCCTTGCAATTGCTTGAATAAACGATTGTGACCTGTACCTGAGACTCCTGTGGTCCGTTTGTCAAACTGACCACAACATGTCTGCTTTTTGGGAAATTCTGTGTCTTTTGCTTCCAAAGCCTCTTTGGTTTCATTTAGTTGATTCTTTAGCTCTATGCTAGGCTGGCACTGCCTTAGAGTTCATCCGAACTCCTGTCTCCTGGCTGTATCCAGCGATACACGACTCCCAGGGCTTCCCCTGAGCTGTTTCTGACTGTCTTCTTTTTCGTTGTCTTAGATACTCACAATTGTGGGGTGAGGAAGAGCACCAATTTCTTTCTAACCTGATTTCTCCTGTTCAATCTTGTTTTATCCTCATCGCCAGTTTGTTATAGTGACTAAGTTGCACTATTAGTGATAGAGTTGGTCTGCAGACAATTCTTGGGTGGAAACTTTAAGTTTATTTACGATATACCCAGCAGCAACAACAGGTGTGCTTCCAACTCCAACTCCATCTCTACACTGACTGCTGAGGTAGTCTGCGCTACTCTCCTATTGGTTATTACAGATCATGTGATCTTCCTTAACAAGTATTATTCTTAAAGGTACATTGCATACTAAATAAAACCATAATTACTACAGGCAATAAATGCTGGCCCAGCCAGCAATGCTCACAATCTGTAAATGAATAAAAATATTGGGTTTTTTTGTATTCCGTTTTATTTATTCATGTATTCATGCCTTTATTTAAGTGGCATTGTTCCGCTTCAGATTTGTTGTTTATTTGAGTGACATTGTTATGGCACAGATGATGGTAAATGCTGTTCTGCTCAAATCCCAGAGGGATTTGAAACAACTTGAAACAACTGCCACAGTTTGTTTTGCAATTCATATATATTTTGAGTTGTGTGCCTTGAATTCAGTAATAATAAGATCACCGAGCCTTATAATTTTTTAGAGAATTAAAGTAAACCTTCATTAATAGGAGAAATGATTTGAAACACATACATAGGTCTACAAATTACTACTATGATAACTTCTAAATCCCCTAGCTAACCTAACTCCCAGTTACACTTTCATTCAAGCAACAGTAAGGCACATAGATTTGAAAAGACCCAGGCAAAGTGACACTCAATGCCCTGAACCAGTCAAATTCAAAGTGAGTTTTCTTAACTTCAGTTCTCTGTAGACTTGAGGCATAGATGCTGGAGGCATTTCACGCTTGTTAGATCTTAGAATTCCTTTCCTTGCACACAGCCTTCTGTCCTTTATCCATATTTTCCCCTTTGAATGCAAATTCCTATTGTTTAGTTATGTATTTGGACTTAGCTCTTCAATAATAAAAAATCTCTCATAGTACCAATCTTACCAGTAATTTTTGGGAAAAATAAACATTCTGTTTCTTAACTTCTCCTGACTGGGTGAAACATTCCACCTCTCCTTTGAAATCAATCTAGTCTGGCTTATTTAAAAATGCAAATGTTCCCTTTACACCTACGTTTACCTGCCTAACACTTCAAACCTCGATTGCATGCAATTCTGGTCGCCACATTACCAAAAGGAAATAGAGGTGTTGGAGAGGGTGCAGAGGAGGTTTACCAGGATGCTGCCTGGTCTGGAGGTTATTAGCTATGAGGAGAGGTTGGACAAACTCGGATTGTTCTCACTAGACCGATGGAGATTGAGGGGCGACTTGATAGAAGTTTACAAAATTATGAGTGGCATGGACAGAGTAAATAGACAGAAGCTTTTTCCCAGGGTGGAAGACTCAATTACTAGAGGACATAGGTTTAAGGTGAGAGGGGAAAACTATAGAGGATATGTGCAGGGCAAGTTTTTTACGCAGAGGGTAGTGAGTGTCTGGAATTCTCTGCCAGAGGAGGTGATGGAAGCAGGTACGATAGTGGTGTTTAAGAGGCAGCTTGACAAATACATGAATAGGATGGGAATAGAGGGATAAGGACTCCGGAAGTGCAAAATGTTTTAGTTGATGGGCAATATGATCGGCGCAGGCTTGGAGGGCCGAAGGGCTTGTTCCTGTGCTGTACTTTTCTTTGTTCTCTTTGTTTATCTTCTGTCACATCAAAGCCTTCAGGCCAGCTGCCTTCAATTAAGTCAATTCAATTAAGTCACAAACACACACACACAGACATAGACACAGACCCCACTATTACTCTACTTTACAATAAATTCCAATAACATTATGAAAATTATCTCTTCTTGACAGATATGTTATTCATTAATAATTCTCAAAGTTAAACATTCACTGTTTCTGATGCCCAAATGACATATTTCTGAAAACACTGATAATAGTTTTCTGAAAAATGTTATTCACATAAAAATAATGGAAAAGAGGTACAAAGTCTTCAATATTTAAGAAAATTATAACATTTTACTTGAACAGACGAATCTTCAGCAATAACCACCTCAAAATTTTTTCATGTTTGGCATTAGAATAAAGTCATTTGTTTAGCTTTAAAACAACAGTCCAGTTGTCTTATTTTGGGAAGGAGAGTGAGAAGGAGGGACAGACAGGGAATTTGCAAATCTCAATGTCCAAAAGCAGTGCCGACTAAGGGACCATTACCTTCCCTGCCAACTGTTAGGGCCGGGGCCTCCTCATGTGCTCCAGGAGGCATGTTTGCACTTGGATCTGCATTGCCCTCCTTCAGCTCTTCCAGTTCTGGTGCCAAATCATCCTCAAGGTGAAGGCTCAGTCAGTTCCTAGAGGGTAAAGTTCCATAATGCCCAACATGCTACTACAATCTTGGAAACTTTCACAGGTGAGCACCGTAAACTGCCCACTGACCTGTCCAGGCAATGGAAACATGACTTTAGTACCCCTTTTGTCGTCTCCGCCATTTGACACGTTGACACATGTGTGCATTTCCTGTGCCTTTTTGCAGCTTCTCCGGTATGGTGTTATCAGCCACGTTCTCAGTGTGTCACTTATCACTCAGTAGTCAAATTCTAATTCCTGGGCAGGGAGGCCCACGCCTGACCTGAACAGATGTGAAATAGCACAAGATGACATCGGGCAAGCAACCTGACGTCATCCTGCACGCGAGCAACCTTCAGGTCAGCAGGCGTACGGGTGTCAGAGCTGCGCCCACCAACAATTAAAGGGCCACTTAAGGCCATTAAACTGACAATTGATCCCAATTTTACACATGCCCATGCGATTTTGTGCTCATCGCATGGTCAAAACGGGCAGGCGGGCAGCCCACTATTAATAAAGCCCCTTCCAAGGGCGGGATAAAAAGGGTCAGCAGCATTGCTATTGTGAGTAGTGAGGAGTTTAGGAGATAGTTTGCTGCTGGTTGCTTATTTGAACTTGACAGGTTCATCTCTGCTATGATCTACAGTCTAAGTATTTCTAGGCATCATATCAGGACTCACTGGTGTCTCCAAGGCGCTGGAGGATTTTGACCGTGTGGACCCTTCCAGGCACCAGACAGCCTTCTGTTGCCCTGGTAATGGCGATTGTGCTCTCTGCTGGTAGTACCTCCTCTGAGGAGGAAGAGAGGGGCAGAAGGGATAAGAGGCTAGGTGCCCCAAAGCAGCTTCCAGGGGAGCAACCTGTGGGAGGAGAGGTGCAGGCACAAGGGGTGTAGGGCCAGCAAGTAGTCCAGAAGGCGGAAGGGGCTGCAGAAGATGCCACTATCCTGGTGCCAGTGTTTACAGGCGGCGCTGCAGCTACCTCAACATGTGATACTTGCAATGCTGAAGGAGGATCCGCCTCTCCAGGGAGACTGTGATCTTCATTTGTCAGGTGATTGGGCCTGGGCCTGAGATCACCTCCAACTGTATGGGTGGACACCCTATGCCAGTGACTATGAATGTCACAGTGACCCTCAACTCCTATGCCTCCGGCTCTTTCCAGAGGTAAGTGGTGGATCTTCATGGAGTGTCCTGATCAGCTGTCCACAGCTGCATCAAGCTGGTGACAGAAGCTCTGTTCAGGTGTTAATGACATTTATTCATTTCCGTAGGGATGAGACCAGCCAGGCTGAGTGAGCCAGAGGGTTTGCAGCAATTGCTGGGTTCCACCGCATCCAGGGTATAATCAACTGCACATGTGTAGCTATCAAGATGCCAACAAGTCAGCCGGGTGCCTTTGTCAGCAGGAAGGGCTTCCACTCGATGAACATCCAGGTAGTTTGTGACCATAGGATGCAGGTTCTGCAAGTCTGTGCAAGGTACCCTGGCAGCTCCCATGACGATTATAATCCTCAGACACTCACAGGTGCCAAGGCTGTTCACTGCCCCAGCTCGGCAGGATGGATGGCTGCTGGGTGACAAGGGCTATCCATTGCGGCTTATGACACCTCTCCACCACCCAAGAACAGAGGCAGAGGAGCATTATAATAGGAGTGATGCGTCCACAAGGGCAGTGATAGACAGGGCCATAGGTCTTCTGAAGATGCACTTCTGATGCCTGGACCGTTTAGCGCTAGCACTACAATGCCCCTCAAACTGGGTGTCACTGATAGTGGTTGCATGCTGCGCTCTGTACTATCTGACTGTGGCAAGGACCCACAGGAGGAAGGGGATCTTGAGGCAGCTCCACAGGTCACAGATGAAGAATCCAATGGTGAGTCAGAAGAGGAACCGAGTGAGAAGCACGCTGAGAGCATGGAGGCAGACCTCCGTATCCTTCAGGGAGGCAGGGACGCCAGGGATGCCTTGATCCAACGCTCCTTCAGTTAGGCTGCCGACAACCTGCTTCCACCTCATGCCAGGGCTGCCTCCATTCTGGATGTTTGAACCCAAAGACCATTCAGTGCTTGTGCAATAAAGTTTAGAGCCACTCATATCTAGCAGGAGATGCTGGTGTGCCCTGCACCTACAAAACAGGTGAAGCATACTCAGGCCATTAAGAGAAAAGTAAAATTTATATCATGTTGCCATGAAACATCAAATAAACATAATATATGGTATTAATGATCACACCAGTAAACATATTAACAAAACATGGCAAAACAGAAGATCACCCTCTTGTGCTCACATCTTGAACTTACATTTATGAGTGCTGCATCTTGTTGCCCCGCTCCTCGCTGGCAGTGCCATTGGAGGCAGCCTGCTGACTGTGCTGTCCTGTTGGCCTTGATGACCTTGGCGGTTTTCCTCTGGCCAGTGGAACCTGTGCTGATTCCACCTGGGAGGGAGCAGCTAGTGCCATGGCTGGCCTCTACCCAGTCACTGCCACCTCATTAAATGCCATCGTCACTGGCAGAGGGGCAGAGGAGCTGCTGCCGTCTTCCAGAGTGCCCTGAGAGCAGCCCGTTGAGATGAGAAGCAGGTTGTGCGCCAGTGTGAGGTCACTCTGGACCTCCTTGCTTGCCATTGATGGACAGGCACCAAGCTGGGATACTAGGTGCCACATCCACCTCCCACATTGGCACTGACTTCCTGGGGTCATTGCTTTTGCGAGGGCTTGCAGGTCTGAGGGCAGCCCCAGGAATCTCTGATTCTGACCCTGGAGTTGCCTCTCCACTTGCCATTCTGTCAGTGGAAGAGGCAGTGCACTTGGCGAGGAGTGTCAACGCAGTGCACATGCTCCATATGGACTCCTCCACAACAGAGACCATGGCACGCATACCCTCATGGATCTCCACCAGATCCTTCCACACATCCTGCTGGACATCCAGTATCTGCCACCTAATGGATGACTCCAGAGGCTCATCATCTGCCTTTGAATCAACATTGTCCTGGTCTCCATCAGTCCTCCAACTGCTGGTGCCCTGGGCACTCTCTGCCTCCACCTGCTCTTCAAGCGAGTGTGAAGTGCCCTCACCGCTATGCACCGACATTCTAGCCAATGATCTAATGCCCACCGAGGTGTTGGTATTTGCACTGGTGCTTGGTTCAGAGAGGGGTGGTAACACAAGTGCAGCTAAAGCCCAGTGGTCCTCTGGCGTCAAGGGTGGCTTTTCAGGGTCCTGCATTCGTGGATGAACTGACGATTCTAGGGGAGAGCAATGACATGTCATTAAGTTATGTCATCACACTGTCACTGTGCATGCCAGGCACCCTAGTAAGACAATGGTGATCTGCATCATGGTGTCATTGTCTTTCAATGATCAATGGGAACTCAAGGTTTGAGGCTCCCATTAATGATGAGATTACACAAGAATGTTTGCACAATCCAACACTCTCACCTCTGTGCACTGCACTCTTACCTTCATCAGAAACCATGCCTCTCCATGACTGGCTGACCGAAGTGAGTGGCGGCTATCCAACTCCAAGGCATCCATCTCGTGCCTTGTCAGAATAAGGAGGATTGGGCAGCCTCTTCCTGTCTTAGTTCTTTCATTGGTGCTATGGCTTCTCTTCTCTTGAAAGGACAGAGGAACATTGATTCATGAATTCTCGACCTGTAGCACATTGCAGCCTGGCGACCCACACCCCCACCCCCTCACCCCCACACCCCGACACCTCACAGGGCAGATCTGAGTCCTGGCCCTTGACCTACAAGGCACTCAGGTCAAGCAGCCAGGGCTCACCCACTTGGCCAGCGCCGGTGTCGCTGACAGTTGGCACTCAGATTCAAACACCCCTGAGCTTCATGGGGTAGGGCGGACAGCCCTTCTCTACACTGATCTATACCAACTAGGTGCTCACCCTTGCAGAGCGCAGCAGATAATTGAGCCTTTTGCGGCACTGCACACATGTGTGCCGCACAATGTCGTGGCTGCTGACCTCAGCTACCACCT
This sequence comes from Carcharodon carcharias, assembly GCF_017639515.1. NCBI lineage: Eukaryota > Metazoa > Chordata > Chondrichthyes > Lamniformes > Lamnidae > Carcharodon > Carcharodon carcharias. The sequence continues at coordinate 42,445,162 of NC_054478.1, read as the reverse complement.
CCTCCCAGGCTTTTTTAGTTAGGTGCAGTGGCCCCCTCCTGCCATCCCTGGGTACTAGAGTGTCCTGCCTGACACCGACCTCCTCCACAAGGACCCCGAGGCACTCATCTGAAAAATGGGGGACCGAGTGCCCACCTGACTTGCCCATCTGCCTGACGTTTCCAGCTGCTGGTGAGGCCATTGTTTGAATGAAATAGTTTCCTGGACCGACTCCAAAGATTCCCCCCTGGTAGCCTTCAGGGAGTTGCCTCTGCTGATTTTAAAGCACCTACTGGGTCGCCATTGGGCCAGGCACCCGACAGGCTCTCACGCTTGCCCAGGCCTTCCTGACCATTGAGAGGACACATTTCACGCTGGGCGAAGCTTAATTGGCCATCCAGCGTGAAACTGCATTTGCAATGTGACCGCGGCTGAGAGCAGATTCCACATCTGCTTCTGCTTCCGCTGACTTGGTGCACACGCCAAGCGTGACTTGGTGATGCACTCATTGTACAGTGCAACCTTGAGCTCGCCAGGACAAATGAATCTTGTGCACATCCTCGGTCCTCTACATTTCCATTCGGGATCCTCATTTGGGCCTCACATACAATCATCACATTCAAAGAATGGAAACCCCTCCTGTTGATGAAGGAAACAGACTCATCTTTTGGTGCCTTCAGCAGAACATACATTCAATCAAAAGTCCAATCACTTTCAGGAAGCCAGCAATCCTGTAAAAAAGGCCTCTCCTTCGTCCTGACAGGGGACCTGACAAAATTAATAAAGTTTCCAGCCCCATGATAAATTGCCTCAGGTATCTGGTGAATGCAGGCCCTTGCAAGACCCTGGGAAATGTTACTCATGTCACCAGTTCCAGATTGAAATAACATACATGCAATTTCAGTGCTGTGGTGAATTTCATCGGCATTGCTAAGGCAGAGTGGCATTTTGAGTTTGGCTTCAGGTCATCCTTCAATATTTCACAGAGGCGCCCCATTGCTCCCTTGCTGAAGCACAGTCTCCTGACAAACAACCCCTCTAACATAATTTCACAGGGTATTCTCTCTGGGGTAGGTAGCTGATCTTGTTCAGTAAACGGAAATGTTGCCTGACTCTTCGTTAATGGCCACTGTGCCTGTGTCATGCCCTCCACATAAGTAGCACAATTGCAGTACATGAAGCACAATCTGAGATGCCAGAAGGTGAACATGCCTCCTGCTCAAGGTTTGATTCCACAATGGATTTTGGAAGATTTGTACAAAATGGTAGCTTTCATCAACTTACAGGTAGCTTCAATAAGTCAATGGCAACATGTTGCGCTTTTATAAAACATTCTGAAGAGCCAAATTACATAATAAGCCCTGTAAAAATGAATTATAACATGCTGTAGAACTCCTTATCACATATATCATATTTACTTTTGAAAAAGCTTCAAAAGATCAACATTGCATTAAAGAGACTTTTAAAACTTAAATACACAATTCTGCGTAAACAAAGCCCTTGAAAAAGGCCTTCTAAACACTTATATCGGTTACTGATGAATAAGCTTATTAAAAAGACTTTTAAAACATAAATACACCAGGCTGCCTGAACAAAGCCCTTTCAAAAGGCATTCTAATACTTAAATTGCATGAAAAACTTGTAAAAAAAAACTGACACTTCTATCTTCTTTAAAAATTCTGCAGAATTACAGATCATTAGAACATCTATTAACCATGAAGAATAGTTTTCACCCACGGTCACAAATTTCCAATGTACCTGTTTTTCCTGGCAGCATCGGCGGAGAAGAAAAGAGTTGACTTTTCGAGTCCCCATGACCCTTCAACAGAACTAGTTCTGTTGAAGGGTCATGAGGACTCGAAACGTGAACTCTTTTCTTCTCCGCCGATGCAGCCAGACCTGCTGAGTTTTACCAGGTAATTCTGTTTTTGTTTTGGATTTCCAGCATCCGCAGTTTATTGTTTTTTATTTTTGTTTTTATACCTGTTTTTCCTCCTTGCTGGTGTTAGACTGTCAATTAAAAAGTCGAAAGAAATGCCTGTAATCATCTTCATAACATCCGGGCATCCAGCCAAAGTCTCTGCTGTTGTATTCTTTTAAATGGCTGCCATTAAAAAGATAGTTAGCAATTGGGCAATTTGAAAAGCCTGATCGGAAGTTTTGAAGCTCACATGGATCTTCTCTGCCTGTCCATGCACCTGGGCTTCCGCAGGGTCCCAACGGGCAACTTCAGTCCACACCCCTGGAAAGGTCTGGGCCATAATCATAATGCCACTTCCCTTATTAGATAGGCGTAGAGACAGGCAATTAGTGGTGCTCATTAATCAGGGCTCTGACCGGTTGATGAGGAATGAAACTTGCAATGAAGCTATTTGTGCCTTCTTAGGGTTAACTTTGAGACATTTGCTGGTGAGTAACATTCAAGGTTCAATCAGTAGCAGGTCAGGGAGCATAGCATCAGAGGAAGCGATGAAAAATTTGTCTACATACTGTAGGAAGTAGTCGGGTCTGGAGAAAGCTTTTGTGTTTGGGCACATGTCTATGGAAGATGGTGAGAGAAGTGTAGAAACTTTGAGACGAGCAGGTCTTGTGCATTGTTGATCTCAAAACACAAAAGCAAACTTATCCTGATATTCATTCTGCACCAGAATGCTCCAGAATCCATTTAATATGTTTAGCAGTGAAGACACAAGCTACAACTGGCACTTTTGGCAAAAGAGTAGGTTTGTTTTAGACTACTGGAGAACACGCAGGTGTAATAGAATTCGCATTGTTATAGTCACCTGATATCAAGATTGGTTAGGTTTTTGAAGAGGCCGAATAGGTAAATTTGTGGTAAAGGTGCCTTTTGCAAAGCACTCCTTTGTGTAGCAATGAATCAATAATGGCTTGCACATATGGGTGGCTTTCTATTGATACAGTATGCTGTTTGGCTGGGAGAGTTGAGGAGGACCATTGATTACTATGGGGCCTGTCATCCTTTCACAATCATCTTTATGTGTAGTAAATGCTGGCATTTGTCAGATAAGGATCACTTGCATACTAGCGTAGGTATTGCAAAAGGCTCTGGTTTCTTCACTTTAAAGATTGTACGCACTTCTGAGACCAAAACCAACTCCTGTCATCAAAACCATGAGCAGTTATTCAACCAATCAGTAGTTACTTTATAGGTGGACAGCACATCAGGCATATTCACAGCCATTGCCATTTCAACTTAACAAACCACCTGTGGAGCAAAATCACAAGATATTTGAGCCAGAAAAGAGGACATTTGAGCAGATCAACCAAAATTCTGAAAAGGAGTCAAATCACAGTAGCATTTGGGTGCCTTCAGTGATGTGAAACATGTATGATAGTAATTCGATTCAGGGTTGACAAATGTCAACTACTGGTGACCCCTAGTGAGGAATGAATGGTGGTCGTGACTGACCATGGGGTGGTGGGACAAAATTCTCATTGTGGTGTTCCAGCACTAACACACTCTACCTGTGGCATAGATGCCACCAGAGAGATGTGAGGTTGTGAACCTCAATGTGACTCACAGTTCTATGGCATGGTCACAATTTAAAAAATTTTTGTTGTATTACCACTAACCAAGCTGAATCCTAATCCTTCTGACCTCCATATAGAAGCCTATTCAGGCCCAGTGCTTGCTTATTGGGTGAGAATATGCTCCTCTCTTTCCTCCATTGTAACAATGATAACTGGGTCATTAAAGCATCAAAGCTGTTAATTTGAGGTCCCTCCATTACCACTAGCCATTTGCACTGTGCCTGAACACTGGGTGTTGCTGCTTGTGTTGTCTCCAGGCCTGATTTATGAGCTGCTGGAGCTCAGCTCATGGAGTACTTTTGTTGCCATGGAGACCTAGAAGCAATCTAACCAATTGTTGCAATCTATCCAACATTTATTTCAAGTGTTGGTCTTCAAGCCCCATGTTTATTAATTTAAAAATATCAAGCAGGTGAAAGGTTTATGACTGAAAGTGTTCAGGGGATTTTTGCTTTGCACTTCCCTATTCCCAATAGGTTGAAAGGTTCAAATCTAGTGCTCCCGCAATTTCTAAAACCAAATCACCCAATTCAGTGTAGGCTCATAAGCACTCAGGGACGAAGTTTTTAGGAATTTAATGACACACTGCAAGCAACCATCATTTTATCTGTCGGTGTCAGTTTGCTGTGAACCCAATTAAAAGTTCCCAGGCTCACCAGAAGGCGGAAAAGTCATCTGCACATTTAATAGCTCCCAGCTCTGTCACTAAAGCCTGTTTGTTGGAACTGGTTAGAGGAGACTGTTCTTTGAGCTGTTCTGTCATTGCATTGTTTTCATCGAACATTGTGGTAGTGAGCAAAGTGCACACATGTTTAGGAAGTTCTGGGTACATTCAATAATAAGATATGGGAGCAACAATAAAAACAAACATATATTTATTAATGTTTTTAACATAAAAAAACACACCCCAATGAATTTTACAGGAGCTTTATAAAGGAAAGCATGGCACCTGTAATAAACTTGGAGTACCAGGCAGGTTTCTTTTAAGAAACAGTAAATTTTATTTACAGACCTCCTGAAGAAGTTACATGCTTCTACTGAGACCAAGACTAGGGAGCTCTGCCCTTAAGATTACCCACAATTAGGGCTGATTTGTCTGTACAGTCACATGATCCCCTATAATAGCATGAAAATTTTAACTTACAAATACTACATTCCTCCCCCTTTTACTTTATTTTACATCCCTTATTTACAACAGTACCTTAACCCATATCATATACAAAAAAATATATATAGTTCATGCAATTATAGATTTAGCCTTTGATGTAGTTTTCTGATTTGGGGAGAGCGATGCAACTCTACAACTTGAGATTCTCCCATTGGATCAACTTGACCATGAACCGCAGCATCAGGGACAAGCTTTGACATGGCAGTTCAGAATTATTTCTTTAAAAAAAAGAGATATCAGGTACGTTTATTCTATGCTGATCTGGCACCTAGGGATCAAGAGTTCGACTTCAATTTCAGGTGGAGTAACTGGCTGTTGGAGTGTCTCTCTACTTCTGGGATGATCCATGTGTTTCCTAACAATCCTGTTTTCCACTTCCACTTGAGATGACAAAGGTCCTGTTTCAGAGATAATTGTGCCAGGAACCCATCTAGGTCTAGTTCCAAACTTTTGCACAAAAACTGTCACTCCAACAGTAAATTTTCGATCTTTACTGTGAATGTCATGATTCACTTTCTGATTACTCTGGTTCTTCTCCACCTTCCAAATTAGGAAATACTAGGCTCAATCTTGTATGAAGGCAGCATTTCACTAGCAATTCCAAAGGTATTGAGCCCATAGTTGCAAGCGGCATCATGCAATAATGGAAAAGAAATCTTGTGTTTCTAACATTCCTTCAGATAGTTTCTTCATGCCTGTTTTAAAGGTTTGTACTGCTCTTTCTGATAACCCATTGGAAGAAGGATGACACAATGTTGTTTGACGTGTTAAATCCTATTTAGGTTCATGAATCTCTGCAATTCTGTACTAGTAAAAGCAGTGCCATTATCCGAAACAATTATTTTTGGTAGGCCATGCACAGAAAAATATTGGCACAACTTTTTAATAGTTGCACACAATGTAGGCAATCACACTTCATACACATCCATCCACTTTGAATGCACGATGATCACTAAAAACATGGTACCTAAAAATGGATCTACATAGTCTATATGTAGTCCATCCCAGGGTCGACCAGGCCATTCCCACAGATGCAGTGTGGCTGAAGTGGGCAACTTCTGCTGTTGATGACACTAGAGACAGTGTTTAACCATTTTTTTCTATTTCACTGTCTATATCTGGCCACAATATATAACATCATGCGAGCATCTTCACTTTTGAAATGCCTGGATGTGCGCTATGAATCTTTGTCAATAGTGGTTCCCTTCCTTGTGAAGGGACGACGAGTCTTGCTCACCATAAAAGATACCATCTTGACAACTTAGTTCAGATTTATGAGCATAGAACGGTTCTAATTCTTCAGAGACTTGTGCATTTGAACATCCTTGAAATACCTGTTCTCAGGCTCTTGATAAAATTGGATCCTGGTTCGCACAGACCGGTGAGGAGTCCAGGAAATTCAACACAAGTACAACTTCTAGAGGTACTTGAGCATGTGTAATGCTAAATGGCAAAATAAAACCACAGACCATTTGTTATGTGCACACCTGGACGATGCATATAAGTGTACTCATATGCCGACAAAATTAAAGCCCATCTTTGAATTCTAGCAGAGGCTATCGGTGGGATTGCCTTATCTTCACTAAACAAACACAACAATGGTTTGTGATCTGACACTATGGTGAAATATCGACCATGCAAATATAAATGGAACTTCTTTACTCCGAATATGACAGATAAGCCTTCCTTTTCAATTTATGAGTAACCTTTCTCAGCTGCAGAGAGGGTTCTGAAGGCATATCCTATTGGCCTTTCAGACCCATCCTCCATCTTGTGTGACAATACAGCTCCCACTCTATAGGGAGATGCATCACAAGTTAGTATTAATTCCTTTGATGGGTCATAGTGTAATAGCAGACATGACAGCTTCTTGACTTTTATGAAGGCTTCCCCTTGTTGTGCCTTCCAAGGTCATCTGTGGTTTTTCTTCAATAATATGTCTAAACGGGCTAACATTGTAGATAGATTAGGCAAGAAGAGACCATAATAATTTACCATTCCCCAAAAAAGACTTGAGCTAGTGACGTTGGTAGGAGTGGGCGCATCCTTGATTGCCCTGACTTTTTCCTCTAATGGATGCAGCCCTTGGGCATCCACTCAATGATCCAAATGCATGACATCAGTGCCTTGGAAAGTGCACTTCTCTTGTTTCAAACATACGCCAGCCTCCAAAAACCTCCTCAAAACCTCTTCTAGGTTGCCCAAATGTTCTGCTTCCGTTGATCCTATGTTCCTGTCACCCAGGCACACTATAACTTGGGGAAGTCCTTGTAGTAGATTTTCCATGTTTCTTTGGAAAATCACACAGGCAGATGATACACCAAAGGGTGGCCGTGTATTTTGGTACAGGCCCTTGTGTGTGTTTATGGTGACAAATGCTCTAGATGTGCTGTCTAGCTCTAACTGTTGATATGCAGGTTCATGTCCAATTTAGTGCAGGATTTTCCTCCCGCAAGTTTAGCGTACAGAACTTCAATCCTTGGAATCGGGTACTTGTCTAATTTAGCAGCTTCAAAGTTAATTTGTAATCTCCACAGATGTGAATGGTTTGGCAAAGTTTCATCATAGGGACTATGGGTACTGCCTATTCTGAAAATTGGACTGACTGGATTATTCCTAACTTCTCCAAATGGCACCATTCTGCACCCACCTTTTCCTTTAGGGCATCAGGCGCTGGTCTTGCCTTAAAAAATCCAGGGTGTTGCTTCAGAATCCATGTGTATTTCAGCTTATAGGCCTTTTATTTCCCAAACTAATTTTGGAATACTCTGTCATACTTTTTTAACAACTCAGGAATTCCTCCTGTTCTGACTTGAAAAATTTCTGACCAGTTGAGTTTCATTTCTTTCAACCAATCACAGCCCAAAAGGCTAGGTCATTCATCTGTTACAACAACTACTGGCAGCTGGGCTGTATGTTGCCTGTAGGGTACAGGTACAGAGGCGATGTCTTTTGCCTGTATTGCCTTTCCAGCATATGTTTTTAGCTGAGCCATGATTTGCTCCAAACTCGGTAGCTGGGTACCTTCGCTGAGGTATTAAAGATGTGTTCTCCCACCACTGTGGTTGATGCTCCTGTGTCTACCTCCATGACTAGAGGCTTCCCATTTACTTGATTCGGCTTTCCTGACCTTAAGATTGTATAGGGAATAGATATCAGTATCAGCAGTTTCTGTTTCATTTATATTGTGCACTTCATTCAACTAGCCCTGCTGTCTGAATGGCTGTCTTGATCTCATCCTGCACTGTTTTATAACATCCCCTTTTTTGTGACAGTAGTGGCATTCTGCCTCTTTAAATCTACAGGTTTCCAGTACATGATTACCCCCACATCAGTAGCACTTTAATTTCTGGATTACTGGTGAGCTGCTTCCAGTATTTCTTTTTGTTTTTTGAGCAGTAGACACCGTGTCCTGCTTCGCGGTTGTCTCCCGGGATTTCACTCCACGCCCAGCAGCAGATCCCACTCTAACTGAAGAGCATGTTGCATGTTGCACACTCTGCAAAGCCTGCGAGTTGCTCTTAGCACTCCCCATTGCTAACACTATCTCCATGGCGTGCCTGAAGCCTATATTAACTTCTGCAAGTAAACGACGCTGAATGGCGTTGTCATGTATGCCACAAGCCAAATGATCTCTCAACATGTCATTTAAAGTGTCACTGAAGTCACAGTGCTCCGTTAGCTGTTTTAACTTTGCAATGTACATTTCGATTGACTCACCAGGGGCCCGTACCCTAGAGTTGAGCTTGAATCTTTGCATCATCACCGATGGCTTAGGCTGAAAATGTTCTTTCATGAGGTCTACTAGCTCGTTGAAGGATCTGGAATTTGGCGCATTTGGAGTAGTCAAACTATGGATTAGGTTATATGTTCTGCTCCCACAGACACTTCGGAGAATTGCCTTTAGTTTCTCCTCCACCGTTATTTCATTCGCTACAAATAACAAACCTAAGCGTTCCATGTGCTGACTCCAGTTCTTGATGGATGAGTCAAATGGGTCAATTCTGCTGAAGAATGGTATGATTGGTAAGTATACTTTCTTTTCTTCCCTTAAAAATCAAAATCCAAGAGGTGAGGTACAGCGCGGAGCTATTTATGCTCGTTGTCAATGGTAATAAACTTGGAGTATAGGGCAGGTATATTGTAAGAAACAGTAAACTTTATTTACAGAGCTCCTGATGAACCTGTATGCTTGTACTGAGACCAAGGCCTTGGAAGCTCCACCCCTGAGATTACCCATGGTCAAGGCTGATTCTTCTGTACAATCACATGATCTCCATAACAGTATTAAAGGTTTCACTTAAAGTTATTTCAAAACTGAACCACATAAAGATATATTAAGTCAGATAACCAAAAGCTTGGTCAAAGACATCAGTTTTAAGGAGCATCTTAAAAGAGGAAGGTGGAGACGTTCATAGAGGGTGTTATAGAGCTTAGGGCCTAGACAATTTAAGGAACAGCCACCAATGATGCAGTGACAAAGCAGCCAGAATTAGAGGTGCAAAAATATCTTGGAGAATTGTGCAACTGGAGGAGTTTACAGAGATAGGAAAGGGCAAGACCATGGAAGGATTTGAAAACAAGGATGCAAATTTTAAAGTCAAGATGTTGCTTGACTAGGAGCCAATATAGGTCAGCAGCACCAGGTTATGGTGAATCCTTGGTGAGAGTTAAGGCACAAGTAACAGAGTTTTGGATGACTGCAATTTCACATAGGATAGAATGTGACAGACCAGCCAGAAATGTATTGGAATAGTTGAATCTAGAGGTAAAGAAAGCATGAAATTGCCAATTGATTCCATGGATTCCAGAAGCACTGATGACCTCTCTAACAAGGAACACAGCCTACCTGACAAGTATTTTTCTTTTTGGATCCAACAGTTCCGGACTACTTAGAGCCATTGGAACAATGTTGCAATTAATCAAACTCCCCGATGTTTTTGAGTTTGAAGTTTCCATCAATTTGGCAGAAAAGTTACACTCATTTGTCAACTCTGACCTGGCTCACCAGCTAAAAAACATTAAAGAGGTTGACACAAATTGAATCATATTTAACAGTAACAATTGCTTATTGCAAAAAAATGTTAACAAACACATTAATGCTTTGAACAGTGATCTAACAATAGCATGTAACAGGCTACTCGTGATTGGGAAGGTATCGCAGTCTCAAGTGACATCTTCTTCTGATGTTTGTCTTCTTCTGGTGTTCTTGTCTCTTTTCCTCTTCAAAACCTCACTTGCCTGCATGAGTGCAGCTCCAACAACACCCAAGAAACTTGTCATTGTCTAGGATGAAGCAGTCCGCTTGATTGGCACTCCGCTCTCCCTCCACCATTGGTGCACTATGTCTGCAATATGTACCATCTACAAAACTGCACTGCAACAATTCACCAATGCTTTTCCAAACCCACGACCTCTACCACTAGAAGGACAAGGGCAGTAGATGCCAGTTCCCTTCCAAGCCACGTATCATGATTTTTCATCGTCTCTGGGTCAAAATTCTGGGATTCTCGAACAACACCCTAGAAGTACCTTCAAAACATAAACTGTAACAGTTCAAGAAAGCAACTCAGCACCATTTTTTCAAAGGCAATGAAGGCAATAGACACTAGCTTGCTCGCAATGTTCCATGAAAGAATTGAATAACTTCTTTTTATTCTCATTGCTCATTATGCATTCCTTATCAAAGTAATTTCTCTCCTATATATTTTTTTCACGTCCCTGCTCCTTCTCAAGTTCATTTTGATTATTTCACAGGAACAGCATACACTGCATGGCCTTGGTTGTTCAGAGATCACTGCAAGTAATGTGATCAACAGCTATTTTGTGAATTAATTATTCCTATTTTCTCCTTGTCTGGTCCTGCCATATCCACACAGTCTGTCCTTTGATTAGTTTTACTGCCAGAAAAGCAGGCCAAGCACTGAGTACAATGGGATGGTTCTAAAGTAATTATGACACCCTGATAAGGACTGCCTGAGAGCACATGACCAGAATTTAACGGATTTGTGTAGCAGTAATGAAAGTGTCTCATAAATTAGAAATGAAACTCTAACACAAGTCATAACATTAAAAGTAATTTTCATACAAAGAAAGAAGAGGACAAGGGCTGATTAGAACAGCAACAAAAACTTGTATTTATACAGCACCTTTAATCTAGTAAGATGTCCCAAGACACTTCACAAAAGTGTTACAAAGTAAAATTTGACAACAAGCAACATAAGGCAATATTAGGGCAATTGGCCAATAGCTTGGTCAAGGAGTTGGGTTTTAAGGATTTTCTTCAAGGAGGAAAGCAAGGTAGAGAGATAGAGAGGTTTGGGGAGGAATTTCAGAGCATAGAGGCTAGGCAGCTGAAGGCATGGCCATCAACAGTGCAGCAATTAAAACCAGGGACGCTGAAGAGGCCAGAATTCGGTAAGTGCAGCTGTCTTGGAGGGTGATGGGGCAGGAAGAGATTACAGAGATGGGAGGGTGGTTGGTGGGGGGTGGGGGCGGCAAGGTCATGGAGGGATTTGAAAACAAGGATGAAAATTTTAATATTAAGCATTACTTTGCATGGAAGAAGAAAAATGAGTAATCATATGGAGGTGGGCATGGGGCTCACCGCAGTCACAGGCAGAGGGAACATGTGAGTACTGGAACTGTCTGATCTTTGGCATCTGTCAGTGTTGGGAGACAATGGACTGCACCTGGGGTGTATCTGACTTCTAGATTGACATCATCCGCTATGGCTGCAGAGACTGATTTGTAAGTGTCATCCACTTCCGCAGCTGGCAAAGATGAATAGTGTTGGCCTAAGATTGACGGATGTTTTATCCTTCTGACGGGCTCTCGGTTTCCGCCATCTGGTCATTTCTTTTGTCCTGCCTCCATGCCCTTCCTGGCTGTTTGTCTTCATGCACTCCAGTCAGCAGCAAGGACTTCGCATGTATTGACTCCAATTCCGGTCAACTTGAAGTCTTGCTTAAAGATGGTCTTACTGGCAGATGTGGGAGAGCTGTCAGTCTTGTGCTGTTAGCAACCTCGCCATCGAGCATGTCTTTGGAGATGCAGTTGTCATCCATTTGGCCCACATGACATAGCCAATGGAGTCGTCGCAGACTCAAGAGGGCAAACATGCTAGGGATCCCTGCACTCTGGTGCACTTCCATATTTGGTACTCTGCCCTGCCAGGAGATGCCCAAAATTTGTCTGAGGCAGCAGGGGTGGAAGCTCTTCAGCGTCTTTTCTTAGCATGCATAAGTTTTCCATGCATTACTACTGTGAAAGGCAGTGCTGAGAATACAAGCCTGATGCATACCAAGCTTTGTATTTTCGGTTAATTGCTGTTAGTCCACAGTGAACCACCTCAACTTTGACATGACAGCTGTGGTCTTGACAATCCTGGTGCTGATTTTGACATCAATGGACCAGGTTGCTGGTAATTGTTAATCCAAAGTATGTAAAGGGGAGTGCTATGAACCTTTAAGAGAATGTAGTTAGTTGATCATGTGAATGTATTAACCAATTGCTACAAAGCAGGGGCTTTTTGGATAAGACCATAAGACATAGGAGCAGAAATTAGGCCACTCGGCCCATCGAGTCTGATCCACCATTCACTCATGGCTGATAAGTTTCTCAACTCCATTCTTCCACCTTCTCCCCGTAACCTTTGATCCCCTTACCAATCAAGAACCTATCCATCTCGGTCTTAAATACACTCAATGACCTGGCCTCCACAGCCTTCTGAGGCAATGAATTCCATAGATTCACCACTCTCCAGCTAAAGAAGTTTCTCCTAATCTCTGTTCTAAAAGTTCTTCCCCTTACTCTGAGGCTATGCCCTGGGGTCCTAGTCTCTCCTATTAATGGAAACATCTTCCCCATGTCCACTCTATCCAGGCCTTTCAGTATTCGAGTATAGACCCAGAGTCCTCAAACGTTCCTCATATGTTAAGCCTTTCATTCCAGGGATCGTTCTCGTGAACCTCCTCTGGACCCTCTCCAGGGCCAGAACATCCTTTCTGAGATAAGGGGCTCAAAATTGCTCACAATATTCTAAATGTGGTCTGACCAGAGCATTATAAAGCCTCAGCAGTATATCCCTGCTTTTATATTCTAGTCCTCTCGAAATAAATGCCAACATTGCATTTGCCTTCCTAACTACCAACTCAACCTGCAAGTTAACCTTAAGAGAATCCTGGACTAGGAATCCCAAGTCGCTTTGCACTCCAGATTTCTGAATTCTTTCCCCATTTAGAAAATAGTCTATGCCTCTATTCGTCCTACCAAAGAGTATGACCTCACCCTTCCCCACATTGTATTCCATCTGCCACTTCTTTGCCCATTCTCCGAACCTTTCCAAATCCTTGTGCAGCCTCTCCACCTCCTCAATACTACCTGTCCCTCCACCTGTCTTTTTATCATCTGCGAACTTAGCCAGAATGCCCTCAGTTCCTTCATCTAGATCATTAATGTATAAAGTGAAAAGTTGTGGTCCCAACACTGACCCCCTGCGGAACTCCACTAGTCACTGGCCGCCATCCTGAGAAGGACCCCCTTAGCCCCACTCTCTGCCTCTTGCCAGACAGCCAATCTTCTATCCATGCTAGTACCTTACCTCTAACACCATGGGCTCTTATCTCACTGAGCAGCCTCCTGTGTGGCACCTTGTCAAAGGCCTTCTGGAAGTCCAAGTAGATAACATCCATTGGCTCTCCTTTGTCTAACCTGCTCATTACCTCCTCAAAGAATTCTAACAGATTTGTCAGGCATGTCCTCCCATTGATGAAACCATGCTGACTTTGCCCTATTTTGCCATGCACTTCCAAGTATTCTGAAATCTCATCCTTAATAATGGACTCTAAGATCTTACCAACGACTGAGGTCAGGCTAATTGGCCTGTTATTTACCTCCTTTTGCCTCACTACCTTCATAAACAGTGGGGTTACATTAGCAAATTTCCAGTCCTCTGGGACCCCCGCTGGCACGAGTGATTCATGAAAGATCACCACCAACGCCTCCACTATCTCTTCAGCTATCTCCTTCAGAACTCTGGAGTGTAATCCATCTGGTCCAGGTGATTTATCCACCTTCAGACCTTTCAGTTTTCCTAGCACCTTCTCCTTGGTAATGGCCACCATATTCACCTCTGCCTCCACCCCCCCCGACTCTCTTGAACTTTGGGGATGTTACTCGTGTCTTCCACTGTGAAGACTGACGCAAAGTACCTATTCAGTTCCTCCGCCATTTCTTTGTTCCCCACTACTACTTCTCCAGCATCATTTTCCAGCGGCCCAATGTCCACTTTTGCCTCTCTCTTACCTTTTATATAGCTAAAAAAAACTCTTGCAATCTTCTTTTATATTACTGGCTAGTTTACCCTCATATTTAATCTTCTCCCTCTTTATTTCTTTTTTAGTTGTCCTCTGTTGGTCTTTGTAGGCTTCCCAATCCCCTGATTTCCCACTGCTCTTTGCCGCATTGTGTGCTTTCTCTTTAGCTTTTCTGCTGTCCCTGACTTCCCTTGTCAACAATAGTTGCCTCATCCTCCCTTTAGTATTCTTCTTCCTAGGAATGAATTTTTGCTGTGTCTCCCAAATTACTCCCAGAAACTCCTGCCATTGCTGTTCCACTGTCTTTCCTGCTAGGCTCATCTCCCAGCCAATTCTGGCCAGCTCCTCCCTCATGCCTCTGTAGTTGCCTTTATTCAACTGTAATACCGTAACATCTGATTCCAGCTTTTTCCTCTCAAATTGCAGGGTAAATTGTATCATATTATGGTCACTTCCTCTTAAGGGTTCCTTCACCTTAAGCTCCCTTATCAAATCTGCCTCATTACACATCACTAAATCTAGAATTGCCCTGTTCCCTAGTGGGCTCCACCACAAGCTGCTCCAAAAAGCCATCTCGTAGACATTCTTATCAGCCATGATTGAATGGCGGAGCAGACCCGATGGGCTGAATGGCCTAATTTCTGCTCCTATGTCTTATGGCTCTTCCACAAATTCCTTTTCTTGGGATCCACTACCAACCTGATTTTCCCAGTCTTGCTGCATATTGAAATCCCCCATGATCACTGTAACCTTGCCTTTTTTACACGCCTTTTCCATCTCCTGGTGTATCTTGTGCCCCACATCCTGACTACTGTTCGGAGGCCTGTACATAACTCCCATTATGGTTTTTTTACTTTTGCGGTTCATCAATTCTACCCACACAGATTCTACATCATCTGACCTTACATCATTTCTTGCTATAGATTTAATTTAATTTCTTACTAACAAAGCAACTCCACCCCTTCTGCAAACCTGCCTATCTTTTCGATAGGATGTATATCCTTGGATATTTAGCTCCCAGTCCTGATCCCCTTGCAGCCATGTCTCCGTGATGCCCACCACATCATACCTGCCAATTTCAATCTGCGCCACAAGCTCATTTACCTTATTTCGTATACTGCGTGCATTCAGATACAACACCTTCAGTCCTGTATTTCCTGTCTCCTTTCTCATTGTCATCCCTTTATCTGATGTGCGTGAAGTTAGATTCCTAGCCCTTTCCAAACACTCTGTCCTATTTTGTGTTCTGGGGACTTTAATAGCCTCTCCTGGGCTCTCGTTTCCTTTCAGTTTTTTCATAATTTTCCATGAAGTTGAATCCACCACCCACCGCCCCCCCCCCCCCCCACCCCCCCACCACCCCCCACCCCCGCCGCCCCCAAAACATGCTAACCTGATGCTTTATTTCCTATTAGTCATATTTCTTGGAGTTTTATCCTTTCCGCCCCCCCAACTTCCTAGTTTAAGGTCCTGTTGACCACCCTATTTACCCTTTTCGCTAGAACATTGGTCCCAGGTCGGTTCAAGTGGAGACCGTCCCAACGGTACTGATCCCTCCTGTTCCAATACTGATGCCAGTGTCCCACGAAATGGAACCCCTCTTTCCCGCACCACTCCTTTAGCCACATGTTTACTTCCCTTATTCTCGTGTCCATATGTCAATTTGCATGTGGCTTGGGTAGTAATCCGGAGATTATAACCCTTGAGGACCTATTCTTTAATTTTGTTCCTAGTTCCTGATAATCCCCAAACAGGTCCTCTTTCCTAGTCTTACCTATATTATTTGTCCCGACATGCACCACAACAACTGGATCCTTCCCCTCCCTCTCCAATATCCTTTCAAGCCAGTCAGAGATGTCCCTCACCCTGGCACCAGGCAGGCAACATACCATGCAGGACTCTCGATCCTGCTTATAAAGGATACTATCAATTCCCCTAATTATAGAATCCCCTACAACTACTACTTGTCTTTTTGCTCCCCCATCTTGAATGTCCTCCTGTATCACAGTGCCGTGGTCAGCTGGCTCATCCTCCCTACAGCCCTGTTCCTCATCCACACAGGGAGCAAGTATCTCATACCTGTTGGACAAGGTTGAGAGCTGAGGCTCCTCTGTTCTTGAACACAGGATCCCTCTACCTGCCTCACTTGCAGTCACACCCTGCTGACCCTGACCACTGACCGAACTTGAGGTACTTAATCTACCAGGTTTGACCGCCTCCTGAAACAAAGCATCCAGGTAACTCTCCCCCTCCTGGATGTGCCGCAGCTTCCAGAGCTCGGACTGCAGCTCATCAATTCTGAGATGGAGTTCCTCCAGCAACCAACACTTGCTGCAGGTGTGGTCACTGCGGCTTGCAATGGGATCTGCCAGCTCCCACATCATACAGCTACAGCACATCACCTGCCCAGCCATCTCGACTTAGATAATTAACTTATTAATTAGCTTTTTTTCAAATTTTTTTTTCAAATGTTTTTTTTTTTCAAATTTGGTGCAGATTTCCTACCAACCAATCAGGTCACAGCTTTGCTGTGATGTCACTTTTTCAGTTTTGGCTTCTGTTACTCTGTGCCCCGAGGTCACCACTCTGGTGCTCCTCCCTCCAAGTCTGCTCCCTGGAGACAAGGCCGCGAATCCCTGAGGTAAGCTAGATTTATTCTCACCACTCCAGTGCTCCTCCCTTCAAGTCTGCTCCCAGGATTTACTCACCAATCAGCTGCTTTTTCTTTAAATCCACTTTCAGAACAGTGTTCCTCGCAGGTCTGGTGCACTCCTGAAGGCACTGCCTCTTCCTCTCTCTCTTTTTTTTAGGTTTGACAAGGAGGGAGGGATGGAAACACTACAGCAATGTAATGTTTGGGGCTATTCCATTCTTTGACAGTGGGTCCTCCTCAATTCCCTCCTGAGTCACGGTGTCTGTGGTGACTTCTCCCAGAATGCTTCAGTCACTTCTCACCAGTGCCCTCTGTTGGATGCTCTTCCTCCTGTTGAGTACAAGAGACCTTCTTCTCAATTCCCTCCTGAGTCACGGTGGCTGCGGTGATTTCTTCCAGAATGCTTCAGTCACTTCTCACCTGCATCCTCTGTTGTATAACTAGAAGTCTAGAGCTGGAGGGGATTGAAGAAGCACACATGGTGTTAATACTCTGTTCTTAGTTTCAATAAACTACCAGTGTTTGTTCGGTTAATCATTCTCTTTGCCAAAATGTTTCAAGCACCAACTAATGTGTTAATATCAAGGGCGTAGCTAGTGTCTATCGGACAAAGTGAACCTGATAACCAAAATCATAAAACTGGTGACGAGGATAAACTGGATCAATTGACAGCAATCAAGAAAGCCGCGGTAGGCCAGCTAAGTTACTTCGCCACTACTTTGAAAGCTGTTTGAAAGCACAGTCTCCCTAGTCATTGAGTATGTCATGGTTTGGACATTTTGAACCATTCAATCCTGTTTCCAATGATAGGTCTCATTACATTGAATGCCTAGCATTCTAATTTACTGCTAACAACATCGCAGGGGAGGACAAGAAGAGGGCGGTTCTTTTGTCCACATGCCAGAGCAAAAGGTGTGGGCTGATCCACAAACTCACATCACCTAATACACCCAATATGAAGACTTTCAATGAGTTAGTAAACATTGTAAAATCCACCAGAGGCCAAAGCTCTAAGTTACTGATTAGCATTTTAAATTCAATTTGAGGAACAGGCTTTCAGGGGAGACAATTGCTGGCTATGTAGCTGCTTTAAGGGAATTAATGGAATATTGAGTTCGGAACTTCAATTAATGACATGTTGAGTGACTGATTGATATGCAGAATCGGGGACGATGCTATTCTAAAGTGATTGCCATCTGAAACTAATCTGGACTTCAGTAAGGCATTAGAATTGGCAACAGCCACGGTGAACACTGTTAGAGACTGGGAGGCAATAAATGATACACAAAATGGCGCCATCCATCGTGTGGGGCGGGAAGGGCCGGTAACAAAAGGTGCGAAAATGTCGGGGAACGCCCACTATGTACAGACCATTGAAGAACAACAGTACTAAAGTGAAAACCCACAACATTAATGAGAGAAATGCATCCAGGAAGCCTGCAGGCGATCGACAGTTCAGAAATATCGACTGCTTTTTCTGCCACCCCAATGGTCACATAATTTGGCACTGTCAAGATAAACTGAGATAGCATTTTAAAAACAAAAGTAGAACTCACAAAATCTGTCTCACTGAATAACAAGAGGAAGCAGAATCTGACATTCATTATACAACCTAAAAGTGGATAGAACTGAGCTAATCCAGGTAGTCATTAGAGTCAATGAGCAGCCCAACAAGATGGAGGTCAATACTGGGGCATCAGTGTCTGTCATAGGAGAACATACGTCTGGACACTTGAATAAAGGAGTCCATCTTTAACGTTTGGAAGAATCAGACACTAAATTATATGGGCGAAGAAATGTCAAGTCTTGGTGCAGTATGGGGATCAGTCTGCAAATTTACCCCTTATAGTAGTAGCTGTGGCGGGCCCCAGTTTAATTGATCACAACTGGCTCAAAAAGATTAAATTGCAATGGGCTGAGAATTTTCAAATCAGAAAGAGAAACGTATAGGAATTGATACAAAAGTATGCTTCAATTTTCAGTGATGAGCTAGGAAGGATTCATTGGCTACAAGCCAAAATCCATGTAGACCCAAATGCAACCCCCATATTTATTAGAGCCAGACCAGTCCCTTATGCTCTATGGGACAAAGTCAAGACTGAGATAAACAGGCTGAAGAAGTTGGGTATGTTACAATAGGTGCAATTTTCCAACTAGCGGTACCCATAACACCCGCACTGAAGCCAGACCAAAGTGTTTACTTATGTGGTGACTGTAAGTTAACTGTAAACAGAGTGGCCAAACTTGATAGACACCCGATACCAAAGATTGATGAATTATATTTGAATTCGGCGGGGGGTATTACGTATTCAAAACTTGATATGAGCCATGCCTACCAGCAGGTAAAGTTGGATGAAGACTCTAGGGAACTCGTGACCACCACACAAATTGAGGATTGTATCAATATACTCAACTACCCTTTAGATCTCATCGGCATGTGCTATTTTCCAGTGTACCATGGAAAATCTGCCCCATTTCATTGTTTATCTGGATGATGTCTTAGTCACTGGACGAACTGACGAAGAATGTTTTGTTAATTTAGGGGAGGTGCTGAAACACTTCTCACAAGCGGGGGTGCGCTTGAAGTGAGTAAAATGTATTTTCCAAGCCAAAGAGGTTGGTTATTTGGGCCATAAGTTCGACATGCAGGGCCTGCATCCCATGGAAGAAAAGGCCAAGGCTATTCGCGAGGCACCTGCACTGAGAAACACTACAGATCTAAAGGCTTTCTTAGGTATGATAAACTACTATGGGAGATTTCTCCCAAATCTATCAACCATACTGCCTCCATTATACACATTGCTTAAGAAAAACCATAAATGGATTTGGCAAGCTCCGCACCAGGGTGTGTTTCTGAAAATAAAACAATTGTTAAGATCAGCAACTTAAGAGACTTGGATCGTTTAATTGTCCTATGATTATAAAATGTGCGTGTAACCAAGAAAGAAAGCTGCTGTTGTGTTTACCGATAAAAATCTTGAAGGCATCTGTAATATGCACGGACCATGGAAGATTCCTGAAGCAGGTTAAAACATCTGTTCATTGAAAAGAAGATTCTAATATCATAGTTTGAACAAAGAATTAGATGCCTCATTAAGGTGGATTTTGATGGAAAAGTATGATCTTTTCAATGGAACATTCTGCCCACCTTGGAAATGAAAGATATAAAAATCATTATGGGAATTGATTTGATGTTAAGGTTGAGTTAGCTTGATCAACTGCTGAAGAGTATGATTAGCAGGGAGGTTGACCACTCACTGGGTAACCATATGTGTGATTTCCTGCAATGTATGTGTGACTAATGGGTGGATTGTATTGGGTGTATTCCAGCTCATGTATTTTATTGTTCAAATCTGGTAAAGACATTATTGTTAATTTGAGCTTTGAGTGTTGTCTCATAATTATTTCTTGTAATCCTCATATCCGAACAGTACAGTAAACTGTCAGAGGTAGAGGATTATGTATTACAGACTCTGGGCAGAACCCCCACTGGAAAAATGGTATGTTGGCAGAAAGACGACAGGTATTCCATTGACCTCTTTCCTCCATTTTACATGCCCTCCTGCCTCCTAGCCCATTCCCAAAGGGCTGTTAAAACAGCAGAAGTCTTTGCAAGTGCCTAGCCCATTAAATAATAGTAATTCAGGGCCCTTCTTTAAGCTGAACACTTATCCTTTGATGAGTGATGTACAAAATCATTGAATGCACTTGTTTAGTTCAAATTTTGAAATAGATGCTAAGTCATTGTCTAGGGCTTTGTGATGTACTGAGTTTGACAGTTCAGCTGTTTCCAGTGTATGCAGTGGATGCCCTCAACATGGGGCACTACATGGACCATATAGGAAGCAGTTGTAGGTGCAGTCCAGACACTCAAGATCCAAATTTTCCGCCCTTGGATCCTTTGGGAAAAAGGTGAAACCTAGCTGTGGAGAATAAGGTTTTAGGGAAAGGCGGTAAAAGATTAAATAATTTTCAAAGAATATAAATGGAAGTAAAGACACTGGTGTACTGAAAAAGAACGTAGAACTATAGGTAGAAATAATTGTGAAAATGATTTGGATGTGAAAAATTAGCAAATGTGGAAGAGTCATTGGGCCTAGAGATAATTTACCCCAGGCCTATAAAGGAAATTAGAGAAGATATAGGACAGATTGATGCAAATTTTTCAATTTAGCATCAAAATTGTTGACAGGAGAGAGTTTAAGCAACGTCCCTCTCTACAAATTTGGAGAAAGGAGAAACTGAGAAACTAGAGACCAATTAGCCAATGTTATTTTGGGGCAAGCTCCTTGAATCCGTATTTCAAGGTCTTTTTGGTGAACAGTTGATGAGAATGCGGAAGCTTCTACCATATGGAATAGTTTAGCTGAATAGTATAAATGGATAGGTTTAAGGGGAAGATACATAAGTAACATGATTATAATACGTGGAAGCAATCAGCATATTTAAGAAAGCCAAAGAAAACTACTGACATAAATGAAATTTCTAATTACCTGATACGAAGAGTACACTCAGTCGCCCTAGGGATGTATCACACTTAACTAATCAAGGATAGTTTCGACACAGATTGGCAAGTGCTAAGGGACCCCCAGTGTTTGTATCAGTACTGCTGGAGTTTAATTGACTAAAGTTGTTTAAGCTATAAGTCATCTTTCATTTTAGATCCAAAAGTTGCATGAGAATGTATTATCTTTGACCTGGAGGAGGTGGCTATTGACATGTTCCAGAAGTGCACATTCTAATACCAATCATATTACCAGTTGCTTTTGCCTTTGAACTCTAGTCCATGGAGTAATATATGCCATTTTTAAGAGAATTGTATTGAATGAGGTAACAGAGATGAGTCACAGACAGAATGTATGTGCTCTGCTACTGCCCATAATTAGTATGTGTTTTATGGAAAGAGGTGTGTCTCGAGCACAAACTGGTCAAGGAAGTTCACCTTTCCTTCTTTCCCTTTTTAGTCTAACATTATCCTAATCGGTATTTGGATACTTTAAGTGCAGAAGTTATTGAAAACCATTATCAGAAACAAACTTTCATTCAGAAAGGCATGGATTAATCAAAGATAAAAGCAAAATACTGTGGATGCTGGAAATCTGAAACAAAAACAAAAATAGCTGGAAAAACTGAGCTGGTCTGATAGCATCTGCAGAGAGGAATACAGTCAACGTTTCGAGTCTGTATGACTCTTTATCAGAACTAAGGAAAAATAGAAATGAGGTGAAATATAAGCTGGTTGAGGGAGGTGGGACAGGTAGAGCTGGATAGTGGGCCAGTGATAGGTGGAGGGATTAATCAAGGAGAGTCAATGTGGATTTTTTAAAGACAAATTGTGTCTAACTAACTTGATTGAATTCTTTGATTAGGTCACAGAGAAGCTTTGCTCAAGGCAGTTCAGGACACTTTTATTCAAGAAAGCATGTGCCAAAGTGCCACACAGGAACAAGCTGGAGGTTTATTAAATTAAGGGGAAAGTAGAAGTATGGACACAAAATTGTTTCAAAATAGTGGTTGATGAATCTTTTTCAAACTGGGAAGGATCACCAAGGATCAGTTATGGGTCCACTCCTCTTTGCAATTCCTAGACTCAGGTACAGGGAGCAGCATTATATAGTTTGCAGATGGTACATAAGCTGTCAAAGTAACAGGTAGTAATGAGGATAATTATAGGCTTCAGGATGATGTGGACAGGATGATGAAATGGGGAAAGCATGACATTTAGTGTTTGACGTAAAAAAGTGTAAAGCAATGCACTTTGGGAGGACTAGTGTAGAGAGGCACTACGTTATAATTTTAATAATTTTTCAAAATGTAAATGAGCAGACACACTTAGGATTCCATATACCTAAATCTTTAAAGGCAACAAAACAATTTGAAAAAGTGTTTAAAAATGCATATAGGTTACTTGGGTTTATAAGTAGAGGAACAGAATAGGAAAGCAAAGAGATTATACTAGAACTTAGTATATCACTGGTCAGGCCTCAGTTGGAGTTTTGTGGACAATTCTAAGCATCACACTTCAGGAAAGATGTATAAGTCTGAGAAAGGTTCACCACGATGTTACCAGGGATGAAGGACCTTAGTTATGAGGAGGGATTGAAAAAGTTAAGACTGTTCGCCTTGGAACAGAAAAGCTTTAAGAAGCGACCCAAGAGATGTTTTCAAGATGATTTTTTCTTTTTAAATTGTTCATGCCTAGGCCAGCATTTATTGTGCATCCCTAATTGCCCTTGAGAACTGAGTGGCTTGCTCGGCCACTTCAGAGGGCATTTAAGAGTCAACCACATTGCTGTGGATCTGGAGTCACATGCAGGCCAGACCAGGTTAGGATGGCAGATTTTCCTTTCCCTATAGGATATTAGTGAACCAAATGGATTTTTATGGCAAACAACAATAGTTTCGTGGTCATCATTAGACTTTTAATTCCAGATATTTTATTGAATTAAAATGTCATTATCTGCTGTGGTGAGATCCAAAGCCAAGTCCCTACAGCTCTGAAGAAGGGTCAAACGGACTCAAAACATTAACTCTGTTTCTTTCTCCACCGATGCTGCTAGACCTGCTGAATTTTTTCAGCATTTTCTGCTTTTGTTTCAGATTTCTAACATCCGCAACATTTTGTTTTTATCCCTACAGCATTACCCTGGGTTGCTAGATTACTAATGCAGTGACAATACCACTACACCATTGCCTGATAAGAGAAGAGAAAAACTATTCAAATTCAAAATTAATGACATGAACTATGTGACACTTTTTTTCACCCAGAGTGTTTTTCAGATTTGAAATGCTCTAGTTGTAAAGATAGTAGAAGTTATCCATAAGTAATTTTAAAAGGGGTTGGATAGGTACTTGACAATGGTACAGGATAATGGACAAAATGTGGAGATGTGGAATGAGGTATGACTGCCCTTTCAAAGAGCCAGCAGAGGTTTGATGGGTCATATGTCCTTCCTTTGTGCTGTAAACTTCTATGATCCCATGAACGTATACAGTGCAAGCATGGAAAGTCTTCATTAGATGAAAAGATTCAATTGTACTGGAATTTGAAAAAATCCTGCTGATTTACAATTTTTTAAAAATTAAATTTAACGTCCATTAGCTCACTATAGTATAACCATAATTATTCATGTTTCTCCAGATGTCATGACCTTTTTTTCATTTGCACTAATCTGTAGTTGTAATAACCTATTGTAGCTGTTGTTTTTGATTTTGCTGTAGCTTTCTTTATTTGTTTCTTCTTTCCAGTGTCTGCTTAGATCTGTCCTTGATTAGGGGTTACAAATTTTTTCATTCAGCAAAATGAAAGTCATGCTAAATGTTTCAAGTCTTTTTCTTAAATAGAATTTTTTTTCACTAAGATGATTCATTGCAGGAAAACTGGCTACAAACCTTGAAGAGCTTTCCAAAAGTCAAAAGGGAACAAAAGTTATTTCAAGAACAAAAACATTCCATTCCATTTTTCTTCTTGAAGTGATAAGTGAATACAAATGCAGCGCTTATGAAATAGGTAAAAATATTATTACAAAGGTGTTGATTAATTAGCATACTCAAAATATGACTAAATTACAAATAAGGACATTCAGTCATTTATAATGAATGCTCTGACTGTCCACAGATTCTATCACCTAATAAAATATTATTTGTTTGGATTAATGTTTGCTGTGGAAGATGTAATTTCATTGTCTGTACAATCTACAGCATTCGAACACCAATTTGATAGACAATTTGATAGAGCCATACATGTAAGTAATGAAAGAGCATGTCTCTTTTAACTAATAAATCATAATATATAACCCTATTTTTCAAAAACTGGTGCATTAAATAAATCACCAGTTGGCCTTCTCAAAAACAGTGAGGAATAAAAGTTTGTTTGCTTAGCCTTGTATTAAATTATAGACCAACAAGACATGCAAATACATGGAGGAAGGCAATCTCCATTTCATATTTTCTGCAAAATGATTAACTGGCACCAATGAAATAATTGGTATGATGAACCATTAGAATACATAATTCTTCAAACAACATCTGTTGCTTAAACATAATTTTAAAAAAAATATTGCTTCAAAACAGTTAAGAAATAATTTATATTTTTGTAGAATCATACCCTGTCTTCAAGACTTCCTAAGTGCTTTACAACCAATTAATTAATCTTTGGAAAAGCAATCTCCGCTATCAATATGGACAATTTGGCAGCCTATTTATGAACAGTAAGGTCCCATAAACAACAAATCATTGTGTAAGCAGGTAATATGTCATTGGTGGTGCTGAATGAGGAAAAATGTTGGCTGTGACTAGTCACTGCTCTTTTCAGAGGGATTTATGTTGAGCTTGATTTCACATTTGATCCAACAATGCTCCACTTCTTCAGTTCTGTACTAAAGTGTGCTGAAATCCACATTGAGGTTTGATCCTATAGCCTACTAATGCAAAGATGGGAATTTTAACAACTGAGTCAAGCTGACAACAATTTTGGGCCAGAATGTCCCCCCTAGCAGGAACTACAAAGGGCACTATCACAAGTGATACCTTGGGAACCAGCACACTCCACAATCTTAAAAGACTGAGGAAAAGCTTCCTATGGGTTCAAGGTCTTGGAACCTAGAATTATTAATTATCAAAGGACATGACCTCCCTGAGCTTTAAAATCATAAGACATGAAACCCCAAAACCACAGACATGACATCAAACTGTAAGTTAAAAATAACAAGACTTCAGCACAACATACATAGGTGAGCTATACAGATATGCAGGGGTTAATTGTAACATCAGAAGGGTCAGCCAGTTGAGACTCTGGCTCATTAAGAGACTGGAAGAAATCACAAACAATGGCACAAGGTAAATGCCATTGCTAATGCAATTAAGAGACTGGAAATGACATTACCACAAACAATGGTAGAGGACAACTGCCATCATAGAATTCAATTAAGGAATTGAGAAAGCCATTATCATAAACAAATGATCCCAGACAATGGCCATTAGCCCCTACCAGGAAGGGAAGGAGCATTCACACATCTGGCAACCCTGGAGCCTGGTATCCCTCACCAGGGTAGGGATTGTATTGTTTTCTGTCATGGAAACAACATGAGAACAGATTATGTCCGACCAGTCCCACCCAGACCATGGTGTCGAATAAACTGAAGATACAGAAAGGTGTTAAGTACCGGACAGGATGACAACAGGAGATGTGTTTGTGACATTGTGATGTGAATCATCAGAAAAGGAAGATGGCATCAGAGCGTGCTTATTGCAGTCAAAGAGAAGGAGGATGGAGATTGGTCATCTCTACATCCAGGCCAATAATAAACACCAGCAACAACCAGCTGTGTGAGTGCTTGTAAGTTCCGGACAAATTTATACTGGAATAATTTTGTAAGTTGCAGTCAAATCACATGTAAGTTTCAGTCAACTTTGTATAGGGGTTTTGTGTTGTGTGTTTTGTGTGAATTCTGGACAAGTCACAGGAGGACTTGCACTGGGGAGGGAATTTCGAGAGTCAGATAAACATATGAATCTGAAATTTAGCCAAACTCTGTGTTCTGTACATTTTGTTCTTGCACTTTCTGAGGTCCAATAACTATTGTAAAGGGGGAATGGAACAGAAACCCTTACAGTACTCACCTGAAAAGAACAATGTTTAAGGAATATCATACCTTGTGCAGCATCAGAGGCCATACAAACATATAAATTAAAAGCAGGGGTAGGCCACTTGGCACATCCAACCTCCTCCTCCATTCAATAAGATCATGGCTGATCTGATTGTAACCTCAACTCCACATTTCCGCCTATCTTTGATAACCTTTCACCCCCTCGCTTATCAGGAATCTATCAAGTTCTGCCTTAAAAATATTCAATGACTCTGAATTCATTGCCTTTTGAAGATGAAAGTTCCAGAGATTCACTACCTTCTGAGAGAAAAAAAATCTCCTCATCTCTGTCTTCAGTAAGTCACCCCTTATTTTTGAACAGTAACCCCTAATTCTAGGTTCTCCCGCAAGAGGAAACATCTTCCCCAAATCCACCCTGTCAAGTCCCCTCAGGATCTCACATGTTTCAATGAAGTTGCCTCTTATTCTTCGAAACTCCAATGGATACAAGTCTAGCATATCCAACATTTCCTCATAAGACAACCGGCCCATTCCTGGTATTAGCCTAGTAAAGCTGTTCTCTGAACTGCTTCTCACACATTTACATCTTTCTTTAGATAAGAAGACCAATACTGTATACAGTACTCCAGATGTGGTCCAGATGTGGGCTCACCAGTGTCCTGTACAACTGAAGCATAACCTCTTTATTTTTGTATTTGTTGTGGTAGTTTTGACAAATGGATCACAAGAGCTCAGGTATAGGTCATGATCGATTATTAGAGCAATTGTAAGGAGAGAACCATCTCAAGGCAGCTTGAGATAGCACTCTGCCAAATTACAAGCATACAGATTATTTTATACACTACTGATCACATACAAGAACAATATTCAAATTCCAATCTTGTCAGCATATAAGTTACATCATACATCCTCTTTCACGCTGGCAGAGACCGCTCCCCCTATCTAGGCTGGGACCATCTGTCCTTTCCTTATCTGTTGAGGAGCACACTTAATCTATGTTGTTGTCATATCTGAATCCAGTCTGGCTCCCAAGGCCTTTCTATTTTTTGCAGGCCCTAAGGCTGTGCAAGATTCATTTAGTAAACTTTAACTGTTAATGTGCTGGTAGCACTGGTTGCCTGGAGATTTTAAGTAATTCATTCCTTTTCAATAAATTCTTACTGTATTCCCCCTAACAGTCCCCCCTTTTGGCCCTTGGCCTAGCCCAAGGTCGCCAACTACAGTGATACTGTCCATCCCTTTACGTACCGCCGCCCATTAACACTGGCCAGGCATCCAGCTTTGGCACGTAAAACAGTACTGGTCAGGTCATCTGTATCATCTGGTCCTTCAATTTAGGCCTTGGACTTGCTAAACCTCTTCCCCACCTGTTAAAATTCCCCCAGCGCCACCTCTTTTGTGACCTTCGGGTGCGATGAATCAACTATGTTAAATATTTAACTAGTATCAGCTGAATCACAACCAGGGTATAGGAGATAATCTGAATCCACGGGTGTATTTGTACATTTGGGACCCAATTCCACCACCACCATGTGGAGGAATCTATTTGCTCGATATCCTCTTTTAAGGCTGTAACCTATGGGCTGCAGTGTATAGTAAGTTCTATATATCTGCTGAGCCTGCCTCCGAACCGTGGTTAGGTGCCCTGGTAATAAAGGAATTTCATAGGAGAACTGGTTCAAATATTGTGTCAGATTATCCTTAAGGCTTTCCATGACCTGAATAGTAACCACTCCTCCCATACATATTTTGACCAGTTCCACCTTCCCCACCCTTGCCGGTACCTGCGGATGTAGGCACACTGAATGATTGTGGATGGGGCACATCTGGTTGCTACCGTACTGGATCTTTTGCTGCCATGTGGTAATACAGTATCTCCCATTCCCCATATATGCAACATGGGTCGGTTCTTTTACAGCCCATATAGTTTCCATTGTACAATTTGCTGCTTTAAACCCGCACCTAGCTTCTTCCTTCTCATATATTGGATGTGTGCATACTACTGCTGTGGTCTCTATACTACACCCTTCTAATGTGGTGCTAACTATATTCCCTTTTATGTCTACTGCATATGGCAGAATGTCATGGTATCTAATATAGTTATCCCCCCGTATCACCCCAATATTTTCTACTCCATATAATGTTCTGCCAGATGTTAACATGGGTTTAACATGTATCAATAAGACAATGCCTATTAGCATATTATTATTCACTATACATTCAACATTCATTCTATATATACGTGGTGAACCTCTGAGCTGGCAACCAGTCAAATCATGATCCTTATGTCATGAAAGATTAAGTAAATGTTCATTAGTTACCCATAAAGGAACTACCCCTTCATTAATCTGTCTTAAATTCTCTCGGGCTTGTTCGAGTGCCTAAGATCCATAGGTGCTGCAAACATCATTTCTGCTTGCTTCATCTGAAATATTTTTCCCTATCCCAATCAGTTTATTGATAGTCCCCGCATGACCTTCAAGCATGGTAGTCAGGTTTTGAATTAAATGTGTCATGTCGTGGTCTATATTTAATTGGGTGTTGTGAATTCCCCATCCCCGTTCTAAAATTTCCTTAAGCTTAGAGCTCAAGGTCCGAACCCTCTGGTCAACAGTTGCCAGGTCAATAGAATTAACCGATGATGTCCCGAATGTGTCATAGCCCTGACACTTCCGTGCTCGATCTGAAGCAAACCCTTGCTACAATTCAAAATCACTTGTTCTTCTACTGTTACATTTAGCATTCCTTGTTGTGTGTCGCACTCGGCACTGTCCATGCTGTACCAAAGTCCCTCGGTGCAGGAAAAGCCATGATAATCCCTGGCCGTGCTGCCAATATCAGCATGCCCACGAACGTTGACATTATAATTAACAATCTGTGAACTTAAGCAGATAACCGTCCCAGTCCCCACCCAGTCGACAACGATCGGACGTTGAGGTTAGTTCTGTGGATAAAAATCAATTAACAAAACGCTTCAGTTGTGACCAATGTTTCCAGTGCCCCCTTTCCCCTAAAGTCCATGCATGCACATGTCATGTTTACCTCATTTCATCCCACCCACTTGGGTGCAAACCCAGGTTTCTCGGGGGGGGCAACTTTGACCATAACTTTCTCCCCTATACCAGGCACTTCAGCTTGATCCGATCTGACTTCCCCTACCAAGTCCCATATAATCTGCTGATCCCTGGCCTCCTACCTTAGTCTGTGAAGCTGTCTACACAGCTCCCGGACAAATTGCTTCACTCTCTCCCTCATCGGACCTACTTCCTCACTGCCAGTTATGACGTCTCCTGGCAACCTCATCGCTCTTTCCATCATCAACACATATAGAGTTAACCCCGTTGTTCGCCCAAAGTCCTGAAGAATGCTGGGCAATAAGTCTACCCACCCATGTCTCGTATCTTGGATGGCCTTTGCCAATGCTAGCTTTAAGGTCCTATTCATTCGTTCAACCATGCCTGAGCTCTGCGGATGATAGGGGACATGGAACTTCTGTTTAATTCCTAGCCACCTACATATTTATTTGAGTACGTGCCCTGTAAAATGCGTACCTTGGTCTGAAGGGTATTCCCCAGTGTGGAATTACATCTTCTAACATTATTCAGGGCACAGTTGTGGCTGAGCAATTCCTTGTGGGGAAAGCCTCTACCCACCTCGTGAATTGATCGCTAATAACCAGGCAATAGTTTTTCCCTCAGCTCGGCGAGAGAGGTCCTGTAAAATCTATTTGTATCTGTCCCCAGGGAACCCCCTGTCAGGATAGGTGCGACATGCGAATTTTGTTGGGCCTACCTGAATTATGTTGGGCGCATATTAGACACTGCTGGCAATATTTGGCTACGTCTCTCCCCATTTCCCACCACCACCAGCATCTGGCCATCCATCCTAACATGGCTTCCCTTCCATGATGGGAGTTCCCATGCTATATTCTCATAAGACTCTGTTGGATACACTGGTGTGCTACTACCTTCCCATCTTTCCGTCACGCCCTATCCGCGCTTTCGATTGCACCTTGCCCCTTCCACTGTTCTCGCTCTTCTTTCTTAGCATCTAGTTGCAAACAGGCTACATTTACATCCTCTAACCCAGCCGCTGTTACCGCCACCGCATACTCTGGGCCAGTAGCCACGGCCTCTTTAGCAGCTTTATCCACATGCTGGTTGCCCAGTGCGACAGGGTCTGCTGCCTTCCGATGGGCTTTAACTTTTAATATTGCTCCTTCTAGGGGTAGGTTAGCAGCTTCTAATAGGTCTCTAATTATCACTTCATGCTGCTCCTGACCTCCTGATGTGACATAAACCCTGTGGCTCTAGGCAACCATAAAATCATGTACTACCCCAAAAGCATATCTACTGTCCGTATAAATATTAACACTTTTTCCCTGCACTATATGCAGTGCCACTAACTCTGCTACTTGAGCTGATAAATTACCTGTCACTTTTCCCCTACCCAAGATCCGTCCTTCTCCCATCTACCACTGCCCACCCAGTACACAGGATACCATCCACATACCTATGGGACCTGTCCACATCTTCTAACTCATTTTCCCTCAGTGCCTTTGGATTCTCCTCATTTATCTCCCACGAGCAACCATGCTCGAGTTCAATAACATGTTCTCTCCCTTCTGACAGCAACCCGTCTGCTGGGTTAGTTCCTGAATTGCGAACTATTACAACCGATTTATCTCGCGGAAGTAACGTAGCTTCCCAAGCCTACTGTCTGAAATCGTTCTTGATTTTCCTGTATTGAGTAATTCTACTATTGTATGTCTTGTGTGTAATACCAGGTCCCCAGTCATTACTATTGGTTCACAGCCTCTCACAGCCCAAGATGTGCAGTCAATTGCTCTTACGCACCGAGGCATTCTGTCAGCTACAGGTGACTGCTTCATTGAAAAATACCCTACAGGTCTCATCCGTTCCCCATGCTCTTGGGTCAGCACCACACTGTAAAACCCTCCCTCATTATGGGGATAGAGATGAAATACTTTGCCCATACAGGGCAACCCTAAGGCTGGCGCTCGAGTGAGCGCCCGTTTTAGCTCAGTATAAGCTATTTCTTGTATCTCACCCCATTCTATACAATCCTGCGATGCTTTTCCCCCTTTGATCAATTCCTGTATGGGTGCTGCTAACTTCGCAAAATCCTCCACGAAGGTCCTACATTAATTAAACAACCCTAAAATTTGCCTAATCCCTCGCACTTCTATGGGCCTCGGCATTCTTTCTATAGCTTCCTTCCGACTACGGGGAATCTCATGTTTCCCTTGCGATACCACATAACCCAAGCACTGCACCTCCCGTTTTCCCAACTGAGCTTTCTTTACACTGACTTTAAACCCGGCTGCTTCTAATAATTCCAAAATATGTAACAGTGCCCCTATATGCCCCTTTGCCATTTCTGAGGCAATCAAAAGATCGTCCACATATTGGATCACTATGCTGCCCTCATCTAGTTCTGCCCAACTCAACGTACTGCACATCACCCGGTGAAAAATAGCTGGACTATTGTAGAAGCCCTGTGGCAAGAGAGTCCAAGTGTATTGTTAGTGGCCTATCATGAAAGCAAATTTATTCTGGGATTCCTCATCCAACGGTATTGCCCAGAATCCATTTGCTATATCTAGGACAGAAAAGACTATGTGGCTCGATCCTAGGTTGTTGAATATGGTGGTGGGGCTTTCTACTATTGGGTGTTCCCTAGGTGTTACCTTATTTAAAGTTGTATGATAAAGTGTCATTGATATGACCCGTCCAGTTTCTGAACGGTCCAAATAGGGGAATTGGTGGTGGACTGGGTCCTCCTCACTATCCTTTGCTGTTCTAGGCTCCGTGTGATGCCCCACACTGCATCCTGTGCCTCTGATTTAATGTGATATTGTTTCCTTGGAGGGTGTTCTGGCTCTGGAATATGTATGGGCGTCGTTTTAATCCTAGCACAATCATGTTTGTGTCGTGCCCAGACTCTGGCAACTCGCTGACACAGGATGCCCCATTGCCCATGTTGCATCCATTGAGCTAGGTTAAACTCCATCACTGCAGCCACACGGCACAGAAGAATCGGTGTTCGATTCTTCTTAAGTGGACCTTGCATAATAATCTTACCATCCTGTGGGCGAGTTACTGCTCCTAATCTTTTTAGAATATCCATTCCCATAATGCTCCCTTCATTAGTTTGACCTACCCAAATCTGGAAAGCAACTATCAACCCCGCTATGTCTAAGAGAGTAACCATACTTTGTCTCGCCCGCATATGTACCCCACTTATTCCTGTCATTATTATGGTAAAACACATAGTTGGTAGGTCCAGGTCCGTAATTGAAATGGACGCCCCGGAATCTATTAACATTCTGTGCTGCCAGCCCCCTAACAGCGCGTCAACAAACATCTGTGGGTCCCCGGCCCTGGACATCCTGAGGGCTGGTGCTACCTATGCATAGCTTGACAAGTCCCAGAATAGCCTCTGGGCCTCGTCCACTTTCAGCAGCTGTTGGCTCAGGTCAGCCTCAGTCCCTCAGGACTGTTGCCTGGGGCCCTGGCCTTCCTGTCCCCCTCCTGGAGACCAACAATCATTCCGGAGGTGCCCAGTCTTCCTATAGTTTGTACACCGCAGCCCCGTATTCGCCAGCATCTTTCGCTGACTCCTGCATTCCCTGGCCATGTGTCCTTCTTTTCCACAATTAAAACATTCTATCCCTGGATTAACCTCTGCCACTGGGGCCACTTTACGTCCCTGGGCCTCCAACTCCATGGCCCAATGCATAATAGGCTCATCATGATGACCTTCTGATGTTCGGGTCCGAACCTTTCCTTCAACATTTTCAGGAAGATCTCGTCATCCCGCATGGGATGCAGTTATCCTGAAAGCTGTACATACGTCTCCCTCTTCCATCCTGCATAGTCCATTAAGTCCCTTCTTCTGTGCTATGGATGTTATAAACCCCCAATTTGTTTGTCCCTCCCCCAAGGATTCCTTAGCTGCCTCCTCAAAGACCCTGAGCAGGGCTGTCGTCTTCTCCCGATCTGGGACATCCCCAAGTTTCGCCCTTTGGGTCTTTGGGTTGTTATGCTGAGTTTTAATCCTCGGCAGTTCTTTGAGCAAAACCTGCTTCTCCCCCAGGCTCAATGATGCGTGCTTAACTTTCTCTGTAACCCTATCTACCTTTCCATTCTCTTCCCATTCCTCAGCACCCCTACTTTTCCCTTCAGCTTTTAATCCGCCTTTTTTGACTACTTTTCCTAACAGTTAATGCCATAGGGGCCATGGGGTTCGAAGAGCACAGTGGAGTGGTTGGTACAGTGTTGCATGAGGGTGGTTTTGTCCCAATTCTGTCATTGGCTTCACCTTCGGAGCTTTTCTCCTCCTGGTCAGTATCACTATGAACTGCCGCCACTGATCTGATCTGTCCTGGATCTGTCTTTGTCTCTCCCTCTCTAATCGCTGGACCTTGGTATTAATCCGTCTACATAACTGCAGGTACATGGTCATAATAACCATCACCCCTTTCTTTTCCTTATCCTTTTTCTGTTCTACCCACCACTGTTTTTGTTCTCCAGAGGTTCCCTCTGGATTCCACCCCTCCTTCTGCACTTTTGTGATTAATCTTGACTGCTGTTCCACTATGAACCTCATGATGGAGTCCACGGTTCCCCAATCGACTTCCGTAGCACTATCCTGTTTTCCTGACGGCATTCTGTTCTTATATTCCAGTCTGTCTCTTAGCAATAAGTTCGCGTGGCCCTAACAACTTAATTACTTGCGGTACATGTGGTCTACTTATTTCACTGGGGTCTGGCCTCCCTGCGAGGCTTCAGCTATGATTATTTCAAACCATAGCCCACCAGCACGGCTCTGCCTCCTCTTAACTGGGATCTGGCCTCCCTGCACAGATTCGGCTAAGGTTATTTCAAACCGTAGCCCACCAGCATGGCTCTGCTTCCTATCTTTGGTAATGGTCCGGCCTCCTGCACGGCTTTTGCACTGCTAGCCTGCCTCTGCAGCTCTGCCTCCTACCCTGGCACCTCCTATCCACCTGTCCTGAGTCCTCCTCCTGATTCTTTTGATACTCGACTGGACTGTTCTCAGTTAGGCTTACTGCACTAACTATGGGTGGTAAATTAAATATACTCACCCACTTTGCAGAGCCATCCCGAGGATCTGATCCGGGTATCCTGCCAACTATGCCAAACTGTTGTCGTAGTTTTGACAAATGGACAACAGGAGTCTCAGGTATAGGTCACGATCGTTTATTCAAGCAATTGCAAGGAGAGAACCATCTCAAAGCAGCTTGAGCTAGCACTCTGCCAAATTACAAGCATACAGATTATTTTATACACTACTGATTACGTACAAGAACAATATTCAAATTCCAATCTTGTCAGCATATAGGTTACATCATACATCCTCTTTCACGCTGGCAGAGACTGCTCCCCCTATCTAGGCTGGGACCATCTGTCCTTTCCTTATTTGTTGAGGAGCACACTTAATCTATGTTAAAAACAAAAAAACTGCGGATGCTGGAAATCCAAAACAAAAACAGAATTACCTGGAAAAACTCAGCAGGTCTGGCAGCATCGGCGGAGAAGAAAAGAGTTGACGTTTCGAGTCCTCATGACCCTTCGACAGAACTGTTCTGTCGAAGGGTCATGAGGACTCAAAATGTCAACTCTTTTCTTCTCCGCCGATGCTGCTTAATCTATGTTGTTGTCATCCTCTGACTCCAGTCTGGCTCCCAAGGCCTTATTGTTTGCAGGCCCTAAAGCTGTGCAAGGTTCATCTAGTAACCTTTAACTGTTAATGTGCTGGTAGCACTGGCTGCCTGGAAATTTTAAGTAATTCATTCCCTTTCAATAAATTCTTACTGTATTCCTCCTAACATATTTAATTCCCCTGACAATTAGCGATAACATTCTATTAGCTTTCCTAATTGCTTGCTGTGCCTGCGTACTAGCCTTTTATGATTCATGTACTAGGAAATCCAGATCCCTCTGATTCCCAGAGCTCTGCAATTTTTCATCATTCAGATAATATGATTCTTTTTAATTTTTCCTGCCAAAATGGACAATTTCAGATTTGCCCATATTATACTCCACTTGCCAGATCTTTGCCTACTCACTTAACCTATCCATATCCCTTTGTAGCTTCCTTATATCCTCTTCACAATTTATTTACCTTCCTATCATCAGCAAATTTAGCAACCATACCTTTAATTTCTTCATCCAAGTCCTTGCTATAAATTGTAAAAAGTTGAGGCCAGAGCACTAATTCCTATGGCACACCACACATTACACCCTGCCTACCAGCGAAAAAACGCTTTTTTGCCTATCTCTGTTTTCTGTTAGCTAGCCAATCTCCTATCCAGGCCAATATGTTACCCCCTACACCATGAGCTTTTATTTTCCACAAAAAACTTTAATGTGGCACCTTATTAAATGCCTTCTAGAAATCTAAGTACGGAACATTCATCGGTTCCCATTTATCCTCAGCACATGTGATTCCACTCCTTCAAAGAAATTGGTTAACAGAATCACAGAATTGTTACGGTGCAGAAGGATGCCATTTGGCCCAGTTGTCTGCACTGGTTTAATGGATAAACATTATGACTCAGTGCCTTTTCCCAGGAAAATTGCACTTTTTCTATTTAAATAATCATCTAATGCCCTCTTGGATGTCTTGATTGAATCTGCCTCCACCACACTTCCAGGCAGTGCATTTCAGACCCGATCCACTTGTTGTGTGAAAATGTTTTTTTTAACATCACATTTGCTTCTTTGGCAAATCACTTTAAACCTGTGCTCTTTCTGTTTTGATCCTTTTACGAGCAGGAACAGTTTCTCCCTATATACTCCGTTTAGACCCTTCATGATTTTGTACACCTCTATCAAATCTCCTCTTAAACTTCTCTCCAAGGAGAACAGCCCCAACTTCTCCAATCTATCTTCACAACTGAAATTTTTCATCCCTGGAACTATTTTTTAACCTCTTCTACATTCTCTCCAATGCATTCACATCCTTCCTAAAGTGTGGTGCTCAAAACTGTACACAATACTCCAGCTGAGGTCTAACTAGTGTCCTATACATGTTCAGCACAATCTCTTTGCTCTTGCACTCCATGCCCTTATTAATAAAGCCTAGGATACTGTTCTCTTTATTAACTGCTGTCTTGCCCTGCTATCTTTACTGACTTATCACATAGACACCCAGGTTCCTCTGCTCCTTTAGAGTCATGCCCCTTATTTTAGATTGTCTCTCCATGTTCTTCCTGCCAAAGTGAATTGCCCCACGCTTCTCTGTATTGAACTTCATCTGCCACCCATCTGCCCACTCCACCAACTTGCCTATGTCCTTTTGAAGTTCTAAACTGTCTACCTCATAGTTTACAATGCTTCCAAGCATTGTATCATCTGCAAACTTTGAAATTGTTCCCTGCAAACCAAGATCTAGATTATTAATATATATCAGGAAAAGTAGGGTCCTAATACCAATCCCTGGGGAACTCCACTACAAACCTTCCTCCAGCCGGAAAAATATCCATTAACCATTACTCGTTGTTTTCTATGACTCAGCCAATCTTGTGTTCCCATTGCTACTATCCCTGTTATTCCATGAGCTATAACTTTTCTCACAAGTCTGTTGTGCGGCACTGTATTGAATGACTTTTGGAAGTCCATGTACACCATGTTGATTCTGCCTGTTTGCCTTGAATTTTTCTAAGTGCCCTGCCATAGGTCAGTCAGGGGATGTGTGGCAACTGACAGGTTTGACTCTACAGTCTACAGCTCTTGTTGATGGCAACTTTAGGGGAGCCTTTTCTTCATAATGAACAACAAAAGATTGCAGAAATTTAAACACAAGTTACATTCAGCACATCTTGTATGGCCACTATCTTTTTGTGTTAGTTTCAGATCTATAACACTTGAAGATGGCCCTGTCCATTAAACTAGTCACTTTCCCAGGTCAAAATTAATCACAATTGTGAGTTTCCACTAATTGAGCTTGAAGAAGGTCCACAAGGATGCTTTCAAAATGGAACTGATTTATTTTTAGGCAAAGGACACTAATAGGTACATTTTAAAAGTTTTTAAAAACATTTACTAAGAAACTGATGACTGCACCCTAATATATTTAGCAAATTGTTCTATAGTCTTTTTAAAAACAATTTCCAGTTATTTAAAAGTGGGGTAGTCACAAGTGGTGGACAAAGGAATGGATTCTTCCCTCGCTTTGACTGATGAGAGTTTATCAAGGAGACCAGTTGGTTATCTTCTAGGTTGATGTTGCCTCATGCATGATGTTAAACCAATCATTGATTTGCAGATCTGATTGCATATGAAGTTACTGTCAGGGATCAGTGAAGGCACTGGTTTTGTGGCATGTTCACTTGTCACGTAGGGACCAGGCTGTTCTTTTCAAATGTTGAGATTGTTTGTTGACAGACACTTTTCCATTTGAATCTATCCAGGGTTGTTTTTTCCCCATGTATTGGTGTCCAACTTAAAGTATCTGAGATAAAAGCAAAATATTGCAGATGCTGGAAATTTGAAACAAAAACAAAAATTGCTGGAAAAACTCAGCAGGTCTGACAGCATCTGTGGAGAGGAAGACAGAGTTAACATTTTGAGTCCATATGACTCTCTTCAAAACTGAAGACTGGACTCGAAACGTATACTCTGCCTTTCTCTTCACAAATGCTATCAGACCTGCTGAGTTTTTCCAGCACTTGTTGCTTTTGTTAAAGTACCTGAGATTGGCTTTCAGAATGTCTTTGTATCTGAGTTCGGGGTGTTACATAATGAAGTTCCCTGTGCTCAGCTGGCTATAGAATACTGCCTTCGGTATGCTGGATATTCTCCATGTAATCACATGACTGAGTGAAGCCCAGTAAAGTTGAGCTCTCTTGAGCATGGTCTCAATTCCAGGTATGCAGCACCTTGGAAGAATTTCAATAATGGTAATTTTGTCCTGCCACTTGATGTTGCTAATAGTTCTTAAGCAGCAATGAGGATGGAAGGCATCTATTTACTTTATGTGACACTGGCAGGTTTCTCTCAGCCTTAGAGAAGTGGTGTCAGAACCATTGCCTGTTAGACTTTTATCTTTGCTTTGAGACAAACTTTGTGCTCTCTCCAAAGCCTGTCGGTGAGTCTGCCAAATGTTGATCTTGCTTTAGCCAGCAATTCATCATCCAATGTAGTGATGTTGGAGAAGATACAACCAAGATAGCAGAACTTCTGAACTGAGTTGAGGGGAGTTTTGTTTATTATGGCTATGAGGTCTTAGAATTTGTGGATGCAGGAGCACAAACTACTAGATCTCTGTCTTTTTCAGGCTTATTGTAAGGCCAAGGCACTCTGAAGCTTGGGAAAATCAGTCAACAAACAGCTGAATATCTTCCAGAGTGTGTTCTATGTGACTACAGTGATCAGCAAACTAGAGTGCATGTGATAGTTGCTCTTTGATCTTTGTGCATGCCTTGAGCCTTTGCAAATTGAAGAAGTTGCCATCTATCCTGAACTGAATGTGTATTATGTCATTATCTCTGAGTGCAAAGAAGATCATGGCCAAAAAGTAGATGACAAACAGGACATAAGCCATATGCAACATTGTTTGATGCCATTGGTGACAGGAAAGGCATCTGATAATTCTGCATCTTACTAGCCATGCTGTCATGAAAAAAGCGGCTGACCCTGATCATCTTTTCAGGGCAATCATAGTTATACAACATCTTCCTTGGGCCTTCATGGTTTGTCACATTAAACGTTTTGGTCAGGTCAATGGACACCATGTAGAGGTCCTTGTTCTGTTCACAGGACTTTTCCTGAACTTGACGTGCCACAAAGATCATGTTGACTGTTCCTCTTCCAACATGAAAGCCACACTGTGATTCTGGGTACAACGAGTCTGTAAGTTGAGTGACAATCCTGTTGAGAATAACCCTTGCAAGAAATTCCCCTCTGTGAAGAGAATTAAAATACCATGATGATTGTCACAGGTGTAATTGTTTCCCTTCCTCTGTACAGGTGAGCTATGGAAGAATCCTTGTAATTTTGAGGCAGCATACATTGGTTGCAGATTAAGCAGAAGAGGCTAGTAAGCTTCTTAACAATGAGAGCTCCTCTGTACTTGAATACTTTAGCTGCGATGCCATCAACTCCAGGAGACTTAGCTCTAGACATTGCCATATGGCTTGAAATAGATCGAGGACAAGCTCGTACAGAACGTGATGCTGTGGAAGTGATTCAATGGTATTGCCACACACTGTAGGCTCCAGGTTTTGGAGATTGTTAAAGTGCTCTTCTCAATGAGAGAGACTCTTATGCCTTTTTGTTAGTAGCTGATTGCCGTCTGCTGAGAGGACAGGTGCCACAGTTTTGGGGCCATAGGCAGATTAGAGACTTTCATGAAGAACTTTCAGGTCATGCATATCAGCAACTTCCTGAAGCTCTGCAGCACAATTGTCCTCCCACCATTGTTTCTTCATCTCTCTGAGTTTGACCTGCAACAAATGTTTTCCTTGATGGTATTTGATTTTTCTTAGTGGTGATTTTTTTTTTATCAAATATGTAGGATCTGTGACCATTATGCGCATCGTCCATTAGCTTAACTATACCTTGATCATCTTCTTGAATCATTCTTGATTGTGTACACTGATATGCAAATAAGTTTGAATACAATGTGAGGAAAAAAGACTTCTCAAAACTAACCCAATTTTCATCGCAGTTTTTGCCCGGACCAACAATTGTACCCAAAGCAGAAACTCTATCCCAATATATATAAAAATACACATTTTAATTAATAAATTATTACATCATTGTACATTTAAGTGTGCCATATATATATTTTATGGAACAATTGCATATTTTGCTTACTCAATGCCTATGGAGCATGTAAAGGGTGATCTTTTCCAGGTAAAGCTCAGAAGACCCCCAGATTCACCCACTGACCATCTCCAACAGATGACTTCAAGCAATAAATATATATTACAACAAGCCAGTGTCTTACAGGCCTAAATAATATTTAAAAAGACCACTAAAAAAAAGAATCAGGTGATATTAAAAAGATAATGCAGAACTACTTTGAAAAAAGTTTATTTTTGGAACTAGCGCTCTTCCACAACTGTCTTCATCTCAAGAGAATAAACTGACACTCTGTAAACAGGATTCAGTTATGTCATATATCCAGGCTCCCTTGGGACTATCTTATAACCCATCTGCAAATCCTGTCAGCAATCTTTTAACTCCCAAATAGTAAGTGGATAGTTATATAATACCAAAGCGCAGAATTCCCAGAATACCTGTGGTCAAAAACTTAGACAAAGTCAACAAGCTGATAAATTGGCACAAGTATACTTTAAAGAGGTAGTTCATGAGAAACAAAGAAATGATAACATGATGCAGGATTGTACAGCCCTGTAGACACAAAATGAAGCAGAAGAAAAAATGCTATCCACAGGAACAAGACCTTCCTTTCCTCTTTCTCTGTGCCAGTGCCTCATCACTCACAAATTTGTCCCTGGGAAAATAGGAAGGAGATAAAAAGAGAATAAGGAAATATGGTTGGGACTAATCTTACTTAAAGTAACCCCAATGTAAGAAAAAACTATTAAGTTATGTATTTTATTTTGGCTACTAATACCGATGATTTCAAAATTTTGAAAATATCGATACAATCTCTATTTTAATATTCCTCACTCAATCTTTCCACAGTACTCTTCAAAACCAATGGACAGTACCTTCCCCTCCAGCCATAAGTTCCATGTGCTCTCCACCTCATTATTTATGCATGCACATGTTCCATGTTGATTTTCATGGCAGGGCAGGTATGAATTTGGGTGCCCCGCCATCATGTCTGCGCACCATATTTAATAGGCACCCAGAGAGGCCTTCCCTAATGGGAAGAAGGATGAGCAGGAAAAGGCAGCAAGCCACCAGTTCCTGCTTTAGTGCTGCATCCCTGGAGCATCCTCTGGAGACAGTGCATGAAAGGCAGGTTGTCCTTTTCACCAGAGATGACCACAGACGATTATCTCAGCTGACCATTGTGGCCTGGGAGGAGTTGGTAGAGCTCGTGGGGATGGAGACAGCTGTTCAAAGAGCCTTGGTGACTTGCTGCAGTGCATCTTGTACATGGTACATACACACTGCTGCCAACGTGTGCCCTTGGTGGAGGGATTGAGTGTTTGAGCGTGCTGCATAGAGTGTCAATCAAGCTGGCTGCTTTGTCCTGGATGGTGTCCAGCTTCTAGAGTGTTCTTGAAGCTGCACTCATCCAGACAACTGGAGACTATTCTATTTCACTCCTCATTCGTGCCATGCACACGGTGGTCGGGTGTTAGGGAGTCTAGAGGTAAGCTACGGTCCAAGGAATTAGCAGCCTATGAGCAGCCCTTTCATCATTTGTGCTCACAATCCATCTATATATCATTATGCAGAAGAAGTCTGCCCACAACAGGAGGGAAAAACAGAAAACTGAAGGGGGGATGCCTGAGCTCAGGCCCCTCATGCAACTTGAACAACAGGCTACTGAGCTCCCAGTAGAGGACCATGCCTGTGCCAAGGACAAGGTTGGTCTCTCCCAAGCATCTAGTAAGGAAGAATGCATAATGCAGAGAACCTTTGAAAATCAAGGTGATTGATGAGTGCCACATTTGAGCCATCCTAGGCAGTCGCTGACTCTCTCCTCTCTCCATTTTAGGTGACAGCAAGAAGAGGGTGAAGCCAGCCCCCACACTTGGAGTCAACCCCCGGACATCTCGGAAGAGGATGAGCATGACTTCACAACTGTACAGCTGTCACAGCAGTCACCTGCATCCTCCATCAGCCGAGAGACACACACCTCAGTAGGTCATATATCTAGTTTAAGCTCTGGCTCACACTCTGGTGGTCACTGCATTCACACGTGTCCACAGCTGGAGGAGACAGTGACAGCCAAGGCCCCTGGCACCCAGAGGGCTGCTGGAGAAGAGGCCTCTGCTAAGTCTGAGTCAGATGATAAGTCTCTGGATGTGGCCATGCAGAGGATGCTGAAGTGTCAACAAGACGCAGGGGAAAATCAGCAGAAGTGTCACATGGAAGAACCCATCTGCGTGCTCTCTGATGTTGTGACTCCAACATGCGAGCGCATTGAAGTCTCCATGGGGAGGATTTAAAAAAAAATAATCATTCACAAAAGTGGGCATCACTGGCTAGGCCAGCATTTATTGCCCATCCCTAGTTGCCCTTGAGAAGGTGGTGGTCAGCTATCTTCTTGAACTGCTGCAGTCCCTGTGGTGTAGGTACACCCATAGTGCTGTTAAGTAGGGAGTTCCTGGATTTTAATCCAGCGACAGTGAAGGAACGGCAAAACATTTCCAAGTTAGGATGATGTGTGGCTTGGAAGGAACTTCCAGGTGGTGGTGTTCA
Source organism: Carcharodon carcharias (assembly GCF_017639515.1). Lineage (NCBI taxonomy): Eukaryota > Metazoa > Chordata > Chondrichthyes > Lamniformes > Lamnidae > Carcharodon > Carcharodon carcharias. The sequence continues at coordinate 42,402,485 of NC_054478.1, read as the reverse complement.
CATGTATCTGCTGCCCTTGTCCTTCTAGATGGTAGCAGTCGTGGGTTTGGATGGTGCTGTCTTGGTGAGTTCCTGCCGTGCATCTTATAGATGGTACACACTGCTGCCATTGTTCGTCAGTGGAAGAGGGAGTGAATGTTTGTGCAAAGGGTGCCAACCAAGTGGGTTGCTTTCTCCTGGATGGTATCAAGCTTCTTGAGTGATGTTGGAGCAGCACTCATCCAGGCAAGGGGAGTCTATTCCATCACACTCTTGACTCGTGAATGGGCTTTGGGGAGTCAGGGTGTGAGTTACTTGCCTTGGGATTCCTAGCCTCTGGCCTGCTATTGTAGCCATAAGGGAAAATGTTCTCCCCGTTGGGGGGGGTTTGGGTGGGATCGCGCCACCTGCGATCGGTTGGGCGCAGCCATTTTACGTGGGCGGGCCAATTAATACCCGCCCACGGTGACACACGCCCGGAAGTGCTGTGCACTCCCTGTGCAGGCGAGGGGAGGGGGGAATGTCAGGGCCTGCGCTCTTTCGTACATGTATGCGAAAGAGCGCAGAACTCTCCCTGAAGCACAGAGCTGCCTCAGGAAGATTAGTTTAAGTTCAAGAAAATATAATAAAGGAAATAAAACATTTTTAAGACCTGTCCCCTCATGTGAAACTGTCACATGAGCTGGGGCATGTCTATTCATTTTATTAAAAGTTTTTGCAAGAATTTAAAATCCTTCATGAAACCTCATCCTGCCTGTGCATGAGGTTTCATGAGAAATGCAAAGACTGCCTGGGCTTTTCTCCTGCCCGCCAACCTTAAGGTTGGACGGGCAGCCCAGTTAATTGTTTCAATTGATAGTTAACTGGCCTTAATAGGCCTTTGACAGTTTAGCAGGTGCGCAGCTGACTCTGGTGCGCGCCCACCGAACGGAAAATCTGAATGACGCGCAGTGACGTGGGGACACATGCCCGACATCACTGCACATCATTTTACGCCTCAGCGAGTGGGCCCCATCCCTGCTGCCTGAGCCGAAGATTCTTCCCATAGTATTCATATGGCTAGTCCAGTTCAGCCTCTGGTCAATGGTAACTTCCACGATGTTGATAGTGGGGTATCAGCAATGGTAAAGCCATTGAATATCAAGGGGCAATGGTTAGATTCTCTCTTGTTGGAAATTGTCATTGCCTGGCACTTGTGTGGCATGCATATTACTTGCCACTTGTCAGCCCAAGCTGGTGAACAGGCTTTGGGGAGTCAACTTGTCAAGCCTGGGTATTGTCCAGGTTTTGCTGCATTTGGGCATGGACTGCTTCAGTATCTGAGAAGTCAGGAATGGTGCTGAACATTGCATAATCATTAGCGAACATCCCCACTTCCGACATTATGATAGCAGATGTCACAGAGAACCTGGTCCAGCAGAATGCCCAGTTTCTGTTGGGGGTGCGTTCAAACCTGCGCTCCATAACTCTAGGCATGTGTTAGCTTTCCCAGTGACTATGGGTGAGGGGGATGGGGCACTGCAACCTCCTTCCAGGTGCCCCTTCTCCTCAAGGAGCCAAGGGTGTGGAGGAGTTCCCAGTTCCCTCAGCCTGTGATCTCACCGGCTATAGCTGATCAGGCCAAGAAGAGAGCTTTCTCATTTGCTATTCCTCAGTATTTGGTGAAGGCTACACGGCAGCAGGTCTGACTCAAAGGGTTCTCACAACAACGAGATCCCAGCAAGATGTAGAGCTCCCTCTCAGCTGGAGACACAAAGCAAGCCAGTAGGCTACCTCCAGCTCTGCTGCAGATGTTGGGGATGCACCTAGACGTAACGGTAGAGAAAGTAAAACTAAGAAGTTTTGATTGAACACTGGTGGCATTGAACATTGGGAGTTCAATCATCATATATAGTTTTTGTATTCCCAAATATAAGTAATCTTGCGGTGTTTGGAAGTCTCCTGGATCCATTTTGCTGCTAGTAGCTTTAATGGTTGTGTGCACTCCACCCCTTCCAGAGGGAACCAAGGATGGGTCTTCTTCCCCCTAATACATGGTGGCACATGGAGACATCGGTCTTTGCCAAGGGTGATGACTGCCATGTGCAAGAGGCCTGCCACTCACACAATTCCACTTGCGTCCATTATACTCTAGACTCTATGGATAGACCATAATGGAAAGATTAACCATGTGAACCCTTTTCAGGCAGGTCCATTCCCTGGGAGGTTGGAGGTTTGCAGTCATGACTTGGCTGCCATTCTCCCAGATACATCTTGTATCAATTTCCCTCCCTCCCTCCCAGCTTCTTCCTGGAACCAATGGCCAATGGCTCAGCAGCTCTACATCTTGCTGGGATCTCGTTGTTTTGAGAACCCTTTGAGTCAGACCTGCTGCCGTGTAGCCTTCACCAAATACTGAGGAATAGCAAATGAGAAAGCTCTCTTACAGTCTCCATGTGATTATTAGGGTTTTCCTTTAATTGTCAAGTTGTGCTGACCCTTAGCTCCACCCACCTGAGCAGACCCTCCCTCTACCTCGAGGTTTTGCAGTTGGAGCAAGAGATTGCTTTGATCTGGAGCTGGCTCAGGGTGGTGTATCATTTAAAACTGTCTCTTCCACCTTTTACCCTCCCCCTATTACCCACCAACATCCCCCCATCACTGTTCACACCCCCAAAGCCACCTTCACTCTCCCCTCGATAACCCTTGCGCCTCGCCCCATCATGCTGCACCCTATCACTGTGGACTTGGACATGCCTTCCCTCTCCACTGAACCCACCCCAGTCACCATTCCTAGGGCCACCCTGATCCTCTGCAATCCTGGAATCTGCATCACCATCCTTGTCCCCCTCAATGACTCTGCGGCTAAGAACTATAGACACCATACCTGGACCCAGGCAGGCCCTTCCACCTTACTGCATCCCACTTCCCCCTCTCACAGTCACCGTCCCATCCTATCACCAGCACACCCAGGGCCACAACATTTAATTGACTGACCCGTCCCTCTGAAGAACTCTGGCCCGACCCTGCCCAATCCTATCCCTCTCCTTCCCCCTTCATGCCTTCATCCCTCCCCCTTCTGCTTCCCCTTCATGCCTTCATCCCTCCCCCTTCTGCTTCCCCTTCATGCCTTCATTCCTTCCTCACTCCAATCACAACCCCCACTTCTCAACTGGATACCCACACCCCCCCTTCTTCTCATCCAGACACCCACGCCTCCTACTTCTCCTCTGGACACACCCCTACCCCACCTCTCCTATGAACAACCTCCCATTACTCTCCTCTGAGCACTGCCACCCCCCCTGTCCCTTCTCCTCCAGGCACCACCCCCTCTAACTCATATCTTGCACCCACCCCCGCTTTGTCTCCTCCAGACCTCCCACCTCGTGTCTTCTTGCGCACGATATTTGCGGCCGGCTCCATTGGTGCAGCCGCTTTGACTCTAAGGTACGTGCTTTAAAATAATCCCTCGCCCGGCCTATGCCATGAATGTCTATTTGGGTTACAAAATGACGTAAATTCCCACTGATGGGGTGGAAGATTTGATGGGGCCACACAGTTCTGCTGTGTTGGGGTCTTAAAGAGCATGCATGAGAGGCAAACAGGTTCCCACCAAGTTTCAGCGGGAGATGTGATTCACCATCAATCTGCCATGAAAGTTGGGAAGGGACGACCCTGTTCTGGTTTCCCGATGTCAGGGAACTGATCTGCAGCCCCCACCCACCATCCCCCCTATATCTTCCGTCCCCGTCCATCATGAATCCCGATGATGGCGGGAGGGGAAGGTTCAACCCAATGTTCTGAGCCCTCTAGTGCTGAACGTACATTTGTTTTCAAACAAATGTTTTGCTGGGTTTACAATGAAGTAAATTTATACATACAGTTTATGAAGATATTGAATAGGTGTACGTTGACACAAATTAATTGCCAAACAATTGTGTGTTTTAGGGGATATTTGTAACCCAGCCCACCTAATGGAAATCCGATAAGATTAGGCCAGCTGTCTGTGGACACATCATCTGATTTTACTGTCCAATGAAGCCACGTTTCTTTTTGCACAATATATGAATCTCAGTGTTATATGTACAGCAAGCTATCTGAAACTGGTCGTAAGCATACAGGTGGCCTAGGATTCCTGTAATAGTGTGGGGTCATACTGTATAAAGGACGTGCTCTCTGTTTTAAAATAGTTGTTCGTAAACATAGATTTACCTAAACACTTTCATACCTTGAGGGATACCTCAAGATAGCGAGCTGGTTTCCTCTGTGCTATACAGTAGTGGCACTGAATTTCCTCAAAACTTTCTGACACTGAGGCAGTGTAACTTTGCCGAAAGTGCAGTGCATACCCTTATTACTTAATGAAATGGGATTTCGGTTTTATTTCCAGAAAAGCTGAGGAAGTACGTTGGCAGAAACTCCAAGGAAATTGTAAAAGAAGGAAAGAGGGGTAGTGATGCAAGGAGGTTGGAGAGGGAATTTTAGAGTTTAGGGCCCAGGAAGCTGAAGGCATATCTGCCAATGGTGGAATAGTGAAAATCAGGGATGCACAAGAGGCCAGAATTAGAGGAGTGTTGATATTTCAACCAATTGTGGGGCTGGAGCAGAATACAAAGCTAGACAGGAGCAAGGCCGCAGAGGGATTTTAAAACAAGGGTGAGAATTTAAAAATCAAGATCTTCAACCTGGGGACAATATAGGTCAATCTATAAAAGCATCCTTAAGTTCAATTAAATGATCCTTCTTGGTTCAATCTTGAGCAAATTCTCCAAATGCAAGTTGATTGTTCAGATCCCATTGACATGATAACTATTACAGTTACACAATAAACTTATAAGGTTGAAAATGGGAAACACAATTTTAACCAGCCTCCATTGTGCCCACGGCCGGTTTGAACAGTGGCATGGGGGTTGTGGGATGGGGAGGGGGCTGGCAGTTTTTTGGGAGAGCGGAGCAGTGACTAATCTTCTCTCTGGAGACTGGACCTTCTGCAGACTGCCATCTTGATGTGGTGGAGAGGCTTGTGCACTCTGACGATCCCTTGAGCGATGCCGTTGGCAAGGTCGGTGGGGAGGTACCAGGTAAAGTACACTCCAAAAAGTCCTCAACAGCAGAACAGGTGAAGGAAATCTGTGTGTCTCACTGGTTACAAAGGCAGAAGTAGGCTGCCGTGGCAAGGTGGCCCTGATCATCGTGGTTTGACACATCACTGAAACCTGACCACCAAGCAATCAAGATCATGTGGACAATGACGGGACCTCAAGGTCCCCACATTAAACAAAACCACATGCAGGCATCTACCATGGTCCATCTGCTATCCAAAGAATTGGTGAAGCTGGAAGACCCTAGTCAGGAACCTGCACATAGGCAACGGATGTGCGAAGGTCGATGGACACCTGAGTTAGCATAGAGGTGACTTTGGACAGCAACATCTGTGACCATGCAGTCCTCTTCAGGATACCCTTTGCTCACCCCAGATGGGGAGGGGACTAGGAAAGACATCCTAAAAATAGGCTGTCCCACTTTCACCTGGCTGGGGAACCATACCCTGCAGAATGGTCAAAGAAAGAAAACTTTAAATTTTGCAACTTAGAATGTTAGAACACCCATGGATAATCTCAAGGGTGACTGTCCAGGACAAAGAACTGCAATTGTATCACGTGAACTATCAAGACTCCAAATTGACATTGTCTTGCTCAGTGAGACCCACCTTCCTGGAGAGAAGCAGCTGAAGGAACAGGTGGGCAGGTGGTGGGGTGTATACCTTCTACTGTTATGTTGTGGCAGATGATGTGTGCGGGGGCATCAAATCCATGAGGGAAACTTGATTACGCGGTCACATCTGTTGCAATTTGTACTTTATTTTGAGGTGAGTGCCCTGAATTCAGGAGTAATAAGACTACCATGACTTCAGAGGTTTTTAGTAAACTAAATTAAAAATTTATTAATGAAAGAAAAGATTTCAAGCACATACATACGTCTGCAAATTACTACTATAATAACTCCAAAAACCCCAATTAATCTGGCTTCCAGTTACACCCCCATTAAGGCAGCAGTAAAAAACAAATAGATTTAAACAGACCTAGGCAAAGCAACATGATACCCTGGACAGTAGAGTTCAAAGTGTGTTTTCCCAGCTTTGGTTCCTGTAGACAGTGACTTGATGCACAGAGGCTGGAGGATTTTCACACTTGTTAGATCTTAGAATGCCTTCTCCTCCTTGACACATAGCCTCATATTCCTTTATACATGTTTTCCCCTTTTAATGCAAATTCCATTGTTCTGATTGTCTTTGGAACTTTACCCTTCTCATAATATAAATCTATCATAGCACTCATATTACCGGTAACCTTTGGGAAAAATAAACACACTGTTTGGCTTGGCTTCTTCTGGCTAGGTGTAATATCTTAGCATCTCTTTGAAATTCAAACTATCCTGGTTTAGCTAATATGCAAATTTTCCTCACATCTCACATGCTAAAACATCAGCCATGTTCATATATTTAGCATTTCAAATCTAGCTTCTTCTGATGACTCATACTCTCCAGACCAGCTGTCTCCAATTCAATTAAAATACACACACACACACACACACACACACACACACACATAGAAACTATCCAAACTCCACTATTAACCTACCTTTACCAGTAAATTACAATAATATTATGAGAATTATTATATTTTCATGACACTACTGAAAAGGAATGGCTGGCAATGGTCCTTGTGTCCATGAAATTGGTTTTGTCACCCGGAACAGGATCTTGGGTACACTGCCAAAACTACTCAAATAAATCAATGAAAGCCTTGTGACACTTCACCTACAGCTCAGCTGTAATCATTACACCACTATCATCAGCGCTTATGTCACAACCCTTGCCTCCAATGAAGATATTAAGGAAAGGTTCCTGTTTGACCTTGATGAAGTACCCACTGCTATCTCAAGAGAATAAAAGATAATCCTTCTGGGGACTTTAATGCCAAGGTTGCCGTGACAATGAAGTCTGGAGAGGAGCCACTTGGAAAAACAGAGTGGGAAAAATCAATGCAAATGGTGTCCTTCTGCTGACAAACTGTGCTCAACATGGCCTTATTGTGAAAAAACATCCTCTTCCACCAGCAGGACATATACAAACCACATGGAGATATCCTAGATCAAAGCACAGGCACGACGTGGATTATGGCATTGATCGAATTAAAATTCTAAGTGATATCTGTATCTGTGGATCCATGCAGGGGTCTGCTGCTTGCTGGACAGATCATCAACTTGTTCAATCAGTGACAAAATCCACCTAGCACCAAGATCTCGCTAGAGACCGGCCAAGAATGTGTTGGAATAGCCAAACCTAAAGCTAACAAAAGGGCTTCAACAACAGCTGAACTGAGACAAAGGCAGAGTTGGGTCGGCATGCCCCTTAGTCTTGCAGCTATAAACATACTTGAAAAAGGTAGAGAAAGCTTCCAATCTGACCTCAACATTGACTTAATAATGGAGAAATAATGTGTCTTGGTTTCCGGAGCATATTTATTTCTTAAGGCTATATGTTTTGAATTTTAACATAAAATTGAACATCAGAGTTACGTTAATTTTCAAACTGCTTTAAAACTTTATATCTGAGTGAAAACATTTAATTACGTCATATTATAGCAGTGTGTTCAGGAACAAAGCACTAATCTTTTTGGGCAGATGTTTATTTTCCAATTGTTCAGAAATGTGGCTTTTGAATCTCTACTCCCACTCAGCTGCTTGAAAATTGGCTTCCATCTCTACATCTTGATTTCTTAACAGTAGCAGTTTTAGACTAAACCAAATTGAATTTCGAACTTTGGCTGTTGTGTGTCCCCCTAATTAAAATGCCCTCTGTTTTTGGCTGACATAAACGAACATACTATAAAGACTCTTTTTCCTCTTAACTAGGTCTCTGATATTTGTGAATGGATGTTTTTTCTATTTATTATAAAGATTTTACTGTACACATTCATGATAGCTGTGCACCCAAATGAATTAGATGGTGAAGGTATAAGCAAAATTAAGACCAAAGCTTTAAAGAGATGCTGTCTTCGTAAAAACAGAAATTTTTGGCAAACCTTTTAGGCTTGCGGAGGAAGAAAGACCACATTTTCCTCAGTTAAATTTGCAATCCAAGAGAGCCATCATTCGGCCGTCTCCAAAAATTTGGATTTGGATAGCTCAGACATTATGAGGACAATGTCAACATGAAGGACCATTTATTATAAGTAAATTGAGGACATTAAGGTATAAACAAATAGCTCACATGTTATCAACTTACTGAAAAAAATCATAACACAAATAGATTAATTTTGTGATTTAGTGAAATGTACCCTTTCAGTAGCTGATTTTTTTAGACATATTCTAAACCTTGCAATGATTCAGAGCAGATCTAAACACAGCTAAGTGTTGCTCAATGTCAATTTGATCTCAGGAACAATATTCATCCAAATTTATTAATCCCTCGCTTGTAGTAGGGACTGCTGTGTAAAATCATTTAAAAATGAATTAAACAAATTCAACAAGTGAATTACACACATTATTAATCCCTGGATGGCAGAGCTTTGATAAAGGCAAGACACTAAAGGCTTATAACTCAGGAGAAACAAGAAAGAGTATTCTATTTAGATATATTTGCTGAGAGTAAAAGGGGGAGTTAGTATTCTTGTAATACCAGTATGGACATTTGCAAAGTCAAATCAACTAGGCCTCAAGTGTAATGGCAAATCAAATATAAACAAGATCAGCTGAAAAACAATTTTAAAACTGCTATATTGTCATATGATTCATAAAGAGCTAGGAACTATTTGTTATGTGAATGTACATCTTGGGAGTTACATTTGTATTTATTACGAGATATGTGCACTGAATTCAGAAGTAATAAGTCCACCAAGACCTTTAGAGATTTTAGAAATTAGACTGAAATATTTAGTAGCAAAGTATAAAAGATTCCAAGCATATACTTAAGACTATAATTACTTACTACTATAATAACTCCTAAAATTCCTAATTAACCTGATCCACAGTTATGCTCCCTTTAAGGCAACAATCCAAAATAGATTTTAGGCCTAAAACAGAACCAGCAAACTAACACAATAACCACCTGACAGTGGAATTCTAAATGGTTTTTCCCCAACTTCAGTTTTGTTATGCAGCAGACTTATGCACACATGGCTGGAGGCTTTGTTAAGGCTATTTCACACACTCTTGTTAGATCTTTCATACCCTTCTGACACATAGCTTTTCATTCTCCTTTTCACATGTTTCTCTCTTTTTAATATGTACATTCTATTGTTCCATATGTCTTTGAAACTGTATCTTCTTCATTATATAAAAACTTTCATGTGGCTAATATATTGTCAGTTACCTTTGGGAAAAATAGTCACATTCCTTAGCCTTGCTTGTCTGGCTAGTTGTAAACAGACTAAGATCCCTTTGAAATCCAAATCTCTTTATTTATCTAAAACACAAATTCCCTCCACATCTGACATGTGAAGCCAGCATCCATGTTTACTCATTAGCATGTCAAGCACCTAGCTTCCTTTGATGATTTCAAATTGGCAGTCTACTTGACTCCACATGTAATTAAATCACACATAGACAGACCCAACTATGCTTAACCCCATAAAGCTATCTCTCTATAACCCAGAAAAATATTATGAAAATTATTATGCTTTCATCACACTTTGAAATAAGCAGGCTGCACTCAAAAATGCGAGGTACCTTTAAAATGTCTGCCCAGCTGCATGCACACTGTCTTACATTGAATGACTTTTGAGAAGTTTGCATGTACTTTTCATATTGCTGTGTGTCTGCGCATGCGAATAGCTTAGAGGGAACACTGTTGTGGCGGGGGTGGGGGGGATGCTGTCAGGTAAATGTAAAACATATCTTTGTGGACAGGAGGAATAGGAATGCTGCTTCCGGCCACCCAAAGCCTATAGCTGTGTCAACCTTACCCCTATAACCTACAACATTTTCCATAAGTTCCCATTACCCCCCATACCCTGCATGCCCCATAGTTGCTTGATTGCCAGTATAACAGCCTCCAGACTGTCTGATCTTCATGGGTCCAACCTGCTCACATCAGGTGGGCAGATAGCTAGTGTAATTAGTGTTAGTGAAGCCCAGTTATTAAAACAGGCCAGGCATCCCACTGCAGGTTCTTGGCAGATGGCACGTGTCTCCTCCTGTTTTTCCCCTTAGGAGTGAAATTCAAGTTGTTAATGCCATCACTCAGGAAGGGTGCTCACCAAGAATGTTTTCTCTTCATTTTGCTGTTTCTTTTCTCAAGGTAGCAATGTGCAAAAGTGATCAGATTTTTTTCTGGGAAATTGAAAGACATTAGTAACTTTGAATACAAAATTGATCACTGAATTTCCTCCTTCTATTTGTGTGTGCAGGAATGATTAATTCCCTCAATTAATTTTCATCCAAGCGGTACAACTCCTTCCAGTTTCAACTGTTGTTATTAGTTAGAGTTGAAAGGGTATTACTGTTGAGAAGTAAATAATTTAGGCCAGAATTTTACGCCCGAGGGTAATATGATGTGCAATGATGTCAGGCGTGCGTCCCAATGTCATTCCGCACTTGTGCGATATTTCATTCAGCGGGTGCGCACTGGAGTCGGCTGTACTCCTGCTGATAATTAAAGGGTCTATTAAGGCCATTAACAAGGTAACTAACTTAAAATTTACGCTGCCCATCCACCTAACGGTTGGCGGGCAGGCGAATAGGCCATGCGGCCTTTACATTTTTTAGGAAACCTTATCCACGAGTGGGATGAGGTTCCCTTAAGCAAATACTCATTAAATAAAAACTTTATTTTGAAATTAAAAACATGTCCCATCTCATGTGACACAGCCAGGCCTGGTCTACCTTCCCCAACCCCCAACACTCCTCCACCCACCATACCCCCAACCCGGCCTGCGCAGGTAGCGCTGAGCGCTGCTGCTCGTGATCCATGCAGGGAGTTATTGGCTCACCCGCGTGAAATCGCGGAGCGGAGCCGATCGCGGGTGGCGACCAGCTTCCTGACTGCCCCCGCCTGCTCCCACCAACCCCGCCCGATGAGGGAAAGATTCTGGCCTTAGAATTGTATTGTACAGATGGCATAGAAGGAGATTAAGGATTTAAGATTCAACATTTTGTCTGTATTTATGTCAAATACTTTAGTACCACACAGCAAGGTATGAATATTATCATAAGGGTTAAGAACATTGTGTTTCAAACTATATTATGAGCTGGAAAATATAAAGTAGACAATTAAAGACTGGTGCAGCTGATGTTGTCTGTACCCTACATTATGCTACAGCATATAGAAATGTCCACAATGAAAACAAATATCCACAGTGTACTCTCAATTTTCCAATTGGAGAGCCCAAAATTCAACAGAAGTAGATTTTAAAGTAATTACAAAAACCTTGATGCTTGTATAATTTCTTTATTCAATTTTATCTATGTTTTGCCTTTCTTCCAGTCATAAATGTAGGGGGCTCTTGTTGGACTATGGTCCCAGTGTTGCGGTAACCACCCAGCACTTTACTAAATTTGACATGCTAAACCTAGCCAGTCAGCGTCAACAGGCTATTCGACAAAAGGGCACCCACTGTCAAGCTCTATCCTATTCTCAATTAATAACAGTGTCAGCCTTGGTTCAATGATAACCCTCAGATTTCTGATTCAGTAGGTTGTAAGTTCAAGCTGTATCCTGGAGACAAGACACTATAATCAAGGCTGACACTTCAGTGAAGTATTGATGCTGCACTGTCAAAGGTGCTATCCTTTGGATGGAAAGTTAATGCCACATCTTCCTCCTCAGGTAGGCACAAAGCATCTCATAGCATAATACGAAGAAGAGAATGGCTATGCGTTCTGTAATTCTTGTCAACACTTGTTCCTCAATCAACATCAATTAAGGAAGATCATGGAGTGATTTATCTCATAGCTTTGTGAATTTTTCCTGCATAAAAAAGGGCTTATGTGTTAGCATAGATTACAACGATGATGATAGTTCATGAGTATTTAATTAGCTGTCTCAAGGATGTGAAAGATGCTATATAAATACAACTTCTTTATTTCTCATCCAAAAGTCCGTGAATTATGAGTTAAAAGCTTAGTCACATATCTTTGAAAAATTCTATGGCTGCAACATTTGGTGTAAAACACTGATCTTTTGATGCAATGGGTACCATTTTGATTCAAAATGACATGTGCGACACACACACACACACACACACACACACACACACACTTCCTGGTGCTGGTGAAGGAGACATGCACTGGAAGCATGCAGACTAAGCAGAACACAAAATGAGTAATGCTGATTTAAAGCCAATGATGCCATTTCTGATCTGAACACTCCAGCTAATGTCCACTCTTCCTGCAGAAATGAACATCATTCAGCAGCAGTGTTACTTAAAGGGATCATTGGTGACTTTCAGTTTTTTTCTTGATTGAGTTCTGTTGTGTTGTTATACTGGTATAAAGGCACCAATCACTCATAAGAAATTGGGGAAACATGCTGTTGGTTCATTTATTTAGATTAGACATATGAGAACAGGTATATATAGATAGAAAGCTTGAAGACATCAGCAGCAGAGCTGTGTGATCTGCTCAAAGGAAAAGTGAAACTATGGATCACACGACATACTTCCCTTCTAGTGATGTCATGCTGTGATCTTTAAAGCATATTAAAACAGATTCTGTTGGCTGTTACTGAGTTTGGCGGTTTGTACTGCTATTAAAAGTTACTAAAGTCTACATGCAGTACAGTGGTACATTGTGAAGGCATTGGTTCTTACTTCAAAGATCCACAGATATGGGTGCAGTAGCTTTTATGTCCCTTGGCCTGCAGCATGATAGGAAGAGTGAGCAGAGGTGACACAGAGAAGAACAAGATGCTGGAAGAGGGTGGAGGAGGAGGAAGAGGTGAAGGGATCTCACTTGGAGTCCATTTCCCCCCCCGGTGTTCACAGTGTGATTCTTCTACCTGAACCTCAGTGAGAAACAGTGTTTTAGATGCCTCTGCTTCACTAAGGAGGTACTCACTGTAGCCACAGCTGCAGCCTCAGAGCAGGGTGAGGAGAACATTGTCAGTGACTCTGATTTTTTTTAAAACATTTGGTTCCTTCCAGGCCAGAGCAGGCAAAACTTCTAATATATAACTGTTTGCCATCTATTGTTGCCTGAGGGCGGCTCCTGAATCTCTGTATTCCATGAGAGCTGAATACAGTTAATTTTCCCTTGCTAGAGAGAAACAGGCAGAGCGAGCACACAGCCTCACCAGGATAGTAGGCTTCCCCATGGTGTAGAGCCATTAGCTACTCACATCATTTTTTGGGTGCGCCATGAAGATGATGTGCAGTAACCAGGAGGAATGCCACCCTCTCAATGCCCAGCTGCAGTACAACAATACTCAACACATCATGCAGGTTAATGCTCAGTAACTTGGCAGCAGTCACAATGCTTTCGTACTGTGGCAATCTGCTGTGCCATCTATATTTGAGACACCATGACAAGCTGCAGGGTGCCTACTGGGTGATGAGTGCTATCTGTTGAAGGCATGGTTAATGACCTCATCCTGCAAGGGAGAAAAAAATGTGACAATTGGCAGAATTTTGCCCTCTTGGACGGGTGGGCTGGGTGGGCCCGGGAGCTGTCACTAAGCCGATCGCCGACCGTGATCGGGCCCCGACATGGATTTCACGCCATTAATTGGCCAGCCAGCATGAAACACGCACTACTGTGCTGCCAGGGTGGGGGCAGGAGTAGCACGAGCACAGAAGTGTGTGCATGCACAGGGGTGCACACAGTAAAAGCTCCCTGAGGCACAGAGCTGCCTCAGGGAGCTGAAGATTTTTACCAATAAAAATAAAGCTATTAAAAGTAAAGAAAACATGTCTCCTCAGCATGAGCAGGGACATGTTCAATATGAGTGCTAAAAGTTTTTAAATTTTTTTTTAATCACTGGTCGAAACCTCATCCTGCCCATGGATGAGGTTTTGCCAAAAAATGCAAAGGCAGCTTGGCCTTTTCACCTGCCTGCCAACCAAATGGGCTCCTGGCATAATTGACATCGTGCTTGCTGCACTTTCCCCTATTGCACTTTTAGTCAGTGTTATTCTGCTTAGAATAACTTCTCCCACCACTTCTGGAACCTGCACCAAAAGGTGCATGATGGCTTTAAGTAGTGCAAGCCAGCTTTATGTGGTGTTAACCTCACAGGAACTTATGCCGCCAACTGAGGTATGCAGCCACTCTATAGGGTGTTCAGCATTGGTCACTAAAATCACTTGAATTAACAGGCAGCATGAAGCTTGCACGCAGTCTTAATTTGAACGAATGGGCACAGGTTAATCATACATTGCTTTCCCTCCACCCATTTTCGGGTGCCAATGAATTTGCCCTTACCTCTCTTATTTCACTCATTGGGCCGTAGCTTCCATGCAGCGACAATCAGAGTTGGATTGCCACTCTGCTCTTAGTAACTTACCTTAAAATCAAACCATTCCTTTCTCGCTCCACCTTCCGGCTCAGACTGGGTGAGAAAGGTGCAGTGGGTTGGCAATCCTTTGTGTTGAGGACAGCCGAGCCGGAGGTAAGGAAGCCATGCCCCCAATTTTACAGCACTAGCTGCCATAAAGCAGGTTACGTTTAAAAGTCCAGTCACTTTGAAGAGGCAGGGAGAAGGTAAGTTTGTAAGGTAAGTGGGCAGGATTGGGGGGCTGGGTCGGGTGGTCAGTGTGGGAGGGTGGATCAGTGGGGGGGATGTCTATGTGGGGGGGTTGGGTGGTTATTGGGGCATATTCAGCGGAGGGGTTGTCAGCAGGAGGGTGATCAATGGGGGGGTTGTCAGTGCATGTGTTGTCTATGGGGAGGTCATCTGTAGGGGGGCTCATGGGTAGTTGGGTATGGGAAGGGCAGTTGAGATTGGGGGCAGTCGGGGTGTAGTCGGTGGTGGGGATTTTAGTCGGGGAGGTTGGGGATTGTAGTCAGGGAGTGGGGAGGGCAGACAGTGATCCTGCAGAGGGTCACGGGGACAGGGGTGTAGTCACTGGGGGTAGTTAGGGGCTTCCATGAAGGATCAGAGGGCTCTGGGGCATCCCATGGTGGAGGGTGGCCGGGGTGGGGGGGGGGGGGGGGGGTGCGGCAGTGGCGGGGGGGTGGCGGCGGCAGTGGTCAGTATAATGTTACTCAGAATTCAGAAATGGTTTTAATTCTTCTAACTTTTTCTGGGTAACAATTACTGTAAGATAGTTGGAACCATCTGAAGTTTGCTATTTAGATTGCAGTATCGGATGGTTCCCAGTGCAAGGTAATTACCCAATGGAAGTTTGAACTTCCTGTGCAATTGATGTGCAATCCTTATTTTGGGCATGTGGGCAGTGGGGGTGTTTGGTTCCCTGACACATCTTTGGGGTACCCCCTCCAGTACAGAGGAACGGAAGTTATGGGCCATTGACGTTAATTTTCGTGTGCAGTGTAAATTGGGCAGATGATGAGTGAGGCCCATTCAAGTCCTGGTATCAGGGCTTCCATGCCCTTTTCAGTGCCAGGATGAATTTAAATACAATTGGAGAGCTGTCAGTGCTAACTGAGCTTGTTAAAGGCTTTGCTTTGTGATTGCTTCATGCTAAGATCATTCTTTACAATGTGGTTGTGTTTGTGGTGCCCTAAGGGCACATTTCATCTGGTGACATGAGGCAATTTAGTGTCACCTCCACAGATACACTAAAACAAGGTCCATAGTAAAATACCAATCGGGGAGCACATGAAATTTGGCAGGCTGTCACTGCATAAAGGGAATCTACAACCCTGAAAAGAAGGAAGTGCTCTTTGCTGGTGGATAGATGACAGAAGTCAGGTTTCGACAGGGTCCTCAGATTGTCTGACGTGGCAGTGGAGGTACCCAGAGTAAGAAAGCAGCATGAGCTTGGGTCATTTCCTTTCCAATTGGTGACAGCAGTCCTGATATTTCTCAGCTGCAATGGAGGAGGTGGAAGAGCAAATAGATGCCACAGGCATTGGTGCCAGGACACAGCAGCCCTGCAAGAAAAGATTTTTAGACTGTCGAGGTAAGGCTCCACTGGATATCTCTCTTTTATGCCCAGTAATAATAATCTTTCCCTCCTCTGACCTTCACCTTTCAAACAAAACAGGACACTTTATTGCATCTCGTACAATTTGCACTCATGTACTTACCATCTGCTATTGCCCTCACAGCAACTTCCCCCTCAATTGCTTCATCTTTTACTCTGGATGCACATTATGCTGAGTTGCTTTACATATCCTGAAAACCCTACAGCAGGGTGAGTAATAAGCAACTTTCATTCTCCTTGCCGGAGAAATTAGCAGTGAACAGAAGGAAAAGTGAAAAGAACAGAAGGAGGACAAGCCTCTGTACAGACAGTAATACCAATGGAAGAGGCTGCTATCAACGTCATTGATATAGAAAAGACATGTAGCACTGGAGATGACCAGGTTGGAGGCTAGCCACAGCAGCAAGTTTGGACATTTTGCTCTCCTTTTTCATTTGTAATTAGCACTGTCATTCACACAATTACACAGTCAGGGTAACGGGGTGCAGTCCATGTGCTATTAGGAAGGGAGTTCCGGGATTTTGACCAAGCATCAGTGAAGGAACAATGATATATTTCCAAGTCAGGATGGTGAATGACTTGGAAGGGAACTTCCATGTGATGGTATTCCCATCTATCTGGTGCCCTTGTCCTTCTAGATGGTAGTGGTCATGGGTTTGGAAGGTGCTGTCGAAGGAGCCTTGGTGAATTCCTGTCATGCATCTTGTAGGGTACACACTGCTGCTACTGTGTGTCGTTAGTGAAAAGAGTGAATGTTTGTGAATGGGGTGCCAGTCAAGCGGGCTGCTTTGTCCTGGGAAGTGTTAAGCTTCTTGAGTGTTGTGGGAACTGCACTCATCCAGGCAAGTGGGGAGTATTCCATCACACTCCTGACTTGTGTAGATGGTGGACAGGCTTTGGGGAGACAGGAGGCGTGCTACTCTTTGCACAATTCCTAGCCGCTGACCTGCTCTTGTAACCACAGTATTTATATGGCTAGTCTTGTTCAGTTTCTGATATCTTATCCCATATTATTTGATCCTACCCTTATGTGCTAGCACTTGTCTCCATTTTTCCTAGGTGCACCAGGTGTCTCGCAGGTACACATTGAGTAGGAGACCCTCATGAAGATGTATTCCCATGTTCTCACCCTTCCAAACACCAGCATAGAAATCAGCATCCTGTGCAATATAGACAATGAATTAGAGGTGTCTGCACTGGGTGGTACAGAAGCAGATGTACACAGAAAGGATGGCCCAGTAAACAACTCACCTGGAGGTGATGCCCCTACCTGCCCTAATCCTGATAAAAAAGGTAGACTTTAGAGATCTAGCCTTGAAAGGAAAGAAGCTAGGAATTGCTGAATGCATTGAACTGCCTTCCAAAAAGCTTCCACTACATGTTAGAAAGTGTGGAGAAGCCCAGACCAACTTGTTTTGGATTTGAACATATGGCATTAATATTCTGCAGTCAACCATTGAACCTTTGTGGATGGTATTGCCAGGCTCTACCTGCAGGATTCTGTGGCACCGTTAATGATATCGCTCAGCGATGCTGACAGCGAGGTCACACAGGCTTGAGCTCAGCCATTTCCTTGCGCAAGTTGGGAGACCAAACGAAGAGGGGCTGCTGTCAGCTCGTGAATCTCCTAACATGTTTTTTTGCCTCACAGATGAGTGAGAGTGCTGAACTGCAGTCCAATTGTGTTGGAGAATGGACATGTAGACATTTCTCAGGACCTTCAGACCACTTCAACCAATGCACATCCTGGTAGCAGAGTATCAGCTGGAACAGACTGCCGTGGAATTCACTGGCTTACTGTAATCTACAGTTAACTACAAACATCTTAAGAGCCCTTTAATGAGCTTGAGCAGACTTCCATCTCTGATGCCGTAACACCCCTTTGGAGCATTAAAGTAAGGCAAGGAGCAGGATAACACCTCGTATTAAGTATGTATATAAATTATGAAAATTATAAGCTTTTTTGAAACATTTGTTGCAGGGAGTTTTGTTGTATCCCGAAATCAATGCTGGTCTTTGGAAGGATGTAATTTATCTGATGGTAGAGGAATAAGATAGATATTGGACCTGACTGTTAATACAGGGTAGCAGTAATTGTTCAGTTGGAGCACTTTTTTTTAATGAACTGCTGCTAAAGAGCTCTGGCTGCAGGCAATTGTAGGAATTTGCTCCCCATGTCATCAGTGTCTGTTTTCACCAACTGTGTTGAATGTACTTCTCAAATGGCACTGCCATGCATTGTCCATATTCCATATCAAATTTATGTAGCACAGGATAAAGCACAGTCATTTATGATGCTGCTTGTAGTCTGTATTGCAGCAAGCCACCATCTCCAATGATCTATAACTGGTCCTAATTCTGGCAACTGCTAGAGAACGACAATGTTATAATGGCCATGTTAATGTAAGTTCAGCACTCAAATTTTAACTTCCCTCCTGTTTGATCTTCATGGCACAGAGGGTGCTAATGTTGTTCCAGCATGGGTTTTTGCCCAAACAGGACATAGGATAGGACATATTTTTTTTTTAATGTATAGAATGAAATAAACAGGTTTTAAGAATGAGAGAGGTGTGGCCTTTTGACCATATATTATGCATGATCTTTCAATCAAACTGCCTGCTTAGATTTTGATGTAGGGGTGCAGAGGTCAACAGTAACTTACATATAAAACACATGGCAGTCTTGTCATGCAGGCAATTTCTTTGTTAAAAATATACTGTCTCTCTCTTACATGCCTGATGTAAAAGCAAACCACATACTCAGAATTATCACAATTGTAAAAATGCTGGTGTGCATAGCATTATGATAAGGATAACTGCAAAACCCGCTTATGCATATAAAATTGGATTTATCTTTCAGAGACATGAATCTAAACTAAACCAAAAATGAATGGTTGAGCAGAAGATATACCAGCATTCAAGATTGGATTTAATAGATGAATAAAGGGTTTGGGGATCAGGGTGAGTAAATGTGATTAGAACAATTTGCTTGTATGGAGGATAAATACCGACATGAACTGGTTTTCCTCTGAAAGTTTGCATCCTCAGATCTAAAGCTGCAACCTTAATTTAAGCTGCATTAAAATTAGACCTTAAAATGATACTGCGTGATTTATTTAAACAAGTGTGCACCTCACTAAAATGAAGAGTACATAACATTCAGACAAACTCATTAAGTGTATATCACAGTGTATTTTTAAGATCTAAATCAATAACCAAGGTTAATAAAAGGAATAAGGGTGCTGCTTCTTTCACAGATTATGTATAATTTGACCTATCATGGGGCTGCCTGAGTCTTCTCCAAAATATTCATGCAAAATTCCACTGCTAACTTTCACCCTATATTATTTACCTTTGCCCATGTTGTTTCCAGTGAAGAACTTTTCCATGAAATAAACAGCTTGGAAATCTGGTTAGGAGTAGGGTGTAGATGTGTTTCAAAGTGCAATGTTATTTCTGGAGTGTTTCCTTTTTAACCAATAGCTTTAAGAGTTACTCTGACTAATAATCTCAATTTTGGTAGCATGCCTGTTACTTAATTGACTCAACATTAGTCAATTTGAGCAATGAGAGTAAAATGTGTTTATTAAAACATAAGGCAGTTAAATTAAAAAGAAGCCTACGGTGCAAAATTCAGATGCATGGCACCAGAATTTGGCAGAGCATGCCTGAGAGGGTGTATGGCCTATTCCTCCTATTTCTTATGTTTTGGGCACTATGACTGGTCATAAAGCTGCAGAATGGCATCTGTGGCACCCCTTGTGCTATGAGTCTTGCCGGACCATATTTGATGAGGGCATTATTGTGCACACAGTGAGAGTCCACCAGCTGAATGAAGTCTGGGTAGCCAGCGCTGCCATTTTGGTGCTCAATGTACCAGCTAACACCATTTGTACACACATTTAGCAGCAGGTGAGATTGCTATCAGTGCTATTTAAATAGATCATCAGCAATTTACAGATTTAGTGGCTGCTTGATTTTTACTGGCAGTTGCTATGTTGTACAATCCGTTGCTGATTTGTCGAGGACTTCAAAGTTGCTAAAGTCTTCAGGGAGTAATACGACAGGTGCTGAATGGCTTGATTATGATTTCAAGGCTTTTGCACAAACCACTTGCCCTAAGACATGGGTATAATAATTTACATTCTCCTTACTTTGAATACAGCATGACTGGGAGAATGAGCTGTGGGCACAAAGAGCAGTGGAAGCTACTACAAGACAGGAAAGAAGCAGGGGGAGAAGGGCTCTCAGCTGGATACCATAACAGCTCAGTGTGCTCAGGGGACAAATTCTCTTACCTGAACTTCAATGAGGAATAGTGACGTCTTTGCTTCACTGAGGAGGTCTTTACTAAAAACTGCCATCTGTTGTAGCCTTAACTACATTGGCTACAGAATGTGCCTGTTAAAGAAGTCTTTGCTGTCTACAGTATATAAGTGGGGGAGGTGATGGTGTAGTGGTATTGTCACTGGACTGGTAATCCAGAGACCCAGGGTAATGCTCTGGGGACCTGGGTATGAATCCTATCCACGGCAGATGGTGGAATTTGCATTCAATATAAAAACCTGGAATTAGAAGTCTAATGATAGCCATGGCCTGAATTTTGCCCTCCTCTGGCGGGCTTGGAGGCAGCAGGCAGGGCAGTCGGGAAGCCGACCGCCGCCTGCAAACAGATCCTCACCACCCAGCATAGAACGTGTGGGCAGGGGAAAGAGGCAGAGCAGGGCTGGCACGCAGTTCACACATGCATTCAAAAGAACGCTTCAATCTCCCAGAGGCACGGAGCTGCCTCAGGGAGATTGAAGCGCTTTTTTAAAAAAATTAAAAAGTGCGATAAAAATTGAATGAAACATGTCAAAATAAAGGTTTTATTGAATTAGTATTAACTTTCGGAAACCTCATCCCGCTAGTGCATGAGGTTTCCTAAAAAATATAAATAGGTTTTCAATTATCGGCAGACGTGCGCCCGCCGAACAAAGTATGGAGCGAGTGCGCGATGATGTTGGGATGCACGCCTGATGTCATCGCGCGTCATATAACGTTCCAGCATGTCAGGCACGCGCCTGCACACTGAAGGTAAAATTCAGGCCCATGAAGACATTGTCAATTGTCATAAATACCCATCTGGTTCACTAATGTCCTTTAAGGAAGGAAATCTGCTGTTCTTACTTGGTCTGGCCTACATGTGGCTCCAGACTCACAGCAATGTAGTTGGCTCTTAAAATGTCCTCTGAACAAGGACATTTAGGGATGGGTAATAAATCTGGCCGAGCCAGTGATGCCCACATTCCGTGAACGAATAAAAGGAAAGGAAGTCTTTATCAACTTCTTCTAACTATGTATAAATGTACAGGCATATCTCCATCTCCACGTCTTAACACATCTCTAGCCAACACCACTCTAGCACAGTTGCAAGGTTCACACCCACATCTCACAAACTTGCACGTACTGCTGGCCATTCAACAATAATAGGCACATCACTCAGATTATACCACACTTACTTTTGCACTTCCTTCTCTTGTGCAGAATAAGTTGGTGCACAACTGGCAATTAGATGCTAACTGGCATGGGACAGGCTTGACGGTGTGCCCATACCTCCATGGAGGAGATAGTGTTAGCCATCAGTAGAGTGGCCCTTGATCAGTGGTCCTTGGACTGGCCCTTGATGGTCAGCCATTGAAGATGATACCTAAACATTCTTCTCACATCCCACGTCTCTCTCATCCTACAATCTCATCTGATTTAGAATGGTGTAAGCATGAACCTCTTACATTCCCCACCCCTCTCCTCACCACAGTCCTACCCTTGTGTTTTTCTCCTTTCAGATACCGAAGACACACACTGACCCTAGCTCTGGGTTATGTGCCTTCTTACATTACTGTTTGGGTGGTACTGTGCTCAGTCCCACATTTACCCTGTATATATCAGACCCTCATTCGGTAAAGTACAACCTCAGAGCAAGATGAGGACCCCATTATCAGTGACTATGACTGTCTCCATGGTCATGAAACTTTTCAATGTTACATAAAGAAGGTCACTGAAGCTCTCTGATAGCCATGGTATTACATGTGTGACACCATAGACATTTGGCATGATGAACCAATGCTTGACCCTCTGGAGGAGAGCCATAGCACTTGACAGGGCATATGCTCAGATTTGTGGTGGTTTGCTGTACGCAGCAAAACCTTAACCAAGAGGGCACAGCCCTTGCCACCAGACATATGGTGAGCAGTTTAGGAACAGGAGGAAGTTGAGAAAGAAGAGAAAGATTTGGAAGCAGAAGATGGAGAGGAATGGAGGAGGCAGGCAAGCAACTTCTTTCTGGGCTTATTCAACTTATTCAACTGCAATACCAGTAAATACAACTTAAACTCAACATTCACCAACAGTCCTCCAATTCAAAATCTTCCTTCTGCTATTGATCATCGCAGTGTCCATGGTCACAAAAATAAAAAGTACCAGAGAATTAATATTTCAAACCAAATATATAAATCAAAGCAGGCCATATTGGATACAAGCATTAACTAATCATCCTGTGCATTCCCTTAGTGACTGCCTTCTGTGTGACTTTGTCTGTCCTAGTGCTCCTGTGCAGTGACTCCTTAATGGTGACAGCATGGCTGGTTGAAGACTGCTGACCTCCCATGGAGGCAGCTACAGATACAGGCTTTGGAGGACTACCTCGAGCAGCTCCAGCTGGACCAAGAAAGCCCGGTCTCAGACTGCACAATCTCCGCATAAGTAGCAGCAGTCTGGGTTGCCTGGCTGATAGGCAACAGCAAGAGCACTGGCCGAGTGGCAGAGCTGCAAGGACAAATGCTGATATGCTAAGAGTGAACAGTAGGCCCTTGTTCCACAAAGCCACTGTCACTCTCCGAGGGTGGCGCTTCAGTAATCCTAGTAATCTGTTTGAGGACAGACTGCTGCACTGCTGTGACACACTGTAAATCCCTTTGAACACACGTTCTGGAGCCATTGTAGCAGCATGCTGAACTTGCATGATGGAAGTCTGGGCTTACACTGCAGCACCCAGACTTTGGGTCATGTTGCAATTGAAAACAAGCCATCAACCATCAAATGCTACATCGTGGTTAGGTCCAACTGTATGCTAATGGAGTTGGAAACCACTTTCATGCTGGAAAGGATGAACTCAAAGCTTTACTAAAAACCCTATGTCAAATTGGTGCCGGTCTCCTCTGTAGTCCCTGACATTTCACACAGGCTTTCTGATCTGTCAATGCACCAAGCATTTCAATGTGTATACTAAGCTGTCTTCTTCACTACAGTGCCCCAGCAATGCACTCATCTGAGTCTTCTACAGTAGAACTCATTTATGACATTGCCCTCATGAAGCTTTCAAATATGCTTCCCTTGCCCCCTGCAGGCCACTCATGCCCAGTGTCTCACTAAAAGGCAAATCCTGCTTCTACTCTATCCATGCGCAATGTCAGGATCTGAGCAGGTGTGTAAAATCAGGTGACAGTGTCTTTTCATCAGCACTGTCTTCTTCCTCTACCGCCTGTTTCTCTTCCATCACTGACTGGCCAGGTTGCAGTTCTTGGGTATCTGAAAGGAGAAAAACACAAGGGTAGGACTGTGGTGAGGAGAGGGGTGGGGAACGTAAGAGGTGCATGCTTACGCCATTCTAAATCAGATGAGATTGTGGGATGAGAGGGAAGTGGGATCTGAGAAGAAAGTTTAGGTATGAGAATATCATCTTCAATGGTTTCAGTCCCTGGGCTGACCATCAAGGGCCAGTCCAAGGACCACTGATCAAGGGCCACTCTACTGATGGCTAGCACTATCTCCTCCATGGAGGTATGGGCACACTGTAAAGCCTATCCCATGCCAGTTAGCATCTAATTGCCAGGTGTGCACCAACTTATTCTGCACAAGAGAGGGAATGGCCAGCGGTATGTGCAAGTTTGTGAGATGTCGGTGTGAACCTTGCAACTGTGCAAAATTTGTTCGGAAGAGATGAATGAATGATAGTTTTGTGTCCTGATTGATAGAGATTGATAGGTGAGTGGTGGGAGTGTGGTAAATTAATCATTGCTGATGCTAGTGGTACTGTTGTTGGGATATTGTATTTGAAGATGCATTCACTGATGTTGACTGCTCGTGTGTGGTCATTGAACTTTCTGAATTATCCATTTACTTGAGGCTTGATGCTTGGCTTCAACCTTCACAGTTTTCTGGTCCCACTGCATTCTGAGAAATTGCCTATTAGGCCTGCTGTGTCCCTGTGAAAAGAACAAATCATTCCTCCACTGTACTGCTTTGCCTAAGCCTTAAGTGCCTTGTCGGAAAATATCAAAGTCCACCTTGTAGCATTTTGTGCCATTCTTGTATCAAAATCAGTTACAGAATGATTTCCAGCATTTGCTTCAGCCACGAAACAGCTCCCCTTTAAGAAGTACAGGGTGGCTTTAAGTAATGCTGGCTAACTTAATACATTGCGAGCTTCTCATGATTCCGAGTCCCCTATTTAGTCTTGCAGCGATGTGTTTTTTAAATTCATTCACGGGATTTGGGCTTTGCTGGCTGGGCCAGCATTTATTGCCTATCCATAGTTGCCCTTGAGAAGGTGGTGGTGAACTGCCTTCTTGAACTGCTGCAGTCCACGTGTTGTAGGTACACCCACAGTGATGTAAGGAAGGGAGTTCCAGGATTTTGACCCAGCGACAATGAAGGAATGGCGATATATTTCCAAGTCAGGATGGTAAATGACTTCTCTCTATCTGCTGCCCTTGTCCTTCTAGATCGTAGTGGCCATGAGTTTGGAAGGTGCTGTCAAAGGAGCCTTGGTGAATTCCTGCAGTGTATCTTATAGATGGTATACACTGCTGCTACTGTGCGTCGGTGGTGGAGGGAGTGAATATATGTGGATGTGGTGCCAAACAAGCGGGCTGCTTTGTCCTGGATGGTGTCAAGCTTCTTGAGTGTTGTGGGAGCTGCACTCATCCAAGCAAGTGGGGAGTATTCCATCACAGTCCTGACTTGTGTCCTGTAGCTTTGGGGAGTCAGGAAGTGAGTTATTCATCGCACAATTCCTAACCTCTGACCTGCTGTTGTAGCCACTGTATTTATATGGCTAGTCTAGTTCAGTTTCTGGTCAATGGTAGTTCCAGGGATGTTGATAGTCAGGGATTTAGTGATTGTGATGCCATTGATCATCAAGGGGTGATTGTTGAATTCTCTCTTGTTGGAGATGGTCATTGCCTGACACTTGTGTGGCACGAATGTTACTTGCCACTTGTCAGCCCAAGCCTGGATATTGTCCAGGTCTTGCTGCATTTGGACATGGACTGCTTCAGCATCTGAGGAGTCGTGAATGGTGCTGAACATTGTGCAATCATCAGCAAACATCCCCATTTCTGACCTTATGGTGGAAGGAAGGTCATTGATGGGGCAGCTGAAGATGGTTGTGCCGTGGACAAAATTCTGAGGAACGCCTGCAGTGATGTCCTGGAGCTAAGATGACTGACCTCCAAAAACCACAACCATCTTTCTTTGTGCTAGGTATGTCTCCAACCAGTGGAGAGTTACCCCTGCTCCCATTGACTCCAGTTTTGCTAGGGCTCCTTGATGCCTACTCAGTCAAATGAGGCCTTTATTTCAAGGGCAGTCATTCTCACCTCACCTTGGAAGTTTAGTTATTTTGTCCATGTTTGAACCAAGGCTGTAATGAGGTCAGGAGCTGAATGGCCCTGGCAGAACCCAAGCTGGCCATCAGTGAGCAGGTTATTGCTAAGCAAGTACCACTTAATAGCACTGTTGATGACCCCTTCCATTACTTTACTGATAATCGAGAGTAGACCTATGGGACGGTAATTAGCCAGGTTAGATTTATCCTGCTTTTTGTGGATAGGACATACCTGTGCAATTTTCCACATAGCCAGATAGATGCAGTGTTGTAGCTGTACTGGAACAGCTTGGATAGGGGCGCAACAAGTTCTGAGCCACAAGCCTTCAGTACTATTGCCGGAATATTGTCAGGTCCCATACCTTTGCAGTATCCAGTGCTTTCAGCAATTTCTTGATATCACATGGAGTGAATTGAATTGGCTGAAGACTGGCATCTATGATGCTGGGGACCTCCAGAGGGGGCCAAGATGGATCATCCAAACAGCACTTCTAGCTGAAGATTGTAGCAAATGCTTCAGCCTTATTTTTTGCACTGATGTGCCTGGTTCCTTCATCAATGAGGATGGGGAAATTTGTGGAGCCTCCTCTCCCAGTAAGTTTTATCCACCACCATTGATGACTAGATGTGGCAGGGTTGCAGAGCTTAGATCTGGTCCGTTGGTTGTGGGATCGCTTAGCCCTGTCTATCACTCGCTGCTTATGCTGTTTGGCATGCAAGTTGTCCTGTGTTATAGCTTCACCAGGTTGACACCTCATTATTAGGTATGCCTGGTGCTGCTCCTGGCATGCCCACCTGCACTCTTCATTGAACCAGGTTTTCTCCCCTGGCTTGATGGTAATGGTAGAGTGGGGGATAGGCTGGGCCGTGAGATTACAGATTTTGCCTGAGTAAAATTCAGATGCTGTTGATGGCCCACAGAGCCTCACGGATGCCTAGTCTTGAGTTGCTAGATCTTTTCAAAATCTGTCCCATTTAGCACAATGGTAGTGCCACACAACATGATGGAGGGTATCCTCAATATGAAGGCAGGACCTCGTCTCCACAACAGCTGTGTTGTGATCACTCCCACTGATACTGTCATGGACAGATGCCTCTGTGGCGGACAGGTTGGTAAGGATGAGGTCAAATATGTTTTTCCCTCTTGTTGGTTTCCTCACCACCTGCTGCAGACCTAGTCTAGCAGCTATGTCCTTTAGGGCTCGGTCCGCTTGGTCAGTAATGGTGCTACCGAGCCTCTCTTGGTGATCAACATTGAGGTCCCGAACCAGAGTACATTCTGTGCCACTGCCACTCTCAGTGCTTCCTCCATGTTGTGTTCAACATGGAGGAACACTGATTCATCAGCTGAGGAAGGGCAGTACTTGGTAATCAGCAGGAGATTTCCTTGCCCATGTTTGGGCTGGTGCCATGAGACTTCATGAGGGAGCGAATTTTTGTGGATGTGGTGCCATTCATGCAGACTGCTTTGTCCTGGACGGAGTCCAGCTTCTTCAGTGTTCTGGTAGCTGGACTCATCCAGGCAAGTGGGGAGTATTCCATCACACTCCTGATTTGTGCCTTGTAGATGGTGAACAGGATCTGGAGAGTCAGGAGGTGAGTTACTCATCGCTCCTAGCCTCTGACCTGTGCTGCCACCTCTGCTGGGCCTGTCCTGCCAATGGGATGGTAATAATGGTGTCTGGAACATTATCTGTAAGGTATGATTCCGTGAGAATGTTATGTCAGGCTTTTGCTTGACTAGTCTGTGAGACAGCTTTCCCAATTTTGGCACTAGCCCCCAGGTGTTAGTAAGGACAACTTTGCAGGGTCGACAGGGCTGAGATTTCCATTGTCATTTCCGATGCCTTGGTCGATGCCAAGTGGTCTGTCCGGTTTCATTCTTTAATTTGTGACTTTGTAGCGGTTTGTTACAACTGAGTGGCTTGCTGGGCCATTTCAGAGGGCAGTTAAGAGTCAGGGTCTGGAGTCATGTGTAGGCCAACAATCAACAATGGTTCCATGGTCATCATTAGACTTTTAATTTGAGATTTTGTTGATTTCTAATTCCACCATCTGCTGTGGTATCCCTGGAGCATTATCCTAAATCTCAGGATTACTAGTCCAGTGACAATACCACTACGCCATTGCCTCCCCTTGCTACAACCATGTAAAGGATCAGGCAGCACAAAGTTGGCGTGGTGCCTTCATTGGAAGCAATGGGTTCAGTGTCATCCTCGAGCTTACTTTCATGGGTTATCTAACCTTGCCCAAACATTTTTAAACCTGCAGGTTTTGTCTTTCTCAAAGCATTGCCACTCAGGGCATTGTGAGGATGCTTTCAATGTCCCTTGCTCAATTTCAGTGACACTCCTCAACAAATGTATGCAAATATCCTTAAAGCCACGATTTTGTCCAGAGACAAAGGACCATGATCCTGGCAGGTGGAAATGCTGATCCACTGGAGATGCATCACAATCAAAGCAAGTAGGAAGCATTAGGCCATTGTGGTCAAAGTGAACAATTTAGCATATAAACACTGAAATCAACTTAGTTTCACCGCAAAATTTAAGGACTTGAAACAGTCCTTCTTCGCACACCTCAATTTTCCAAATACAGTTGTTTTTTCACAATAGAAGTTATAACTTAGGGCGGGATTTTCTGCACCCGCCCACTGTCATGATCTTCCAGTTCCGCTGCAAGTCAATGGGCTTCTGGCTGGGGCGCCACCTCACCCACAATGGGTCCCACCCGCAACAGGGCCGAAAAATCCCAGCCTTAATATCAGTTTTGTCATCTGAAATAAATGGAGCCGTAAGAAGGACAATAACTGCATGTCACTTATCACATCTTTTTCTCTTTATTTCCGCATGCTGCAACCCCTTTCATTTACAGTCCATATAAAACCCATTGCAGGGAAAAATCTGATTGTCAAAAAAAATTCAGATGCAACTTCATAAGGTTCATTCGCTATTTAATTTGCCACCACCACCTTCTCAAGGGCATTTAAGTATGGCCAATAAATGCTGGCCTAGCCAGTAACATCCACATCCTGCGAAAGAATAAATAAAAATGAGAGAATGAGATATTCCTGGCAATTATAGCAGAGTATAGATGCTGTGCTTTTTTTGATGCATGCAGATCTGTGTTTATAATTTTGAAGTTCCTTGCTTACTATTTACCTGAAAAACATGCCTTGTTGTTTTTCTTAAGTTAACAGAAGGTAGTTTCTTTCTAAGTTGTCTGTTTTTTCAAAAGCTGTAGATATTAAAGAAAATTTTGTTCAATTTGAAATCCTTATGGTTCTCAGGTGCAACCTCATGCCAATCAACACCAACCATCTTTAGCCTGGAGAACAAAGAACCACATAGAATCTCACTGCACAGAATGACACCCATGACCCATTGTGTCTATCCCAGCATTGAAACAGCTATCCACATAGTCCCTTGCCACCAACCTTGCTCTTGTCCATCACCCTGTAATTGTTTTTCCTTTTAAAGTCCAATTTCCATATGCGAGGGAATTATTAACATTCCCTTCACAACGTTTCTTCAGACAGCGATCTCTTGCCACCTACACAGTTATGTTCATCCTGGAGGTAAAATTACGTAGTTGCTTTTAAGATGTCATCCCTAAACATGTCAAAATAGGTCAGACAAATAACTTGCCTGGATGCCTAGAAAAAGACTTATGAATTGCTTGCACAAAGAGCTAAGATAATTAGAGAAATAAGATTAAGTGTCAATTGAGGCAAGAAGAGCAAGGAGAGAAAAATATAAATTCTGAATATTTCATTTTAGTTTTTACACCAAACTAAATGTTTTTGGGTTAAAGTCAGTGAGTGTATGCTAAAGAATACTGACTCACCACCATTTTTACATAGCTACATTAATGCAGGCACTACACAATGAAATATTGGCATAGTTTCTGTCATAAAGAATATGTATACTTGTCTACCAAAATAGGTTTATGTGTAAACCTCAAGGACAGCCCTTTTTATTCTCGGAATAATTAATACCAGGAGGGCTAATTTAATTCTGTTGTTCTAATGTAGCACAATGTCCCTCATTTATCAATGTATACCTTTTATTTTTATGCCCAAAGGGAGATGCCACCAGCAATGTGAAAACTAGGTCATGCACAGTTGTGATAGCAACATCTGAGAAAGGTGATACAGTATTCCAATCATTGTCATTTTATGACTGTCATTTCAGAAATCGTTTAGCTCTCAAACAACTAGAGAAACAGCTCCATCTTTATAATTAGGTTTCTTTATTTTCCTCATCCCACTAGCTATTATTCTATCACTGGCGGTTAACCATTTGAAATAAATGGATTACTGCTGGTGTTAAATTAATGCTGCTTGAAAAATCCAGCCTTTAGTGTTCTCTAGTATTAAAAACTGCAGTTCTATGCAAAGCATTGCAGAATTTATGTTATAGTTCTAAAGCTACTGGATGTTAATTTCTTCCTCCCAAGTTTTTTTTTCAAACATTATCTGCTATCACTGTTACTATGAAGCTTGTGTTAAGATCCATTTAATCTATAATCCATAGGGTTCTCAGTGATTAATTCAACAGGATGTAAGACATGTACGTTGTTTAAAACTATGGACTCTAGCACTAAGATAATTTGGATGTAAAAACAAACCCTTGAGCATGAAAATAATAATTGCTTTGGCAGTCAGGTTGCTCATTCAAAAAAAGTCACGATTCAATTTATTTGAAGTCTACTGTTCAAAAAGAAGCAATGATTTAGTTGGTTTACTTCATAAACTTTTACAGTTCTCGACAGTATAACTTTACAGATTTATTCGTCTTCATAGCTGAAGAATGACCAAGGGATTAGAGACAAAAAGCATTCAATTGTCTGCCTTTTTATACTATGTGCAAAGCTTAGAAAAATCCAACCTGTAATCCTATTGTAATATCAGCAGGAAAAAAAAATGCATGTTTATCTGTGCAAATGTACCAAATAAAACTCAATAAAGTATTAATTGCTCTTCCATTTTCAACCTAATCCAAATTATATTGTCGAAATATAAGTGTCTTTTGTCTTAATGCATTTTAAATTGATTTTAAATCATAACATGCAAAACCATTCTAAATACAGACTGTTCAGAAGCTGAGGCTTTAACTCCAACATAATCCAGATTTAAAGTTTCCACAGTGGCTCGATCCTCCAGGATCCCACATCTGGAAAATATATTCCAAACTTCACAAAATAATAAACTTAATGGCTGACCTTCTCATTGAAGCCACAATATTTGACATAATTTTGAAACATAACATTTAGCTGCTTATCTTAGTTTGCCATAACCCTTTGTCATTTAATTGAAGATGCATGCTTCCATTAATGTTGAGGGCTTTTTACCTCCCAGTATTTACTTCCCCAGACTATTCCCCACTTAAAGATAACTTATCCCTGAATCTCTGCACCACTTAAAACTGATAAACAGCCATGTCCTGCACTACAACTCAACAGGTCACCTGAAGAATCTCAAAAACAGCTAGATGACTTTCTCTTTATGCAGTTTTCCTCCTCTCGGTATCTCCCACGGGTGAGGTTGGGAACACAGTGGACTGGCGCGAGGGCACAATGGCCAATGTTGGAACAACAAGATTTTGCATTTATCAAGAGTCTTTAAGTTGGAAAATGTCCCAAAGTACTACACAGGTGTGTACAGGCAAAAAAATTACACTGCACCAAAGAAGGAGATATCAATATCACATGCAACCCATGGGAAAAATAGGAATGGTGACTAAAAGTTTGGTCAAGGTACTGAGTTTTAGGGAGAGTCTTAAAGAAGAAGAAGGAGCTTGAGAGCTAGAAACATTTAAGGAGGGAATTCCAGGGTTTTAGGCTTAAGTGGCTGAACGCATGTGGGGCAAAGAGAATGGGGAATATGGAGGGGAACAGAGCTGGAGACATAAACAAAAACAAAAATAGCTGGAAAAAGTCAGCAGGTCTGACAGCATCTGTGGAGAGGAAGACAAGGTTAACGTTTCGAGTCCGTATGACTTCTTCAGAACTAAAGAAAAATAGAAAAGAGGTGAAATATCAGATGTTTGAAGGGGGTGGGGCAGGTGAAGCTGGATAGAGGGCCATTGATAGTTGGAGGCTAAGAAGAGATTGACAGTGATGGACAAGCCATATATATCCAGTCCAACAGGACCTGGCCCTTGGGAATGAGATGAGCCAAGTGGATCAAGTGACATTGAGGGCACATATAGGGGACAGTGATCATTGTATCATAAGGTTTAGGGTGATGGTGGGCAAGGACGTTGGTCAATCCAGAGCAAGAGTAATCAACTGGCGGAGAGCAGACTTCAATGGGGCAAGAACAGAGCTGGGTTAGATAGACTGGAAGCAAAGGTTGGCAGGAAAAACAGTAGCTGAATGGGCTACCTTCAAAGAGGAGATGGTTTGGGCACAGTCAATGTAAGTTCCCTCAAAAGGGAAGGGTAGGACAAACAAATCCAGAGCTCCCTGGATGACAAAGGAGTTAGAAACTGTTAAAGAAGAAAAAGTGTGCTTACAACAGGTGTCAGATAGCAAATACAATTGAGAACTGAATACAGGAGGATCGGAAGGGATATGAAAAAGCACATAAGAGAAGCAATGAGGGATAATGAAAAAAGATGGCAGCTAACAAAAAAGGAAATCGCAAAGTATTCTATAAGCTCATCAATAGTAAAAGGATGAGCAGTGCCGATTGGGGACCAGAAAGGGAATTTACACATTGAGGCAAGAGGCATGGCTGAGGTGTTAAGTGAATACTTTGCATCAGTCTTTATCTATGAGGCAGATGCTGTTCAGGCCATGGTGATAGAGGAGGAAACTCAGTCACTAGAAGGGTCTAAGATTGATAAGGAGGAGATATTGGATAAGCTGTCAGTATTTAAAGTTGATTAGGCGCTGGGACTGGATGAGATGCATCCAAGAACATTGAAGGAAGTGAGAGTGGAAATTGCAAAGGCACTGGCAATAATCTTTCAATGTTCCCTGGATTTTAGGGAGTTGCTGGAGGTCTGGAGAATTGCAAAAATTACGCCCTTGTTCAAAAAAGGTGTTAAAATCTGCCCTGCAATCATGGACCAGTCAGTTTAACTTCAGTGGTAGGGAAACTCCCAGAAACAATTATTCAGGATAGAATTAATAGTCACATGGATAAATGTGGATTGATTCGGAAGAGTCAACATGAATTTGTTAAAGGAAAATCATGTCTAACTAACTTGCTGGAGTTTTTTGAAGAGGTAACAGGGATGGTTGATGAGGGCAAAGCTGTTGATGTGGTGTATATGGACTTCCAAGCGGCATTAGATACAGTGCCACACAACAGACTTGTGAGGAAAGTTATTAGTCATGGAATAAGAGGGACAGCAGCAACGTGGATACAAAATTGGCTGAGGGATAGGAAACAGAGAGTAATGGTTAATGGGTATTTTTCAGGCTGGAAAAGGGTTTGTAGTGGAGTTCGTCTGGAGTTGGTATTGGGACCCTTGCTTTTCCTGATATATATAAATGATCTAGATCTTGATGTGCAGGGGACAATTTCAAAGTTTGCAGATGACACAAAACTTGGGAGAATTTTAAACTGTAAGGAGGGCAGTGCAGAATTTCAAAAGGACATTGACGCATTGGCAGAGTGGGCAAATAGGTGGCAGATGAAGTTCAATGTGGAGAAGTGTGAGGTGATACACTTTGGTATAAAGAACATGGAGAGACAGTATAAAATAAAGGATACTATTCTAAAGGGTGTGCAGTAGCAGAGAGACCTGGATGTATATGTACATAAGTCATTAAAGGTGGCAGGACAGGCAGAGAGAGCTGTATCTAAAGCATACAGTATACTAGGCTTCATTAATAGCAGCATAGAGTACAAGAATAGGGAGGTTATGGTGAACTTATATAAGACACTGGTTAAACCTCTTCTGGAGTATTATGTACAGTTTTGGGTGCCACACTATAGGAAGGATGTGAATGCATTGGAGTGCAGAAAAGATTTACAAGAATGGT
This sequence comes from Carcharodon carcharias, assembly GCF_017639515.1. NCBI lineage: Eukaryota > Metazoa > Chordata > Chondrichthyes > Lamniformes > Lamnidae > Carcharodon > Carcharodon carcharias. The sequence continues at coordinate 42,368,775 of NC_054478.1, read as the reverse complement.
TCCAGGGATGAGACACACTTCAGTGATGAGGAAAGATTGGAGAAGTTGGGACTGTTTTCCTTGGAGAGGAGAAGGTTAAGCGGAGACTTGATAGAAGTTTTCAAAATCGTGAGCGGTCTGGACAGAGTAGATAGGGAGAAGCTGTTCCTGCTCATAAACGGATCGAGAACCAGAGGGCACAGTTTTAAAGTGTTTTGCAAAAGAAACAAATGTGAGGTGAGAAAAAACTTTTTTCACACAGCGAGTCGTTAGGGTTTGGAGTGCACTGGCAGGAAGTGTGGTGGAAGTAGATTCAATTGAGGCATTCAAGAGGGCATTGGATGATTATTTAAATAGAAACAACGTGTAGTGTTATGAGGAAAAGGCAGGAGATTGGCACTAAATTAAAATGCTCAGAGAGCCAGTGCATATACGATGGGCCGAATGGCATCTTTCTACACTGTAACCATTCTGTGATTCTGTGATTGTCCTGTGAAGAAAGATTGAGGAGACAGGGCCTGAATGAAAAAAAAATAGTAAAAACAGGGAAATAAGAGTACTGTCCAAACTGACGTTCCATTTTAAGGTACATAAGATCAGTTCAGACTAATACTCCTATTTCCTAGTTTTTATTGAGTTTTTCCTATTTTGAGAGGTAATCTCATTAAAACATGCAAAATTCTTACAGGGCTTGGCAGAGTAGGTGCAGGAAGGGTGTTTCCTCTGACGCGGTGGGGGTGGGGTTTAGTAGGGGCAGTCTGCGATCAGGGAACACAGTCTCAGAATAAAGGATAAGGCATTTAGGACTGAGATAAGGAGTGGTGAATCTTTGGAATTCTCTGTCCCAGGGGGCTGTGGATGCTCTGTCATTGAATATGTTCAAGACTGAGATTGATAGATTTCTACACATTAAAGACATCAAGGGATATGGGGATAATGCAGGAAAATGCAGGTAGAAGATCGACCATGATCTATTTGAATGGTGGAGCAGGCTCGAGGGGCCAAAAGGCCTACTCCTGCTCCTATTTCCTATATTCCCATGTTCTTATTCTGAGCTTCAATTATTAACATAATATTACAAAAGGGAACCAAACACCAAGTAGTACTCACTTAAAGGATTCCAGTGATTTATTAAGAAAGAAATTGTATTTTGAACCTCAAAATATCCCAAGACACTTCACTGCCAATGAAGTACTTTTGAAGTGTAACCCTTACTGTAATGTAGGGAAGGATAGCAGCTAATTTATATATCACAAAGTCTCACAAGGAGCAGGAAAGAACTTTGGTGATATTAGTTGGAGGTTTCATTTTGCCCAGAACACTCCAAATGCAATTTTGCTCTTCCCTAAACAACACCATAGGATTTGTTATGAAAACTCATAAGAGTAAGCTGGTTTTCATTTTACTTTCTCTTCTGAATGATAATATTTCTGACATTCCCTCAGCATTATACCAAAGAGTCAAGTTTTTGAAGCAAGCTTAAACAGATAACTTTCAGATACAAATGCAACAGGGCTATCACTGAGCCAAGAGTAACACTTATGTTGCAGCTGTTTACAAAATCACTGCGTAGTTTTGTTGCTGTCACCCCCTTGTTACTGCACAAGTTTTAAGCCATCCTATTTTAACACTTATTTTACATCTTTGCCTGAAGATTTGGAATCTAAGATATAGACAATTACGATTATGAGCCTCTTGTTATCCATGTTCCCATGTCCTCAGATCATCAGAGGTTGGTTCTTTGTCATGAGCTTCTTGGCATTAATCTCTTATAAAGTTGAAGGTTTCTGTGGAGACCTGGTGGAATGTTACATTGTGCAATGTCTGAAGCAAACACACCAGCTACTTTCTTGATTCAGCAAATGATGATCACTGGGAGAATAGGCCCTACAATGTAAGAAAATTCATCAAAACCATGAGAGAGTTCACAATATGGCCTTTCATCCATCAAATTCACTGCTCTGCACCCTTTGCAATCTTGTTGATATTGATATCTCCAGGTGGACCCTAGATCTGTAGTCTTTCATTCAATAAGTCAATTCATTGAATTGACTGAACTGTTTGGATCTTTTGAAAAGCAAAGAGGTTTTCAGATATTCCTGCAACCACCACTTTGAATACCACTTTGCTATTTCAACTATTTGCTGCACTTCTTGGGAGACACGTCACAGAACCTCCTTGCATGTCTGATTCCCTGTTAGCAAAGCCCCTTCATGGTAGGACCATTGAGAATATCATTCATTTGCTCTGCAGTTGAAGTTGGCATGCCTTAAATTCAGGTGATTGATAGTGTGAGGGCTTGCAGGTCCAAATGCATATCTAGAAACCTTTGATTGAGCTGCTGGGTGTGCCTCTCCATGAGAGTCACCAATCTCTCGATGGAGGATGCCACAGGTTCAAAAGAGGGGGAGATGGCAGTGCTTATGGCCTGGATGGGCTCTCCACTGTCTGTGCCAGGGCACGGATACAAGGCCAGGGCACTGATACAAGGCCAGGGAGAAAAATCATGGGCCCTGGAGCTTCTCCTGCTTCCAGGCCACTTGAATCCTCCGCCTCAGGCATGATATTTTTTGCCCCTTTCCAAGACTCACCAAACAATTTAATTTAAGCTCTTCATGTTCAATCATCACCTCCAAGTATTTCAAATGTTTGTAATTTGTATTCATCCATTACTGATATCATGCTGGTGGGATTCACTTTTTATGACAAGAAATGAATGTGCTGTAAAATGGCAGCACTGACTTCAGATAAACGTTACCTGTCGATTGATGTCATGATCTGCTTACTCTGCACATTTCCGGAGAACATGGTGTGTGCCACTAACCCCTTTAACAAAATGGTATCTGGCACACTGTGCATCAGAAGTGTGTGCATGTGCCACAAACTCCATTTCAGAATGGGCCTTGTCGCACCCGAATATCCAATTTTGCTCCCCTAGCATTTGATCCCTCCTGTTTGTGAATCCTGCTGAGTGCAAATTGGGTGAAAGAATTCCCTACATAATAACATTGATTACAAAAGTATTTCAACAGAAGTTGTGAAAGGCACTGCATAAATGCAAGGTTGTTTCTATTTAAAGCCTTTACAAAACACACTTGGACACAAAGTAAAGCAAGTAATATGAATACAGCACCAACTTTAAATCCAGTTGTATCAACAAGGAGCTCAACTGAAAATCTTACTGCTACTGGAAAAAAAGAGCTACCCTTGCCTTTAAAAACACGCCAGTTTTGTGTTTGGGAAGGTGAGCTTCACTCTTAACCATCTAAAGCTTCACTTTTGACATTTGACCCCAACATTAGCATCTCCTATTAAAAACTGCCCTACTCCAATGCTCCCTCTTTCTGATTATAGACTGGTGTTGCTGAAAGGAATAACTTTCATTTTCCTTTCGACAGCTGACTTCGAGCACCATTGTGATTGGGTCGTGCATCCTTTAGTGGGCCAGCACCTGCGCAGGAGGGCAAGAGTGTGGCCAAGGGTGGACTACATCACCCAGGATACACCCTGTTAAAACAAATGGCTGCACAGAATCAGGCTCTCCCTCTGGCACAATCGGATCTCAAGTGCGGTAATTTTGTCCCAGAGTGGAGGACCCAGTGGATGTTCCAGATTTGGAAGAATCGCTGTAACCATTTGATCGCGTACAAGATATTAAGCAGGCGTTTGAGATGGAGAGGGGCAGTGCTGCTGGTAAAGGCAAAAGCTGCAAGTGGAGCCGGGTGCCATAGGGCATTGGCCTTGGTGATTTGTACCATATATACCCTCTTCTCTTGATTCCCGTGCAAATTCCCTCTGGAAGCTCTTCCAGAGCTCGACGCATCTCCCATTGGATACCCAACATTTATTGTCTGACAGACAAATCTAGAGGTTTGCCATCTACCTGGGGACTCACCACTTTCTTGTCCTCCCACATTCCCCTGAGTGTCAGAGGCCAGGGAAATCAGTCTCTGGCAGCTGCTTTGGTGATTGTACAGTGTTCCACCCAGTTGGATGTGCGCAATCCCACTGAAGTGCCAGCATCTGAGCTGGAGCTAGGTGTGGGCAAAGGTGGGATTGTACACCCTCTGAGGCCCCCTCCTCCTCCTCAGAGATCAATGCCGGAACTCGGGATTGAAGGGCATTCAGGGCGAGGAGTGACCTGATGGAGGAATAAGGCTTGAATGCACATCAACACTGAGGAGGCAGACTGAGTAACAGATCATTTCGTACACAAACTGTGACAAATCTTGAGAGGTAAAAATGTGGAGATCCCCAAACCATGCACCACAACCACTCATGTCTACCAAAGTCCTTCACACAACCCCAAAGTCCAACCCCAGCCTTTCCTCTGCCAGCCAACCTGGCCCCCTGCTGACTTGTCAGTTCAAGTGTGGCCTCCTCCATTGCAGTCGGTACTGCTAGATTGGGCACTTTGCCACCTGTCATTGAACATTTGTGGGCAAAATGCACCCACCTCCTGTGAAGACAAAGGTAGATTAATGGGACCCATACCTGAGGGAACAATCGTTCAGGCGGGTCACCATTATCTCTTGTCTTTCTGCACTACATATTGCGGCTCCCCTCCCCTTCTATGTGACAATCTCAGCTAACAAGCCCCAGCCACCAACATTCTTGCAGGGTGCTGAGATTTCATTTGACTTTATGGGTGTACATGCACCATAATTCAACACCCCTGACAGAATCTCCCAAACCCACCAATGCATAACTCCCCGTAAATATGCACTCACATTGTCAAACAGTATCCTCACTTAATCTTGTGGAGTGCAGAAGGTCAATCACCCTCTTCTGACACTGCAGCCAGATCCCACCCATGACCCCACAGGTGAGGACCACCACTGCCATCCCATCCAGGTTTTTTTAATCAGATCGGGAGGTCTCTTCTTGCCATCTCACTGCAGGAGAATTTCTCGCCGCTCGCTGACAGCCAGGGGGAGGGTACACAGGGAATCATCAATGAACCGTGGGACCGTGTGTGCATGCCTCTTTCACATTGCTGAAGGATGCCGTCCATTATTGAATTTCCATGAAACATTTAAGCTCTCTTCCCTGTACAAAGCCCCTCAGCTGCAATGGGCCTGGAAGAACAACAATATGCCCCTTCAGAACAACTCTCACCAAATATGCTGCTCTCAGGGTCCCATTAGGTCTTCTCCTCCTCCAGTGCACCCCCCCATCTGACCCCATCCCAGCATGATTTAACCATTCTAGCACCCCTTTAAACCTCCCAGCAACAGCATTTTCTGCCCTTGAGCCTGCCCCAGTTGCCATCTCCAAGCCTCCTGCGCGCCTGTCCTTGAGCAATTTTTTCGATGGCCGGCCCTTAATTGGGTGATCGCTGTTAGCCACTGGGAGTGGGTGGGAATGGATGTTATGCCTCTGTCCACTTCCGCCCATGGGATCTGCATAGTGAGCTCAAAGTTCTGACCATCAAGTATTCAAGCCTTCTCCAATGCCTCTAAGCATATATCACCTTCATTGCCCGAATAGACCCCACCTCACATCTTGCTACCTCCTCACTTTCTACATGCCGGTAGCGATTTTTGGTTTCCCTCTTATGTTAAATGACATTTTATTTTCATATTGCCTCTTTGCCAGTCCTACTTTTCTCTGCACTTTCTCTCTAAGCTCATTGAGCCAGATTTTTATGTTTGAGACAAGAATTTGGAGTGGGGAAATTTCCCAACATCATGATCCCACCTCCTAAATGGCAGTGCCGCCTGGTGTGATTTTCATCAGAGGAAGGATGTGCTATGGCACCTGCACGGAGTCTCAATTGATGACAGGAAGAGAGCTGAATGTAGAGATGGGTCTAACCTGTCTCAGGGCTGATAAAATGGCTGCTTCCACCAGCATCTTTCCACTGCAAGAAAGGTTTCAACTGTTTAGCAGGAGGAGCTCTAGGATCTTACGTGTTATTGAGAGCAGGGCGATGGGGCGGTAGCTAAGTGGATCATTGAGTGGTTTCCTGGCTTGGCAATGGCCATTACTTTGGATTGGTGTCAGATGTTTGGAATGATGCCTATGCTTTGGATGTTGCTAAACAGCTTTGCTAGCCACTTACTATTCCTCTTGTGTGTAAGGGCTTGAGAAGTCTGTCTACAATGGGACAATCTTGAGAGACTGCATCAGGGCTGTTTCTACCATCCACTTACCTCACCCACTGGCTGGTTTCTTTGGGTCTATGAGAGGTTGTGAAGCGCTGGCATCAGCATTGATTCTGGGCAACTGGTATGGTTGTTAAAAACAAAAATCTGCGGATGCTGGAAATCCAAAACAAAAACAGAATTACCTGGAAAAACTCAGCAGGTCTGGCAGCATCGGCGGAGAAGAAAAGAGTTGACGTTTCGAGTCCTCGTGACACTTCAACAGAACCTGTTGAAGAGTCACGAGGACTCGAAACGTCAACTCTTTTCTTCTCCGCCGATGCTGCCAGACCTGTTGAGTTTTTCCAGGTAATTCTGTTTTTGTTTTGGTATGATTGTTGTTTGGCTGCTCCAAGGCATCACAGAGTATCCTAGCCTTTCAGCTTGAATGCATTAGCCGTTTTATGAGGAGTCCTTATTCAAGGCACTCAAGGCTTGCTGTTGCCACATCATTTTCCCTATATTCTTCCAGGAGTCTTTCATTTTCTGGGGTCCAGCAGGGGATGAAGGTTTTACTGAAGCTTCAGGGAATAAATTTGGTAGTTGCCAGTCTGAGAAGGTGAGTAAATCAGTTGTAGCTTTTGGGGAGGGGTGGAATCTGCTTCATGGTGGCCTCTATGTATCCACTTTTGTCCTTCCACAGATTCCAGCCTGGGGTTTTGTCTTTCAGTTTATGGATGGTACGTCAAGGCTGATGTAAGTGAGGCTTGGACATTGTTGGGATTGGGGAACGTGCGCAGCACTTGTCGGGAGCACATCAGAGATTGGCTGTTGCTGCGGTGGGTCCTGAAGCAAAGATCAAGTGGGTAGGAATGGTATGTACCAGGCTGCTTTGCATCGTACACAAGTTTTCAGTCATGCATGGAGACCCAGTCTGACATTTGTTCTTCCACAGTATTGTTGTTGAGGCATCCCCGCATGTGATATTGGGTGTAGAAGTCACCAATGTAGATGGTTGGGTGTGCTGAAGGCTATATTGTGATGTTGGGCCACAGGTCATTTGGTGGCTTGTAGACTTTTGGGATGGTCAGCTTACTTATTTTTGATGGACATGGAGTAAAGGTTGTGTGATATGTCTTCTGCGTCTTTGATGAGGTTCTCTTTGATGTAGGTGACTAGGCTGTATGTCTTGTTATCCCTGCTGGCAATGAGTTGTGGACTCAATGGTTGGTGTTATCCACAAGGTGGCTTTCTTGCAGAGTGACGGATGTCCACATTCCTGTCAGAGTTCTATTGTGAGTTGTTCATGATTGTGAGTAGCTATTATGAGTAGCTCACATTCTTGTTGCTGAAGGAAGGGAGAAAGCAACCTTCGTGTGATCCTCCTTTTAAAGCTGTCATGTTATTATAGTGATCTGATATCTTGGGCTTATTTACTGTACAAGACACAAGGCACCAATTGTTCATAAGGAATTTGGTAAACACATTATGGGTTCATTTATTAAGACTAGGCACATGAGAACAGTTATGTATAGGTATAAGGCTTGAAGGCATCACAGCTGTGTGTCTGTGTGCTCTGCTCAAAGCTGGATCACATGACATATTTCCCTTCTAGTGATCTCATGCTGATATCTCTTAAAGGAACATTACAATATCTCCCTTTCGTTTCAAAGATACATTCCTCTCTTCCAGAGAAGTATAATATTTACAATACATGTTCATGTTTAGTTACCATAACAAAAATGCGTGGAACTGATGAATCTTTGAGTCTCTGAAGTGTAGAGATAAACTGTTGGTTTGCCTAGATGGTAACCTTGCCTGGAGGGTTCCTTAATGGCTCACAATGAGCCATGGGATTGTTATGCTTGGGTGTTGTTTCTGGTTGCATTTGTGGTCTTGTCCTAGATGCAGTAGGACTATACAGTGGTCAAGGAGCTGGAATAGATCTGATTTGTCCTCGGTTACACTTCACCATTGCACATTTGGGCGTAATGACTTCACAGATCCTTGGTTTGGAACACATCCTTGTCACCTCGGCTGGTTGCCACGTACTTTCTGTGTGATCTTGGATGCAAACTTGTTGAACCAACTGTAAATTTGTCAACTCTGAACCTGCATTTTTATCACGCACATTGGTCATTTTCTTTTATAGTTTTAAGAGTTGTTCTCTTGTTTCTGAGAGTGTAGGATGGGTTAGAGTAGGTAAGTTGGTACATGTTGGTCTGCCAAACATGAGCTCTGCCAAACATGAGCTCTTCCGGTGATGGAATATTTGCACTTAAAGGTGTTGCTCTCAGATGCAACAATACGGTGTTGCTTGGTTTGTCTAAATTTGTGAATTAAGGGTTTCACCCTGCAAATCATTAATTCAGCTAGGCTGTTAGATCTAGGGTAATAAGGAGAAGAAGTATGACATTTCACTTCTCAAATGTATCCTGAAATGGCTTACCAATAAATAATGAACTGTTATCTGTATTAATCTCTTTAGACACATCAAATAAACTGAAAATAGCATGTGGAGTATGCACAATAGTTATGCTTGGCATTTTGTGCTATTGTCAAATGATGGGTACTTGGTAAAGTAGTCAATAATAATGATGAAGTCATTGTCGTGGACATGAAAGAGGTCAGATGCAATTTTGGGTTTGGACCAAGGATGGGTAGGAAATTCATGTGGAATCAATGGTGCTTTGTGCTGACTTGGCATATGTTCTTGACATGCCTTGCACTTCTTGACAATGACTTCATTAGCATTATTCATACCCAGCCAATAGACTGCTTCTCTTGTAAGTCTTCCCATCCAATCTATGCCTATGAGTGAGCGATGAGGTTGTTGAAGAATATCAGGTTGCAAAGATTCCAGCATGATGACCTGCCTGCCTTTAAAAATAACTCCCTGGGAGATGCCTGGCTCGCCCCAATAAGGCCAAAATGGTCTCACATCTTCATAAAGATGCTGAATTGAATCAGGCCATCCTTCAGTGATGGTTTTCCACAGTTTCTGTAGTGTAGAATTTTTCGCTGTTTCTTCTTGTAGTTGTTGGCAATTTTGTTGTGCAAAATGTACCAGATCAATTTGGAGAACAGCTTCAAGTTCGATGTCAATGAAGTCAACTTGTAGATCTAAAGATGTATCTTATTTTTTCATTGGGTTAGGCATCTGTTAAGAGTATCCGATGTGATCATCAAGTTACCTGGCTTGTACCTAATCTGACAGTCGTAAACTTGAATTTTTATCAAGAGACATTGCAATCTTGGCGGTGCACTGCTCAATGGTTTTCACTAAATCACCTCCAATGGCTTGTGGTCAGCCTCCACCACAATTCTTTTGCCAAATAGATAGATATGAAAACGCATGATTCCAATCACTAAAGCTAATGTTTCTGTCTCAGTGTTGGAATAGTTGGATTTTGGTTTTGAGAGATTTTGAAGCAAATGCAATCAGTTTGCCTTTTAGTAGTATGCATGCTCCCAGACCTTTCTGTGAGGCATCCATATCCAGGGTAGTTGTCTCCCTTGGATCATAGAATTCGTAAAGTTGCAATGTCCATGCTTCAGTGCCACAGGAAAGGCACATCCTTTCTCAACAATTCCTTTAGCAATGAAGACTTTTGAGTGAAATTGGGAATGTATGATGACAAGAAATCAAGGAGACCTAGACATCTCCAAAGATCATCCTTATCTTGAGAGGTTGGCATGGCCTTAATATCCTCTGTTTTATTTAGATCAGGACATATGCCAGCACTGGAATATATAGGACTGAAGAAATTGATCTGCTGCTCGGTGATGGTGCATTTCAGACTTTTGAACACCGATCCCTCATTAGGTGCCACTTGCATCAATAAGTGCAGGTTATGATCAACTTCTTGCTTTGTTTTTCCCACAACAACTATGTTATCTGCAATGCAAATGCATCCTTGTACAGTGTACGTAATGCAGCCCATGTGAGTTTGAAAGAGATCCTGGCTAACAGGTAACTCTAAAGGAAGTCATTGAAAACAGTATTGTCCAAGAGGGACAATGTAGTAAATGTAGTAAGCTTCTTGGGACTTCTCCGCGAGATGTACTGACCAGTAGCCATGCTTGGCATCAAGCTTTGAGAAAAATTTTGCACATTCATATCTTGGATTTAGGTCTTCTAATGTGGGCATTTTGTGAGGACAATGCTTCAAAGCTGTGTTTAAACCTCGTGCATCACGGCATACTCTCAATGATCCATCCTTCTTTATGACACACGTGATTGAGCTGCAACAATCTGTGTGCTCTTGTACTCTTCTAATTATGCCAACTTTCGCCATTTTTCTCAGTTCAACCTTCAATTTGTCTTGTACGTGAATGCTGCCACTTTCGTGGTGGGTCAGTTGACAGACCTGCATTCTCATGCAAATTTAATGTTGCAGCTCTTTGAAAATGCCATTTTTTTCAAAACATTCTGGATATTTTGATGTTAAGTCGTGAACTGAGGTGATAGGAGTAGTTTCTGAGGTTGATCTGCCTTGTGATGTCTGACTGATTCCATGGATTGTTACTGGTGTGAGGTCGCGACATGCTGGTAGACCTGCAATCATTGGGGCTTTATTTTCCACAATGTAGAACATCTGTGACACTCAGGAGGATTGATTATAGTTGCACTCCAGGACTATGGATCCTGCACATGGAATTAGCGAACCATATATGCTGTGTGTTTTACTCTAGTAGGCTTCGCTATTGCCTTCCAAATCTGTGGCTGTGTCTTTTAGAGTTTGCAGGGAAAGTATGTTGGCAGGTGCCCCCATTTCAATCTTGGCTGATAATGAATAGTTTCCAACTTTCTAAGGGGAGATCATTCAAATCTTGGCAAACGCTTTAGACACTGAGATGGCATCTATGTTTTCCATGAGATTGACAGTGTGACACGTGTTTACCACTTATCATCTCATTATGTACATTATCATCATTTTCTAGTTTGTCAATTACCTCATGTATATGTTTCTGTTGGGAGATGGGATATAATTCTGATTGCTTGAAGGTACCCTTTGTGTACCATCTGTTTGGATCAGTGCATGGCTCTTTGTAGCTGCATTAGCCTTTGCTCTAGTGCACTGCCACTGCCAATGGCCCTTTCTGCCACATGCATTGCAGAATTTATGTAGAACTGGGCATTTCCTTGGTGCATGCAGAAGACCACACATTCCATATATCTTGCTAGGTTGGTTGTTCTTGTGAGTGCATAATGATTGGGTTGTACTTAGGACTTGTAATCTTTGTCGCCCTGCGAGGATCATTTCGTACTGACTTCCATTCTTGAGTAGCTCTTCGATGCTATACATTTTGGGTTTGTCTAGCAGCTCTTTCAGGAATGCTTCCAGGGGAGTGGATGTAACCACCAACTCAACAATTTTGTCTGTTAGCCCTGCATTTGAAAAATCACAGTATGTACCCCTTTCTCTGCATCTGCTGATGAACTGGTCTGCGGATTCCGTAAACTATTGTTGAAATGACATGAATACTAGTTGATGAAAACTAAAGTTTAATTTGATTTTGAACCGGTCTTCCAATGTAGTGCAAATCTTTTGCGAATCCTTTAACTCTTCTTCCGTTAATCCCGACATGTTCAGTCTGGATGGACCTTCATTCCCAATTGCTAGGTGAATTTTTATGGCTTGCTTGTCTGTTCAGACACACCTAGCTCAAGAAATCATAGCTCTGTACGCTGTTTAAGTATTTTGAATTCTGATAGGTCAGCTGCATCCCAGTTCAAACGGAGGAATTTTGTGGGCATTCTGGCAATACTCCTTTGACCTTCCTTCTTCTGCAACACCTGGGATGTGTGTCTCTGTAGCCACTTTCACGCACTTTTCCAAAGCTTTGCCAATGAATACAAGTTTTGGTGGGAACACACCACAGAGGAATGGTGTATTTGCTTTTTATTCAATTTATTGTTCAGAAACTTCCACAGCCACCCATCACATTCTCTGGCCCAATTTTTATGATTGCTTATTTTTGTTTCACTCGCCCTTGATCGCTATTGATCTGACTCACACAGAGGTCACTTGTTTTTCCCGACAGAGCTAACCCAGCGCTGGTTCTCTCGCCGTGCAGTCCCACTCACAGAAACAACAGGCTATGTGCTGCAACCTCACCAGAAGGAATCCATCTGCTTACCAGCTCTTTATTTGGGCACTAGCTTGGCACTGTAACTCCAAAGATTTTCTTTGCAGTCAGCATGAAGCGTTTTCAACTCTCTCCTATGCTGCAACATCGCTGCAGTCTGACCAAAATATCCAGGGCTTCCTCCTGCCATGTAGCACAATCCAAGCTCATTCACCATGTCGTACCTGTATTTAATTTTGCTGCTGCTAATCACCATGTCATGTTATTACAATGATACCTTGGGCTTATTTACTGCATAAAACACAAGGCACTAATCGCTCATAAGGGATTTGGTAAACACATTGCGGGTTCATTTATTAAGACTAGGCACATGAGAACAGCTATACCGTGGTCTAAAGCTTGAAGACACCAGAGCTGTGTATGTGTGCTCTGCTCAAAGCAAAAGTGAAACTAAGGCTGGATCACATGACTACATGTCATGTTGACATCCCTTAAAGGCATATTACCACAAAGACAAGCTTTCTAACTTGAAAACCTGTAAACTAATGCTGTCAATAAGGTGCCCAGACCCCAACCGCCAGGCTTCCGGTCCAAGCTACAGACACCTACCAGAAAATGGAATGTCTAAGGGACAACAAAGTTAAGCAGGTGGAATAAAACCAGAAAATGCTGGAAATGCTCAGCAGGTCAGGCAGTATCTGTGGAGAGAGAAACAGAGTTACCCTTTCAGGTTGATGACCCTTCACCAGAACAGTTCTGATAAAGGGTCATTGAACTGAAAAGTTTACTCTGTTTCTCTCTCCACAGATGCTACCTGACCTGCTGAGCATTTCCAGTATTTTATGTTTTTATTTGAGGCTTTCAGTGTTCACAATATCTTGTTTTTCATTTAGAGTCGAAGGCACTGGGTGAGGAGTACTACATAACTGTGCAGGAAGAGGCATCAGAAGCAAAGACATCTGTGGACAGTCCCCCTCGGAAGGGAAAGGGCAGTTTCAGTGAAACTCCACGAGGCAGTGAGGTAGAGCCTCTGGAGACAGTGTTTGAGGCTCATTACTTAGACCTGCAGCAGCAGATGTTGGCCATCTGTTGGAGTTCCCTGAGGCATTGAGAGCTCACACACTGTAAATGAAGGAGTCCCTTATGTAGATGAGCTCAGCCATATGTCAGGTCTTCATATGCATGAGCTCCACCCATGAGTGAATGATCAAACACCTGGAGAGCAACAAGCAGCCTCACCTGGGCTGCATGCAGGAGCAGCATGATGTCCTGCACAGGGTGCATGGTTCTCTCCACATTGTGGACCAGTTTGTTTGGAGCCTGAGTGCTGAAGTCTATGGAATCCCGAGGAGCTAACAACCCTAAACAGCACACTCACATAGAGGGCGCAACAGTAGTAGAGGATGCCAGCTGTGCCTCATCAGCAGACCCCTTCAAGCCAGCAGGAGAGTACATCAAGGGCTGAAGACATTCCAGAGGAGGATGAGTGTTACATGCAGAATGAAGGAACCTCATCATGCTTAGCCTCTGCACCAGAGGGAGCTCCTGTATTGTAAGTCCCAGTGATGATGGCTGCCCCTTCAGAGATTCAGGCTGCACAGTTACAGGAAGGTCCCCAACAGGTCCCTGCATGAAAAGGCCAGCTGTCACAGTCCTCACAGCTGCATAGCCAGAGTTGTGAGCAGGCTGCCTCCAACTCCTCCGAGGCAACAAGGCTAAGCACTGCATAGGAATGTCCGCATTTGCAGGTACCATGTTGTCTCGAACACTGAATGAGTCACTGCGGTGTGTTATATATGTAAATGTTGAAGCAAATTGCCTGACTCACTGCTGTATTGAAGTCATTGGCTTTTGCAATTGTCTGCATGCTATTCACCTATCTATATTAAAGCATATTTTTACAATATAAACAGAAATCAATAGGTTCTGACCTGTGCCAGTGGAGACTGCAGCCAGTAGATGATCCATATGTGCTGGATGTATTGGGAAGGATGTTGGCTTGGTTGTCAATGTGAAGGTTCAGGCTTTATCCAGGGCCAGGCTTGTGTTCCATCATCAGCCTCTCAAGGTGCCCTCAGCTGAACTGCTGCAGGATCAGTAGGTCCCTAGCAACAATGTCAGCCTGCCTGGATCCCTCTCCACATTTCCCAGCCCATCCTACACCATGTCTCTGTCGTCCAACCTGCGATCTGACTCCTCTGTCTGTAAGTACCCTGGCCCTTCTTCTTCATCTCCTCCACTTCTGAGGTTATGGGGCCTTCCTTGTGCTCTGCCTCCTTAAGTGCCATACCCCACCTGCTGAGCCATGTTGTGCAGCATGCAGCACATGGTGACCATTCAGGAGACTCTAGCAGGTGAGTATTTGCAGTGCTTCACCAGAGCAGTCAAAACATCAAAATCTCATTCTGAGCAGACTTACATTGTATGGACCCTGGGACTCAGTGTGAGGATCTCTCAGTGGGGTTAGAAGCTACTTCCTCAAATGTAGCCCTTGTCCCTCAGAATCCACCCACATACTGGGGAGCGGGCTAGAAGAGCTGAGACAGCCTTGAATCATGGCAGCTTCTGGAAAATATGGACAGACATGCTAGAAGTTCTTCCTATGGTCACAGACCACCTGGGCATTGATAGAAATGGTAAGGAACATGTCTGGTCTTCCTTGTGGGTGCATTCATGGCCACATGGATGCAGTATATAATAAAAGCAAAATGCTGTGGATGCTAAAGCTCTGAAATAAAAACAGAAAGTGTTGCATAACCTCAGAAGGTCTGACAGCATCTGTAGAGAGTGAAGCAGAGTTAAAGTTTCAAGTCCAATACAATTCTTTTTCAGGCAGACTATGATGCCCTGGACAATGGGAAGCTGCCTATTGATGTGGAACTCATTGCCCACTGTGTTTGTGAGGTTATATCTATTGGGAAGTTGATGAAGTCAGTGACCCTTGTGAAGAGGGCATCTGTAAGGGCATGGAAGCAGTGATGAGCAGCCATCTGAAATAGCCCGCAGAGGTCAACTGCAAGCCCTGAAATGAACCCAAGGCAAAGAAGTTCAGGGTCATGCTTGCCTTCAGTGCTACCAGCAGAGCCTGTTGATAGGTGGTTCTAGGGGATAATTCATCATAAGGAGGGTGCAGATGTGAGTCACTGGACAGCCAAAATCTCCTCCTACATTGGCCCTCAGGAATCTTCAGGTAGGTGAGCCTTTTGCACTGCTCTGGTGCTCAGAACATTCTTAGCTCCTTCCCCTCCTCACCTGCTGAGTTTGTGCCTGTTGCTGCCTGGGGACCTTTCCTCATAGCATTTCCTTATAAGGCTGTTGCTGCAGCTGCACTCTGAATGACCTTCAGGTGTGAGGAAGCTGCACCCATGTCTAGTGGTAGAGCTTGGAGTAGAGATTTATCAAGCCTGGCTGAATGGACTGATACCCCACAGGTGACCGATTTTTTGCCCAGGACTTGATTTTTCAAGTTGCACACAATTGACCCCTTCCCTCTCACTTGTGAAAATCCAGGGCCTTCCCTGAGACTTTTCTGGTCAAAGTACAGCAGGAATACCCTTAGTTGCACACTTTTCAGAACTCACCTGCATTACTGAGGGGTCTCTCACTATGTTCCCAACTGCACTAAGCTGGCATGTTTTACAGAACCTCCTGAAGCCCACACGACACCCTGAAAATTGCCAAGTGACAGCCCTCATAACCACGTGCCTGAGTTCCCTCACTGTGCCTGTAAGCTCCAAACACGCCCCCTTTCCCACCAGTGAAAATGGCTGATGTCAGAAATGGGGGCAGGAATTCTGAAACCAGGTTGAACCCGTCATTTTTAAAGCCTGCCCGCCTCACTTCAGCTCTGTGCTGGGGTGGGAAAATCAGCCCATTGTATTTGGCCTGATTCTCGCTTGAAGAATTCACCCAACATTCATCCGATGTTCTCCTTTTGTGATTCGTCATATTCTATACCTGCCTCATCATCCAAGCAGCAATGCATTTAGTGCCAATGCCCTTCCCTCTTGTTGAAATGCACCTAGCCCATACCTGAAACACTTTTAGCTTCTGCAACATTACATTTTCTCTGCTACTTGGTAGATATTTTATGAAAAAAGTGCTATTTGATAGGGAGGTTGAAATTTCATAGAACTATTAAATAGGAGAATTTTTTTTAGGCCCAGATGTTCAGTAGTCAGCTTATGGGTTCCAAGTATAATTGTTAAAGTCAGGAAATTGACTCATATAAGAAAAAGCTACATGTGAGATGATAGGGTTGGGACTTTGAAAGAATGGTATAAATAAGTTGAAGGTCTTTGTCATCTGAATGTTTCCTGTAATTTATGGTAAATCATAGTTTGGATGGGATGGAGAAACTTCATACTTTAATTTATATGTAACATTAATTCCTCAAAATATTTAGATTCACATCCTCTGAACTATAATTTCCATTAATGAACAGTGAGTTATCAAATATATAATAATGAAGCTTTTGGAAACAAGAAGAGACTATTCACTATTGTTCATCAAGCCCATTACTCTTTAATAAATCTCAGTTACAATAGCCTAAAAATGGCTTGAAGGCACATTGCAATATAACAGTGGCAATAGAATGAAAGGGGGTAGAAATTATCTTGTTTGGTTCATTCCACAACTCCTGAGCACCAGGCAGAAAATTGCTGCAAGGCTTTTCAGGCACATACTATGAAGATTATTCAACATGTAAGTCTCCTTATTACTTTTGAAATATGCAATACTCCTGTATTCACATGGCCCTTTCATCTCGTTCCTATTATATGAGTAGTAGACTTCAGCTAGGTTCTTATAGAAAAGAATCGTGGAATCATACAGCATGGAAGGAGCTCACCTGTCCATTCTGTACGTGTTGACTCTTTAAAAGAGCTACATAATTAGTCCCACTGCCCTGCTCTTTCTCCACAGCCCTGCATATTTGTTCCTTTTCAGGCATATATCTTACTTTTGTAAGGTTACTAGTGAATCTACTCCCATCACTATTTCACACAATGCATTTCAGATCATAGCAATTTGCTGCATAAAAATTCTTCCCATCTTCCCCTTGGTTCTTTTGCCAATTATCTCAAATCTTTGGTTACTGACCTTCCTGCCAGTGGAACAGTTTCTCCCTAACCACTATATCAAGTCTCATCATCATTTTGAACACCACTATCATTCCCTGATCAAAGTAAAACAGCTCCAGCTTCTCTTGTCTCTCCACCTAACTCCTATTCCTGATGCTGATAAATCTTGTCTTGAACCAATGGTATTCACTAGAAACAGAGTGAAGGTCAATGGGGACACTGGAAAATTTTAATTGAGCTGCAAGTAGAATTTGAAAAATACTTATAGATTCATTACCATTTATCTATTCAAAAAGTATCTTGGTATGTAAAACCCAAACATGATTATGAAAGATAAATACCTTAGTAAATGCAGACAGTACGCCAAATATACAGCTGCAATGCGTTTATTAACTTACTAACTCTTAATAACTTACTAGCTCTTTCAACTTGCCTCCCATCCTACCCCTCCTGCTCCCTGCCTATCCAGCTCGCCATCTCCATTTCACTCGCCACCTCTCCCGCTCAACGCCTCTCTTCCGTTCACCACCTCCTTCCTGCTCACCTCTTCCCTCACCAACCCTCCTGCTCGCCACCTCCATCCCTCTTCCCTGTCTCTCTCCCACTCACCCTGCCTCTCCCGCTTGACATCTCCCTCCCTCTCACCAGGCGGAATGTTACCCTGGAGGGATTTTATAACTCCACCGAAGTCACTGGATGTTTGTATATTGTGCTTCATTTCACGGCCCAGCTGCCACAACAGAGCCGTAAAATTCAGCCCTAAAACCTCTCTCCTGCTCACCACTTCCCTTCCGATTACCCCAACCCTCCCGTTCAACCCGTCCTTCCTGCTCACCCGGTCCCTCCTGCTCACTCCACCCCTCCTGCTCACCACCTCCCTCCCATCCACTCACCCAACCCCTCCTGCTCACCGCCTCCCTCCCACCCACTTACCCCATCCCTCCTGCTCACTGCCTCCCTCCCGTTCACCAATATAATTGTCTTGTGTATAATTTATCATAAGGGATCTCCTGCTGTATTGTTGCTTGTGTAGCTCTCAAGTACCCGCTGCAATGCGCTACATACTTTTTATAAATTGCTATGAACGCATTGACTATTTTTCTGGTAGCCACAGAGCAAAACGTTTGTAAAATAAAATCTTTCATGTTGATGGCAAAGCTTCACTTCAGGGACAAATCGCCTTTTTTCCCTTTATAGACACACATCTGATGCATGTTGCTAAATGACTGCTACGCTGACTCTAATCTAACCTTATCTTTCCCATAGTGGATAGTCTTCTTAGAAAAGGAAAGATGCCTTTTTCCGGACAATTCTGCAACCAATCGCAATTAGAAAAGCTTGACAAGCCCCTGGGACTTGTTCTGAAGACTTAAGAAACACATCACATTGAATATTACATAACATATGGACTAAATTTAGGAGGTGATGAGACTCCTTTTACTTATTGGTTAGCTGTCCTAGATCTACATACTGAATTAAAACACACTAAGGTGGGAAGTGATGGAGTAGTGGTATTGTGGCTGGACTCATGATCCAGAAACCCAGGGTAATGCTTTGGGGATCGGGGTTTGAATCCCACCGTAGCAGATGGTGGAATTTAAATTCAATAAAAACCTGAAATTAAAAGTCTAACAATGACCGTGGAATCATTGTCGATTGTTGTAAAAACCCATCTGGTTCACCAATGCCCTTTAGGGAAGGAAATCTGTCATCCTTACCTGGTCTGGCTTACATGTGACATGTGCACTGGAAATGACAATGGTAATTTCAGACCTGTTGCCCCTGCAAAGTCCTCTTGGAGGCTAGTGTGAAAATTGGGAGAGCTGTCTCACAGGTTAGTCAAGCCACAGCCTGACATAGTCATCCTCATGGAATCATACCTTACAGATAATGTCCCAGGCACCACCATCACCATCCCTGGGTGGTGATCTCATCCGGCATCTATCTATCTCGGGAGATGATGGACTGTACCTGGGTTGTATGTGACTTTTGGATTGGATATCTTCTGTTGTGGCTGTAGAGGCTGATTGCAATGTGTCATTTAATAGAATGGAGAATGAAGGAAGGATATCACAGGACAAAACTTACAGTGGGGTTTTGGTGAGGGGGACTGGTGCTAGCAAATTGAAATTTTAAAGGAGAAGCAACTGAATTACTTAAAAGAGGAGAAAGTGTCAGAGGGATATGGGAGAGCTCAAGATGTGACTTGCTTACAAAGGTTACACCACTACAGCAGTTTGAATGAGGCATGTGGCCGAACATTTGGCCAGGTGAGTAAGCTCCAGGGGCAAGTTTTCATCATGCAGGTACCAAGTTCCGTTCAAAGGCAGGATGCCAATGCAGTCGCCCACAATAAGATTGTGGATGGCAAGGGCCTTGTTCCCAAGTGAATGAACAGCCTGTAGCAAAATGCGGACAGGTATAACCTCAAAGAGGTATATGTAATCCATACCTTTCCAAGTCTACCTTCACAGATACCTTCAACTTTACACTGAAAATGATGAACTTCCCTTTTATGGCTAGGGGTATCCTTAAAGAGCTGCAAGCTCTCCCAGTTTTCTGACTTCCAGCCAACCAAAATACAGACCTGACTTTCCTACACACTATTTCTATGTGCAGAGATCATGGCCCGGAAATTTTCTGTGCTTAACAGAGCTGCAAGTGCTGTTACAGAGGTTTCCTACTGCCTTAATGGAATGCCTTATGCCACCAGTATCTTCCTTATTGGCACCATTAAATACCTATCCTGATGTCATACAGCCTAATCCACTGATGTATCCCTGATTTGGCAACATTGGTCTGGGCAAGAAATTTGCAGATCATTCTGCAAACAACAAGCACTTTGCTGCAAGATGGGTCCTGCACTACCATGCACCCAAATTGCAGGTAAGGTGATTTCAAAGAACTTTTGAAATTGCAACTGTCTGAAAGTCCTCTGGAGTGTTTTTGGAGGTGTTATGGTCAGTGCCTGAATTTGCCAGAGAGTGCTGCTGCAGCATCTCTAGGTGGGAGGTGGACAGATAAGTAGATGACCTTTCCACACAAAAAGCTGAAACGGGTAGGGTGGTGCCTCTAGTGATGGTGCCCTTGGGTCTGCAGCATTAACAGGGAGATGGAGCAGATGTGGAGAGAGCAAATTCTGCACCATTCCCTCTGTCAAGATGGGGCTGGACTCCTCTGTGATCCTTGACACTGACAGAAGGCTCTCTGGAAGGCCAACCAACAACCCCAACATCTGGGTGTCCAACTTCATCAGCTTTCTCCTGTGTGCCACCCCATCAAAGCCCTCATCTGAATCATTTTTGCGTTATTTGTTTCAATTACCTCACCTTCCGGGGAGTTGAATCATCCTTTCCCCCCAAGTCTGGCTGCAGTCCAATGTTGCCCAGTGACTTACTATTTGCAGATCCCAACTATAAATGACAATCTAAGTTATGTACAGTGCCAATATCTGAGAAATTGGCTGCGAGTGTCTGATCAAGAGATGGTGCTTCTTCATCAGTGTTATGCTGTTTCCTCTCTCCTCCTAGCTGTGCTGTGGTTGGGCAAGTGGCAGTTGTTGGGTGTCTGAAAGCAGCAAATCTGAAAGGGAAGGTTAATGTGAGAGAAGGGGCTCGGTGAGAAACTAGAGATCCAAGGTCACACCATCAGCAGCTTGCCCATCATGCCAGGATGAGGAAATACTGGGAGTTGAGAAGGGACGCCACCACCCTCATGTCCACAGCGTTGCTAGATGCCACAGGCTCAGTCACAGCTGGCCCCATGATACAGAGCACCATCTTCTCCATAGGGCTCAGGAGATGCAGACATTTTTGTCACCTAGCAGTTTTGGTCTGCCCCTTCTATTGTGTCCCTCCTTGTACTGTAGGAGTCATAGAGTCATAGAGGTCTACAGCACATAAAAAGGTCCTTTGGCCCATCGAGTCTGCACTGGTCAAACAAGTACCTAACTATTCTAATCCCATTTTTTCAGCACTAGGCCCATAGCTTTGTATGCCATGGCATCGCAAGTGCACAGCCAAATACTTCTTAAATATTATGAGCGTTTCTGCCTCTATCACCCTTTCAGGCTGTGAGTTCCAGATTCCCACCACCCTCTGGGTGAAAAAAATTCTTCCTCACATCCCCTCTAAACCTACTGCCCCTTACCTTAAATCTATGCCCCCTGGTTATTAATCCCTCCACCAAGGGCAAAAGTTCCTTCCTGTCTACTCAATCTATGCCCCTCATAGTTTTACACACCTCAATCATGTCACCCACTCAATCTCCTCTGCTCCAGGGAAAACAACCGCTGTCTATCCAATCTCTCCTCATAAATAAAACTCTCCAGCCCAAGAAACATCCTGGTAAATCTCCTCTGCACTCTCTCTAGTGCAATCACATCCTTTCTATAATGCGGATTCCAGAACTGCACGCAATACTCATTTTATACAGTTCCAACATAACCTCCCTGCTCTTATATTCTATGCCTTGGCTAATAAAGGCAAAGTACCCCATATGCCTTCTTAATCACCTTATCTACCTGGCTCATTGCCTTAAGGGACATGCACACCAAGCTCCCTCTGATCCTTGGTATTTCCCAGGGTCCTACCATTCATTGTATATTCCTGTGTCTTGTTTGTCCTGCCCAAGTGCATCACCTCACACTTATCTGGATTAAATTCCATTTGCCTCTGAGTAGCCCATCTTACCAGCCCGTCTTTATCCTCCTGTAATCTAAGGCTATCCTCCTCACTGTTTACTACCCACCCAATTTTTGTGTCATAGAAATATCAAAAATATTGTTTCATGGAATTTGGTCAGATTTTATTAATCAAATTTAAATCTACCATAGTGGGATTTAAACCCTTGTCTCCAGGCCATGTGTCTGGGCCCCTGGATTACTAGTCCTTTGGCATTACCAGTACACCACCATCTCAGCGCAAAATGTTAGTGATTGTGTAGTGCCATGTTTGGGTGATGTTCCTGCCATAGCTGAATAGTTGGATGAATATGGAGGTGGTGAGAGATGAATGTAAAGCTGGCAGCATCGGTAAGTGTGTGAGGGTTGAGGTGGAGTATCTATCTGGATGTTTTGGCATGAGTCCTGATTTCCAGGGAGTGGTGATGATGAGGGTGTGGTGCATTTATTACCATGAAAGATCAGTAAAGTGGTGGGTAGGAGATGTCATGTGAATACGCATTTACTGACCTGACTATTCACCTGAGGTCATTAGACGTCTGTGGCATTGCAGCCAGGCTCTTGGGTTCAGAATTCAGGAGCTGACCTCCCCATTTGCTCACAATGTCATCTCAGAGTAGTTCTTGAGCATCTCCTGGGCCAACACAGAACCATGCCATCTCTCCTCTTGCCCAGCTCCATCCATGAATGCCACCAGTGTCAGATCCTCACCTGGAACGGTCTCTCTCTCTCTGTCTTGGGTTTCATTTTGCCATTATTTAAATTGCACTCATAGTCTTCAATGCAGCTACCTTTTCAAGGGAAGTCCTTGCCTATAATAAGAACAGACAGGCTGCAACACATGGCTTGTGAACACCACTACCGGGCTCCCCTGCTGAGCACAAAGACAGCAGGCAGCACTGAATGCAGCAGAACTGCAGAGCTTAGATCTGATCCCACAACCAACGGATCAGATCTAAATAAAAACAAAAAAACTGTGGATGCTGGAAATCCAAAACAAAAACAAAAACAGAATTACCTGGAAAAACTCAGCAGGTCTGGCAGCATCGGCGGAGAAGAAAAGAGTTGACATTTCGAGTCCTCATGACCCTTCGACACTCAAGTTCTGTCGAAGGGTCATGAGGACTCAAAACGTCAACTCTTTTCTTCTCCGCCGATGCTGCCAGACCTGCTGAGTTTTTCCAGGTAATTCTGTTTTCGGATCAGATCTAAACACTGCAACCCTGCCACATCCATTCGTGAATGATGGTGGACAATTAAACAACTAACCGGTGCTTCACAAATATCCCCATCCTCAATTGTGGGAGAACCCAGCACATCAGTGCAAAAGACAAGGCTGAAGCATTTGCAACAATCTTCTACCAAAAGTGCCAAGTGGATGATCCATCTCAGATTCCTCCTAAGGTTCCCAGCATCACAGATGCCAGTTTTCAGCTAAGTCGATTTGTTCCACATGATATCAAGAAATGGGATACTGCAAAGGTTATGGGCCCTGACAACATTCCAGCAATAGTACTGAGGACTTGTACTCCAGAACTAGCCATACCCCAAGCCAAGCTGCTCCAGTCCAGCTAAAACACAAGCTTCTTAACCTGGAAAATTACTCAGGTATGTCCTGACCACAAAAAGCAGGAAAAATCCAACCCAGCCAATTACTTCCCCATCAGTAATACTGTTGACCATGAGCATTGATGGAAGGGGTCACCAACAGTGCTATCAAAGTGGCACTTACTCAGAAACAACCTGCTCAATGATGCTCAATTTGGGATCTTCCAGGGACTCTCAGCCCCTCACCTCATTACAGCCTTAGTTCAAACATAGACAAAACTATGAACTCAAGAGGTGAGGTGAGAGGGACTGCCCTTGACAGCAAGGCCACATTTGACTGAGTGTGGTATCAAGGAGCCCTAGTAAAACTGGGGTCAATGGGAATTGGGTGAAATCTCATCTCAGCTCCAGGATATCACTGCAGGAGTTCCTCAGAGTAGTCTATTAGCCCCAACCATCTTCAGCTGCTTCATCAATGACCCTCCCTCCACCATAAGGTCAGAAGTGGGGATATTTGCTGATGGTTGCACAATGTTCAGCACCATTCACAACTCCTCAGATACTGAAGCAGTCCATGTCCAAATTCTTGATTGGCACTCTATCCACCATCTCCAACATCCACTCACTCCACTACCGACTCACAGTGGCAGCAGTTTGTACCATTTACAAGATGTGTTGTGTTTGTACCACCTATGGCAAGACTTTGAAGTATAAATCAGCATGAGAAGGGTAGAGAGAGTGGTGAGACTTTGGAGTACAGGAGCAGAGGAGCATAAGCACAGCGTGAGAAGCAGCGAGAGTTCGAGAGCAGAGGTGAGTGAAGGAGTTCAGTGAGGAGGAAGGAGGTGCTCCTTTCCTTTTTTACCTTTCCTCAGAAAGAAGAGCAGTGGCCTTGGTAAGTAGGACCTGATGAGTAAATTAGAAAAGTGCAATATTTTTAAACAAGTAGCTACACTTGGATTTAAGTGAGCAATGCCGGGATTTTAGGGCCAATGTAATAACGTAACATAAATAATCTGAAGTAGAATAAAGTTAACGTAAGAAAAGTAGAGTTAAGACATGGCAGGGCAGCTCAGTCAAGTGGAATGTGTGTCTTGTAATATGTGCAAAGTCATGGACACTACCCATATCCTAGACAACCACATGTGCTGCAAGTGCTGCCAGCTGCAGAAAGTTGTATGTGAATGCACAGAGTTTAGTAAATAAGATTGGGAAGTTACAGGCGCAGATTGACATGTGGAATTATGATGGTGTGGCGATAACAGAGACCTGGCTCAAGGAAGGGCAGAACTGGGTGTTAAATATTCCTGGGGACAAGGTGTTCAGAAAAGATAGGAAAGGAAGGAAAGGAGGAGGGGTAGCGGTATTGGTCAAGGAGAGCGTTGCAGTGCTGGAGAAGGGGGATGTCCTAGAGAGTTCGAGGACAAAATCAATCTGGCTAGAGCTAAGGGACAAGAAGTGTGCAATTACATTGCTCGGTGCAGTCTATAGGCCGCCAGCTAGTGGGAAGGATGTAGGAGAACAAATCTGCAGGGAAATTGCAGAGAGATGCATTATAGGGTAGTTCTAATCCAGGATTTTAATTACCCAAATGTAGACTGAGTCAGTGGTAGTGTAAAGGGCGGAGGGGAGCAAAAGTTCCTAGATTGTGTTCAGCAAAGTTTTCGGCAGCCGTTTGTGCCCAATCCAACAAGAAAACGATGCACTGTTGGACCTGGACCAAGTAGATCAAGTGTCAGTGGGAGAACATTTAGCAGACAGTGATCATTGTATCATACATTTCAGGATGATGATAGAAAAGGGCAATAGGCAATCCAGAGTGATCCAGGCTGACCACCACCTTCTCAAGGACAATTCAGAGTGGGCAATAAAAATGCAAGCCTAGTCTGCTACATCCACATCCCATAAAAGAATTTTTTAAAAAGTCAGCAGCACTGGCCACACTTAGCCAGATGCTACAACCATTCAGATGAGATAGGTGCACCCAATTTGCATGCTCTCCACAGCAAACTGAATAGGTATGGGCATGTCCTGAATGGCAACACCCCCCAACACCTGAGAATTGGAGCAAACCAATTTCTAATCCCATATTGAAATTGATCCTGAGATTTCTTCCAAGATTCAACCAGGCCAATCTTCCCCTCTGACAAAAGACTTGAAGTGTTAACTCCGTTTTTCTCTCTCTATGTATGCTGCCAGACCTGCTGAGTATTTCCAGCATTTGCTGCTGATATTCACTGATGTGGGTATGCGTTTGCCCTCACCATAGAAAGCAATGCCCTGATTTACTGGTCTCCCAAAATCAGGGTTAATATGAGGGGAACTGAGAGGGATTTACAAAGTTTCTGTTGTAGAAAACAATCTGCCTCTTAAGGCAAAATTACCTTATCCTGAAAATATCAATAGTCCTTATGGCATGATGTAAGAATGCCATTTTTACATGCATAACTGTGAGGTTGAAGTGGCTATTAGCCTGAAGTTAATTTCTGGCCAATTATCTACTGCTCAAAAAGTGAAATGGAAATCATTTTAGGAAAATTGCTATCTACAAACATGTGGAAACACATTAATCCACTTCAAAATGAATACGTTCACCTAAAAGGCAGCTGAGGAAGCAGTCATCTGTCTCAAGGCCCTTGGGAAAGTACAACTGGGACAGAGTTAGTGCGTCAGGATAAGATCTAGAAACATTAATAAAGATGAATGTGATGAGCTGTGCATCAACAATTTGCAAAATGCACCACTTTCTGATTGTTGAATAGACCTACATTTTTGAGATTTGTAAATATGTCAACATACTGTTTATCCGGAGGATTCTGGGGAAGCCTTAAATGGCATGACTATATAACAGGGATTTATTTTGAACTGGGCAAACAGGTGTAATAACCTGCCATTGTGAGTAAAAGCTGCTGTTACTGGTGTTTTGCAACATTATACTATTGAATAAGATTTCCCATATTGTGTCTGGCACCTGAAGGCTATCAGAAATATAGAAAGCTATTTACATTGATGGCTACTGGCAGGGATTTGTTCACTGCTGAATCTGTTTTTATCAACCTTCAACATCAATAAAGGTTGTTTACTTAGCAAAATAAAAGGTTTTGATTTTTATGTCAGACTAAGAAGTCAGAGAGGGGAACTAATCACAAGTAACATGGCTAAAAGCATCTTCATTTTCTAAATTGTCATGTCCCAGTATATTATGGACTTGTAATCAATATTTCATATTTTTAAAAACCACAAAAAGGCTACAAAAAGATGGCTGCCCGAGCATTACCTGACTTCTCCTATGGATCGAAAAACGCCCTTGTCTCATAAGGGAACAAAATGAACTTTTCAGACTGATATTGACTCAATGCCTTTTCCTGAAATTCAAAAGGGCAATTTCAAATTGAATGAGTCATTCAGGTACATTCAGATATGAAGACACTACCTGCCTCAAACTCTCAAGGTGTGAAAGTGATCATACAAGATACAAGAAGGATTTTAGACTTGTAACATGTTATACGGTGAGACAGAAATGTTTGTTGCCTGCTTTTAAAATAGCAAGAAGCTGTTCTGCAGAAAAATCTGTCAGATAGCCATCGAACCAGCTGCACATAATCTAAGCAACCAAGATAATAAATAACTATACCTTGAAGGAGGGAGAAGGAGTCTTCCCAACCTGTTCCAACTTCAAGTTCACCTGAGAACCAACCTCCTGGAAAGGCATCAAGAGGCTTTGCAGCTTACTGAAAATCCTCTGCTTTACAAGACTTTGATTTCAATTAAAGAAACAACTCATCTAAGAAGCTACAGGCCTGCAATGAAAGAGAGGCTGAGACAATCATGCGTTATAATTGTAATGTCTTCTTTTCCTCATTTTTATCTCACCTTTGTGTGAGTGATAGTGTGGGTGACTTGAGTAAGCGAGATGTCACATTTTAAACCTTTGGGGCAAGTGTGTGATAATAAATAGCCTTCTTTATTTGTAAATTCATAAAACTCTTGCTGCTAGATTTATTTAAATCAGGACAGCCACTCTGAGGGTAAGAAAACACACAATCCTCACGTACAAAACACACTGATCATAGGCAGTAAGAAAACATATAAATTCTGTCCATGACAAAGTGATAATCACATATTTGAATTAAATGCACATTCGGATTTTGCACATATAAAATGGATTATATGCTGCTCGTATCACCTTAAGTCATCCTCAGAAAACCACTCAATATTTAATCATTACAGATATGCTGTTTTTCACATCAGATATCTGTGAAAATAAGAGCAAATATGAAATGAGATGAAGCCATTTGCCCTAATAAAGCTTTTCTTTGAAACTGTAAGAAACTGGTTAACAGGTTTCAAGGCAGCCTGATTAATGTCGTAGGGCAGGATTTTTAACCTCGTCGGCGGGCGTGGCTTGTGGGCCCAGGAGCAGCCGCAAAACCGACCACCGCCCATGATCGGGCCCCAACCAAGATTTCACGCTGGCTGGCCAGTTAACAGCTAGCCAGCATGAAAGGTGTGCTAAGAGCCTCACCGCTGCCAGGGTGAGGGTGGGAGGAGCTCAAGCGCTGAAGTTTATGCATGCACGACAGGTGCGCTCAGTGAAAGCTCCCTGAAGACACAGAACTGCCTCAGGGAGCTGAAGATTTTTAACATTACAAATGAAGAGTTGGAAAATCAGGGATACATGTCCCCTCATGTCACATGAGCAATGACATGTTAAAAATTAGCTTTAAAGGTTTTTTTAATCACTGGTCGAAGCCTCATCCCAGCCGTGGATGAGATTTCGCAAAAAATGCAAAGGGCCCTTGGCCTATTCGCCCGGCCGCCAAACAAAAGGCTGGACGGGCAGCTAAAAATTTGATTTAATTAATTGATTATTAATTGTCGGCAGGCACATTGCTGCCTCGTCACACCCCAGCTGAGTGAAATATCACAAGAGTGCGCAATGATGTCAGGACGCTCGCCTGACATCATCGCGCACTATTTTACTCCCGTACAGGTCGGACACGTGCTGGCACGATGAGGGAAAAGTTCTGCCCAGACTGTCATTGATTTTTCTTTATATTGTAGTAATACCAACCATTAGAAGGGAAAAATTAGAATATGCGAGAAAGCTAGTAATATAAAGACGGATAGTAAGAGTTCCTATAGATATTTAAATAAGGTTAATACAGTTAACAAAGTTAACAGAGTTAACAAAGTGAGCATTGGTCCTATAGAGAGCGCATCTGGGGAATTGAGAATGGAAAGTAGGGAGATGGCAGATTAATTAAATTGGTATTTTACTTTGGCCTTTGCAATAGAGGACACAAGTAACATCCCGGAAGTAGCTGTAAATCAGAAAGTGGAAAGGAGGGAGGAAATCGGGAAAATTACAATCACCAGGGAAATGGTACTGAGCAAATTATTGGGGCTACAGACTGACAAATTTCCAGGTCTGGATGGACTTTACCCTAAGGTCTTGAAAGAAGTGGCTATTAAGGTAGTTGCTGACTGATTTTAATTTTCCAAAATTCCCTAGATTTGGGGGAGGTTCCATTAGATTTGAAAATAGCAAATCTAACGTTTTTATTCAAAAAGGGAGGGAGACAGAAAACAGGAATCTATAGGCCAGTTAGCCTAACATCTGTCGCAGTGAAAACGTCAGATGCTATTTTAAAGACGTTATAGCAAGGCACTTAGAAAAATTCAAGACAATCAGGCAGTCAACATGGTTTTGTAAAAGGGAAATCATGTTTAACCAAGTTAATGGAGTTCTTTGAAGGAGTCACATGTGCTGTGGATAAAGGGGAACCGGTAGATG
Organism: Carcharodon carcharias; assembly: GCF_017639515.1. NCBI lineage: Eukaryota > Metazoa > Chordata > Chondrichthyes > Lamniformes > Lamnidae > Carcharodon > Carcharodon carcharias. The sequence continues at coordinate 42,339,510 of NC_054478.1, read as the reverse complement.
TACTGTGCTTAGATTTCCAGAAGGCATTTGATAAAATGCCACATCAAAGGTTATTTCAGAAAATAAAAGCTCATGGAGTAGGGAGTAACCTATTGGCCTGAATAGAAGATTGGCTAGCTACTAGGAAGCAGAGAGTTGGCATAAATGGGTCTTTTTCTGGTTGCAGGGTGTGACAAGTGGTGTGCCGCAGGGATCAGTTCTGTGGCCTCATTTATATAAATGATTTGGATGAAGGGACCAAAGGAATGGTGGCTAAATTTGCTGACGGCAAAAAGATAGATGGGAAAGTAAATTGTGAAGAGGATGTAAGGAGGCTACAAATTGAAATAGGTAAGTGCGTGGGCAAAGATCTGGCAAATGGAGTATAATGTGGGCAAATTGAAATGATTCATTTTGGCAGGAAGAGTAAAAAATAAGCTTATTATCTAAATGGTGAGAGATTCCGAGGGATCTGGATGTCCGAGTGCATGAAGCACAAAAGGTTAGTATGCAGGTACAGCAAGTAATTAGGAAAGCTAATAGAATGTTACCATTTATCCTGAGGGTATTTGCTTATAAAAGTAGGAAGGTTATGCTTCAGTTGCACAAGGCATTGGTGAGACCACATCTGGAGTACTGTGTACAGTACTGGTCTCCTTATTTAAAGAAACATATAAATACATTAGAAGCAGTTCAGAGAAGGTTAACTAGGCTAATACCAGGAATGGGCAGGTTGTCTTATGAGGGAAGGCTGGGCAGGTTAGGTTTGTATCCACTGGAGTTTGGAAGATTAATAGACGACTTAATTGAAACCTTTAAGATCGGGGTAGTCAGGAATGTGGGTTGAGGTTATTCAGCTCAGCCATAATCTTATTGAATGGCAGAGCAGGCTCAAGGGGTCGAATGGCTTACTCCTGCTCCTAACTCGTATGTTTGTATGTTACCTGTCATTTGAGGAAGTATAAGTCAATTTAGATGCAGTGGCATCTGAATTGTTGAATTAAGACTGATCTTAAAACAATGGTCAGTTTGGACCAAATTAAAATACTGTCCATTGCATACTGCAGAGAACATTAATCTGTTGATAACAAGTTCTGTAGAAGCAAACATCTGCAAATAAGTTATCCTTTCTAGAACCAGGTGTTTGTCATGGAATGGTGCAGATTTATAATTACAAGTTTCACTTCGTAAAATAGTAACAAGTGAAACACTTCCTATAAAAAAAAGTTTAAAAGATGTAGATACAGAATAGGCAGAAAAACACTCCTTTGTTTACTAATTATAAAGGAAACCTTGAAATTAAGCACCTATCTGAGAAAGACAATAGATCTAGAAAGTTAAGCAATGCCATGAAATTAGGAGTTATGGATCTATAGATACAAGGTTAGGACATAATCAAATCAGTGTTGAATGATAACTGTGCAATGTAACTGTGAAACATGCAAATTGTCAATGTAGAAGGTGTGAGGAAAAGTTATGAAAAACATTTGTTCGAACAGATACTTCAGAATTTGATTACGGCTTGATTAACTTGCATACCAAGCTGAGAACTGTAATGCGTTTGAAACCTGTGAATACAACTCAAAAGGTTTTGTCGTACTGACGTCAGCGTATATTTAATTAACAATACAATTTAGAATTTGCAGTATAATAGACTCTGCTCAACTTATTTAATTATAGCCCATGCTTCAATTCTGACCAGCTGCTTTGCAAAGGCAATTTTCCTTTGGTCCCAGCAGCACAGGAAAAAATTGTGTTCCTTCACCGATTTAGCCAAAAATTCAAAATGCTGCATACATGTGCCATATGCTCCCCTGCCTCTCTGCCAATCGTGCGCACATTTTTGGGGGAAGGAGTAATGAGTCCCCCCCCAGAATTGCAATTGTTGGATTCTGTTTCATTTTAAAAACTTCTTTTAATTTTAACAATGAAAGGTTTTTAATCTTAAGAAAAAAATGTAGGAAGTATACATCACGGTTCTTTGCTCCCAGTCCTAGCATTGCTGTTTCATTCTAAGATTCAACCTTGTTACTTTTGGGAATTGCTGCTTTAGATGGAGACTGGGGTTTCCCAACTGCAGCACAGAGCAAAGCCGCAGAGTGAAGATTACGCATCAGTATGAGCAAGGCTGCCAATCGTGCTAATCCAGCAAGCTGGCAGCATCAGGCATGAATAGCAATAAGACTAATTGTATCCCTACCAATCCAGCAAGCTGGCAAGATCTGATAAATGGTTTCAAAAGTTGCTCACACTGCTGTTTCTCCTCTCCACTCAAGTTGCCATTCACTTACCCATCAGTTTATACTCTCACTTTTCAGGTTCACCTTTTTTAGTTTCTGTCTGTCCTCCCTCAGTTCGTGCTGATATGCTTAACTCCTTCTTGCACCGTCCTACACCAACCCCCTCCATCCCCACCACAACCACCGCTGCCTCTCTTGTCAATTCATTGTAGTGTAATCCACAGCTACCACTCCACAGCATCGCAGCTCCTACCTGCTGCTGCTGCTTTAGGGCCAAATGCTGAAGGAACAAATTCTCTTGCTTGTTCTGCAGTATCAGAAATCCTGATCTCAAAAGAAGAAAGCTACCACAGCATTGCAACATCCTGGATCAAGAGAAGAGTTAACATATGTAAGAAATTCTCCTTTAATTAGTTAAATGATGTTTTGTGATTCAGGCTCAAGTGTGTTGTTCAGATGTAAGTTTATTTAAGCTTATTACAGACACAAAATACAATAGCTATTATGGTTACATAATAAAATCATACAATCTTGTATCCTGCAGAGTCAAAGTGATCAGGCTTGGCTTCTGTAGGCCGGTCTTCCAACTGTACTGATACCTTAACCCAATACTTTATCCATTCGATGGGGCTGTTAAGTTAGAAACTCCAGGGGCAGAATTTTACGGCCGACACGCGGGTGGTGGAGCCCGCACATCAGCACTTAAAATGTCATGTGAGCGTCCTGACGTCAGCACACGGCATCGCGAAATTTCGGTGGTTGGGCGCGCTATGAAGTGCGACGCGTGTCCACAATTATTTAAAAGCCTTTTTAAGGCCCTTAACTCGGCATTTGACGCCGATTTTGAGGAGCGCGTGTGATCTTCACCTCGGCGCACGGGCCCAACGGGCAGGCGGTTAACTGATTTTTTAATAAACTTCATCCACGGGTGGGATATGTGGGCTTGGAGGGTTTGTTAATGTTTTTTCTGAATTATTTAATGCAGAAACTGTTTTAAACTTGCCTGTGTGATTGTTATCAGTTCAGATCGATTTCCAATAGCTTTCCCTGTGCTTTGAGGCTTCAGTTTAGCAGTCTGCAGGAAGTAATCATTATCAGGCCTGCAGCTTTCCGGAGGCCTCCATTTAGCCTGGGTATGGGTTCTGACATCTCTGCTGGAGGCAGCTGCTCTGAGGAGGAAGGGAGGGATAGGATAAGAAGGAGGCCAGAAGTGGACAATCAGCCTCCAGGAGAGCCACCTTTGGGAGGTCAGGTGCAGGCACAAGTGGCACAGGGCCAGGAGGTTGTCCAAGGTGAAAGGGGCCGCAGAAGATGCCACTATCCTGCTGCCATGGTATGCAGGCAGTGAAGCAGCTACCTAAATATGACTGAGGTGCAGTGCCGAAGGATGCTACGTCTGTCAAGGCAGACAGGCAACTATATCTGTCAGATGCTTGGCCCTGAGATCTCCCCTAACTGTGTGGGTGGACATCCCATGCCCTTCACTTCTATGCCTTTGTCTCCTTCCAGGGCTCGGTGGGTGATGTTTGCGGTGTCTCCCAATCAGCTGTCCACACTTGTGTCAAGCAGGTTACAGATACTCTGTTCAGACAGGCATTGACCTTCATCCACTTCCGCTGGGACCAGGCAAGCCAGACACAGTGAGCCAGAAGCTGCACGGCTATTTCTGGCTTCCCCCACGTCCAGGGTGCAATAGACTGTACACATGTGGCCATCAAGGTGCCAGCAGGTGAGCTCGGTGCCTCCGTGAACAGGAAGTGCTTCCACACCATGAACGTGCAGATAGTGTGTGATCACAGGATGCTGCTTCTACAAATTTGTGCAAGGCACCCAGGCAGCTTCCTCGATGCCTATATCCTTAGACACTCCCAGGTGCCGGGGCTCTTCAGTGCTCCGGCTCGGCTGGATGGATGGCTGCTGGGTGACAAGGGCTATCCCCTCAGAAGGTGGCTCATGAAGCCTCTCCGCCATCCAAGAACAGAAGCTGAGCAGCGGTACAATAGGAGCCACGCCTCCACAAGGGCTGTGGTGGAGAGAGCCATCAGTCATCTCAAGATGTGCTTCTGTTGCCTGGGCCGCTCAGGTGGCGCACTCCAGTACCCTCCAGATCGAGTCTCCATGACAGTGGTAGCATCCTGCGCTCTCCACAACCTTCTGCTGAAAAGGGGGGATTCAGTTGATGATGAAGACCTTGATGCAGTGGATGAGGCTGCACAACATGAATCCAGCAGTGGCTCAGAGGATGAGGAAGCACAGGGCAATGATAAGGGGCAGCATGCCGACCCACTACTACATCAAGGAGGCAGGGACACCCAGGGCACTTTAATCCAACAAACCTTCATCTAGCTCCACACACATGGATGTGCAGGACCAGCATTGCCTGGCGCTTCCACACGTGGCACTTCGGTGCTACATCTTCCACCTCATCAGCTGCAACTAAGGACTTAGTACAGAAACATCAATGTCCATTCAAACGCTCATGAGATGTCCGTGAAACATACAAATGCAGCACAAAGGAAACACCCTCAGTCATGGTCAGAAATGTGGACTTTATTCCCACCAAAATAAACCACAAATGTCGCTCTGATGTACATAATGAAACATTTCCTAATCTAGGGCCAACACAAAATCACCAGTGACAAACCCATGGAGTGTCTAACGTGCCTTATGTTTACGTTTGCGGGTGCTACGTCTAGGTGCCGCCCCATTAGTTGGAGTGGCTTGTGAGACAGCCTGCTGACTCTGCTGTCCTGTTGGCCTTGATGACCTTGGCAGGTGTCCACTGGCCCGTGGAGCCTTTGCTGGCCCTGCCTGGGAGGGAGTGGCCACTACCAGAACTGGTACCTCCCTAGTTGTCGCAGCCTCAACGGATGCAACAGTCACTGGCAGAGGAGCTGCTGTACTCATCTGGAGTGCCCTGAGAGGAGCCCACAGCGATGACAGGCAGCTGCTGCGCCGATGTGAGGTCACATTGGACCTCCCTGCTCACCGCAGATGAATGGGCACCGAGCGCCGACAATTGGCGCCCAGAACATCTCCCACATTGCAAATGACCACCTGTGGCCATTAATGCTGTGAGGGCTTGCAGGTCAGAGCTTAACCCATTCAGAAGATTCTCAATCCGCTGGAAACCCCTCTCCATAAGAGTTGACAATCTTTCAATGGAGGAAGCCTGAATCTCTGTCCTGAGATTCATGCTATCACTGGCACTCTGCCTGGATTCCTCCACCACAGAGACCAACTGAAGCACACTCTCATGCAACCCTGCCAGATGCTCCCATGCACCCTGCCGCTTGTCCTGCAGCTGCTGCATGGCTGACATCTCTAGAGGCACATCATCACTGTTGGACTCAGCATGTGCCTGATCCCCTGCAGTCCTCCGGCTACTGACACCATCGGCACTTTCTGTCTGTGCCATCTCCTCCAGCGATTGTGAAGTGCCCTCTCCACTCTGCCCCGGGACACTAGCCGATGTCACAATCCCCACCAAAGTGTTGGTCACTGCACTGGTGCCTGGCTCGCTGAAAGGATGTGATGCAAGTTGCAAGTGTTGGCCCTCAGGTGTGGAGGGGAGGGCTCTGGATGTGTTGGTGGTGGCCATGCGATGGTGATGCTGAAAATAACAACAAGGACTGTGCATTAGTTAGCGTTCAGTCAGTAACACCTTTCATCCCTTTTCTCCCCAGCCTCACATGTCACTCAAGAACCTAAGGAGACAACATTGGAGGGGTGCTAAATAGTCAAGAGGAGGCCCAAGCATGACACGCGCATACAGACAGGCTGGTTAGATGGCCCAAGGAATGCCACATGGAATGTTATGTGGATAAATGTTTGGTTAAGCACTTAGGCAAGACAAACAAGGAACGGGACCATGGGAAGTCACAATCTTGCTGGACAGACCCGTTAAGGTAGCAGAACAGGAACATAAGGCGTTTAACAAGGTTGAAGCCAGATGTGCCTTTATTAGCCAAGGAATAGAATGTAGAAAAAGGGAGGTCATGTTGCAAATGCAGAAAACGCTGTCGAGGCCACATCTACACTTCTGCATTCAGTTGTGACCTGCGCTTCATGGGAGCGATGGCATTGGAGTGGGGAGAGTGCAGAGGTTCCTGACCTGGATACATGCTGGCCTGGAGAGTTGGAGTTATGAGGAAACATTGCAAACACTTGTGACATTTGCCATGAAGCACAGGAGATTGACAGGTCACATTATTGACCTTCATACCGTTATGAAGGGCATAGAACGGGTGGACAGAAAGCAACATTTCCCCTTGATGCAGGGATGACTGATGTGCTGGTATTTATTTAAGTTGAGTGCCATGAGGTTGACAGGTGAGGTGCTGAGGACCTTTTGGACACAGTAATGTGGGACACATAGGCTGAAAGGGTGGTGGAGGTACAAACCCTCCTCAGATGCAATAAGTCTTTGGATGTGCAGCAGCGATGCCATGGCATGTTAGGCCATGGGGATAGTGGTCACAAATGGGATAAGGCAGCTTTAGAAGGTGCTAGAGACACACACATCCTCAAGGGGCTTTGTGTACCTTTGTGTACGACCTACACGTCTGACTGTATCAGTCTGTGAATGAGCAGTGTTGCTGCATTAATGATTGCAGCAGCCATCAGTGGTTTGGATGGTGGGGAGACAGAGTGGATGGGACTGTGGACCTCAAATATCTGGCGGCTGGATCCCAGCCTCACCGACACCTGCCGCCCTGGCTGCCTGCCTTCTCCCCAGCTCCAGGGCCTGCTCCTCATACGTGGTGATGTGCTGCAGCATGGCGTGCCCACCACCAGTCTGCTGCTGCTCCCTCATATTGTGCTCTCAGTTTTTGCCTGCAGAACAGAGAAGAGCATTTATTGGGGCTGATCGCTCATGTACTCTGCACACTCACGCCGCACCCCAACTACAGTGGCCCATCTGAGGCCTCCAGCGGCTCCTGTCCACACTACTGGTGATCAGTCCCCAGAAGATAGTACGGCTGGTCCCAACCCCCTCCCCCAAAGGACACATTGGATACATTCGGTGTCCATCACTTTGAATAACACACGGGTCTTAGCGCCCATGACAAGGAGGTGCAACTAGGTGCAGCGCGGAGGCCAGTAGATGGCTCTTGACCATGACACCGTGAGGCTCCCCTTCCGCCATCTCATCACCATCAATAAGACATGTGTTGGAGTTCTGAGTATGTGTCTAGCGGCCTCCCCTGCAGGTTGCCCCCAGACTACTCAAATGCGACAAACACCAACATATGCTGCAGGGACACTCCAACCATCTTCTCAACCACTAAGGCTGATGTAAGCATGGCCACTATCTGTTTGCCCACCCAGCGTGCGCCAAATGCCCATTGCAGTCACTACACTAAGAAATGGTGGGGGGTGGGGGGCCTTAAAGGCTAAGGCTACCTTCTGAGTAAAATGGCCAAGGTTGACATGGTACTCACCCTTCCAGAGTGCAGCAAATCATTGAAGTGCTTGTGGCACTGCGCTCCTGTGCGCCGCACAGCATCATGAGAGCTAACAGCCTCCGTCACCTCCTGCCATGCCTGCCTGGTGATGTGGGGAGCCCTCCTCCTCCCATCCTCCGGAAACAAGACAGCCCAATGGTTGGGCACCTCTTTGAGGAGGGCAGCAAGGCAGGTATCTGAGAACCGAGGGGCACAGTAGCCCCCCTCTGACCTACCTAGCAGCCTGCCCCCCCTCCTCCTCCTCCTCCTCCCTCACCTCTTGTGCTGCCCGATGACTGGCCATGGTGTGCAGCCTAACGGAAGCTGCCTGGCCACTCTGTCAGTTCCCCATCGGAACCAGCGGTCTGAACATGCCCACCGCCGATTTAGTTTTCCCGATGAACACGGGATTTGGAACCCCGCTGGGCGGGCCTTAATTGGCCTGCCCGCGCAAAATTGCGGCACGGCCGTTTTGGCAGCGGGGATCTCCCACCGCTGAGTCGGTCGGGCCCGCCCGCCCGCCAAGCACAAAATTCTGCCCCATGTATTCAGTGCTTTCCTGAATGAACCTTCCCCATTTTAGTCAATCATAAGCCAGGAACTCCTATGAGTCAGCAGGGATGTGTGATCTCCTCAGGGATGTTTTGAGGACATCCCTAAAGCGTTTCCACTGCCCTCGTTGGAGTGTCCTGACACAACTGAGCTCTGAGTGGAACAATTATTTCAAGAGGCTGATGTCAGTCATACGAATGATATGTCCTGTCCAGCAGAGCTGGTTTCGAGTGATTAGTGCCTCAATGTTGGGCATGTTGGCTTGGGAGAGGAAGCTGCTGTTGGATCACCTTTCTTGTCACCAGATTCGGAGGATCTAGGTACCATTGATGGTGCTTCTGCAATGCTTTGAGGTGCCTGCTGTAAATTGTTCATGTCACCAAAGCATATGGGTATCAGGGGATTACCATAACCTTAATCTAGGATTACAGCTCCTGGTCCTCAAATACACTTTTCCTTAGCTGTTGAAAGGTCGAGCTGGCACATTGGAGGGGATAATGAATTTTGTTGTCACCTGCCTTTGTCGAGAAGAAGCTCCCAGTTGTCCACATTCTGCAGGATCTCACCATTGTTCTTAATAAATGGGTAAAAGCAAAATACTGCGGATGCTGGAAATCTGAAACAAAAATAGAAAATGCTGGAAAAACTCAGCAGGTCTAATAGCATCTGTGGAGAGAAAAAAAACAGTTAACATTTTGAGTCTGTATAATTATTAGTTATAAGGACTCAAAACGTTAACTCTATTTTCTTTTCTCTCCACAGATGCTGTTAGACCTAATGAGTTTTTTCAGCATTTCTGTTAATAAATGGGTAGGGGTGTTGTACGATGTGAGCTGGCTGGAAAAGGACTTTCGTTTTATGGGCTTTTAGTGAAAGCCCCATTTTCTCATTTGCTTTGCAGGAGGAGTTGACAATGACCTCGAGCTCAGTTTCTAAGTGAAGGCACACAAAAGTATTATCTTCTTCTGCTCCTGCTTTGGTTCTGTCACCCTGACAAACTAACATTGTATTCTGTCAACATTTATGTGGTTAGTGCCAGCTGAACCATATATGACCTGCTGACATGATAATGAAAAACTATAAATGGAAATAATCCAAAGATTGGCTTGAAAATTTCAAAGGATGGGGCTGTGACTATTTTGGCAGCTTGTTTCACTGTGGGATTATCCTTGGGAAGAAAGCTTGTTGATGCACTGCGTTGGAAACAAATAGTGTTTTGTAGTTTGTGTGAATGCTGAAGATGAATGATTCAGGTTGGAGTGATTTTGGTTTTGGATTGACAGCATTGTTCCACGAACCCTTGCTGTAAACACAAATCCTTATCTGATAACCACATTGAGATGTGATTAACTCTGATGGGACACAAAGCAAATTCTAACAGCATGAGTTCTGTGCCTATTTTTGCTGCCTCGGTTTAAAAAGTGGCCACAATTTCATTGTTCCTAGTTACATCTGTGATCCACAATTGGATTATCCTGTCATTGGAGGTCATTATATTCAGATTTCAGTCTCAGGATCTGCATGCATTCAGATTACCCAAGTTATATTGCTGACTGTGCATCATGATGAGTCTTGTGACAAAGGAAAGCAGACACGCAAATTACTCTGCTCACCAGCAGCTTCATTGCCAGGGATTTCCTCCTGCAACCCACTTCCCACAACATTAAAAGGGTTCCATTATATGTTTCAGAAAGATTTGATAAGCTTCATCACTACATAATAAACATGGTTTTGCACTAAACTGGAGTTGTAAAGTACATTCTGAATATCTATCAGGGTGACACAAGCTATTAATAAGAGAAGCCTAGTATGTTAAGGCTTCAGTGCACAAGGGAATCAAGTCAAGATCTCAGTTCTACTGTTGCCATGTCAATGTACAAAAATAATGCTGCTGCACATAGATAGTGTTAATATTATGCAATGTTAAATTACTCTTATTCATCTGCAATTGAGCTTTATTCAGAGAAGAACAGGGCCTTCTGTAACCAAAAACAGTTACTGCCAGATAAACTGGCCATTTATCTCATTACCACATGTTAGACAATGAAGCTGGATGGCTGCACAGTTCTGCTTATGCAACAATAATCACTGTATTCCAAAGCTTAATTTAATGTGTGGATTCTTTTGAGGTCTTTCAACATAATAAGGCTATATCTAAATAGAAGTATTAACTTTTTCCTATTATTCTTGTTATAGGAACATATGGAACCAGAGAAGGCATTTAGCCCCTGTGCCACCAATCAATGAGGAGGGGTGGTGGTGTAGTGGTGTTATCACTGGGCTAGTACTCCAGATATCCAAGGTAATGCTCTGGGAACTTGTGTTCACAATCCCAACACAGCTGGGTAGTGAAATTTGAGTTCAATAAAATGTCTGGAATTAAAAGCATTGTCACTAATGCCCTTTAGGGAAGGAAATCTGCCATCCTCACCTAGACTGCCCTACGTGTAACTTCAGGCCCACAGCAATGTGGTTGACTCTGAGATGGACTAGCAAGCCACTCAGTTCTCAAGGGCAATTAGGGCAGGCAATAAATGCTGGCTAGTAATGCCCACATCCCATGAATGAATAAAACAAAAGATCTGTGAACCCAACTTCATATACTCACCTATGTCCTTAATACCATTATATAGTGTCCACAATAAGACTTGGCTTTTGTCTGTACTTTTTTGCTTGATTTGGTGGTTGGAGCCTCCCATCCCCAGAGGCAGGTGAGGAATATAGAGGATGCACGTGTGCTGACAATGTTCGGTGGTGACAATGATAACAATAACAGACATGCAATATTTAATAGCATTCTATGACACAGACAGAGATATATTTGATATCTGTGGGTCTACAATCACTGACCATATTAACAAACTGGGAGCAATGTAATCTTGCTTATAGTGCACAGACCCAAAATACTATGTTTGAGTGCCACCCCATTTTAAATTATTCCCACTACTTATATAACCAGTGAGAGACCTATAACCACCCATCCTTTATTATAGTTATTCAAGGCTTTAACCAAGCTTGGATGGACAAAATTTATAGGCCCAGAACTTCTCATCTTCGTACTTGGGAGGTAGCCCAGAAGATGCACTGGGAGAACCACTGCACCACCCACCCCAGAAGTCCCCACAAAAGGACTGCACATCAATTGCCCAGGAAGTTTAAACTTCCGACAGGCAATTACCTTGCACTAGGAATCAGCCTAAACTCCGATTTAAATCGGATACTTTGGATTGTTCCAATTCTCTTAGTAGAATCATTACCAGGAAAAGTTAGAAGGATTAAAACCACTTCTAACTCCTGAGGAACTATGGTATTGACACCCATGACTCTGACTTAAACACCTGACCAACCCCCAAGCACCCACAACACCGACACTCTACTGGATACTTCCACCCCTCAACTATCCCTCCCATCCCTCTGACTCCCCTCCTGACCCCCCTCCCGATTACCTCACCGACCACCCGAATGCCCCCAACCTACCCACTTACCTTATACGCTTACCTATTCCCTGGCTTCTCAAAGTGCATTTAAACATACGGACCTTAAAACTGACCTGTTGATGGCAGCTAGTGCCGTTAAAAAGGGGCTGCAGCTTCACTTCCCCTGATGTTGTTGCCCCACTGGAAGAAGTCTGGAGCTGCTGCACTGCACATTTATCACCAGGCGTGAGTCAAAAGAGCAGGTGACAAATATGCAGCTGCCGACCTGGGTAAGTAAAAAGGAATGGGGTGGCAAACTGACTGATTGTCACTCCACAAAAGTTCTGGCCCAAAATTGTACTGCTAGCTTTCAGTATTCAAATGAATAAATGTTGACATGTCCATTGTCAAGCTATGTTGAAATCATAGAGACTAAAGTAGCCTTTGGTCCAGTTTTATACTGGACAGTCTGGATTTCAGCTGGTCTGTCTTTCCCAACACGTAAAAGGCATATGGTGGCGTAAAAGGCATATGGGACACTTGCCTTTATCAATCGAGGTATAGATTACAAAAGTAGGGAAGTCATGTTGGAGTTGTATAGAACCTTAGTGAGGCCACAGCGGGAGTACTGTGTGCAGCTCTGGTCACCACATTATAGGAAGGATGTGATTGCACTGGAGGGGGTGCAGAGGAGATTCACCAGGATGTTGCCTGGGATGAAAAATTTAAGTTATGAAGAGAGGTTGGATAGACTTGGGTTGTTTTCGTTGGAGCAGAGAAGATTGAGGGGCGATCTGATCGAGTTGTACAAGATTATGAGGGGCATGGACAGGGTGGATAGGGAGCACCTGTTCCCCTTAGTTGAAGGATCAGTCACAAGGGGGCATAAGTTCAATGTGAGGGGCAGGAGGTTTAGGGGGGATGTGAGGAAAAACTTTTTTACCCAGAGGGTGGTGACGGCCTCGAATGCGCTGCCTGGGTGGTGGTGGAGCGGGTTGCCTCACATCCTTTAAAAAGTACCTGGATGAGCACTTGGCACATAATAACATTCAAGGCTATGGGCCATGTGCTGGTAAATGGGATTAGGTAGGTAGGTCAGGTGTTTCTCATGTGTCAATGCAGACTCGATTGGCTGAAGGGCCTCTTCTGCACTGTGATTCTGTGATTCTGTGATTGTGCGGGTGCCCTGAGGTCACTTCTGCCTCAGCAGCACTCACCTTCCCCAGTGGGGCTGCTGAGTCTTCAGAGATACCAGCATTTTGATTGGGCCAGCAGCGTCAGCAGCCCACCTGCCATCCTTAATTGAATGGCTAGCCCAGAGGCAGCTGTTAGGCCATCTGTGATAAAATCAATGAACTGGTCCCACTGCCCGCATGTGTGAGCTCAGGACACCTATTTGGGGAGGCTGGAGGGGTCCCGCAGTCAATGGTAAAATTCAGCCCACAGTTTCCACCCAATAATCTTTTGATGAAAGGTCATCGACCTAAAATGGTTTCTCTTTCCGCAGATGCTGCCTGACCTACCAAGTATTTCCAGCATTTTCTGCTTTTATAATGAGGTAGTGTATTTGTTTGCTGTGAGATCTGTGCATAAATTGGCTTAATTTACCTGTATAATAACAGGTACACTTCAAAAAAATAATCATTGCCTGTAAAGCGTTTTGGGAAGTCATAATGTGATAATGCACAATATAACTGCAAGTTATTTTCTTTCTTCCTTAAATACTGCCATGCATGCCACTCTATGTTCCTTTCTCGCTTGAAAAGTTGATTTACTGAAATGGAAGTCTTTAGTTAATTACCTCTGACTTTAGGAAGCACTATTCTTTATTGTTTCACTTTTAACAGTTAATTCAGATCATTTGATTGTTTTATAGACTTAGGAGGCAACTTGTCTTTTTGTTGTTGAAGCTGAAATTTTTTTTTCAAATTCCCAGAGGTATTTATGCCAGGGTCTACAAGTTCAGTTACAATTGAACACTTAACAGATAGATTGTTTGAACCAATCATACAATTAATGAATCATCATTAAATAGTAGGAGGTAAGGATCAGTCAGGTTTGAAGGAGGTGATATGTAGAGGCACAAGAATTTAAGTCTGGGATCACAATAAGAAGTCTGGAATAGAGTTACAAACACAAAATCTATGTATTCCCATTGATTTTTAAATAGATCTTTAAAAATATGGTTGACTGCATATCAGCAGTAGCACAGTGGGAGGACTCTCGCCTCTTATCAGAAAGCTGTGGGTTCATGTTCCATTCCAGACACTGGAACGTGAAATCTAGGCTGGCATTGCAACGTACAATAGAGGGAGTGCTGCACTGTCAGATGTGCTGTCTTTACAAATGAGAAGTCAAACTAAGGCCCTGCCTGCTCTCTAAGGAAGATGTAAGAGAACTGACGCACTATTTTGGAGAACAGCAATGGTGGCCTGGCCAATATTTATCCCTCGATCATTAAAAAAACAACTGAGCTGGACATCATCATATTTCTGTCTTTCAGACCTTGACTCGTGCATTTTTTTATTTATTCATGGGATATGATATGTTGCTGCAAGGCCACAATTTATAGCTCAGCTCTAATTGCCCTTGAGAAGGTGGTAGTGGGCCACGTTCTTGAACCGCTACAGTCCATCTGATGTAGATACACCCACAGTGCCATTAGGAGGAAGATCCAGGATTTTGACCCACTTACAGTGAAGGAATGGTGAGATGGTGTAAAGTCAGGATTGTGTGTGGCTTGGAATAGAGCCGCAGATAGTGGTGTTCCCATGCATCTGTTGGCTTGGGTAGAGGTTGGGGTTTGCGGGGTGCTGTCAGGTAAGCCTTGGCTGAACGAGATCAGTACATTAGTATGAGAGGATCTTAGATCAAAGGATCAAGATGTAGAATCAGTTTGGGTGGAGCTAAGAAGCAGCAAAGGGCAGCAAACATTGGTGGGAGTTGTTTATAGGCCACCAAACTGTAGTGGTATTGTTGGATGTGCTATACGTCAGGAAATTTGAGATGAATGTTATGTGGGTAATACAGTAATAATGGGTGACATCAATTTACACATAGACTAGGTTAACCCAATCAGCACTAATGCTCTGGAGGAGGAATTCCTGGAGTGTGTACAAAATGGGCTTCTGGAGCAGTATGTTGAGGAGCCAACTAGGAATCAGTCTATTTTGGATTTAGTGTTGTGTAATGAAAAAGGGCTAATTAATAATCTTGCTGTAAAGGAGGCTTTGGGAAATGATGACCACAATATGATGGAATTTTACATTAAGTTAGAATGTGATATAGTTCATTCTGAAACCAGGGTCTTAAATCTGAAGAAGGGAAATTATGAAGGTGTGAGGGGCAAGTTGGCTATAGTGGAATAGGAAAGTACACTAAAAGATTTGACAGTAGTTTTGCAATGGCTAGTCCTTAAAAAAATACTACATAGCTGATAACATATATACATACCCCTGAGGCACAAACACTCAAAGGGAAAGGTAAATCAACTGTGGTTAATGAAGGAATTTAAAAATTGCGTTAGATCAAAGGAGGCAGCTTATAAGGATGCCAGAAAACATGGTAAACCCAAGGATTGGGAACAAATTAGAATGCAGTAAAGCAGGACCAAGAAATTGATTAAGAAGGGAAAAGGGAATATGAAAGCAAACTAGCATCATTGAAAGCTTCTTTAGGTATGTGAAAAGGAAAAGATTAGCAAGGACAAATGTGGGCCTGTTGCTGATGGGAACATGAGAATTTATAGTACAGAACACGGAAATGGCAGTATAACTAAACAGTTACTTTGCATCTGTCTTCAAGGAAGACAAGACAGAAAATCTCCCAGAAATACTAGGGGCAGGAGTTTTTGCTCGTCGGCAGGTGCGCACCTGACCCAAATGACCATAAAATGACCCGAATGAACGTAAAACATCACTCGCACGATATTTCGGTCAGCTGGCACACGCAGGAGTTGGCAGCGCACCCACCAACAATTAAAAGGCCTGTTAAGGCCATTAAAGTAATAATTAAGTTCAATTTTTAACTGCCCGCAGGCAAAATGGTCAAGCGGCCTTTGGATTCTTTTGGGAAACCTCATCCACGGGCAGGATGGGGTTCCAACAGCAAATAAATATTAAATAAAAATGTTTAAATTTCATTCATAACATCTCCCTGCTCAGCTGACGGGGAGGCACATGCAGGGATATGTTTTTTTAACATTTTAAGACTCTTTATTTTTAATTTTTTTAAAATCTTTAGCTCCCTCCCCACCGCACACAGACAGCACTGAGCGCTGCAGCACATGTTTCACACAGTGCCTGCCAGAATGAAATGGCAGCCGTGGCCCAATCGCGGGTGGCAGTCGGCTTCCCGACTGCCCCCGCTTGCCCCCACCGAGCCTGCCTGACGGGGGCAAAATCCTGGCTTAGGCGACCAAGGGACTTGTGAAACTAAAGAAGAAAAATAACTTAGCATTAATAAAGAGATAGCACTTGAAAAGTACTAAAAAAAATGTTGCGAAGTTTCTTGCTGGGGATGATGGCAATCTCCTCGCAGAATCTTTTGTTGGTGTGGAAGTCATTGCCAAGGCGGGTGTAGTATTTCTCAATGATCACTTGGGCGGCTTTCTTGATGGTCTTAGTCCTGACATGACCCACCTTGGATTCCAGCCAGGAGAAGAGGTTGATAAATCCCCTGGGCCAGATTAGCTGCATCCCAGAGTGCTGAAGGAGGTGGCTAGAGAGGTAGAGGATGCAATGGGTGATTATCCATCAAAATTCCACAGATTCTGGAAAGTTTCCTGTGGACTGGAAAGTAGCAGTTTTAACCACACTATTTAAGAAGGGAGGAAGAGGGAGAATGGAGAACTGCAGACCTGTTAGTTTGACATCAGCGAAGGGAAAATGTTACAATCTGTTATAAAGGATGTGATGACTGGACATTTAGAAAAGAATGGTAAAACTTGGCAGGAACATAAGTTATGAGAAGGATGCAAGGAGGGTTCAAGAGGACTTGGATAGGGTAAGTCAAGGTCTAGAATGTGGCAGATGAAAATAATGTGAAAAAGTGTGAAGTTATTCACATTGGTAAAAAAAAAGACATAGAGGCTGAATATTTCTTAAATGGTGAGAAGTTAGGAAATGCAGGTGTCCAAAGGGACTTGGGTATCCTTGTTCATGAGTCAGTAAAAGTTAGCATGCAGGTGCAGGAAGGCAAATGGTGTGTTGGCCTTTGTCACAAGAGAATTTGAATACAGGAGTAAAGATATCTTGCTGCAGTTGTATTGAGCCTTGCTGAGACCTCGCCTGAAGTATTGTGTACAGTTTTGGTCCCTTTATTCAAGGAGAGGTATACTTGCCATTAGAGGGAGTGCAATGGAGGTTCACCAAACTAATCCCTGGGATGGTGGGATTGTCTTAAGAAGAGAGATTGAGGAGACTGGATCTGTATTCGCTAGAGTTTCAAAGAATGAGGGGTAACATCATTGAAACTTACAAAATTCTTACAGGCATGACAGGTTAGATGTGGATAAGGTGCTTCCCCTGGCTGGTGAGTCTGAAACCAGGGGCTTAATCTCAGGACAAGGGATAGGTCATTTAAGACTGAGATGCAGCAGAATTTTTTCACTCAGAGTGTGGTCAGTCTTTGGAATCCTCTTCCCCAGAGGGCTGTGCAAGCTCAATCAAAGAGCATGTTCAAAACAGAAATCGATAGATTTCTGGAGACTAATGACATCAAGAGATATGGAGATAGTGCGAGAAAGTGGCATTGAGGTAGGTAATCAGCCATGATCTAATTGAACGGCGGAGCAGGCTCTTTGGGCCAAATTGCCTACTCATCTTCCTATGTTCCTATTTTTCTATGTCCCTATATAATACTTCTTGAAGATGGGACACACCTCTGAATTTGTGGACCAGTAGTGGAGGAAATATTTGAGGGAGTGGTTTGCCCTGGATGGTGTTGAGCTTCTTGAATGTTCTTGGGCTGTACTCAGAAAGATAAGTGGAGAGTATTCAATCACTCTCCTGTCTTGTGTCTTGTGGATGGTGAACATGATTTGAGGAGGTAAGAGCTCAGTTACTTGCTGCAGAATTCCCAGCCTCTGAACTGTCCTTGTAGCCACAGTATTTATATGGTTCGTCCAGCTAAGTTTCTGGTCAATGGTGACCCCCAGGATATTTATGGTGTGAGATTCAGTGAAGGTAATGTAATTGATTGTCAAGTGAAGATGCTTAGATTCTCTTTTGTTGAAGATGATCATTGCCTGGCACTTGTGTGATGCAAATATTACTTTACACTTATCAGCCCAAGTCGGAATGTTCCCCAGGTCTTCTTCACACAGGTACAGATTGCATTAGTATCTCAAGAGTTGTGAATGGTGCTTAACTCTGTGCAATCATTCCGACTTCTGACCTTATGTTGGAGGGAAGGTCATCGATGAAGCAGCTGAAGATGGTTCGATCCAGAATACTGCCCTGTAGGAACTCCTGCTGTGATGCCCAGGTACTGAGATGATTGGCTTCCAACAACCACAATCATATTCCCTTGCTTGATATGACTCCAGCCGGCAGAGAATTGTTCCCCTGATTTCCATTGACTTCAATTTTGATAGGGGTTCTTGAATGTATAATCATTCATATGCTGCCTTGATGTCAAGAGCAGTCACTCCCACCTCACCACTTGAATTTAGCACTTTTGTCCATGTTTAGACCAAGGCTGTAATGAGGTCAGGAGCTGAGTGGCCCTGATGGAAACTCAAATGAGCATCTGTGAGCAGATTATTACTGAGTAGTACTGTAATCAGTATCTTCAATGTTACTTGATATCACGTGGAATGAATCCAATTGACTGAAGACTGGCATCTGAAATGCTGGGGACTTCAGTGGAAGCCCAAGATGGATCATCCACTTGGCACTTCTTGCTGAAAATGGTTGCAAAGGCTTGACTTTTGCATAGATTTGCTGGGCTCCCCCATCATTGAAGTTGGGGATATTGGTGGAGCTTTCTCCTCTGGTTAGTTGTTTAAGTGCCCATTTCTATTCATGTCTGGAAGTGGCACGACTGTAGTTTTGATCTGATTTATTGGTTATGGGATCACTTATCTCTGTCTATCGCATGCTGCTTCTATTATTTAGCATGCACATAGTTATGTGTGTAGCTTCGCCAGGTTGGCACCTCATTTTTTTTTTCATGTTTTGGGTTACTGCTCCTGATTCTCCTGAATTCTTCATTGAATCAGGGTTAGTCCTCTGACTTGATGGTAATGATAGACTGAGGAGTATACCAGGCTACGGGGGGACAGATCATGGTTTAACACAATTTTGCTTCTGAGAATGATCCTCAGTGCCTCATGAATGCCCAGTTTTGAGATGTTAGATCTGTTCTGAATCTATCCCATTTAGCATATGGTGGTAAGGCCACATAGCATGATGGAGGATGTCCTCAGTGTGAAGATGGTATTTCATCTCCACAGGGAATGTGTGGCGGACACTCCTTCCAATATTGTCATGGACAGATCTATCTGTGACAGGGAGATTGGTGAGGGTGAAGTCAAGAGGGTTCTTTCCTCTTGTTGATTCTCCCACCACCTGCTGTAGGCCAAGCCTGGAAGATGTGTTCTTCAGGACTGAGACAGTTCAATCAGTAGTGGTGCTACCGAGCCACTCTTGGTGCTGAAGATTGAAGCCCCACAACTAGAATACATTCTGCGCTCTTGGCTACCCTCAGTGTTTCTTCCAAGTGGGTTCAACATGGAGGATTATTGATTCATTAACTGAGGGAGGGCGATAAGTGGTAATAAGCAGGGAATTGATCATCAGCAGGACATTCCTTTGCCCATGTTTGACCTACTGGCATGAGACTATGGAGTCCAGAGCCAATACTGAAGATTCCAAGGGCTATGTACTCCCTCCCACCTGTACACCAATTTGCCAACACCTCAGAAGAGTTCTAATGAAAGTCACAGACCTGAAACATTAACTCCGTTTCTCTCTCCACAGATGCTGTCAGGCCTGCTGATTAAATTAAAGAGTTAGTTGACCTGAGGAATTCCACTGTTATGGAAGCACTATAATTATCATGAGGTAGAGCCTCAGTGGCAGATTTCCTCATTTCCTGCCTTAACCTTAATGAGAGATTGATGGAAAACTTGTAGAAACATGTAAACAACTATTAATGCTGGTTCTCCAAGGTTTCCATTGATCTTTCACTGGAGTCACAAGAGAATATTGGGACAACTTTAAGGGAAAGAGAACATGTATTGTGTCCGCTCACCTAACCAGCTGCCAGCTAGTCAAAATGGTTGAGTTCCTTACAGCCTTATTATGACTTAGACCCCTAGTCCTGGAATTGTTCTTGTTGCTCATATGAGAACCACATCCAAATAATTAATGCCAGTTTGATAATATGTTGACCGAAATCATGAATAGCGGCACAAATATTAGGCGAGATGATGCCAAAATGGTGGAGGTACCATCATCGGACTGATTTTGGGATGTTCGGCACACTCAGGTGGGAAGAAGGACTTCCTCCGTGATTTTGAGCTGGCAGGTGGGGGAGGCGGCCAATTAAGGACAGTGGGTGGCCTTTCCAAGCTAATGGTCCAATCAGAGGGCAGGCAGCTCTGGAGCCTAGGTAGAGCCTCTGAGAGAGATGGCTGCTGCTGAGGCAGCAAGGAGAAAGAGGTGCTTTTTGAGGTGCTGTTAGGAGGTTGATCATTAAGAATATTTTCTCATGTGCAAAGAAGGCTCGGCCCAGAGAACAGAGAGGAAACCTTCCCCTGCCAGCCTTAGGGCATAATTTGCTGCCAATGGCCCCTCCCCACATCATGAAGCCTCTGGCTCTGATGCCCCCTCTTGGGGACCTGCTGGGAACTCACCTCTGTGCAGCTGGTGGCCTCTCCATGTGAGGGGGTGGGGGGTAAACACATCTCCACCACTGGGAAAATGACAGCATCCTGGGAATATTGCCCTTAGCTGGACCATTAGTAATTCAGAAAAGTGGGACTGCAATGGGGACCTGACCTGATGCAGCTCCCCAGCATTTTGCCAGCCCCTCATCCACTTCCCTTCCCACCATCCGATGGCTGCTAAAATTCCGCCCAGAGCAACTTACAAAAAAATGGCTTTATGGCAGTTGATAAAGACTTCGCACCCATCAATGCATTTGATTGAGAATCATACCCCAATCCTTTTACTATTCTGTCCTTCCTAATGCACACCATTTCAGTTGATGGAATCTTCATATTTATCAATTTGAGATGAACACATCCAGTAAATTTAGCCTAATACCTTTGAGTGCAATCAATTTCCTCGACACTGGTTACGTGATGCCATCACGCCTTTTTTAATCTCTTACTCTGCTTTTCTGCTGTTCTTATTTAAGGTCATACACATCTCTGTGGGTTTTTTAGGTCAGCCCTAGTTAAACATGCAAGTGAGCTCCTGGCCCATATTAAGTCTGAAATATGAGAGTCCATCAAAGTGAGACTGAGGAAAATCACAAGCTGGAAGTGCATAATTTTGGAATATGTCCCACTGACAAGCAGCAGGAGCAATACAATGAAATTCTTATCCTTTTACAGCCTTTTACATACTGAATAATGTAATAATGTATCCGGACTCTATAAGAGCCCTAAAATTGCTAGCCTGCACTCCCAAAGTGCAATCTCATTTGCTTGTATAATGGATTGGAGAATTGGGGGTGGAATATGACTCACACTGATTATTCATGTGCTTGTAAAATTTAAACAGCATCTTTGATTTTAGTTAAGATTCGTGCATTAACTAATTAACTGTTGAAGGCTCATGAGGACTCGAAACGTTAACTCTTTTCTTCTCCGCCGATGCTGCCAGACCTGCTGAGTTTTTCCAGGTAATTCTGTTTTTGTTTTGTAACTAATTAACTTATTGTTCCTTTTATGTAGGGACCTGTTCCATTGTAAGCCCTTGTATGTTTAGTGGAGATGTGCAGAGTACTTTTAAGGAAGCAGGATAAAAGAATGAATTTGCGTTGATATAGAACCTTTCGCGTCCTCAGGACATCACAAAGCCCTTCATGCTGCTGAAATGTAGTACTGTTATAATGTAGGCCAAAAATTCTTTTTCTAATTAATTGAAATTGTATGTATGTTTTGGATTTGCTCCAGCAATGTTAAATTTGGATCAAAAAGTTGTGCAACCTGGGAAAGAGAACACCTAAGAGATTTGTTTCTGATACATTTGGAGTTAATAGCAGGAGGTTTTAAATGTTAGAGCTATCCTTTAGTACCTGAATTATATACTCTTAGCTTTAAATAAAAAGATAAATTACGGAGAAGGAGGAGAAAAGGCTGAGATCACCCTTTTGACGCAGAGCAAACCAAACTTGCAGTGAGGACCTCAGAGGTATTAGGCCTGTTATCTACATAAACAAACAAGTGAACAACTGTTTCAGGCATGGGCTTTGAATGATTATTTTGTTTCTTTATCCTTATATGGTAGGCACACATTTCTGACTGGAAATAAGGCTGCCTGTTATGGGGTTTAGGAGGCTGCTTATTCATGAAAATGAGCACTGTGTGGTCAAATTTATATGCTAGTAATTCTTCTCTCTTGAAATGTGGGCTGTGTTCCATTGGATATGTGTGATGCAAAAATCATGACTTTATGCAAAAATAAAGGTGACAGAGGAGTTTGCAAAAACTGCAGGGCTGTCTCACTCCTTAGCATTACTGCCTTTGCTAGGGTTGTGCTTTGTGGACTTTGTATGCTTGCAAACCGAGTATATCCAGAACAGTGTGGTTTCTATGCTGGCAGATCGACAGGAGACATGACCTTCTTTATACACCAGCTACAAGAGAAGTGCAGAGAGCAGGATGTACCAATTTACCTTGCTTTTGGAAGTCTCACTAAAGCATTTGACACTGTCAGAGGAACGGGACTCTGCAAGATTTTGGGGAAAATTGGCTGCCCAGCGAAGCTCCTCAGCATCATCTGCTCCTTTCATGCACTGTACTGTACAGTTTGATGGCACCACTTCCGACAGTTTCAGGGTGAAGAATAGAGTGAAACAGATGTCCTTGCCATCACTTTGTTTAGTATTTTATTCACTATGCTCCTGACCTTTGCCTTCCCTGCAGATATGGAAGGAGCTGCCCTGTATACTAGGTCAGATGACAAACTCTGCACTCTGTATACACTGAAAGCTAAGACAAACACATAGCACATCTTGATCAGAGAACTCCTCTATGCTGATGATGCCATGCTAGTCACTCACACAGAAACTCAGCTACAGAGGCTCAGGGATTGTCTCTCCCATGCCTGTACCTTGTTCTCTGTTAATATAAGCATATAAATAAAACATGGAACAGGGTGTCACTTCTCTGCCCCATTGATCACATATATAACACTCCACTGAGTCCATGGTGATAGACATCTCTTGATGCAGAACTTGAAACATACAGAGACGAAGCAGCTGCCACCTTTGACTGACTCATGTAACGTGCATGAAATGACATCAAGCTGACTCTTCGAAGCAAGATGCTGGTTTATGAGGCCTGTGTTCTCAGAGCCTTGAGTGGCTGTGATACATGGAGGACTTATTAAGAAAGGAAGCTCAACAACTTTCACCTTCACCGTTTGCGGTGCATACTGTGCATCTCATGAAAGGACAAAATTATGAACGCAGCACTCCTTTCGAAATGCAAATCTCCCAAGCATGCAGGCACTCATCAAGAAGAGGTGACTTCTTCGGGCATTTTTGCAAGATGGAAGACACACAAGAACACATAAGAGATAGGAGCAGAAGAAGACCACATAGCCCTTCAAGCCTGCTCTGCCATTCAACATGGTCATGGTGCATTTTGCCACCTCTTGGTGGCACTCTCACCCTTGTTATGTCACCATTATGGAAATTTAAGTGGGATGTCATGTGCTCAGGGGCGGGCAACGACCAGGCAAACTAGGCAGGCACTTAGGGTGGCAACTTTTGTGGAAGGGTGGGGGGGCGGGGGTGGGGGGGGGGTGGTGGCGGTGGGTGCTGGGGGGTGGCGGTGGGTGGTGGTGGTAAAAAACTGAACTGCAACTACCTAGATCTTTAAAATGATATGGAAAACTTTTCATGATGCCTGAAGTTTCCACAGATGAATCCAAAACTCTGGAATTTTCTGAAGTAGCTCTTTCCTAGCTCCGTCCTTCCCCCTTTGCATGCTTGTTAAATGGCAATGACAGCAGTGCCATCCCCTCCATGCTCACTGATCCACCAATCCCAACCTCCCCTTCCCATCTGTGCTTGTTGATCCATCAGTCACAACCTCCCCTTTCCCTTCATGCTCGTTGATCTACTAGTAACAAGTTTCCCCTTTCCTCACACTGCACCAACCCCAGGAGTTCGCTGATCCTCGAATCACAGCCTCCCATTTCCCTCTGCATGCTCGCTGATCATCCAATCATAGCTTTCCTTTTTCTTGCCCATTCCCTTATGTGCTTACTTGTCCCCCAATCATAGTTTGCCACTTTCCTGCTCTCTGCTGTCACTCTTGCCAATTACCTAAGAGTCCTACATTTTAGAATTAGAACCATTTAGAAAACTCTGAGGTGATCTCATTGTGATGCAGGTGTTGAGGTCTTGTGAGAGGGAGGGAGTGAATCTAGGGAGTGGCTCTGACGGAACATGGTGCTTCAGAACAGTGGGAAGCAGAGCAAGGACAGGCATCCTTGTTACCCATGGGTTTGCCAATTTTTAGCAATTGCATGAGAGTAGGACTGATGGGGAATACCATTTTGCTGTATTGATTTGTGAAAGTTAATTTTTTTCATTCATTCAGTAGTGGACACTGCTGGGACTGCAAGTAGGCCCCAGATGAAAAGGAGCTGGCCACTGGAGAGAGGCAAATCTGGGCTTTGGATGAGGAGGAAACAGGGAGCCTAGGGAGGTGCTGGGATGCGGGAGTTGGAGGTAAGGTTTTGGGAGGCCAGGCGGGACGAACAAAGGGGAAATAATATCTTGGGGCGGGGGGAGGGGGGAAGCCCCCTACTTCCACAGGGCACCCTCTTGCCAAATGATGTGCCCTCTCTTCTTTCCCGCTTTTTCCAAAAAGTTGTTTATAAAATGGTCTTCCCAATCTTCACCCCCTGCCACTGCCTAGTTATTATGGCAGTGAAGGTGGTTTGAGGGCGTTAAGTGGACAATAATTGGCCACTTTCCTCAATAGGCCTAAGGGAAGGCAGAGGCAGGTTAATGGACGTCTTACCCACTACCCCCCTCCACACACCAGCCCCCCACCTCCATATTTTTGGGACTGTGTCAGGGTTGGGCCGGGAGATGGTAGACTAACCACCCAACATCCCAACATATTTATGTGCGCTCCCCTCAACACCCCCCTGCTGAAAATGCACCTAGAGAGGGGCTATAAAATCCAGCCCACTTTAACTCCTGATCCCAGTTGGAAAGATTTGGTGCACATGCACACAGTTACAGTTTACAGTAACTATTTTCTACTACAATTGCTGTGCCTTTGCAACAATTAAGGAGATCCTCTTATTGCAGTTTTGTTTTATGTCCATCTAACCTGCAGCTGATGTTATAGTCCACGTGGTCAATTGTAAATGTTATTTCTGTCCTATTTTGACCAGACTGGAGTGTGGGAATTTTGCAGTTTAATTTCCACCCAAGATTTAAAATGTATAAAGCAAATGTTGAGCTGGTGTCTAATTTTGCCTTTAAGAACAACTACCGCCCTCTTGCCTCTACACCTTTAATGTATTACGACGTTTAGAATTACAAAGGAGCTGTTTTAACAGTCATTCCCACAAAGTGCGCTGATAACTGAATTGTTCAAATGATAAGTTTCTAGCACTTATTTTTAAAACATTTTTAGGGTCAGGAACCAAAATGGTTTACCATCCATTTTTACCGTGTATGAAATTGCACGGTGTACTCGAAGAAATCAAGTACAAGATAATTTGCATAAAATGAGAAAGGGGCAGTGTGAGTGTGGGTGGGGTGGGAGGGTGCACGTGGTGCTGCGGAGAGGGTAAGTGAGACTCAAATGCTTTTATCGATACGTAAATGCATTAAGCCTATAAGTGCCCTAGCGCTATTACACACTATGGGCAGGGTTTTCCAATCCTGCCAGTGGACTTTTGGCCTCTCTCCAAATTTTTCCACCCTACCTGCGAAGATGCCCGCCAATGGCAGAACCAAAAAATCCCAGCCTACGGTTTAGCCTATTAGCATTTTTTTTGGTGGTTGAGTTTATGAAAATTGTGCCTCCTGTGTGACATCACAGGTATTGCACGTACAAGTGCAGGAATGTGGCCTCTGCAGTTGCGCCATCACCAAACTCACCAAACAGAAAAAGCAGAGTCATCACCAACAAGTGCATTCCAAAAATAATGTGTGTGTGTAGGGGGGGTGGGTGGGGAGAGTTATGATCTGAAGCTGTTCAACTCAATGCTGAGTCCAGAAGGGTCTCAAGTGTCGAAGGGTGAAGTGCTATTCCTCAAGGTTATGCTGATCTTAATTAGAACAGTGTAGGAAGCGAAGAATAGAGAGATTAGAGTGGGAGTGGGGCTGGAAAATTAAAATAACAGGTGATCAGATGCTTGTGGGATCACGCATATGGACAGAATGGAGGTGTTCCACAAAGCTGTCACCCAATCTGTATTTGGTCTCCCCAATGTAGAGTGGGCCTCATTATGATCAGCGAATGTTACAATAAATGGGAAAAAAATACAAGTAAACCACTGTTTCAGATAGATTAGGGTGTCACAGAGGGAACGGTCCCTTTAATCTGGAGGGGAAGATGTGTTTTGTGGTGGAATCATAGTGGAGGTGGCAGAAAAGGCACATTTATGGAAACCTTTGCAGTGTAAGGTGAGGACAAGGGGAACTCTATTGTGTTTCTGGGAGGAAGCGAGAGATGTGAGAGCAGAAGTGTGGGAAATGGAATGGGCACAGTCCCAGACCCAGTCAAGCACAATGCGGTGGGGATAGATAGTTGGGGAAAAAGGAAAATATGTTAGAAATGCTGATACGAAAGGAAGCATTGTTAGAACAAATATGATAGAGACAGAGAAACTGGGAGAATAGAACAGAGGCATTAGAGGAAGTGAGTGAGAGGAAATGTAACCAATTTAACTGTGGGAGTTGATGAGATTATGGTGGATGTTACATGTTAAGTCTGCTTCTCTCTCTCCACAGATACTGCCAGAGCTGCTGTGTATTTCCAGCATTTTCTGTTTTTATTTCAGATTTCCAGCATTTGGTTTATTTTGTTTTTTTATTATATTGAATAATTATTTTGCATCAGTAATTACAGCAAAGGAAGAGCTGGAATTCCCAAGGAAACTAATATTGTATCAGTAACAGGGACTCATCAAAATTAACAACAGTGAAAAAATAATGGCACCAGAGAGTGACAAATCACCAGAGCCACATGGCTTCCATCCTGGAGATTTAAAGGATGAAGATGGGAAGATTGCAGAAACCCAAACTATAATCTTCCAAAGTTCTCCTGATTCAGGAACTGTCCCTTCAAATTTGAAAATTGTCATGTCACTATTTAAGAAAGAAGAAAGGTGAGAGAGGGAACCCATGGAATTATAAATGAGTTAGCCAAGTATTTGTTGCCTGGAAATTATCAGGGTTTATGGGTGACTGAACAGCTTGAAAATTAGCAGCGGATCAGAGAGAGCCAGCAATGATTTGCAAAGGGGTTGTTCATACATGACGAAACTGGTTGATTTTTTGAAGAGGTGTCGACAGTAGTGGACAGGGGAATGTCAATAAATGTTATTTATATGGACTTCCAGAAGGCCTCATAAGAGACTGCTAGCTACTTTTGAAGGTCATGGAATTAAAGGCAAATTATTGAGCTGGTTAGGAAATTGGCTGAGCAGCACGGGACAGAAGGTAGAGATTATAGGCAGGTACTCTAATGGGCAGGATGTAACTAGAATATCTCACAAGCATCTGTGTTGAAGTCTTAATATTCCTGGTATTTATTAAAAATTTAGATGATGGAATAGAAAGTCACTTGTTGAAACTTGCTGATGACACAAAGATTGACAGCATTGTAAGCAGTGTAGATGAAAGAATAAAATTACAAAGAGATATTGATAGGTTAAGTGAATGAATAAAACCGTGGAAAATGGATTTCAGTGCAGGCAAACGTGAGGGCATCTAATTTCATCCTAAAAAAGGATAAAACAGAGAGAGGTGGATAGGACACAACAGGCTTTGGGGATAGTCAGCAACAAACTGCCACCAGAATCCACAGTATCACAGAAGCAGTAGAGGTGCAACATTAAACCAATGTACCCCTGTGTTAAAGAGAGGAAAAGGCAATCAAGGCTCCCACCAATGATTGTTAGTATACAGGAAAGTGCATGTACTGTGTGATGGTATATGCTGATGACAAGACTGTGATTATTTATATTTGAATACCCTGCTTTCACTCGTACGTGGAGAATGGCTACTTAAGCGAAGCATCAAAGATTTGCTGGCACACATATTTTAACAATTAAGAGAACAGAAAATTGTGAAAGATGTAGTACATAATCAGCCTGTAAAATAGGATAGGATGAAAAGGTGCCTCGAGATTTAAGATCACATATTTAATATTGGGATCCAACATAACCCTCTCCCAAAGCTTGGATGAAGTGCAGGATGCATAGTTAAAGCAAAAGCCAAAACAGTTTATTGAACAGAAACACACGTTTAGCAGGTAATTTGCTGAGCACAGAATACACATCAAACCTGCTGGTCACTCTCTCCTTCACACAACACAGTACGCAGTAAAGCAGGATATTAATATGGTTGGTAGCCAAGCCTAAGGCATTCTGTTAATTCTCGGCAGTGCTACTGCCAGGAACAGATAAATGACTGCTTAGTCTTAGTATTATGGCATTTGGAAACCCCACAAACTATTGGCTCTGTGATCAGGGAATTATGTTTGCAGACCGCTGATGAGGAATTTATGTTTGCCACTCTAATGTACTTAATGGTAGCAGCAGGTGATGGGCAAAGTGCCACCCTTTCATTCCTCCAGGAAGATGTGCCATTTCAGACTGTCTGTTACCATAGAAATTAAACCACCATCTTGTTGAATTTTAATTTACAGAATTTCCAGGGTCTTTACCTTCACATAATGCCTTTTGGGGAGGCAAAATTTATTAATTTCACCACAGTCTTATATATATATAAGAATGTTTATCTGCATCCAACTTTGCTCTCTTTGCTCTTTGCAATTACCTGATTGGAATGGTTACATTTTCATTCTTGCTCTCTCGCTTTCTTCCTCTTTATAGATGAGTTGAATGAAGCCAGGTCTGAGGCTTTGGTATAGCCTGTGAAGAAAAAAAAGAAAAGACTTGCATTTAAATTTGTCACCTCTCTTAATGTCTTTGTCTTTGGCTCTCTTTCCTTGATTACATTCCTGTGAAATGCCTTGGGACCTTATACTGCGTCAACAGCACGATATAAATCCAAGTGGTTGTTATTATAGAACACCTTTCATGAACTCCATAATACCCAAAAGCTCTTTACAGTTAATGAAGTATTTCTTGAAGTGCACTCACTGTTGTAATGTAGGTAAATGTGGCTGGCAATTTGTTCACAGCGAAGATCCATAAATAGCAATGAAGTAGAATAACAATAACTTGCATTTACACAAACCACCAGGCAGAATTTGACATCAAGCCACAAATGGAGATATTAGGACAGGTAACCAAAAGCTTGGTCAGAGAAGTAAGTTCACAGAAGCGGCATGGGAGAGAGAGGTAGAGATGTGGAGAAGTTTAGGAGAGGAATTACAGGTAATTCTGTTTTTGTTTTGGATTTCCAGCATCCGCAGTTTTTTGTTTTTATCCAGAGCTTAGTTTGGCAGGTGTGAGGCCAGAAAAAAAATCATTGGAATAGTTGAGTCTAGAATAGGAAATGTATTGGCGAGGGTTTCAGCGGCTGATGACTGAGGCAGAGGAATGTTTGAGTGATTTTACACAGATGGAGTTGGGTGAACTTGGCAAGGGAGCAGGTATGTGGTCAGAGCTCATCTCACAGTTAGATAGGAGGGTGAAGTTGCAAACTGATGCAGACTCAGAAAGTGGTTGTGTGAATGGATAGGAGGAGAATTAGTGGCAGGGCTTGATGACAATGGCCTCAGTCTTTCCAATACTTATTTGGAGGAAATTTGTTTTTATCTAATATTAGGTATCAGTCAAGCTACATAAAAAAACCAAAGACAGTGAAGAGGTCAAGAGAGGTGACAGTGAGTTGAGCTGTGTGTCAGTCGGAACCGTGTCAACAAGGGGCAGCATATAGATGAGAAATAGGAGTGGCCTAAAGGATAGATAATCTGAACAGGCAAATGACAAAGAATTCATCAGTGACTCTGGTCAACATGTTAATTTTTTTTCCCACTGAGTAGCATTCCAATGTCCCTGCATTGCACCAGTTTCCTGAATTGAACTCATTAATGGCAGCCCCCTTTGGTGATTTAGACACTTTTGTTCTGCTTCTCTAGCATTGCCATTTATTTTACCTTTTCTGTGCTCTGGTTCTCTGAGGATCAAGGGATATGGAGAAAGTGGACACATGGTAGAAAATTAGCTATGATCTTACCAAATGGCTCAAGGGGCCATGTAGCCTCGTCCTCCTCCTAATTCTGATGTGATGTTCTTTGCTTAAATCCTGAAGCTCTCTAACTGCATCTTTAGAATTTTGCTGAGCAGTTTTCTGGTTACAGCATGGATGTTTGTTCTGACCACTAGAAGTGATGAAAGGCTTTTCCATTGCTGCAAAAAGCAGAGTACCAATAGGCAACATTTAGGTGTGCCAGCTCTCAAAAGCATTGTGAATGATTTGTGTGTGTGTATTCCTGTGCAACAGTGAATAAGGAACATGAACTGTAAACAGCCACATGGGATTAGGTCTGAGTTTTAAGATAGCCTGCTGCTTCATTCTTCCTTATACCTTCTATACTCTGATGTGTTGGGACATTAGAGGTGGTCCCGTGAAATGGAGTCAAGCACTTGCTATTTGCGATTGTGTCTCCAATTGGAACCTATTCCCTTGACTTCTGTGTAATCCTGTTGAACCAGCTGTAAAGTAGTTTGTGACATTGTAAGTTGAAGAAGCATATGTAAAGTGACAGACTTCTAAACAACCTGCAGCTCACATATTAGTAAATGTGCCTCATGCAAGTAGGTTATGATTTTATTTGATGTGTGAAGCATGGTGAAAATATGAGTGTGACAATACTATCAATTGCACATTGCACCTTGAAAAGTCCTCAGTTGAAGTATGGGTATGCATGAGATGCAATGAATGAATAATAAGGTTGTTTGAGAGCTTGGCATTTGTGAGTAACAAGTATCTGAACCTCTAGATAATATACTGACAGCATGTTTCACAGAATTATTTTGAAAGCATGTGCTTTATCATATCAGATATTTAGATAAGAATGACCTCCTGCAAGGTGTCCAAAATGACACCATTTAGTCACAACATTACAAAGTTGGCTTATTATGCAGCGGGAGGATGAGGGGGCTCAGCTACCATGCTAGCATAAGAGAACAGTGAAGAACAACTTTAAAAATTAGTGTGATAGTCTTTCATTGCAGCATATTTACTTGTGTGCCTAAGTGGACCAACTAATGTTCACTAATTAATGGTTCATTAATGTCCTTTAGGGAAGGAAAGCTGCCATCCCTACCTGGCCTAGCCTTTATGTGACTCCAGACCCACAGCATTGTGGCTGACTCTTAGCTGCCCCCTGAAATGGCCTAGCAAGCAAGCCACTCACTTCAAGGGCAATTAGGGATGGGAAAAAAACGCTGGCCTTGCCAGTGACATCCAATGAAAGAATGTTTTTTAAAATAGGCAAATTATGCACAATTTGTTGACATTCTGTTCCTGGCTGTCTCAGGTGATGATCAGACAGAGAATATTTGGTCTCCAAGAAGCCATCCATCTAGTCTCCCATCTCTTTCAAATAATACTAACATGTTAAGTTGTTGTAAAGTGAAGCAATTGGCCAAATATTAATGGAAAGACAGGGAAGTTCAGCAGCAGATCAAGATTCGAGTAATGCCAGTGATCTGGAGGCCCTGTCTTATTTAAATGCAAAAGGAGAATACTGTGGATGCTGGAATCTGAAATAAAAACATAATATTCTGGAAATATGGAGCAGTCAGGCAGCATCTGTAGACTGATTTGTGTGGCAATCTGTGGAGGTCATCAACCTGAAACGTTAACTCTGTTTCCCTTGCCACAGATGCTGCCTGACCTGCCAAATATTTTCAGCATTTCCTGTTTTTATTCCTTCCTTAAATAAATCATTGCAGACTCCCTCCCAACAGTTGGCCTAATTTACTGATGGACAAGAGTAGAAATTAATGGCAGGAGGCCACAGCTGGGATGCATGCAGCCACAGCATGTGAATGCTCTCTGGCAGCCAACTGAGAGGGAAAGCTCTGGGCATTGATCAGGGAGAGGGGGAAGCATGAATGACTGAAGTTGGTATTGCTGGAAATTTCCTTATGGGGCAAGCACACTTGTTCTTCTTGTCCCATACGGACGTTAGGACTGCTGAAGTTGTAAAACTTATCTGGACCTCTGCCAGTTGACTGTTCCTGCCCTGATGCTGCTACTGGACTGTAGACAGTGAGGTTCAATATATTCCATGTACTAATGACATCACTGACTGTTAACTTTTACATAAGGTAGGTGCCCTGCCTACTCTCGGTGGGTGCCTTGTCCAGCTTCTGAATCACTGTTATAAACATTAAGGCAGCTGGGATTACAATGGAGTAACTTGATCCCTGCACGACCCATTGGGGTTGGATGGATTAAAATCAAGGACATTGTGAATGCTCTATGAGTATCCACCATTAATTTGCATTAGTTGATGCTTTGATTGCAAACCCCAAAATTATTAATTAAATTAAATATTGTTTTGTTCATGCATAATCATGAGTTATGGCGGAGGCCTGGATTTATCTTAACAAACAAGATTTGTGCCACCTACTTGCTGCTTTGCAGCAAGACAAACTACATGCCACTGCTTCTGGGGTGGTTTGATCAAATGCAATAGAAATTCAAGGCTGCTGTTATCTTCAAAGCCACTAGCAGAGGTCAAAATCCTGAAACTCCCTTCCCAACAGCACTGTGGATATACCCTTACCAGATGGGATCACTATCGTAACATAAGGGTCTTGCTCATATAGGGTTAACGTGGGATTGCGGACAGGACTGCCCACAAAGTGATGTAAGAGAACACACAACCCTCACTTCGGGGTCACTCTAGTGTTGGACAGAGCCGTGTGCACAAGAAAGCACAAAGACAGCTCCCAGCTTGAACCCTTACTATATATGTACATGGTTCTTCTATTTAATAAATGCATAGGGAGGAATTTTCCTGTTGGGGTGCGGGGGCAGGACCCGCATGCCAACACATAAAATGATGCGCAGTGACATTGGACGAGCGTCCCGACATCACCGCATGCCATCGCAATATTTCATTGGGCAGGCAGGCGATGAGCTCTGATGCTAGCCCACCATTAATTAATGGGCCACTTAGGGCCCTTGAGGCACCAATTGATGGCCATTTTTTGGGGCCCGTGTGATCTTCGGGTCAGCACACAGGGACAATGGGCAGAAGATATTTGTATAAACCTCATCCATGGGCGGGATAAGATGGCTCAGTGAGGTCGTGAGTGTGCTCTGTCAAATATTTAATTTGGAAAGTAACTGATATTTGCCTGTCTGAACTAAAAAACTTCAAAACACATACCAGCTACTTGGACTGGACTCAACCTTCAGGTCAGCACTCTGTAGTGAAGAATCGTTTTGGGGCCTACAGGTTTCAGGAAGCCTTCCCTTAGCCTGGGAATGGGAGTTGAACTCTCCACTGGAGGCTCCTCCACTGAGGAGGAAGGGAGGGCTAGAAGGGGAAGGAGGCCAGGAGTGCACATCCAGGGGAGCCACCTTTGGGAGGAGAGGTGTAGGGCCAAGGGGTAGTCCAAGGCGGAAGGGCTGCAGAAGACACCACTAAGCTGCTGCCAGGGTATACAGGTGGCGAAGCAGCTACCTCAATATGTCTGAGGTGCAGTGCCGAAGGAGGCTCCGTCTCTCAAGGGAGACAGTAAAACAATATCTGTCAGATGATTGGGCCTAAGATCTCCGCTAATTGTGTGGATGGACACCCCATTCCAGTGGTTCTAAAGGTCACAGCTGCCTTCCACTTCTATGCCTCTGGCTCCTTCCAGGGCTTGGTGGGTGATCTTTGCAGTGTCTCCCAATCAGCTGTCCACACTTGTGTCAAGCATGTTACAGACTCTCTGTTCAAGCATGCATTGACCTTCATCCACTTCCGTTGGGACCAGGCAAGCCAGACACAGTGAGCCAAAAATTTTGTAGTGATTGCTGGCTTCGTCTGCATCCAGGGTGCAATAGACATCAAGGCCAGCAGGAGAGCCCAATGTCTTCGTCAACAGGAAGGGCTTCCACTCCATGAACATGCAGAGAGTGTGTGATCACAGGATGCTGATTCTACAAGTCTGTGTAAGGTACCCAGGCAGCTCCCACAACGCCAACATCCTCAAACACTCCCAGGTGCCGGGGCTCTTCAATGCTCCAGCCCAGCTTGATGGATGGCTGCTGGGAGATAGGGGCTATCCCCTCTGAAGAAGGCTCATGATGCCTCTCCGCCATCCAATAACAGAAGCTGAGCAGCAGTATAACAGGAGCCACGCTCCACAAGGGCTGTTGTGGAGAGAGCCATCGGTCTTCTCAAATTGCACTTCTGATGCCTGGACCGCTCAAGGGGTGCACTCCAGTACCCCCCCCAGATCGTGTGTCAGTGATAGTGGTTACATGCTGCATTCTCCACAATCTTGCGCTGGAAAGGAGGGACGCAGTGGATGATGAAGACGTTGGCGCTGTTGCTACAGCTGCACACGATGAATCTAGCAGTGAGTCCGAGGATGAGCTCGGAAATGCTGAGGATGTAGAAGCTGACCTGGGCCTACTCCAGGGAGGCAGGGACACCCGAGAGGCATTAATGCAATGAACCTTCAGCTAGCACACCGCATATGGACCTCCAGCACAAGCCTGGGCTATCGGCTCTATACTCGATTCCTAAATCTGCCTGGATAGGAACATTAACTAAGAGCCTTGTCAAAAAAGCTGAATGTCACACAAATCACTCATAACATTATTGGTAACCATCCACCTGCAGAAGATACGAGGCACCCTCAGCCATGGTGACTTGTCTGAATTTCATGGTATAACAAAAGGAACTTAAGAAAACAAAATGACAAAGGTGTTAACCATCACACCAAATCATAAACACTTCATTGCGGGCCAACACAAAAGCACTAGTGATAAACCCATGGTGTGCCTAAGGTGCCTTATGTTTACGCTTTCGGGTGCTGCATCTTGGTGCTGCCCCGTCGCTGGGACTGGCATCTGAGACAGCCTGCTGACTCTGCTGTCCTGTTGGCCTCGATGACCTTGGTGGCTGTCCTCTGGCCTGTGGAGCCTGTGCTGGCCCTGCCTGGGAGGGAGCTACAACTGGCATCTCCCCAATCATTGCAGCCTCATCAGATGCAATGGTCACTGGGAGAGAGGGGGAGGAGCTGCTGCCCTCATCCAGAGTGCCCTGAGAGGAACTCGCAGAGTCCACAGGCAGCTTCTCCGCTGACGTGAGGTCAGTTTGGACCTCCCTGCTCACTGTAGATGGATGGGCACCAAGCTGGGAAACTTGGTGCCCAGACCTTATCCCACACTGGCATTGACCAGCTGATGTCAATGCAGATGTGAGGGCTTGCTGGTCCGGGCGCACCCCGAGGAAGCCCTGTTTGGTCTCCTGGAGGAGCCTCTGCACGAGAGTTGCCACTCTCTCCATGGAGGAGGCATGGCACACAGCCATGAGGCTCATTGCAACAGCAATGGTCCACATAGACTCCACCACGGACACCAAGCCAAGCATAGCCTCATGTATCACACCCAGATGCTCCCCACACCTGGCTGCATTTCCTGCATTTGCTGTGTTGTGGACAACTCCAGAGGCACATCATCAGATACTGACTGAGCATATGCCTTGTCCCCTGCAGCCCTCCGACTGCTGGCACCATGGGCACTCTCTGCCTCTGCCAGCTCCTCCAGCAGCTATAAAGTGCCCTCACCTCTGTGCCCATGGAAACTAGCTGACGATCTAATTCCTACCAAGGTGCTAGTATCTGCGCTGATGCCTGCTTGGCAGAGATTTTGTGATGCTGGTGAGCCCAAGACTACAGGACCCTCAGGTGTGAGAGGGGGCCCCTGCTGCTCTTCCTCCTGACCCTGCTGCACTGATGCTGAAAGGAAGAACAAGGACATTGGATCAGTTAACATGGAGACAATGTCAATGTGCATCCCTGTCCCCCAGATCATTATGCGCTCATCCTTCCAAAAGCAATGGTCAAGCCATGTTGCAAACTTCAATCACTGAATATTCAGCACTGCTATGGCTGTTGGGAGAACAATGGTGACCTCACTGCTGGGCAAACATACCTGCCCGTGGCACCCCAGCCTCAACGACACCGGTGGTCCTGTGCGCATGGCGCCTCTCCAAATCTAGGGCCTCCTGCTCAAACCAGGTAAGCATTGCCACCTGGGCCGGCCCTCCGCCAGCTCTCACTCGCTCAGCAGCATTATGTGTATTCTCCTGAAAAAGAGAGAAGAGCATTGATTAATGCTACATGTACCTGGACTCTCTTCACGGACGGCTCACCTCAACCAGAGTGGGACATTGCAGGGCTCCAGTGTCTCCTCACCTCGCTGTTACCGAACACTCACACAAAGATGCCAGGCCTGTTCTGCTGCTGCCTGCCCCCCCCCAACCCCCTCCCCACCACCAACCCCCACCCCCACCCCCCCACACTCCCCCCACACCACCCCCCCGCCCCCGACCTTGGCCAAATGCTGACTACATCACATCATGTGGCACCACAGGGTCTAACCTTCCATAGCAAGGAGGCACAAGCACATGGAGCACAGAGGGCAGCAGATCGATCAGAGCCATGCCACCTTGAAGCTCCCCTCCCAGTATGTCATCACCCTGACTTTGACATGTCCTGGAGTTCCAGCACTGCGCCTAGGTGCAGCTCCTCCAGGTTGCCCCCAAAACAGTAATGTGGGTCTCAGTCCACCACGTGCTGCGGGGCAGAACCCATCTCTTCACCACCCTCTCAGGGCAACCTCAGCATGGGCAATATCTGCTGGCCCACCCAGCAAAGGACACATGCCGTGAATGATTCAATGCAGTCACTACATTCAGACATGGGTCGGAGGGGGCAGGTGGCAGCTGGGGGGAAAGCTGACCTGCTGGGTTAAGTGACCAATGCAAACATGGTACTCACCCTTCCTGAGCACAACAGGACATTGAAGCACTTGCGGCACTGGATCCATGTACACCGCACCACATCGCGGGAGCTCACCACCTCCGCCACCTCCTCCCAGGCACGTTTGGTCATATGGGGGGGGCCTCCTCCTCCCATACTGGGGTACAGGGACCTCCCGCCATGCCTCCTCCTCAAGGAGGGCAGCTAGGCAAACATTCAAGAAATGAAGTGCACAGTGTCCCCCTGCCCTGCCCTCCTCTGGCCTGCTTACCAGCAGCACTCTGGGAACCCCTTCCAATCACCATGTTTGACAGCCTTAGAAAGGCTGCAACAGCTTTTTCAAACAGGCCGCCATTGGACCCGGTGTTCATAGCAGTCCTGCCACCACCTGACCACTCCTGGTGTCCTCGGGAGCCGCGATTCACGCTGGGCAGGCCTGAATTGACCCGTCCGTGTAAAATGGCGTCACGGAACCCGCCCGTGCCTGCGCCCGTTCCTGCTCCGCCCACCCAACAGGCAGAAAATTCTGCCCATACAGTTAACTTACTTAAAACTATGAAGACTTTAGTAAGACCCACTGAACAGTATCCAACACTCTACAACAATAACCATCTTCTCAAGGGCAATTAGGAATATTCCACAAATGTTGGCCATGCCAGTGATGCTCACGGTCCATGAAAGATTAAGATGAAGAGAGGTGATCTATGATTTCTGAACATACAACTTAAGTAGGTGATATGACCCGGTCATTACTTCATTTATGGAATATTAGCAACAAAGGTCAATTGTAAGAACTTAAGAACATAAGAAAGTGGAGCAGGATTGGTTATTCAACCCCTCAAGTCTGCTCCGTCATTCAATAACATCATGGCTGATCTGAACTTGGCCTCAAATCTATTTTCCTTTCTGTTCCCCTGACCCTTGGCTATCCCATCATACAAAAACCTATCTATCTCAGTCTTGAATATATTCAATGACTGACTCAGTCTCCGCAGCTCCCTGGGATAGAATATTCTGAAGGATTGCAGACCTTGAGAGATCGCTTATTACATTTATTAATGATTATTACATGTTTCAATAAGATTACCTCTCATTCTCCTAAACTCCAATGACTCTTGGTCCAATCTGTTCAACCTTTCCTCAAAAGGAAACCTGGTCAACCTAGTGAATCTTCTTTGAGCTGCCTCCAATGCAAGAATGTCCCTCCTTAGGTCAGGAAGCCCTTCATCGATGGAAGTGGGTTTCTTGTCCACCTGGAGCCAATGGGGTCAGGAATGGCGGTTGGGTCAGATGAAGTGTGGGAGTCATTTAGACTGCCATGGCAGCCATCATTGAAGCTGCTGATTGCCCTGAAGGAGTGATCTGTGGTTGGTGCCAAAACCTTCCACTATTTAAATAAAGGCAAAATATTGTCGATTCTGGAAACCTGAAACAAAAACAAAAAATGCTGGAAAAACTCAGCAGGTCTGATAGCATAATCCACTATTTAAACTATTTAATAGCTCATTATGAGCTTGTCAAGATTTTAGGTTAACATTTTTAAAGGTTACCCACTCCTTCAGAAACAGATCACCTAAAGGGAGGTGGCTACAGAGTGGGGAGCTAGTCATGTCTGCCCCAGGCCATCACCCTGGATGGTGAGTGTCAATGGGGGAAAGGGTCACTCAGTAAGGGAGTGCACTTTGCCCTGAGCAGGTGGCAGGGAGACAGCCCGGGATTTGCATCGGGGGAGAGAGCAGTGGGCAAGGCTTCCAAAGACAATTAAATAGCCACCTTCCCAAAAGGAAGGCTTCACCTGGCAACAGGGGCTCGGATGTCAGATTTTGGGCCCAGTGACAATGTGTGGCAACACCCTCTCCAGGATGAATGGGAACCAGTGCCATGAGAGACTGCAACTACAGGCCTCAACTGCGAGTAGAGGGGATGCTTCACCCGCCCTACCCCACCTTAATGATTTTTGCCAGCAAGAAGAATGGCATCCCTTTACTTTGATGTATTGTGTAGTGACTGAGACAAATGAGAATTTATTTGTTGATCAGTCAGGGACTGAAGATGTATAATGAAGCTGAACAGAGCAGATGGTAGAATGTCATGATTCACCAGTTGCTACAAACTGAAATGATATGGGCCAGTTGTCTCATTCCAGACTTATTGGTAGGAATTTTAAGCCCTCAGGATGGTGAGAGAGGGGTGGGGAGCAACAGGGGGAGGTTTGTTAAATTCTTAAGAAGCTGAAACCTGACCCCATCCCAACAGGTACCTGCTTAATTCTAATCTAACCAGTGCGGATAGAAGATCGATTAAGTTACCTGCTCCCAAGAGTAGGTGGGGTCAGTAATTATAATATTAATAAGGCTACATACCTTAGATTTTAAAGAGGCTTTTCATGGCTGTGAACCAGGTTCCCAAGGATGCTTAAAACTGGATAGTTGCAAGAAGCGCCAACTGCCGAATCCAGTAGGTATGCTTTGCCAACACTGTTTTTGGCACAGGGGGAGCAGAAATGTTCCCCCCACCCACCTCACTGGTAACTCATGCCCCACCCCCCAGCACCTCCGAGCCAATAGGCCTTCACCTCCCCAACGGTCCAATGCCCAGTATCACAGTCCAATACCCGGTCAGCAAACTCAATAACCCCAGCCCCAGCCATTCTTCAGGCTGACACTCAACCTATTCCTTCCCACCCCCTCTACCCCCCCCACCCCCCCCCACCTCCGCCCCCCAGACCTGCTACCCCAGCAGTACCCAGATGCATCTTCCTATCAATCATCTGACTACTGGCTAGGATTTTAATTTCAGCAGGACCTCTCTGCTCTCTGCATTTCCAAGTTTCCTGGCCGCAACATGTTCCTGCCCACTCCCTCCCCAGCTTCCCGAAAATATCAGGGCCGTTATGTCAGGATTTTCACCATTCATTTCAGGAACAGCAGGGAGACGGTTTCTAGAGATCAACTCTCCTGGGGGAGAGAAGCAGCTGGTTTTATTGACAAGTCTAGCAAGCCACTCAGTTCATTTGGGAAGCCTCTGCCCAGTATCAAAGTATCTGGAGTCCTGATCTAGAGGTCTTGCAGCTAGTTTGCTCTTTATAAGTGTAGTATGAAGGGTTAACATGGGATATGCTTATCCAAGAGGGAAGTGATGGCGTAGCAATCCAGAGGCCCATGCTAATGCTCTGGGAAGAATAGTAGCTGGTGGAATGTGGTATTTAAATTAAGTTAATAAATTGGAAAATTGGAAATTAAAAAAAAAGTTAGCCTGATGGTGATTGTACCCTTACCTGGCCAGGCCTACATGTCAATGCCTCTTACCCGGTCTGGCCTGCATGTGACTCCAGACCCACAATGTGGTTGACACTTAAATGCCCTCGAAAATGGCCAAGAAATCACTCAGTTGTATCAAACCACTGCAAAGTCTAAAAGGAACAAAACTGGACAGATCACCAGCATCGACCTAGGCACTAGAAATGTGAAAATAATAGGGTAATAATAGCGGGGGATTTCAACTTCCCCAACATTAACTGGGTCAGTCGTAATGTGATAGGTTTAGAGGGAGCAGAATTCTTAAAATGCATCCAAGAGAGCTTTTTAAGCCAGTACGTAGAAGGTCCTACAAGAGAGGGGGCGGTGTCCTGGACTTCATTTTAGGGAATGAAGCCGGGCAAGTGGTAGAGGTATCAATGGGGGAACATTTTGCAGATAGTGATCATAACTCCGTTAGATTCAAGGTTGTTGTGGAAAAGGACAAGGATGGGCCGGAAATCAGAGTTTTAAGTTTGGGGAAGGCCAATTTTAAAAAGATCAGTTATGATTTGGCCAGAGTGGACTGGGAGGAGCTA
The DNA here is from genome assembly GCF_017639515.1 of Carcharodon carcharias. Taxonomy (NCBI): domain Eukaryota; kingdom Metazoa; phylum Chordata; class Chondrichthyes; order Lamniformes; family Lamnidae; genus Carcharodon; species Carcharodon carcharias. Next base: position 42,298,692 of record NC_054478.1, on the reverse strand, counting down.
CTTTTATGTAGAACTGCGTCAGAGCAGTGGGACTCATTCAAGAAGGAAATAGGGCCAACATATTCCAGTAAAGATAAAGGGTGGGACCAATAAATCCAGGGAACCCTGGATGTCAAGCGACATACAGGACTGGATAAAGAGAAAAAGTGAGGCTTATGGCAGATACTGAGAGCTCAAAATAGTGGAAGCCCTAGAGGAGTATAGAATGTGAAGGGGGGAACTTAAAAAGGAAATTAGGAGAGCAAACAGGGGGCATAAAAATACATTGGCAGGTAAAATAAAGGAAAATCCAAAGTTATTTTACAAGTACATCAAGAGTAAGAGGATAACTAGGAAAAGAGTAAAACAGAAGTAAAAACACCTGGAAAGACTCAGCAGGTCTGGCAGCATCTGCGGAGATGAACACAGTTCACGTTTCGAGTCTTCAACAGAATGGACTTGAAACATTAACTGTGTTTCTCTCCGCAGATGCTGCCAGACCTGCTGAGTTTTTCCAGGTATTTTTATTTTTGTTATGGATTTCCAGCATCTGCAGTTTTTTGCTTTTATCTTAGGAAAAGAGTAGGGACCATTAAAGACCACAGTGGTAATTTGTGTGTGGAGCCGGAGGACGTAGGTAGGGATCAGTAACCAAGGGGCATAGATTTAAGATAAGGGGCAGGAAGTTTAGAGAGGATTTGAGCAAGAATTTTTTTCATCGAGAGGGTGGTGTGAATCTGGAACTCACTGCCTGAAAGGGTGGTAGAGGCAGAAACCCTCATAACATTTACGAAGTATTTGATTATGCACTTGCGATGCTATGGCATACAAGGCTATGGGCCTAGTGCTGGAAACTGGGATTAGAATAGTTAGGTGCTTGTTTGACTGGCGCAGACACGATGGGCCGAAGGGCCTTTTTCTGTGCTGTGGACCTCTATGATTCTATGACACTGGAAATCACAATGGCATATCCGGCCCTGTAAACCCTGTAAAGTCCTCCTTATTAATACCTGAGGGCGCTTGTGCTGAAATTGGGAAAGCTATCTCACAGACCAGTCATGCAACAGCCTGATATAGTCATATAAACGGAATCATACCTTACAAATAATACCCCAGACATCACCATCCTTGGCTCTGTCCTGCCAGTAGGACAGGACACCAGGGGCGATGGCACAGTTGTAAACTGTTGATAGGGAATTGCTCCGGGAGTCCTTAACATCAACCCTGGACCCCATGAAGTCTCATGGCATCAAGTCAAACATGGGCAAGGAAATCTCCTGCTGGTTACCACCTAACATCCCCCCTCCCACCTCAGATGATGAATCAGTACTTCTCCACATTGAACACCACTTGGAGGAAGCACTGAGGGTGGCAAGGGTGCAGAATGTATTCTGGGTTGGGGGACTTCAATGTTCATCATCAAGACTGGCTCTGTAGCACCACGACTGACCAAACTGGCTGAGTCCTCAAGGACATAGCTTCTAGACTGTGTCTGCAGCAGCTGCTGAGGAAAGCAACAAGAGGGAAAAACCTACTTGACCTTGTCCTCACCAATCTACCTGACGCATCTGTCCACAACAATACTGGTAGGAATGATCACCACACAGTCCTTGTGGAGACGAAATATTGTCTTCACACTGAGGAGTGACTTCCGCTATTGAATGGGGTGAGCTATTATACACAATCGTGCGCTCCCTCCCTCATTATTTACATATGCACATGGTTCACATCAAGTCGCATGGTGGGCGGGCATTAAGTTGGCAGCCTCGCCATCATGTCCGGGTGCCATATTTAAAAGGCACCCGGACAGCCCTTCATTAATGGCACCAGACTCTTGCAGGAAAATGTACAGGAGAAGGCAGCAAGCTCTGGCCCCACGATTTAGTGGTGCCTCCTTGGACATTCTCCTCCAGGCTGTCGTGGGAAGGCCTCCTAACTGACCATGGCGGCCTGGGAGGCGGTCACCAGGTTGGTCAGCATCTGTGGGTTCCATAGGAGGACATCCCTACAAGGCAGGAAATGGGTCAATGATCTGGTCTGTGCCACAGGTTAAGTGAACCTTCTACTCACTCCAAACTCACATCACCACTCATTTTGCGATTCTGTCATAGGACGAGGGCTTCAATGTCTAGGCCACAACTTTTGTTGCCCATCACTAAATTCCTTGATAAGGTGGTGGGTGCTGCCTTTGTGAACCACTGCACTCCATGTGCTGTACTATGAGGAAGGAAACTGCAGGATTTTGACCCAGCCACAAAGGAAAGACAGCTATGGTGTCTGGAGGGGAGAGAAATTTGCAGGTGCAGCTGTTCCCATGCGCCTGCGGCCCTTACCCATTTAGTTGGTAGAGCTTGAGTGTTTGGAAGACGATATTAAAGAAGACTTGGTGAGTTGCTGCAGTACATCTTGTACATGTACACACTGCTGCCACCCTGCATTGGTGGTGAGGGGACTGAATGTTGTAGGTGGTGAATGGCATGCCAGTCAAGAGAGCTATGTTTTCCTGAATGCTGTTTAGCTTGTTAAATCTCTCTAGGTCTGCACTCATACGGGCAATTGGAGAGTACTCCATCAGACTGCTGACTTGTATCTTATACGTGGTGGTCAGCCTTGGGGGAGTCAGGAGGTCAGTTAGTAGTCACAGAGTTAGCAGACTATAACCTGTTCTTTCATCAAACTTTCCCACAATCCATCCATCTGTCTTTATGTAGGAGAACAGCCTACAAACAGAGGGAGAGGGAGAATACAGGAGGTGGGATACCAGAGCTGAGATCCCTCATTGCATTCAAGCAGCAGGCTGTTGAGCTGGCAAGGGAGGCTAGAGGCTGTGCCTGTGCCATTGCTGAGTTTGCATGTCCTAAGAATCCAGTGAGGAATTATGCATTATTCCGAGAACTTCGGAAAATCAAGGTGATGCATGAAATGCTTAAGCTAGTCCAGGCTGTCACTCATTCTCTCTTTTCTCCATTCCAGATGCGAAACAGGAAGAGGAGTAGGCCAATATTCCTCTCAGAAGGCATCCACAGCTCCAGGCCACCTTGGTGGAAGAAGACAATGACTTCACACCTGTAGAGCCATCACAGCGATCGTTCATACCCTCCACCAGCCCAGAGACACACAGCTCGGTAGGTCATAGATCTAGTTTAGGCTTGGGGTCAAATTCTGATGGTTACCTCACCTACACTTGTCCACAGCAGTTGGAGGCAGTGGCAGCCAAAGTCTCTGGCACTTGGAGAACTGTTGGAGAATAGGCTGAGTCTGATGATGGGCCTCTGGAAGCAGACATAGAAAATATGCTGGGCCTGCACACCATTGCTGAAGCTGTGGCTGCGTTCCAGCAGTGGTTAGGTGAGAGGGGGTTGGGCCATCTCAATCTCTGCCCTGGTGCTCCTCCTCCTCAAGAAGTTAGGGAGGGCTCTTGGGCACCCAGAATGAAGAGGAACATCAGCCAGACACCATAGCGGCCTCCACACAGGACACTCCAAAGGTGTCCAAGCATTCCCAATGCCCTCTGCCTGTGGCCTGATCAGCTTCTTCAGACCAAGAAGGGTGCAACTGCCCCTGAGCAGGAGTCCCAAAGCAGGCCAGGACCCTCCAGGCCTTCAACGTCCGGAGGATGCCCGCCGAAGTTATCACAGACAAGAAGGCATAGCAGTCAGCAGGCTAACTTCACCTCTGCTGTGGATATTGTGCATGCACCTAGAGCTAGTGATAGGGTCAGAAAGATTAAAAAGTTCTGAATGCACCTGGTGGCATGAATGTACAATTATTGTATATTTTTTGGACACTTATAAATATATGTTAACTTGCACTGTTTGGAAATGTCCTGGATTAATTCTTGTTACTAGTTGTTTTAATGTATGTGTACACTCCATCCCTTCCAGGCTGACTCGGCTATCCCTGCCCTATGAAACATTATGTCCCCATGCCCTCCTTCCCCCCTTCCCCATCATGCCTTCCTCCCCCCTCTTTCCTTTCCTGCCTTCCTTCTCTGCTCACTCCATTACACCACAACCCCCATCTCTTCCAGCAGTCCTTCCCCTCATGTCTTCGACTTCTTCCCCTTCATCTCTTCCAACATCCATTCCTCTCATGCATATTATTGACCGCCCCCCTCCCTTCATCTCTCCCAATCCCCCTTCACCTCATGCCTTCCAATACCCACACACCACCCAACACCCACACACCACCCAACACCCACACCCCACCCACCCTCCATCTCTAAAAAGCACCTTCTCATTGCATCATCGACTGGTTTTCATCGCATCATCAAACTGTGCCTGTTTCTATGACAATAAAACATTCCAATTTTTTAAACTGCCAATCATTAAAGGGTTGCTTGTTTCCACCTCTATTGAAATTATTTGTTGTTTTGGCTGCTAAGTCACTTTATTTCTCATTTTCCTGCTAGCAGGGCCTGTTTCCTGCCTCTCAGCAGAGTCTTGCATTTTCGCACCCCTTTTGGCTGGGGCTTCCTGCTCGATGTGGAGTACGGCACCATTCTGTGCACACTATATGGCTTTTGAATCTCTTACTGTGCTTTCAGTTGCCAGTTTCGGATAACAATCACTTCTGAATCATGTCCTCATTCACACCACACACTAAACGATTTCTAAGCATGTCGTTCAGGGATGTACCAAACTCACAATGTTCCATTAATTGCTTCAAACTTGACACATGGCCATCCAACTGTCTGCCCTGTGGCTCTACTTCTCAAGTTAAACTTGAACCTTTGCATCATTACTGAGGGTTTTGACTGATAATGGCCCTTCACCAGGATCATCAAAATTTTTCAAATCTGGGGCATTGGGGGCCTTCAATCTTTCAATCAAGCCACAGGTTTTATTTCCACATGTACTTAAGAGGATCACCCATCTCTTCTCTTCCCCTATAATCTTGGAAAAAGAATGTGAAATGTTCAATGTAGTGAGACCAATCGTCCGTTGCTGGATCAAAAGGATCAATTCCTCTGAATTGTGGCAGTCTGTGAGGGAATTACTGCAACGATTTGAATGGAGCTTTTACTTACAATTACTCTGCGAGGTATAGTGCCAATTTTGTTTCTCTTTATTTCTTCTATTAAACTTTTTTTATCCTCATCGCCAGTTTGTTGGATTGTGTGGGGGCCTTCAAACTTCGAATCAAGCCACGCACACTTGTTAGTGGTGACTGACTTGGTACTATTGATCGAGTTGATCACCAGACACTGCTTAGGTAGAAACTCTTAGTTTATTTACAAAGATACTCAGCAGCAACTAAACATGTGCTTACACTTCAAACTCTATCTCTACACTGCTAACTACTAACTACTGAGGTATAACATTCTTTTTGAAGGCATATTACACATCAGATGAAACCATAATTATCACATCGGGAAACTGATTTGTAGCCCACCACCACATTTCCACTCTTGCCTTCCACGATTCCCACTGCTGGAGGGAGGGGAAGATTCCGCCCATTGTTTCTTTACTACACAATTACCACTCCCTACGTTTTTGGGTCCATGACATCTTTGTCATTTAATCTCTCCTATCCTCTACCCTATACTAGACCTCCCCTTTTGTCCTTCCTTGCCCTGTCCTCTGCCTCCCCCCTTTCAATGTCATCACATTTCTCCCTTCCTTCAGTTCTGAAGAAGAGTGATATTGTACGCAACACATTAACTCTGTTTCTCTCTCCACAAATGCTGCCGGACCTGCTGAGTATTTCCAGCACTGTCTGTTTTATTCCATTTTAAGAGGTGCTGGTTGCCTTTAAATGGAATTTCTGGTCCCCCAAGTAGCCAATGAAGCCAGTACCCAACTCATGATAATGAATGAACAGTACAAGTATTACCAGCTGCTTGAGACAATGCTAACAGAGGCTTGAGCATTTCTAGGCCTCTGTCTTCCAATCTGATGTGCCAGTAATAAATACAGCTAAGTTCAGACAGTAGGGCACATTGTGCATTCAGAAATTTGGATTTAGCATCAAATACATAATGAGTGTGTGTAGTTACAATAGTATCTCGAGTAACCTTATCATGAATTATGCCCTGCATGTGCCAGCAAAAGTGACTTTGTATGCTCATTGCACCTTTCAGAACCCAGCTAGTGCAATCAAAAGTTTTGTCAAAATGTCTAAAGTAATTTCTCGAGTCACTGGTGCTTTGCTTAGTATTTCATATTCTATCAGTTTAACGACATAATCAGAGCAAGAGCAAATAGCTTAGAAGGGATTCTTTGTCACTGTTGACTTTTTCAGTGTCTTGGGTTTTGATAGATTGATTCCACACGCCCATCTGTGCACCTTTCGAGAAATCATATATTACTGTAACAGGCAAGTCTTCAATTTTAATAATGTGCAGGTGGTATGTGAAACAGGGATTATCACAGATGTACGTGTCATCTACCCTGGCAGTCCTGTGACTCATTTAACCTTCCAATTCTGACCAAACCGAGAGACTAAGTAAACACATTATTCAGCCTCAAATACAAGTGCTCACTGCTCCACTGGGGGAGTATGTCTAACTCCATCAGTCACAGCTGCCTTTTTCTTGATGCAGTGCAGTTTCTTTGCTCCTCCACTTCAGATTATTTTATGTCCTTTGGATATCTTTTAATTTCCCTCTAGCTGTCGATTCGTATTTTCAGCAGGTAGTCAATTTTGTCTCAGGTCTGTTCTTCACAGATTCTGTCTTTTCAAACTTTACTGTGGGTTAAATTTTACATCCCATTGGCGGGCGCGCGCCCAACCCGCTCAGACATAATATCGCACGTGGTGAAGTCGTGTGAGCATCCCAACGTCATTGCGCAATCGCACAATATTTCACTCAGCAGGCGCGCACAAATGTTGAAAGCATGCCTGCTGACAATTAAAAGGGCAATTAAGCCCATTAATGGCACAATTGTCTCAGATTTTTTGTGGCTCGTTCAATTCCTAAGGTTGGCGGACGAGCGAATCAGCCAAGTGGCCTTTATATTTTTAATCAAACCTCCTCCAAGGACGGGATGAGATTTCCATTGTGAAATAAAATGAAAATAAAAATCTGTGGACAGCATTTTTATTAGTTATATTTTTAAGGTACATAATTGTGATGCATGGACATTTTTTTGCAGCTTTTTAAAACTTTATTTGATGGTTTTCAGGTCTGCAGCTGCCTGAGGCAGCTGTCTGCCTTCAGGGGGTTTTCTCATAGCGCTCACCCACGCCCGGGGTGACATCATCATCTACCCTCTTCCCACCCCCCACCCTGGCGCGCTGAGCTTTTCAGCACGTTTTGCACAGTGGCTGGCTGTTAATTGGCCAGCCTGTGTGAAATCGCAGTCAGGGGACAATCGCAGTTGGCTGTCCACTTCCCAACTGCTCCCGGGTTCGCTGATAGGGCGCCCCCAAAGATAAAATTCAGGCCCATGGGTTGCCATCCATTCCAACACCCATTTTCTATTTACGAAGTGCCCAAGAACATTTTTGCATTAAAGATGTTATGTGAGTGGGTGTCTTTGTTGCTTGTGTATAGGCCATAATTTTGATATGAGGGACCGTGATGCCCACCTGGATGCGATTTGTGACACAATGTATTGAAGGGAAATCTGTGTTGTGCCAATTCAGACCAGCTTCTACAATTATCACATCCTTGTGTTCAAATTTCACTATGGCCATCCCTTCCCTTCCCAAACTCTGGAAACTCCCCCAGTCCTAAAACCCTCTGAGGTATCTTACTTCCTCCAATTTTGGCTCCTTGTGCATTCCCGATTTGCTTTGCTTCACCATTGGTGACCATATCTTCATCTGGATAACCTTAAGCTCTGCGATTCCAACCCTAAATTTCTCCAGCTCTCTGCTCCTTTAAGTTTCTCCTTAAATCTACCTCTTTGTCCAAACCTTTGTTGTTTTAAATTTGTTCACGGGATGTGGGCATCGCTGGCTAGGCAAGCACTTATTGACCATCCCTAAATGCCCTTGAGAAGATAGTAGTGAGCTGCCTTCTTGAACCACCGCAGTCTCTGTATTGTAGGAACACCCACAGTGCCGTTAGTGCTGTTAATCTATTCTAATGTCTCCTTAAATGGCTTGGTGTCAAATTTTGTCCGATAATGCTCCCATGAAGCAACTTGGAAAGTTATACTATGTTAAAGGTGCTACATTAATGTAAGTTATTGCTGTTGTTGCTTGATCCACAAGTAATGTGGAGAATAATGCATTATCTCTTTTCATCACAGCAGGATCCTTTTGGAGAAATCCCACCATAACTTCAGATATAGGGCTGCAAATTATGCTAAAACCTGAAAGTACCATCCGTGCTTTCTATTGCTATTCCTAATTGCATTTGTGAGCTCAGAGGCTCTGCTCAACCCTAACAAGGATGGTTATGTAGGTCTATTTTGTGATCTGAACCCCTAAAGGCACCAGGAAATATTGATTTATGGTTCAATCTGCTTATTAAAGGGCCAAGGGGTACTGGTGGCTGATTTTAAGAGGGGCACCCCTAACACCCCATTCCTTGTCCCAGCACAGTATGCAGCATCTATCACTGGGAAGAAACCCAAGATGTGGCCTGAATAGTGCAGATGGCCACCTGAGGTATTTAAATTAAGAGATCTCCTTCTGACCCCATATACTACAACAAGATCAAAACCCAGCTTTGGCTGCTGCTTTTAGATGTCAGCATTTTTTTTTTTTGCTTGCCACAGGATTGCATGTAAAGGATCCAGTGTCATGAAAGCTTTTCCAGGAAGAGCAGCCCTTGCTTCGGATGTTTACCACAGGTTATTCTGCAGCATTTGATACAAATATTTGTCATTCTGTCCAGTAGAATGAAGTTGACAAAGAAAGTGCCCCTCTGAAATGCTCAGGAAGAGATTGATAAACCTGGTCATCAGCCAAATGACAGGTGTGGGCAGAATGGGACTTGAGTGCTGCTGCCCCTTCATTTGTTGGCCCATTATGAATTTGTATTCTTCATCTGTAGCACCCAAGACATTTGCTAACTGCGAGGGAAGATCTATGTTCACCACTTTATGCAAGCTCATTTAATCACCTAGACCAAAGAGCAATACTGAAGGAAAGCATGGAGGTTTACAAAAATGCCAAAGAGGTAAATATCCCAGTCAAAATGACTATTTCAGAATTCAAAAATTAACAAAGATAATGTATTTATATGCTGCCTTTCATGACATCCACAATGGTTACAACCAATGGAGTGCATTTGAAATGCCTGTCACTATTCTAATATGGCATCCAATTTACTGATGCTGATTGAGGCGTAAATATTGGTCAGGATACAGAGAAAAACTATTCTTTGAATAATACCTTGGGACCCAAGTCCCTGGGGTGGAATTGGAACCCACAGATGTCTGACACAGAGGCAAGATTTCTACACTGAGCCAAGGCTGACAGCTCATAAAGTAAAATGAAACAACTTTTTTTCTGGGCGTTAATATACAGATCATGCAGGAACAGATTTTGACTTGTAAAGAGCTTGTCAAGCACGAAATAATGCCAACATGTACATATGGTTGTTTGCTTTTCAGCTCACATTGCATCAATGACTCATGCTACAGATGTCCTGTTAAACTATGAGAAAGAGACAGCAGATGTTAAGCCTGGAACACAGAAGAAAACATTAAGATGACCGAGTCAATCCATACAGATTCATGGGTGCATTAAGGTGTCTTACTATTCTGAATACTTTGGAGAAGGAGGAGCAGAAAGAATAGTGGACAGTCACTGAAGTCTGATGTTACGGAAGGAGCAAAATCAGGATCTGGTAGTTCACAGGGCAACAGAAGTATCTCTTTATGCAACAAGTAAATGAACTGTTTGTTACCAAGAAAATCATTGATGAATGATAGCCTCAGACAGAGCTGTGGTAGGTGACTGTGGCTGTTTGTCATTGTGTAGAAATGAACACAGCTCTTTTACAGCCTCCTTACTGAAACACAGGCCAGGATATTCTGCTGTGGCCCATGGCGAGAGGGAAAACAGGTTACAATCATCCGCTCCAACCTTCAATTGAGGGTCGCATTTCCTGCCGAGTTATGTCAAGAAGGCCATTTGAATACATTAGAGAATTATAAATGCTCATTATCAGGGTCATGCCTATGTCCAAACACAGCAAGACCTAGACAATATCCAGGCTTGGGCTGACAAGTGGCAAGGAACATTCGCGCCACACAAGTGCCAGGCAATGACCATCTCCAACAAGAGAAAATTTAACTATTGCCCCCTTGACATTCAATGGCATTACCATCACTGAATCCCCCACTATCAACATCCTGGGGGTTACCGTTGACTAAAAACTGAACTGGACCAGCCATATTAAAACTGTGGCTGCAAGAGCAGGTCAGAGGCTAGGAATCGTGCAACGAGTAACTCACCTTCTGACTCCTCACCATCTACAAGGCACAAGTCCAGAGTGTGATGGAATACTCCCCACTTGCCTGGCTGAGTGCAGCTCTCACAACACTCAACAAGCTTGACACCATCCAGGACAAAGCAGCCCTTGACTGGCACCACATTCACTCCCTCCACTACCGATGTACAACAGCAGCAGTGTGTACCATCTACAAGATGCACTGCAGGAATTCACCAAGGTTCCTTCGACTGCACCTTCCAAACCCATAACCACTACTATCTAGAAGGACACAAACAGCAGATAGATGGGAACACCACCACCTGGAAGATCTATCCCAAGTCACTTACCATCCTGACTTGGAAATATTTCACCGCCTCTTCATTGTCGCTAGGTCAACATCCTGGAACACTCTTCCTAACAGCACTGTGGGTGTACCTACACTACATGGATTGCAGTGGTTCAAGAAGGCAGCTCACCATCACTTCTCAAGGGCAATTAGGGATGGGTAATAAATGCTGGCCCAGTCAGTGAAGCCCACATCCCATGAATTAATTTCTTAAAAAGGCAGTTCGCCGGTATCATATCACAACACTAGATTAAAAGGCCATGTCTTCGCCTAAATCAACCTCAATGCACTGAGATGTCAGCGCTATTACCTCAGACTGTACATGGACGGACTCCTCCATTGTATGTTGTAATCTGTAGAATACATCTGACAACCCTGCCTGACATTCTAGTGACTGTCACTGCAGCTCCAGCATCTGCATTAAGATTGAGTCTATAGGCTCATCATTTGACGGCAGAATCCTAGCCTCCAGCAGTCTACCGATGCCCGTGACCTTGGATGTCTCAGGCTCTGCCTGACATGGATCAGAATCTGTGCTGTGCCCAGTAGATTGTAACCCTGAGCCTGCTCTAGATCTAAGAGGTGTGTGCCTTGGTGCTGGTTGAGGGTGTGGATGAGCGTTGCAATGAATGTTGTGTCCTCAGGGTCCTCAACCAAGGAGTTGAGGAGGCTGGAGAGGAGGGGGTGGCTCTCAAAATCCCTGTGTCATCTGGCGGAGATGCCTATGAAAGAGATTAGAGATAATTAATGCATGGCAGCAAAGTGTAGAACATCACATTGCACTCATAGTCTCATTGTCTGAAGGATCAGCTGGTGCAGGTTCCTCTTCTGTGGAATACCCAAGTCATTATAGGGAAATAAGTCATGTGACCAGAATAACCATTTTTAAATGCCTTTTATTGCAGCACCCTGGTTGCTTTTTCAAAGTCTAGAAGAAGACTGGAAATGGATGATTAACCCCATCTCTCTCCTTTCCCTCTCACGTTCAGACACCCTACCTTTGTTACGTTGTGGGTTCTATCACAATGATAAAGGATTTCAATCAAAAGGATCCTCAGGTGCAATAGCATCGACTTTTGGGAAAGACAGATTATGGTTCAAAAGAGAACTGTCTCAGAAATTGCAGTTTACATCAGCCTCAACCACATTGGAATTTCAAGACCACCGTGAAAAAAACCTGTCTCAGCCATGAACAACAGTGAAAGATTCATAAAGAGGGAACTCTCTGTTTTTTACCTTTTTGTCAGTAAATCTTAATTTGGCTGAAATACTGTATAACGTGTAGTTTTGCATGCTTGTGCGTGTGTATGTGTTTTGAAGGTTAGATTATGTGTTTTCCTTTTTAAAACCCTTTATATCGTTACCGGGGCAGATTATTTGAACAATAAAAATTAACCTCTTTTGTGTTTACAATCAAGAAAGCTTGTCAGATTGAGTACTTTGCAATCAGCATGTAAATGGTTAAGTACAGGCATTGAATTTATACTTTTATCCTTATGAATTATAAAAAAACACCTTGTTATGATCAATTGAGGCTTGGGAAAGAAAGGCCTAAGTTCTCATATATTTCTTCACTGGTTGTAATATATTATACAATGTATTTTGTTTCTATTATTAAGGTTATGAACTATTTAGAAAATTAAAGACATTGCCTTTCTTTAATCTGGCTTTATTGGTGCTAGATGTAAAACTAAAATAATGACGCTACCAAGCTGACAAATATCAATAGCTTATGGGGAAAAATGTTTTCTTACAGTAATTAGTTAGAAGCAGAGTAGTGCTTGTACTGCCCAAGCAGAGATGTCATCTATATTGTGGTATAGATGATCAGATTGCAGTTGTATGTTCCTGAACACCTGCTGTTGAATCCATTTGTCAACCAGCACCTGGAACAGATTAACATTGTGGATTGATCATTGCAGCTGCCACTTCAGCAGAAGCCAGAAGGGAAGCAAAGGCATGCAGGATTGGCTGGATTAGGAGATCAGGTAACCCCAAGATTCCCAAATGCAACAACAAGACACTTTGGTCACCAGCATGTTTCATGGGTAACACACTTTTTTTTTCAATTTGTGCTATCAACAGACAAGGTATCTGTCCACTTATGTGAGTTTGGAAATTTACTGCATAAAATGGAGCAAATGTATGTCTAAAGCCATTGTAAGGTATTAAGTGCATTACATGTAGACTAAATTGGGCATAAATACTTTATCACACCAATTTAATCATGTTAAACAATACAAAAGCAGGTTAATTTGTGTACTGATGCTTTTAATTCATTTGACTCCACAGCATTCCTTTAACCTGGGAATTCTACTTTTGATTCACTGCAACACTTGTAGGTTGCTGGGAGTAAATTAATGTAAACAGTGATGTCTTCAACTTTAACAGCATCAAAAATTGCCATTAACTTCGGTGTAGCTTTGTTTGGAAAAAATATGGCTCCATCTTCCACTTGCTTTTCAAAAAATAATTTAAAGGCAGTTTTATTTTGATTTTGTTCGACCAAAGCTGCTAAAAGAAACCATCAGGTGATGGTGTTCTCAACTCTAGTTTGGCATATTCCTGGTAGCACATGCTTCTGGAGGTTTCATCACATGACCTCCTGCCACCAACAGCTTCACCCTTCCTTTTCCCCATCTCCAAAATCTTTATAAACAATGGACAAAAGTGTTCAAAGAAAACAAAAATAATATGAAATGCTTTTCTTTACACCACAAAGATTTACCCCCAGGTTGCTCGCAGCAGTTGAAGAGATTATTTTTCAGTTGCTAGAGACTCTCAGACATTCCTAGAGAGTTGTAACTTAATGTGTAAGTTAATTGGATGGAACAAGATTCATGTGGAGTATAAACACAAGCATAGATTAGTTAGATCAATGCAGCATCTTCTCTGTAATTCTATGTAAAATTCAAGTTTCACTTTGAAAAACTTTCTCAGGAATCTGAATAATTTAGTAGTACTTAAACTTTACAAATTTTGATCAATTATCTAAAGCTGACATATTTATATCTAATTATAATTCTTGAACATCATTGAAAGTCAACTGCTCAATGATCTAATTTGCTCAGTCTGATGTGGTTGTTTTCTAAAACAAGCTTTCTTGTATCAGGACTTATGAGTTTGTGGGCACTTTGCAGTGAACATATTGTGGTTTCCTGAACCTATTGGCAGATTTTAGTGATAGAAGGAACGTTTACAACTCAAAAAACAAAGTACCCAAATTCCAAATGCAATTTGAACCGGCATGAACCATCCACAAGCTGGCATGAGAACAAGAAGTGCTATGTTTACATTGACAAAACATTGGGAGTAAGTTAGAATGAAAGATAGAAGTTCAGCTGTTGTCAGGATCAGCTAAGTCTGGCAGAAGTGAGAACTTTTGAGAGCAGAGCCTGTTGAAAGTACAAGGAAAAGCTGGGAAGAACTTTTTGTAACTTTTTTTTGTTTTGAGCCTACACAAATTTGGACTTGCTTTTGACGGCCTGTGAATTGCCCCTGCACCTTCTCCTAAGAGGGGTTCTCAGGAACACGAATGGTATTCCTTATGAAAAGACGTTTGTAAGCCACATTCATAAAGGAGGAGGAGCAGAAGGAGAAATTCAGGGAAAGAAGGAGGAGATGGTATTGAAGGAGGATGCACCATATAAAATATTACCTCCCTCCCCCAAAAATATCCACAACGCAGACACTATCAAAACCTTAGTGAGGAAATCTGTATCAGGAGGTTATGGGCAGGATTTTCCCTTCCACTGACTAATTGCGGTGGTGGGTGGGAAAAGTGGCAATCTCCCTGCCAGCCGCAATGGTGCGTTTTCGCACCCGACTGTTCGCATCTCACCTCATTAATTATCAGCAGGAAACACGTCGAATCACTGGCGGGTGGCCTCTGATTCACCTGACCTGCTGTGACCTCAGCAGGACCTCACTCCAGGCGCCATATTTAAACCAAACCTGCGCACAGCTTTCTCAATGTCTGCAGCCCAGCAGTGCTCCATGTGAGAGATGGCCCCCTAACCACAGATGCACGCAGCCCCCAAGCTTAATAACACATTGCTGGGCCACGCTTTTGAGGACCTTCATAACCTTTGTGACCCTTCCTCCACCCTAGCGGTGGCCAAAGGAGGTCCACCAAGGACACCAGCCTGCCCTGGCAGGAGGTATCTGTGGCAGTGAATGCCAATTCTGCCCAGAGGAGAACAGGGAATCAGTGCCAAACTTGATGAATGATCTCATTTGCAGAGCCAGGGTAAGTCAACCTTTTCATCACTCTCAACTCACATTCTCACAAGCCTCTCAGACATTTATAGGATGACACCCCACAGAGAACTCATACTCTGCCAGCACAAAGGACATCATCACTCACTCTCCTACACACACATAAACATTTCCACCTGGGCTCACTTCATGAGGACCATGCAGGGCACTGCTTCACTCAGCATACACACAAGGCAGGCATCCTTATCATCTGCCTTGGCATACTTCCTGCTCACACTCTCTCTCCATCTGTCTTTATGCAGGCCAATCTCACCCATAATAAAAGGGAGCGGTCCCAGACCGGTGAGGCTATGCCAGATATCAGGGCCCTCACCCAGTATGAGGAGCAAGCAGTACATGTGGCTGGAGAGGACTGCAACAGTTCCTGTGGCAACGGTGAGACTGGCAGCACACACCTAAGTGAAGACCCTGCACCAGCTGAGCTTCAAACAGCGAGACTATGAGTGCAGTGTGATGTTTTGTACTTTGCTGCCACACACTAATTTTCTCCAATCTTTGATAGGCACTCCGCCAGATGACACAGGGATTTTGAGAGCCATCCCCTCCTCTCCAGCCCTCTCGACTGATTGGATGAGGATGCTGAGGACACAACAATGGAAGACCTGTCATAGCACTCACCCACACCCTCCACCAGTGCAGGGATGCAAACCTCAGTGGGACTTAGGTCTAGATCAGGCTCAGGGTCACAATCTGGTGAGCATTCTGGTCCACAGCAGGCAGAGGCAGGGATATCCAAGATCCCAGCACTTGGAGGACTGCAAGGGACCAAGATTCTGCTGAGTCCAAGTCAGATGACTAGCCTGTGGTCTTGGCCTTAATGCAGATGTTAGAGCTGCAGCGACAGTCACTGGAATGTCAGACAGGGTTGTTAGATGCATTCTGCAGCCTGTAACATTCAATGTAGAAGTCCCTCCATGTTCAGTGTGAGGTAATAGCACTGACAAACCAGCACGCCAAGGTCAACATTGGTAAGACAGCTGCTGCATTGGAGACCTTTGTCTATGACCTAGGTCTTAAACTACGCCAGAAGCTGCACTCCATCACTGTAAGCATTGGTGGAATCTATCAGTGCCTACACAAGAGGGGATCAGAACACTTTGATCTCACTCCAGCTGCCCCTTCTCCACAAAGAGTCAGCCAGGGTTTCTCAGGCACCCATTGAAAGGAGGACCAGCAGCTGGACATGCCGGTGCCATTTGCCCAGGTGACTCTGGGAGTGCCCAGCCGATCGCAATCCCCTCAGCATATGACCCCATCACCTCCAGCTCCATTGAAGGGTGCACCTGTCCCAAAGCAGGAGATCCAAAGCTGGCCGGGACATTCCGAGTCTTAGCCCTCCAGAGAATGCCCGCCAAAGTTATCACAGATAACAGGGCGCAGGAGTCAACAGGCTGCCTCCAACTCCATTGTGGATGTTGGGGAAGCACCAAGACATAGTGGCAGGGTTAGGAAGATCAAAAAACAGTAGGAGCAACATGGTGGCATAGGAATTCACAAATGTCCATATTTTCCATCTATCTAAATACAATTGCACTCATTGCACATTTACTCTTGGGTCTGCCACCTCTATATGCTGAGCTGTTTTGTGGTCTATCGCGGGTCACACCATGTTCCCTCCTCCCACTTATCGCTGATCTCACATCATGTCCTTCTGGTCCATGTTGTGTGAAGCCATCTCATCACAGTGTGTGTCCCTTCTCAGTTCTTCTCCAACATCAGTGATGCATCACCCTCAATGTATAAAGTGCTTGTGCAAAACATCTTGTTCACAAGCATTGTGGTTGCAAATGATGTTCATTCTTGGTTAAGTAAGGTGGGGACTCATGTAGTCCACTAACTCATCTGCATTGTGGAAAGGTGAAGGTGAATGTACAAAGAGAGATGTAGATGTGTATGGAGAAGGGTAATCTCTTCTTTATCTGTTTGTATTCCCTGCCATCCCCAAGGGTCTGCAATTTAAAAGGCCATGCTCAGGGACTGTGCACACATATTTCTGCCTTACAATGATACAGGCAACATTAAATGCAGTCTCTGTTTTTTTCACATTCCCTTCTCTATTGAATCATTGAAATAAATACATGAGTTAACAGCAGTTTGCAAATGTCCTTTCTCTGTCATTGATTTGTGATTGTGGCTTTAAGGCTTGCTTACACTATAGGCACCTATTAGCCAGTACAATTGTGGTTATAGCTATAAATACTCTCAGTGCCATAGTATCCTTCGCCCACCATGCCACCCTCCCACTTGCCCCATCTCAGTAGACCGACAGCTATGAGATGGACTTGGCCAGTGCTTGGATGGCCTGCATTTATCCCAGGTTACATATTACTCATTCAATGGACTAAATGACTACATCCTTTGCAATAACATGAGGACAGATGACCTGTGAAGGCATGAGATTCTTTTTGGGAGGCCCAGGATTCCCATCTCTGAACTTGAAAAGCACTGTGCAAGCAGGCTAAGTTCTTTCTTCAGTTTAGACAGGGTAAACTTACTCGCAGCTGTAGGCACAGAATAGTTAATTAGCTAACTGGTTGAATCTGGTTACTGAAGCCCCCAGTTCAATCTACTATGAATGTAGGGTTCTTGGAGTTTGGTGAGAGGGATGTTTGGAGAAGGAATCATTTGTTTCCTCTTTCTCACCCTATAGAAATTGGTTCTTACTCTACTACAGGGAAAGCAGACAACTCTTTGATGAGTATCTGTTAAGTTGACAAGTTATGTTATATCAAAAATAGTACATGATTTGGTGGTAAAGTTAATAAAATGTATAAGAAAGCAACATTAAAAAAGTGATTAATATAATACGGATGGCAGGACGGGTGATGTGTTAAGGCTGCAGCATGTGGGAGCTCCTGGATAACATTGTGATCCAGGGCAAACACGTCTGTAGTAAGTGTTTGAGGAACTTTGGCTCAGAGTCATTGACTGAGCTGCAGACTCTGTGACACATTAAGGAGAGGGAAAGATACCTAGGTGATCTAAACCAGGAGGCAGTCACCACTTAGGATAGGGTCTTCTGGTTTGGTCAGTGGCCAGGGATAGGAGGGTGTGACTGCGAGTGAGGCAGGTAAGGGGACCCAGAGTGCAGGAGTGTGACCCTCTGCAATTGTTCAACAGGTTTGAGGTTCTCTAAACTTGTTTGGATAAGACTGGGAGCTGTGGGTGGATGAGCAAACTGACCATGGCACCATGGTAGAAGAAGCCATCTAAGTAGGGGGAGCAAAAAAGAATTTAGTGGTGGTAGGGGACAGTATAGTAAGGGGCATTGACACTGTTCTCTGTAGCAAAGAGTGAGAGTCCAGAAGGCTGTGTTGCCTGCCCAGTGTAAGGATTTAGGACATCTGTTCAGGGCTGGAGAGGAACCTGTGGTGGCAGAGGGACTATCCAGTTGTTGTGGTCCATGTTGGTATCAACAACGTAGGTGTAATGAGGAAGGGGGCTCTACATCATCAGGATGATGAGCTGGGCACCAAATTAAGAAGCAGAACCTCAAAGGTAATAATCTCTGGATTATTACCTGAGCCATGTACAAATTGGTATAGGACAAATAAGATTAGAGAGACGAATGCCTAGCTCAAAAACTGGTGTGAGAAAAGTGGGTTTTGGCTTTTGTGGGACACTGGCACCAATATTGGGGAAAGTGGGATCTGTACCATTCAGATGGTCTACACCTGAACTGTGCTGGGGCTGGTGCCCTCGTGAGCTGAGTAACTAGGAGAATAGCGAGGATTTTAAATAGAATAGTAGGAGCAAGGGATCAGATTTGGGTAGATGTGGTAAACCAAAGTAGAGACAAGGCAAGAGAGACAAGTATTAATATGGGCAATGATAAACAGACTGTGACAGGAAGGGACAGAGAATACATTTCTAAGACTAAATCAGCAGATAAGGCTAGACGCTACAAAAATAAAAGGACAAAACTAAAGGCTCTGTATCTAAACGCACTTGGCATTTGAAACAACAGAGATGAACTAGTAGTGCAAATAGAAACAAATAAATATGATTTGATAGCCATTTCAGAGACATGGCTACAGGTTGATGTAGATTGGGACCTGAATTTTGAAGGGTACATGACATTTAGGAAGCACAGGAAGTTAGCAAAAGGGAAGGGGTCGTTCTGTTAATTAATGATGGTATTAGCACATAGAGAGGGATGACCTAAGTTCAGGAAACCAGGATGCAGAATCAGTTTGGGTTGAGATGAGGAATGATAAAAGCAAGAATTCACTCGTGGGAGTGGTGTACAGGCCCCCTAACAGCACCCACATGGTTGGTCAGAGTATTTAAAAAAAATGATATTCATAGGAGATTTTAATCTATAGATAGACTAGAAAAATCAGATGGCAGGCTAGATGAAGAGTTCATAGAATACTTTCAGGATATTTTCTTAGAACAGCACGTTCTGGAGCCAACCAGAGAGCAGGTTATACTAGACCTGGTACTGAGCAATGAGATTGATAACCTCCTAGTGAAGGCACCCCTGGGTAGCAGTGAATAATATGATTGAATTTTACATTCATTTTGATGGAGAAATAAGTGCGTCCAAGATCAGTTTTCAAACTTAAGGGCATAAAAGCGAAAAACACCAAGGGGAGGGACCACCATCCGTGGTTAACTAAAAAAGTCAAAGACAGTATCAAACTTAAAGAAAAAGCACAGACAGGTGGCAGGCCAGAAGATTGGAAAGAAGATAAAGAGCAGCAAAGAATAACAAAATGATTAGTAAGGAGGGAAAAATTAGAGTATGAGAAAAAGCTAAAAGCTAGTAAAATTAAGACGGATAGTAAGAGTTTCTATAGATATTCAAACAAGAAAAGAGCTAACAAGGTGAGTGTTGGTCCTACAGAGAGTGCTTCTGAGGAATTGATATTGAGTGGTATTGAGCAAATTGTTGGGGCTGTGGGCTGACAAATCCCCAGGTCCATATGGACTTCACCCTACGGCCTTGAAAGAAGTGGCTAGTGAGATAGTTGATGCACTGGTTTTAATTTTCCAAAATTCCTTCTGTTTGGGGGAGGTTCCATTAGAATGGAAAATAGCAAATATAACTCCTTTATTTAAAAAGCAAGGGAAAGACAGCAAGCAGGAAACTATAGGCCAGATAGCCTAACCTCTGTCATAGATAAAATGTTAGAAGCTATTAATAAAGTTGCTATAGCAGGGCACTTAGAAAAATTCAAGGTAATCAGACAGAGTCAATGTGGTTTTGTGAAAGGGAAGTCATGCTTAATAAATTTATTGGAGTTCTTTGAAGGAGTCACATGTGCTGTGGATAAAGGGTAAGTGGTGGATGTACTGTATTTAGATTTCCAGGAGGCATTTGATAAAATGCCAAATCAAAGGTTATTACAGAAAATAAAAGCTCATGGCGCAGGGGGTAACACATTGGCATGGAAAGAAGATTGGTTAGATAGAAGATTGGTTAGCTAACAGAAAGCAGAGTTGGCATAAATGGGGCTTTTTCTGGTTGGTGGGATGTGACTAGTGGTGTGCCACAGTGGTCAATGCTGGGGCCTCAACTTTTTACAATTTCTATAAATTATTTAGATGAGGAGGCCAAAGGAATGGTAGCTAAATTTGCTGACTACACAATGATGGGTAGGAAAGTAAATTGTGAAGAGGATGTAGGGAGGCTACAAAGTGACATAAGTAGATTAAGTGAGTGGGTGAAGATCTGGCAAATGAAGTACAAATCGGGGAAATGTGAAATCTTCATTTTGGCAGGAAGAATAAAAAAGCTTATTTAAATGGTGAGAGGTTGCAGAGCTCCGAGATTCAGTGGGATCTGGGTATCCTAGTGCATGAACCTCAAAAGGTTAGTATGCAGGTACAGCAAGTAATTAGGAAAGCTAATAGAATGGTTTCATTTAATGTGAGGAGAATTGATTACAAAAGCAGGGAGGTTATGTTTCAGTTATATAGCGCAGTGGTGAGACCACAGCTGGAGTACTGTGTATAGTACTGGTCTCCTTATTTAAAGAAAGATGTAAATGTGTTAAAGGCAGTTCAGAGAAGGTTACTCGACTAATGCCAGAAATGGGTGTATTGTCTTAGGAGGAGAGGCTGGACAGGTTAGGCTTGTATTGACTGGAATTTAGAGGGAAAGCTGACTTAATTGAAACCTTTGAGATCCTGACAGGGTGGATTTGGAGAGGATGTTTCCTCTTGTGGGAGAATTTAGAACTAAGGGGTCACTGTTTAAAAATAAGGCGTCGCTCAGTTAAGAATTTTTTTTCTCTCAGAGGGTTGTGAATATTTGGAACTCTGCTTCCATCGCCTTTTGAGGAAGAGCCTGTGAATATTTTTAAGGCAGAGCTAGATAGATTCTTGATTAACAAGGGGGTGAATGGATATCAGGGATAGGCAGGAATGCAGGGTTGAGGTGACATTCAGATCAGCCATGATCTCATTAAATGGTGGAGCAGACTCGAAGGGTCAAGTGGCCTACTCCTGCTCTTAATTCATCTGTTCCAAAAGGATTCTCTTGCTTGTCGAGGTGCCCCCTTGTTTTTGGAATCACTACCACAAAGGGGAATAACTACAATTGTTGTAAAGGGTTACTGCACAATAATTGATAATTGGAAATAATTGGAATAAATCTCGCATGAATGTGTGTTGACATTGATAGCTCATTATTGCCTCTGTTGTAACAGTGCTCTTAACTTGTCTCAGCTGTTCATTCCTCCTCAATTTGGGAATACAGATTTCAGATGGGTGCCCCTTTAATCAGCCCCCCAGTGCTTTGAGGTCATCCATCCAGAAGTCCTAACAGCCCTGCCTAGTTGTGTTTTTAGTTTCCTTTGCTCTGGTTCCAAGATGGTGGTCCTCAGGTTTTATTACTACACGAGCTTTGACCCTCCCTGGGTGACCATGGAAGTCCCTCACATTGTGCTGGAGGAGCATAACATTCCGGTCGTTCTCCCTGCTATTACTCTCAGTCCTCTCCCTGTAATTCTGAATCCCATTGTTATAGTGGTTGATATCCCTGTTACCCTCAGTTGTTTGGGGTGCATGTTCCTATGCCCCATGTAGACCTTAGCCGCACCCTCCCCCCCGGCTTCTTGAGACCTACTGTACAGAGGACTGTCAGGTGCTCAGAAGTATGTGATAGGGGCAGAACAACGATTTCCTGCATAATGTTTTGACATTTTCCACCTGCTGTGAGACCATTGAGTGCCTGACCCTACACTACCTGTTCCCAGCTGATAGGCTGCAGATGCCTCCCCTGACTGTGACTGTGCCGAGTACTGTCAGAAAGCCGCCAGACTACTGCTTGTGAAGTGCTCACCACACCCTCTGTATAACAAACTAGGCACTACTGTCAGTGATCTGACATGCCTTGCCCCTCCCTGTGCTAAGATAAGGACAGTCTTTTCAAGCTCAAATCACTAATGTTCTTCTTTAGTTGGCTATCTCGGGACTGCTACTCTTGACTCTCTTTACTATCTGACTATGAGATTTCTTTGCCCTCAGTCTTCCCTCCTCCCAGTCATGTATCTGTATTCAACACTTCCCAGTCTTTTCCCCCCACCACCCAAGTCAAGCCTTTGCCCTCCAGCCCCTTCCCTTGACCCTGTCTTGTCTCCCCCCACCTAGTCAAACCTTTAACTGTCGCACATTAGAACCAACCCCACCTCCCCACTGTACTGGTAGATGGAGCCTTGCCTGAAATAGCCCCCTCAAATTGATGTGCTGAAGCCTGGCATGGAGCATGTAGAGGCATAAGTGCAGTGCAATGTAAGGTAGGCAAACTCACTTGGAATTCACAAAAGAAGTGCAGTTTGCCAGGTGCATGTCACTTATATCTGCTCATTATGCACACCGATCTAATTAGACGCTGACCTGTCCTTCTGATCTAGTATCAGGGCGTGATTCTCATGAACTACCTTGATAATGGGCATTCATGACATGCTAATGTATTCAAATTGCCCTCCTGACATGGTTCAGTGGGAAATGCAACCTACCATTGAAGGGTGAAGCAGAAAATCACCAACAAGAAACTGACTTTTTGGCTCCTGTGATATTTTCCCCTCCAGCCCACCATTATTCCCACCACAGGTGGGAGCAGAAAACCCCAGCCTCATGATACTGCCAGACCTGCTAAGTTTTTCCAGCGTTTTCTGGTTTTATTTATAATTTGTAATACCAGACGTGTCAGGTGATTTGTGGCAGCTATCTTGAGTCAGTGTCTGCTTACTGTAAAGTCCTTATAAAGAAGTTCAATATATGTTTGACCAGCCGATGAAATTAGAAATTAATGTTCCACATACACACATCACATCATCATGACAAATATTATTGTGATTTGAGGTCATTTGGCACAATCACTCTACTAAGTCAAGGTAAGCAGTTTCTTAACTTGTTTGTTGACTTAATGACCTTATATTACAAAACATTTGCCAAATAAATGGTATTGATTTTCTGTCCTGTTGGTGTTTAAAATCAATAGGAAAGATAACAATCACATGGATGTTAATGTAGTTGAGACTAGTCAATTGTTACTTTTCCTTCCTGTAACTTGCCAGTTCAAGTCCCAGTTCCTATTTCATTCATTTTAAGAAAAAAAAATCATAATTGTCTGCACTGAATCGAAAAAATACAGAAGATACTACTTCACAATAGACAGCATTTCTTTAAATTTACAGGCTATTTCACCAATCATTTCACAAGAAAGAGATTAATTTTCTGTCATTGATATGCCAGATGTATCAGTTTATGGAGTCAAAAGAGAATGAGACCCTTAATGCAAGACCTCAGCTTCTCTTCACATGCTGCACATTGGCAGAGAACAAATGAATAGAATTTTCAAATTACAGGAAAATCTAGCAGAGGAAATGCAGTTGTGCCTTAGGTCACTTTTGCCATTGTGCTGGATACATCATTTCTAATTGCTGCCACTGCAAATATAATTCGAGGACTGCCAGGTGCTCAGCAGTATATGAAAGCACCGGAACAAAGATTTCCTGCACAATGTTTTGGCATTTCCGCCCTCTTTAACTTTTAATTTTTTATTCTTGTGGCTCTGAGGTTCTCATTGGTCTTTCTGCCAATTATTGATTCCTCATTCCCCATCCCACCCCACCCCATATCCCCACCCGAGCATCTTTATTAGCATCACTAGGAGGTACGCTAGTATAGTGGTTATGTTACTTAACTAGTAATCCAGAGGCCCTGTGTAATAATCCAGAAAATGTGATCACAAATTCTACCCTGGCAGTTTGAGAATTTGGATTCTGTTAAAACAATCTGGAGATAAAAAGCTTAAATCAGTAAGTGACCATGAAGCTGTTGAATTATTGGTGTTATGACCAATGCAGTTGGTAAAGCTGAGTTATTTAAAAATCCCGGAGGAAAACTTTAAATAACTATCATAACCTATAATTTTAAGTGTTATGTTTGAGATGCGACCCTAAATTCAGGAATCAGACCACCAGTTCTCAAGGTTTTACATTAAACTAAATAAAACATTTTATTAACTTACACAGGTTAAAGTATATATACACATGGCTTCAAACTACTACTGTCATAACTCTTTACCGATTCCCAAACTAATCTCTGTTAAGGTAACAGCAACCCATAAACTTAACCAGACACCAGGTAAAGCATTTTTACCTTACAAATTCAAAATGAATTCCCATTCTTTTCAGGTTCTTTTCAGTTTGGTTCCTGTGGAGACAGTTGGAGGCTTACAGCTGCCTTTTGCTCTCACATTGCCTCTGCCTGCACACACACAACAGCTGAAGTTCTACCTACCACTGCCCATTGAATGTAAATTCTCATTGTATCACCAGCCTCATTTAACAATGAAACCCCTTTTAATAGTACCAATTTTATTAGTAATATAAACATACTACTTGGTATCTGCCAGATAGGTATCAGTTTTCACCCCACTTCTTGAATGGTCTATTCAAAACATGCAAATACACTCTATCTCTCTCGCATATCAAAACTACACATCAAAGCACCCAGATTAGCTGGCTTTATTCCAATTAAGACATACCCACAGAATAACCTCAATGTTAAAAGAAAAATATTTTCCAATGATATTATCTACATTAACAGCTTCATGACATTGGAAAGACCCAACTCATTTAATAATGTTGTTTAGTGGAAGAAAACTGTTCTCCATACATAATTTTGGCTAAATGTGACTTTGGTTCAATTCCAACATGATTGACTCTTAACTAGTATCCTAAAATTCAGTTGTTGCATGAAACCACTACCACCAATCATATTTGCAGACATTGTTTCACCTTGTTAACAACTGTGTTGGTATATTTCCACAACAACAATAAGCTGTATTTATTATAGTGGCTTTAACATACGAAACATCACAAGACGTTTTATGTGAACATCATAACACAACATGTGACACCAAGCCACATAATAAGATATTAGTTCAAATGGCCAAAAGCTTTTATCAAAGGGGTTGGTATTAAGGAGTGTTTTAAAGGAGGAAAGCAAGGTAGAGGCAGAGAGGTGGAGAGGGTACTTCATAGCTTAGGACCCAGGTAACTGAAGGCATGGTGGAATTTGAAAACACCTCTGTAATGTTCCCTTTTCTGTCCCTCACTTTTTTATGGTCTGCTGATAAATCTATATCCAGCTTTTGTTATATACAGACACTAACATTATCAAACAAAGATGTCTTATTGGCCTCCCCACGTGCACCTTTCATAAATTTAAGTTCATTCAAAATGTTGCTGCCTGCATCCCATTTGCACCAAATCCAGTCCACCCATCACCTCCATGCTCACTGACCTATGTTGGCTTCCTGTCCAACAATGCCTCAATTTTTTAAATTTTGATCTTTCTATAGACTCCTTTTGTTATATATGCCTATAACCTGCTTCAGGCAAAACCTCCAAGATCTCTGTTTTCCTCCAATTTTGGCTTCTTGTGCATCTTTGATTTTCAACACTCTACCTTTTGATGTCTATGCCTTCAGCTGCCTTACCCTAACCTCTAGAATTTACTCCCTTAACTTCTTGACCTCTTTACCCTCCTACTTCTCTCTCCTCCTTTTAAGGCAGTCAAAAGCTTAGATTTCAGGAACTAAACTTCTGGTCATCTCTCTTACTACTTCTGTGGCTTGTTGTTAAATTTTGTTGGTTAACTCTTCTTTGAAGCTTGCTGTAATGTTTTACTGCATTAATGGCATCATGTAAATGTAAGTATTCGTTGTACACTTAAGAGTCTAGGCTAGCAACAAGACAACTACAGACCTATGCCATTCCCTGCCAGGGCACCTGCTACTTCCATGCATCATAAAGTTTAATAAGCAGTAACAGTACTGATTAGTTGCAGCCTCAAGTTTTTTTCCACCTTTTATCCAAAGACATGTTCTGCAGAATAATAGAGACAATGCCAAGGGATAGTGCAAAGGAAGACCATCCTTACAACCACCTCATGCAGCATCACCTCCACTTCAAATAGGGATTGAGCGCTGGGCTAACTTTTTATTTGCCTGGAGAGCCAAGCGTTTTCCTTTCAATTCTGTCATTTGTTAATCCCCTATCTGTGGCAAAGACTGATTTTTGAGTTAAGGTGCACTTGGAACACTTCCTGAGGCTTTCAGGAGTTTAGCCACCCTTCCATGACAATTCCTTTTAAACTGGACACAGTCCTTTAACTATCACCAAAGTACAATTTTCTCCTACTACCAGAGTACTCCTGATATCTGTTCAAATCTACTACTGGAGCTGTGAATAGTTATGTAAATTGTCTTGTCTGACTCAAATCCAAATGTTAGTAGTATTTCAAGGGGCAAAGGGATTTGAGTGTGTGTACCTATTGACCAACGGCAGCATGCTGAGCAGGCATATTATGGTGTTAGTCAATGTGCAGTGCTGACTTGACACCAGTTCTGCCATTTTCAAAGTCCATAGTCCAATTTATGTCCTATCTTAACTTCGCTAGCCTGAAATACACATGAAACAAAATGAAGAACCTGCAATTCACTGTCACCAGTACTATTTAAGAGAATGGTAAATTACTTACAGGTTTATAAATAGTCATTTGGTGGCACAGAACGTGAGTATTGCTGCAAAAGAACATTTTGTCAAAGATTTTCGTCTTGCACTCATCAGGACGATCGTAAGAATACCAATGTGAGGAGAAGCAACAACTTTACACAGTGCGAGAAGAAAGTGGTGATTGGTTGGCAAGTGGACACTGATTGGTAGAGGTGTTGTGATGGAGAATACACCAGTTAATGGTGACTTGACAGTTAACTGCTAAGCATTGTTTGAAATTTAAACCAGCCAGCTTGACTCTGGTCAAGACATTGTCCTGAGGAGTGAACCAGCTAATAGTTATCACTTATTTTGCTTAGTTGAAACAGTTGTGATGTGTGTACATGTTCTTTCTGCCTGCAAAGAACAAGGCCCTGTGTATTATACATATGGCTTCCAGTGCATAAATGCACTACACTGTGAGCTCAACTGACAATCTTAAATTGTTTGTCAGCATAATTTTTAGCACAGAGGATTATTTAGCAAATGTTGTTCAATCATGGAATCACATCTAATGTTGGACACTGAGTTTTGCAGGCATGAACTGGTTGGGTACTGTTTGTACCTTGCCCATTTTGACCAGCAGAAGCGGCATGCTGTTTGATACGATTGATACATACAGCCTACATACCTAGCATCACACTGGCACTGAAATTCATATACCACATTACTGATTTGTGTGATAAGCACAATGACTTTTTGGTTTGATGGCAGCATCCTGTTGGTGGTGAATAGCACTTGTGCTGCTTCTAACTAGTAGTAGCATTAAAAAGATAGCTATAACTGTTGTTCAAATTTTTGAGATACTTTGCCCTCCCAAGGTAATCGGAGGCAGAGTGAGCACTTCTCAGGGCCAAAAGTGACAGTCTTAGGACGAGTTTGTGCAACATGCAGTGCAAAATGATCTGATCAGGGTAGCCACTATCGCACAGGATGTCTTTGATGCACCATATTTCAGCATCAGGCAGAGGTTTAAGAGGCGCTCAACGGATTAGTATGAGAGACAGAGTTGTCAATCTGTGTGCTCTCTGATGTGGCTCCAACATGCGAGTGCACTGAAGTCTCCATCGGGAAGACGGCAGACAACATGGAAATCCTTAACAAAAACAGAATTACCTGTAAAAACTCAGCAGGTCTGGCAGCATCGGCGGAGAAGAAAAGAGTTGATGTTTTGAGTGCTCATGACCCTTCAACAGAATTGATTTTTCCTTACCAAAACGTTGTCCAGCAGAATGCCCAGTTTCTGCCGAAAATGTGCTCAGACCTACACCCTCTAGGCATGTGTGCATTTCTACAGTGAAAGGGGGACGGGGCACCTCTACCTCTCTCCAGGTGCCCCATTTTCTCAAAGGGTCAGAGGGAAGCTGAAGCACCCCAAGGAAGGAGGAGCATCAGGCAGACGCCCTGGGGCCATCCACCAGCACACTCCTTGGATGTTCAGGTGTTTCCAATCCCCTCTGCCTGTGACCCCATCAGCTCCAGCTGCTCAGATCGAGAAGGGTGTACCTGCCCCTGATAAGGAGACCCAAAGCAGACCAGGATCTTCCAGACCTCGGACCACCAGAGGTCACCATTGAAGTCATCCCAGGCAAGAGGGCACAGTAGTCAGCAGGCTGCCTCCACCTCTGCTGCAGATGTTGGGGATGCACCAATACATAGTGGTAGAATTCTGGTTAGGCCACAGCTGGAATTTTGTGTACATTTCTGGTCACCACATTACAGGGAGGACATAATTGCTTAGGAGAGAGTGAAGAGGAGATTTACAAGAATGTTGCCAGGGCTTGAAAATTACAGCCAGGAGGAGAGATTGGATAGGCTAAGAATAGTTTTCCTTAGAATAGATGAAGCTAAGGGGTGACCTAATTGAGGCATACAAATTGAGGGGCCTAGATAGGGTAAACAGGAAAGACTTGTTTCCCCTAGCTGAGGGGGTAGAGATTTAAAGTGATGGGTGGAGGATTAGAGGGGACAGGAGGAAATCTTTTTCATCCAGAAGGTGGTGGGCATCTGGAACTCACTGCCTAAGTTGGTAGTGGTCTTGATTTTCCTAGGCTAGAGTTGTTAAGGAAAATTAAAAAGTTTTGAATTATCACTGCTGGCATGTATGTACAATCATTGTATATAGTTTTTGCATTTCAAATAAATGATAGCTTGCACTAATTGAAAGTCTCCTGAATTCATTCTTCCTGCTACCTGTTTTAATGGTTGCATGCACTCCACCCCTTCCAGAGGGCACTAAGAATGGGTCTTTCTCCCCCAATACATTGCTGCACATGGAGACATTCTTTGACAAGGGAGATGACTGCCATGTGCGAGAGGCCTCCCACTTACACTATTCCGCCTGTCTCCTTGAAGCTCTATGAAGAGACCTTGTCACAATGGAAAGACTAATCATAGAAAAGTTATGATGCAGAAAGAGGCCATTCAGCGCCAGCCAAAAATGAGAAAAAAGAAACTAACCACTCTTTTTAAACCCACTTTCCAGCACCTGGTCTGTAGCCTTGCAGATTACAACACTTAAGATCCAGGTACACTTTTAAATGAGTTGAGTGTTTCAGCCTCAACCACCAACTTAGGCAGTGAATTCCAGACACCCACCACCCTCTGGGTGAAAAAGTTTTTCCTTATGTCCCCTCTACTCCCCTACCCATCACTTTAAACCTATGCCCTCTGGTAATTGACCCCTCAGTTAGAGGAAACAAGTCTTTCCTGTCTACCCAACCTAGGCCCCTCATAATTTTGTGCATCGCAATTAGGTTACCCCTTAGCCTCCTCTGTTCTAAGGAAAACGACCCTAGCTTATCCAATCTCTCCTCACAGCTGCAATTTTCAAGCCCTGTCAACATTCTTGAAAATCTCCTTTGCACTGTCTCCAGAGCAATTATGTCCTTCCTGTAATGTGGTAACCAGAAACTGTACACGAAATTCCAGCTGTGGCCTAACCAGAATTTTATACCATTCCATCATTACATCCCTGATTTTTATATTCAATACCTCACCCAATAAAGAAAGCATTCCATATGCTTCCTTGAACACCTTATCCACCTGTCCTGCAACCTTCAAAGACCTGTGGACATGCACTCCAATGTCTCACTTCCTCAACCCCTCAATAACTTCCTGGCCAGGATTTTACCCTCATCGGGCAGGCTTGGTGGGACTGAGGGGAGCAGTCAGGGAGCCGACCACTGCCCGCAATTGAGCCATGATCGCGATTTCACGCTGGCAGGTCAATTAAGGCCAGTCCAGCATGAGACATGTGCTACAGCACTCATCGCTGCCTGTGTGTGGGGGGAGGAGGATGTGCGGGGAACTTTGTGCATGCACATGGGTGTACACAGGAAAAGCCCCCTGAGGCACACAGCTGCCTCAGGGAGATGAAGATTTTCAAAATTAAAAATAAAAATTTAAAAATGTTAAAATACATGAGCCCTCATTTGACACTGTCACATGAGCAGGGACAGGTTATTAATGAAATGTTCACATTTTTAATAGCTGTTGGAAACCTCATCCCCCAGCGGATGAGGCTTCCTAAAAAATCCCAAGACCGCCTGACCTTTTCACCTGCCCGCCAACCGTAAGGTTGGACGGGGAGTGAAAAATTTAATTCGCTTGGGACTGTAATGGCCTTAATAGGCCTGTTAATTGTCAATGGGCGCGCTGCTGATGCCCGCACGCGACCGTTGACTGAAATATTGCGCGAGTGCATGATGACATCAGGATGCTCACGCAACACCATCACCCATCATTTTATCCTCATTTGGGTCGGGTGCACCCCTTATATTCCCTACCTTTTCCTTAGTTATTCCCTTGCTTTTAATGTACTGGTAAAACATTTTAGGATTTTCTTTGATTATACCTGCCATCATATTTTTGTATTCTCTCTTTGCTTACCTAATTTCTATTTTAACGTCACCCTTGCACTTGCTATACTCCTCCAGGCCTTCTACAGTATTAGATCTTTTGTGATCATCATAAGCTAACTGTTCCATTCCCCCGGGAGGATGGAAGTTTGCAGTTGCGAGTTGACTGCCATTCACGTTCATGCCCCTTGTAGGCATCTCCCTCTCTCCCTTCCCTCACTCTGCCTGGAACTGATGGGAAATGGTTCAGAACAAATGGCAGCTCTAAGCCTTGCTGGGATCTCGTTGTAGTGAGAATACTCTGGGCCAGATTTACTGCCAACAGATTTACTTCAACAGACAGTGAAGGTCTGCAAAAAAACTCTCATACAGTCTCCACGTGATTATTATGGTTTACCTTTAGTTGTCCAGTTGTGCTGACCTTCACCTTCACTCACCTGAAAAGACCCTCCTCTCAGCTTGATGTTGGGCATCAAGGGCGTTGCTTTGGTCTTGAGTTGCCTTGGTCTCAGGATGGTGCGTGTCACATATCGAACTTCACTCTCCCCTCAATAACCCTTGATTCTCACTCCCCAATCACCCTGGATGCTTTCACAGTCAATATGGACATACCTTCCTTCTGTGTCTTCTACCCACACCTGCTCGTGTCTTCCACTCCCACCCTTTTTGTGCCTTCTACCCACCCACCCGCTTTGTGTCTTAGCCCCAATGCATGCCACACACCACGCCCCCCACCCCCCCCCCCCCCACCCCCCCCACCACCCTTCGTCTCCTCCGGCCTTCCTTGCCTTCATTTCTTCACGCACACCAACCTGCAGTCAGCTCCAGTGGTGCAGCCAGTTTTGACTATAAAGTAAGTGCTCTAAAATTCTACCTCGCCGGGTGCATGCCACGTATGTACAGTTGCATAACAGGATGCCATAAATTCCCGCTGGCGGGGCAGAAGGTTTGATGGGTTTGCATGATTCCGATCTGCCGGAGTTTTAATGAACATGAATGAAATGCAAAGTGGGTTCTCACCAAGCTTCAGCAGGAAACACAACTTGCCATTAACTTCCCTTGAATAACAGAAAATTGGGAAGACCCCAACCTCAATTCCTGACATCGGGAAACTGTTTTTTTGTATTCTGCCTTCTTTGCCATCCTCACCCTTCACAAATCCTGTGGATTGTGGGAGGGGAAGATTCTGCCCTCAGGCTTCACAGGTTTAGCCACTGAGGTGCCTTGACCAATCTCCCTGATCTTGTTCTGATTTCCTTTTCAGGTCAAACATATTCATTACTCTTTCTTTCTGTCGATGTGAGTATTCTTCTCCAGGGTGGCTGTGGAACTTGTAAGAGGTTTTTCTTCATTTTTTGTCTGCACTGAGAGCTGGTGAGTGAGTGTTTTAAGGATTCATTTAGCAATTAACTAAAAATTGCTCCTTAAGTTAGAGAAGTTAAGTTTTATTCTGGTCTTAAAACAAGTTCACTGAGAGCAGCTGCAGCTAGTTAATTAGGTATCTAGCTTAAACTGGTTTTCAGAAGCTTGAATCAGTTGATTTTAAGGGAGCAGAAAAACAGGCCTTCCTCACTGCTGCTTCATCCCCAAAGCCTACCTACCACAAGAGGACACGAGTCAGAAGTGTGATTGAATAATCTCCACTTGCCTGGATGAGTGCAGCTCCAATAACACTCAAGAAGCTTGGCACGATCCAAGACAAAACAGACCACTTGATTGGCACCCCAATCACCACCTTAAACATTCACTCCTTCCACCATTGATGCACAGTGGCAACAGTGTATACCACCTACATGATGCACTGCAGCAACTCACCAAGGCTCCTTCAAAAGTACTTTCCAAATCCATGACAACTACCACCTAGAAGGACAAGGGCATAAAATGCATGGGAACACTACCACTTGCTAGTTCTCCTCCAAACCACATACCATCCTGACTTGGAACTATATTGCCATTCCTTCACTGTTGCTTGGTCAAAATCCTGGAAGTCCCTTCCTATCAGCATTGTACCTGCACCATATGGAGTGCTGTGGTTCAAGAAGGTGGCTCACCACCATCGTCTCTTAAAAAAAAGTATAAAAAGTTAAAGATAGTATCAACATTAAAGAAAAAAGTATGTAATTGAGCATAGCTGGGTGGCAGGTCGGAAGATTGGACAGAATATAAAAAACTGCAAAGGGAAAATTTTAAAAGCTATTATTAAAGATGTTATAATAGAGCACTTAGATAAATTCCAGGTAATCAGGCAAAGTCAACATGATTTTGTGAAAGGGAAACCCATTATTGGGTTTAACTAATTTAATGAAGTTCTTTGAAGAAGTGACAGATGCTGTGGATAAAGAGGATCTGATGGATGTACTGTACTTAGATTTTGAGAAGGCATTTGATAAGTTGCCTTATCAAAGGTTATGGCAGAAAATAAAATGTCATGGTGTGGGGGGGTAGTATATTGGCATATGCCAGAATTTTCCATCCCCGTTGACATCAGGCACCCTGGAATGAGTGGACAATATGGCAAGAAAGCCAAAAATCGGGGGTGGGGGAGAAGTTGGATGTTGGGGAAAACAAAGGTGTTGGGGGGGGGGGGGGCGGGGAGGTTGTGGGGAGGGAAACAAAAGTGACAGGAAGAGTGAGGTTGGAAGAGGAAACAGTGGTGTCAGGGTGGGATGAGGTTGGGGAAGGGGATGGAGTACTGCAGGGAGGAGGTTGTAACACAGGAGAATGTGACAACTGGGGAGGTAGATGCAAGCGGGAAGGAGTTCGGATGGGGCAAGGAGTCCAGGGGAAGGAAGGAGTTTGGAGGAGGGGAGGAGTCCAGGGGGAGGATGGGATTAATGAAGATGCCATTCAAAAAATGTTGTTATCAGAAACAAATTTAGGCTCCAGCAAGGCACTGGAGTGGTGCTCGCAATGGAGAGCACAGTCAGGGATTCAGAAGCAATCAAAGGAGCACAAAATGGTACTGTCCTTCGCATCGGGAGGGAGGCACTGGTTAGAAATGGCCCAGAAGTGCTGGGCTCCTTCCACCACAGCCATAATTTACAGACCAGCAAAAAGCAATGGTTTAACAGAAAAAACCCACAATAATAACAGCAGAAATTGAACCAGACAGCCTGCAAGCGAATGACAATTTAAAAGAATCGAGAGTTTCTACTGCCAAAGTAATGGGCACATTGTATGATATTGTAAAGACAGATTAAGACAAACTTTAAGCAGAAAGCTAGAAATCATGAAATCCACATAATATGGGAACCAGAAGACAGATATTTACTCAAGAAATAACTTAATGGGTAAAAGAAATAACTTAATGGGTAAAACAGAGCCAATCTACATGACAGTAAAAGTCAATGGAACACCCATCTGAATGGAAGTGGATACAGGGGCATCCACAGGAGTTATTGGAGAACATTCAAATATCTAATGAGAGAGACCTCTCATTAAATCTGGAAAATTCAGAGGTTAAATTAAAGATGTATACGGGTGAAGCCATATGAGTAAGATATATACACAAGGTTCTAGTACGGTATGGAAATCAGTCTGTTAATTTACCCCTGATAGCGACAGCAGAGGATGGTCCAAGTCTACTTGCTTGGAACTAGCTTAAGGAAATAAAGTTGGAATGGATGGGGACTTTTCAACTCAGAATGAAAGATCTGCAAGAATTATTACAGAAATATGCATCCATTATCAGGGAAGAGCTTGGGAAGATTCAGGGGCTGCAAATTAATATACATGCAGATCCTGGATCAACCCCCAGATCCTTAAAGGTGAGGCCAGTCCCCTGTGCATTGAGAAAAGGTTGATGTTGAATTATACAGGCTGGAAAGGTTGGGAGTCTTACAACCTGTACAGTTTTCCAAATGGGCAGCACCCACAGTTCCAGCACTAAAGCCTGAGCAGTGTGTTTGAATATGCAGGGACTACAAGTTGACCATTAACAAATTGGCCAGACTTGACTGGCATTCTATACCAAAAATTGATGAATTGTATTCTAAGCTGGCAGGGTGAACCGCATATATGAAGTTCGACATGAGCCACGCTTACCAGCATGTTGAGCTAGAAAAGGCCTCTCAGGATTTTGTGACTATCAACACACACACACAGTTATACAAATACACCAGGTTGCCCTTCAGAATCTCATCGGCTCGTGCCATTTTCCAACGGACAATGGAAAATTTACTTCAAGGTCTACCCCATGTGGTGGTTTATTCTGAGGATGTCCTAGTAACAGGAGTAACTGATGAAGAACACCTGGAAGAGGTATTGAAGCATTTCTCACAAGCCGCAGTACATTTGAAAAGATGAAAGCTCTTCTTCCAAGCAAAGAAAGTGGTTTACCTAAATCATAGGGTTGACTCGCAGAGCCTTCAACCAGTAGAGGATAAGGTGCCAGACCCAAAAAATGCCGTAGAACTCAAGTCCTTCTTGGGAATGATTAACTGATGTGGCTGTTTTCTCCCAAATTTGTCAACAGTACTGGCACCATTATACAGTTTGCTCAAGAAAAACCACAGATGGATGTGGCAAGTGTCATGAAGTTATTAATGTATATATTGAAACTATTTTTCTTAAAGTAGAGGTTTAGTCTGTGGGTGTGACTTAATTGAATTAACACCAGCTAGTCTGGGTACTTTGTGTTCTAGTTTTGAGGTGTAAACAGAGTTAGAGTGCATTTGCATTTTTTGAATAGAGCATTCAAGAAGTGGGGTGAAAACTGACACCTATCTAGCAGACACCAAGCAATAGGTTTATAGTACTAACAACATTAGTACTATGAAAGGGGTTTTATTGTTAGAGAGGTTTAGTTCAGAGGCTGATGATACAATGAGAATTTACATTTAATGGGTTGTGCTAGGTATAACATCAGCAGTGTGGTGTGTGTAGAGCAGAGGCAATGTGAGATCAAAAGCAGCTGTAAGCCTCCAACTGTCTCTGCAGGAACCAAAGTTAAAAGAACCTCATTTGAAATTGTATGGTGAAGATGCTTTGCCTGATATCTGGTTAAGTCTATGGGTTGCTGTTACCTTAATGGAGATTAGTTTGGGAATTTGTTAAAAGTTATGATAGTAGTAATTTGTAGCCATAACCTGTAAGTTAATAAAATGTTTAATTTAGTTTAATGTAAAACCTCAAGAACTGGTGGTCTGATTCCTGAAGTTAGAGTCGCATCTCAAACATAACACTTAAAATTATAGGTTACGACAGTTGTTTAAAGTTTCCCTCTGGAATTTTTAAATAACTCAGCTTTACCAACTGCATTGGTCACAACAGCAAGCTCTACAACAACAGGCTTTTATGGCAGTAAAGCATTTGCTACATTCATTGGCCTGTTGGTACATTTTGACCCAAAGAAAGAATTGATTTTAACCTGCGATGCATCCCCCTACAGAGTAGGAGCAGTACTCTCCCACTGAATGGTGATTGGCTCTGACCGGCCCATTGGTTATGGCTCAAGAACTCTCAGCGTTGCAGAACGAAGATACTCACAAATAGAGAAAGAAAGCTTATCCATTGTATTTGGCATTAAGAAGTTCCACCAATATATACATGGTCACCACTTCACCATTGTATCTGACCACAAGCCACCACTAGGCTTGTTCGGGGAAGATAAGTCAATACCCCCAATTGCCTCTGCACGCATCCAAAGGTGGGCACTGATTCCAGCTGCTTACGAATATACTTCTATCCACTGGCCGGGAAGCCAGGTTGCAAATGCCAATTCACTGAGCCGATTACCTTTAAAAGGCAGCAATGTGAACATCCCAATTCCTCAAGAATTTGTCTTGCTATTAAACTTTCTGGACTTGTCTCCAGTACATGCCAAACAAATAAGAGAATGATCAAACCCGCAATCCAGTTTTGTCTCACATAAGGGAACAAGTCTTACAGGGATGATCTGATAAGCCAAAGTCTGACAAAATGAAGTCCTATTTTAATAGGAGACATGAGCTTACCTGCCAGGATGGCATCTTGCTGTGGGGAGCGAAATGCATGGTGCTCATCCTAGCATCTCTGGAACGAAAATGTTGACATGCAGCTACTTATGGTGGCCAGGGATGGATTCAGAAATCAAAAACTTAGTCAAGAGCTGCATACACTGCCACCAGGTAGAGAAATGGCCCCCTTCTGCTCCACTGCATCCCTGGGAATGGCCAGGATGGCCATGTGACTGCCTCCACATTAATTGTGGGCCTTTTTTTTGGGCACAATGTTCCTCTTGATTATAGACACTCACTCAAAGTGGATATATGAGATGAGATCACCCATATCTGCTGCCACCATAGTCAGATTATGTCAGAGTTTTGCAATACACGGGTTACCAGCTATAATAGTACCTGACAATGGAACAGCATTTAATAGTGGGGAATTCCAAATATTTGCACATTTCAATGGCATAACACATGTTAAGACCTCGCCATACCACCCTGCATCCAATGGTTTGACTGAGAGGGCAATCCAGACCTTCAATTCCGGAATGAAAAAACTGGACGGAGACCCTATTGCAACTAGATTTTCCCATTTCCTGCTCAGCTATAGGACTACGCCACACACCGACCACCAGTATTTCCCCAGCAGAGGTATTGATGAAGAGATGTCTCCAGACACGTTTGAATCTCATGAAGCTGAATTTAGCAGGGATGATAGAAAGAAGTCAGGAGGCTCAGAAAAATGGACACGACTACCACAATTGTGAAATAAACTTAACTTGGAAACAATTTTTGCAAAGATGCAATTTTTGGAGATGGGTCCAAATTGCTATCAGGTGAAGTTAGTGCTGTGACAGGACCTCTTTCCTATCACATATCGATTGTAGGCTGGATAATTAGGAGACACGTAGATCACCTCAGGAAAAGGGAAACAGATCTATAAGAAGGGATGTGCCAAGCATTCCCAATGGAGTCTACACCACATGTGGGAAGAACTCCACTTGGTTTGGAAGTACCTGTAGGATCCGTTGAGCCTGAGGGGTGAAGAAACAAACCTACAGGTTCCTCCTGGAGAGCCTAGTGGACAAGTGACACTTGCAAGGAGGCCTCAGATAAACCATCTGAAGTCATAGAACTACGACATTCAACATGTTCAAAGAAGCCTCCAGAGTGACTGAATTTGTAAATAGTTTATTTATGTAAATAGTTGGTATATTGTAAAGGTCGTAAATTGTATTTTCAAGTAAAGGGGGAGGGATGTGGTAATCTGAGGTGCAGTACATTTTTAAGAGGATATGAGTAGATTGACCACGTGATTGCATTACCCAATTGCTGTGTAGCACAGGTTACAATGTTAATCTGCAGTTTAGAATTAGACCTGGTTTGAGAAGCACACATGTGTTAGTGCTCTGCCACTTGTGTTAATAACCAGCTCCATCTTACATTGGTCTCTGCATCTGCAGTATATTGTTTACCAACTCACTCACCAGTAGATGGGTGTGCAATCGGTTTGCTGAGCAAAGCAATCAATGGAAGGAACATAACTCAGAGGAAGATAGAAAAAAATCCTCCTGGGAATACTAAAGAACCAAAGGACCAGTGAGATTGAGGACTTGAAAGAATTACAGTTTAAAAAAAGTAATATTTGAGAAATAAATGGGACTGAGAGTTGACAAATACCCTGGACCTGATGATTTACATCCCGGGGTGTTGAAAGGTGCAGCTGTAGATGCATTGGTGGTCATCTTCCAAAATTCTTCAAGGCAGAATTTTTCAGTCGGTGTGCGGGGGCGGGCCCAACACACCGGCATGTAAAATGATGCGCAGTGACGTTGGGCGTGCATCCCGATGTCACCGCGCACCATCGCGATATCTCGGAAGGCTGGCACTATGAGGACAGCGGCATACCCGCCATTAATTAATGGACCAGTTAAGGCCCCTGAGGAAACAATTGAAATTGATTTTGCGCAGCACGTGTGATTTTCAGGGCAGGCGGGTAGGCCACTTTTTCAAAAACCTCAACCATGGGTGGGATAAGAGGGGTGAATGGGCTCGTGAATGAATTGTTAGTACTTTAGATTATAACTTACTGCTACTTGCTTGTGTGAAAAAGACAACCTCCTTTCACTTCAGAGCTGTTTTTACAGAAATAACAGCCTTCAGACCAGAGGAGTCTTAACACTTGGGGCCTTCCAGGTATCAGACAGCCTTCCCTTACCACGGGAATGGGAATTGTGGTCTCCGCTGGAGGCACCTCCTCTGAGGAAGAGAGGGCCAGAAGGGGGAAGAGGCCAGGTGTCCCTATTCAGCCTCCAGGGGAGCAACCTGTGGGAGGCCAGGCCCAGGGCCAATGGAAAGTCCAAGGCAGAAGGGGCCACAGAAGACGCCACTGTCCTGCTGTCAGGGTTTACAGGCGGCAATGCAGCAACCTCAATATTTACGAGGTGCAATTCCACCCCTCAATGGAGAGCACGATCTCCATCTGTCAGATGATCAGCTCCAACTGTGTGGGTGGACACCCCATGCCAATGGTGCTGAAAGCCACGGTGGCCCTCAACTTCTATGCCTCCGGCTCTTTCCAGGGGTCGGTGGTTGATCTTTGTAGAGTCTCCCAATCAGTTGTCCACAGTTGTGACAAGCTGGTGACAGACGCTCTATTCAGGTGTACATTGACTTTCATCCACTTCTGCATGGACGAGGCCAGGCATGGCTCACTCTGCTAGCTAGGCAGAGTGAGCCAGAGACTTTGCAGCAATTGCTGCGTTACCCCACACCCGGGGTACAATCGACTGCACACATATGGCCATCAAGGCGCCAGTGGGTGAGCCGGGTGACTTCGTCAGCAGGAAGGGCTTCCACTCCATGAACGTGCAGATAATGCGTGACCACAGGATGCAGATTCTACAAGTCTGTGCAGGGTACCCAGGCAGCTCCCATGACGCGTACATCCTGAGACACTCTCGGGTGCTGAGGCTCTTCAGTGCTCCAGCCCAGCTGGATGGATGGCTGCTGGGCAACAAGGGCTATCCCCTCAAAAGGTGGCTCATGACATCACTCTGCTACACAAGAACAGAGGCTGAACAAGAGGAGCTATGCCTCTATAAGGGCAGTGATAGAGAGAACCATTGGTCTTCTCAAGATGTGCTTCCGATGCCTGGATCATTCAGGGAATGCACTGCAATACCCCACAGATTGTGTGTCACTGATAGTGGTTGCATGCTGTGCTCTCCACAATCTGGCACTGGAAAGGGGGACGCAGTGGAGGAAGAAGATGTTGACACAGTGCTCTGGCTGCAGATGATGAGTCTGAGGATGAGCACACTCAGGAGAACGCTGAGGGGATAGACACAGACCTGGGCAAATTCCAGAGAGGCTTTGATCCAATGCTCCTTCACCTAGCCTGGCAAAGATGAACCACCACCACCACACACCAGGGCTGAAGGCTCCATACTCGCGATAGCTGACAGGAACATTTGCTTGGTGAACAACATACACTATGTGCCATTTCAATAAAGCTCAATGACAAACAAGTCACTCATAACATCACGGGTTACCCTTCACCTGCAGAACTAATGAAGCACCCAGAGGCTTGTTGAAAACAAATACAGTTACTGGTGTGGTCCTGTGCTCCTCTGAGACTATGCTCCTCTCCAGAGATGCCGCCGAACCTGCTGAGTTTTTCCAGGTATTTTTGGTTTTTGTACTGGTATGGTGCCTGGCATACATAAATCCAACCAAACGTAAAGGTGTTTTCCAGAACACTATAATTTGTAAAGAACTTTAAAAGTAGGGCAAAAAAAAAACACCATTGATAAGCCCGTGTTGTGCCTAATGTGATTTACGTTTGCATTTATGGGTGCTACGTATCGATGCTCCCCCCCTCACTGGCACCAGCATTGGAGACAGCCTGTTCACTCTGCTGTCCCATTGGCCTTGATGACCTTGGCGGGCATCCTCTGGCTCGAGGAGCCTGTGCTGGCCCTGCCTAGGAGGGAGCGGCCAGTGGTATGGCTGGGATCTCCCCAGTCGCCACAGCCTCATCGGGTGCCACTGTTACTGGCAGAGGGGTGGGGGAGCTGCTGCCCTCATTCGGAGTGCCCTGAGAGGAGCCCACAGAAATGACAAGCAGCTCATGCGCCAACGTGAGGTCACTTTGGACCTCTCTCACCCTGCTCACCATTAATGGATGGGCACCTAGTTGGGATACTGGGTGCCCAATCCATCTCCCACATTGACAGTGACCAGCTGAGGCCATTGCCGGTATGAGGGCTTCCAGATTTAAATGCATCCCCAGGAATATCCGATTGGGATCCTGGAGCAGCCTCCCCATGTGCATAGCCATTCTCTCCATGGAGGAGGCATTGCACTCAGCCATGAGGGTCATTGCATTGCTCATGCTCCACATGGACTCCCACAATGGAGACCATGGGACACATTCCCTCATGTGTCTCCGCCAGATCCTCCCGCACACTCTGCTGGACTTCCAGCATTTACTGCCTCAGGAATGACTCCAGAGGCACATCATCAGCTACTGACTAAGCACGTTCCTGGTCCCCAGCAGTCTTCCAGCTGCCAGCGCCCTGGGCATTCTCTGCCTCCACCTGCACCTCAAGCGAGAGTGAAGTGCCCTCACTGCTGTGCACTGAGGTACTTGCCGATGACCTAATTCCCACCGAGATGCTGGTATCTGTGCTGGTGCCTGCCTAGCTGAGAGGGTATGACGCTGGTACGTTTATATCCTCTTGGTCCTCTGGGGTGAGCAGTGGCCCTTCAGGCCCCTGACCTTGAGTGTCTTCTGGTGAGCCTGAAAAGAACAGGACATGTGATAATTGAAGTCTTTACACTGCTACTGTGCATGCCTGGCAGCTGAATCAGGGTGCCCTCGTCTTTCCATCATCAATAGAGATTCCATGTTGGGGTCTCACATCCATGTAGAGACAGTGGAATGGATGCTATGACAGACATTCTGATCTTAGTGCACTGCACTCTTACCTCCCTGTAGCATCCCAACCTCACCATGGCTGGTTGACCTGGGCGCATGGCGCCTCTTCAGTTCCAGTGCCTCCTGCTCGTATCTGGTCAAGATTAGAAGGTGGGGCGGTCGTCCACCAGTCCGCTGCCTCTCAGTGTTATTGTGGGCTGTCTTCTCCTGAAAGGAGAGAGGAGCATTGATTAGTCCACCCTGTACCTGCATTGCCATTGCAGCCTGGCTAGCCCCGCCTGAAGAAATCCTTGCTGGGCTCAGCCAATTTGTGACCCTGGAGCCACAAGACACACATTCCAATCAGCCGTGGTTCACCCCCTTGCCCAGATGCTGCCTCATTGACATTTGCTACTCACACTCTAAGAACCCTGAGGTCTGGTGATGGTGGGGGGGAGGGGCTGCTGCTCACTGCTGAGCTAAGTGACTCAATCCAACATGGTACTTACCCTTCCCGATCGCAGGAGGTCATTAAAGTGCTTGTGGCACTGCACCCATGGGCTCCTCACCACATCTTGGGAGCTGGCCCTGGATGCCACCTCTTCCCAGGCATGTTTGGTGGGGTGGGGGGGTCTCCTCCTCCCATCCTTTGGGACAAGGATATCCTGGCATGCTGCCACCTCCTCCAGGATGGCAGCGAGACACTCATCAGAAAACCTCAGGGCCGACCTGCCCTCCTGCCTGCCCTCCCTTCTGCTCTATTCTGGAACAATGTTCTGCATCACTACAGTGCTGCAGAGTCAATGGCAGGTTTTGTACGGCTGCCTGTGCCATTTTTGAATCGGCTGCCGAGTCACCATTGGACCCAGTGGACATTGAGCTTCCGCTCCTACCCACCCTTTTACGCTGATCCCGGAGACACGCATTATGCTGAGCGGTCCTTAGTTGGCCTGCCCATGTAAAATGACGGTGCGCAGCTGATCGTGGGCGGCGGTCAGGCTCCCGACCACCCTGCCTGCTCCCGCCGAGCCCGCTCAACATGGGAAAAATTCTGCCCATAGATTCTGAAATGGTTCCTGCAGATTGAAAGGTAGCAAATGTAACTCCATTATTTAAGAAAGGAGGGAGAAAGAAAACGAGGAACGACAGACTTGTTAGCCTGACATCAGTAATCAGGAAAATGCTAGAATCTATTAAATAGGATATGATAACTGTAGGGTTAGAAAGTAAAGATAGGATTGGGAAGATTCAACATGGATTTAAGGAAGGGAAATCATGTTTGCCAAACCTACTAGTGCTTCTTGAGGACATAACTAACAGAATAGGTAAGGGAGAACCAATGGATGTGGTGTATTTGGATTTTTAGAAGGCTTTCAATAATGTTCCACATAAGAGGTTTGTAAGCAAAATTAGATCATGTGGGTTTTGGGGTAATATACTGGCATAGATTAAGAATTGGTTAATGGGCAGAAAACAGAGCAGGAATAATAAATAGACTATTCTCAGGTTGGCTGTGACCAGTGGAGTACCGCAAGGATCACCACTTGGGCCCTAACTGTTCACAAATCAATAACTTGAATGTGGGGACCAAATGCACTATTTCTATGTTTGCTGTTGCCACAAAACCATATAGGAATGTTAGTTGTAAGGAGGATGCAAAAAGGCTTCAAGGGGGTTTAGACAGACGAAGTGAGTGGGCTAGAATATGGTAGATGGAATATAGTGTGAAAAAGTGTGAAGTTATTCACTTTGGTAGAAAAAAACAAAAAACAGAATTATTTCTTAAATGGTAAGACAAAGTGTTGATGTCCAAAGGGACATGTGTGTCATTTTTCATACGTCACTGAAAGCCAATATGCAGGTACAACAAGCAATTCAGAAGGCAAATGGTATTTTGGTCTTTATCGCAAGAGTATTTTATTACAGGAGTAAAGAAGTCTTGCTGTGGTTTTACAACACCTTGGCGAGATGCACCTGGAGTATTGTGTACAGTTT
The DNA here is from genome assembly GCF_017639515.1 of Carcharodon carcharias. NCBI lineage: Eukaryota > Metazoa > Chordata > Chondrichthyes > Lamniformes > Lamnidae > Carcharodon > Carcharodon carcharias. The sequence goes on along the minus strand of NC_054478.1, from coordinate 42,255,033 downwards.
TGGTCTCCTTCCCTAAGGAAGGATATACATGCCATAGAGCGAGTGCAACAAATGTTCACCAAGCTGATTCCTGGGATGACGGGATTGTCCTAAGTGGAGAAATCAAGGATACTGGGTCTGTATTCTCTAGAATTTAGAAGAAATAGAGGTGACCTGATTGAAGTGCACAAAATTCATACAAGGCTTGACAAAGTAGATGCAAGAAGGATGTTTCCCCAGGCTGGAGGGGTCTAGAACCAGGGGACACAGTCTCAGAATAAGAGGTCGGCAATTTAGGACTGAGTTAAGGAGGAATTTCTTCACTCAGAGGGTGGTAAAACTTTGGAATTCTCTACCCCAGAGGGCTGTGGATGTTCAGTCATTGAGTATGTTCAAGACACCAATCGATAGATTTCTAGATATTGCAGGTATCAAGTGATATGGGAATAGTGCAGGATAATAATGTTGAGGTGGAAGGTCAGCCATGATCTAGTTGAACAACAGAGCAGGCTCAAGAGGCCTACTCCTCCTATGTTCATATGTTCATATTCAATTTTACATTAATGTACAACGTCAAGATCTATAGTACCCCAACATTAGCAGGTGTCTGCAGGCAAGGACACATCTGTGAATTTTCTTTCATATAACCCAAAAGAGAGGAAAATCAATTTCAAACGGGACAGAAAAATAACTCTGATTTATTTCCACCATTTGGTTGCTGAAGAGGGAAGGGGACCAGTTTGGAGAGTAACTGGGAGGAACGGGTGCAAGAGACAGCAGGCTGTGTGTGAGTGTTGACTGTTCAGATGGGTATGTGAGGTGCCTGCAGGGAGTGGAATGAGTGAGCTGCAAGGTGTGTCGGCCTAAGGCATGCAAGAGAATGTTGGGCAAGTCGGAATGTAGGGCTTGGCTTTTGAAGGTGTTATGCCACTCACCTCTCATGCCCTCCTGAAGTTGTGAATTATCTTGCTGCATTATCTGGTGACGTCTTTGGCCACTTCCATCCACTTCTGCCTGGTTGGAGAGGCTGTCCCCTTCTCCTGTCCTTGGGAGAGTTCATCTCACAGCAGCCCCTCAGCTCCTGTATCTAAACCTACAAGTAAAAGTCAGGAGGTAGCCTTCCCCTGTCTCCTCTCCATTTTTCCAGTCAGCTTTCCTACTCTTACTTCATTTTTAGAAACTCCATAAAATGTTACATCTTGTTCAGTCAGGTGAAACTGGATTTTTAATGATGATTAATAAAATTTGATGAACAGTGAACTGGCCTTGCAAAGTTAATTTTACATTTGTGGAGGGATATTCAATGGTTAATTAGGTATTTTTAAACTCCTCTTCCTCCTTTAGGTACCATGCTCGAAGAAGGTGTTGGTGACTATGGACTTCCATTGGATTGATGCCTGATTACACTTGGCAAAGCTGAGCAGTGGTTTGCTGTTGCCTTCTGCTGTAGCACTGATCAGGAAGCTCTCCCGCTCTTATTGCCCACCATCAGGTGTATTGGAAGCATTTACAGGCTGATAATTAACCTATTTGGCCACATTATAAAATATCTTCCGTGGCTTTCATGTCCTGAAGTGGGGTTTGATCAGAGTTTCTAACCTAGAGATAGGGATATTATCACTGTGCCACAAGACCTCCCCTTTATAACCCAAGTTTTTAAAATTTGTTTTTAAGATCTTTCGGGATATTTTAGCTCTTATCTTTACCCCCATTTATGTGTTCTTGTTGATAATTTACTCTATGTAAAAAAACCTTTGGAAGTATTTTGTTGCTTCCTAGTTGGTTTCTGTGAATATCCTTAAATGTTTATTGAACAGTCTAGCAGCTTCACTGCTGCTCCACGCTGGAAATGTCCAGTAATGAACACCAATCAGTTGCAGTGTCAATCGAGGATAAATTCTTGCCAGGTAGATTGCCAGATCATTCAGTGAGGGTTAATTTGAGGTCTTGATTTTAAAATTATCGCCCTTGTTTTCAAATCTCTCTTGCCTCTCTATATCTCTGTAATCTCCTCCAATCCCACAACCCTCCGAGATAACTGCATTCCTTAAATTCTGGCCTTTTGATTCCCAGTGATAATTGTTCCATCATGGATGTACCTTCAATTGGTTCACTTGATGCCTGGGCCCAAGTTCTGAAATTCCCTCCCTACTCCTCTCTGCTTCTCTACCTCACTTTCTTCCTTTTTAAGACACTCTTTAAGACCTCTTTTGGTCATCTAACTTAATACCTTCTCACGTGCCTCAGTGCCATGCTTCATTCTATAATTCTCCATTGAAACTCCTTGGGAACTGTAATTACGTGAAAAGTTCTATCTAAATATAAGGATCAGTGGTGAGCAGCCTTGCTTCACCACTGAGTGTTAAGTTCCAGGCCAATCTGTTGTGGTGAATTGTTTGCACATTTTTGCACCTGCAATCCTTCAGACACAAGTCCTTTCCTCACACAATCTCTTTCCATTTTTTAAAAAATGCTTATTTTTATGGAACATCCTAACTTCATTTGACATGTAAAATTCCATTGCCACTGGATTGATTGGCTTTGCATTGTAAACTCTGGAGGAGTACACAGCAGTATGTGGCTGGGGATTGGTTGCACCAAACTGGGTCTGTATGATTGACAATGCCAGCTTTTGTTAAATTTCGTGATAGTTCAAAAGTAACCAGAAAGACTGTCTGTATACTTCACAAGTGAGGTAATTATCTTGTGTTTTTTTTATCCTTGGTGCGCGCTGGATTTGGTTGATGGTGCTGGAGAGAAATTGAATTCTGGATTGACAACTTCTCTCAATTGAGAGCAGCAACACGTTTAGGGAAATTAAAAGTTAATCTTGTTTTCCGTGTCACAACGACCCGCCGTGAAAGGGATTCCTGAGGTTGCGTTTTAGCTACTTTCTATACCGACTGGGATCAGCCTGCAGCTCTATTGTATATTGTTTTAAAAGAAAGTACTGAGACATCCACCTGCGAAAACTTTTATAGAGCGGAAGCTGTTTTATAAGTGGGATATTTTCATATTTGTCTGGGCGGAGGGAAAAAAACAATTCGAGAACGCATACTCTTTTGAGTTAATTATTGCCAAATGTTGCAGTTATCAACTTGGAGTAAACGAGTCATTTAAACATTTCTGCATAGTGTTTATTTGTTTATTTGGAAATAGGTCGCATTTTCGAGCCACAGTGTTCGTTTCTAAAATTAGAGGTTTCCAGCTTCTGATGTAATTTGCTTTATGCTGCAGTCTATTTGTTCCCTTTTAATGCAGATCAAAGGGTATAAAGAAAGATTTGTATTTATATGACATCTTTCATGATCTCGGTGCATCCCAATGGGCTTTCGGCCAAAGAAATACTTTTGAAGTATTGCCATTGTCCTAGTGTAGGAAACACAATAGCTAATTAACTGTGTACTGCAAACTCCCACTGACAGCACAAGATAACGACCAGATAATGTTTTTTTGTGATGTTGTCTTCGGGATAAATATTGGCCAGGACACCAGGGATAACTCCCCTGCTATTCTTTTAAATTGTGCTATTATACCTTTTTATGTCTGTCCACCTGAGGGGGCAGATGGGGCCTCGGTTTAACATCTTATCTGAGAAATCGTATATCCAAATTTGAAGTCTTAGCAACACATAAATGAGATGAAATTATGTGACCATTTCAGTCCAAGGCAATATTGCCTATGCTTTACCTTGAAATATATTTTTAACTGCATTGCATTCATGATTGTGGAACTGGGACTTAAGTTCTGCCACATAGAGATATACTGCCGATTCTTTAATTGTGTTTTATGTTACCTAATTCTTTCTACATTGGCTAATGGACTTGACGTCTGTGAATATGTTTTAAACATTGATCTCTGGTGTACCTCAGTTTGTGCTTCCTTTTATTTTGCCAGATTAGCCATGATCTTGTCGAATGGTGGCACAGGCTTAAAGAAGGGGCCAGATGGTCTACCTTTGCTCCTATTTTGTATGCTCATATTACATTTCCTGATTACTTAAGGAATTTCACAATACTTGTTTTTCATCCCTGACATCTGCCACAGTTATTTTTACATAAGCTAAAGGCAAAATACTGTAAATGCTGAAGATCTGAAACAAAAACAAAAATTGCTGGAAAAACTCAGCAGGTCTGACAGCATCTGAGGAGAGAAAGACAGACAGAGTTAATGTTTTGAGTACATATGACACTTCTTCAGAGCTAAAGGAAAATAGAAATGTGGTGAAATATAAATTGTTTAAGGGGGCGGAACAGGTGAAGCTGGATAGAAGGCCAGCGACAGATGGAAGCAAAGGAAAGATTGTGAAAGATGTCATAAACAAAAGGTCAAAGGGTTGTTAATAGCGGTGGTGCTGGCTAAAGGAGGTGCTAATGGTAAAATTAAGAGTGGAAAGCAGAATGTGATAATGGCAGGACCAGGGTAAGTACTCTGGAAAGTGACAGATGGCCCTAGTGGGGGTGGGGTGGGGGGAGGGGATGGTGGGAAAAAAGATCGAAAAGACTAAAAGTTGGGGATAAAATGATGAATAAAATGGAAATAAATAATAATAATGAAAATAAGTGGGGAAAAAATAATAAATTTTTAAAAATACAAATGAATAAGAAAAAACCTGTGTGGGTGGGTGGGGGGTGCGGGGGCAATCAAAAAGGGGTGGGAATGGGAGAGTTCATGGTCTGAAGTTGTTGAACTCAATGTCAAGTCTGGAAAGCTGTTAAGTGCCTTGTCAGAAGATGAGGTGCTGTTCTTCCAGTTTGCGTTGAGCTTCGCTGGAACATTGCAGCAGGCCAAGGACAGACATGTGGGCATGAGAGCAGGGTGGTGTGTTGAAATGGGAAGCGACAGGAAGGTCTGGGTCATGCTTATAGACTGACCAAAGGTGTTCTTGAAAGCGGTCACCCAGTCTGCGTTTGGTCCCTTCAATGTAGAGGAGACTGCATTGGGAGCAATGAATGCAGTAAACCAAATTGAAGGAGGTGCAAGTAAAGCACTGCTTCACTTAAAAGGAGTGTTTGGGCCCTTGGATGGTGAGGAGTGGGGAAGTAAAGGGGCAGGGGTTGCACCTTCTGTGATTGCATAGGAAGGTGCCATGAGAGGTGGTTGAGGTGTTGGGCGTGATGGAGGAACGGGCCAGGGTGTCCCAGAGGGGACGATCCCTGTGGAATGCTGCCAGGGGGTTGAAGGGAAGATGTGTTTGGTGGTGGCATCATGTTGGGGTTGGCAGAAATGGCGAGGATGATCCTTTGAATGCAGAGGCTTGTGGGGTGAAAAGTGAGGACAAGGGGGACCCTATCGTGGTTCTGGGGGGGATAGGAAGGTGTGAGGCAGAGGCGCAGGAGATAGCTTGGATACGGTTGAGGGCCCTGTCACCCACCGTGGGTGGGAATCCTCGGTTAGGGAAGAAGGAAGACATGTCAGAAGCACTGTTTTGGAAAGTGGTATAATTGAAACAGATGCAGAATTTGCTCATTTGATGCGCATTTTAATATAACAAGGCCTGGAGCAAATGTTTTTATTTTTATATTTCTTCTAACTTTACATTTGAACTTTGACAATCAGGTTCCTACCCACCTTGTTGCAGCACTAAAATGTACTCAGTCCCATGTTAGCTTTGTCAGATCCTTAAACTACACCTTTCCAAAGTCTTTATCCAATGTATTTAAAATGGCCCTAATCAAAAGAAAAATCCCTTGACTGTGACCATTCCCTGTCTTCCTTGACATTTCTGCTTTGACTGGTTGGTCCCTTTCTAATGTCTCTCCTCTGTTGCCACTCAGTGGAATTACTCTTCTTTGGCATCACTCTTAGCTATACAACCAGAAGCAGAGCATCTCCAGCAACAGCTTACTCCTACTCTGGTCCCTCCCCTTCCTCATTTACCTGCTGCTTCTTGATGACAACCTGAATACATGAGCCCAAATTTCACCTGTAAAGCTGACAGCAATCAGCTTTACCTCTCTCAGCCCAGCAGTGTCCCTGTGCTGTCAGATTGTTTGACATCCAGTGCTAGATAAACCACAATTCCCTCCAGTTAAACATTGGGAATATAGAAACCACCATGCCTGGCCCTCACCATAAACTGTGTACACTGTTACAGTGTGGAGCTATGAGACTACAAATTTTAGGTCAACTGTTTGAAGGTTACATTCTTTTTAAAAAAAATCCTTGGACTTTGCTGCTGGTTATTTTTAAATTGAATTACTCACTTCACCGCTAAGAAAATACATGCACACGTGACATTGAAGAAATTCCTTTCAAAGCGTCTGACAACACATTCTTGATTCCAGCCAGCTTCTCAGCCTCAGTTTGATTCAGGCTGTTCGCAACTCCACCGTCCTATTTGACACAAAGTTGAACTTCCAATGCTATACCCTCTCCATTACAAAGACTGCCTTCTTCCACCTCCAATACCTCACCCCCCTTTCAGCCTACCTGTTGCTGATACACTCACCCGTGCTTTTTGTCATCTCTGGACTCAATTATTCAAAAGTTGCTCTAGTTTATCCTTCATGCTGCATAAACTTCAGGCTCATTCAAAATTCTGGTGTCTGTATTCTAACCTGGGTCAAATTTCCTCACCCCAACCCTTCTGTCTTTTCTGGCCTGCAGTTGTTCTTGACCCCTCAAACCTCAAATTTAAAAATATTAATCCTTGAGTTTAAATTCCTTCATAGCCTTATCCCTCCCTTTCTCTGTAAACTTCTCCAGCTTTGTGAGCTCTACATTCCTTCAAAGCTCTTTGCATCCAAAATTCCTTGTCCCACAGTTGACGGCTGTGCCTTCAGCAACCCAGGTCCTAAGTTCTGGAATTCCCTTCCAACATTATGGAATGTTTTTTCTATGTTAAAGACATGACATAAATATATGTTATTGAAGAGCTGGAAAGTGATTGTAATGAGGACGAGTTTGAGAAAGTACATGAAGCTCAAATTACATGGGCTGAATCTTTGAGTATTGGTGAGGTCGAGATCAGAGGCAATAGGGCCTGAAAATTACAAGGCCAGCAGGTGTGTTGGTTTCCTAACCCCGTTCTCGACGTCAGTTGGTTCAGGGCAAGGCATGGCCACTCTCCCCCCGGTGGGCAGGCAATTAAACTCATTTGGAGGTTGACTCAGATTTTCTAATTTTGCCAGTGCAAGGAGGATGCAATTTAACTGCCTGGAGGAAGGCTGCCAGTGCTCCTAGCAGACCTAGAGGCCATCCCTACCTGCCTGGGAGGTTGTGCAGGCAAAGGGGGGGCTTCCCCAACACAGTGATGGCCTACCTGCTTTCTATATTTTTTTAAAAAGCGGCTGAGAGGCCTCCTTCTTGTGGAAGAGCCCTCTTAGTCACTTGTATTTTACTGAAGTTGGTTGTTCCTCTGAAACTGGAAGGCCTTTGATTGACCCTCCAGTTCAAGTGCCCACCTGCCACTTTTAATTGGACAGGGAACCTGCCATCATGCCAATTAAAAGGGGCGCCTGGTCAAAATTTCAACCAGTGACTGTTTCCCTCAGGGTTAGGTTCGCCCCCTGTTTCTTGCCCTGAAAGCAGAAGTTTGGCCCCATATGATGATCCTTGCCCAACTTTCTTGTGTCAGTTTACCTCCAATGTTTCCCAATCCTACAGACTATTCTGTACATCTGCTTAATCAGTTTACCACTTCCTACTCTTGCGGACTTGGGCTTTCAATGATAGTTGACCTCTCCTGACTGTCATTCTATGGTGATGACTGCCATTCTTTCCTTTGGCGGGAGTCAAGGCACCACTACAGGCCTGAGTATCATGGAGACCTCCTCGAAATGAGACTATGCATGCGCTGACAATGACTGGCGATGGTGCCTCATTCCCTTACATGCAGGAGCCTTGAAAAATAACAGAATCCTTTGTGGTGGTCAGAGTGACTCGAGGGATTGGCAGTTTGTGAGATTACTGTTTGCAGTAATTAGTTATCTTGATATTTAACGCTAAAAGAGAACAAATATTATTGGTAAGGAGGTGAGTAAAACTGAGTGCTAGAGGTTGTATATCGACACTTGTAACCTGAATGGCCTTTGTAAGGTTATTGAACTTCTTTCTGTGCTATTTGGCAGTTCTTGGATGGTGGAGCTTGCACTTTCTGCCTCTAGCACCATCCTTTAGACAGTTTGCACTGCTCTCAGATGACTCTTCTGCCGTTCTAGCACCATCATGGATGTATAAGAAAATCTGTGGCTTTTCCAGCTGTTGATAGCCCTGCAGTTGCTGCCTGTTCTCTGATGTTGTTGTCTAACTGGTTACACATAACTGTTCACTCCTAGCTCCAAGAGATGGTAAGCCAATGAAGAATGGTGTTCCAAGCTCCAATCTGCTTGGGATGCTTAGGGACTTGAGGGTTCTAGGAGGAAATAGCTGCATTTTCATGGCAATGAAGGGCACGAGGACCAACCTGCCACAAAACCAACAACCAGAGGAGAATCCAGGAGCAAGTGTCAATTGCATAAACTTAATTTTGAATGTGAACGCTAAGCTGAAGATACTGAAAATTTAAACTCTAATCCCTAGTTCAAAATGTCTCAGAATAAAAATCATTGAACAACCATTCAAAGAAACAGTAGTGCATTCTGATGAATATTTGTTCACACTTTATCCAATCCTAATATATTCATTAATGCTTTGAGCAAACATAAATAGATCAGGATATAACCTCGAAGCTGCATTCTATGTACAGATCAAAGAACCTCCTTGCATTCTCACAGGTAGTTTGGGGATGAGTTTGAACTTGGGTCAACAATTAAAAATAGGGGGACAGCTCCACCACCCCTATTAATGGTGCCCAAGGTCCTGGGACAGGCACCTGGCCACTTGAAATCTAAGGACGTTGCTTAGATGTGCAAGTTGGGGTCCTCTATTGGTTGTACAACACCAGTTGCAAAATTCAGGCAGATAAGGGTGGAATGTGCATCATGGATATTTCACCTAGCTTTCCCAGACATTGAGTAGTCAAATCAGTGACTCTCAAAGGGGCTTCTGGAGGCCGGCCACAAAATCGGAGCAATTTCTTTTTTTGGCATGACGATGGCGGAAACAGGATTGCTTCCCTGGGCCAACAAAAAAGCCCCAGCCTATTTGATATTGCTCTCTTAGGGTCACCTCCTTCAGCCCTGACCAAACCTGCTGGGCATTTCAAAACGGAGCTGGTTGATTTTTTTTTTCCATCCTTCAACAAACTGTGAGTTGCAGTTGGCTGCTCCATTGTCTTTGTGCCTATTTGTGCAGTTGCTGAAGATCTGCCCTTCTCTCTCATTAATGTTGTGCGTATTCTTGTGATAGTTTATTAGCCAAAACAAACTACTTAAAAATATTAATCATAGTCCTAATTGATGCTTGACAGAGACCTGCTGTCATCACGAGCTAATTGGGTCTCTTTGTTTGAGACACTGTAACTCCTCCTGCTGCCACTGAATAAGACAAAGAAATTGGGAAGTTGGCTCCCACTTCCTTCCCTGGCGTATGCAAGGTTTCTCCAACCTCTAACATTGCTGTTTTGTGTCCGCCATCCGCTTCCCGAAACTTTGGCTCTCACTGCTCTGTTCCCTTTGTTGCTTCCAGTGAGCAGGTTATTGCTAAACAAGTGCCTCTTGATAGCAACGTTGATGACCCCTTCCATTACTTTACTGATGATCAAGAATAGACTGATGGGGGGATTGGATTTGTCCTACTACTTGTATACAGGACATATCTGGGCAATTTTCCACATAGCCGGGAGGATATCAGTGTTGTAGCTGTACTGGAGTAGCTTGGCTAGGGGCATGGCATGTTCTGAAGCACAAGTCTTCAGTACTATTTCCAGAATATTGTAAGAGCCCATAGTCTTTGCACTATCCAGTGCCTTCAGCTGTTTCTTGATATCACATGAAGTGAAATGAATTGGCTGAAGACTGGCATCTGTGACGTTGGGGACCTCTGGAGGAGGCCAAGATGGATCATTCACTCTGCACTTCTGGCTGAACATTGTAGCAAATGCTGCAGCCTTGTCTTTTGCACTGATGTGTTGGGCTCCTCCATCATTGATGATGGGGATATTTGTGGAGCTTCCTCCTCCAATGAGTTAATTAATTGTCAAACACCAATCACGACTGGATGTGGCAGAACTGAGAGCTTAGATCTGATCTGTTGGTTGTGGGATCACTTGGTGTCTATCACTTGCTGCTTATGTTGTTTGGCGTGCAAGTAGTCCTGTGTTATAGCTTCACTAGGTTGGCGCCTCATTTTTAAGTAAGCCTGGTGCTGCTCCTGGCATGCCCTCCTGCACTCCTCGTTGAATCAGAGTTGATCCCCTGGCATGAGGGTTATGGCTTGTGGTAGTGGGGGATATGCCAGGCCATGAGGTTACAGATTGTGTTCGAGTACAATTCTGCTGCTGCTGATGGCCCACAGTGCCTCATGGATGCCCAGTCTTGAGTTGCTAGATCTGTTCAAAATCTACCCCATTTAGTACGGTGGTAGTGCCACACAACACAATAGAGGGTATCCTCAATGTGAAGGTGGGACTTCATCTCCACAAGGACTGTGTGGTGGTCACTTCTGCTGATACTGTCATGGACAGGTGCATCTGCAGCAGGCAGATTGATGAGAATGAGGTCAAGTATGTTTTTCCCTCTTGTTGGTTCCCTTAACACCTACCGCAGACCCAGTCCAGCAGCTATGTCCTTTAGGACCTGGCCAGCTCAGTCAGTAGTGGTGCTACTGAGCCACTCTTCGTGATGCACATTGAAGTCTCCCACTCAGAGCACATTCTGTGCCCTTGCCAACCTCAGTGCTTCCTCCAAGTGATGTTCAACATGGAACAGTATTGATTTATGCACATAAGGAAAGGTGGTACGTGATAATCAGCAGGAAGTTTCCTTGTCCATATTTGACCTGATGCCATGAAACTTCCTGGGGTCTGGAGTCGATGTTCAGGACTCCCAGGGCAACTCCTCCCGACTGTATACCACTGTGCCACCGCCTCTGCTGGGTCAGGACATACCCAGGAATGGTGATGGTGGTGTCTGGGACGTTATCTGTCAGATATGATTCCATGAGGATGACTCTCCTTGACTAGCCTGAGACAGCTCTCCCACTAGCCCCCAAATGTTAGTAAGGGGGACTTTTCCCAGTTGACAGGGCTGTTGTCATTTCCAGTGTCTCGGTCATAAAGGACATTAGGGAACCAGATGGGTTTTAGGTTTCATGGTCATCATTAGGCTTTTAATTCTGGATTTTTTAAAAATTGAATTCAAATTCCACCATCTGCCGTGGTGAGATTCAAATCCGGGTCTCTGGATTATTAGTCCGGCGACAATGCTGCTACGCCATGGCCCATTCCAGCACAGATGTGCACAAAATTGGTTGCAATTTGAAAAGTGTTTTCTCCACTCAATTTCTGCTTCTATTCATCTGCATATAACCATCATCCAGCATAATTGGGCAATATATTTTTTTTAATATATTGATATATTTTAAGAATGGTAAATGAATCCAGTGCCAATCTATATCTGTGAGAAACCTGGTTTTAAATTGCTGAAAATCACTTTGGGGTACAGTCATAAAAGCTTAGTAAATTAATCAAAAATTCAAAATGTACCTATTAATTTCTTTGCACCCAAAAGATCCAGCTTAATTTTTGGAGCCTTCTCTCAGGCCTACAAATGAGAGCAATTTGCAGAAACCCCCAGTGCTGATAAATTCACTCTGGGGTCATGGCCAGTTTTGAGGACAGAGCCTTGTTTGAGCATGCTGATTAACTTAAACTGGCACAGAAGATCATTGATTTGCATTGAATGCAGATTGTGCTTAAAATTCCTGTCTTTCGCATTGAGTTTGGTTGAATTACAGCAAAGAAAAACACCACAATTGAATTGAACCTCCCTCGCCCTGTTTCCTAAAATTGAATTGTGGGGAAAATTTTCAGAATGTGGTTAGTGTTTCTAACTTATTATTTTTTCAAAATCTAAACTTTCAATTCTTTTGTAAAATATTGGTAACCTTTGCTTCCTCAGGTTGCTAAACTGCTTAGCTCTCAGAAATACCTTTGGACTCCATTGATGTACTAAATATACTGCAGTTGAAGGTTTTTGTTAAACTAAGCTTCTCACTTCAATTCACTTGATGATTATACAGCTGAAAAATGTGTTCACTAACTCAATGCTATAAATTGTTAAGCTTTCAGGTTCAGGTGCTGCAGGTTTCATTGTGTTTGACACACCCTTTTTGTCATCCAGAGTACAGATAACATTTTTCCATGCCTTACATCTCTCAGTGCATTTGTATCTCTTGCTGATAACTGCTCCAGGCAGGTTTATTGCTTGTTGAATCTCTAATAAGTAGAACCTTGAGCTGGTCATCTGGGTGAATGGAAATACAAGTCGGGTTGATATAAAACAAGCTGCTGACTTGCTATCACTATTTAATGCCATAGCACAGAGTCAAGCTCTGTCCTCTTGACTTTTTAAACAAAGTGATTCAGTCCAACCTCCTCCAACTACAGTGACACAGGTGTTAACTTTGGACCGTTGAGCTGATTAGTTCTCTTTTAGCATTGGGGTTATCTTTTCCTTGTGCCTGGCTGAACCAACCATAGCCACAAATAATGATACCCTAGCTCTCACTTCACTCTTACTCTTGTTCACAGACACTTGTGTACAGTTAGTGAAATACCTTACCTTTGGTTGGCATAGCCATATATATATAATTTCTTCTCTCTCTGCGTCATTATATCTTGTACTTGGTAAAAATATTTCCATCACATCTGCTATGCATACATGAATTACAAGAGAAAAGAAAAAGAATCTCTTCCTAACTAACATAGAAGCTAAGAGAGTCTGGGATAAACTACTTCTCTTCCTACTTCTGCAAAATATGAAGAGAGGCATTATTAGAGTGCCTGGGGAGAGGGACAAAGGCCTCTATTTTTATATCTTAATTTCAAAAGATAATCTCCATACTCTGGACCAATCTGAGTGATACTGGTGCTTCACTTGTTAATTACCTTTGATAAATGTAAAAACCTGTGAATATCGGTGAACTATTGAGGCCTGGTGTTGCCTGGAGCATGACAGGCTTTGTGTTTCATTTCTAGCTTATCCATTAAGGTTTCTTGAGAGCTTTTTTACCCCCACAAATTGAGAAGTGTGACATCTTTATGTCCCATTAGATGTCAGTCTAAATGGTTTGAGTTTTCCTAATGGTTTTATGACACCATTAAGGAATGCCTTGCGTATATATAAATCTTCTTGGTGTAATTAACTTACAGATTTTGTGGCTTGATTACCTGGTAACTGCTATTTGAACTTGCTTCAATATATAGCCTTTTCCAGCATTCAGTTCTATTACATCTTTCATTTTGTGTGGACAACTTTCAAGCTTAGCTCCATTTCAAGCAGTTATCAAAATAATTCCCATTTTACAAATTTTCAGGGCACTGTTTCTACAGTGTCTTAGGGTCTCAAAAGACAGGCCTACGTGAGAACTCTTGCTGCAAATTCTAAAACTACATCATTTAAAGGCTTTTACTGTTACTTAATGTTGGTGTCTACAAGATGTGGTGTGGCTCTTGTGAAGATCTTGGTTCTTGCTTCAAGGATTTTGTTCAGATCTCTTTTTCTCTCATCGATGGGTGCAGGGAGACTGAGCAGAGGAGGACAAGTTGCTGGAAGAGGGAGAATGAAGAAGTGGAGAAGGGATCTATGTAGGAGACCACATCTACCAAGGTCTTCAAGAAACAATTGGCTACCTCAATCTAAGCCAGAAAGAGTGTGTGCAATGTCTCCATTTCACTATATGGTGTTTACTGAAATCTGACACATCTTTCAGGCAGACCTGCTGCCCCAGAACAGGGTGAGAACAACATTGCCAGTGGCTGTGAAGGTAACCATGGGCATGAACATCTTCATGTTGGGTTCCTTCCAGGCCACAGCAGGGGGCATTTCAAAGATCAGGGAATAAATTGCCTTTTCTCTTTCCAGGGAGAAGCAGCCAGACTGCATTCATGGCTTTGCCAGGATAGTGGGCTCCCCCAGGATGCAACATGCCATTGACTAAACACAACCTTGCTTTCTGGGTGCCACATCTAAATTCAGAGATGCACCATAAAGTGTTTCATTACCTCAATGGGCAGTTTGTGTGCAGCTATACTTGTCAATGCCATGTGTGGTGGTTGTACCATGCTCACAAAAATAATTGGGTAGGGAACACTGTACTTTTAAGAAGAAAGCAACATGGAATACTCAATACTATCCTCTCAAAATGGATTCTGGAAAGTCAGGTGACTTCTGTTTGAGGTTTCCGGACAGAGACAAGATAACTTGGAAGTTATTTAAAAATGCAAAGGGATTTTCCAGGTATAAATTAACAGTCCTCATCATTTAAATGGAAGAAGTTTAAAGGACAATGCTGTTGGCCCCATGAAGATGGAATGTCAAATAATCATAACTGGTATGTTGATTGCATATCAATCATCTGCCCCATTGTGCATTACTCACACCAGCTTCAACCCATAATGTGGACTGCATTGAAATTGTTGTCACTTGGAGAGGGGGTCTACACCTTATTTATCCACAAGGGACCCCAACAAGCAGCGCAGGTACATCTCACCCAGCAAGAAAGAAAAGAACCCTGCCTCAAACAAACAAGTCATTTCGTCAGTGAAAAGGGTTTGTTGAATTGTTTGTTTGAATTTGTTTCACCTGCAAGATTATATTTCTTCACTACAGGAGCATGGCCACAATTTTGTTTGGAGAAGCCAGATGCTACAACCTCCATTTGTCTCCGAGGAACCTTTAACCTCCATCTTAAAGGACTGGTTAAATAAGTGACGTGTTTCTTGTTCCCCTGTCAGCAATTTAAATGCATGTTACATCTTCAGAAATCACCTTTTTATGTGAAAGTGCCTCTATGTGCGTGGAGTGGATGTTTGTTGCATACATTGCAAATGTTGTGAAAATAAATATTTAACCTTTCTTTGATTTTAAAGTTTAAGAAAGACTGTTCATGTCTATTCTTTAGTGTTAAATTAGTGTCATAACACTCAAGTTCAAATAAAATACTCCTTCACAGATACACATCTTATTGCGGTCAGCCAAAAAGTGAGAAAAGAGGAAAAGAATTATCCTACCCTCTCTCCCTGCCCATAACACTTGCATCATGGCAGAAGTCATGATGCTTTTATTCTGCACCAGCCTATTGTACCATCGGCATTTGAGCCACCACGAAAGACCAGGGGATGGTTACCAGGTGATCCAGGTTATCTACTGACCAGTTGGCTCATGACTGTGCTGCCCAATCCACGCACCCATGATCAGCTTGAATATTATGAAAGCAGGCTACTGCACAGAATGTCATTGAGCATATCCGTGGAATATCTAAGCAACACACCAGAGCTCCATTGGAGGAGCCCTGCAGTATTTGCCAGAGTGTATGTCATGTGACATGGTGGTCTGATCCATCCTGCACAGCTTCACCACCATGAAGCACGTCCCTTTCTATCAAGTGCACAGTGAGCAGCTGACGAGTAGGAAGGGAGGAGGCACCAACACCTCTTTCTGGCCTGACTGCCAATACCACTGAAATTAACCCCAATTCCCCATTCAACAACATACCATCTCTTTGTGACGGACTATCACAGCTATAGCTGCAGCATAGCAGATGAGGGCTGCTGCCTTTCAGTGGAGGAAACTGCAGGTGTCTTTGCGGGGCAACCTTGGGCAGCTCTGGCCCTAGAAGGCACAGCTTTGGACTCCTGCACTTTGACATAGTTGGCAACAGCCTGGGGACGGGCTGAGCGACAGAAGTGGGAGGATGAATGCTCTTGTCTCGAGAGAGGACAACAGGTTGTGTTCCACCGAGGTACTGCCATTCCACTTGGTCAGTACCCCAGCAATCCTAGTACTTTGCTGGAGCATAGATTGCTAAACCCCTGTGAGAGAGACCCTGTAAGCTCGTTTTGAGCACTGGTCTCCGCAACCGTGCTGACACTCTCTGAGCACGCATGGCAGCAAGTGCTTGCATGGTAACAGGCTAAGCTGATATGTCTTCATCTGAGATTTCACTGCAATATTCAATCATTAGGTGGCTTGGCTTGTATTGCAATGGAGGCTGAGGCAATGGTTATCAGATGCTGCATTATGGCTATGTCCTGGGGAGAAGGCAGTTATGTGGTGATAATGTGACTGGACTGGTAATACAGAGGCCTAGGTTAATGTGCAAGGGACATGGGTTCAGATTCCACCATGGTAGCTGGTTAAATTTATATTCAATTAATAAATCTGGAATTGAAAGCTCATCTCAGCTGTGGTGACCATGAAACTATCATCAATTGTTTTAAAAAGCCATCTGGTTCACTAATGTTCTTTAGGGAAGAAAATCTGCCTACATGTGACTCCAGACCTACAGTGATGTGGTTGACTTTTAACTGCCCTCTAACATGGTCTAGTAAGCTACTTAATTAAAGGGCAGTTAGGGATGGGCAACAGATGCTGGTCTTGCCAGTAATGCCCACATCCCATGGAATCATAAAGAAAAAAGTACTGCTGGACCTTGCCGCCACTTGCACACTGGCCGATTGTGCTCCAAACTCTTTGCAAGGTTGGTGCTGGACTCCTCCATGCTCCCTCATAATGGCTGCATACTTTCTGGCACGTCTGGGCATGCACATAGCATGTGCATAACCTATTAGCTTTTTTCTGCTTTTGCCCCATCAAAGTCCTCATCTGAGTCCTCCATATCAGAACTCTTGTGCAGCCTCTCCCTCTTGCGAACTGGAACATATGCTACGCTTTTCCCTGGCATAGCTGTGAGCCATTTCTGCCCAGTGTTTCACCTTGTGCAGATCCTGCCTCTAAGCTATCCAGTAAAGTACACCTGTGTATCAGGATATGAGACCACATACAGTGTTTCTTCATCACCAGCGTGTACGTCCTCTATCTTGCTCCTGCATTACTATCTGGGCAGGTTGCAAATCTTGGGTTTCTGAAAGGAGAAAGGCACAAGGGTAGGATGGCAGTTGTGATGCTTGTGTAAAATGCCCATGAACTTCTGAAACAATGGATATTTTTGCTTAAAAAAAAAGGGCTTGGCATATTGTCATATGGACAATTTTACCCTGACTCAAAATGGAGATCGGGGGGGGGGGGGTCAGGTGACTTTTGTGATTTCTGCTTATTCAAGGACTAACTCATGCCTCTGGAAAGTCAGCAAAATGTAAGTGTCCATGTGGAGGACCCTCCCTTGAAAAGACATTCAAAATGTAAGATCACTTGTAGAACTTACAGCACCTGTTGTCTGGGCATTTACAGAAACTCAAATATAATGGCCTGCCAGTCTGCATCTGGAACTCGAAACCTAACTGAGAGAGGTATGAAGAAACCAATTTATCACAAACATACGTGAATGGCCATGTGGTCACATGATCAAAGCTGACTTGAGATGGCAGGTCAGTCTGGAGACGAACCGGACAAGAGGGACCATCCTCCAGCAAGAAGAAAAGAACCCTGCCTAATACAAACAGCAATCCCAGCCAGTGAGAGAGGGCTAATTTGTCTTCACATGCAAGATTCATCTTTCTAGAAGTTCGGCCACAATTTTGTGTGAAACCCAGTGAAGGAATGGCAATATATTTCCAAGTCAAGATGGTGAGTGGCTTGGAGGGAAACTTGCAGGTGTTGGTGTTCCCATCTATCTACAGTCCTTGTCCTTTTAGATGGTAGCGGTCATGGGTTGGAAGGTGTTGCTGAAGGAGCCTAGGTGCGTTTCTGCAGTGCATCTGGTAGATGGTACACACAGCTGCCACTGATCATCAATCAGTGATGGAGGGATTGAATGTTTGTGAATATGGTGCCAAACAATTGTGCTGCTTTGTGCTGGATGGTATCAAGCTTCTTGAGTGTTGGGGGAGCTGCACTCATTCAAGCAAGTGGGGGAGTATTCCATCACACTCCTGACTTGTACCTTGTAGATGGTAGACTGGCTTTGGGAGGCCAGCTGGTGCGTTACTCACCACAGGCTTCCTAGCCTCTGATCTGCTTTTGTAGTCAGTCTTTATATGGCTAGTCCGGTTCAGTTTCTGGATGTTGATAATGGGGATTCAGCGATGGTAATGCCATTGAATGTCAAAGGGCAATGGTTAAGTTTCTTGTTGGAGATGGTCATTGCCTGGCACTTGTGTGGTGTGAATGTTCCTTGCACTTGTCAGCCCAAGCCTGGATATTGTCCAGGTCTTGCTGCATTTGGACATGGATTGCTTCAGTATCTGTGGAGTCGCGAATGGTGTTGAATATTGTGCAATCATCAGTGAACATTCCCACTTCTGACCTTATGATGGAAGGAAGGTCATTGATGAAGCAGCTGAAGATAGTTGGGCCTAAGACGTTACCCTGACATCACTCCTGCTGTGATGTCCTGGAACTGAAATGATTGAACTCCAATAACTACAACCATCTTCCTTTGTGCTAGGTATGACTAACCAGCAAAGAGTTTTCCCCCTGATTCCCATTGGCTTCAGTTTTGCTGGGGCTCCTTGATGCGACACTCGGTCAAATTCTGCCTTGATGTCAAGGGCAGTCACTCTCACCTCATCTTAGTGGATGCTCAGCATTGTTGGAGGAATTCTGAAAAGATGTTTAAGTGAGAAGGGAATGATGCTGAATGTTTGGAAGGAGTTGTGTTTTTGAAAGGCCTTTGAGCAGACCAAAACAAAAACAGAATTACCTGGAAAAACTCAGCAGGTCTGGCAGCAACGGCAGAGAAAAGAAGAATTAACGTTTCGAGTCCTCATGGCCCTTCGACAGAACTTTGAGCAGACCAGTTGCTCAGAGTTTTGGCAGCTGTATTTGTACTCATCGTTGGTCTGCAGTAGCAGAGGAAAGTGCAGCAGAGACAGCAGCGAAGACAGGCTGCTCACCAAGGCAGGAGGAGGAGGGTGCCCATTAGGAGGCCTTACCCACCTCAAGACTTCAGGGAGCACTTTTCTTGCCTGCACCTTAGCCAGGAGCAGTGTGTTCAGCGGCTGCTTTTCATCAAGTAGGCGGTCACAAAACCTCTTACAACTGGATTTGCAGCCACAGCAGAGCAAGGCCAGTGCTGCTGGTGGCCCTGAAGGTGATTGTGGACCTTAGGGTTGACACCAGAAAATCCTTCCAGTTTGGAACAGGTGATGCTGCCAACATATCACAGTTCACTGTCCATGCCTACAGCCGAGAGGTCAGAGGTTCTGTACATCAGGAGAGGGAACTTCACTGACTTGTTTCTAAACAGAAGCAGGAGACGTAGGCATGTGGCTTTGCCGGACTAGCAAGCCTCCCCATGGTGTAGGGAGCCTTTGAATGCATGCCCGTGACCTTGGGGGTGGCACATCTCAATGTAAGATACACTGAAACTGCAAAAAGTACCACTGACCCAATGTGGAGTTGGTATGAGTCCATGCCCAGAGCACCTGCATCACTTCAGTTGAGTGGGGATAGTCATATATCGCGATCATCATGCTTGAATTTGGGGCTATCAGCTACTTAGTCATGAAAAAATTTTACAGTGGGAATTTCATGCAACCCTTAAGTCAGCAGTACAACTCAATACACAGGATTGCCAATTCTTCTGCTTGAGGTTATTGAGCGGTTAATAATCTATTGATATCTTACATGGTGGTCTTCTGGTCAGTCATGTGGACTGTCTCTTCTTTCACTTCAGAATTGCTGTTCTTATATCTTGTTGACAAAACAGCTTTGTCTGTAATGGTTCATCCTCTCTGCCTCATGGCTATACAGATCCATACTGTAAAACTGCTTTGATATTTCTGGGATCGGGGCAGGGTTTGTAATGCAGAGAGATTGAGTGTGCTGAAGTGCCGATAAGGGAAAGGATGGACAATTTTGGGAGGTAAGCTTGGGGACTGTACTCCTTCTCCTCTTGACCCATAAGCAGTGTTAGCAAATCGGGCAACTCTTGCCTCCCTCTAGTTTCAAGGTTTCCTGAGTCTTGGGAAACCCATGTTAAGTGGTTGTTCAAATCCAAGGCACACAATCTCATTTAAATTGTT
This sequence comes from Carcharodon carcharias, assembly GCF_017639515.1. Taxonomy (NCBI): domain Eukaryota; kingdom Metazoa; phylum Chordata; class Chondrichthyes; order Lamniformes; family Lamnidae; genus Carcharodon; species Carcharodon carcharias. Next base: position 42,235,025 of record NC_054478.1, on the reverse strand, counting down.
ATAACTCCTCGAGAGAGATTGGGTAGATCGGGGGAAACAATTTCTGCTGGCTTGTAAGACTAAGACTAGGCAAGAAGGCCTAAGAATTGTAGCCCGATCTTATGAGAGTGAAGTGAGGAAACACTTCCACACCCAAAGGGCTGAATTATATGAAGTTGAATTCCCCACAATTACCCCCAGCTAAAAGGTTATAGAGGAGGGCTGCAAATTTCAGATCGTTCCAACTGTCATGAAAAATTTAGAAGAATTAAAACCACTTCTCACTTCTGGGTGACTAATGCACAGACCCACCCATAGCCCCCATGTGCCCCATCCCACCCCAAATTTTAACAACTTACCTGACAAATCTACCTTCTTCCTGGGTTGAAAGCAGCTGGACCCTTAAACTCCATCTGATTTTACAGCAGCCGGTGCACTGCATAGATCTCGCCCGGCCTGAGTCGGAAGATTGGGTGAGACTGGATGAAAAATTTTTTAAGGTAAGCAAGTAGGAATGGAGCGGCAGTCTGACTCTGCTACTCCACAGAAGTTCAGGCCCAAAATTTTGCAAATCAAAGGTATTAAGAAATAGGGGGTAAATGTAGGTTTATGGAATTAGTTCAAAGATCAACCAAAATCTCAACTGAACAGGCTTGAGGGCTAAATAGTATCCTTATTCCTGCACATACTTGCCTATTCCCCAACCCAGGCTGGTTAAACTGGAAATAGTCACAGTTCTGGCAAATTGGGGTCTGGTTTTCCTGCTTTAAGGATTTAATATCTTTGTGCCCCTCACAATCATCCTGTGGAATTAAAATTCCTCCACTGTGTATTTCTGACGGTTTCTCGATAATTCCTTACCTGCTGCCTTCCAGACAATCTGCAGAGCACTTTCTGAATTTAGTCAACCTCCCAGGCATGCAACTTTAACAGTCAGCTTAACAGTTCTTTTAAACAAACTCAGCTCATTTAGTAGATTATGAATGGACAGTTCTCATTAATCACTGAGTTTACTTAAAATTAGTATTGAAAAGTCCAAAAGCCCTTCATGTGCTCACATATAACTAATACATGTTCCCCCTTAACTATTACATGTTCCCCCATAATTAATACATGTGTCCCCTTTGTGTTATCCACATGGACAGAATTTAATCCTTTAATTATTTTGAATATTTCAATCAAATCTCCTAAAAGTTTTTCTGTGTAACAACAAAGGAAGATTCCCCTCATCTTGCCTTTTGGCTCTTTTGTCACCGTAAAAACATAAAAAAATAGGATCACGAATAGCCATCTGGCCCTTCAAGCCTGCTCTGCTACTCAACAAGGTCATGGCTCATCTTCCATCTCAAATCTACCTTCCGTATTATCTCCATACCCCTTTAGATTCTATCGATCTCTGTCTTGCATCTGCTCAATGACAGAGCATTCACAGCTCCCTGGGGTAGAGAATTACAATGATTCACAATCCTTTTGAATGAAGAAATTTCTCCTCATCTCAGACCTAAATGATTGGCCACTTATCCTGAGACTGTGGCCCCGCGTTTCAGATTCCCTAGCCAGGGGAAACATTTTCTCAATATCTATCTTGTCAAGCCCCTTAAGAATTATATATGTTTCAATTAGATCACCTTTTGATTCTTTTGCACTCCAGGGATTATAAACTTGGTCTACTCAATCTCTCATCATAGGACAAACCCTCTGTCCCAGGAATGAGTCAAGTGAACCTTTGTTGCACTCCCTCTAGGGCAAGTATGTCCTTCCTTGAGTAAGGAGAGCAAAACTGCACACACTGCTCCAGACATGGCCTCATCAATGCCCTATGTAATAGTAATAAGACTTCTTTTATTCTTATACTCCAATCCCTTTGTAACAAAAGCTAACATACCATTTGTCTTCCTAATTGCTTGCTGTACCTGCATATTAACTTTCTGTAATTCACGTACAAGGACACAAAATCCCTCGGAATGCAAACAATTTCCATTCTCTCACATTCAAAAAAAAAAATCACGTTATTGCCAAGTCCTGTTCAACACAGGATTTTATCTGGTTTGACATCTGCTAATGTTAATGATAATGGCAGTTTCTTGTAATGAATTTTTAAAAATGAATCCTGATGAGGAGATGTGAATCTGAATTTTTATAACTTGAGTTATTTTATCACTAGTGAAAATTTGCAGCATTAAAATAACACCAATTTGACAATCTAGGTGTTTACACACAATAACTGATAAATGTTAAAGCATGTTCTGATGAAGAGCCATACGGACTCGAAAAGTTAACTGTATTCCTCTCCGCATATGCTGTTAGATCTGCTGAGATTTTCCAGCTATTTTTGTTAAATGATAAAAGTTCTTCAGTTTACATTTTCTTGCGTGTCACTGTGAAATTTTTAGTTGCCAATAAAAAGTATGGATGCCTGTTGTGTACATTCAAAGCTATTGTCTAGCCGTTATGGTTTTGAGTGTCTTTCAGGCATCAATTACTTTTTTTCATTCTTTCCTGGGATGTGAGAGTCATTGGCAGTGGCAGTTTTATTGTCCATCCCTAATTGCCCTTGAGAAGGTGGTGGGTCAGCCTCTGCCCTGAACTGCTGCAGTCTATCTGGTGTAGGTAAATCCACAGTGTTGTTAGGAAGGGAGTTCCAGGTCCAGTAACCATGAACCATAGAATCATACAGCACAGAAAACAGGCCATTTGGCCCTTCTAATCTGTGCCGATTATCTAATTTATTCTTAAAATTTAAGAGTGAGCCCGCATTTACCACGTCAGATGGTAGCTCATTCTGCACTCACACCAGTCTCTGAGTGAAGAAGTTCCCCCTAATGTTCCCCCTAAACCTTTCCCCTTTCACCCTAAAGCCATGTCCTCTCGTGTTTATTTCTCCTAATCTAAGTGGAAAGAGCCTACTTGCATTTACTCTGTCTGTACCCCTCATAATTTTGTAAACGTCTATCATATCTCCCCTCATTCTTCTACGCTCCAAGGAATAAAGTCCTAACCTGTTTAATCTTTCCCTGTAACTCAACTCCTTAAGACCCGGCAACATCCTAGTAAATCTTCTCCGCACTCTCTCCATCTTTCTGATATCCTTCCTGTAGTTAGGTGACCAGAACTGCACACAATACTCCAAAGTTGGCCTCACCAATGTCTTATACAACCTTACCATAACATCTCAACTCCTATACTCAATAATTTGATTTATGAAGGCCAGTATGCCAAAAGCTTTCTTTACAACCTTTTCTACCTGTGATGCCACTTTCAGGGAGCTGTGCATCTGAACTCCCAGATCCCTTTGTTCCTCCGCACTCCTCAGTGCCCTACCATTTACTGTGTATGTCCTACCTTGGTTTGACCTTCCAAAATGTAACACCTCACACTTTTCCGCATTAAATTCCATCTGCCATTTTCTGGCCAATTTTTCTAGTTGGTCCAGATCTCTCTGCAAGCTTTGAAAGCCTTCCTCGCTGTCCACAACGCCTCCAATCTTAGTGTCATCAGCAAACTTGCTGATCCAATTCACCACATTATCATCCAAATCATTGATGTAGGCAACAAACAACAATGGTCCCAGCACAGATCCCTGAGGCACACCACTAGTCACAGACCTCCAGTCTGAGAAGCAATCATCCACTATCACTCTCTGTCTTCTCCCACACAGCCAATTTCGAATCCAGTTTACAACCTCTCCATGGATACCAAGTGTCTGAACCTTCTGAACTAACCTCCCATGTGGGACCTTGTCAAAGGTCTTACTAAAGTCCATGTAGACAACATCCACAGCCTTTCCTTCATCTACTTTCTTGGTAACCCCCTCAAAAAACTCTACAAGGTTCTTTAAACACGACCTACCACGCACAAAGCCATGCTGACTATCCTTAATCAGCTCTTGGCTGTCCAAATAATTATATATCCAATCTCTCAGAACACCTTTCAATAATTTACCTACTACTGACGTCAGGCCCACTGGCCTGTAATTACCTGGTTTACTTTTGGAGCCTTTTTAAAACAACGGAACAATGAATGAGGTTAGAATGTTGTGTGGCTTGGAGGGAAACTTGCAGGTAGGGTGGTAGAGGTCACAGGTTTGGAAGGTGCTGTCAGAGGAGGCTTAGTGAGTTGCTGCAGCACATCTTGTAGGTGGTACACACTGCTACCATTGTGTGCCAGTGCTGGAGGGCATGAATGGTTAAGATGGTGGATGGGCTGTCGATCAAGCAGGCTGTTTTGTCCGATATGATACCTAGCTTTTTGAGTGCTGACGGAGCTGCACTCATCCAGGCAAGTGGAGAGTATTCCATCACACTCCTGGCTTGTGCCTTACAGATTGGGGACAGATTTTGAGGAGTTAAGAGGTGAGTTACTTGTCACAGAATTCACAACATCTGAACTTATTCTTGTAACCACAGTATTTATATTGCCAGTCTATGTTGATAGTGGGGGATTCAGCAATGGTAATGCCAAGGTGAGATGGTTATATTCTGTCATATTGGAGTTTGTTATTGGCTGGTATTTGTGTGGCATGATTGTTACCTGCCACCAAGTATAAATGTTATCCAAGTCTTGCTGCAAGTGAACATGGATGCTTCAGTATTTGAGTCATTGCAAATGGTACTGATCATTGTGCGATCATCGGAGAACTTCCCCACTTCTGACCTTATGATGGAGGGAGGGTTATTGATAAAGCAACTAAAGGTTGTTAGACCTAGGGCCTGAGGAACTACTTTTTCAATGGGGCTGAGATGATTGGCTTCCAACAGCCAAAACCATTTTCCTCCAACCAGTGGAGAATTCCCCCTGATTTTTATTGGCATCAATTTTGCTAGGTCTCCATGATTCCACATTTGGTCAAAGGTCTCACCTAACCTCTTGAGTTCAGCTCTTTTGTCCATGCTTGGACTAAGGCTGTAATAATGGTCTTGAACTAAGGCTGTAGTAATGGTCTTGGTCTGCTGGTGCAGACACGATGGGGCTGAATGGCCTCCTCCTATACCGTTAAAATTCTGTGATTCTGTGAACTGTGTGGCCCTAGCCGAACTGACACTGAGCATCGGTGAACAGGTTATTGCTGTGAAAGTGACAGAACCTATTGCGAAATCTAAAAGTTATTTCAAAAGATTATCTTTCAGCTCGCTCTCCATGAAAGTAAGGTTAAAACTAGAATGGTTAAAAGATGTAAGCCACTCGTCTACTTACAAGTTAGATTTTGGCTGGCTGTGGGCCACTCACAGCATTGCTAAGCAGAAGCACAATGGGGACGCCCTGCTCGAGAAGGCAGCATAGGTGGATTGTTGTGTTTTGCTATTGTCCCATTTGTCTTCATTATGCCCATTCCCTGCCTGCCAGTTCCCCACCAAGCTCCCTGCCTGACCTTCCCTCACACCAAAGTGGCAACCTCTTGAGGACAATTTGATACAGACATGTTCACATTCTGTGTTTTGGGAAGTTCTTTCATTTACAAAGAGAATTTTGTTTGATATCATAACTTACTTTGTGTTAGTAACCGATTTACTCTTCCCTTTTTAGACTGCTTGCAGCCTAGCAGCCATGGATCAGCATGCTGCCAATTCTCCAGCGCAGATTTTGGAACGTACTGCCTCCATTTTAGGGTGCAGCATTACTGATGAGAAGCTTGCAATTCATTTGGATCAAGGAGATGAGTTGAGACATCATCGAGACGAATTCCACATACCCAAAATGAAATACCTCCCTTCTGGTAAGTTTGTAATTGCTCTAATAGCTTGCTTTGCAACAGAATACTGACCCTTCATATCGAATCAAGGAACATAAAACTTTAGAGTGTTAATTGATGTTATTGCATTAGGTAATGATTTTAAATAAAGCATTATTGATTTATAAAATATCATAGTTCCTTGAATTAATACCATCTATTTTCCCTTGGTAGCACTTTCCTCATAGAGGGATGCTTTAATCAGTGTTAGCACACTCATTTAAAGAAATGTTGGTACTAAGAAAAACTTTGTAGGTAGTTTTCAATAAAAAATTCTATGATGGAATTGATTTTAAATCATAAATTTAGGTTTAATTACTCCAATAAGATGATCTTCCCAGAATTTTTAGTGAAAATTGACGCACAAAAATCACCAGAAGTTTGACCTGGTGTCAGATGTCCAATCTACTACAGTCCCTCAGAGGTGTATTTTTATTGAGAATTGTTTTTAAAATATGAAAGTAATGCCTCAATGGCATGTCTTGACATGCCTGTGTTTGTGTGTGTACATGTGTGTGTGTGTACGTGTGTCTGTTCAGTTAAACAGTCTTTATTTTTTAAGAGTTCAGCATGAGCCGCAGAGGTGATGGCTTCGGTCAGAATTCTTCTCCATTTGTCCCAATGTCCTACTCACTCCATATTCCTACCACCTGGTCCACACCACACTGGTTATATTTTACTTATAAACAGAAATACAAGGGATGTTAACCATGCCTTATAGCATAACAGAAATACAAGAGATATTGAAATGTCTCACACTACTTTTAAGCAAAACCAGCAGATTTCCCCATCAAACTGCCTTCGGTCTTTCAAGGCATTTGGTCAAGCCTAAGTATGAAGTGTTTTTTTTTTAGTATAGCCATTAGTATTTTACAATTCCAAGAAAAGCCGGAGAGGTGCTGAGTAATGTTTTGCATTATGAGTGGCCAACCCATTTCTCATAGATCTTCAAAAAGGCCTAGGGCTCATGTACACAATTGATTGGCTTTATGGTAATTGATGGAAATCATTGCCATGCAACCACCATCCCCCTCCAACTCCCCTGTACCAATGCCACGCTTCATTCAGAAGATTTGCAATTCCAACTAGTAGACGCCAAGCAAAATTCACTCATTTCAGATGAAACAAGTCAAAAGCTTGAACTGGTAAGCCTCCCTATACCAGAAGAGGGTTGCAGTCTTTTGCACAGCCCAAAACCATTGATTATTGAACAAATCCGAAAAAAAATTCAAAGATGATTTTACAGGCCTTGGATGTCTTCCTGATGAATATCATCATGAAGTAAATGAGAGTGAGAGACCAACTCAGTATCTTCTGAGAAGAGTTTCGGCTGCCACTCCAAAGCTGCCAAATCATTGCCAGAGCTGAGAGTTGGAGAGCCAGTTAGAGTGCAAAACATTCAACACTCTCAACCAAAGTCAGTCCACTTTGGCAGTCTGGGACATCGATCGTACAAGGTGAAAGTGAATGACAGACATATCGCCGTAAACACAGCCATACATGTGTAACTGGAAAAGTTGCTACTTTTACCGCAGACATGTAATTTCACTAACTACACAAGGATTTGAACGACCATCAATCCCAGAGGTCAGCTGTTTCCCAACAAATGCAACAGATCAGCAGCAACAATTACTACAGCAGCAAACCTTGCCACAGTAGGACATTCTCCGAAGAGGCAACGTTACCCCTGGAACGAGCAACACCAGACATAATCTTCTTGCTTGTCATTAGAAGACCTGAATGCTTTAAAGATTGTGTGCAATGCATATGTAGGGACAGAGGAAAGTGGGACAGATTAGGATGACAAATAGCTTTCTGTACATGCATAATGATTTTCAGTGTAGACCATTATGTGTGTGACTTGCAACTGCATATGATAGTGTATACAAGATTGGTTGTTTTTTTATGAAAAGGGAGATGTTTGGAGAAGTGCCTTAATATATTGTGTTAACATCCTTGGCTAGACCAAATTGTTGGTGAGCTCCAGTTAGAGATCAATAATGTTTTGTTTAAAGTGGACAAAGTTTGAAACTCAAAACACTTGCTATTAGAATAAAGCCACAAGATTTCATGAACAAACAAAAATAAACTTTAATAACATCAGAAAGATATCTAATACTTTTATATTTATATCCTTATACTTATATCTTAAAAAGTAAACTATTGTCGAACAAACTTCACTGCACCATAAATGCCAAACGTGACCAAAGCAGATTCCATGGATTTCTCAATAACTCCAACAGATGTTTGTAACACCTGAGTCAACCAATCTCACTGAAACTTGGTGTCTCTCTCACGAAGGTTTTCAATCTTCATCTTCAAAGATCTCGCCTTGGAATTCTCTCCAAGAGTTGTTCCAACTCTGACAGCTTCAACAGTGGCCCTTTTTGAAGAGTTTCAATCTTGCCTTCTGAGATTGTCAAGAAGATAGAATAATGTCTATAATGTTATTGGAAATTATTTTAAAATAGAGTTCTAGTGACATCTGTATCTATGTGTATGCACCTTAATTGGATTAAAGCCAGCTGGTCTAGAGGCTTTGATGTATAGAAGTAGGTTTGAAATACTAATTAGGTAAACATAGGGAAGTTACAAGGTGATGTGTAAAGTGGGAAATTTGCATTTTTAAATAAAATATTCAAAAAAATGGGTCAAATATTACACCTAGCCAGAAGAAGCCAAATAATGTGTTTACTTTTTCCAAACCTTACTAATAAAATTGGTGTTACGAAAGGGTTTTATTGTTAGAAGAGATAAAGTTCAAAAAAGCTAGTGATACAATGAGAATTTGTATTCAAAGAGGAAAAAAGGTATTAAAGAAAAGAAGGCTGTTGGTAAAAGAGCAGGAATTCTATGATCTGAAGCCTCCAGCCTGTAAGCCTCAAGCCACTGTCTGCAAAGACCCAGAGCTGAAAGAAACTCATTTTGAATTCGACTGTCCAGAGTGTGCTTTGCCAGGGGTCTGTTTAATTCTGTGTTTTACTGTTGCCTTAATGGAGGTGTAACTAGAAGTCAGATTAATTAGATGATTTTTATAGTTATTATATTAGTAATTTTGTAGACATATGAATGTGCTTACAATCTTTCTTACATTAATAAATGTCTAATTAAGTTTTATAAAAATCTCTTGAGATTTGGTGGTCTTATTACTACCTAATTCAAAGCCTGCATCTCGAAACATACAAATTGCAAAGTTGGTTATGACAGTTGTTTCAAATTTCCCTCTGGGATTTGAACAACTCAGCATTTATCATCAGCTGTGTCATAATAGAGATTCCGTTCCCCTGAATACCTAGTATACACCCAAGCACTAAATTACAGGTACAACTACAGCTCTTTGGCAGAACACTACTGCTCCAAAGGGCTAACTCTGTCCCAGCAGCCCTCTTCAATTACCAGGGCTTCTCATGAGCCCTCTTTACTTAAATCCTGCTCCATGCAGCCCTTTCTCTAATTTGGAATCTATTTTTTTGCTTCTGTCTTTAACTGAACATAACTGTGACCTGGCTCTGTCCCCTGTCTCTGTCCCATATCTAGGCCTTCCTTCTTGGACCTCCTTATCCCATCTCCCCTGTTTTGGACCTTCCCCTGTCTCCCACCCTTGTCCCCTATCTGGGACACTTGACTATGGAGCTCCACACCTGTTCACTAGACCCGGGCGTTCTTTGGGCTGCTTTTCTTTGCACAAGTGCACTTGGTCGGTCCTTGGCCCAAAGAAATGGAAGTTGCATAACTGCAATGTGCAGCCTACTCCGGGTCTGCACATACAATGGGGGCCTGAAGATTGTTGGGACTTTTGAGTTCCTGACCTCTGAGCACAGCATTAAGATAAATTTGGGATTCTCAACAACTGTGGCTTGCCATAGTCATGTGATCTCTGATTTCATCTTTTTATGAATAAAGGCTTCAGAGCAGAAGCCATTTGATCCACTACTTGGAACAGTAACCACTAGAATTCTTCCTTTCATACTGCACCATGCAATCGAGCTTGACTGCCAAAGTGTTTAGTGAATAAACAAATGAACTTTCAGACTCTGTGTCTCATCTCCATTATGCTGTCACAAGGACATTTCTGGATACCAACAATAGAATATTGAACAGTAATTTAGCTCTATCCTTTCCTTCCTAACAGGTTCTGATAGTTTGCAGTCAGGGACATGAGCATGTGACTACGAATGAGGCAGCTGTAGGGATCTGGAAGGTAGCGCTTGAGGAGCTTCGTCCCTTGCAATTGTCTATCAGATTCGAGGTTTCTAGAGCTGGTGTGAACAAGAGCAGTGACTCGGAGATGATGAGCAAACTGATCATATCATTGTAGTGTAGGGAACTATTCAAGAGGGGGGAGTAAAAAGGAGTGCAGTGAGAGTAGGTGACAATATAGTTAAAGGATTAAATACTGTTCTCTGCAGCTAAGAGCATGAGTACTGGGGTTATGTTGCCTCTATGGTGCTAGGGTTAAGGGCATCTCCTCCGTACTGGAGAGGAAGTTGTGTCAGAGGGGAAGGATTCAATTGTTGTGGTCCATATGGGTACCAACAATATAGGTAGAGCTAAGAAAGGGGTTTAGCTTGGGACTAATTTAAAAAGGCAGAACTACAAAGGTAATAATCTCTGGATTACTACCTGAGCCACAAGCAAATTAGCATGGGGTAAATACGTTTAGAGGACTGAATGCATAGCTCAAACATTTGTGTAGCAATATTGCTGTGGGTTTCAATCCATGGGGGACTGACACCAGTATGAGGAAAGAGGGAGCTGTACCATTGGGACAACCTTCATTTGAATCTTGCTGGGATCAGTGAAGATGCAAATCATATAACTAGGGCTGTAGAGAGGGCTTTAAACTAAATAGTGGGGGAGAAGGTTCATGTGAGGGGAGATTTGAAAAGTTAAGAGAAATGATGAGGAAATGGTGCAGGGTAGCGATGTAGGTAATGATAACCAGAGTGTGACAGGAAGGGACAGAGCATACAAACATAAGTGTGCACCAGCAAATAAGATCAGAGTAGGGAAAAATTGTAAAAGGCAAAATTAATCTGAATGCACATTTATCATTTGTAACAAGATGGATAAAATTATAGCATAAATAGAATTAAATGGCTATGAAATGATAGCCATTGCGGAGACATGGGGCTGAATTTTTACTTCCTAGTTGGGAGCACAGAATTGGGAAAATTCCAGAGTCTGCAAACGTGACTCAAGGGAAAAACTGCCCCAAATGGGTTTGGATTTTTAGTATGGGGCTAACTTGAGTAGTGGAGGGGTGGAGGTGGGTCCAGCGTAGGTTACACAACTCGGTTGGGGTCACAAGGTGAGCCACTAAGGAGTTCCTGCTGTGAGGCAGGGAGTGTATGGAGGTGCTGTTATCGCTTGGCGATATCAATCAACAGTGAGATGAACTGGAATAGTTGTCCAACTGGTTGCTGACACTGGAGCAGATGGCCCATCATGGGCTTTTCAGAGGAAAATACAGTAATTGTTGCTACCTATTCACATTATAATGAAGAAGCACACTCACCAATTTAAGGCTGGAAAAGCTTGACATGGCCATGGAGATGGTAACGTTAGCTGCGCACAATATTCTATATTGACTTGGGTTACTGTGCTGCCTCAGGGGATTACTGATAGACACCACATTTGCCATGATCCTTCACTTTTCCATCTATTTTCCTCCTGCCCACCTTTTAGGATGTGTCCATGCAATGGACCCTTGGCCAGGACCCTCACAGCTGAGCACTGCCATGGCAAGGCAATGTAACTCCAAGCGAGCAGGCCAGCAGGGTAGTTTGTGTTTGGAGCACAACATGCCATCAGGGAGTCACAAGAACCAAAGCCAGGCTATCCTGCATTAATCCAGACCCTCCAGATCATGGTGAAGGAGGTCCTGAGACACCACACAATATTATATACAATTGGCTCCTGGAGCCCGTGCACAGCAAGCAAGAGGGCATGGCACGAGATAGTCTCCACCGTGAGCAGTGTAGGGATCAGTGGAAGAACTTGGATTAAATATAGGAAGAGGTTCCATGACCTGCTGCATTCCAGCAAGGTGAGTTATTTGGCACAAGCACAACTTGAATGCTGCATCTATAGTGGGAGACCTGGCACATACCTCTCCTGTACCATGGAGGCTGTACGTCCAAAGCACTCCTGTAGATGCACACAGCAGTGCACAGAGTTTGGAGGGGGTACATCCACTGTGGTGGACTGCCACATTCAAGAAATTCGTTCCTGGTGGCACTACATATTAGGCTTTCTTTATGTTGTATCTGCAGGATAGGAGGGCCCATAATGCTAGTGAGATGGCCTGGACTGGGGATGGGTCTGTGAGCCCACAGGCAATAAGCAATGTGGGGGAGATAGCAGTGGAGGTAAATAGGGTGCCCACCTGGCTAGTTGTCGGGCTGGAGAATTGCTCGAAGCAAGTGTTGAAGGTGGTGGTAGAGGCACTTTGGAACATGGTGAAAATGATGGAGGTGATCCTGTTAGTTTACTGAGCACAAGGGGATGTTGGCAGGGGAGGGAGTGCGAAAGTTAGGTTTCATAATAAGGGTAGTGTGATTATGTTTGAAGGCAATGGGGTGTATCACAGCATGCTCTCACACTGTAAGGGGCTATATCTCATTAACTACTTTTGTGCCTCAAATAGGTTACAGTGCCACTCGCGCACACACCCCCACCCCCACCCTACACCGGGCCACCTCACCCTTTGGGCATCAGGAGAAAGAAGAGATTTCCAAGGAGTCAGCATCACATCTGACCAGCTCACAATCCATCCATTCAGATAGAAGAACTTTGGATTTGGCACGGGGTGAAGGGCAGCATATCAGAGTGCAGGAGGTTTTGGAGCCAGACATCTGTGCACAGTCCCCCTTGAAAGAGGGAGGAAAGTCACGATGATGCTCCAGTGGGCAGGAACGTAGAGCCTCAGGAGTATGGTATTTAGATAATCAGCAGCTGATGTGTGGACATCTGGCAGAGGTCCCTGAGGCAGCTGGAGCACACACAATGTGAATGGCTGAACCCTGGCGATGATGAGCTCCACCATGCTTTGGGGCTCAAACACATAAACTCTGTGAGAAAGTGGCCAATATTCAAGAGCAACGTAACTTGCTGCAATGGGTACAACGCTCACTCAGTAGCCTGGAGCAGTCGGCTAAGAGAATGAGCACTGACATCCATGGGATACATGAGCTCCATTCCCTTAACAGGACAATTGCACTGATGGCACAGCAGTTGCTGGAATAGATAACTGCTGTGCACCAGCAGCTAGCTCCACCAGAGCCCTCATCTGCTCCACTTGTTGCAGTGATAATGGCTGTCACTGCAGAAATGAAGAAGCTACTGTATCTGAAGTAGGTCCCCTATGGGTCCCCGCATGACCAGGCCAGCCACTAAAATGCTCCTCCAGTGCTGATGCATCCTGGGATCTTACATGTGATCCTGTTCATAAGTTGTTAGAAAATATCCTGGTTTACAGAAAGCTCTAACTGTAATCTTTGAAAATAGGATATCCCAAAAGCAGTATGGAATAGCTCCTTGAATGTCTTCACTTGGTAGACCGACCAGTGTCTGTTTTTTAGTGTTGAGTTTAGAGAAGAATTTGGCATTTTGCAAACTTGGGATTAAGCTGCTCGAGTGTGGGAATTTTGTGAGGGCATCTATTTAGAGCCTCATTCAGATGCCTTGGGTCTAAATAAATGGCAAGAAGGGAATTGCTCATTTGGAGAGCTGAATGATCTCCTTCTACACTGTAAAAAAAAAAGTGTATAGAACATTCTTTCTTTATGGTATACATGATGGAGCTACACTTATGCATGTGGTGCTGTACTTTTCAGACTATGTCACACTCCATCTTATCCAGTTTGGCTTTCTTTTTGTTCTGGATGTGAATGCTACACTTATGTAGCAGATCAATGGATGGAGTAGCATCTGCACATATATGTAATATTGCATTTCCCTTGATACTTCCAATCCTATCAAGCCTGTCTAGGTATAGGGTTGTTAGGTCAGCTACAGAGGTGACTGGGGGGCCCTTGTGTTCTGTTGCCTTTGCCATTGAGCTGTGAATGCCATGGATGGTGATCAAGGTTAGATCCCTGCATGCTGGTAGGCCTGCAAACATTGGACCTGTGGTGTCCATAATATAAAAAAATCTGCGATGAACAAGTTAAATTCTTGTAATGACACCGTGTGTAATAGATCCCAGGGATGGAATCCCCAAGTTATTATGTGCAATGAGTTTGGCAGTGGTTGGTTGGGTCGTTTGCTTGTCACTTCTGTGAGTGTATACATTTCAGTGTACAAAGTGGAAGGATGTTTGTAGCTGTGTCAGTATCCAGTTTTATGTATAGGTTATGCTGACCCTGCATCTGTGGGCATATAATCTGCGCAGTGGCAAAGGCTTCTGTTGGTACCACTGTGCTAGTACAATCTTTGACGTTCACTTTGCTGAATGTCAGCTCAGATTGTGTTGATGTGCTGGTCATCCTCAACATCTAATGCTATTTGTTACATGTTCTTGGTTGTTTGGATCACTGTACTTGTCTGGCCTCTTGTAGCTACTCACGATGTTGATACGTTTGTTTTGGCCTTTGCTATCTACATTCATGTTTCCAGTGTCCTCTGGTGCAACATGCCTTGCACACAGCAGTAAAGGTCAGTCAATTTCTGGGTGCATGTATGAGATCGCACAGCCCGCATTGCTTACTAGGCTTGCTTGTATTTTCTATTGTGTCAATGGTGGATGAGTTACATATGGACTGTAGATTCTATCTACTTATTACTATGGCTTCATACTCATGTCCACTTTGTAGTAGTGCTTCCATGGTAACCTTTGTGTTGGTTCAAGATGTCTTTTTGGAACACTTCCTTTGGAGTACATGCTACCATGAGCTGGATTTATTCTGCCAGTTTCTCTGCTGCTGTCAGTTAGCTCTGATGCTGTGAAGTTGCAATCATGCCCATTGTCTCTTCATCTTCTTATGAATTGGTCAATGGCCTTTGTTGATTCTTGCCTAAAGGGCATGAATTCCAGATGGTGTATTCTGAAGTTGAGCTTCATTTGTAATTGATTTTCGAGTGCTAACCATTTTTTTTTTGGATTCTTAAGATGTTGTTGGACAGTCCTGATGTATTCAGTCTGTGGAGGCCTTCATTGCCTATAGCAGTTTTAATTTTAATGGCTTGTTTATTTGGCTGACAAATATCGAGGTCCAGAAGACACACCTTGACATGTTGTCAGAATAAAATAAACTCGGATAGGAGATCCCTTGTCATCCAATTGAGTGTTGGACATTTTGTGGCCATTGTTTAGTTCTTTTGCAGGATTTTTAATGATACCCAGAGCTCTGCAAGTTTCCTCCAGCTCTTTTAGAGTTAATTTAGCATTCGATTGCTGTACCTTTCCTGGCCACTACCTTAGCTTGTGATAGGTTACTGCTTGACTGCAAATGTGGTGCTTGACTGCAATTGTGGTGCTGTTGAGCTCGTTTTACTCTGCTGCCCCACCCCGACCCCCGCCCCAGCTTTAACTCTAGTTCTGTCCATGAAGCAGTCAATTGGGTGAGAAAATGGCTGCAATGTTCAAAATGAATGAAAACTGGCGGAGAAAAAAGCTTTTTTTACAGGCTTCTTCTAGCTATTAGGAGCTAATACTGAATAGATTCTTCTTCCCAGCTTAATCTGCTGTATCTAGCTTCAGCAGTAATGAATTCTCCTACCTGTGGAGTTCTACATAAAGTAAGCCCACCTGCAGTCCACTGTTTAATTTTTGTTCTTGCTTGAACTTTGCAGCAGTTAGATTTTCATTAATTATGCTCTCTCAGATGTGAGCAATCTTACTGGGACCCGATGCTTGCTGGCTGAACTGAGGAGTAATCCCAGAATGAAGGTACAGAGCGTACCTCTCAGAGCACACAAGACACACAGACACCAAACTACGAAACTCTTATCCTCATCAATTTTCTGAATGCTGCGATAGTGAATATATGCGATATTAATTCTGTAGTGTTCCACTGGCTATTCACTTTTGGATCCAAGGAGCTACATGACTTAAATATCATTGGTGGTAGAATCTAATGATATCAATCTGGGAATTTTACATGAGATTTTTATTACCAGTGCTATTTAAAATGTTGCTAGACGTGGGTGTCTGTTTTTGGTGAGAAATTCATGGTGGGCTTATTATTGCAATTGTGGATCTATCCTTACATAATAAGTGAGGGTGAATTACATTTTTGTAAAAGTTAAAGGGAGCTAAATTCAAGAGCACCTAGCTTTAGACCACCCCACCACAAATCCCAGGACATCCTTATTTCCCAGAGCCACTTTATTCTTATCTAAGATGGTGGGCGTGCACTTCTGGTCAGAAGTGTGCACATGCTTCCTGTTAACCATTTTGTGGCCTCTAGAGGCAGCATAGCATCTGAAAAATGGAAACTCTTTGACCCAGTTTAACTCCCAAAGCATTTACAAATCAACCATTATTAACAAAAGACTTTTCTGCTCCGCAATGATTTTGAGGACCCACTTAAATCAGGCAGGAGCATGATTACCTGTATATGCAAATCATGGTCCTATTATGGCAATAAGATCCTGGTGGCCTTTTAACAGGTTCTGAATAGGGTGACTACCATGGCTACCCTTGTTTCTCTGAAGGCTGAAGAGAAGTGTCACATTTTCCATTGTAGTGTCAGGAGGAAATGTGCCAGGTTCCCCCATTGGGTTTTAACCAACTGACCATTGGCCAACTGCCTCTGTTCAACGCGGGTGGGCAGCTGGTTGGCGGGCATGTAAATGAGGCCAGGAAGTTACATAACAGAATGCAACATATCATAAGAAATAGGAATACGAGTAGATAGAAAGCCCAGGCCTCAATACCTTCATATCCAGTGCATTTTATACCTGCCCCAGTTCCTACCAGCATCCCTTTCCATATGAAATCCACCTGCCTGTCCCATGTCTTGGTTCCCCTCTTATGTAACTGGTTAGCCCCCTCCTTCATAACACATGCAGCTCATCAAATTAAAGTGAAAGATGCAGACTAAGATGAAAATGAGATATAAGCCATTCCAACAGAATAGCGTATAGGAAGTGTACTCATCTTGGAGACTGTTTTAATTCCCCTGTTCATTTCCTAACTTTTGCACTTTATTGAAGCACCGGGAAATATCGCAAAGTCCTCGTCCTCAAGCCAATGAATCATTACAGCTTTCGCCTGTAGAACAGTTCCCCCGGAATTGGTTTCTACCTTCAGGGGAATAGATTAGAGGAAATGAGTCGAATTTTAAGTTTGTGATGTGCTGATGGGGAATAGTGGGGTCTGGTTCAGCATCTCTGGTCAGTGACTTTTGAACCCAGCCTTAACGCATGATTTCCAGGGTTACCTGACCAATTAATGTCAGCGGGTGTAATGTATAAAATTACCTTTAGGGCTCCATGACTAAGCTAATTAGAATCATTATGTTAACTCCACTACTGAAGGTTAGTCTGTTAACTTTTTAAGAACTATTGTTTAAATACAAATGATGGATTTCAAAAATCCTGGTATGCAGATAGGTTAAGGCTCAAGGAAGCACTCAGTTTTTGGCCAAGATGCAGATTTTTGAAAGAATTCCTGGATTTGTTTTGAAGGACTTGTGAATATTGGAATACAGAGCAAAGTGATTTTTTTTAGAATGCTGTGGGTTATTTTGGAATGTTGTTGATTGTTTTAGAATGTTGCAGTTTGTCTCAGCTGTTGACATGCTATTTGTCATAGCTGTCAAAATGTGAGTAGAGTTTTCAGAGCAGTTTGTTGGATGTGGATTGACTTGAAGCCTCTGTGAGATGGAAACTCTTAATAAAAAGTTTCATTTTTCAGTTTTGTAGTTACAAAACATTAATTAGGCTGGGAAAAGCCTCGAGGAAGAGCTGCTTAATTGTAATAATGTTGAGTCAACACAGCGTGACAGAGGTATGCACTCTATTGAGTGCACTCTTCACTATTCATTTCACTAATGTTTGTCTAATTGTTTGAACTAAGGTCATGATTTGTGAAAATTCAAGGGTCAACTGGGATGATTTGGAGGAAATGTCGGTCTGTTATAAGAACCCTGATTACAAGAAAGTGAACACATTGGTTTGACGCCCCTGACCATATTGATCATCCAGTCACCCTCCAGCTAACAGTGGAGCAGATGTTGGGAAGCAGTGGAATTTCAGCATGCTTGGCCATTGGAGAGGGGGAAATGGGGGCCTTCCAAATACTTGGTGACAGAATTAAATATCATGGCAAACAATACCCAATGCTGTCAATAGCAACTGAATTATGATAATTTGCATTATGCTAACTTCAAACATTCTCACATTGACAATATTTTTTCTTCTACAAAGTCCTCTTGTGCCCTGTAGGATTACTAACGACAACGCCTCAGAGGTGGTTACTCCTACTGAGGGGTGCACCATCACAGGACTCATGCACACCATGCACCACCTCAGATATTCACACTTTGGTGGGACCAGTAAACACTATTCCTGCAACTGCAGGGGCCCGTTGTTGCGCAGGAGTAGCACAGAGGCTTTGATCTGGGATAAATAATTCATGTGTGTGGTAATGCTAAATGTGGTTAAGAAACACAGACACAGCAACTAAATTTTAATTTGAGCATTGTCAGTAAGGCAGGTAGTTGGGTTTTCACCTGGTGAATTGCATATCACAAATTAATATGAGCAGTTGTTGAAGATAGGAACAGCAGTGAAGCCCACATTGGAGGGTGCTAGCTAGGACCCATACAGATACCCATAGTAACAGCTCTTATTTGGAGGAAGTGGGATGAGTTAAAGGAGAAAGGGTTAAATAAGAGAACAAGTTCAGTGGCTACCTGTTCCTCCTCTGCAGAGTTTTGAAGCCAATGAGCATCATGATTGTTACGTACTGATGAACACCAACAGCTCAATTCAGGCACCAGAAGTGCATCATCAGCATGCCTACCCTGTTTGATGACACATCTGGTGGTCCCATGGCATTCATTGCATTGCTCCTGATCCTTATTCTTTGGGATTATGAGAGGTCATCAGCCATGTTTCAAGTAGGCTCTGGGGTTTTTTGCATGGCTACCTGATAGCCTGATGGATGAGCAGTTTGGGGCGGAGTTGGGGAGGAACTCCTGCCCTTCTGCCCACAAGCAGTTCTGTGAAATTCTGACCTCCGCCCTGAAACTTCCCTCATCTCTGAGCAGCCAGCTGGAAAACCTGTTTTGAACTGCAAAGTTGTCAGGGAGGATGGACTGCTGCTGGATGAAAGCATTATAACAGCTATCCAGGACTCTTGCACAACTTGCATACCAATCTTTTTGTGGTTGCCCACTAACTGCACATCAATGGAGTGGAATCCTTATGGTTAACAAACACTCCTGGGTGATCTGGGGGTCTCTTAATTGTCATGTGCATGCAGCTGACAATGCTTTGGACCTGTACCATCCTGCCAGAGTTTGCAAATTCAAGTGCCTTCTTATTCTGATTGGTATCATCAAATTTTACATTATTCCTGGCCCTGGGGAACAAGTCATCAGTCATGTGCTGCTGTCTCAGACATCCCTGCAAAGTCTCTGGCAAAGTCCTGGAAGGATCCAGAGGCAAAAAAGTTGAGGGTGCTGATGACTTTGACAGTCACTGTTAAAGCATCCAGTTGGAGGCAAATCGGGTTCCAACGGGCTGCAGATGTCTGCCACCCACTGACATGGCACCCTGAGCCTCCGAAGGCAGTGGTGCTTTGTCCGACATGTCGAGGAAGCGTATCCTCTGCCTGTGAACCCTGTGTGCCAAGTTTGGTTACCTGTGAGCTTCATCTCTCTGCTAATCTCCTCTTTCCTGTGGAGCTGCAGGTCTGTGAGCATCAGGCTTTGGTTTTGCTGGTGCAGCTCCTGCTTTTCCTGAACCTGCTGGTTGTCAACTCAGTCTTCATCTGAGGGCTAAAGTAACACAGTATAGTCGGCAACCATGCTGATATGGTAGATTGTTGTTCCAAAGTGCAGATCAGACCCCTGAACCTCAAGTGTATATGACACATCCGAGGTTTGTTTAAGGTATCTTTCAAAGCTTGTTAAGTAACATCTCTGCACAAGGAGGCAAGAAAGCAGCTGTGACTACTTAATACTTATTGGCATCTTCCCTTGTAATGACTTCAGACCCCTCAGTTGAAATTTTCTTCTCACCTTGCTTTCACTGGCAAGTTTCGGGAAACCCATGGAACCAAAGTTAAGCTGGAAAACCCATGTTAATATTACTGTAATTGATGGAATGATGAATTGAAATTAACAGCCCACTTCTTGTGAGGGGATTACTTACAAGCAGCTGAGAGCATAGGAATAAACTGCAGAAGCCAACAGGTTGGAATCAACTTCCTATTTTTCCTGGATTTCAAACCCAACTGTACCCAAACACACACTCTCAGCCATGTTACAATTCCCACACTTGTTTCTTTTTCACTAATCATTGGTTCTGCCTTCATTTGTGGAATAGTCACTGGGTGAAATTTTGACTTTGGGTAACAGTGTAAAACAAGTGGGATTGCATGAGTTGCCATCTGTACCAAATTTTATGTCTAAAGTCAAAATGACCACCTTTATGTTTAGGAACTCCTTAAAGCATTATCAAACTGCTGGTTGTAAAATTTATATTTCCAGTGTTTACAAGGGTATACAGGTTGTAGTTAACAAGCTTTGTGACTTCTCCTCAGGGTTTACTGCAGTCAAACAATTCACATCTATCTTTTGCTGTACATTTGCTATTTCTAACCGATTAAATATAGGGGATGAATGTTCTTAATAGGAGAAGAAAGATGAAACCCTAACCCAATCAGCAGGATTTATGGCACTTTTTAAATGTAAGGGAGGTACAAGTAAAATGATTATGGCAGTACTTTCGGTGATATTGGAATAATTGATATATACAGAAATATTGAAGTAAATGTCACATCACTGAATCCAAAAAAAACCTTTTAATGATATTGATTTCACAGCAATATTGATTCAGCTGACATCATGATTTAGAATTGAGGAAAACAATGAAAGAGCGAATGTGGCAGTGATATTAAACTGTGTGGACTAAACACGTGTGTGATCTTGTAGCTTGTAATGGACAATTTCTAACATTTGGTGTCGATTCTCTTACAGCCATATATGATCAGAGTACTTAATATTCTGATTTAAAAAAAAACTTTTTAATACATTAGCGGGAGTTGAAGGATGCAAAGAAAAAACGTAATTTGAGTTATTGTGCTTGACTTTAACAGGGGGTGTGTTCAAAGCAGGCAGTGTGTGAGGTGGAGAATGATTCAGTTCTGAGTTGGGAGTTCAAACCTGGGTTGAATTCAAACCTGAGGTCTGGACCACTGTAACTCCTGGGTCTATTTTAAGTAAAGCAGCAGAGCAGAAAGCCAGCAAACAGCAGGAGAGAATCAGGTTTAGCAATCGGGAGCTAAAATCTTATTTGAAGACTAGGACAATTGGGACTTGAGAACGGTATTTAGCATAAAGTTAGCATGGGTGGGGGGGTAGGATTGAAAACACCAATGCTGGGTGGGAGAGGCATGGCAGGGGCTGGGGAGACACAAGGATTTCTTTCAGATTCTACAAGATCAGTCGCAACGTCATTAGGCTGCAATTTTCTCATGAAAAGCAGCCAAGTAAGCATTTTTGAAGTGTATTCAGTGTTGTAATGTAGATAATGAAGCAACCGATTTGTGCACAGCAAACTCCTACAAGCACCAATGCGATAATGACCAAATTATAAATAACCTGAGATTTAAGCACACAGGCATGAGCAAGATGTTTTAAACTTGTATTTGCAGAACCTTGCCTTTTTTTAAAGGGCTAGCTATAGTATATGATCAGAAAAAGTGGTCATTCTCAAAATCGTTTTTCATTTAAATTACAACCTTTAGTTCCCTTGAAGGCCTCACTGGCTAATGCAGCCAAAGCCAACTATGTTTATTGCTGGAAAAACTCAGCAGGTCTGGCAGCATTGGCGGAGAGGAACACAGTTAACGTTTCGAGTCCGTATGACTCTTCAACAGTCATATGGATTCGAAATGTTAACTGTATTCCTCTCCGCAGATGCTGCCAGACCTGCTGAGTTTTTCCAGGTATTTTTATTTTTGCTTTGGATTTCCAGCATCTGCAGTTTTTTGCTTTTATGTTTATTGCTCCTCTGGTACAATGACATTAGAGGAAAATGACCTGTTCAGGTCTTCAAGTATGTAGTACCAACTGCTCACTTACTTTATAATGTTGTTACAAACTTGGAGCTGCCAATATTGACAACAATGTGGAGCAACTGGTGCATTAATTTCTCTTGCAAATCATTATCTAAAGTGTTTTGGGCGGTATGGCTAATTGGACATTCAAAATCTTAGTTACATCACCATGTTAGTTTCTACAAACAGTGCTAATAGTTGGGGTAGATGATGGTTACTGAAAAATGCGACCTTTTCTTTGTGACTACCATGAATCAAAACAGGAACAGCCTCTGAGAATTTGGCAGATATATAGTGTTTACTTGCCTCTAGCTTTTAATGGAATTAACTTCCAATAGCTTTATAAATTGTAGTCTGTTTGTACTAAAAGTAGGGCAATGTATTTGGCAACAAGTATAAATGTTACTTGGTTGGCATTAACAATTCTTTTTTGTCTTTTGAAGTTGACCTAACTTTGGTAAAGGCAGAAGATGACTGTGTTTACTTATGTGGAAACTCCCTTGGATTGCAACCAAAGAAAATGAGGGCTCATATAGACGACGAACTGGATAAATGGGCCAAAGTGTAAGTAAAGTGAACTTTTACAAGAACTGTATCTGCGTTGTTTTGTGTCGTATCTCCTATCTGGTGCATGCAACAGCAACAAGAATTTCTATTTTTAATAGCACTTTTTAATGTAGGCACTTCACAGCATTATCAAAGATAATTTGGCACCAAGCCATGCTAGGTGATATTGGGGCAGATAGCCAAAGGCTTTGTTTAAAAAAAAATGCACCTTAAAGGAGGAAAGTGAGATAGAAAGGCAAATAAGTTTAGGGTGGAAATTTCAGAGTTTACGCCTGTGACAGCTGAAGGTGAGGAAATTAAAAGTGGGGGATGGTCAAGAGGCAAGAATTAGAGAAGTGCAGGTAAGGTTATAGAGCTGGATGAGGTTACAGAGATAAGGAGAAGAGATATCATGGAGGGATTTGGAATCAAGGAGGAGAATTTTAAGATCAATCAAGGTCAGTGAGCAGGAGATGGTCAGGACATCAGGATGGAGTGGAGGTTGACTGGTGAGGTGTGGCGTGAGAGAGCTTGGGTGGACAGGGTTGAGTAGTGGATGGCAGTGACCCATTATTTTAATGTGGTATCATGAGGAGCTGCTACATCTCACTGTTCCACATTCAGATAAGTGATATTTTAAACACTTACCTGTTGGCTGTGGATGTAGAGTAAAAGGTTAATGATTATGTTAATTAGACAACAATGTTAATGATTATGCAAGCGTGACACCAGGGTCAGATGACCAAGATGCTCTAAGAGAGCAAGACATGGAACAATCTGTGTCCAGAGAACAATGTACTTCCCATGAGGTCTTTGTAAATAGTGTTCTGATATGGCAAGTGGTATTTGCTTGGCTGACCAAATCTCAAAGGGAAACTTGGTCAGGCTTTCACAACGATTTTGCAATTTGCATTTATCACTGGAAGGTATGTGTACTGAAGTCAGAAGTAAAGATTCCATTACCACCTTTGGAGGTTTTAAATATTAAGTTAAAACATTTATTAACAAAAGAAAAGAAAACCTAAACAAGATTACAGTTACACAGTTAAATTTAGTCTTACAGCATTTCCCAAAAGATTGCTATTTAGACAATCTCACAAATAAACAGCCTTTTCAGGCAACAGCCCCAATAGATTCTTAATCTCTAAAACATCCATTAATATTACTATAAGTCATTTACTGTTGCTATAGGGGAGGTATGTAACAAGCTTTTCTCTCCCTCTCCCTCAGCAATGGAAATTCAAGGATCATAACAAAACCTCACTTTCTGGAACAAGCAAACATTTCTCTGGGGTGGCTAGAAGCTGCTTCTTCACAGTACACTCTTCAAGATCTCATATGGCCACCATAACACAGCTTTCAATCTTTCCTCTTTCATCTTTAAACCCATTGTTCTCACACCCCTTTAAAACTCAAATCCTTCCAAGTATAAGATATTCCATGTTTCCATCTTGTCTTTGCTTTTGGGTCAATAAAAAAATATATATCCCACTACTTTGTTTACTATGAGCAAGATGCAAACATTTTCCTTTGAAATTCAAACAACCCCTCAACTTATCTAAAAATGCAAATGTTAGCTCTAACTTATTTACTTGTACCCCACTACTTAACACCTTCAACATTTGATGACTTAAACCTTGCAGTCAGACTATCTTCAGTCTAATTAAGTTAGTCACACACACAAGCGCGCGTGTACACACACACACACAGTCTTCACAAACCTGCTTCACGGTATCCCACAATAATATTGGAAAAAATTATATTTTCTTTACAATAGTGTAAATAAAGTTTCAAGGAAAACAACATACTAACTATCTTGAAGTCACTCATAGAGTAAGTGAAACCTTATCATAACATGGTGGCCATGTTGGAGGTTGCAGTTTAAGAAATTAAGACCACAGATTGGTAATCTGCAAGGGAAGACCTTGGAAGAGCTCAACTTCACAACAAAGAAGAACAAAACTAAAGCGTACCTTGGTAGGTGCCAGTGAACCACACATGATGTCAGCAGTTAATGAACAGATACTACCCCTTCCACAGCCCTTCCAAAATATTGAAGCTCCACAGCAAGAACAGTGATGGGAGCTCTGGAGGCGACAGTTTGAAAGGTAGTGAACAGATTTGGGCTTACAAGAAGAGGCACAAAAACACCAGGTCATTACCCTTCTCTACATGATTGGGCCCATGGCTGATATGTCCTGGCAAGACATGGAGTCGCAGTGACCTTGACATCCTACAAGGAGGTTTTGAGGGCCTTTGATAATTACTTCAGCTCTAAGAAGAATCAGGTTATTAAACGGGTGAGATTCAAAGGCCGGGTGAATCCATTGATTCAGTTATTAACAATTTGTATCAGCTGGCCAGCAGTTGCAACTATGACGCTTTAAAACATGAGTTAACTTGCAACCACATTGTAGCTGGCATGACGCGCTGTTGGACGTTTTGCAAACCAAGGAGCATTTAATGTTAGAATCGGGGTGTATGAGACGTTGAGGCTTGGGAGAGGTCGATCCAGTATGTAGGCCCAAAGTCGGAAGCCCCATCCACCGAAAATCACGTGAAAAAGCCTGCCAAAACCGCCAAAGTGGTGGAAAGAACACTTCCGCCTATTTTAAAATGTGCCAAATGCAGTGCCAAAGAACAACTTCTTTGCAGTGAATGCCCAGCAGGGGGAGCAAAATGAAAAAGAAGCACAAGTCATGACATGGCCTTTCAAAAAAATGTCAGAATTCTTAATGGGCTTAAAATGCAGGATCGAGATGGACCATAAACCTCTGGTTACTCTCCTCTGAACTCCAAGGAAATTACTAAGATGACCCAAAGATACAGTGTTTCCAGCTAAGCCTCATACTATGACTCTATAATAGAGTACATGACAGGAAAAAGTCAGACAACTGCCAACACACTGAAGAGAGCTACAGTCAACCGGACTACGTAGCATCACTTGACACTCATTTCTTAGATGGAGGCATATTTCTCATCAATAACAATTACTCTACTGGTCTCTGCAAACAAATTCAGGGAGATTAGACAACCCCAGCTGAAGGACACACAATGCAATCAGATCAGAACACACTGCCAAGACAGTTTCCTGAATATATTCCAAGTAATCAGACGTTAAGACAATACCATGAGCAAGATAAAACTTGACAATTTTTGATGACCTTCTATGACAGCTAAGTAATCCTGAGAGAGATATGAGAAGGCATTTTTTTTTCCAAAGCTCCATGGTGGTCATTTGGGCATTACCAAATACAGAGCACAGGCACAACAATTGGTATGGTAGCCGTGGATTTGGAAGTCCACTGAAGGATTTATTTCAATGTGCCATACTTGTGCCATCAACAGCCAAGAACCAACTGAAGCATTAATACCATCAATATTTCCATCCAGACTTTGGCAAAGGTTAGGAACGGGTAGGAGCGGACAGCCCGCTTCTAGCTCCTTCCCAAAATCCACAAACAGGACTGTTCCGGTAGACCGATCATGTCAGCCTGTTCCTGCCCCATGGAACTCATTTCTTCCTATCTTGACTCCATTCTCTCTCCCCTTGCCCTGTTGCTTCCCACCTGCATGTGCAATCCCTTTGATGCCCTATGTCATATCAACAATTTCCAGCTCCCTGGCCCTAACCGCCTCCTCTTCACCATGGATGTCCAATCCCTCTACACCTCCATCCCCCACTAGGATGGTCTGAGGACTCTCTGCTTCTTCCTTGAATAGAAGCTCGAACAATCCCCATCCAACACCATTCTCCTCTGCCTGGCTGAAGTTGTTTTCTCACTGAACAATTTCTCCTTTAACTTGTCTCACTTCCTCCAAATAAAAGGTGTGGCTTTGAGTACATGCATGGGCCCTGGTTATGCCTGTCTTTTTGTGGGGTATGTAGAACATTCCTTGTTCCAGTCCTACTCGGGCCCTCTCCCACAACTCTTTTCTCGGTACATCGATGACTATATCGGTGCCGCTTCATGCTCTCGTCTGGACCTGGAAAATCAGTTTTGCTTCCATTATCCTTCACATGGTCCATCTCTGAAACTTCCCTTCCTTTCCTTGACTTCCCTGTCTCCATTTCTGGTGATAGACTGACCACCTATATTCATTACAAGCCGACCAACTCCCACAACTACCTTGACTACAGCTCCTCACACTCTGCTTCCTGTAAGGAGTCCATCCCATTCTCTCAGTTCCTTCGCCTCTGTCACATCTGTTCTGATGATGCCACTTTCCAAAACTGTGCTTCTGACATGTCTTCCTTCTTCCTTAACCGAGGATTTTCCCTCACAGTAGTTGACAGGGGCCTCAACCGTGCCTGACCTATCTCCTGTGCCTCTGCTCACACACCTTCCTCTCCGTCCAAGAGCCATGATAGGGTGCCACTTGTCCTTGCTTTTCACCCCACCAGCCTCTGCATTCAAAGGATCATGCCCCTGCATTTCCGCCAACCCCAACATGGTGCCACCATTAAACACAACTTCCACTCATTCCCCCACCAGCATTCCATAGGGACTGTTCCCTTTTGGGAACCTTGGTCATCTCCTCCATCACCCTCAACACCTCATCCCCTTCCCATGGCACCTTCCCATGCAATTGCAGAAGGTGCAACCCCTGCTACTTTACCTTCTCCCCCACCCACACCCCCCCACCCCACCCTCATCATCCAAGGGCCCAAACACTCCTTTCAGGTGAAGCAGCGCTTTCACTTGCACCTCCTTCGATTTGGTCTACTGCACTCGCTGCTCCCAATGTGGTTTCCTCTACATTGGGGAGACCAAAAGCAGACTGGGTGATCGCTTTGTGGAACACTTTTGGTCTGTCCGTAAGCATGATCCTGTCGCTTGCCATTTTAACACACCACCCTGCTCTCATGCCCACATGTCCATTCTTGGCCTACTGCAGTGTTTCAATGAAGCCCAACGCAAACTGGAGGAACAGCACCTCATCTTCCAATTAAGCACTTTACAGCCTTCCAGACTTAACACTGAGTTCAACAACTTCAGACCGTGAACTCTTTCCTCCATCTTCACCCCTTTTTTAATCCCTTTTTAAAAATTTATGTTATATTTTTAATTCACTTATTTTTATTCATTGTTTTATCCTCCTTTTATCCTTTCTTTTTATCCCTTTTCTATCCTTTTACCCCAATCACTACCCCCTCCCCACCCCCAAAAGGACCATCTGTCACTTGTTCTATGTTGTTATTTTACAGATTGCTGACCCTTGCCATGCTATTCACACATTCTGCTTTTTTACCTTTATGCCACGACCAGTACCTTCTTCAGCCCTTACCACTGCCATTAACATTCCCTTTGTCTTGTGTCCATGAAATCTTTGTCAATCTCTCCTTATCCCTCACCTATCACTGACCTCCTATCCTGTTTTACCTGCTCCACCCCACTTAAACAGTATAAATTCCATCACTTTCTACTTCTTTAGCTCTGAAGAAGAGTCATACAGACTCGAAACGTTAACTCTGTTTCTCTCACCACAGATGCTATCAAATCTGCTAAGTTTTTCTAGCATTTTCTGTTTTTATTTGGAAATGGATTTGTTTGACTTCTGAGGAATAGCCTATACTTTAGTCATTGACTATTACTCTCGCTGGTTGGAAATCAGCAGACTCTGTACCAGAGCTGCAGAAGCTGTGGTGAAAGCTTTGAAACACATTTACTCTACAATAATATTCCAAATGAAGCAGTTTATGAATGAACGTTTCTGGCAATTCGTACCGGAATATGGATTTCACCATGTGACCAGTTTGCCACATCAGTTGCAGGCTAATGGAGAAGCAGAGAGAGGTGTAAAAACCATCAAAATGTTGATTGAAAAGAACAATGACCTAGAGTTAACTTTACTCAATTACAGGGCAACACCATTAAATAATGGTTTTTCATCAGCAGATCTACTGATTGGGAGAAGGCTGAAGACCCAACTTCTTTCACCGCAACATAAACTCAAATGCAACAACTCCTTACAAGATCATGAACTGAATCATGAGCAAACACACAAAGAGAAACAGTCCAGTTGATATAATCACTGGCATAGAGTAAGAACACCACCCACATTAGGAGCTGTGCAAAAGATGTGCATAAGAGACTATCAGGCAGAAGGTGCAGTCAACAAAGAACAAAGAAAAGTACAGCACAGGAACAGTCCCTTCGTCCCTCCAAGCCTGCGCCGATCATGTTGCCCATCAACTAAAACATTTTGCACTTCCAGGGTCCGTATCCCTCTATTTCCATCCTATTCATGTATTTGTCAAGCTGCCTCTTAAACACCACTATTGTACCTGCTTCCACCACATCCTCTGGCAGCGAATTCCAGACACTCAGTACCCTCTGCATAAAAAACTTGCCCCGCACATCTCCTCTATATTTTTCTCCTCTCACTTTAAATCTATGTCCCCTAGTAATTGACTCTTCCACTCTGGGGAAAAAAACTTCTGACTACTCTGTCCATGCCACTCATAATTTTGTAAACTTCTATCAAGTTGCCCCTCAATCTCCGTCGCTCTAGTGAGAACAATCCAAGTTTCTCCAATCTCTCCTCATAGCTAATAACATCCAGACCAGGCAGCATCCTGGTAAACCTCCTCTGCACCCTCTCCAATGCCTCCATATCCTACTGGTAATGTGGCGAACAGAATTGCACGCAATATTCCAAGTGTGGCCTAACCAAGGTTCTATACAGCTGCAGCATGACTTCCCAGCTTTTATACTCAATACCCCTGCCAATGAAGGCAAGCATGCCATATGCCTTCCTGCCTACTTTATCCACCTGCTTTGCCACTTTCAGTGACCTGTGGACCTGTACACCCAGATCCCTCTGCCCATCGATGCACTGAAATGTTCTGCCATTTACTGTATAATTCCTGCCTGTATTAGACCTTCCAAAATGCATTACCTCACATTTGTCCGGATTAAGCTCCATCTGTCATTTCTCCGCCCAAGTCTCTAACCAATCTATATCCCATTGTATCCTTTGACAATCCTCTTCACTATCTGCAACTCCTCCAACCTTGGTGTCATCTGCAAACTTACTAATTAGCCCAGTTACATTTTCCTCCAAATCATTTAAGTATACTACAAACAGCAAAGGTCCTCGCACTGATCCCTGCGGAGCTCCACTAGTCACAGTTCTCCGTTCAGAAAAGCACCCTTCCATTGCTACCCTCTGTCTTCTATCACCAAGCCAATTCTGTATTCATCTTGCCAGCTCACCTCTGATCCCGCGTGACTTTACCTTCTGTATCAGTCTGCCCTGAGGGACCTTGTCAAAGGCCTTACTGAAATCCATGTATATAACATCCACTGCCCTTCCATCGTCAATCATCTTTGTCACTTCCTTGAAAAACGCGATCAAGTTAGTGAGACACGACCTCCCCTTCACAAAACCATGCTGCCTCTCACTAATACGCCCATTTGCTTCCAAATGGTAGTAAATCCTGTCACGAAGAATCTTCTCCAATAATTTCCGTACCACTGACTTAAGACTCACTGGCTTGTAATTTCCTGGATTATCCCTGCTACCCTTCTTATACATAGGCCAAACTCAGCATCCACGATCATACCTTGTGAAAACGCCACTTTGGGTTCTCTGAAAGAACAGAAAGGCTCTGATGCCCCTTGAAACTGCAAGGAGAAAATCATTCCAGTATTACCATGATGGGACTGATGAGGCGGGCTCTACTGCAAACACCCCCCAGAAATGATGCTCGAGTCTAGGAACTGATCTTAGACTAGCATCCCCAACCAAGAATACTTGAGACGAGATCAGGGAGAGTCCTAAAAGCACCAGACAGGCTCAACCTATGAGCTTATGACTTTGGGGAGAGATGGTGGAAATGTAACTAGTTTAACACAATAATTTAACAGTTTTGAGATTATATTTGGAGGGAAATGTAGGGTAAAGGGTTAATGTTTATGCTGATTAGACAATGATGTTAATGATGATGTAAGCATGACATCAAGGTCAGGTGACCAAGAGGCTCTGAGAGAAGACCCAGAACAGTCTGTGTTCAGAGAACAATATACTTAACATGAGGTCTTTGTAAATGGTGTAAATTAAATAGTTTTTAAAAAAACTATATACTGACTATCTCTAAGACACTCCTAGAGTAAGTTTAACATCATCAAAATAGTGGCCTGTAGTAGTCCCTTTAATGATCATTGCTTAGGCTGCATGCAGACTTTTTTTAACACAGTGGGCCTGCGGCTGGCTGAATTTAGGGTAACCCAATTTTAGACATGCTACCACAGGAGACTTTAATTTTAAGCGTTGGACTTTGCAATGTATAAATTGGCTGTTGAATTTACCTACAAAACAATAATTATTATAGTTCGAAAGCAATTAGGTGCATTGGGATACTTTGAGGTTATGAATAGTGCAACATTAATGCAATTCTTTCTTTCTAACTGTATTTTATTTTTCCCGCAGAGGTGTACATGGGCATTTTGCTGGTGCCTTTCCTTGGGCTTTAGCAGATGAATGCATAGTTGAACTAATGGCTGATTTAGTTGGTAAGATACAATTCTTCCTCATGACATAATGCTGACACTAATTATTTTTAACCGAGTTGCTGTTTGCTTTGACCATTAAAGGTTATCTGATTAATATATAAAATCCATTTTGAATTGATTCTAAGCCATTGCACTCTAAACGTGAAGATTTGCCTCCTGGTGCATGTCATTTATTTTCAGGAAATGCTGTAAATAAATTGTGCCACTTTGGAGTTGTCACCCTGAACTGTTGTAGTGTTTAACTTGTTTGTTTTCAGTCTTCCTAGTTAATTTATATGTTATAACTGAAACTCATCGGTAATTGAGCTGTTTTCACTGTAGTTGCTGTTATGAATTTTCTTTTAACAAGTAAATTCCTTCTAAATCCAATTGTTGTTAACTCTACTAAATACAGCAGTTTTGTTCCATTAATTGATGTGGTGTTGTAATCTCCAACAAAACCAAACAATGAACTGTAGTGATTGCTTCCATTGTCCCAGTAGAAATGTGGGGGAGGCGGAAGTGTGCAGCTACTGGAACTCCATTTCTGTTCTGAAAAATGAGTGGGTCAATGGGCAGTTGAAGATCAGGCAGATGGAAGGCCATTGATCCTTGATACCTGAAATGAAAACAGAGAATTCTGGAAGTACTCAGCAGATCAGGCAGCATCTGTGGAGAGGGAAGCAGTGTTAACATTTCAAGTCGATGATCTTTCACCAGATCCATTTGTAGTATTTTGCTTTTGTACACTTGAGGCCTACCTGATGCCATCATCAAGTGGGCCTATAAATGGATGAGCTGTATCTGAAGAGACGGCAAGAGACAATGAGCTTGCCATTAAGGGGTGGCGATGGAGAAGGGTTGGTGGTGATGGTCAGGATTGGAGTGGCCCACATTCTGCTTGAACGGCCTGGGAGCACGCTTGTTCCATCTGACCCACAGCGGAACTAATTGAACCTGTTTCCAGCAGCTTTAGCCTGGTGAGAATTCTGTTGCTACTCCCACGCACAGACCTCAGGTTAAACTATCAGGTTGGCCCCCGATTACATATTGAAGACCAGCCTGCAAACGGAACCTGCTGGCTTTGTACTACTGTTCTTGCCACCTGCAATTTACGATCGGAGTTGGTGAGACTATGGGCAGAATTTTCTGCCTGTTGGGCGGGTGGGCCCGACCCAACCTCCGGCGGGCGGGGAGCCGATCCCCGCCGGAGAAGCGGGCTACACCACCATTTTATGTAGGCGGGCCAATTAAGGCCCGCCCAGTGTGACATCTGGTGGGAAGTGCTATGTGCTCCCTGTGTGGCTGAGGGGTATTCCCCAAAAGCGAGAGTGCGCTCTTTTGCGCATGCGCACCAAAGAGTGCACATCTCCCTGTGGCTGTCCCCTTCATGTGACAGTGTCACATGAGATGGGACATGTTCATAATTTACACTATAACTTTATTAAACTTTTTAAAACCCTGACTGAAACCTGATTCTGCTGCTGGTTGAGGTTTCATGTTTTCTCTATTTACTGCCGGGGCTCCTGGTCTGCCTGCCAACCTTAAGGTTGGAAGGGCAGGTGCTTTAATTGTTTAAATGATCCTGTCAATGGCCGCAATTGGCCATTGACAGGTCAGCGGTCCCGCAGCTGACTTTGCTGCGCCCCCGCCTTCCTGAAGATTTAAATGGGGTGGGATGATGTCAGGGGTTCCGCCCGACGTTATCCTACGTCATTTTACGAGTTGGTGAGGAGGCCCTGCACCCTGCTCGCCGACGGCAAAATTCTGCCCCATGGGTTAGTTCCTAACTGCAATTTAACAGGCAAACAGGGATGGATAAAATTGAGGCTAATCCAGCAACCCAGAGAGATGCACTAAGGCTAGATGCTTTTCCACAGAGAAGAATGGAAAGACTATTGAATAATAAACCATCTTTCTGAGTCAAGCTGTTCAGAATGCTAATTTTGTTTTCACTAGCCAAAAAACTTAAATTCAGAGGAAATTAGTAGCAAGAAAGATAATCCTGATAAACTCTGAGTTAAGCACCAAGTGTTAATGTTAAACAGAAAAAAAATAAATACTAGCTCTTGGGATTGAACTTAATACTTTGAAGTGATTAGATTGTTTTTTAGTCTGTCACAATTGATCTATTTCTGGAGTTTCTCAGCTCTTGTTGTCTATTACAGTGGTAACTTTATTCTAAGTGTGTACATAATTTAACGTTAGTTGCACTGCAGAAATGTGAAGTGTTATGCATTGTTGACCATTCACCCACTTTTTAACTCTCCCTCATACAAGGTGATACACCTTATTGTGTGTTTTGAGAACACCCTGAAAGGTGAAATGTAAATATGCACTCTATGGTTTAAAAATGATGCCTTGTACGCCTTTATGAACCCTCTTTAATACTGTACTTGCATATTGACATTTTAAGATGTTAAATACTTACATTTTAACTGTTTATACTGAATCAGTCAAGAGTAAGCTTATTTTCCAGAGTCATTAAATGTTATAAAGGTGCTGGCTAAATGTGCAAATGGACACTTTCACTAAGTGAAATATTTTTATGTGTAAGATTTAGATCTTAACTGATATGACGTTCAAACCTATGTAGTGGAATAAGGTGCTGGTATTGATGAGAGTGAAGTGTAGTTTCCCTGGTTCAATTAAATAGATTTCCATTAAGTTGGAAAAGCATTCCTTCTTTCTGACTGTGGTATGGTGTTCTTTGCGATCCATAATAGTGAATCATATGTTTCCTGGAGGTGATTCCAGAGTGAAAAGTCAAATTGTACCGCTGGCTGATTATGAGTAGTATGGAAAGTGACCCACGTTAACTGAATGCTGCATTTGTGTTGATTTCTGACCATCTAACGCACGTTCATGCTGAAAATCAGGGTGGCAGGCAGATGAAAATTGACCTACCGCCTGGGACCTGTTCCACTTTTTCTTTGAGAGAGGCTGAATGCGAATAGCCAACGATTGTGGCCAAGCAGACTGGAGCATTACTTATACTTAAATCATTTGAATCAGCATCCTTCACTAGATGAAGAATCCCAAATACTTTTCATTTTCCACTGAGTGACCTACTTCCAATCTCCCAATCATCCAAGCTGTGGTAAGGATAGCTTGGGCCAAATCTTCCATGGAGTAGCAATCACCATCAGATTGCCACTATGCTCCTATTTACTTACCACGCACTGGCGCTTTACATTTCTCTCTGGAACCCCAACCCGGGCCTGCTTAGAAATGTGGAGCATACCAGTTCTGGTGTCCTGCCCTTGGAGCATTGGGAGAAGCCAAGCTACGTCCCCTTTTATACAGCACTAACTGCCATATTCTAGTAAGTTTAAATATCCCAGCTACTTTTACAAGCTATGGAGAAAAGGTAAGTGCGTAGGGTGAATGGATGAGGGGGTAGGCGGTCAAGAGGAGGTCGTTGGGTGTTTGGCGGAGCCGGATGGTCAGGGGGGGCTTGGGTTGTTGTGGAGGATCAGGGGGTGGTGGTAGTCAGGTGGTCAAGAGGTTGTTGGAGTAGGTAGTCGGCGGGTGGGGAGTTAATCAGGTGGTCAGGGAGGTCGAGGTGGTGGGAGTAATCGGGTGGTCAGGGGTTGTCGAGGGGCGTCGGAGGGTCCAGTGGGCAATCAGGGAGTCAGTAGTTAGAAGTTAGAACTGATTTTAATCCTTCTAACTTTTTTCTGATAACTATTCTGGTAAGTGAGCCTGAACCATTGAAGTCTCTGAATTTAAATTGGAATTTCAGAGCGTTCCAGATGCAGGGTAATTATCTAATGAAAGTTGAAATTTCCCAGGCATTTCCTATATAGCCAGGGCATGGGCACTTTCCAGGGGCCCCCCCATAAACATCAGCTGGGGTACCTCTGGGTTACAACCATCCGGAGAATGGATGATCTGGGCCAATGTGTGCCACTGCCAAAGTCATTTAGAGTTCTGCTACGGGGCATTCATGAAGACCTCAGTGAGATGGCATCCAGGAGAACTCTGATGCGAATGCATGCCAATTTTGTGCTGCTGCTGCTTCAATAATTTCAGCATCTAGCCAGCTCTAACCACGCTGTTTATCGGCTGGATATATCAGCAGATATCCAATATCTTAAGTGATTAGCACCATGTAAATCTAACTTGCACTGTTTAAAGTTAGCCTACAGGGGAGGTCCATTGTGGCTGGAGGTGCTGCGGACAAGATGGGCAGGATGTAACTGTGACCTAGGAAACATTGAGGAATGCCGAACATGGGAGAGAGTGGGCTCCAAGGTTTTCGAATGCTGCTCGAGGTCTTGGTAGAGGGGGTGGAAGGGAGTTGAGATATTTTATATCCAGAAGGGCACCATGAGGCCTTACAGGCACATAATCAGAAGGCAGTGGGGGCAGATAGCCATGGTCATCTATCCCTGAGCACCTGGATGCAATGCAGCAAGAAGTTCAGTGACATCACAGGAGTGATCAGTATCAGTGAATTCACCTTCAAGTGGCATATCCTGCCAACTGCTCTTCAGACACTGCTCAATTCACCACATATCACTCTTTCATCAACCAGCATTCTTACTTGACATTCCTCTGTCCCACCTCACCCTCACACACTTAGCACTGCTGCAAACTTCACACCCACATCTCATAGCTTGCAAACACTGCCAGTTGTTCGACCCTGACGACCACAGGTTGTACCACACTCACGGATACGCTTCCCTCTCTCTTGCAGGACAACATAGCACACAACCACAGACAGCAGGCATATCCTAAAGTTCCCTCGACCACCACCTCCCCTTCCCAGTGGAGGAGATGGTGCTGGCCATTATTGAAATTGTCATTGCTGGTGCATTGGCCAGCTGTTGAAGATAAATAGTATCCTCATACCTCTTCTTTCTCCTCACTTGTTACATCTTGCTCATCCCACCATCTCTTCTGATTTACAAACTGTAGATGGTGTATGCACCTCTTGCTTTCTCTCTCCTTGCACCATAACCTTAGTGTTGTGACTTTTCCCTTTCAGATAACCAAGTAGTGGAACCTGGCCAGGAAGTGCATGAAGCGCATGAACTATGAAGAGACGGTGATGATGAAGATGCCCCATCTCTTGATTACACATTCACAGCTACCAGGTCAGATACTGAAACTGCCCATAATTTGGAAGGACGGCGCATAGGTGAGGCAGCAGGCATGAGTGTCTTGAAGCCAGTGCAGCAGGCCAGGATAACGCAGGTGCCAGGTCATTGGAGGGCGAGCTCGCACATGAGTTCTGTTGTAGAGGACTCTGATGAGGACGTCGAAGGGGAAACTATGGAAGAATGGTGATGACTATGAATAATACAATTCCTGGTGCATTGGGAAGCCTACCAGAAAGCCTGCAGTCAATGGCAAGGAGCATGGAGGAGTCCAAAGCTAACTTAACACACGGTTTTGCACAGAGTTTAGAACACACACCTTCCAGCATGGAATTGGGGATGAGCTCCATTTGGCCGACAGCATCTGATGGCCAGTTTTGTAACTTTCTTTGCAGCATAAGCAATTAGCTACTGAACATCTGAGCGGCTGCTGTGGAAGCTCTGTGCTCTCATGCAAGGTCAGTTTGATGCAATGCAAACTCAGACTGCTGTGGATTAAAGTGTGCAGGCAGTCACAGCTGTCCATAAATCTGTCCTCTAACTAACTCTAACTAGACTACTGAAGTGCGGTCCCAGGGGCATAGTGGTGGCTCCACGGTCTGTGCACCTGCTGTTCTCTCTCAGGAAGATAACATTCATCCTCCTATCCCCTACCATATTGCCAATGTCCTTGCTTCTGCCCATCAGCCAGCCCAGACTACTACCCTCCATGACAAAATGGTGCAGTCTGTAGAACCTAGGCTCAGCGCTGCTGGAGGTCATCCTCCAAAGCTAGCTGTGTCTCTTCGACTTTAAGTCAGAACCTTTCCACCACCGTGCTGTAGCCGCTTCATAGAAGCAGTAGGAAAGACAAAGGCACACAGGAGACAATCACTAAAAGAATGCGCAAGGGTGATTAGTTAACTTTTGTATTCAATATTATTTGATTTCATTTATAAATTTAGTTTGGAATGTTTATTTTGTGGTGGCTTTTATTTTTGCTTTGTAATCAAAAGTCACAGTGATAGCCAGTAACAGTGAAAAGTTAAGGCAGGAAACTTGGTGAATTGGGAATTAGGCTGTATTTACTGGTATTGTACTCGAATGGGTTCGTCATGGATAGTCTGAGCAGAAAAGGGCTCTCTAGATTGCCTCCTCTCTTTCTCTTACCCCCATCATCCTCCTACTCCTCAGCTGCTTATCATAACAGTGGTAAGGGTAGTCCTTTCGTGATGGGGTCTATGTGAGGCATGCAGAAGATGACATGCATCCTTACACCCACTCTGCAGAGTACTGAAGGGCTTCCCCAGTCCATTGGAAGTGTTGTTTCAGCACACAAAATAGTCTGTCCCAATGTTCGCTCAAAGCTGTGCAAACACAAAGTCACCAAAAGCCATACATTTTCAGATGTGATGAGTACGTGGCCATGCAAAAAAACAATTAAAAAATACCACACATTTACTGCATAGGCCACGCACAACAAAGAGTAAATTAGAGGGCACATTGGTCGCCCTATCACTTTTCACGTGGCAGCATGACTTTCATTGTATATGTGCTACTCATTTTGTCATGGTTGTGCACCAGTCTTAAGCTATGTCAGCAGATATCCCTTGATGCCCAGTAGCCACCCTTTGGTTTGTTGTGGTGGCTCCATGCAGCTGGCACAGTTGACTGCTGCAGAATAAAGGCATCATGATTGCTGCGAGGATATCAGGCATTGGACTGCATGTTTTGCTGCCTTTGGTCACAACTGTACGCCAAGGAAGTGGAATTTCTTTTGGTTCAGGTGTAGGGCTGAGCTAACAAGCAGAGCCTGCAAAACAGTATACATGCAGTCAATGCCACCCTGCATCGGGGAAGCCTGCAATCCGAGTGAAGCTGTGCACTTGTTCTGCCTGCTTCTCTCTGGCTAGAGAGAATGATATGTAGTGAGTCCTCATTGGTATAGAGCCTTGGTTCCAACCTTACACAGTAGTTCATTGCCCTGGTTACATTTATAGCCACTGTGACTACTGTCCTTGTCCTGATGTGAGTCATGATCTGCCTTTTTTTAAATAACCTACATTGAGGGAAATTAGGAAGGAATGAAAACGTCAGAAAAAACAAAAATTGAAGGGCAGAGGGCACCAACGAATATGGCAATACAGATGCTGACGCTCGTACCAGAGTACTGCAATGAAATACCTGTGCACCAACCAATTTTGGCATATTAAGTGCTTTCCAGTACAGTGGTTTCCCAAACAAAAACAGGTTTACCTGGAAAAACTCAGCAGGTCTGGCAGCATCGGCGGAGAAGAAAAGAGTTGACGTTTCGAGTCCTCATGACTCTTCAACAGAACTCCCAGTTGCCCAGTGGGGTTCCATCTTTTGCACTTGACAACAAACCTAGTGGAGAAGTCCTGCCTTAGTCCTTTCATGTTCAGTAGCTCAGTTGTAATATCTGAAATTTGAATAAAGTCTTTTCATTTTATTTTATACAGTACCATTTCACTTTCAAAGGCTAATAGATAATCTGGCACAGACAGTCTGACTTTGATGAAATCTGGATATGGATTAAAAAAAAACTGAAAGGAAGGTAGCAGCAGGTACTTATTACAGGAATGAAGTGTGTCGTTGTGGGGGAGGAACTGAAGTACTATATTAAGATCAATGGGGCCCTTACACGTTCTAATTTATAGTCAAGGACTTGCGTTCAAAAACTCAATGGCAATAAAACTAAACCAAGGGGGAGATTGATGCTTGCAGTAGCAGCAGTTGAATCTGATAGACATTCAAGGACCTACAATGAGAACCAGATAAAATCTGTAATTGGGCAGCAACATGACAGGTGAAATTCAATATAGATAATTGTAAGCTCTTTCACATTAGGGAAAAAATGAATGACATATGGATTCTATGAATAGTGTTGACCTATTTTAGCATTTAGTTGAAAGAGATCTAACAGTGTCTGCAACCTCGCCGTGGAACATGTTGAGTCACTGTGGTGTACCAATCAACAAAGTCATAATAATGCTGCGAATGCTAGAAATCTGAAACAAAAACAAAAAATACTGGAAAAACTCAGCAGGTCCGACAGCATCCATGGATGGAAAGACAGAGTCAACACCTCGAGTTCGTATGACTCTTCTTAAGAGCCGGTTAAAGTTATAATGTTAGTCAGAGGCCATTTTATAGAAACTGCAGTTCTCTGGTCAGTCCACACCTTGAATAAAGTGTGTTCGATTTGTTAATTGAGTCACAGCAGAAAGGTTGGGC
Source organism: Carcharodon carcharias (assembly GCF_017639515.1). Lineage (NCBI taxonomy): Eukaryota > Metazoa > Chordata > Chondrichthyes > Lamniformes > Lamnidae > Carcharodon > Carcharodon carcharias. The sequence goes on along the minus strand of NC_054478.1, from coordinate 42,195,698 downwards.
TGGATTTTCCAGTCAGTAGCAAAGTAAAACCACATGCCACTGACTAGCAAACTCTGTGATGTGGATTACCCCTTTTCCCAATGGAAGTTTAAATCTGTCACCTAGTCAATGAGATCACCAGACTTTGAACAACAGTGATGACAGAATGCAGGGTAAACAGCCAATCAGATTAGGGCATTTTCATAGACAGCAGATCAGGAAATCAGGAAGCACTGATTATCATTCATTTTTAGACAGTGAAATAAATGATGCTGATTGCGTTAAGATAGAAGATAACATTCCATAAACAAACATTAAAACAAACAAAAAAAAATACATGGACTAGTAACCCAGAGGTCCAGGCTAATGATCTGGAGACAAGGGTTCAAATCCTACCATGGCAGCTGGTGGAATTTGAATTCAATTAATAACTTGGACATAAAAAGTTAACCCCAGTAGTGGGGACCATGAATCCATTGTTGATTGTCATCCTTTAGAAGTCATAGAATCATACAGCATAGAAACAGGCCCTTCGGCCCATCATGTCCGTGCCAGCCATCAAGCATCTATCTCTTCTAATCCCATTTACCAGCACTTGGCCTGTAGCCCCGTATGCTATGGCGTTTTAAGTGTTCATTAAAATACTTCTTAAATGTTGTGAGGGTTCCTGCCTTTACCACCCCATCAGGTAGTATGTTCCAGATTCCAACCTTTAAGGAAGGAAAACTTACCTGATCTGGCCTACATATAAATCCAGTCCCACAGCAATGTGATTGACTCTTAACTGCCCTCTGAAATGGCAAGCCACACAGTTGAAGGGCAATTAGGGATGGGCAGTAAATGCTGGCTTTGCCAGTGATGCCCACGTCCCATGTAAGAATAAAATACAGTAAGACTAACCGAGTAAAAGTGGCAGTTTTTGTCAATTCACTGATTACTTAGGAATTTCACTCTGGGTGGATCTCAACAGCTCACCCTCAGGGGAAGTGTAGAATCACTGGCAGCAGTTTCTGGATTTCCATGTCACTTTGCGCTCGTGTGGACTCCCAGAGGTGCTGTTAGTTTCAGTGGAGTAATGATTGTGAATGTTGACAGTTTTGTTGTCATTATGACTGCAAAATTCAAGCCATTGAAACCAGAAGGCAGTAAGATGAAGAGCCATAATGTTGATTCTGGGAATAAATTATAACGAATGACTCCAGAAATTTAGACTGTTCAACCTTGAAGCGAAGCAACTATGAAGAGTCTATGTAGGAGTATACAAGATAAATGGTCTAGAAAGGGAAAGAGGATGAACAACATCAGAGCTAAAAATATAGGGCAGGAGTTTAGGTCCTGCAGTGGGCGTGCGCCCTACCTGATCAGGCATAAAATAGCACACAATGACCTCAGGCAGGCACCCGAACGTCATTGTGCACTCCCGCAATGTTTTGGTCGGCGGACGTTGGTGAGAATTGGCAGCGAGCCTGCTGACAATTAAGAGGCCTGTTAAGGCCATTAAAGTTTCAATTCACTGCCATTTTTCACTGCTTGTCCAACCTTATGGTTGACAGGCGGGCGAATCTGCTAGGTGGCCTTTGGACTTTTTAGGAAACCTCATTCACGAGCGGGATAAGGTTTCCGACAAGTTAAAAAAAAATAAAAATGTTTTGACATTTTTATTGTGTTTATGTTCATGTGAGTGAGCCCTCTGTGGGAACGTTTTTTTTCCGATTTTCAAAAGCTTCATGTTTGTTTCTAAAATTCTTCAGCTCCCTGATGCAGCTCCCTGCCTTCAGCAAGCTTTCAGACGCGTATGTGCAGACTTTTGCGTTCACTTTCCTCCCGCCCCTGCCCCGGCAACGCTGACCTTCTTGGCGCGCCTTTCACGCTAGCTGGCTGTTGATTGGCCAGCCAGCGTGAAGTCATGATCGCGGGCAGTGGACCCTTTCCCGGCTGCTCCCAGGCCTCCCGGCCGCTTCCACCCGATGACCAGAAAATCCTGCCCATGGAGTTATTTTAGAGACTGGGTGTTTCTAAACGGATGAGCTAAAATGGTCTACATATAGACTTGCTCACAATATTTATCTTGTGATTTTGTGATCTTCTACTTTCAGCTGGAGAGGAGTTCTGATTCTTCAATATTTAGCTGATGGCGGGAGGGCAGCGAGCAGTTGTTAGATTGATGGCTTTAAGAAACATTTTGTTCAAGTGGTTTTCCATCCATGCCAATTACTGATCTGATGTTATCCTTTGTGTGTGAGTTATTTTAGATTATCCTTTCTGAATATTCCCTCTCAGTCTTGATTATTTCACTCCATCTCTCTTTACATTGTCATTAAATGTTATCCTGTCATTGTGTATTTTATATTATGCTGCATGCCATCTTCTTAGACAGATTTTTCTTTGCTTTCAACCCTTTTTGCATCTTCTGTTAAGCTAGCTGATGTATCAAAATGCTCTGTAATTTTAGTATTCGATTTTCAAAATGCCTTATAGCTGTTTTTTGGAAATGAGTTATACTGGATTTCAGTTCTCAATTGCTGTAAGCTCCTATTTACTTCTACTATTGTAGTAAAGTTGTAAATCTAGCATAGTGGATAGCTACTTTTCACTAATTACAATGCAATGACTATATTGGTAAGTCTATGGTTTATCCATTTTTTTATTCAATCATGGGATTTGGGTATCGCTGGCTAGGCCAGCATTTATTGCCCATCCATAGTTGCTCTTGAGATAGGTGGTGGTGAGCTGTCTGTTTAAACCGCTGCAGTCTATTTGTTGTAGGTACACCCACAGTGCTGTTAGGGAAGAAGTTCTAGGATTTTGACCAGCAACAGTGAAGGACTGGCAATATATTTCCAAGTCAGGATGGTGAGTGGCTTGGAGGGGGACTTCCAGGTGGTGGTGTTCCCATGTGTCTGCTGCCCTTGTCCTTCTAGATGGTAGTGGTTATGTGTTTGAAAGTTGCTGCCTAAGGAACCTTGATGAGTTCTAAGGAGCCTTGGTGAATTCATGCAGCGCAACTTGTAGATTGTACACACTGCTGCTACAGTGCGTTGGGTGGCGGAGGGAGTGAGGGTTAGTTGATGGGGTGCGAATAAAGTGAGCTGCTTTGCCCTGGATCATGTCAAGCATCTTGAGTTTTGTTGGAGCTGCACCCATCCAGGCAAGTGGAGAGTATTCCATCACATCCCTGACTTGTGCCCTGTAGATGGTGGACAGACATCGGGGAGTCAGGAGGTAAGTTACATGCCACAGGATTCTGAGTCTCTGACCAGCTCTTGTAGCCATAGTATTTGTATGGCTAGTCCAGTTCAGTTTCTGATCAATGGTAACGCCTGAATATTGATAGTAGGGGATTCAGTGATGGTAATGCCATTGAACACCAAGAGGTGATGGTTAGATTCTGTCTTCTTAGAATGGCCATTGCCTGGCACTTGTGTGGTGCAAATGATACTTGTTGCTTCTCAGCCCAATTCTGGACAATATCCAGGTCTTGCTGTATTTGGACATGGACTGCTTCAGTATCTGAGGAGTCACGAATGGTGTTAAACATTGTGCAATCATAAGCAAACATCCTCACTTTTGACCTTATGAAGGCAGGAAGGTCATTAATGAAGCAGCTGAAGATTTTTGGGCCTAGGACACAACGCAGTCAATCAACAAAGTTCTATCATTCTCATGGAAATTATCTGTCCAGGTGTAGCCACAGAATCTCATGTGGATGCTTCTCTTCCAACCTTTGTACTAATATGTCTGCTAGCCCCCAAGGATCTCTCCTCGCCCTCTCCTATTTCTCATCTATCTGTTGCCCTTCGGTGACATCATCCATAAAGAAACTGTTAGGTTCTACATGCACGCTGATGCCATCCAGCTCTACCCACCTCTCTGTGTCTTTCTATTGCACCTGATTTATCATGATGCTTTTCCTGCATCCAGAATTGGATGCGCAGAAAGATAGACAGTTCCTCCAATTAAATGTTGAGAAGATAAAACACATTGCCTTTGGTTCTTGCCACAAAATTATTCCCTTTCACTCCATTCTCTAGCCATTGTTGGGCTGAACTATATTGGTCACAACCACGGGCTTCCTACTTAACCCTGAGCTGAGCTTCTCTACCCACATCCTCTCCATCATCAATACCGCTTATTCTACTGTAATAATAATGGCTGTCTCCACCTCAGCCTTAACTTGTCTGTGAACTGAAACCCTTATCCATGTCTCTATTACCTCTGGACTAGCTCCCATCTTGTACTCTCAATAAACCTGAACTCTTCCAAAACTGTGCTGCTCATATCCTAACTCACACCAAATCCCACTCACCCATCAATCCTGGGGTCACTGACCTTCCTTGGTTCTTGAGTGGCAAAGCCTTGAATTTAAAATCGTCATTATTGTTTTCCTAACTTTGTAACCTCCTCCAACCCTTTGAGATCCCTCTGCCCATCAGATCCTAGCCTCTTGCACATCCCCAATTTTAATTGGTCCACCATTGTTGGCTGTACCTTCAGATACCTAGGCCCTAAGCTTTGGAATTCACTCCCTAAACTTCTCTGTCTTTCTATCTCTGTCTCTTTTTAAAGTTCTGCTTAAAATGTATCTTTTTGCCCAAGGTTTTGTCATCTGTCCTAATGCTTCCTTATGTGGCTCAGTGTCAAACTACACTTGAAGAGCTTTTCTCCTCTAAAGTGACAAGGGATCTACCTTAAAGGTATTGTATTAATGCAAGTTGCTGTTATTGTGACACAGTAATTTTTGCATAATATTACCATGTGCGCTCGTATTCACATTGTTAAGAAAAAGAGATAGTTTAAGCCTAAGTTATATTTGTATTTGTGGGTTAAGAAAACGTCAAGTTGAGTTTTAGTTTCACTTTAAAAGATGAAACCTGGGATCTAGTTTCATTTTTGAGAGAGACAAGTCTAAAGCTGTTTGTATACCTGCATTTCTAATGAGTTTTATGACCCTTGGGGAGAAGTTAAAGCAAACACCAGAGTAGAAAAAAAACTGCTGTTGCCTAGCAACAGGGGCCCAGAGAGGCAGGACCTACCCACCCACACACACACAAAAGACAAACAGCAGTTTGAGTGCAGTTGGAAGAAGGTGCCAGGACAGGCAGGACATGAAAAGGGTCAGATAGCAGGTTCCAAACTAAAGAAGAAAGTCCTCAAAATCCAGGGGAGTGGAACAGGAGAAAGCCCCAAGAGGTCCTTCTAGCCAAAGGAAGGACAGGAACCTGGAAAAGGTCCTGCTAAGTGAAGTTAAGAGTGAGCAGCAGAGGAAGGCTTCAAGCTTAAAGGAAGAAAATCTTCAGGAAGCAGATTTAAAGCGAGAGGCCAGGAGGTCCAAAGAGACGGCTGAAGGTCTCTGTAACTCTTTGCTACTGGCATGTGAGGCAGTGGTGTACTGTTGACAGCTGAGTTGGTGAGAAAGAGTACGTGGAAGAAAATGTAAATGCACGTTGTGACCCGGGGAAAGGAACATCAGAAGGAGAGTTCGAAACCCTGGAGGTGGACTCCTGTGGAAGGCGTCCGAGAGAAAGCGTGTTTTGGGAGAAGATTCTAAAGCGAGTTCTTAGAGAGCGGAAATTGGAAAGATGGAGTTCAGTGAGATTGGTTGGTTCACAATGTTACAAGCGTCTGGGTGGAGTTGATGAGAGATCCAAAGCATCTGTCTGGGGTGGCATCTGTCGCTTGGTTTCAGAGTGTGGTGTGTCTGACTATGGGTGACCTATTGGTTTACATGGACTGTGTACTTACTGTGAACAGAGTATAAGATAGCTTTTGTAAAAAGCTCATCAGCTGACTCCCCATGACTGCTCAGTAGCTACTCTCCACATATCTAATCAAAAAATAAAAATTAGGATCTATCAAACTGGGATCAGGCTTGTCTGGTAGTAACATCAGTTGGGATTGTAACAACATCTTCTGTAATTGGGAGAAGTAAAACTTATTGATGGCATTACTCTGACATTGTGACTGCTGTAGAAAATAATTCACCCCTTATGGTCCCCCAGGAAAAGCATTTCTTCTTCCTGTTTCTATACAGATATTGTTGTGTGTCTACTTGCAGTCCTCTTGATTTCAGAGTGCTAACTGAGAACTTACTTAGGCTGCCAGCAAATTAGCTGAGTGCATAATGGCTTAGAAACATATTCTGGCATGCAGAAGAAATGAGAGCAGCTACGCTAACCCTGCAGCAACAAATTCAAATGTAGAGTTTGCCAGTATCACTGGTAGAAACTCATATTATTTGAAAATTTACAATAAGCCAAATGGCAACATTTATTACACCTGGTATAGCAAATACTGCAACCATCATATCATGGAATTAGCTATCAGTAGAAAATATAATCTAAACAAATTCACCGGTTGTGACTTTTCTTAGCCTAGAAATTCATTTTACAGGCATAAAACAAGCTTCTAAGTGTTCAATATGCTGAACGTGATCCTCCCATTAATTTGATAAAGGCTCCAGTATAGATGTCTAAGTAAAGACGAGGCCTGCATATGCAAACAGAAGGCCTAATGTCTGTCTGAGATTAGTTCTCAAAATCGAGCTGTGCTGACCAGAGCTTGTTCAGTTCAGGGTAACCATGCCTACTAGCAGTCTAGACAGTATTCCCAAATGAACAATGAGAGGTTACCACTAAAAGTTAGATATAAACTTATGTAAATATGGAGCAGAATTCTTCATCATTGCTCCAAAACACTCCCAAAGAAACACTGAAGATTCTGAAGGGACCGACAGGATAAAGACTGAGGTAATTTCCCCTGGCTGGGGAATCTAGAATAAGGAGCATAGTCTCAGAAAAAGAGGCCAATCATTTAGGATTGAGATGAAGAGAAGTTTCTTCACTTGGGGTTTGTAAAATTTTGGAATTGTCTACCCCAGAGGGTTGTGAATGCTCCATCATTGACTAAGATAGACAGATATTTTGGTCTCTCAGGCGATCGAGGGATATGGGGAACAAGAGGGAACATGAAATTGAAGCAGAAGATAAGCATGAGGCTAAATGTCTAATCTTGAACAATTTCTTATGTTTTTATATTCTTAAGACCTTTTCCAACCACTGCTCAGCCACAACATAGTAATTTCTAGGCAAGACAAGACCAAGGTCCATCTAGTTGACCTTTTGCCATCTTGGAAGTTGAACTATACGGTATTAATGGAGACGTTGACTGCAGCAGACCAGGCTGCAGGATTTCTGCTGGAGCCTGGAATTAAGATAAGTAAGGCAGGCTCGCTGGGACCATTTGGGGAGGTCGCAGCAAGAGTTAATTTTTAGGAAAGATGATGGTCTTCACCCATGGATAGCCTTGCCATAAGCCATTCTCTGTGAGACTTGTGTCCTTATTTGTTACCTCTAGTAGCAGTCACCTAATATGTAGGCTAAATTAAATGGTTGGAGTTAAATAAGATAGGTCAAGTTCTCCCTTCACTCCTATTGTACCAATGAAAGAAACCCTGAGAGAGGGAGATTCAGGTATTTAGTAAATAATTTAGATAGAAACAGGATATCTCATGCTTTAATTTCTGCTCAAGGAATTCAGTGGCTGGATGATAAGACATTTAATAGGGTTCACATGAAGCACCTTGGAAGAATGTGAAAATAAATCTGTTAATGGCATAACATTTACAAAGCAACACAATGCGAAAAATTGGCATTTCTTTGAATTACTAAAGTGTTTTGATCACAATCATTATTTTAAGAAGGATTCTGTTAATGATGAAGTCTGTAATCATGACAGGAGTAAAATTGCAGATGTGTTTCACAATGAAGTTTCTCACTGTATCTCAACCCTATCATCCAGCACAGAAGGAGTCCATCAGTCCATCATGCTTGAGCTGGCCCTTTGGTAAAGCTATTCAGTTAATCCCAGTTCTTTCCCCAGAACCCTGTAGCTTTTTGGCCTTCTGATATATGTCCAATTTTCTTTTGAATATTACTATTGAATCTGCTTCCACCACCTGTTTAGGCAATGCATCCCCAGATCTATGTAAAAAAGTGTTTCCTCATGTCACATCAGGTTGCTATGAACCATATGTCTGTCCACCTCACCTTTTTATATCCTCCTGAAATCTGTTACTATTTTCCAAGCTGTTTACACACTTCCATTTTTTGTGTCATCTGCAACCATTGAGATTTATACCCTGTACATCCAAGTGCATGTCGTTAATACACTTCAAAAAAAGGAGTGGTCCTAATATGACCCTCTGGGAAGCAGAAACCCATATACTTCCCTCCAGTCTGAACAATGACTATTCCCCATTACTCTCTGCTTTCTGCACCTTAGCCAATTTTACATCCAAGCTGTCCCTGTAATTTTAATTCTATAGATCTTAATTTTGCTAACAAGCTTTTGCTATTGACAGCATTACATGTTGTTTGCAAAATCCCTTTTGAAGTTTCATATCCACAGCATTAACCTCAATACACTCATCAACCCTCTTCATTTTGAAAAAGGGTGTAATTTTGCAATCCAACAGTGCTCTGGCACCTCCATCATATCTTAGAAGCTTCGGAAGATTGTGACCACAGCTTCCACAACTGCCAACTTTTAAAGTATTATCTATTTTTATCTTTATCTATTTTTATTCTATCCAATATTGCTACTACTACCTTCTTTAATGCTACATAGGCAGCATTCTCTTCCGTTGTGCCTTCAGCCTCCATGAGCTTATCTTTATTCCTAATCAGTTCTAACCATGCCTTTGACTATCCTTTTCCTGTTTTGTGAAAAACGTTAGGGTCCCTTTTCATGTTAGCTGCTGATATACTCTCATACTCTGCTTTTGCCCCTCTCATTTTATTTTTAGATCTCCCCTGTACTCTTGTGTTTAGCTTGGTTTTCTACTCTATCTGTTAATTTGACATAATTTTTTTTTCTGTTTAATTTTAATTTCTTTATTTTTAGCTATCCTGGGAACACCAGCTTTGGATATCCTTCCTTTCCTCCTTGTGGGAATGAGTCTACTCTATACCCAAATTATCTTCATCTTGAACTAGTCGCCTTGCCCAGGTATCTGAATCCCTCCCTCCTGCAACATTTATCTGGCCACAAATCCTGTTTTATCCTACTTTTCCTACGCTTACAAGAGTGGCACTGGGAGTAATTCAGAGATTATTATCTTTGAAGTTCTGGTTTTTAAGTTTTCCCCCCCCACCCTGTACCCATTAAAACTCTTGACTGCAGGACCCTGACCCTTTTCTGATGTCATTGATTTGCACATGGACCACAGCCCCTTTTTGTTCCCCTTCCCCTCTCAAAGTATTCTGCACTCTCTTCAGTGATGTCTCATGGTAGGTATACTGAATCAAATGTATCAATTGACATTGCAGTGACCGTAAAATTTTAAATGGTAGGACGTGCACATGTCATTGTTCAGCATGCTTTTAATGGAATGAAGAGATGTGTGCCAGATAGGTATGAAATGGATGTAATTGCTATTTCACATGCATTTTCTGAAACCTTTTGTTAGCTGTCAGAAGTTGTGATTTATCCCGAAAAGCTTTACTAACCATCATGCAACTAAGTGAAAATTGTTCAGTCAAATTAATTCACACTGGAAAAAAATGTTAGAGCGAAAGGATAAAATTTGAAAGGGATGTGTTTTCAAAGGATCTAAAATCTGGTTTTCTCTCGCACTGTCAGATTAAAACGTTCAGACAGTCTATTCTAACTGCCATTGTATGAAGCGTTATAGTAAAGCACAAATTGTAGCAAGATTCTGGAATAAGGTGCACCATTAAACTATTAACAGATAATTCTTTATTGAAGATGGAAGTGATACAAGATAGCTCAGTGTCATGTCAATGACAGATCCAATAGTTTAATTTTTTTTATATATATGATCCTGGCACAGCGCAGTATGACTGCAAATTTAAATATCTTGGGCTGTGGGGTGTGTCAAAGGTGTTCCCTTCTGCAGGAGTCAGCTTCATAGCTGGATGGATAACTGCACTGGTCCTCCACACTAGCCCAGTTCTCACCTGCGGTTCCACATAGCTGCTTGTTCACGTCAGCGGCCACACCCAGGTAACTGTTCACAGGCCAAACCAAGTGAGGCCAGTGGCCACATGTGAGAACAAATGCCTATCTGGAACCACCATTTCTCAATTGCACAAAAAAAGCTGCTTTGACAGATGTAACAGTGGAAATGGTATTGCTTTACAAGAACTGAAAGCATCGCGGCACAAGCTGTGCGGACAGCTGTAAATTTCATTGGCGTGAACGCAGAGGGTGCTGCAGATCATCCACTGCCGTTGGTCACATCTTCAGTCAACTACAGTTCTGGCTCAACCTTGAGGAACGGCTATTCTCTGAAGATAACCCAAGTGACGCTGTTGAAGTGGCAGAGTCAAGCTGCAAATCAACAGTTCTGGAAGCTGCCAATGATGTCCTGGGAACACACCAAGATCATATCGATGAAAACGATGATCAAATTCAGGAACTGTTACAGGAGAATATGCAGCATGTCTGGGAAACAAAGTTACAGGCATTGCTAAGAAATCACTCCAGGAGACCAAAAGGAACCTGCAAAAGAAGCTGTGTAGGATGCAAGATGCATGATAGGCCAAACAAACCAGAGAACTTCAAGTCTATGTTGATCAGCATGACATTAGACTGTGTTTGGTTCTCTCTCACACGGCTACTCACCTGTTCTCAGCACTGATGGAGAATCTCCCCTGACTGACAGGACAGTTAACAAGAGCTGCGGACTCAAAACATTAACTGTATTCCTCTCTGCAGACACTGTCAGATCTGCTGAGTTTTTCCAGGTATTTTTGTTTTTGTTTCAGATTTCCATCATCCGCAGTATTTTTCTTTTATTTTAGTTAACAAAGAGCACTGGGCTGAGGAGTTTAGGGGTGTGCTCAGCGGCCCATTCACTGTAAATGGGATAGGTGTAAACACACTACCAAACAGGCCCAATTGTGAAAACCTGGGCAGCAAATGCTCTGTTATTGAGGTTGACAAACCCTCAGATCCCTATCCTACAGGAAAGCTCCAGGCTCAGATGGAATCCATAAGAAATTTGGAAATCTGGGGGAATCCAGCTAGTAGTCAAACTCTCACAATTATTTCACAGAATGTGGGATCAACAAACAATGACTCAGGCATGCCATGATTTTCCTTTGTACATTGAACAATGACAAAAACCTGTGTCTGACAAGCACAGAGGAAGGTCGCCACTTGTGATGGCTGTTAAGATTCTTGCAAAAGTTCTACTCCACAGACTGGTGAGAAACATAATAGAACTGTGCCATGATTTTCATCCTTTGGTAAATGCAAGAGAAAAGCCACAGATGGGAGTCTGTTGTGGCTTTGTTGACCTGACGAAGGCCTTTGACACAGTAATTAGAGGCCTTGAGGAAAGTCTTAGCCTAACTTGGATGTCTTGATAGACCTTGATACACCATGATGGAATGATGTCCAGAGTCATTAACTGTGCTGAATACACTGACCCCTTTGATGAAACAAATGTTGCGAAGCAGCAGTATGTCACGGCCCCTATGCTCTTCACTATATTCTTTGCTGCCATGCTGTCTGGGGCATTTGGTGGAAATGTTGATGGAATATCCATTTCAGAACAGATGGCAATCTTTTCAACTGAGATGACTGAAAACCTCAACTATTAGAGACGATGATACGGGAATTGCTGTTTGCCAATGATTGTGCCCTCAGGTCAGACTGTGAGTATGGCCTTCAAAGAAGTGTGGACTGTTTTCAAAAGCTACTAAAAACTATGGGCTAACCATCAACTTAAGGAAGACTGAGAAAATCCACGAAAGAACATCAAATTTTGACTAGACCTCGCCTTCTGTAACTATCAATGATACAAACCTGAAGGCTTGCTCACTTTTCTCAAAAACGCAATCTCCAGAAATGACTTCATTGACAATGAGGTAGCAAGTAGAATTGCCAGAGCAAGCTCAGTATTTTCTCATTTATGCAAGGAACTATAGAGGAAATCAGGTATCAAACATACAACAAAACTTGCTGTGTACAAAATTATCACAATACCTACACTTTTTTATGCTTGTGAGGCATGGACTACCTACTCCAAACATATGGGCAGCAAATGGGAGGACAAAATTCCCGACACTGAAGTACTTCAAGAGCAGAAATGTCTGGAATTGAAGCACTCACGATCAGAGCCCGGCTCAGATGGAGTGGACATATAGTACATATGACTCATGATAAAATCCCTAAGGCACTTATATATCCACGACTTAAACTTGGGCCACCTGTGATTCAGGGATTCCTTGAAAGCGAACTCAGGAAATGTGGCCTGTCTACCATAGACTTGGAGAAAAATGCACAAAGCTGAACTACCTGGGGAGCAATCTCAATTAATAGTATTGTTTACTTCAAACAGCAAAGAATACAGGCAGCTAAGGACAAAAGGAAAATTAGAAAGGTCAGGCAGTACCCGCCTCCCCCCAAAAAAAAACAAGCTGATTCACTCTTGCCCACACTGTGGAAAACCATGCAGGTTTGCACTGGAGCTTCACAGCTATATTAGAACACACAACAGATGACCCTACACATGCAACAAATGGCCATCCACGATAACAAAGAGAAACCGAAATGAATTAATTCCAGAAATTTTGCCTCTCAATATAATTAGAGGTGGAATGTTAGTACGAAATTTAGGGAATCTGTTAAGAACTGAATTATATTAAGAGTTACTTAGACTTACCAGCTCCCACATCTAGAGAAAATAGGCAGGAGCTCTTTCCACTGGCAGGAAGGCCAATAACCAGAGGGTACAGATTAAACATGCTGGAATTGGCAAAAAAAACAGTCAAGTGAATGAGAAGTTTTTTTTTTAAACACAGCACATTGATTATGATCTGTTTGAAAGGGTGGTAGAATCAGGTTCAAGTGTAAATTTTCAAAGAGGATTGTACATATACTTGTAAAGAAAAAAAACTAGAATTATTGGGAAAGAACAGAAAAGTGGAACTAATTGCTGGCTCTTTTAAAGAGATAACACAACCTCTTGAATAGCCTCTTTCTGTGCTTTAAAATTCTATGATTAGGTACATTAAGAAAAGCTGATTAATCACTCAATTATGATTATTTGTGACACAATTGCAGAACAGTTTTGCTGGTGCGGAGCCTCAACATATGGAGTACAAGGTGCAGACTTAGGGTCACAACATTGTAGTCCAGAGTGACCCATTTTCAGATCAAATGTGGAGGCTTGCAAGTTCTGTCTTTATTTCTTGTATATAATCCTTGTAGGTGGATAACATAAACTAGCTTATGTCAAGCAGATGACTTTGCAAACAACTGATGTTTGTCAGCCATGCCTGCTGTGTTAAATTCGGTATTTGATGTTTGGGCCTGAATTTTCCCAGAATTCCCAGAACTGCGGTAGCAGGTGGGTAAAATGGAGTCTGACCCGCTGATGAAAATGGCAGGTTTTCAAGCCGTATCAGCCCAAGCCTACCTCATTATATATTTACTCCCGCGAATCACGTCATTTCCGTGGCGGGCAGGCTCTCATTTGCCCACTCACCATCACCCCGAAGTTGCATCATATTGGCCGTCATCTTTAAAAGGCAGCTGCCTGCAAAGGTGCTCATCACCACCAGCTCACCACTGCTGCCTGAGTGACATGGCCAGCGAAGGAAAAAAGACTGCAGCCCCCCGCTTCAAAGATGGGTCCCTTGAGCGACTGCTGGATGCTGTGGAGGCCGCCGGGATGTGCTCTATCCCTGCTCTGGCCGCAGGATGGGTACAATGTCACCAACCTGTCTTGGGAAGCAGTGGTCAGTGTGAATGCCCTGCAGAGGAAGACAGCCACCCAGTACCACAAAAGAATTAATGATCCTCTCCATTCTGCCAGGGTAAGTCACTCTTTTCATTACTTCCAACTCCCATACTCACAAACCCATCACACACCCACAGGGCCCTCACTCACTGCCAGTGCAAGGGGCAACACCATTCACTCTCTCACACACACCGTCATTGTCCTCATCCCGTCCATGGGACCACTCACCACCCACACAGGCCAGGCATATTTATCATCTGGCCCAGCAGGAGTCCTGATATACTCTCCCCATCTCTACCCATGCAGGCCAAACTGGCTCACAATAGGGGGTAAAGGTTGCAGACAGGTGGAGGGATGCCGGAATTCAACGTTCTGACAGAATTCGAAAACAGAGCCATCCAGCTGGCCGGCATTGACCAGGACTATGCTAACAGTGAGGTCGGCGCTGCTCTACCAAGTGAGGATCCAGCAGTGCAACATCTATCAGACAACCATGCCGAGGGTGATGTGTCCTCTTTCACAGACCACTGCCATGCACTAATTATCTCTCCTTGCTTTCGCAGGCACATCTGGGAAGCATCCGACAGAGTCCATGGCCCAGAGCCTCCAAACAAGCTCCGAGGAAACCGCTGATGAGGAATCTGAAGGCACCCTCCCTGAAGTCCTGTCACAGCGCTCACCCACACCCTCCACCAGCGCAGTGACACACACCTTGGTGCGACCTAGCTTTACAGTAGCCTCGAGATCACAATCAAGTGAGCATATTGCACTTTTGGATCCACAGCAGGCGGAAGCAGGGACTTCCCAGGTCCCTGGCATTTGGACGACTGCTGGAGGCCAGAATGTTGCTGAGTCCGGGTCAGATGACAAGTCTCTGGGCTCGGTCATATCACAGATGCTGGAGCTGCAGGAAGGGATGTCCGCTGCACTCTTCAGATTTCAAGGCACGATGGAGGAGTCCATTCATCTTCAGGCTGAGGTGATAGCGCCGGCATTGCAATGCACCGAGGTCAACGTTGTCAGGATGGCAGCCACCATGCAGGCCCTGTTCCTGGACGCCACTGCTGCGCGGGCTTAACTCCATTGCTGATGACATAGTTGGCCTCCAACATTGTGTACGGGAGAGGGGTGCTGGGCAGCTCAATCTCACTCCAGTTACCCATTTTGCTCACGGAGTCAGCCAGGGGCCCTTGGGCACCCATAGGGAGGAGGATGAGCAGGTGCACACTCTGGGGCCATCCACCCAAGTAACTCTGGAAGTGATCGGCCTATCTGACTCCCCTCTTCCTGTGACCTCAGCATCTTTAGCTCCACAGGTCGAGAAGGGTGCCACAGAGGACCCTGAAAGCAGGCAAGGGTCCTCCAAGTCTCGGCCCTCCAGAGGACGCCTGCCAAAGTCATCACAGACAGGGCGTCACAGTCAGCAGGCTGCCTCCACCTCCGCTGTGGATGTCCAGGGAGCATCAAGACGTAGCAGCAAGGTTAGGAAAGGTAAGGAGAATTAGTTGCAGTCTGGGCTCAGGCGTTAATCACTTGTACATAATGTTCACTATTGTAAATAAACTCCCAAGAATGCCTCCCTGCCTGTGGCTCCTTGTTCTGATGAGCTGTGTTCCTGTCACTCAGGTGTGAAACCTTTCTGCACAAGATAAAAGGCAGGTGTCTCAGTCCTGGACCTCTTCCCTGTGCTCAGTGCAGCCTTCAGACCAAAGTGATGGTCCAGCCTCACACTCCCTGGAAACATTGCTGATGCCTGCACCTCGGCAGTGCTGGTCATTGCTGCCAAAATGTAGTGGTCAGGCATCACAGAGTTCTCCCATTTTCTCTGTGTGCCCTCAGCACCTTTAAGGTGGGGCTGGCCCCCATTACACCAGCACCTGTGACCAGTGATGCTGTTCATCAGCTCCCGAAGGGCTGAGGTGCTGAAGGTGGGCACAACATCAGATACATCTAAAGTTTCATGGCTGCATCTATGACATGAGCCTGATCATGGATCTCAAGCGAGCTGCCCTCAGCCAGACAGGAGTCAGACATTCTCAGAGGCAATGTGAAGATCAATGGAATGTCCTCACTGCATGTTGTCACCATCCTCCTGTGATCAAGCGACTACTCGTGCCTCCACTGCATCTCCATGACAGGAGTGTTCTCACAGAGGGCATTGGCGCTGCCGTAAGTCAGACTGGAGTCAATCATTCACAGCTGCGAAGTGAGGATCTATGGGGGTGCCTCACTGCATGTCGTCATCATCCTCCACAAATCTGGCAGCTATGAGGGCCCCTCCCAAGTCCGCCTGCCTCATTTAGTCAGCGCGAGAGCCTCATCCCTGTCGTCACCACCAAGGACCCCCTCACCCTCATCCCCATCAGCATCCTCCTCATCAGAGGAGACGTGCAGCTCCTCCATCTCCTCAGCCAATTCCTCACCCCATTGCAGCGCCAGCTTGTAAAGGGCACAGCAGACAATGATGATGCGTGACACGCTCTATGGACTGTATTGCAGGGCTCCACCAGACTGGTCCAGGCATTGGAACTGCATCTTCGATGGTCTTTTCCACTGAGTTGCGAGCTGCTGAATGAGCCTCATTATAGTGTCACTCTGCTGCAGTCTGAGGCCACCACACGGGTGTCATCAGCCACAGCCTCTGCGGGTAAGCCTTGTCCCCAAGAAGCCATCCCTGCAGCCTTTGTGGATCCTGGAAGACTGCAGGAATCTACAAGTGACTCAGGATGTAGGTGTTGTGCACAGTCCCTGGAAACTGTGCGTACACCTTCAGATGCATTTCTGGTGGTCGCATACCAGCTGCACGTTCATGAGTGGAAGACCTTGTGGTTAATGAAGTCCACTGAGTGTAGCGACGGAGACCTGAGCGCCACATGAGTGCAGTCAATCACATACTGCACCTGTGGGAATCCCAAGATCAGGGCGGATCCAATGGCCCTTGCATCCTGGCTGTCCCGGTCCCAGGTGAAATGCACAAAGTTGTGTGTCACAGAGAAGACGGCATCCGTGACCCCATGGATGCATTTGTGGGTGGTGGATTGTGAAATCCCACAGAGGTCACCTGTGGAGCCCTGAAAGGAGCCACTGGCATAGAAATTGAGTGCCACAGTCACTTTCACAGCCACTGGCAGTGGATGCCCTCCATGTCCCCTTGGCGCCAAGTCCTGCAGTAAGTGGCAGATGTGAGCCATCAGCTCCCTAGACATGTGTAATCATTAGCAACACTGGATCTCGGTCATCTGCAGGAGTGGCAGTAGGGGTCTACAGACCCCGGGTGTCACTAGGCTCCGACCGGCCACAGCTCACTGTCGTTCCTGGGCAGCGTGTGCGGGAGCCCCTGCTGCTCCTTCTTCATGACCTTGCTGTTCCTGCCTTTGCACGGCCAGGTGCCTCAGTCGCTCTCTCCTCCGTCTTCCACGGTCTCTATAGGCCATCAAGCATACAGCTAAGTCACCAGGATCCATGATCCTGATGTGGTCTTCCTGCAGCGTGAAAGAGAGAGAGAGATGTGGTTATCGTGGCTGTACTTAGCACCTTTCATGGCCCTGTGTGACTGCCGGTTAACACTTCCTGGAGGGTGCTGGTCAGCCCTCGGATGGCTAGTGATGAGTACACTGCATTGCTGCCCTGTCAACCTGCGACATGGGGGACACTGGTCCAAACCAGGATGCAGAGAGTGCAAGGGGCTGTGAGCTCCTCCAGCAGTGACTGTTACATGGCCAGTATTGGCGAAGAGATTGTGCAATGTGTGTAATCCAATTGCTCCGCGGTCCAATGAAGTGGTAGTGGACTCGAAGTCTGTGCCAGGGGGTGGGGTGGTGGGGTAAGGTATGGAGCGCTTGGTGGCCCTTAGGTGCCTCCACGATGCTTGCATGGGCGGGCAGGCTAGGAGCGTGTCCCCAATCATATCACTGTGGCTGCGCCTGATCTGCCTTACTTGCAGAGGCATGGTCAGTTTTTACAGGTGTCCCTAATGCCTCGCTTACCCTGCCCCCCCCACCTCGATTGCCTATGTGCGGGATGCAGCGCCAGGGCAGCACTTGATTCCAGCCCCCCAGCAGTCATCTCCGAAGCTGGCCAGCACTTGCCCTCAGACACCCCCATCCCTCAGCAGTCACCTCCGGGGCCAGGCATCAGTTTCCCCCCCAACCCCGGCACCCCTGAGGCTTGTAAATAACTGGTGAGCTGTGGTGAACACTGTCGCTCACTCATCTCAGTTCCCCCAACGTGAAGGCCACCAAGTGCATGTCACCTCCGTGCTGTTGTGAAACACATTAGCATACTTTCCCGCCAACTGGATGGATGATACAGCGGGGTTCCAAGAGCCTGGCGGGGTGTCCTTTTAAATATATGCTAATGTATTACAATTAGCTCCCGCGGCCCACCATCAGCAGGCATGAGGGGAAGATCGCGACCTGCCTTCACTCCATCGTGAAGTGGGTCCCGCCATGTTTTCCACGCACGCCACTTATCACGCCTGCCGCCAGCCGGCTCGGAAAATTCCACCCTTGGTGTTTTGAATGAAGTAGTGATATTAAATATGTTCAAGAAAAACATGCTAGATATACAAAGGGTATGGTATATCATGACTTGCAAGCAAAAGCCAGATCTGACTTAGTACATACTGTATTTACAGCTTTCTATTTCACAGGTGCTAAAAAGGAAGAAACTGCATTGATGAATGGACTAACTGTGAACTTGCATCTCCTGCTGGTGAGAAGTCATTTTTACTACACTTCATCTTGAAAAATCATGTAATTAGACTCCAGTACTTGGAAGAACTCGTACATGGTAATGACATGCATTACAATCATTTTTTCTTTTTGTTACACTGTGCATCATGTGGAGGTCACCTACCCAACTGGGAAAAAATTACAGGAATGTTTGTCTCAGCTACCTTTTATGTAATACAATTTTGTTGAGATTAAAAACAGTTCAATGAAAACATAAGCATACAGAAAGACTACTGCCTTCTAGTGCCATAACACAGTATGCACCCTGTCCAGACATGACCTGTTGTTATCAATTGCATTGGTACATATCCATCAGAATTAGAAATAACCATGAAAGACCACCGAATGCAGTCTTCTAAAAAAGAGTTTGCTTTTTTCTTTTATCAATTTTCTCCTTTTCCCCATTTTATTCTTCTCCTTTGTCTTCTAATGTTGCAATATTCTTCTCTCTCTTTCTTTCTCTTTTTCTCCCAAGTACCATACTGATAATTATATGACAGTAAGGATATCCAGGTAAAGGAAGCAATGGAGACAGGGGCAACAAACTAACACCTAGCTTAAGACATGGGAACTGTGAGGTGACACTGAAAAGTCTGGGGTTGTTTACTGTTGCGACATGGCAGATGTTGTGTGCCAGGTGGACCAAATCCACAAGGGAAACTTGGTTGTGTTATTACAATGGTTCTGCAATTTGTATTTATTACGAGAAGGCGTGTGCACTGAATTCAGAAGTAGAGTCCACCAAGACCTTCAGAGATTTCAAAAATTAAATTAAAAAATTTGTTAACAAAATAAAATATTTAATGCATATAAGACTACAATTACTTACTACTGCAATAATTCCTAAAATTCCTAAATGACCTGACTCCCGTTTACCCACCCCCTTTAAGGCAACTGTCCAAAATAGATTTTCGATTTAAAACAAAACCAGCAAATTAACACAATACACACTTGACAATGGAATTCCAAATGGCTTCCCCAACTTCAGTCAATTTATATAACAGACTTAAGCACAAATGGCTGGAGGCTTCTTGTTTCACACACTCCTGATAGATCTTACATGGCTCTCTTTTTACATAGCCTTTCATTCTCCTTTATATATCTTTCTCTCTCTTTAATATGTAAATTTTATTGTTTCATATATCTTTGAAACTACCTTCCTCAAAATATAAAAACTTTCATGTTACCAATATTGTCAGTAATCTTTGGGAAAAAAAACAAACACATTCCTTAGCCTTGCTTATCTGCCTAGTTGTAAGCAGACTAATATCCTTTTGAAATCCAATCAATCCCTTCATTTATCTGAAAAAAATGCAAATTCCTTCACACAGTACATGCTAAGCCAGCATTTATGTTTACTCATTAGCATATCAAGCACATTTCTACACCTAACTTCTTTTGATGATTTCAAGCTTGAAGTCTACTTGATTCCAAATGTAATTAAATCAAACAGATAGAACCACCTATACTTACACTGATAAACCTACTTCACAATAAACCAGAAAAATATTATGAAAATGATTATACTTCTGTCATGTAACTCAGGAAAGGCTGCATGAATCGAAGATTCTTATGGGAATAGTTAAATTGTACCAAGAGTTGGCCACAAACTGTAGGATCAAATCACATGCGCTCAACTTTGGAAGAAGGAACACTTGTAGATTTAAATACTTTACATGGAGAGTGGGGAACTGTGGAGAAGATTGCCTTGAGTAGCAATGAAGAATGGTAGTGTAGAAAAATATAAAAGCAAATTGGATAAATAATTAGGGATATGGGCAATTTGAGGGGTTTTTTGTGATCAGTTTGATTGTCTATAATATTTTTCCAATTCTGTGCTTTCCTGTGTTTCCCCTCCACTTTTTTTTCCCCTTCTCTCTTTTCCTTTGTTCTCAGGACACTTCTGGTCGACTTTTGGTGCATCATTCAAATGGCCAATCTTTATAGGATTTAAATATTGGGATAGATTTGGACCTTGTATGATGATGTGAAACAGAGGTTAGTGAGTCAGCCACCTATTTTATGTTTTTCCTGACATCAATGGAAATTAAATTAGGGACAGCTATAGAATGAGCTGCTGATTTGTTAACACCTGTATTACACTATCAAAGGTATGATAGGAACTTGCATGTTTGTTAACTGCTCCTGCTCCTCTTTTAGGTACCTTGCCCTAAGACGGCATTGGCAACCATGGACTTCCAATGGATTGGTCCATGATTATGCTTGACAAAGTACTGAAGTTGGTTTGTCATTGCCTTCTGCAGTTGTTAACAGCTAAAAATGATTTTCGTAGTATCTAACAGTAAATGGCTCTGGCAGAACCTGAAGGCAGTATTGCCTTTAAGGAATATCAGCATGACATCACCAGAAGGGAAATGAGTCATGTAATCCAGCCTTAGTTTTGAATTTGCTTTGAGCAGAGAGCACAAACACAGCTGTAGTGCCTTTGAGCTTTATAACTATGTATAACTGTTCTCATGTGCATCGTCTTAATAAATGAACCCACAATGTGTTTACCCAATCCCTTATGAGTGATTGACACCCTGTATCTTGTACAGTAAGTAAACCCAAGGTATTATATCATTATAATAACACAATAGCGATCACCTCTTTTTTTTGCTAATTGACTTGGAGGTGGTGAATCCACTTAATGAAAATGGGAAGGTGTTTATTTATTTTCCTAATTACAGTCTACAAGTAGAATTGGAGAAAGTTCAATACAGCATATTGTCAGATTCAGCAGTGCTCTTGTGCAGCTGCTCACTTCTCTCCCTGAAGCTGTCCACATTCATCACCTTTCTCTTTTCCTTCACCATGTCCTTCAGGGTCCTTTTCATGTTATCCCCTCATAAAAATTGCAATTGATTTTGCTTTTACTGACAAGATGGCTTTCAATATCTAGCAACATTTTTTTTTTGTAAACCCTTTTATTCTTTAACTTGGAGTTAGTGCTAAAAACATAATGTTCCCTTGTTACTGATTCACTGCTCAGCAAATGTAATTTTCCACTAATATATCCTTTCTAATCTTTCAAAATTTTGATCACTTCTACTAGACTTTACCTTAACTTTATTTGCTCCAGTAGATGCAATCCATTTTTCAAGTCTCTCATCCTCATATTCTGAAATAATGATGAGAAAAAAGATTTTACTCATTGAAACAAATCATCTCTCTGGTGTCATCTTGATGAATATTTTTTGTTCCTTTTCTGTGTCTCCATTATCTGTCTTATAAAGTGATGTCCTGAACCAAACATAGTACTACAACTATGGATAGCAAGTGCCTTGTGCTGATTTCAGCAGAGGTCCTGTGTTTGTATTTAGTGCCCCCAATCATAAAATGTATATGGCACTTTTGTGGCCTTTTCCAAGTATGATACTGCTTTTAAAGATCTTTGTACCCATGCTCCCTAAACCTTGTCTCTCCATAAAATTCTTTCCTCTGCTCTTTTTTTCTCATGTCCATGCTCATGCCATTTTCCTATGTCCATTACACAGTGCCACATTATAAATGTACTAAGTGAACCTATACTTCTGATAACCTTCTCCTTCATTTAATAAAGAACTAATTTTACAGACGAATGCTAATGACAGGAAACCTGGCCTGAACTTTGTGCATGTTGGGAACTTCTGAACACATGGTTCACAATTTTCCATTCATTAAAATTAATAGATAGAAAATCATGGGCAGCCTGCCTTTTTGTACATAGTCGGCAGAGGAGGCTGCCTGTTGGTAACTTGTCTGAAAAATAAGCTCACCTCAATCAGTGGTGTTTAGAAAGTTGAGTTGCAACGGACGTGTTTGATTTAACTGGAATTCTGTTCTTTTTCCCAAACAGTATTTGAGATAGAGTAAGGATTTTGACTTGGTTTTGGTTTTGATGGCCAAGCCTTAAAAATTCAGCCACTGTGCATAGCAACTTTAACAACCATTTAAAGGTAACATCTTGTACTGAGACTATTCTGATAGAGCGTTACAAACCTTGTTATCATCTGGCTAGAAACATCCTCCTAGTTACTGTTCTCCCCTTCCCAAGCATTGCTACCTCCCTCCTCAACTATCACTATCGCATCCCAGCAACTGTTGCCTCTCAACTCAATAGATCCCTCCTTTCTGATCACACCTTTCCTTCCTAGTATTCCCCTTCCCATTCACCACCATTCCTGAGTGCTTCACATACCTGAGGGTGGCTGCAACCCCAGCTACAACCCTACCATTGCACTCTGGCAATGAGCTGCCTGCTGCTGTCCATAACTCGACTCAGTGGAAGTGAGACCTGAGGCCCAATGTTGGGGATGCCTGGGTGTTAGCATTCAGGTACAGGGAATGACCCCTGTTCCCCTCATGCGCCCACAATGGGCATGCCCAATTTTCACCTGACGAGTTTCAACAAGCAGACATTTTCAATGGTTCAGCTTGTATTTGACAGACAAAAACCTTTCTTTGAATTTGAATGTTTTTTGTCAAAATCCATGAAATTCCAGCACCTCTTTTCTGAGATTCTAGTGAAAATAAAACTGGCAATTTGGGAATCTCATGGGCTCATATTTTGCAGTCAGTGGCGATGTGACCACACTTTACTGCTGACCTCAAAGAAAACTGCCCACAAAGGGCCAGTGCCTTCTATGGCATAGATCTCACCTTTCCTGACTTTATTTTAAATCTAGTGCCAAGTCAAGGGAATCCCCATTGCCTGAATTTTCACTGGCATGAAGAGGATCACCCGCACCCACAAATTTTGCCAGAATGGAGACAGGTTGTAGTGTGCATGTCCATGGTTCACAGAGGCAGCTGCGCATTGAAAAGTGCTGCCTTCAAACAGATGCAATTTTCGTTAATGGGATGTCCAAAACATGACACCTAGCCTTTAAAATCTTGAGGAAAAGATTTAAAGTTTCTGGAGTTAGTTAGAGAAGTAGGATACCCTTTTGGAAAGGTCCAGGTACCCCTTTTGGAAAGATAAATTGCCCTTTGGAGAGGTCAAGAGTCCTTTGGGAGAAGTCAAATGCCCTTTGTTAAAGTAGATTGTTAAAAGTAGACATGCCTGTTTGTAAAAAGCCAATAAACTCATTGAAACTGTCAAGCTGTCAAGGCATTTAGATCTCCTGCCCGTTAAATTAAAACAAAAACACAGACTGCAGTTACAAAAATCACAGTGCTTATTATTTCACTCTGTCTGTTGATGTAAGACTGAGAATTATCACTATAGGATTTGTGCTGCATGACTAAGTTCACAACCTATCATTATTACAGTGCGGTGCACAGTTTGATTGTTCCAATTGATTAGAAATTCTTTGTGGGGCTATGAATACAAATGCTTGTCTTTATAGAGGATTAAACATTTGAATGCATTGTTTGCATTTATAGGGTTTAAGTAGTTGAAGTAATTTAAATTTCGTAAATGGACTGTTAATCAGTGAGAGTTTTTTTAATGGTGAAGTCGTCAATAGACACTTGGAACTTTATTTTATTTCATCTCAGCATGGCACCTGGGGTCTTCCCATGGTGGATACTGAGTTAGCATGGAGGGTGTAAGGGAAAAAGAGTGGTAGGTTGGGGGGCATGATTCGATATGATTTGTCACTAAGTTAGCATAGGGGATAGAAAGGGTGTAGGTAGAGGGGTGTAGGTTTACAGAGGGATATAAAGTATCATGGGGGTGGGTAGAGGGGCATTGATTGGCACGGGGGCTATGAGGGGCCACATGAATGGGTGGGGGCATGAGTTGGCATGGATTCGGCACGCAGAGTGTATGGGGAGGTGAGGTGGTGTGAGGGGTGAGGGCTAGAGGGCTGCTTTTTGCTTTAATCTTTCTCTTACAAGTTCCAGAGCATCAAGGCTGGCCTTTTACACAAACTACCTCAGCACTCACCAGTCCTTGTGGTTGTCTCCGCACTATTTCTGGGAATGGCAGGCCACACTAGCATTAACACCTGTCTCGGAACAAAAAGATGTAAACATCCCGGGAAGTTTCTCCTGAGTCGTATTTGCAGAGTCAGGAATTTTACCAACTCTGTGCTCCTGGCTCCCTATGCAGCTGTCAAGAGTCATGCCATCAAGCGGTCAATCATACTGAAGTACTCTCACGGACAGTAAACCGGGAAATTAAGTGTACTGATTATCCTGTATAAGTTTAACACATTGAAATAAAGTTTGGAGGATACACATTATAAGGCAAAATATCATGAACAAACTTTTAAAAAGCTATTTTTATTCTAATAATAGTCTGTGGAAAGTTTATTTTAATGGCAAAAATTGACATTACACAAATATAAAATTAGTTTTCCAGGACCAGGAAGATTTTTTCAGCAGTGCTAATCACTTAGTACAACAGTTGCACCTCATTAAGGAGGTATTACTCTTCTGGGGGGTTTTAACTATTATTTATTATAGCGTAAAAGGGAAAGTTTTTATCAATTCAGTGATTTCTAAAATAAAATGTTGGAGACTTCAACAGTGCACTCGATGGAGGAGAATAATGTGGGAAAATGAGAGGGTGTCCATTTTGGCAGGATGAATAAAAAAATATTATTATCTAAATGGTGAGAGACTGCAGAGCTCTGAGGTGCAGAGCAATCTGGGTATCCTAGTGATTGCATGAATCGCAAAAGGTTAGTATGCAGGTACAGAAATGTAGAATGTTATTATTTATTGCAAGGGGAATTGAATACAAAAGTAGGGAGGTTATGCTTCATTTATACAGGGTATTGGTGAGGCCACACCTGGAATACTGTGTACTGTCTTGCTCCCCTTATTTAAGGAAAGCTGTAAATGCATTGGCAGCAGTTCACAGAAGGTTTACTAGATTAGTACCTGGAATGGGCAGGTTGTCTACAGGGAAAGGCTAGTCAGGCTAAGCTTGTATCTGGTGGAGTTTAAAAGAGTAAGAGGAGACTCGATTGAAACATGTAAGATCCTGAGGAGATTTGACAGGGTGGATGTGGAAAAGACGTTTCCTCTTGTGGGAGAATCTAAAACTAGAGGCCACTGTTTAAATATAAGGTGTCACCCATTTATGACAGAGGTGAGGAAATATTTTTTTCTCTCACAGAAGGTTGTGAGGCTTTGGAATTCTGTTCCTCAAAAGGTGGTCGAGGCAGCGGCTTTGAATATCTTTAAGGCAGAAGTAGATTCTTGATAAGCAAGAAGGTGAAAGGCTATCAGGGGTAGGCAGGAATGTGAAGTTTAGGTTAAAATTATATCAGTAATTATCTTATAAAATGGTGGAGCAGCCTTGAGTGGCCTACTCCTGCACCTAATTCATATGTTCATAGGAGCAAAGAATCACTGATGGCAACTTCTGGATTTCTATGTTCAACTGCATGTATCTACACGCCAGAAGTCCCTGTCAATTTTGCAAGATAATGGTGGTGAATGATAACACTTTCAATGTCATTACGAGCACAATATCTGGATCATGAACTTTAAAATCTCAGACATTTTTAAAATTTCAGAAAAGAAAGTTGATTTTTCTGAAACAGTAGAAATACTGGCTCTCAAATTTAATTGATAAGGGATTTTGCTGCCCTGTTCAACTTGTTTGTGCATATTTAGGTTTTAATAAATTGTTAGTTGTCAGCTGATAACGCCGAGGCAAGGGCAGTGGCGCATCTGGGACCCTGGTGGACTATAGGACAAACAGTGCATCTCCTTAACCAATGAGATTAAACAATTGATAGATAAACATAGGATGGACCAAGGAGGAGGGGGAATTCAACTTTAAATCTAGTACTCAAAGAGAAACAAAGAGAGGGAAAAGTTAGACTATGAGAGGAATGAAAAGTACAGAAAAATAGAAAATTTAGAATTTGGCATTTTAAAATCTTTAACAACAATTGAAGACCTTAAGAAATTAGATCCCACACTTTAAATGTTCTCTTTCTGATCAAGATAGGTTGATTGGCAATTAACAAGAAATATCATTTGCCCTTTACGTCACAGTGTTTGTTTGCTTGTTTGTTTGGCAAATTGATTACTCATGGTGCATTTGGGGAGATGGTGGTATAGTAGTAATACCACTGGATTAGCAAGCCAGATACCCAGGCTAATGCTCTGAGGCCATCGGTTCAAATCCCAATTTGAAATTGGAGAACTTTAAATTGAATTAATAAAATCTGGAGTTAAAAGCTAACCTCAGTAATGTGACCATGAAATTGCTGTCAGCTGTCATAAAAACTATCTGGTTTACAAATGTTCTTCACTAATGTTCTTACCTGGTCTGGCCTACGTGTGACTCCAGACCCACAGTGATGTGGTTGACTCTTGACTGCCCTCTGAAATGGCCCAGCAAGCCACTTAGTTCAAAGGCAATTAGGGATGGGCAATGAATGCTGGTCAGTGAAGCCCACCCCACATGAAAGAGCAAATTTTTTAATAAGTCTTACAGACTTACTCAAATATTGACAGTTCAACTTTTATATGTGGTAACCTTTATGTTTTACAGCTATCCTTCTACAAACCAACATCAAGTAGATATAAGATTCTGATGGAAGCAAAAGCATTTCCTTCTGATCAAGTAAGAACTACTTTTCCAGCACCAGAATTAATCAAGTCCCTGTATAGGTTACACAATGATTTATTCATTGACACTAAGTTCTGTTGGTGAAATATTTACTACTTGGCTCTCTGCCAGTAGCTTAGCATGCTTTATTACAAGATCACCCAGTATGCATCTCATTACAAATGCTGATTTTTAGGAAGAATATGCAGTATGATTGATATAACGGTTCAATCAGAGACGGTGGAAGTAGCTGAAAACTGACTATATTGATTTTTATGTAGTAAAAGTTAAAGTCTGCATATCATTAATTACAGTCTTCATTCTTTTAAAGTATGCTGTGGAGTCCCAAATCCGGCTTCAAGGACTGGATCCTAAGGAAAGCATGCTTTTGCTGTCTCCAGTGGAGGTTTGTGCTAGATTTGTAATGATAAGATGATATTCCTTTTTGCAGTATATTATTAGAGTTGATCATTCTAACAAAACTCACAAGGCATGTACATTTATAATAAATTTACATATTTATGACATTTATATACATTTATAAATTTATACTATTATTTGGTTATTTACTTGCCTTTGTTTCAATTATTACTAGAAAGAGTTATTCAGATAAATCTGGATTCTACATACAGTATGCCAATCTTTTGAAAGCTCCAGAATTTTAAATATTAACCTAGATGAGCTCGTAAGCTTATTGTGGACTTAGAGAAAATGGGATAAGATGTGACCTTATTGATATTGTGCATCGCTGACTGAATAAATCTCAATGCTTGGCTAAGGGTCATAAAACCGAGGACCGGAGGCCATTAAATGGTAGTCAAGATGTATTATTTAAGCAGCATAAAGAGAACAGAAATATCCCCCGACAAGAGCAGTGCACATGCAGCGACCTCCCCTGTCAAACACTGAGTGCCACAGCTTCCAAGAATCTGCCCACAATTGCCACTAGTTACATTTCCAGGACATTCTAGAAGTGACTCACATAATTCTCCAATGCACAGGCAAACTATGCTGTATAAGATTCAGTGTAATTACTAATTTGGGAGATCTTAACCGTAACACTTCACAGTATAGGTTAAGTTGTGTAAAATCATATTTGGTGTGTCACACCATTATCCAGTGTAACAAAATGCATAACATTGTCTCTATGTAAAAGAATAATAACTTAAGTATATAGATAAATTGAATTGTGTATTTGTCTGCACAAGTGAAGATTGTGATTAAACGAAAAGGTAAACAAAATTCCTGATTCCTGCTTGCTTGCCCTGTTCTTTAAGAATTAATTTGATAGCCAGTCTGTCCCTGCAATGATACAAATAACACAATACAATTTCCAAAAGATTGAGAGGGTACTGACCCTGATGTGACAATATTCTCACAAAACTTTTCTGCACTCTCTCTAAAGCTTTCACCTCTTTTCTAAAGTTTGGTACTCAGAACTAGACACTATACTCCAGTTGAGGCTGAACCAGTGTGCTATACAAGTTTAGCAATAACACGCTTGCTTTTATATTTTAGCATCATCGGAATAGATGCGACGGAGGCGAAGGAACTGAGAGAATGGGATGGAGTCCTTACAGGAAGTGGGGTGTGAGGAGCTGTAGTCAATGTAGCTGTGGGAGTCGGTGGGTTTGTAATGGATATTGGTGGACAGTCTATCACCAGAGATTGAGACAGAGAAGTCAGGGAAGGGAAGTGTCAGAGATGGACCACGTGCAAATGATGTGTGTGTGGGGGTGGAGATTGGAAGCAAAATTAATAAATTTTTCCAAGTCCCGACGAGAGCATGAAGCAGCCCCGAAGTAATCATCGATGTACCGGAGAA
Organism: Carcharodon carcharias; assembly: GCF_017639515.1. NCBI lineage: Eukaryota > Metazoa > Chordata > Chondrichthyes > Lamniformes > Lamnidae > Carcharodon > Carcharodon carcharias. Next base: position 42,166,890 of record NC_054478.1, on the reverse strand, counting down.
AGAGTTGTGGAAGGGGGCCAGAGTAGGACTGGAACAAGGAATGTTCCACATACCCCATAAAGAGACAGGCATAGCTGGGGCCCATGTGGGTACCCATAGCTACACCTTTTATTTGGAGGAAGTGAGAGGAGTTGAAGGAGAAATTGTTCAGTGTGAGAACAAGTTCAGCCAGACGGAGGAGAGTAGTGGTGGATGGGGATTGTTCGGGCCTCTGTTCGAGGAAGGAGCTAAGGGCCCTCAGACCATCCTGGTGGGGGATGGAGGTGTAGAGGGATTGGACGTCCATGGTGAAGAGGAAGCGGTTGGGACCAGGGAACTGGAAATTGTTGATGTGATGTAAGGTGTCAGAGGAATCACGGATGTAGGTGGGAAGGGACTGGACAAGGGGAGAGAGAAGGGAGTCAAGATAACGAGAAATGAGTTCTGTGGGGCAGGAGCAAGCTGAGACGATCGGTCTACCGGGGCAGTTCTGTTTGTGGATTTTGGGTAGGAGATAGAAGCGGGCTGTCCGAGGTTGGGCGACTGTCAGGTTGGAAGGTGTGGGAGGAAGATCCCCAGTTGAGATGAGGTCAGTGACAGTCCTGGAAACAATGGCTTGATGTTCAGTGGTGGGGTCGTGGTCCAGGGAGAGGTAGGAGGAAGTGTCTGCGAGTTGACGCTCAGCCTCCGTGAGGTAGAGGTCAGTGCGCCAGACGACAACAGCATCACCGTTGTCAGCGGGTTTGATGACAATATCAGGGTTGGACCTGAGAGAATGGAGTGCAGTAAGTTCAGAGAGAGAGAGATTAGAATGGGTGAGAGGAGTAGAGAAATTGAGAGGACTAATGTCGCGCGACATAATTTCTCGTTATCTTGACTCCCTTCTGTCTCCCCTTGTCCAGTCCCTTCCCACCTACATCCGTGATTCCTCTGACACCTTACGTCACATCAACAATTTCCAGTTCCCTGGCCCAACCGCTTCCTCTTCACCATGGACGTCCAATCCCTCTACACCTCCATCCCCCACCAGGATGGTCTGAGGGCCCTTAGCTTCTTCCTCGAACAGAGGCCCGAACAATCCCCATCCACCACTACTCTCCTCCGTCTGGCTGAACTTGTTCTCACACTGAACAATTTCTCCTTCAACTCCTCTCACTTCCTCCAAATAAAAGGTGTAGCTATGGGTACCCGCATGGGCCCCAGCTATGCCTGTCTCTTTATGGGGTATGTGGAACATTCCTTGTTCCAGTCCAATCCGGCCCCCTTCCACAACTCTTTCTCCGGTACATCGATGATTACTTCGGTGCTGCTTCATGCTCTCCTCGGGACTTGGAAAAATTTATTAATTTTGCTTCCAATCTCCAGCCCTCCATCATTTTCACGTGGTCCATCTCTGACACTTCCCTTCCCTTCCTTGACCTCTCTGTCTCAATCTCTGGTGATAGACTGTCCACCAATATCCATTACAAACCCACCAACTCCCACAGCTACCTCGACTACAGCTCCTCACACCCCGCTTCCTGTAAGGACTCCATTCCATTCTCTCAGTTCCTTCGCCTCCGTCGCATCTATTCCGATGATGCTACCTTCAAAAACAGTTCCTCTGACATGTCCTCCTTCTTCCTTAACTGAGGTTTTCCACCCATGGTCGTTGAAAGGGCCCTCAACTGTGTCCGGCCCATCTTCCGCGCATCCGCCCTCACGCCTTCTCCTCCCTCCCAGAAACATGATAGGGTCCCCCTTGTCCTCACTTATCACCCCACCAGCCTCTGCATTCAAAGGATCATCCTCCACCATTTCCGCCAACTCCAGCATGATGCCACCACCAAACACATCTTCCCTTCACCCCCCCTATCGGCATTCCCGTAGGGATCGCTCCCTCCGGGACACCCTGGTCCACTCCTCCATCACCCCCTACTCCTCAACCCCCTCCTATGGCACCACCCCATGCCCACGCAAAAGATGCAACACCTGCCCCTTCACTTCCTCTCTCCTCACTGTCCAAGGGCCCAAACACTCTTTTCAAGTAAAGCAGCATTTCACTTGCATTTCCCCCAACTTAGTCTACTGCATTCGTTGCTCCCAATGTGGTCTCCTCTACATTGGAGAGACCAGACGTGAACTGGGCGACCGCTTTGCAGAACACCCGCGGTCTGTCCGCAAGAATGACCCAAACCTCCCTGTCGCTTGCCATTTTAACACTCCACCCTGCTCTCTTGCCCATATGTCTGTCCTTGGCTTGCTGCATTGTACCAGTGAAGCCCAACGCAAACTGGAGGAACAACACCTCATCTTCCGACTAGGCACTTTACAGCCTTCCAGACTGAATATTGAATTCAACAACTTTAGGTCTTGAGCTCCCCCCTCCATCCCCACCCTCTTTCTGTTCCCCCCTTCCTTTTGTTTTTTCTTCCAATAAATTATATTGATTTTTCTTTTCCCACCTATTTCCATTATTTTTAAATATTTTTAAATATTTTTAAATCTTTTATGCTCTCCCCACCCCCACTAGAGCTATACCTTGAGTGCCCTACCATCCATTCTTAATTAGCACATTTGTTTAGATAATATCACCAACTTTAACACCTATGTGTTCTTTTGTCCTGTTGTTCATGACATCTTTTGATGATCCGCTTCTATCACTGCTTGTTTGTCCCTACAACCACACCAACCCCCTCCACTTCTCTCTCTCTCTCTCTCTCTCTCTCTCTCTATCTCTCTCCGCCCCCCCCGCCCCCCCACACCTTAAACCAGCTTATATTTCAACTCTTTCTTGGACTCGAACTCAAGTTCTGTCGAAGGGTCATGAGGACTCGCAACGTCAACTCTTTTCTTCTCCGCCGATGCTGCCAGACCTGCTGAGTTTTTCCAGGTAATTCTGTTTTTGTTTCATAAAAGTAAGGTCTGGTGCAACATTAAACATGAATCTCAATAAAATATTGATGTTTAAAGAAAATAAGCAACTTGCTGAGCAAACATAAAGCAATGTCAAAGCAATAAATTGATAATTTAAAATAATGAGTAATTAATAAAGATGATCTTTAGAGTGTGAGAGGGTTAAATAGTGTTTTTCCAGCTCACCCTCTCAGTCTCAGGGTGCTTATTCACTCACCCTCATACATCCACTGAGTGAGTTAGTGTGAGTGTGTTGGTGTGTGGGGGTGAGGGTGAGTGAGAACCCTGAGTCTGGGAGTGAGCCAGACTCTCTCTCTTTCACAAGCATTCGCTCAGACACTCGCTCAACCACGCACATCCTCACTCACACCCTTGCTCTCTTACCCTCACACACACCAGCAACTAATTCCTCTCCTCCCCACCAGCAGCCAGTCTCTTCTCCCCACTACCAGCCAGTCTTGTCTCACTCCCACCAGCACCTTGTCTCTTCTCCGCGCAACCCCCCCCCCCAAACCCGGCAGCCGGTCCCTTGCTTCCTTGCCCGGCAGCTACTTTGACTCTTCCCCCCTCCCAGCAGACACCGCTGCTGTTGTGCCATATTTTCAGGCCTTAGGCTGAAGAAATATGCTCCTCCAATCAAAGACTAGTTCGCCCCCAAATTTGCTGCTGATTGGCTCACTAGTTATCCTAGCAACAGCAAACGCGGGAGGGAAAAGGCCTATGATAGGAGGAGCAGTTCTTTGAATTCACATTTTGAACACGCGATCCGTGGGCTGGACAGAGAGGCCTGGTGGGCTGCGAGTTGGACAAGCCTGGTGTAGAACTTCAAAAGAACATAGACAAGTTGGTGGAATGGCTGACAAGTGGCAAATGAAATTTAATGCAAAGAAGTGTGAAGTGACTTACCTTGCTAGGATGAACACAGAGAGATAATATAGAATAAAGGCTACAATTCTAAAGGGGGTGTAGGAGCAGAGGGTGTACGTGCATAAATCATTGAAGGTGGGAGGACAGGTTGAGGCAATGGTTGATAAAGCATAATGCATCCTAGACTTTTTATATGGAGGCATAAAATATAAAAGCAAGGGTGTTATTGCTAAACTTGTATAGCACACTGGTTCAGCCTCAACTGGAGTATAGTGTCCAGTTCTGAGTACCAAACTTTAGAAAAGAGGTGAAAGCTTTAGAGAGAGTGCAGAAAAGTTTCGTGAGAATTGTCCCAGGGATGAGAAACTTCAGTTAAGCAGATAGATTGCAGAAGTTGGGACTGTTTTTCAAGGAGAAGGGAAGGTCCACAGGAGATTTTAGAGAGGTATTCAAAATCATGAGGGGCTTGGACAGAGTAGATAGGGAAAAAATGTCCCCATTGATGGAAGGATCGAGAACAAACGGGCACAGATGAAAGGTAATTGGCAAAAGAAGCAATGACAACGTGAGAAAAAACTTTTTCATGCAGTGAGTGGTTAGGCTCTGGAATGCACTGCCTGAGAGTGTGGAGGAGGGCAGGTTCAAGTGAGACATTCAAAAGTAAATTGCATTGTTATGTGAAAAGGAAGAATGTGCACAGCCATAGGGACAAGGCGGGGTGTGTTACTAGGTAAATTGCTCCTATGGAAAGCTGGCACAGACACAACAGCTGGATGGCCTCCTTGTGTGCTGTAACAATTTTGTGACATTGCCTGCCCCCCACCTTCAAAATTACGGACCAAGCCCTAGAAAATGGGATTAGGCTGAGTAGCTTATTTACCGGCTTGCGCAGACACAATGGGCAGAGTGGCCTCCTTCTTCTGCATTTTTCTACATTTTCTAAATTTTCTGAATATCTGAAAAGGAGGAGTGTGTAGGGATGTGGGGAGAGGAATGGGGAAGTCACAACATGTGTTTGCTGTTAGGAGACCAAGCAGGGACACAATGGCCCTCTTCTGTGCTGCAACAATTCTATGATTCTATTTCAGTTTTATAATTGTGCTCCTTGTTCCAAAATTCTCACTCTATTCTATCTTGGCATGGTCATGTCTTCTGCCCAGATAGCTTAATAGAATTTGGACAATTTCCTTTTAAAAAGCAGCAGGGAATATCAACACTTTACCTTGATGAGATAGACTCCAGAAAGGTCAAGAGACTTCTTTTGTGGCTTCTTTACAGACAGGAACTAACTTCATGTCTGGATATATCTCTGTAAAGTCATTAAAATGTAAAATGCCCTTCCCAGATGTTGATGACAGCTCTCTCTATTTCGATTGAAGAGACATAAAGTAACAATGTTAGTCTTGCTGACCCCACAAAGATGGGATTTTTAAAAAGACATTCAGGAGGCTACTCATGGCTTGAATGTTGATGGGATATCATTAATTTTCCATTGTGTGTCAATTGCATCTGTCTTCAATCTATTGTGTGGACAATGGAATACATGAATACTGTTGTAAAGTGACTGAAATTGGCTGGAGATAGCCAATATCTTATTAATCCACAAGGGCAGCCATTGAGTCAGCCTGGGCTACAAAGCTTACAGGGAAGCCACCTCTCACCCAGCACAAGAAAGGACCCTGCCTTAAAAGTCACCTTAGGCAGAGAAGTGGGGCTTATCCCTTTTGCCTGCAAGGTTATAGCTCTTCACTACAGGGACTTGACCAGCTTTGACTGCAAAGCCAGAAGCTTGTTGTTATATGCGGCGAGCAAGTGTGAATCCATCATCAGAAACCACCAGCCTTCATTATTTTTTTTTTGCTGTGCAGCAAGAGAAAATCCTTCAGGCCTGCAATGTTTCAGCTACCATTTTGGGGACCTTTTTCTTAGTCTATAAGATGTGTGCGCGTGTGTGTGACAAGAAAGCCTGTTCTGTTTCTGTTCTGTAAAGTCACAGCACTCCTCCAAAATGCATCTTGCTGCGGCCAGCCAAGAGGTGATAAAGGGAGGATATTATCGCACGTCCCTCCCCATTCGTGACAATCTCCACAACCTCCTGCACTCTCCCCCCAACCCCCTGCTGCCAGCACCATCACCACCAAATGCTCTCTGGCTTTCTCTGCATCATAAAACTAGCAATCCAGAGTCCTAGCCTAATGATCGAGAGATATAAATTCAAACGCCATTGTATCAGCTGGGGAATTTAAATTCAATTAATGAAATAGAATAAAAAGTTAGCATCAGTGATGAAGATCATGCAACTACTAGATTGTTGTAAAAACCCATCTGTTCAATAATGTCCTTCGGGACAGGAAATCTGCTGACTTTACTCAATCTGGCCAATATGTGACAGCAATGTGGTTTACTGTTACACTGCCCTATGAAGTGGCCTAGCAAACCATGCAGTTGTATTGAAGAAGGCAACTCATCACTACCTTCTCAAGGGTAATTAGGGATGGGCAATAAACATTGGCCTTGTCAGTGACTTCCTGTGGATGAATTAAAAATAAAAAATCAAAATCCAACTCTTTAACCAAGGTTTTGCACACTTGGGGCCAGATTTTCACTACTAAGGAGCGTAGCTCGAGTTGAGAAATTTTCCCATTCAGCAGATCTGCCTCAGTATGAAGGGCCCTTCACATGCAAGTGTCACTCACGTGGGGTGGTTGAGGGCATGATTGCATCATGCCTGCCATCTTCAGAGGCAGTGTAGAGGCAGCCACCGAAGCGGGCGAGTGCCAAGGCAGGCTGGTTAGAAGTTCTCTGAGGCTTCGGCCCAGATTTATAAAAGGTTGTCAGGCCGTTTCACAATCACACGCCCAACCTCTGTGCCAGTTCATGCCACTCATGCCACCTCCATCCCAGCTCATTCCCTCATGCCATCTATTTCCCCCATGCTTCCTCCATAGCCATTTAGCCAGTATCTAGTATGGGCAGATCTCAGGAATCATGGAGAAGAAAAAAATAAGCTTCTGGCAATCTAATTGCGTTTTCATTCATACAGCACTAGACACTGGAGAAAAAAAAGCAAAGAGCTTAAGCCCTCTAAAGTGGACAACCTGTTATAAAAACAAACTTCTATTTATTAACTACACCAAAGGCAGTGAATCAGTGGGATCTTAAAACTGTCAATCAAAATCTCAGCCCATTCCCCTTGCTGACGTGAATGCTTTTGGAGCATTTGAAACTCCACCAAGCATTCATAATGGTCTCAGCTGTAATAACAACCCTTGGGAAATATCAACAATGAAGTCTATTAGATCTGCAGGAACAGATGTTAATGGCTTTTTCTAAACCATACCAGGTTGCCTGTTAATCATTGAACTCCAGCAGCATGTTTTTTTCAAATTTTAACTGACAGCTGCAGCCACGTTTTTTTTTTTCCATTTTTAAAGGGCTGGGAATTTAAATAACTTCAGATCATGACACTTATCTGCCCTTCAATAGTCTTCATGTCTCCTTCATAAATTTGTGACTCCGCACTGCACACTGTTAAGGCCCTTACTGTAGCAAAATTGGGATCTGTCTGAACTCAGTGCTAATTTCAAATGGCCCTGCTGAGTTCAGGTTTCCCACCTGTGTGATTTACACCCAGTCCCCTTTCACCTACTGGCAAAAATTGGATCTTCCAGAAATGGGGGTGGGACATCTGCATTCAGTCCCGCTTACCATTTTTAAAAGCCTCCAGAGTAGGCCCGACGCCATGAAATTCCAGCTCCTTTAATCTTTCCTTCTTACATCTTTATCTCCATCTCCATCTTCCAGAGTCCTCTCCATGAACTTTCTTTAGGTGTTCTTTGAGTTGCTGCTCAAGTTTTCCATTTACTTATTAAAACTAGCAAGGTGACCTGATCAAATATAGGAACAGTGTACTAGTTTGACACTTGATACGCAGTGTGTAAATGATGTTATCATGATGTTATATTATAATAAAAATACTCGGTGTATTAAGTTGAATCTGAGGATATATCTCCAACCTGGTGCCATCAACAGGTATTCTGTTGTATGTCAAATTTCTTTGCAGTAACCTGCTTATTGTAGGTTCAAAATTATTGCTGAGATGGGGGACATGCTGGCGAATGTTTTCACCTTGCACTCATCAGGACAAAGGCAAAAATGCACCCCTTTTTTCTGTCATAAAAATTGTTCTGATTGTTTGAAATCTGGCATTCTCACATTGGTTATGTCACTGGTCTGATCAGTTCTATTCAACTCTGAGATACTGAAGTGAGGCCAATAATAGTCATAAGACTATCCAAACAAATATGTAATTTCGCTCTTGTACCATTGAAGCCCAATAATAGAATTAAACATGGAAAATGTAGTTTTGTATCAAAAGTAAACTTCACCATCCATGGACAACTTGAGTTTGAATAGGACCTGGGAGATGATGGAGGGCATTTCCTCCTTGTTGCAAGGTTCAAATTCAATTTTCATGGCATCTTTTTCTAATATGCAAAGGGAATATCATGTAATTGTCCTACCCTTCTTGATATCAAACATTAACATCTCCACTGTCTCTCTGCTAATGTATTTGCTTGACTATCTGGGATTGCACCTATTGTATTTTTGTTTATTTGTGATTGTATGAAGTAAATGATCTTTGTGTGAAATCCTTTTATTTTAGAAGAGTGAAGTGCAATGTAGTGTATTTTATTTTCACTGATGTGAAGGCTACTGTCAATATAACATAAATACTAGTTATGTATTTAAAGTAGATAGCTTAATTTAGATGCCATAGACAAATTCAAGAATAATGATAGGTGTTAGCTTTTCTGAATTGTTTGAAATCTTGGAACCATATTCCACATTGAATTGAAAAATATTCTAAAGGCAAATGTTCCCTGATTGTAAAAACTATAATTTTGCTTCTTAAATTTCGAGTTTAAAAACGTGGTCACTGTTTGTTTCGTAGGGAGAAAAGACCCTGAGAGCAGAAGATATTTTATCTACAATAGAAAAGGAAGGTGACAGTATTGCTGTGATTATGTTCAGTGGAGTACAATATTACACTGGGCAGCTGTTTGATATCGCTTCGATAACAAAGGCAGGACATGCCAAGGTGAGTTGAACAAATCAAACCAAGGTTTATCAGCATCTGAAAAGAGATAAGGTAGTATTATGCTTTGTCTGGAAACGGGAACATCGGCAAGTAACTTTGTAGGGTAGAGTGAAACAAAATGGGGAGAGAAGGTCATAGATATCAGACATGGGCCCATAATTTCTGAGCTCCTAGCCAGTGGACCTGGGTGGGGGTAACCCCAAGATGCCCTAGGGAACCCCCCCCCACCAGAAGTTCCCAGGTAATGATTGCATGGCAATTGCCCGGAAAGTTCAAACTTCCAGTGGGTAGTTGCCCTGCAATGGGAACCATCTGAATATGCGATTTGAATGGCAAACTTCGGATGGTGCCGACTGTGTTACATCAATAGTTACCAGAAACATTTAGAAGAATTAAAACCACTTCTAGCTTCTGGATAACTATTGTACTGACCACCACTGCACCCACTGGACCCCCAGGACCCACCAATCCACCCCCCCCCCCCCCCGCCCCCGCACCCCATCCCCTCGGACTACCCCCGATCACCCACAAGACGCCTCGACAACCCCCACATCCCAACCCCCCCCCGCCGATCTCCTGACTGACACCCACCGACTGACCTCCCCCACCCCACCACTTGTAAAAGAAAGAGGGGACATGGCTTATTACCTTAGACTCTACAGCGCTCAACGGTAGGCCCCGGGAACATGCTGCATTGCATGGATCCCGCCTGGCCTGAGTCAGAAGGTCGGGCGAGATAGGAGTGCCTGGATTTGAAGGTAAGAAATTACAAGGGGAGTGGCAATCTGACTCAATTGCAACTCCTCCAGAAGTTAAGGCCCAAGGTGGCTCCTATCACAGAAAGTCAGCCAATGGGTTTAATCGTCTTCAAACAATTTTTTTGAATATCTATGGTGAAATGTGAAACTGGTGAATGACTTTTTTCTCCTTTTTAATTGGGATGTGAGCATTGCCAGAAAGGCCATCATTTGTTGCCCATCCCTAATTGCTTTTGAGAAGGTGGTGGTGAGCTACTTTCTTCAAACACTGCAGTCCGTTTGGTTTAGTGCTGGTAGGGAGAGAGTTCCAGGTTTTTGACCCAGCAATAATGAAGGAGTGGAGATATAAGCTGGAATTTTATGTGAAGGCAGTGGCCTTAACTCCCTGCTTAAAAGTTGGAGGCGAGATTGCAGCCATTTTACAGCCGTCAGACTGTTAATTAGCTCAAGGTGGGACTTCTGTCCCTCTCTGGGAGGAAGTTCCGCCTCTTGAGGGCTGAACGCCAATCAAATGGCCAGCACAATGGCCACAGTGTTTGACTTTCACCTTTTCAAATTATTAGATGGATAATTGGGGCCTGTGGACTACAAGTTTCCAAACCAGCACCCCTGTAAGTACTGCACCTCAGGGGAGCAACTTTTGGGGAACTTTTGCTGGTTCAGTAAAGCATCCAGCAGGTGATTGAAATCTCTTTAGGTTTCAAAGTAAACAATATATATTTTTAAACAGCACATCGGAAAAATGAGCTTACCATACCATCTGTGAAAGTGAAATGATGCTTAGTTATAATACATCTTTGAAGGAGTGTCATAATTTAAAATTGAGAGAAACACTGCAGAATTGTTTAATTATTTTTAGACATGTTCAGTTAATTTTGACTGTTAGCAAGAAAGACTGAAGTATATGAAGTAACATGTTAAAAAAGTGGCATTGCAGAACTCCTGTTACCTTCCTTAAAGTTCTTCAGTTTTAAAAAAAATTCTACTTAAAAAATTTGGAAGATCACTTTTTAACCGGCTTAGTTGAGGGTTAAGTACAACATAACATCGCAGACAACACCAAGGTTGGAGGAGTTGCAGATAGTGAAGAGGATTATCAAAGGATACAACGGGATATAGATCGGTTGGAGACTTGGGTGGAGAAATGGCAGATGGAGTTTAATCCGGACAAATGTGAGGTAATGCATTTTGGAAGGTCTAATACAGGCAGGAAATACACAGTAAATGGCAGAACCTTTAAGTGCATCGAAGGACAGAGGGATCTGGGTGTACAGGTCCACAGGTCACTGAAAGTGGCAACGCAGGTGGATAAGGTAGTCAGGAAGGCATATGGCATGCTTGCCTTCATTGGCAGGGGTATTGAGTATAAAAGCTGGGAAGTTATGCTGCAGCTATATAGAACCTTGGTTAGGCCACACTTGGAATATTGCGTGCAATTCTGGTCACCACATTACCAGAAGGATATGGAGGTGTTGGAGAGGGTGCAGAGGAGGTTTACCAGGATGCTGCCTGGTCTGGACGTTATTAGCTATGAGGAGAGGTTGGAGAAACTCGGATTGTTCTCACTAGACTGACGGAGATTGAGGGGTGATTTGATAGAAGTTTATAAAATTATGAGTGGCATGGACAGAGTAGATAGTCAGAAGCTTTTTCCCAGCGTGGAAGAGTCAATTACCAGGGGACATAGATTTAAGGTGAGAGAAGAAAACTATAAAGGTAATGTGCGGGGCAAGTTTTTTACGCAGAGGGTAGTGACTGTCTGGAATTCGCTGCCAGAGGAGGTGGTGGAAGCAGGTACGATAGTGGTGTTTAAGAGGCAGCTTGACAAATACATGAATAGGATGGGAATAGAGGGAAACGGACCCCGGAAGTGCAAAATGTTTTAGCTGACGGACAATATGATCAGCGCAGACTTGGAGGGCCGAAGGGCCTGTTCCTGTGCTGTACTTTTCTTTGTTCTTTCTTTGTATAACCCATCGGGCAGGAAGCTAATCAGCCATCCGTTTTACACATGGCCAGTGAAGTAAAATTGGGCATCCAATTGAATCACATTGCTTTTCCACCAGCTGAATTAGATTAACATGTCTCCGTATTTTGCTGCTGATGTTTGTCCCTCATGTAATGACATTTTTGCAGCCACAAACAGCTTCATCAGCAAGTTGCTGAAAATAATTCTGTGATAAACTTATTCCATTGAACACCTTCTCAAAGGCAATTAGGGATGGGCAACAAGATGCTGGCCTTATCTTCCATGCTCACATCCCAAGAAAGAACTTTAAGAAACGCAGTCAGTTATAGAAACTATTTTGGGAAAGTTTACCTCAGAAATAGAAGAATGTGACTCTCTAATAAATTGGCACAAATCGGCATTCTACGTTGGACATCATTAAGTTTCTTGAGGCAAGATTTGTCATTGAAGTTTAAGAAGATATATTTTAATCTGTTCACATTAACTTTGCACACTCTTCTACATGTGTGTGTGCTGCACATTCCAGCGTATCAATTGCACCTAGGGGGTCACCTGTAACTTATCTATTTTGCAGTTGTCATTTCGTCTTAAGAGCAAAAAAAAAATTCAGTGCTTAAGTTATGAGAACATTAAAATCTGCATGTCAGTATAACCTTCACTCTTCATGGGAGGAGCTTGCCCAAGATTGATCTAGTTCTAGGGAAACAAGCCAAACACATTCACATTAACATGTTTTACATCATGCTGTGTAGTGACATGCATGCTTTCCTGTTCCCATCTCCAACAAGAATCTGCACAATAGCATAATCCGATTTCTATGCCCCCCACACACCCCCCACGCACCTTTGGTCATTTTCTTTTGTTTCAGATTGATTTTTGCTGCCTTTTAGCTGATTTTTAAAAAAATAAACCTCTTCTTGAGGAGACCCACAACTATAAACACCAATTTCAAAAGAACAGAAGGAGAAAGTACTCAACGGTATTGCCCTCAGCAGGTTTAAATGCAAAAGATACCACAGAGAGCAGTAAATATTTGAGACACTCAAATTAGGGTTTCAGAGCAACAACAAAAATAGCTATTCTAATTTGTTAAAAGAAAAACACCACATGGTACTTACTACCTAAGCATAGTCCCTTAGCCTCAATATGCAAACACAGATGACTTCCTTGGACACTGATTTTCACAGAAAGAGTTACTGAAGAGAGCACAGTTCTTCATTTAAATTCCTGACTGCAGATTTAATTCCTCAAATGCCTTACCAGCCACGGTTACAATTTTTTGAAGACTCATAAGTGGACTTGGAATATAAAGCACTTTTAATGGATGAATGAAACACGAAACAAGAGCAAAATAGAATAGAAATCTAAAATAAAAACAGAAATTGCTGGAAATATTCAGCAAGTCTGGCAGCATCTGTGAGAGAGAAATAGAATTGACATTTCTGAGGATGTGTACCATTACTGCAACCTTTTCTTCACTGCTTAGATCATTGAACTATTTCCTGGATTGCATCCATGAATGTGGCTCCAGGCTGCTCTTGCTGACTTATGTTACTTCAATCATGCTTTCTAGGTGTCCCAATAAGCTTCTTCCTATTGTTGCCAGGGAACAGTAAATCGTTTTAAACGTCCATAGATCCAGCAACATGTCCAGGGAGGCATCAACCGAGGTGCAGTCTTTGACCTTCTGACTCCATTCTCTCACTTCCTTTCCTTGGCTTGCAACTACACTTTCCAAATTCCTTCAGATTGCATGGGCTGGATTTAATGGAGACAATGGAGGTCTCGGTCAGAGAGCCACCTGGAACTCTGCCTCACGTCTTTTAGGGAAGGTTCATCAAGTTAAGTGAATCAGGCACTTAACAGGCCAGCGGTGGACCTTTTCCAAGGATCAAGGACCCCAGGAAGCAGAAGTCCCATGCAAGCCAATCAGAGGCCATCAACTCTTCTATACTCAGCTGGGGAGATGGTGCGTGCTGCCATTACTACACCAACCTAAGGCCTCGAAACAAGGAACAACCCAGGCACAGAAGGATGATGGTTGGGGTCACAGGGGAGGGTGGATGAAGGCTTCTGGCAGCAGGGGCAGGGGTGTGGCACTCATGGGGGGCACCCCTCACCACCCTTCCCAATGCCAGGTCCCATGATCAGGCACCAAGTGCCTTTGAACAAGGGACCTCTGCGGAGCCTGCAAGCAAACAAACCAGGATTTGCTTGCCATGCTCCACACATGGCGAACCACTGGGTTAATACTAACGGTGGCAGGATAAGGCCCTTAAAGGGGGCATTATTGGCCACTTGAGGGACTCAATTGGCAGCAGGGCGGGAAAGTCATTACTTAATTGCGGAGGAGCAGGAAGGTGGCAGGGTCCCCACCCACCACCCTGTCACCTGATTAAATGTGCCCTTCGCCACTGAACATGCCACAGGGTAGGACATTAAATACTGCCCCCTGTTTCAAGGGTCCCTTTAAATACTGGAGAGGAATTACACCCGCACTAATTGGTCAGGAAATCAGAAATGATATGGTAATATAGGTTCAAAAGCCTCGAAAAACCCATTGACTTCCATGTTTCATAAGAAATAGGAACAAGAGTAGACCATCGGCCCCTCGAGCCTGCTCCACCATTCAATCTTCTTGTGTTTTGATTTCCATATTCCCATCTACACCCGATAACCTTTGATTCCCTTCCCTAAGAATCTATCTACCTCTGCCTTAACAATATTCAATGACCCCAGCTCCTCCACCTTCTGTAACAGAGAGTTCCAAAGTCACACATCCCCCTGAGAGAAATATAATTCTCTTCATCTCTGTCCTAAAAGGACGACCCCTAATTTTAAAACAGTGCCCCCTTGTTCTGGACTCATGCATAAGAGGAAACGTCTTTTCACCGTCCACCTTGTCAAGGCCGTTCGGGATCTTGTATACTTCAATCAAGTCACCCCTCACCCTTCTAAAGTCCAGTGGAAACAAGCCCACATGCTAAAGATAGTAAGACCCAGGGATTTCAACAGAGAACTCTACTCTATATACTGGGAATGAGGATGCATCACATCTTCCATTATAGCTAGAGGAATGGATTTGATCTTTATGCCTTGTTTGATACTGGGCAAATTACTTCCTATCCAGAAGGGCAAAAAACAGTTTGGCCCATTACTCTGATTTCCCAGTTTTTACTGGTATTCCATTTTAAGGTGTACAAGACTGGTTTGGACCAGTGTTCTTATTTCCCAGTTTTTAATATTTTTTCCATCTGGGTAATCAAATTTCATGTGAAGAATTGCAAGCATTCAAAGAGTGAAGAAAAATGCAAAATAGACAGTCTAGGTGAAAGCAAGTTTTAAGCAATAATGCAAAATGGGTGGTTTTGAATTGGCTGCCTATAATGCTCTTTACTGTATATTTAGTTCCGTTGGTTTCAATAGAACTGACAATGAAGTGGGGCATTTAACAAGTGGACAATGCAATAGCATCCAAGACAAATTTCCATGCCTCTATCCTTTTACAGAAGTCATTTTAGATATTAGACTCCTGCTATGATTTTGAGAGGTCTTGCAATGCAGTGACAGCATCCCTACCTCTCGGTCAGAAGCTCCAGGTTCAAGTCCCACCTTTGGATTCGATGGCCATGGAAGGTGCATTCATAATGTGGCCAAACAGGTTGATTATCAGACTGTATTAATGATATTTTGCAATAGTGCTGCAATTTGTGCAGATGTTTGTGTGAAGTTTCTGTTTGGAGGGCTCTTCACACACCTGTATCTGAATAATATGTTAGGCTGTATGTACAGAATTATTTTTAAGATGAGAATTCATTACGTCCGTTTTAGTAGTCAGCTACACAGAAGAAAATCTATTGAAGGGGCTGGTACTTCAGCTAATAAAGGATAATCTCAAATTTACGTGAAGTCATTTTCATTCCAGACTATGGGTACTACTTTGCAGTAGAACTAATAATGGAAAAGTAAACTGAGCACTGGGGACCACAAGGTGATTTGATATCTGATTTTAGTGTTCCCAGTCATAAAAATGGAAATTACTACAAATAATGAAATTATTTATTTAGGCTACGGCTCATATCCTTTTATTAAGTACTTAAGCAACCGATATGGAAGCCTAAAATGCAGGGGAAGTCAGTAGGCAAAATTCACAAATATTGTTTACTAAAATTAATAACTTGGGAATTTCTGGTTTCACACTTGCTTGATGCATCAAGCAATGTGCAAAAATCCTGAAAACTCTCCAGGCTCTGATTTTAATCCAACTGTTCGAAAGCATTGGTATAGATGATTAGGAAAAAAAATACTGTTCTTTCCTACTAGAAACTCCCAATAACAAATTTAATTGCCACTGACTGTGAAGTTGGAATGGCACTCATTGGGAGCCTGTGGGTGCCTAATGAATATTTTCACAATGCGGATGCAATAGAAATTACTTCATGGAAACTGGAAGGCCAGAATTTTCCCGTCGGCTCTCCGATACAAAAATGACACGGGATGATGTCGGGAGGATCCCCCGACGTCATCCCGGTCCATTTAAATATTCAGGAAGGCGGGTGGACAGCGAAATCAGCTGTCCGCCCGCAAACCTGTCAATGGCCAATTGAGGTCATTGACAGGATAATTAAGATAATTAAAAACCCTGCCCATCCAACCTTAAGGTTGGCAGGCAGGCCAGGAGCCCCAGCGGGCTTCTGAAAACTCATGAAACCTCATCCACTGGTGGGATGAGGTTTCATGTCCGGTTTTAAAAACTTTAATAAAGTTTCTGTGCTTCTTATTAACATGTCCCATCTCGTTAATAATTTTTTCATTTTTCTATTTTTAAAGTTTTCTAGACTGTCAGTAATCTCCCTGAGACAGCACTTCGTCTCAGGGAGCAATGTGCTCTTTCGTGTGCATGCATGAAAGAGCGCACTTTGACAGATGGGGAATTCCTCCCCCCCTCCCCCGCACAGGAAGTGCATATGGCGGTGGGTCCTGTTTCAGTGGCGGGGGTTGGCTACCTGCCCGCCGCCGAGCCGGTGGGGCCCACCCGTCCACCAAGGGCAAAGTTCTGCCCGAAGTGAACTCTGGCCAATGTGGTGAAGCTCTTTGCTAGGCCTTCCAGTATCTGAAAAAACTGTTTGTATGACACAAGCAGTTTAGTTTTATTCTCATTGATTGGTCGCTGATGCCCTCATCCCTGCATTTCTCAGCACACCTGGGAGAGGGCTGTCCCCTTGCCTTGAGCTGTTCATTATGGCTGGGCCTTGCCATCAGTACCTGCTGCAGCCCACTTGTGCTACAGGCTCACCACATGCAAAGCCCTGTCCCATACTCTTAACCAAGTTGGGGAGTCAGTTTCTATGCTGGTTCTTGTGAATGGAGCACATGATGCTGTAGTTTGAGAAGCATTCTCCCCTTCTAAGATGTCTTCTGCAAGCCTCTAACTGTGACAAGGACCAAGAGGAAAAAGGAAAGACAACAGGAGTTAGAATGACACAATGAGGCAGGGTAGTAGCAAATGGCAGGCATCACAATTGCAGCTTGATGATGTAAAACTGCATGCTTGTGTGTTTCTTGTTGGTTCATGAAGAGGTTTAATAGCCAGGGACCCCATTTACAGGACCCTCTCAGCCTTACGATCTTGAGAGAATAGAGGTAAGGGACATCTGTTTGTTGTGCACCTCTCAAGAGGGAGTAAAAGCAAGAGGCAGTCAAGATGGGAGATTGAATTGAAAGCAGGTTTGTAGAGTGCGAAGTGAAAAAGACACCATGAAAGAAGGTGACTGTTCAAAGGATAACAAGATTGAAGAGAATGGTGCGAATGGATATTGTGAAGGGAGCAAGTAACAGGGTACAGAGTTAAAGAGGGATAGAGGGAAAAATTTGTAAACTGGAAGACAAAAAAAGAACTGAAGTGCATTAGTGAAGCAATTGGATATCATTTTGGCTGTTCTAACTACAGAAAGGGAGAAAGAGAGAAATATCACAGTTTTCGCTATGGTTAATGTAGAAGAGCTGTGTGATTGTATAGCTGGGCTAACAATGGATTGTAGCATGTATTTTACTCTAGTAATAGTCACTATTTATTTTCATGCACATGTTGAAGAGTGGTGTGTTTCATAGTCATGTGCTTTTTTTAGCGGGCCCCTTGCAAAGACATTGAATACACTACAGCAGTAATATCTTAGTGTGGAAGATGATGATTTCCATGGTAACGGTAAATCAAAGCAGAATCTCTGGCCATTAAAATAGTGGCTCATGAATCAGAAAGAATGTGTTAAACTGTTCCAATTGAATATATGTGATTTGCTGTTATTTAGTGAAAGGTCACACTTTGAGGATCTGAAATTTAATATGCTTCCAGGCACAAAACTATAAGATATAATTTTTATAAAAGACACTTCATTCTACACAGTCCAATACCAAGGAACACTATTTGTAACAGAGCTTGTTTTAAAGAGAATATCAAAACTACCTATGGCACTGGTTGTCTAACATTACATAGACTTTTAAGACAAATGGATCAAATGGGAAAATATGCATTTGAATAGAGTACAGACGATTAAAAGACAGAATTTGAAAGTCTTACTGTGGCAGACATCATTATGATCATGAGTAAAATGTATTCTCAAGGAAAATGAATTGAAATTATTGAGATTTCATTACAGTTGCAACTATTTGTCAAAAGCTTTTTTTTAATGTAAAATGAATAGAAATCAGGATATTTGAGTAAGGTTTTGTTAAAAGGTGGTGGTTTAAAATATTTAGACTTAAACCTCAATTTGTGGAGCTTTTTGTCTTTCTTAAGACCATTGGGTGACTTGCTAGGATATACCCTCTTAAAATTCAAAGGAAGAATCCAGTAGTTATGGGACTTTGCACTCTGAAAATGTACTTATAATATTAATATATGAAAAAATATTCTGCAAGAACTACTGACTGTTTTGGAAGTTCTGAGTCCCTTGGGTGATTTTTAAAAAATTCCAGTGGAAGGCAGTCTTGTGTTGATGGACATTTTGACTCTTCACAATCCTAAATAACTCCCCAACCAGAACCATGCGTAACCCTGAAATTGAACCGCAACAGTACATAAACCTAATTTTGCTACAGTAGTGTTACAGCTAGATAATAAAGTGAATTGTGCACCTTCCTCTGCAGGAAAGATACACCCAATCGGTCAGTGGTGTTCATTCTTTTTGTTTTGGTTGTAGGACCCCTTTTCAAATAGTAATCACAGACTGCACCTCCTCCCCCACCTAGTCACCTAAATTACAAAACTATAAACTACTTGCGTCTTTACATTTCTGAATGTAAAGTTGATCAGTGTTCTTTTAAAGAAACTAGAATGAATTTTTGCCAGGGCTGCCAATAATGAACATTTATGTGATTCATATATGAAAACATTTACCTTCTCTTTAGCTGAATGGTAACTCTACTGGTGCAACATCATTCCCTGTTGATTATTCCACTGTACAACACCTCCACGCTCTTCTTGGAGTAGGGCAAGGCTTGGTGGCCCCTGTTGGGAACACCCACTTACTCACTGCATGGCTGCTGAATGTTTCAAAGGTTTTCTTTCCTCCTCCTCTGCAGTTTATCGGGCTGTTTGCACTGGAGAATTTCATTGACAAGCTGCCTGGTATGCAGCATTTATGTCATGGGAACACTGCCAGTAACTGAGACTGTGGCTTTAGTCTGGGTCCATTCATAGGCCCAGCTGCCATACACACTAAACAGAGCTTGGTTAGATCAGCATTCCAGGCCCCTGGATGAGACTGACATGGTGCACCTTCCTTTCCTCCTCAGCCCAAGACCAATGAATCTATTCTGTGTCCCTGGAGCCTCTCATTTCCTCCCTTGGACGCTGAGTCTGTTCAAGTCCCACTATTTTGGTTATGCGTCTGTTTCCAGAGCTGCCTCAGTCCCAATGCCCACCTGGTGATTGCTTACCAGTAGCTCACTGTGTTAGGGCATAAGTCTCCGAGATCTGACATCAAATACTCCCATGTGCAACGTCTTGGCTATGCTGCTAGGTCAGCAAGGGAATCAAAATGATGGCCAACGGTGCATGCTCGATCTGTGCCAGCACAGCAATGGCTCCCATTCATGTTATTTTTAGCAACCCCTGAAAAGTATCTACAGAACCCCAGTCTGAGAATCACTACACGAGGTTTACTAATGGTCATGTTAAAATTTAGTGAAGTTAATGGGAAATTTTCACTTCTAAATGCCACGCACATGGTGTGTGATTAAGGGTGTCGGAGCCTTTCATCACAGCTACTTTTTGACCACTGGGGAACATAAGCCCTGGAATTAGTTGGCTAAACAGAGTTTAATTTGAAGTCTGACTCATTTCCTTGAATAAATTTGAGTTAATGCGGTTGTGCTCAGAATGTGTAAATGCTCTTAATTTTATTTTATTGCCTTGAAATCAATCACAACCTCCGACAAGTAACAGTTAGTTGCTTGTCATTATGTGATTGTTCTTTTGACTGAAGTATTAATGCAACATTAGAAATTATTTACAAGAAGAATACCATTTAGATAGCTCAGGCTCCTGTAATAAGGTTGACTGCTGAAGGTCTAAGACATGCTGGTCTCATTTGCTGAACACCTGTCTCTAAAACAGGCCAGCTGCACAGCTACCTCTGGATGTAGAGGTTGTTGTTTGACTGCTGATTGCCACTAACTCTTCGTGCTGCTTTCAATGCATTTTTTTACACTTCGCTTTCTGTGATATCTTAGCTGCTCCAGATTGACAACCTCAATTTGTAAAAACTTGGGTGTTATAACATTTTAATAATTTAGAGCAAGGACTCAACAGATGTGATATGATTCTAGTAATAGTAAAACATATTTTTGTTCCCAGCATGTCAGTTAGTGTCTGAGGTGTAACCAGGTAATTTCCTTTGTTGAAAATTAATTGACAGCAGTACATGCTTTCTTATACAGAGTATCCTCTGCCTTTTTTAGCACCATAGCCTGGCAGTATTACTGCACTAGTGTAATCAACTGATGGAATATGCAAAAAGGTTTCACAATAAATGTCATTAATCACTAAATAAGGAACACTTCTGAAGGACCACTTCTGATTACAAAACATACCTAGCGTCAGCTATTTTGAAGTGTTACTCAAAATGTAGTCAGCTTCAGATCCTCATATGTACTTCTACATATCCTTGTAGAGCCCAAAGAAACCATAATTTCAAATAATGCAGACCACATCATGGGCATTCTCCCGCATTCACAAGGAAATGACGCCTAGATAAACAATATACATTCTAATGTTTACCCATTGTGAGTGGTCTGTCACTGTAGGGACTACTGCAAGCACAATTGAAATAAAATGGTTAAAATAAGGAATTAATTGGCTCAATGACATCCATAATTAATTATAAATAGGGAACCAGAAGACTTATGTTTCAGGGCTATTGTTGTATTCAATAAAAGGCAACCTAAATTAATTAATATCGCTCATCCAGTATGTGGTACCTAATAATGCTAATGTACTTTAATTCAAAGAACTATAGAGTCTAACCAAAGAAGCAAGACACTCCTAGCTCCACACTGGAGCTATCTACTCCAATATAATCTAATGCTCCTACTGTTTCCTGGCGTGGTTTTTACATTTTCCTCATCAATTGCTTAAATCAGTTTCAATAGCCACTTTTGGTACAGGTATTGTGTTCCAAAATTTACATCACTATGGGCAGAACTTATCATCCCATGAGGGGGCGCAAGCCTGACCTGAACGGGAGTGAAATAGTGCGCGATGACATCGGGACCCTTGCCAGACATCATTGTGCACTCTTGCAATATTTTGGTCAGGTGGGCAAGCTTCCCAAGGTCATTGTGCACTTTCGCGATATTTCGTCTGTGGGCGCGTATGAGAGGCGGCAGCGCTCCTGCCGACAATTAGGAGGAGGCCTATTAAGGCTTTTAGGCAGTTAATTAATTTGCATTTTTCGCTGCCCGCTTAACCGTTCAGTTGGCAGGCGGGCGAATAGGCCAGGCAGCCTTTGCATTTTTTACGAAACCTCATCCACAGGTGGAATGAGGTTTCCAACTGTTACTAAAAAAAAATAAACATTTTTTAACATCAATTTTTACATGTCCCTCTTCACACGACTGAGTCACATGTGAGGACATGTTTATATCATTTGTAAAATTTTTACTTTTGTCTTTAAAAATTCTTCACCTCCTTGAGGCGGTTCTGTACCTTCAGGGAGCTTTCATTGCATGCTCCCTCACGTATGCCTACGCTTTAGTGCTCGTGCTCTTCCTGCCCATACCGCGGTAGCGCTGAGCGTTTCAGCGCGCCTTTCATGCTGGCTCACCACTAATTGGCCAGCCAATGTGAAATCGTGGTCGGGAATCAATCACGGACCTGGCCGCTGCATGTGGGAAGAAAAAGTCTTAATTTCTACCTTTTTTACTTCTACTAATTTAAATCAGCCACACCCCCTTGTCACTAATTCCTAGATACTGATAGAGATAGGATGTGTAATCTGAATACCTGCTCTTGTCTCGACCCGAAGTTGAACATCAAGGGGGCGATCTTCGCCTGCCTGAATTGGGATGAAGTCGGTAGACTGGCTGCAGCACTCAACTAGTGGCACCAGTGCAAGGTTCGAACCAGTTGGAAGCTTGAATCAAATGAACGTTTTATAGTGGGATCCCCGCTACACTTGCCAGCTTGGAGAGACTGAGATATCATTTAATTCCTGTGTTATGCTAGTTAGCAGGTCAGGTCAAGGGTAAAGGCCTTGAATGAGCTGGGAGCACTATAGTTTTTGCTCTTGCCCACCTAAAATAATTAAAACTCCAAAATTTCCTGGTTCCCTTTTAAGGAACACTGGCTCAGGCACTGACACAGTTTAAGAATAAGAGGCCTCCCTATTAGGACAGAGATGAGGAAAACTTTGTTTTTCTCAGGAGGTCATAAGTATGTGGAAATCTCCTCTCCAGAAAGCAGTGGAGGCGAGGTCCTTGACTTTATTCAAAGCTGAGTTAGATAGATAGGTAGATTTTTAATAGACAAGGGAGTCAAGGGTTATGGACCAGACAGCAAAGTGAAGTTGAGAGCACAAAACAGATCAGCCATGGTCTTATTGAATCGTGGAGCAGGCCCGAAGGGCCGAATGGCCTACCACTGTCTCTATGTTCAATGTATGGCACAAATAGCATGACAGATGCAGGAGTATGTATCTGAAAACTGAAATTGGGATGCTACAACCAGCGCAGATGGTGGGTTTTCATGAAGCTGCCTGTTTCAGGCAGACAGGTTGGTTGCCTGTGTATAGGAGGACCTCAAAACTGCCTCAGGGTGGTCCTTGACTGGTACCCCTTCATCACCCCCAGTTTTTTAATTGCTGGCTGCCTGCATTTCCAGTGAAAAATATTTGATCAGCAGTTGAAAAGTCAGTCCCAAATCTCACATCCCTTAACAAAACTACTTACTTTTATTGTGACTTTGGTAGTATTGCTTGCCTCTGTTCTACTATAGTTGAAATCCTTTTCCACAGACTTTCTCCAGTGCTTTCCTTGGTGGTTTTCCATCTTTTACCTGACAATACAAAGCTCAGTATGGAGATGGTGGCCTAGTTGAAATGTCACTGGACTAGTAATCTAGAGGCCCAGCATGATGCCACCACCAAACACATCTTCCCTTCACCGACCCCCCCCCACCACCCCCCCGCCGCGGCATTTTGCAGGGTGCAGGGATCATTCCCTTGGGACACCCTGGTCCACTCCTCCATCACCCCCTACGCCTCAAACCCCTCCCACTGCACCTTCCCATGCAACCGCAGAAGGTGCAACACCTGCCCGTTTACTTCCCCTTTCCTCATCGTCCAAGGGCCCAAACACTCTGTTCAAGTGAAGGAGCATTTCACTTGCACTTCCCTCAACTTAGTCTACTGCATTCGTTGCTCCCAATGCGGTTTCCTCTACATTGGAGAGACCAAACGCAGACTGGGTGACCGCATTGCAGAACACCTTTGGTCTGTCCGCAAGCATGACCCAGACCTTCCTGTCGCTTGCCATTTCAACACTCCACCCTGCTCTCATGCCCATATGTCCGTTCTTGGCCTGCTGCATTGTTCCAGTGAAGCTCAACGCAAACTGGAGGAACAGCACCTCATCTTCCGACTAGGCACTTTACAGCCTTCCAGACTGAATATTGAGTTCAACGATTTTAGATCATGAACTCCCTCCTCCATCCCCACCCCTTTATCCGATCCCCCTTTTTTTCCCCAATAATTTATATAGCTTTTCTTTTCCCACCTATTTCCATTATTTTTAAATGTATTTCCATCTATTGTTTTATCTCTACTTTTTAGCCTATTTTGATCTCTTCCCTTCACCCCACCCCCACTAGGGCTATCTGTACCTTGCTTGTCCTGCTTTCTACCCTTAATTAGCACATTCCTTAGGTAATATCACCACCTTCAACACCTCTTTGTCCTTTTGTCTGTGATAGGTATCTCCACCTATCACTGGCCCTCTATCCAGCGCTACCTGTTCCACCCCCACCCCCCTTAAACCAGCTTATATTTCATCTCTTTTCTACTTTTATCTTAGTTCTGCTGAAGAGTCATACGGACTCGAAACGTTAACTGTGCTCCTCTCCGCAGATGCTGTCGGAGCTGCTGAGTTTTTCCAGGTATTTTTATTTTTGTTTTTAATACCCTAGGTACATGGATTCAAATCCGATCATGGCAGCTGGCGGAATGTCAATATAATTAATTAATAAAATCTGGAAATGAAAGCTAGTCGCTGTCATGGTGACTATGACAGCTATTATCAATTGTCATAAAAACCCATCTGGTTTGCTAACGTCCTTGTATGTTCAAGACCAAGACTGATAGATTTTTACACGTTAAAAACATCAAGGGATACAGGGCTAGTGCAGGAAAATGTTGTTGAAGTAGAAGATCAGCCATAATCGCGCTGAGTGGCAGAGTGGGCTAGAAGGGTTGAATGGCCTACTCCTGCTCCTATTTCTTACATTCTTAAGGAAGGAAATCTTCCAGTTTGGCCTACGTGTGACGCCAGACACACAGCAATGTGGTTGACTCTTAGCTGTCATCTGAAATCGCCTAACAAGCCACTCAGTTCAAGGGAAATCAGGGATGGGCAACAAATGCTGGTCTTGCCAATCAGTGATGCCCACATCCCTTTAAAGAATAAAGTGAGGAAATTATGGATTTCAGATCAGCTTTAGGCAATTTCTAAGCTTTAGCAGTGTCAGTCACTCTTCTAGGTATTCCATGCATTTTAAGTTTAGAATTTCCCAGTATTGTCCAATATGTATTCACCTGGGAATTTATTGTAATATTAGGATAACCTTGGGATATAAACTGGATACTGCGTCTTTCAAATGCACCTTCATATCCACCCCTCTAATCTTATAGTCAGCTGAGTGAGTACACTTCAGTAAGACAAAAATCCTGGATAAAAACAAAAAAACTGCGGATGCTGGAAATCCAAAACAAAAACAGAATTACCTGGAAAAACTCAGCAGGTCTGGCAGCATCGGCGGAGAAGAAAAGAGTTGACGTTTCGAGTCATCATGACCCTTTGACAGAACTAGGAAAAATCCTGGAGTTGCTTTATTTTGCAGAAGACAGTGAAGGTAGAGAATAGCAGTTAACATTGAAAAACTTACTTATTTCACTTAACTTCAAACTCCTTATTGTGGACAAGGAACTATGTGGATAATAAACTATGCTGCCTTGCCCTGGATTGGTGTGCTGACTACCACCCAATATTTTGTTGGAGAAAATGTCTACTTATCGAGTATTGATTATTGGGAAAGTTGGCAAATCAGAGGCAGTGGAGGAATCTGAGAGGTGATGATGAGGTAGAGCTGGTTATCATCAGTGCACATGTGGAATCTGCCAATGTGTCTTTGATTTATGTAGTCAAGGAGCATCATATAAATAAGAAATAGGAGCAGACCAAAGATAGATCCTTGAGGGCATCCAGAGGTAGGAGACGGCCATTGCAGGTGATTGTCTGGCAAAGGCTGCAACGATAATAATGAAAGTAAGCAAGGGCAGTGTAATGACTCCATGGAGAAGACAGGTTTCAACAAGAAACAGCTAAACTTTATTACAGAGAGCTTCTCAGATGCTACATGCTCGATCAAGACTTTCGTCAGGAAGCCCCGCCCCCGGATTGCCTGCGCTTAGGGCTCACTGGTTGGAATCTTAACAGAACATAACGTGACCCTTGATAGACATCAGGAGGGGATATACCCTCAGTTACCACATTTCCACCCCCTTTAATATTTTACAATTTCTATTAACACGGAAACATTTGAACATCCAGCAACATGTACACATACAACAATTTCAGGTGATTAAAGTCTATGAGGTGCTCTCCTTATACAGCTAGAGTGACATAGCTCTACCACTTGAGGTTCTGCAACAGGATCAGGAACTGCAACATGAGACACATCATTGGAACATGTCAATTCAGGGTTTGGCACCTCAACAGAGGTATTGGGCATGTCTATTCTAGGTTAATCAGTCATCTCAGGAATTGACAGTTCGACGTTAATCGCAGATGGAATAGTTTTTGGAATATATCTCTGGCACAAATATGATCTACATACTTATGGACAATTCTGTCTCCCATTTGTACTTGGAAAATCAATGGACCAGTCTCTGAGACAATGATTTCAGAAGCCCAACAGTGTATGTGCGAGCTTTGCTGTGTATGTCATGGTTCAATTTTTTATTACTCTAATTACGCTCTATCTTCCCCTCTAAATTTGGAAACATCAGGGGCAGAAATTTCCCTCTGTTGGGGGGGGGAGTTGTGAGGGGGCGGGCACAAACCCGATCAGCGCCCCCGATCAGGGTTGCACCGCCATTTTATGTGGGTGGGCCTTTATTGGCCCACCCAGCGTGACGCACACCCTGTACGGGCGGGGGGTGGGAATTCCCTGAGTCAGGAGTGCGCTCTTTCACGCATAGGTGCAAAAGAGCGCAGGCATCTCCCTGAGACACAGCTGCCTCAGGGAGATTCAGTTCAGAATGTAGGTTTTTATTAAAGTCACAAAAAAATATTTAGACATGTCCCCTCACGTGACAGTGTCATAAGAGCTGAGACATGTTTATCAAATGTTTGAAAATTCTTTATTTAAGTAATAAACCTTTCATGAAACCTCATCCCGCCCGTGGATGCCTCTTGCCTCTTCGCCTGCCCACCAACCTTAAGGTTATTGTTTTAACTAGTATTTAAATGGCCTTAATAGGCCTTTAACAGTTTGGCGGGCACGCAGCCGAGTTGGCTGCATGCCCGCCAAACTGAAAATCTAAATGATGCACGGTTACGTCGGGATGCCTGCCCGCCCAACATCACCACGCGTCATTTTGCATGTTGAAGAGCGGGCCCCGTGCCCGCTTGCTGACCCAAAAATTCTTCCCCAGGTGTAACCGTGTACATCGGTGCTGTTTCATCTATAATTCAGAAGGGTTGAACCCATAGTTGAATGTCGTGTCATTAAATAACTGAAAAGAAAGCAGGAAAGCCAAGATTCCAGAGTGCCTTCCAATAGCTTTCTCGTATGAGACTTACAAGTTTGTACTGCCCTTTCGGCTAGAGCCATTTGATGATGGCTGGTGAAGGGCTGTTTTAATACGTATGATTCCATTCAGATCCATAAATTCCTGAAACTTTATGCTGGTAAAAGCAGTGTCATTGTCTGAAATGTAGGGGGTATGATCAAGAAGTTCATGGATGAGATGAAAATTGGTAAGGTGGTAAAAGTGAGGAGGATAGCTGTAAACTGCAGGAGGATATCAATTGATTGGTCAGGTGGGCAGAGCAATGGCAATTGGAATTAAACCCAGAAAAGTGTGAAGTAATGCACTTGGGGAGGACTAACAAGGCAAGGGTAGGACCCTGGAAAGTACTGAAGATCAGAGGGACCTTGGTGTGCATATCCATAGATCCCTGAAGGTAGCAGGACAGGTAGTTATGGTGGTTAAGAAGACATGTGGGATACTTGCCTTTATTAGCTGAGGCACAGAATACAAGAGCAGGGAATTTATGCTGGAACTGTATAAAATGCTGGTTAGGCCACAGTTGGAGTACTGTGTGCAGTTCTGGTCACCACATGGAGCGGGTGCAGAAGATGCTCACCGGGATGCTGCCTGGGCTTGGGGGGTCTGAGTTATATGGAAAGATTGGATAGGCTGGCATTGTTTTCCTTGGAGCAAAGAAGATTGAGAGGGGACCTGATAGAGGTATATAAAAGATTAAGAGGGGCATAGATAGGGTGGATAGAAAGGCACATTTTCCATTAGTAGAGGGGCCAATAACCAGGGGCATAGATTTAAGGTAAGAAGTGGAAGGTTATGAGGGGAGTTGAGGAGAAACTTTTTCACCCACAGGGTGCTGAGGGTCTGAAACTCACTGTCTGAAAGGATGGGTGAGTCACAAACTCCTGTAACATTTAAAAAGCTTTTAGATATTCACTTGCGTTGCCATAGCCTCCAGGGCTATGGGCCAAGCGCAGAAAATCAGTCAGCTGATTCCTCAGTCTCTTAACTGTATCTCTTGGCTTCCTTCTGGAATATTGAACATTGTTGAGTCTTCTCTGCCAACTGTTTCTTCAGTTTGTTCAGAGTTCGTTTTGTTTCTCTTCATGATTTTCCAGAGGAACCAACTCTGACTTGAGGGATCCTTGCAGCATGTGAAAGTCCTGCAATTCTCCTAACTCATCTTGAGCGGCTATGTTATATTTTCTTAGAAGTTCTGGAACTCCATCAGATTGGTGAAATATCTCAGACCAGTCGAACTTGATCTTCCATAGCCAGCCTCACCCTATGAGACTAGGTCCTTCTCCTTTCACAATTATTACAGACAGCTGGACTGTCTGTTGCTTGCAAGAAACTGGTACTTTGGCGATGCCCTTTACCTGAATAGATTCTCCCGTGTATGTCCTTAATTCAGCGTTTGTCTGCTCCAGTTTTATTGGCTGTCTACTTCATTAGGGCACCTCAAGGTGTGTTCTCCCCCCACTGTAGTTGAGGCACCTGTATCCACTTCCATTAGTAGTGGCTTCTTATTAACTTGGATTGTCACAGTAATAAGTTTGGTTTTCACAGCAGTTATGTTATGCAGAGAATGGTGTCGGTAGCTTCAACCTCTGCTGTATTCTTTAATTCAATCCTATTGGTTTGTTGTTTTGTGGCTGCTTCAGCTTTGCCTAGTATTGCCTTACCATGTGACCTTTCTTATGGCCGTAAAGGCATTCTGCCTCCTTGAATTTAGAGGTGTCCGCTCCATGGTCACCCTCACATCTATGACAACTTAAGTCACTGCTGAAGTGTTTCTGCTAGGTCTTTTCATGTTTCTCACAGCAAACATTGCATCTCGCTTCGATGCTGTGGGTCTGGTTTTCATGCCACGCTCGGCGGTAGGTTCCCGCCCCACATGAAGAACGGCGCCATGTTGTATGTACTGCAAAGCCTGCGAGTCACTGGCAGCACTTTCCATGGCGAGTGAGATTTCTAGGGTGCACTTAAAGTCAATGTCAACCTCAGCGAGTAAACAGCGCTGTGTGGTTTTGTCCTTAACTCCACAAACTGATCAGTCCCGCAGCACAGCATTTAATGTGTCCCTGAAGTCGCAGTGTTCTGTCAACTACTTGAGGTACGCTACATAGGTTGTGATGGTCCAGGGTCATATCTCTGGAATTAAATTTAAAATGCTGCAATGTGATGGCTTCGGTTTTGGAAATGCATTTCCATGAGGTCCACTAATTCATTATAGGACTTAAAATTAGGTGTGCTCGGGGCTGTCAGGCTGTGAATGAGGTTGTATGTTTTACTGCCACATACACCCAAGAGGATTGCTTTCTACTTTTCCTCCGCGATAATCTCGTTCACAATGAAATAAAATCCGAGGTGCTCTGCATCCTGGCTCTAGTATTCCATAGTTGCATCATAAGGATAGATTCTGCTGAAGGGTGACATGACTGGTGAGTAGTCATTTTTTTTCTTGAAGTCTGATGTACTCACAACAACGGGGCGAGACACACAGTCAGAGCTAATTTTGCCCTCGTTGCCAAATGTAATGACTCAAGGGAGCAGACAAGTTTCAGCAGGAATTAGCTAAAATTTATTACCGGGAACTTTTCAGGTGCTACATGCTCGATCAGGACTTTCGTCAGGAAGCCCACCCCACCCCACTCCCCACCCCCCGAATTGCCCGGGCTCAGGGTTCACTGGTCAGAGCCTTAACAGAAGGCTTCATGTGACCCCGATACAAAACAGGAGGTTCTATACCCTCAGTTACCACAGGCAGTTTCACTCAGCTGGATGGTGGAGGAGAGATATTGGAGAAGGATGATGATGTGGTCATCCATGTGAATGGCTGCAGACCAGCCAAGAGAGAGGATGAGAAGAGTTAGTTTGTTGCAATCACAGTTACACAGGGTGTCATTTGTGACTTTGAAAAAGGCCATTTGTGGCAGGACTCAAACATGGACTTGCAGAAAAAATGATTATGGATTTGTGTGGCTGAATCGCATTCATAGATTTTGGGGGGGAAAGGGAGGTTGAAGATGGGACAATATTTTTGCAATAAAAAGGTGTAAAGGATATTTTGCTAGAAGGGGGGTGATGATGGCAGATTTGAAGGGGAGAAGGGCAAGATCTGAGGAAAGTGAACCACTAACAATATCAGCAAGCAAGGTGTCTAGCATTTTAGCAGGAATTGGGTCAAGGAAGCAAGAGGTAGATAAGATGCTGTCAGAGAGGGATATGAGGAGAAATGAGAGAGGAATTAGAGAAATATGTGAGTACAGGGATAGGGCAAGGGAAATCTTAGGAAATGTTTGACAAGGAAGTATTCAGTGAACGGCATGGCACTAGGAAGTTCTGAGGAACAAAGGGACCTTGGCATGTGTGTACATAGATCTCTGAAGGCGGAGGGGCATGTTAGTGGGATGGTGAAAAAGGCATATGGGACACTTGCCTTCATCAATCAAGGCATAGATTACAAAAGTAGGGAGGCCATGTTGGAGTTGTATAGAACCTTGGTAAGGCCACAGCTGGAGTACTGTGTGCAGTTCTGCTTGCCACATTATAAGAAGGGTGTGATTGCACTGGAGATTTACCAGGATGTTGCCTGGGATGAAACATTTAAGTTATGAAGAGAGGTTGGATAGACTTGGGTTTTCGTTGGAGCAGAGAAAACTGAGGAGCGACCTGATCGAGATGTACAAGATTATGAGGGGCATGGACAGGGTGGATAGGGAGCAGCTATTCCCCTTAGTTGAAGGGTCAGTTGCAAGGGGGCAAAAGATCAAGATGAGGGGCAGGGGGTTTAGGGGGGATGTGAGGAAAAACATTTTTACCCAGAGGGTGGTGATGGTCTGGAATGCGCTGCCTGGGAGGGTGGTGGAGGCGGGTTGTCTCACATCCTTTAAAAAGTACCTGGATAAACACTTGGCACATCATAACATTCAAGGCTATGGGCCAAGTGCTGGTAAACGAGATTAGGTAGGTAGGTCAGGTGTTTCTCAGGTGTCGGTGCAGACTTGATAGGCCGAAGGGCCTCTTCTGCACTGTGATTCTGTGATTCTGTTTGGTTTGATGAGCTAGAAGGGAGGGAAGTGGCAGAGGCAACTGAATTGAAGGTCTCAATCTAAGTGATAAGTAAATGTATGAGCTACTTGTATTTGTTGGAGTTTATGGAGCGGGGAAACCAGAGGTTAATTTTGCATTCCAGGATTATCCTGGAATAGTGAACCATTTTGGTCATGGACAGCAGGACCTGATAGTGCTTTATATAACCAGCCAGGTATGGCAGCGAATTGGTAAATCGGATCCACAACACAAAGCTCAAGTTGGCTTCCAGGAAAGAAGATAAAGGCCATAGCATAGGACATTCAACTGCCTCAGCCTTAATCTCTGGAGTTCCCTCCCTAGCTCACTCATACTCATCTCTATATTTTCACTTTCCAAAACCTCTCACAACCCACTTTTCTGACCTTTTGGCCAGGTGATGTAACTCTGACTCTTTGCCTAAATTTTACGGTCCCGCCCGCTGCAGGAAACGTCGCAGATGGGACGGAAAGTTTGACCGGTCTCCAAAAGGTCTGTTGATTTGGTGGCAGGACCGGAAACTCCTGCCCTTTGTTTCCTTTTATTTCACAGTTCATTTTGAACAGAGCAGATCTTTTCCTTAGTTTTTGCCACCTCCCCCTCCCCTGCACATTGGGAAGTTTTCTACTTTAAAGGTATTTTATAAATGCAAATTGGAATTGACCTAATGACCATCAAGAATAGTAATTTTATATCCAACCACCATTATTAGTCTCTGCTGCAGTGAACACATCCATGATTTTTAAACATTCTCCATCATTATGGTATATTTTCATTCCAGGTGCATCTATGTTTTCATTTTCATGATTGTAACATCCGTCTTGTAATGGGGTGCCTAAAACTGTTCGTGGTACCTTAACTATGAGTGAAAATAATCATCATCACTTTTTTTGTATAGCTATAAAATAAGTACTTGCTTTAAATTGCCCCATTTTTAGTCATTTTGATTTAATGGATAGAATTTTCAGGTCGGCGGGCCCGGGAGCACTGGACCACTGACCACGATTGGCCACCGGCTGTGATTTCGCGCTGGCTGGCCAATTAACGGCCAGCCAGCGTTTAGCGCGCGCTGAAAGGCTCAGCGCTGCCAGGGTGGGGATGGGAGGAGGGCGAGTGCTGAAGTCAGCACAGACGCAGGGGAGCGTGGGAGGAAAGCTCCCTGAAGGCAGAGAGCTGCCTCAGGAAGCAGACTAATTTAAAATAATGAAAAACAAAAAGTACAATCGTGAAAAAATGTCTGCGCGTCGGAATGAGACACCTCCATATGGATGATTTTTTTCAAAACATTCTAATCTTTTTTTAAATTAATCACAGATCTCATCCCGCCCTTGGATGAGGTTTCTTCAAAAATGCAAAGGCCGCCTGGCCGATTCGCCCGCCCGCCAACCGTAACGTTGGACAGGCAGCAAAAAAACCTGCCATCAGTTGCTACTTTAATGGCCTTAATAGGTCTCTTAATTGTCGGCAGACGTGCTGCCGACTCTTGCGGGCGCCTGCCAACTGAAATATCGCGTGAGTGTGTGATGATGTCGGGACGCTCGCCCGATGTCATCGCACGCTATTTCACGCTCGAATGTGTCGGGTGCGCTCCCGCATGCCGAGCGGAAAATTCCACCCAGTGTGTTTTTAATGCGGCCAGTGTTCGCAATTAGCGTTGTGGATTCACTTTCAGGTTGTTTCGCGCCAGATGTGACGCAGCGTCACATGGCCCGATAAACACGCCTTTTGGAACAATCTCTCTCACTCCCCAACCCTCCCGGCCCCTGACTCTCCCACTTGTCGACCCTCCCGTACCCAATCCTCCCTGGTCACCCATCCTCCTGGTTGCTGCCGGCTGTCCTGCTAGCAAACAGGAGAGGTGGCCAGTGGGTGGGTCAGCAGTCACCAGGAGGGTCAGGGAGCATAATCGCAGGCGAGCCAGACGTTTGGGGAGCGGGAGATGTGGTGAGCCAGAGAGACATGGCGCGGAAGGTTCAGCAAGCAGGAGTGATGGCAAGTGGGATGTAAGTAGAAACAGCGCTTTTCAGGAATGCAACTACAATATTAAGTGAGGAATTACTGTGTATTCCTTAGGCTGTCAACTGAAGGGAAGAGCAGTGTGCTTTAAGTTGCATAACAAAACATCTGGTATTCACTCATCTACTGCTATGGAGCATTTGCGGTGCAAATTGATTGCTACGCTTGCCTATGCAACAGTGACTGCAGTTTGTGCTTTAGACTGTCACTTGGACAAAAGGAACATCAAAATAGGAGTAGACCAGTCAGCATCTTGAGCCAGTTCAGCCATTCAGTTAGATCATAGTTGATCTGTATCTTAACTTCTTTTACCTGCCTTGTTCCATAGCTTTTAATACACTTGATTAACAAAAATCGACCAATGTCACTTTTGAAATTTTCAGACGGCTGCCTTTTGAGGGAGTGATAGGTATAAAAAGGGAAGTTTCATTTCCTGTAGAGAATTAAAATATATTAGCAAAATAAAACTATTACCAACTTGAAGAAGTTAAATTGAGTTATTCCTGCCATCTAGAGGCCATTAGGATATAAACAATGTTCTTAAAAGCATTTCACAGACAAAAGATTTAATTCTTGATTAGTTTATTTGGAATACCCTTAATTATATTAACAGTTATGATCTTTACTTATTTTGAAATATGTTTAATACCAATTCAAAATAAATGTTTTGAAATAGATTTTTCCCTTAATGTGACAATTATTAATTTGATTTAAAATCATGCAAATATGCTTTCTTGTGTTTTTTATTTACATTCCTCACTGACTCGTGTATAGTTACATAAATATATATATATATTTAGTTATATATTTTATATGTAACTTAGAATGATTAGTGCCCTCCAATAACTTACAAACATCAGTACCCTGCTTCCTTCAAGTTTAATCAATACTACAAACTCTGTTCCCTTAACTTCTGAACTTCATCCATCCTGTTGATCACTCATGTTCCCATGTGCAGATGATCAGTCCCTCCTGCGGTTAACCTTGCAAGTTGCTATCCCATCCTTAAACTTGCATATTTTATAGTGCAAAAATCACACCCGTGACAATTATTGATGCAAATCCCTCCTGCCCTTGATGATACCTTTTAAAATCTTGCAACAATCCCACATCCTGGGTTTGAGAATATCCATTAACATATGAAGTTGTTTTGATGGGGAATATTCTGGCTTATCATCACCATTCAATTGGTGAATAAATTTTGTTCTAATGAAACAGTTTTTGCGATTAATTCAGACCTAATGAAACCCACAGCTCATTAGCTTGCAAGTACTATTTTCAGTTTTCAAGATTGGCCACAAGAGTTCAGTGGTGGAGACAAATCATTTAAATCTTGGATAGACGCATATCATTGAGTCTGATATGCCTCTGCCATCTCTTGACTAGTATATTCAAGGATTCACTTCATTGCATCTGTGTTTTGTTTCAAGGTCTTCTCTTACGTCCAGTTCTAGAGTCCCATGGAATGCTAGGAGGCCAAATTCTCTGTTCTCTGAAAATTGTCTGTTATAAATGGCCTTTTTCTTTGTGGCACCGCCTCTTGAACTTTAAATGCTGGCTTCCTTTAAGTTGAATAGTTCTTGCTGAAGGACCGGCTGAATGGATGATTCTTCTCTTTTGTAAAAAAAAACTTAACAGGAGTAAAATGTAAAACTTATTGCATTGCACTGTATAATATGCTGTCACTAAACCATTTCACAACAAAAAGCTTTTTTTTCATGAAGCCACATGTTTTTGTTCTATTAGTTGTTGAACATATGGTTTTCTTGAGTAGCAATTCAAAAAGGTCAATCCTAAAAGTAAATTAAAGTCTGTTGCTCAAAGAATGGAACAAAAGAAAAAAAATCAAAGTGAAGAAATATATTAATTAGAAATGAGTTTTCAGAACAAATCAAAGTGAATTTGATTACCTTTAAGTTGAAAAGAATGGATTACATTTTTAGAGCTTTTATTGGACACTCCATTGACTGCAGACATGCTTTACTGACTACAAAGTAAATGATAGCAAGTCGAAAAACATTGCCCAGCTTTTGGAAAGAGTTTTCTGCTATCAATTCTATTCTCTTTTTTTTCCTGCATTTTGACAATGTGTTTTATGAGACTTTTTTTATTTGTTCAACCTTCTGTAGAAGGTTTATTGAGTGTAAGGATTGGACTGCTTCAACTTTTCGTCCAATGACTGTGTGATGTGTTCTATGCCAGATCTGCTTTCAACATATTCCCAAAGTACAATAGGAGTTTGTCTCTCTCGATCAATTGGTTAGTACTGAAAGCATGTGTTTGGTACAATGTGGGCTAGTGATTAGATGCTATTGCACTCATTTTACGGCCATAAATTGGGTACTATGAGCCCTAATTTTAGGGACTAATATCCTTTCCCTTAAGTAAGCTTGAAAATGTCATCACTGGCAACTGCCTAAAACAAGCATATGCATCGCATTCCATTTCAGCAAATCTAGAGCTATGGCACTACCGTGAGTCCTTTCCTCCTCCATCCCTGCTTATTTGTACTTGGTAAACTCCCAGTGCACTCTTTTTAAACTCATCAGTTGACTGTTTCTTCCTAACGTGAGCACAAAGTTTCTGATGGTGTCAGTCCACATTTCCATGTTTTCATCCACCACTCTGCTGCCCATGAATTTACTCATACCCAAGTCCTGTCCACCCATCACCCCTTATGCTTGCTGACCTACAATGGATCGCAGTTATGGAGCACATTGATTTTAAAGTTCTCATCCTTGTTTTCAAATCCCTTCATGTCGCCACCCCTCCCTATCTCGAAGATCTCTTCCACCTGAACAACTCACCAAGATATCTGCACTCATTTGATTCTGACCTCTTGAGCATCCTGGCTTTTAATTGCTCTACCATTGATGGTGGTGCACTTAGCTAACTAGGGTTACACTGTAGTCCAGTACTGAGGAAATCCTGCATTGTCATGGGTTCTCTCCTTCAGGCAAAAAAAACCCATCAGATGACGAGGCCATGTGCTCTGAAAGTCCCCCTCTAAACCTCTCCACCACTCTGCCTCTCTCTACTCCTTTAAGATGCTGTTTAAAGCTTACCTCTTTGACCAAGTTTTTGGCCATCTGCCTTAATATTGCCTTATTGTGCAATATCACTTTAATGACACTCCTTGGGGCA
This sequence comes from Carcharodon carcharias, assembly GCF_017639515.1. Taxonomy (NCBI): domain Eukaryota; kingdom Metazoa; phylum Chordata; class Chondrichthyes; order Lamniformes; family Lamnidae; genus Carcharodon; species Carcharodon carcharias. Next base: position 42,130,545 of record NC_054478.1, on the reverse strand, counting down.
TTATATTATGTTAAAGCCATTGCATAACAAGTCATTACTGTTCCTCGTGCTCCTAGAGACACTACAGTAGGTTCGTACAGTAGTGAACTCATCATGATAAGCCGGTATTAGTGCGGCAGCATGGTGCTTTCTGATATACTTGAAGGCAGCTGTTAGTCTGCCACTACCCCATTCTCGTCAGATGAATCGAGCAGGATTTCACTTTACAACCTCATTTTTTTAAAAAATCTGCTTGTAAAACACAGCCCTCCACCCTTGTTGATATTTACTTATTAGGCTATCATTTCTGAGCTCCAAGGCAGTGTAATTGACGAGGACCCCAAAGATGTGTTGCCAGCCATCACCCCCCTCCCCCCATACCCACTGGAAATTCCTAGGTAGGGTGTGGTTTGCACACCAGTAGCCTTAGAACTGAAAACATCCCATGGACAATTGCCCTGCACTGGGAACCACCTGAAAGTGCAATTTAAATCGCAAACTTTCGGTGTTTCCGACTATGTTGCATCAATAGTTTACCCAGAAAAGTTGAAGAATTAAAACCACTTCTAATTTCTGGGTAACTACAGTGCAAACCCACACCGACTTCTTCTGCCCACCCCCCACCTGACACCACCTCGCCACCCACAAGAGTCCCCAAACCACCACAGGAATCCCCCCAACCGTCCCCACAACTAAACCCCAATGGGAGCACCCCAGCCGGATAGGATTTCACCCCCCACCACGGAACTCCCCCCACCCCCTGACTCACCCGCCCCCTCCACCCACGGGACTCTTCCTACGCCCCCCCACCCATGGGGACTCTACCCCATCCCACCAAATCCCGACCCAATACCCTCCCTACCCGACCCCCCACTGAACCAAAATCATAGCCAGTTGCCTTATACAGTTACCTACCCCCTGGCTTGTCAAAAACCTTTAAACTTGGCTGGACCTTTTAAAGTTACCTGCTTTACAGCAGCTAGTGCTGTAAAAAAAAAAAAGAGGGTATAGCCTCCTTCCCTTTGATGCAGCAGTGCTCGACTGAAGGCTTCAGGAGTGCGCTGCCCTCCGCAGTTCTCGCCCAGCCTGAGTAGGAAGGTCGGGTGAGACAGGATCAAAAAAAATTCAAGGTAAAGAAGTAGGAACAGAATGGCAATCCGACTCTGCCACTCCATGGAAGTGCAGGCCCATTATGTCCACAAACAATAAAATAGAGGGTGCCTGTTTGCTATTCGATGGAACCTGCCAACATTGGGCAGAATTTTGCCCTCGATGGCAGCGGTCGGGCAGCTGATCACCGCCGCCGAAACGGGCCCTGCCGCCATTTTAAGTGGCCGGGCCAATCAAGGCCCACCCAGTGGACCATGCGACGGGAAGCGCTATGCAATTCCTGTGCGGGGGTGGGGAGGGATCCCCCAACAGTCAGAGTGCGCTATTTCACGCATGCGCACGGAAGAGCACACATCTCCCTGAGGCTAAGTGCTGTCTCAGGGAGATTACTGACAGAGTTTAAATTTCAAAAATAGAAAAATCAACCAATTATTAACATGCCCCCCTCATGTGACGATGTCACACAAGATGGGACATGTTAATAAATATCAAAAACTTTATCAAACTTTTTTAAAACACAGACATAAAACCTGATCCCGCTAGTGGATGAGGTTTCATGTTTTTTCAGAAGCCGCTGGTGATCCTGGTCTGCCCGCCAACCTTAAGGTTGAACAGGCAGAGCCTTTAATTGTTTTAATTATCCTGTCAATAGCCTCAATTGGCTATTGACAGGTTGGCGGGTGGACAGCTGATCGTGCTGTGCCTCTGCCTTCCTGAATATTTAAATGGGGCAGGATGATGTCGGGGGTTCCCCCCCAACTCCACCCCGCATCATTTTCACGTCAGCGAGCGGGCCCCGCCCCCAACTCACCAACAGAAAAATTCAAGCCATTCTTTCGATTTTAGAGGACCTATTTGGCTGAAGTTGATTCCAACCCAAAGTTCTCTCCAAATCCATGGAGTAAACATTACAGCTTTTTTAGACCCATTGGTATGATCTGGGTGTAATTGCTACAATTCTACATTTTGGAGTGCGCTCCATGCCAGGATTTTAAAATCTTAATCCAGTTTACTCTGTCGTCCACCACTGAGGAAGTCGTTAATAACACGTCCCTGCTCATGTGACTAGGGGACATGATTTTCATGCTGGGCGGGCCTTAATCGGCCCACCAGTGTGAAATCACGGTCGGGCCCCAGTACGGGCAGTGGTCAGCTTTTCCTAACTGCTCCCGCCCACCCCTGCCGAGCCTGCCCAACGAGGGCAAAATCCTAGCCCTAGTGTTGTAACTCGCAGAGCTCTGAGAATAAAATTTTTACAAATTCTCGTTCTTCCTCCCCATAAATTCAGTGTAAACAGCCACATGGACCACTTCTCTGGGGTTTTCATCAATGTTACAATGTAGGGGGAGAGAGTTGTGTTGGGAGAACCCCAGTGAAAATTCTAGAATCTGTTATTTATGGTTAGCTATACAGAACAGAGTTGCTGCTTCAGTTGGTTTGCCATGGTTTTCACATCGGCGATCAGCAAGTGATATCCAGTGATCCCAAGGCATCATCAGTGCCACACAGTCTCCAACCAACACTTTTGCATAAACTAAAGCAGTCTGTGTTCATATGCAGCAAGTCCTAACATTAAGGCTTGGGCTGACAAGTGGTAAGTAACTTTCACCCCACACAAGTGCCAGACAATGACCATCTCCAACAGAAGAGAATCTAACCACAAACCCTTGTTATTCAATGACATTACCATTTTTGGTCAATGGTAACCCCCAGGATGTTGATAGTGGGGGATTCAGCAATGATAATGCCATTGAATGTCAACGGGTGATGGTTAGAGTCTCTCTTGTTGGAAATGGTCATTGCAAGGCACTGGTGTGACGTGAATGTTACTTGCCACTTGTCAGCCCAAGCCTGTATATTGCCCATATCTTGCTGCGTTTGGAGATGGACTGCTTCAGTATCTGAGGAGTCACAAGTGGTGCTGAATATTGTGCAATCATAGCAAACATCCCCACGTCTGACCTTATGATGGAAGGAAGGTCATTGATGAAGCAGTTGAAGAAGGTTGGGCCTAGGACACTACCTGAGGAACACCTGCAGTGATGTCCTGGAGCTGAGATGACTGACCTCCATCAACCATAACCATCTTCCTTTGTGATAGGAATGACTCCAACCAGCAGAGAGTTTTCCCCCTGATTCCCATTGACTCCAGTTTTGCTAGGGCTCCTTGATGCCGCACTCATTCAAATGCGACCTTGATGTCAAGGGCAGTCACTCTCACCTCACCTCAGGAGTTCAGCTCTTTTGTCCATGTTTGAACGAAGGCTGCAATGAGGTCAGGAGCCCTGGCAGAACCCAAACTGTGTGTCAGTGAGTAGGTTATTGCTAAGCAACTGCTACTTGGTAGCACTGTTGATGACCCCTTTACTGATGATCGAGAGTAAACTAATTGGACGTTAATTTGCCAGGTTGGATTTGTCCTGCTTAGCACCCCATCCACCACTCCCTCCAGCAGCAATGCACAGTGGCAACAGGATGTACTATCTACAAAATGCTCACCAAGGCTGCTTCCACATCTGTGATCTCTACCACCTGGAATAACAAGGGCACAGGAGCATCAATGCCTGTAAGTCTTCCTCCAAGCCACACATGATCCTGACTTGGAACTATATTGCCATTCCTTCACAGTCCTGGGTCAAAATCCTGGAACTCCCTTCCTAACAGCACTGTGGGTGTAGCTATACCAGATGGGCTGCAGTGGTTCAAGAGGGCAGCTCACCAACACCTTCTCAAGGGTTTTAGGGATGGGTAATAAATGCTGGCCTAGCCAGTGATGCCCACATCCTATGACAGAATACATTTTAAAAAATGTAATATGGGACAGATACACCACTACCTGCAATGGAAGGTAGTGAGCTGTAGGACATCAGCTAGAAAGAATATGGTGATGACATCTGCATTCTCTCACTGACTGTTTAACCAAGGCAGGAACTCATCGTGTCCTGACTTCACAGTCACCACTGCCTGAGGACACCTTTATAAAGTTTGCTGGAGATGTAATCAACAACTTTCTCCTCCTCTGAATCAAGATTTCCCCTTTTGTAGGGTGCAGATTTATACTATGCAGAGTGGCAAAGTAGAGGCGCTATTTCTTTTGGCTGCCCCGAAGTGAGAAAACTTTTTCTTTGCATGTGTGCATGATCAGTCAGACATCTGGGAGCTTGTCCACATACTGATGGCTGCAGCCCGGAAGTGCTAAGTGGAGCTGATTCTAGTAAACATTGCCTATTTGCTCTCCCATACTGAGCATCATTTTGTTTTTGATATAACAAGTGCATCAAACCATGAAGTTGCCCTGAGGAAAAGGTTTGAATACCATTTGTTTAGCTAATCCAGTAATCAAAGTGGTTCCAAATAGATAGCCAATTGGATTTTCTGTTGTCACCATTCTGCAAGCAATGGGCCAGGACCTAGTGAATCATCATTTTGCTTGGTCCACAGCTGCTGCCTCGATATTTCTGTAAGGTTTCAATTAATAACATTTGTAAAGCTACATTTTGGAGTAATCTTTTCTGAACGTTACTCATTTATTCTCCCAACCACACAGATAAATATCCTATTCAGAGCTGTCATCTTATGTTATAAGTCCATTTCAGGGACTGCTCCCCTGAGTTATCCTGCTTTGATATCCTTCCACAGTGGAGACTGCGGCAGAAAAATAGATTGCATTCCGTGATAGACTAGTTTCATCAAACAGAAGAATTTTGCATGCACAGCTATGATGCCATCCATCAATTCTCACAGACCTGCTGAGTGTTTAAATCATCTAGTTAGTCTAATGGTCAATTGTGACCCCTGCCTTTATAAGGAGCGAGCACAACAGTTCCTGTCGATATCATTTTAGGTGACAATATCTTTTGCATGCTGAGCGCAAGTTCCCAAAGGCCCAATTTGAAAAGAGCATATCCCTGTGGTGCGTGGGCAGTACTTCTCTTTGGAGACTGGGGAGAACCTGACTAATTTGTCTTTTCAGTCAAAAGGGAAAAGAAGAGAATCAACCGGTGAACTTGGAACAGCTTTGAAATGTGAGCTGATTCACTGCAAGTGAAACTTCACTGACTAGGTGTCATTTTATTCTCTATTAATAACCAGCGTAGAAACATAGAAAAACATAGGCCCGAATTTCACGCTTGCCGAGTACACCAAGTCGGCGGGCCCGGAAGCAGACGCGAAAAGTGCTTCCGCCCACAATCGGGCCCTGAGGAAGCCTCAGCGCTGCCAAGGGGAGCAGGAAGAGACCGTGCACTGAAAAAAGTGAGGGTACAGGCAGGCACTTCTGGCGTGCTCCCTGAAGGCAGACAGCTGCCGCAGAGCTGCGTGAGGGAGCTGCAGACCTGTACAAGTTAAATGACAAGAAACAATGCACCAGACTGTGTCTATGCAGCACATTCAAGCACTTGTCATGAGAATTCAAATAACATCAGATATCTTTTTATTATATTTCACCCTGGACATTTCATCCCGCCCTTGGATGAGGTTTTATTAAAAACGGGCTGCCCATTTTGCCCGTGGGTCCAGCACAAAATCGCAAGGTCAGTGTAAAATTATGGACAATGTAGTGTTTTTAATGGCTTTAATTGGCCCTTTAATTGTCGGCGTGTGTGGCTTCTACTCCCGCGTGTGCCTGCCAACCTCAATATTGCTCATGTGCGCGGTGACATCGGGATGTACGCCTGACGTATTTTCATGCAATTTTGCGTGCCCTCAGGTCTGGTGCGCGCCCGCCCACCTCATCAACATAAAATTCTGGCCATAGAAACAAGAAAATAGGAGCAAGAGTAGGTCATTCAGCCCTTCGAGCCTGCTCCGCGATTCAATATGATCATGGCCGATCCCCTATCTCAACACCATACTCCTGCCCATACCCCTTTAGAGTCCAGAAATCTACCTGTTTCCTTCTTAAGTATGTTCAATGATTTGGCCTCCACAGCCTTCCTGTGGTAGAGAATTCCATAGATTCACCACTCTCTGAGTGAAGAGGTTTCTTCTCATTTCAGTCTTTAATGTCCTACCCATATTCCGAGACTGTTACCCCATGTTTTAGATCCCCCAGCAAGAGAAAACATCATCCCTGCATTCACTCTGTCCATCCCTGTCAGAATTTTATATGTTTCAATGAGATCCCCTCCCATTCTTCTAAACTCCAGTGAATACAACTGAGTCGACCCAATCTCACCTCTACAATAATCCTGCCATCCTAGGAATCAGTCTAGTGAGCCTTTGCTGACTCTGTCTATGGCAAATATATCCTTTCTTAGGTAAGGAGACCAAAGCTGCACACCTTACTCCAGTTGTGGTCTCACCAAGGCCCTGTACAGCTGCAGCAAGACATCCTTGCTCTTGTACTCAAGTCCTCTCGTAATGAAGGCCAAAATGCCACTTGCCTTCTCAACTGCTTGCTGCACCTGCATGTTTGCTTTCAGTGATTGGTGTACAAGGACACCCAGCTCCCTTTGTACATCAGCATTTCCCAATCTATCACCATTAAAATCATACTCTGCCATTCTGTTTTTCCTACTGAAGTGGATAACTTCACACTTATCCATATGGAAGTTATACTGCATCTGCCATGTATTTGCCCACCCACTCAACCTGTCTAAATCGCCTCGGAGCCTCTTAACACCCTCCTCACTGCTCACATTCCCACCAAGTTTTTTGTCATCAGCAAACTTGGAAATATTACATTTGGTTCTCTCATACAAATCATTGATATATATTGTGAATAGCTGGGATCCAAGCACTGGTCCCCGAGGTACCCCACTAGTCACCACCTGCCACTCTGAAAAAGAACCACTTATTCCTACTCTCTGCTTCCTGTCTGCTAACCAATTCTCAACCTATGCCAATACATTGCCCCCAATCCCATGTGTTTTAATTTTGCACACTAACCTCTTATGTGGGATTTTATCAAAAGCTTTCTCATCAGAAGTAGAAACCAAACCACCACCTTCTACTTCTACATAAATAATGAGAATCTCCTAATTGTTACAAGATCTAGCTTCATAGGCACTAGCTGCACTGCAATTCTATAAAGCCATAAAGACCCAATATTTCAGATTAGCTGAATAGCCTTTCATCCCTTCAGAAACATTAGTTGCAGTCTCTGTCGGTAAGTTCCTCAATTATCCAGCATCCACAGTTTTTTGCTTTTGTCTCAGCAAAGATCAATGTGGCTTTCATTCCTAAGCACTATCCTGAAATGAACGGTTATTAAAGGAAACTATTAGCTGGGTAGTGCTTCATAGTGCTAACCTATTAAATGACTGTGTACTTTGAATAGCCTTTTCACAATGAAAAAGATACCAACCCTAGCTAAATGAATAACATTCACTTCTAACAACTTTAACTGTCTGGTCCCTTTGTGGATAGAATGCAGAGCAGCATCAAGGAACTTAGATTTTTAACGAAAAAAGAGGTTTCTTTAAATCATACTATTGCAATGTATAAGAAGTATATTCCCATAGGTTTTTCCTTTCCCTTTGAAGAGGTATTAATATCTTAGTTATACAGTTCCATTATCTGAGGTACCCTAAGCCCCTAGAGCTGAATGACTGACTAAATTTAAAAAAAATATATATAATTAAGACATAACCACTTAACCTTGTTTGTGCTCCCAAACATTGTCATTAAAAGAAACAAGCCTGTCTGGGACATCCTAATAGCCATCTCAAGGACAGTATTCAAACACCTTTGGGAGAAGGCCTCTTGCCCATCTTCTCGGCATGGCAAAGAGCAAATATGAAAAAAATGTACTTCAGCACTTTTAAGTGCCTCCTCCATTTGTTGGTTTAAATGTTTTCTTTCTCCACAGTATTGAATAAAATCGATTTAAACAAGGTGTTTTAATGACAGTAACATTTTGTACAATGGATACAGAATTCAGGATACTATGTTAACAAATAACCATTTTTAACAGTCTAGTCTTCCAGGTTTGTTTTAATTTATATTTTGTTTGTGCACTTTGAAAATAATGGCATCAACTTGTGTTGTGCAGGGATGTTTTGTTGGTTTTGACCTTGCCCATGCTGTTGGGAATGTAGAACTCTATCTGCATGACTGGAATGTAGACTTTGCCTGCTGGTGTAATTACAAGGTAAAATGGATTATTCTGTTTTTCTCCGTTGGTTGCAATTGATGGTAAATCTTTTGTCAATTTGTGTGAAATAAATAGCCAACTACCCAAATGATGTTTTATTTTAATATATTACAGTATATGAATTCTGGTGCTGGAGCCTTAGCAGGGGCATACATACATGAAAAACACCAATTTACAGTAAAGCCAACGTAAGTATCAACTACACTCTTGCAGAAATCTCGGTAAAATTTAGTCAGTGGCATTTTGGGTCTACAACATGCAGCAAAGAGGGTAGGATGAAGGAGGCAATGATAAATTTATACAGGGAAAGATAAAAAATTGTCGATGTCTCATTATAAAATATTCCTGCCATAAGCTTAAATTATAAGTGTTGGGAGAATGCTTAAATTGCAATATTTGCATTATAACTAAATGTTTGACACAGGAAACCCACCTCTACAGATAGTTTTTACTATATTTTTTTTAATTATCTAAACATAGTGCGTGTCTATATTTTGTTTTTGGTATTTGTATCTCAGCTATGTTGCAGGATAGGAATGTATTTTTTTGGATCCTAGGGGACCTGGGAAATTTGTGAGCAGGGCCAGCAACAATATTTCTCTTCAGCCAATCAGATTGAAGAATCCTTAGTGAGGCACACACGTTTAAACCAGGAAGTTTATGTTAGATTAATGAATTTAATGAAGCAAATGATCCAAAAATCCAAGAGGTAAATTTTTGACGATGTTGATATATCTCTGAGTATTTGTTTGCAAGTATTTATCTGGTACAAAGGTTGGTTAAATAAGTGAAGGTTGGAATCTTTTGATGTAGTTTGTTTTATTATACTGTATTGCTAAACTGAGCCTAGTTCTTGTCCTCATTTGTCCATGCACTCTGCAGCTTGGCAAGACTGGAGATGCCTGTTGCCTAGACATCTCCAGGCCTGATAACATTTGAACATTTTAACAGAAAATTGCCTTCCTCTTTGCAGTGAGAATTGATTCAGCTCTGTTAATATTAATGAACACCTGTGTCACCTTAAAAAAGAAACCTTTAAAATTGTTATACAACTTACATTTCAATAATCTGTTGTTAGGTGTTTGAAGATTGAATAAAATAGCTGTGCTACAGCAACCACTAACTAAAATACAATCGTTCATTCACATTGGGTCTTGTAACTCTTTCAAGTACAAACACGTTTTCATCTGAAGTTACGTTGTTTCATAGTTTGCCATTGTGAGATTTGAACTCTTGATCTTGGGGTTACAAACCCAGTACCAGAACCACTTGGCTATTTAGGCCAAGCCACACATTGGGTATTGTATCTATGCCTGTCAACAGCACTGCAGACAACCACCTTGATTTTGCAGTCAGTGAAAAGTAAATGGTGCTCACTGTTCATTACACCCCACAAAGTTTACCCATCAACTTACAAGAATGACAAAGCTATTTTAGTGTGGAGCCCCTGCCAGGGCACCTGGGGAATTTCTGAGCAGGGCAAGCAACAATATTTCTCTTCAACCAATCAGATTGAAGAATCATTAATGAGATATTCACGTCTAAACCAGGAAGTTTAAGTTAGACTAATTAATTCAATGTAAAATCATGTATATAAGGAGAATAAAGACAGGAAGAAAATGATGGGGTCAAGTTAGAAATAAAAGTGATGGAATGGAAGGATAAAAAAAAATTCTTATAAATCACCAATGATAACTAAGATCTGAAGAAATGAGACTCCACACTTGTAAAAACATTTTTTTTCAGTGTTCCAGAGATTGTTTGGTCATAATTGAGACTTCACGTTATTAAAAAAAATAACCTGAATGGACAAACCCTGAATTATTTAGAAGTGTTTAGGAATAAATAGCACAATGTCACACCCTTCAAGTGTTTTAATGTCATGTCTTTTTTTGAGGTGCCAGTGTAGCAAACCTTGTGGAAGAGTAGGGAAACTCAGATAGCAACTTCTGATACTATGTTTAACTGTGCATGTACCAGAAATTCCTTTCTGCTTTACACCATAATAACAGTGAGCGCTGAAAGCCTCATCATTATTCTTGCCAAGAAATCCAGGCTATATTGTAAACCAGTATGTTAGTAATCAGCAAAGAACAGAAACAGGGACCATTGAGGTGGCAGAGAGCTCCATTTTTACTGAGGAAAAAATGACAGAAGTTTGGTGTGGAACTCCCTGATGCAACAAATATGTTTCATTTGTGCTGACATTCTGGCTGGCAGTTCAGGGTAGTTGGTATGCACGTACAATTTACCTGTTCTGGCCAATCAATTGAATTTGTCTCTGTTTCAGACAGGGGTCTGTTACCAGGGCCTGATAGAGATGCTGATTTGACTCCACTGTACTTATGCCAGAAACTGAAACTCAAAGAATTAAAGTGTTTAAGTGCTTAAAAGCAGTTTGAACTGTTGTTGAAGGAACTGCATTGATTTTGACAGCTCCTCAAAGTATGAAAAAAAGAAAGAACCTGTATTTATATAGCAGCTGAAACTCCCTCTCTACCAGCACTGTAGGTGTACCTATAGCACATGCACTGCTGTAGTTCAAGATGGCAGCTTACCACCACCTTCTCAAGGGCAGTTAGGGATGGGCAGCAAATACTGGCCAAGCCAGTGACACCCACATTCCTTGAACATTTTTTTAAAACTTCTAGTACAGCCAAAAGTATTTATAATGGAAAAACTTTTGAAATGTGGTAACTGTTGTAATGTGTGGATAACAATGGCCAATTTGCAAATAACAAGACCACACAAACAGCAGTGAGATATTAACCAGGTAATCTGATTTGTCTTTATGATGTTGGTTAAATATTCACAAGTACTCTGAATAATATTCCGAAATAACTTAACTTTCAGATTACTCGGTTGGTGGAGTCATGACTTCAAAACCAGATTTGAGATGGATAATGGTAAGTACCAGTATACTTAACTTGCTTTATTATTTATATTGTCTAAGGCAGTCATCCTCTGGCCAGTGGAGCCTGCATGGCCCCACCTGGGAGGGAGTAGCCAGTTCCACGACTGGCATCTCCCCAGTTGCCGCAGCCTCATCAAATGCCACGGTCAGTGGCATATGGTTGGAGGAGCTGCTGCCGTCATCCAGAGTACCCTGAGAGGAGCCCGCAGAGACTACAAGCAGTTTGCACACCAGCGTAAGGTTGCTCTGGACCTCCCTGCTCACCATTGATGGACGGACACCTAGCTGGGATACTGGGTGCCTCATCTATCTCCCACACTAACACTGACCACCTAAGATCATTGCCTGTGTGAGGACTTGCAGGTCCAAGCCAGGAACCTCTGAATCTGTTCCTGGAGCTGCCTTTCCATGAGAGTCGCCACTCTCTCAGTGGAGGAGGCAGTGCACTTGGCCATGAGGGTCAATGCAGTGCTGATGCTCTGCATGGACTCCTCCTTAACGGAGACCATGGCACACATACCCTCATGGATCTCTGCCAGATCTCACTGGGCATCCAACACCAGCCACCTAATGGTTGACTCCAGAGGCTCATCATCTGTCTTGGACTCAACATCATCCTGGTTTATAGCAGCCCTCTGACTGCCGGTGCTCTGGGCTTGCATGTCGGAGCCACGCCATCAGACAGAGTGCAGACAGACTTCTCCATCGTTTGCTCTAGTCTGCTGAGTGACTATTGAATTTTTGCCTGATGTTCTGCCGCCTGTCATTGCTTCTCCAGCATTAAGTTGACAGCTGTTTCCAGATGCTCATCATCTGACTTGGTCTCAGTGGGTGGCTGGTACCCAGCAGCCCTCCGAGTGCCAGAAATCTGAGCTGTCCCTGCTTCCAACTGCTGTGGGGATGTGTCAGTGAGGTGTTCTCCAGAATGTGACCCCAAGCCTAATCTACAGCTGTGCCCCACCAAGATTTGTGTCTCTGCGTTAGTGGATGCTGTTGGTGAGCGCCGTGATGGTACTTCCAGAGCTTCTCCTTCAGATTTGGTTTGGGGTCTCGGACCTATGGTGGGCTGCCTTGTGGGCCTTGATCTGCTGGTGCCTAGGAACTAGAGAATAGAGTTTCAGATGATGAGCATGAGAAACATAAGACTGCATGTGACTCAACTGTGATTGTCAGGATGTGATGGAGCTGTGAGCCATACTAGGTTGGTGGGACAAACCAATCTCTGCTTCACCACAGGGGCAATCCCCAGCTAGCTTAGCCGCAGCCACCTCGAACTCGGTCATAGTCATAGATTCATAGAGGTCTACAGCACAGAAAAAGGCCCTTTGGCCCATCGAGCCTGCATCGGTCAAACAAGTACCTAACTATTCTAATCCCATTTTCCAGCTCTAGGTCATAGCCTTGTTTGCCATGGCATCACAAGTGCACAATCAAATACTTCTTAAATGTTATGAGGGTTTCTGCCTTTACCATCCTTTCAGGCAGTGAGTTCCAGGTTCCCACCGCCCTCTGGTGAAAGAATTCTTCCTCACATCCCCTCTATACCTCCTGCCCCTTACCTTAAATCTGTGCCCCCTGGTTATTGATCCCTCCACCAAGGGGAAAAGTTCCTTTCTGTCTATCTTATCTATTGTCTCTCAATTTTATACACCTCACCACATCCCCCCTCAATCTCCTCTGCTCCAGATAAAATAACCCCTGTCTATCCAATCTCTCCTCATAAGTAAAACTCTCCAGCCCAGGCAACATCCTGGTGAATCTCCTCTGCACTCTCTCTAATGCAATCACATCCTTCCTATAATGCAGATTCCGAAACTGTAAGCAATACTCTAGCTGTGGCCTAACCAGCATTTTATACAGTTCCAGCATAACTTCCCTGCTCTTATATTCTGCATCTTGGCTAAAAAGGCAAGTATCCCATATATCTTCTTAACCACCTTATCTACTTCTCCTGTTAACTTAAGGGACCGGTGGACATGCACACCAAGGTTCCTCTGATCCTTGGTACTTCCCAGGGTCCTACCATTCATCGTGTATTCCTGTGCCTTGTTTGTACTGCCCAAGTGCACCACCTCACACTTATCTGGATTAAATTCCATTTGCTACTGATCAGCCCGCCTATATCCTCCTGTAGTCTAAGGCTATTCTCCTTACTTTTTACCACCCCACCAATTTTCATGACATCTGCAAACTTACTGATCAACCCTCCCACATTCAAGTTTAAATCATTTATATATACCACAAACAGCAAGGGACCCAACACCGATCCCTGTGGAACCCCACTGGAGACAAGCGTCCTATCACAAAAACCCCCTTGACCATCATCCTCTGCTTCCTGCCACTCAGCCAATTCTGGATCCAATTTGCCAAATTGCCTTGGATCCCATGGGCTCTTACCTTCATTATCAGTCTCCTATGCGGGACCTTATCAAAAGCCTTGCAGAAGTCCAAGTAGACTATGTCAAATGGGGTGAGGGCAATGATGTCAGCCCTCCCTCCTCTGGTCTGCGCTCTTTCCCTTCTGTTATGTGCCAGCTTGTCCTGTACGAAGAGAAAAGAAAGGCATGTGATGAGAAGGGATGAAGCACAGGTTGGGCGAGATGCATGTCTCTCATGTGTGGTAAGCCCTCCCCAGAAGGGGCAGAGGATGGAATGTAAGCAGCATGATAGATGGGATGTTGGTGATATGTGTCCCACGTTAATGGTTGTGTGAGATCCCTGAAGAGAGTAGCCCTTTGAGTACATGACGCCATGATGAGATTTTGACATTGGAGGGAGTCGAAGGATGACTTACCCTGGTGGAGCGGATGAGGTCATTCATTCTCTTCCTGCACTGGATGGCATTTCGGACGCCGTTGGCAGTTGTGCTGACATCCACTGCGATGGCCTGCCAGGCCGGAGAGGTGAAGCTGGTGTGCTTCCAGGACATGCCTGTGTGCCCACAACCCTCTGATCAAGGCCTTGAGGGCACTGCTGGGTGAAGCGGGGTGCTGCCTTCTTGAGGCTTACGATTTCTCTTCTTATGCGTGGAAGACATCTGTAACGATCTCCTGGAGACAGGTGGGCTGGATAGAATGAGATATATGTGTTCAGCCGGCATTTAAACATGACGCCTGGACCTTCAACCCCTCCAGTTCATGGCGGGCAAACAAGTCAGCTCCCAACCCACCAGGTGATTCGGTTCATTAATCACCTGTGCATAATTAATGAGCTTCCAAGCGCAAAATTGGTGCGAGTTCCGGCCATTCTGGGCAACGAGGTTGGCGGCACCGAAACTGCCCGCTACCGCACTTAGTCTCATAAATGGAAAATTCTGCCAGTTATTTCTAAACTGTGCCCAGTAGTTCTAAGTTCCCTCGCGAGCGGAAACGTCCTCTCCCCATCCACCTTGCCAAATCCCCTCAGAATCTTATTTGTTTCAATAACATCACCTTTCTTTCTTCTAAACTCCAATGAGTATAGATCTAACCTGCTTAACATTTTCTCATAAGAAAATCCCTTCCTCCCAGAACTTAGCCAAGTGAACTGCCTCCAATACAAGTATATCCCTCCTTCAATAAGGAGATCAAAACTGTCCATAGTGCTTTAGGCGTAGTCTTACCAATGCCCTGTACCGTTTAGCAACACGTCCCGTATTTTATGTTCCAACCCCCTTACAAGAAAGACGAACATTCCATTTGCCTTCCTAATCATTTGCTGTACCTGCATCCTAACTTTTTATGATTCACGTACCAGGACACCCAGATCCCTCGTTACGACAGAAATCTGTAATCTTGCTTCATTTAAATATTTTTTTTCTATTCTTCCAGCCACTCCCACAGTGCTTTACTGGAGTGTTGTACTATATTGGGTGCTCAAGTCTCTGTAGTGAGACTTGAACCCACAAAGATTTGACTCAAAGGTGAGAATGCTTTCACTGAGCCATAGCTCCTTCAGGGCTTTTACCAAGATCCCACAGCAGGTGGTTATAAAAATCCTCATGGAAATGTTAACCTCCATGAAATTCCTTTTTTTTTCTACAATTGGGAACTGATGTATTTATTTCAGCAAAGCAGATGATCTGTATGTTTGTACACCCCAACAGAGAATTCAATTTGATATTCTTTCCCTGTTGCTGCTTCTTCAATTTCAGCAAAATTGCTGATGTGAACATTTTCGCATTAGCGTTTAATGCATCTACTGTTCAGCAAAATTTTCACAACATCATTTTTTGGGAATTTGTAAAAAAAAATAGAAAATGTTAGTAACAGAGTCTATTATCTGCCTTTCCACCTTGAATTCAATATTGTTATCCAGGTAAAGTAATGTGAAAAAAGATTTACTGCCAGCTTCCCAGTTATTTCCCCCCTTCCCCTCCCCCTTCTCTCCATAACTGAAACTTATCAACATGCACTCATCAAAATGTTCTGGGTGCTGGGTCAACTGTAATGTTCGTGACTGAGACCAAAAGATTATTGTTAGGTAAGAACATCAAGACGGTAGCATAATGGTTATGTCATCTCTCAAGTGAGTCAGCAATCTGAACAAATGAACCAGAGGCATAAGTTCAAATCTCATTCCAGCTAGGAAATTTAAATTCAATTAATGAATTAAATAAATCCAGTATTATACAGCAAATTTCAAGAATGGGGACTGTGAAACTACTTAACACATCTGGATCACTAATGTTCTTTAGAGAGTAAAATCAGCTTCATGGTCTGTGCTAGTTTGAGTTTCTTCATTGGTTTGAAGGGATTTATTAGCAACAGAAATTAGCTTTCTTTTTCTGGTCCATATGTGACTCCAGACTCTCAGCAACCTGGTTGACCCTGAAATGATGCAGCAAGCCATTTTCTTGTACTTAGTTCACCCTTACCTTTTCAAAGGCAATTAGGAATGGACTATAAATGCTGGCCTTGCCAGTGATGCTCACATCCCACTGATGAATACAGAAAAAAGAGTAAAGATGGGTAACTGGAGTTGAAATACTAATTACCACGATCTAATTGAACAGAAGAACAGGCTCAAGGGTTCCCATGTTTCTTTTTGTCTTAAACTGGGAGAGTGAGATCATTTTGTTCAGACCTCTTCATATTTACAATCAATACTTTCTCATAGCCAAGAGGATTCTGATGGAGTTCAAGAGAGGCCAACTCATATTGAGTCAGTAATCCTCATCTATGGGGTACTACAACATAGTGGTGTGCAGTCTTTGAGTTCGGGGACCACGTATTAGCAAAGTTGCACATCAAATCTTGATGAGATTCAAATGAAGGGGATCCTAAGTACTTGTTGAATGCTCAGTTCCTGGAACAGAAATTCTGCCAATACCAAGCCGCAATTCAACATTGAAGATTTATTTCTTCAACCTTGGAATTATTATTAGCCTTCTATGCTACTTCCTATCAGCTAACAGGTAGTTAGAAAATAAAAGAAAATGCATTTTCAACATATGCTTCAACATTGTGCACTTTAACCCAGGCTCTCAAATTGAAGCAGAATTTTTCTGCAAAAACAAAATACTGTGGACGCGGGAAACCCAAACAAAAACAGAAAATGCCAGAAAGGCTCAGCAGGTCTAGAAGCATCTGTGGAGAGAGAAACAGTTCACGTTTCAGGTCAATGGCGAGTGAAAGACCATCGAAACAATAACTCTGTTTCTCTCTCTACAGGTGATGCCAGACAGACCTACTGAGCATTCCAACATTTTCTGTTTTTAAATTTCAGATGAGCCCAGTCCCAATGTCAGCCAACATTGATATTCAGATCTAGAAGCTTAGTGCTAATTACTTCAATAACGAGAAAAGGGGAAAAAAAGGGCAGTGATGAACTGTTTGATTCTTGCTTTGTTTTTAGACTGTCATCCTGGGCTTAAATCAAATCTTCATTCCTGACATGCACCCAGAGGCCCAGTAGCATTTTTGACTAATTTGCATAAATAAAGGGACAGTCAGCTGTAATGAGCTTGGTGTACTGGACAGGTTCCTTACTTGAAACAGATAACTTTATTGCAGGGCTCTTTCAGAAGCTACATGCTTTAACCAGGCCAATGACTAGAAAGCTCTGCCCCTAAGATTACCCGTGCTTGGGGCTTATTCACTAACACAATCATGACCCCTAAAGGCAGTAGGAATTGTTATACCTGCAATCACTATACAGCTAAATTCTGCATGTGCACACAACTAAGGATGCCTTAACTATACTATGATAACCTAATTATGTATAAATATGTAATATTTTGGAAATTTACTATATACCCTGTTAGTTAATGTTATTATTCTCAATAATGTTCTTGTAAAGTGCCTTGGAATGCTTTATTATGTTAAAAGCACTCAATAAACATAAGTTATCATTGATATTGCTAAAGTTAAATTCAACCTACAAAGAGTTAATTCCTAGAGATACAGAAGACATTCAGAATATTGATTCTGATGGTTCCTGAATGGGAACACCAGGCATCAGATTACTCAGTTTTGCATTTTGGCTAAGCCTTCAATCGTAAGTGTCACAAGGGTTAATCCTCAAATGGCATGTCACTAACTTAATGTCTTCACACGCTAATATAGGCTTCAAAAACAAGTATTTCTTTCTCTTCTCTTCCTATTTTGTCAGCAATTGGTCATAGCAGAATATCCATTGTTCTTTAATTAACTAATTTGGTCTTTGTGCATACATGCAGGCCTCTATTCACAGTCAGTTTAAGTCAGATAGTGACACATAAAAGCAACAGAATGGCACATTGGACACATTCAGGTTCAGGTTGTAACCTGAATGTTGGATCAGATAGGGATACTTACCTTGTGTGTTTTGTTCGACCCTGTCCTACTAACTTCAACTTCAAGTGACTGGCAAATGCCATGTTTTTCTGCAGTGGATGCTGGCCAGGCACTTGGGTACTTTATGCAAATGGACTGACCCCAGGGCCTCTGGTGGGGGTCAACCCTAAATCTATGCCCCATTATTACCATTTCACCAAATTGGAAAACATTTGTCATAACTGTCCAAATGTATAGCTAGTGTCTATTACAAGTGCAATCCTTCTTGTCTGAGTTATCTTTCCGGCTACCCTCAAAGCAATACTTCACACCTAGGCTCTAAGGAAAAAAACATGCAATCTCTCATTACTTGTCTTCTCAAAATCTTTCTTAATTTTGAAAACTGCATGTATCCCACCTGGGCCTTCTCTTTCAGAAGAAAAAGCACCAGATTTTCCAACCTTTTTTCATAACTTTAACCTTTCATTCTTGGTATTGCTCCAGATTATCTATTCTCATAGCTATTCCCTATTATAGTGTTCAGAATTGAAGGCAGTACATCAGATGGATCTAAATCCACGTATATAAAGAATTCAACGTTACTGCCCTGTTTTTTTATTCATTACCACACACGTATAAAACTAAAAACCCAGTTGCCTTTATGTGCTTTTTTTTTATAAACCCTGAACTCCCATCTTTGCACCTGCTGGCTCTGTTTCTTAATTCCAGTTAGGGTTTCACAAACTATGGCATACTTCCTCTCACTTATTTTACCTAGAACTTTTAGTTCGTATTTCTCCACATTGGACTGCAGCTGCAAATGATCTGGACATTGCACTCTAATGCCTTGATCCTGTGGGCATTCATCAGGTTTTGCCATGTTCCCAATTTGATATCATCAATAAACATTTATATCATTCCTCTTGTATCTATGTCCAAATCATTTCTATTAATGGGAAACAAAGAGGTCCCAGTATGGATCCTTGAGGCACACAAGTATCCATGTTCAGTCAATCTGAAAAAGATCCATTTGCTCCATTATTTTGTACTGTCGCAATCAATCTCTCTCCAACTGATTTTTTACCTTCAATGCTTGTCCTTCATGTGTTGTCATGACTAATTGCTGTCTGAAAATCCATATGTTCTGTGATTTCCTTAAAAAGTCAATTATATCTATTGAGCACAATCTGCTCTTTACAAATCCATGATAATTATCCCTGATTAGCCTATGCCTTTCTATACCCAATTTCAGCCATCAGTGTGGACTCTAGAAATTGTCCCACAACGAACAAAGGAGTAATTAGCCTGTAATTTCCTCCTTCATCCATTTCCCTTTTTTTTGAACAACGTAATGAGATTTGCGATTTTCCAAGCCTTTGGCACAGTTTCCATTTTCAAAGATTTGTAGAAAATGATAGGAAAAATAATTAAGGCATAACCCTAAGTATCTGAAATCACTCCAAAGAAAACATGAATGTCTTCTACTGCCCTATCCCAGGAGGATAGCCACCCTTTTGCCATTAGACAACTAACATGTGAAGTTTTGAATCATCTCTGCATGTTGTTTTTCTCTCTGCTTATTAGAAATTGACTTAAGTCCTGGCGTGAATGGATTTCGACTATCAAATCCACCCATTTTATTGGTTCGTTCACTGCAAGCTAGCTTAGAGGTAAGTCCATTGATAGGGTTGGGAAATTTTAGTTTTAAATAAACATTTATATCTGTAGGATAATAGAGTCAAATCTAACTTTAAGTTTTTATTTGTGTTGCTTAATTTGGCTTAAGTTGTGTTGCATAACCTAACCCAATTATAAAGACTTGCCCAACAATAGGAAATAAACATGTTATTGGTTATAAACTATTCAACCTATAGCCCACCTCAAAAATATCAAGGATTTAATAAGATATATTTTGGCATTTTACCATCAACTGCTTTCTTTCACTCATCAATAATCAAGGGTGACATGAAAACAAGACTTACATTTATAAAGCACTTTTCACAACCAGAGGACATCCACAAGTGCTGTACCCTAAATTCTCAAAGTGCAGTCACTGTTGTCACAGTAGGCAATAATGGAGTCACACAATCTGTGCACAGCAAATGTGATAATGACCAGATAATTGGATGTTAATTGAGGTATAAACATTGGCTAGGACATCAGGGATAACTCCTCCTCTGCTCTTCCTCAAAAATAGTATCATGGAATATTTTATGGTAGATGGAGCCTCAGTTTAATGCCTCATACAAAAGATGGCACTTTCAACTGTGCAACACACCCTTCATACTAAAGAGGAGCAACAACCTGTAATTTTGTTCTCAAATGCAGGAGTGGCACTCAAGCTCACAGCCTTCTGATTGAGAAGTGAGAGTGCCATCAACTGAGCCATGACTGACAGCCATAGCTGCCACAAATTAAAATAGGATAATTAATACAACATCATAAACAGAGCACTAATATAGTTCATAATTATCCACAACACATGATTTGAATTCATCTTAACATCGAAAACAGTAACATTCAATTGACAGTTACAGCATATGTTGGCCTTTGATAGGTTATTTGGTAAAGAAATAGATGGTCTTTGTATATTTCCTGTTTGTTTATATCTTGGACAGTGTTAATTAGAAACATATCGAAGGTGAACTTTGTCCCAGGTGGTAGTATAAAATTACCAATAGGAAATCAGCAGTCGGTTTTACACCCCACCCGATTTTATTTTTGAATGCATCTTTGGTTGGGTAGAAGTTTAATGCCTGAATCAAAACTGCTCTCATCCCTTGGAATTGTCTGGCTCATCCCTTGGAATTGTCTGGCTCTAGTCCTTAGGATGCAACTGTAGGAAATTATCTGTAGTCTTTTCACCTGGTGTCACAGCAGCCTTTTTCCTTAACTTCCAGCAAACACCAAACCTGTCAATCATTTAATGAAGTTGGAGCTCTCTTCAACCTATTTTATGCAATTTTGCTTATCTGGAAGTTTTCTTTTCGTGATTATATTTAACAAGTTTACATTTAATAGAGCCATCTCCCAGACTCCAAACAAATAGGTGCCAAACATCTGGTTGAATCTTGTTTGCTTTGTTGTAAAAGAGACGCACTTTAGACTACTACAGTCAACAAGCTGTCTTACCTTTAATATCCTTTTCATCTCTGTAATTGCAGAGACATAACATATGTCAGATTTGCTACAGCTTTTCCTGCAGATTATATGAACTTTAATGCAGCTGGCAATAATGGAGTCACTAACTATTAAATGATAAATGAGAACAATGACACTACTGCAGATCGGTGAGGTTAAATTAAGGATAAATCCCGCAATAACTGACAGCTGTGTGGAGTCTCATAATGTGTAAGTGTTTTCTTCATATCTTATTGGACGCTTGTGCGCTTGTTCAGTGCCTGAGAAGTGCATCTGTTTAGCATCAGAAAAACAAGCACAATATGACTGAATTTGTAGCCCATTGAATCTCCTTTTAGCTATAAAAAGAAATTCCATCTAATCAAATTAACCTAGTGAAGAAAAATAAAAGATACCTTTGCTGCTCTACTGCTGACAGATACTACTACAGATTACTGCTGGAGGGGCATAATGCAGCCTGTTGCAATACCTTAGTTCAAAGAGAACCTTCCAACATTCAACTGATCAATTCAAGTGATTTGTGTTCAGTTTCAACCTTTTTGCGCTCAATTATTTCTAAATTTCAGTAAGTTTTCTGAGAAATTTCAAATTTGTTAAGCATGCATGGAGTATTTGAGACTGTGGGTGGAATCGTCCGGTCCCATCCCATTGACGTCAGGTGTCATGGGGGTGGAGAGGGAGTAATATGGCAAGAAAGCTAAAAACCGGTTTCACGCCGTCATACGTTGCACCCGTCAATGGCAGGCCACCCCTGCTGCCACCGCGTGTCGAGAACCTCATTTCTATACTTTTGCCCCACATTATAAGCCCTGCTCTCCAGAATAATCTCCCCACGTCAAATATATCACCCGTGTCGGCATGACTTCAGAACAGCTTGTTTCACGACTACCTTTCAAAGGCATGCACCTGGCAACCTGAGCTTCGAAGGGAACTCGGAGGTGAGTGCACACAACCTTGCTCAGCTCTGGTGTGCATCAGCCGTAGGACATCAAGGAAGAGGTGCTGCACGTTCTGGGGTTGGGGGTGGTGGGGGGTGGTGTCGGTGGAGGGTGGGTCACAGGCAGTCGCTTTTTTCCCAGCTGACTTTCAATGCGGTGCCGGGACAAGGGCTCGAGTGTGGGTAAGCCGGGGTGGGTGGAGCAAGGCATCAGGCAGCACAGACTGAAGAAAGTGCACAAGCACATGCCAGGGGTCTGTGGGGGAGGGGGGGGGGGGTGGGGGGGAGTGGTTGCAAGGGACGCAGCTACGTACTTGGAAAAAGTTGTCAAAAGTGAGCATTTTTCTGCAGCTGAGACTGTTCAGCTGCAGCTCCATTGGGATGCTTAGAGCCGGGCCTCTGAAGCTTTTCTGCTCATTCAAGCAATGCAAAAGCATGAAAATGCCACCAAAGGCTCCAGAATTTTTTACCCCTCGGACACAGACTGCAAATTAATGTGTGTTTTAGGAGGCAGCTCCCTTGTAAAATCCACTTGTGAAAGGTGGTTATGGCACAGTCACTGGCAGAGGTGCTCACAGCCCCTTGCAATGTCTTTATTAAGGTTTGGACTAGTATCCATCATGGTTCATGCTAACAGTGCAGCTTTGGAGTGCAGATTAGGGGAATGTCTGCTCCTGAGCTGAGAGCACAGCATGCAGTCCAGTGGCCGAAGCTGCCGCCAATCAGTCAAGTGGAGTGGGGTGGATGTGGGTGGGGCTTCAGACATCCAATGAGCGCACTACACACTGGCCATCCAAGTGGTGGCCAGCACTCTCCTGCTTGTGTGAAGGGGCCTTCTGACTTAACCAAGAGAGGTTCTTAAGACACATATGCTCACCTAGGAGTCTCTTTTTTTGATCCTGCAGGAGGAGAACATCAGGATCACGGAGCCTGGTGATTTAGCGCGATGCCTCATGATCTACAGGGAGCAGAGAAGGAGGAGAAGAGAGAGACGGAGGCGCCTGGCTCAACAAAGAGAGGAGCATCACCCTCAAGGTGAAGGTGAATCAGGGCCTACTGCACACGCAGCTGAAGATCCACAGCAAGCTGTCACTTGTGCGTGCTTCGCTAGACCCAGTCATTCCTGCAGATGAATGAAATCCAGTGTCACCAAAGACTGTACATATCTAGGGAACTGGTTGGTCATGTGACATTTACTGCAGGATTTGGCACCACAGGGATATGGAGGGCATCCACTGCCAGTGGCCGTGAAAGTGACTGCGGCACTTAATTTTTATGCCAGTGGCTCTTTTCAGGGCTCCACAGGCAACCAGTGCAGGATCTCACAAGCCTCTATGCACAAGTGTGCACAGGAGGTCACTGATGCCATCTTTGTCAAGGCACAGAACTTTGTACATTTCGCCTGGGATCAGGAAAACCAAGAAGCGAACAAGGAGCCATAGGCAAGGAGACATTCTTGGGAGTTCATTTATAACAGTGAACATTAAGTACAAGTGATTAACACACGTGCCCAGGGTGTGCAACTACATCTTCTTAACGCTTGGCCTAAATAGCCAAGTGGTTATGGTACTAAATTTGTAACCCCAAGATCAAGAGTTCAAATCTCACAATGGCAAAACTATGAAACAATGTAACTTAGGCTTGGCCTAAATAGCCAAGTGGTTATGGTACTGGGTTTGTAACCCCAAGATCAAGAGTTCAAATCTCACAATGGCAAACTATGAAACAATGTAACTTCATCTGAAACAGATGGAAATGGGTTTATACTCGAAAGAGTTACCTTTCTGCTTGGCCTAAATAGCCAAGTGGTTATGGTACTGGGTTTATAACCCCAAGATCAAGAGTTCAAATCTCACAATGGCAAACTATGAAACAATGTAACTTCATCTGAAACAGATGGAAACGGGTTTGTACTCGAAAGAGTTACATCTTCTTAACGCTTGGCCTAAATAGCCAAGTGGTTATGGTACTAAATTTGTAACCCCAAGATCAAGAGTTCAAATCTCACAATGGCAAAACTATGAAACAATGTAACTTAGGCTTGGCCTAAATAGCCAAGTGGTTATGGTACTAGATTTGTAACCCCAAGATCAAGAGTTCAAATCTCACAATGGCAAAACTATGAAACAATGTAACTTAGGCTTGGCCTAAATAGCCAAGTGGTTATGGTACTAGATTTGTAACCCCAAGATCAAGAGTTCAAATCTCACAATGGCAAAACTATGAAACAATGTAACTTCATCTGAAACAGATGGAAACGGGTTTGTACTCGAAAGAGTTACATCTTCTTAACGTTTGGCCTAAATAGCCAAGTGGTTATGGTACTGGGTTTGTAACCCCAAGATCAAGAGTTCAAATCTCGCAATGGCAAAACTATGAAACAATGTAACTTCATCTGAAACAGATGGAAATGGGTTTGTACTTGAAAGAGTTACATTCCAAAAATTTGCTTGGCCTAAATAGCCAAGTGGTTATGGTACTGGGTTTGTAACCCCAAAATCAAGAGTTCAAATCTCACAATGGCAAACTATGAAACAATGTAACTTCATCTGAAACAGATGGAAATGGGTTTGTACTTGAAAGAGTTACATCTTCTTAACGCTTGGCCTAAATAGCCAAGTGGTTATGGTACTGGCTTGGCCTAAATAGCCAAGTGGTTATGGTACTGGGCTTGTAACCCCAAGATCAAGAGTTCAAATCTCACAATGGCAAACTATGAAACAATGTAACTTCATCTGAAACAGATAGAAATGGGTTTGTGCTCGAAAGAGTTACATCTTCTTAACGCTTGGCCTAAATAGCCAAGTGGTTATGGTACTGGATTTGTAACCCCAAGATCAAGAGTTCAAATCTCACAATGGCAAAACTATGAAACAATGTAACTTCATCTGAAACAGATGGAAACGGGTTTGTACTCGAAAGAGTTACATCTTCTTAACGTTTGGCCTAAATAGCCAAGTGGTTATGGTACTGGGTTTGTAACCCCAAGATCAAGAGTTCAAATCTCGCAATGGCAAAACTATGAAACAATGTAACTTCATCTGAAACAGATGGAAATGGGTTTGTACTCGAAAGAGTTACATCTTCGGATTGCTGCTGCATACCTTCCATTTACTCGAAAGAGTTACATCTTCTTAGCGCTTGGCCTAAATAGCCAAGTGGTTATGGTACTGGGTTTGTAACCCCAAGATCCAGAGTTCAATTCTCACAATAGCAAACTATGAAACAATGTAACTTCATCTGAAACAGATGGAAACGGGTTTGTACTCGAAAGAGTTACATCTTCTTAACGCTTGGCCTAAATAGCCAAGTGGTTATGGTACTAGATTTGTAACCAGAAGATCAAGAGTTCAAATCTCGCAATGGCAAAACTATGAAACAATGTAACTTCATCTGAAACAGATGGAAACGGGTTTGTACTCGAAAGAGTTACATCTTCTTAATGCTTGGTCTAAATAGCCAAGTGGTTATGGTACTGGATTTGTAACCCCAAGATCAAGAGTTCAAATCTCACAATGGCAAAACTATGAAACAATGTAACTTCATCTGAAACAGATGGAAACGGGTTTGTACTCGAAAGAGTTACATCTTCTTAACGTTTGGCCTAAATCGCCAAGTGGTTATGGTACTGAGTTTGTAACCCCAAGATCAAGAGTTCAAATCTCGCAATGGCAAAACTATGAAACAATGTAGCTTCATCTGAATAGGAACAGATGGAAACGTGTTTGTGCTCAAAAGAGTTACAATTAGTTACTCGAAAGAGTAACATCTTATTAACGCTTGGCCTAAATAGCCAAGTAGTTATGGTACTGGGTTTGTAACCCCAAGATCAAGAGTTCAAATCTCACAATGGCAAACTATGAAACCAATGTAACTTCATCTGAAACAGATGGAAACGGGTTTGTACTCAAAA
This sequence comes from Carcharodon carcharias, assembly GCF_017639515.1. Lineage (NCBI taxonomy): Eukaryota > Metazoa > Chordata > Chondrichthyes > Lamniformes > Lamnidae > Carcharodon > Carcharodon carcharias. Next base: position 42,104,721 of record NC_054478.1, on the reverse strand, counting down.
GAGTTACATCTTCTTAACGCTTGGCCTAAATAGCCAAGTGGTTATGGTACTGGGTTTGTAACCCCAAGATCAAGAGTTCAAATCTCACAATGGCAAACTATGAAACAATGTAACTTCATCTGAAATAGATGGAAATGGGTTTGTACTCGAAAGAGTTACATCTTCTTAACGCTTGGCATAAATAGCCAAGTGGTTATGGTACTGGGCTTGTAACCCCAAGATCAAGAGTTCAAATCTCACGATGGCAAACTATCAAACAATGTAACTTCATCTGAATAGAAACAGATGGAAATGGGTTTGTACTCAAAAGAGTTGCAGGGAGCAGCACTAGGTGAATTGTTCCTTCAAAGGGCTAGCACAGACACAATGGGTCTAATGGCCTCTTTCTAATCCCGCAGGAGTTGGCGCGACGCGCGTCTGTGAGTGTCCAGGTCGCAGCCGATGCCATCCAAGACCTGAGAACGGTCGTGCTCGGACCCGACGTTATTTTGGGTCTTGAGGCGGCCCAGGTGCGCGGTGGTCTTCTGTCTGAGCGTTCCCCTGTTCGGACGGAATTCCACATTGGCCCCAAGCCCCGAACCCTCCCTCGGGTGCTGGTGCCCCGCAATATGAGCCGCCTCGGGGACATGCCCTCTGTGCCTTTTGGCACGGCAAAGAGGGGCTTTTTGTACGGACTGCTGCTGCACACCTTCCATTTTCTCGCCCTTGTCCGTCGACCGGACACGCCCTGGCGTGCCTTGTTGCCGTCCAGCGGCGGAGGCCCCCGATGGGAGGCCCTCTATGGAGGTGTCCTCCCCCTTTCTATCGGGGACCTGGGTTGGAGGGTGTTGCATGCAGCAGTCCCTTATAATAAGAGGATGCATAGGTTCACGGACTCTCAGGACACGTGCCCTTTTTGCGGTCTTGTGGAGTCCGTGGACCATGTATACATAGGATGTTGTAGGCTGCACTCCCTTTTTAGTTATTTGAAAAACCTTTTATTGATGTTTTGTTTGCACTTCAGCCCCACGCTCCTGATCAATGGGCACCCGGTGCGGAAGGGGGTCGGGAAGGAGGAGGACCTCCTCGTGAACCTGCTCCTGGGCCTGGCCAAGTTGGCCATTAACAGGTCCAGGCAGCGGGCGATCGACGGGGGAGTCCAGCCCGATTGTTTGTCCCTCTTCCGTGGCTACGTTCGCTGCCGGATGACCCTGGAGAAGGAGCACGCGGTGTCTGCTGGCACTCTCGAGGCCTTCCGTGCTCGGTGGGCACCGCAGGGACTGGGGTGTTTTGTTGACCCCTTTAATCACATTTTGATTTAAAGTTTGTAAGTTTCCTTTAAACTTTGTTCTTGGTTTTACAGCTGACCTGAATTAGGGGCTGTGCCTGATTTATCCCAATTTTGTTGATTTGTTTTTTTTTAAAAGATTATCAAGAGTTCAAATCTCACAATGGCAAACTATGAAACAATGTAACTTCATCTGAAACAGATGGAAATGGGTTTGTACTCGAAAGAGTTACATACCTTCTGTACTGAAGGGGAAAAACCCTTCCAATCTCATCTTTTGCCTATGGCCATACTAGTCTGAAATCGCCCGATCTCATCTGATCTTGGAAGCTAAGCAGACTCAGGCCTGGTTAGTACTTGGATGGGAGACCGCCTGGGAATACCAGGTGCAGTAGGCTAGCTTGGCCTGAATAGCCAAGTGGTTATGGTACTGGGTTTGTAAGCCCAAGATCAAGAGTTCAAATGTCACAATGGCAAATTATGAAACAATGTAACTTCATCTGAAACAGATGGAAACGTGTTTGTACTCGAAAGAGTTACATCTTCTTAACACTTGGCCTAAATAGCCAAGTGGTTATGGTACTGGGTTTGTAACCCCAAGATCAAGAGTTCAAATCTCACAATGGCAAACTATGAAACAATGTAACTTCATCTGAAACAGATGGAAATGGGTTTGTACTCGAAAGAGTTACATCTTGGCTTGGCCTAAATAGCCAAGTTGTTATGGTACTGGGTTTGTAACCTCAAGATCAAGAGTTCAAATCTCACAATGGCAAACTATGAAACAATATAACTTCATCTGAAACAGATGGAAATGGGTTTGTACTCGAAAGAGTTACATCTTCTTAACGCTTGGCCTAAATAGCCAAGTGGTTCTGGTACTGGGTTTGTAACCCCAAGATCAAGAGTTCAAATCTCGCAATGGCAAAACTATGAAACAATGTAACTTCATCTGAAACAGATGGAAACGGGTTTGTACTCGAAGGAGTTACATCTTCTTAACGCTTGGCCTAAATAGCCAAGTGGTTATGGTACTGGGTTTGTAACCCCAAGATCAAGAGTTCAAATCTCACAATGGCAAACTATGAAACAATGTAACTTCATCTGAAATAGATGGAAATGGGTTTGTACTCGAAAGAGTTACATCTTGGCTTGGCCTAAATAGCCAAGTTGTTATGGTACTGGGTTTGTAACCTCAAGATCAAGAGTTCAAATCTCACAATGGCAAACTATGAAACAATATAACTTCATCTGAAACAGATGGAAATGGGTTTGTACTCGAAAGAGTTACATCTTCTTAACGCTTGGCCTAAATAGCCAAGTGGTTATGGTACTGGGTTTGTAACCCCAAGATCAAGAGTTCAAATCTCGCAATGGCAAAACTATGAAACAATGTAACTTCATCTGAAACTGATGGAAACGGGTTTGTACTCGAAAGAGTTACATCTTCTTAACGCTTGGCCTAAATAGCCAAGTGGTTATGGTACTGGGTTTGTAACCCCAAGATCAAGAGTTCAAATCTCACAATGGCAAACTATGAAACCAATGTAACTTGTGCCTGATTTATCCCAATTTTGTTGATTTGGTTTTCATTTAAAAGATTATCAAGAGTTCAAATCTCACAATGGCAACTATGAAACAATGTAACTTCATCTGAATAGGAACAGATGGAAACGTGTTTGTACTCGAAAGAGTTACATCTTCTTAACCTTCCAAACCCTGCTGCTATGCTTTGGCTCCAGCCTGACATCCACAGCAGAGGTGGAGACAGCCGGCTGACTGCTATGCCCTGTCTCTGATGACCTTGGCAGGAGTCATCTGGAGGGCTGAAAACTGAAGGGCCCCAGCCTGCTTTTGGGTTCTTGCTGTGTGGCAGTGGCACCCTCCTCGGCCTGTGGAGCTGGAGCTACTGGGGTCACAGGAAGAGGGGATTTGGATGGGCCAGTTACTTCTGGAGTCACCTGGGTGGATGGCCCTGCGGTGTATATCTGCTGACCCTTCTTCCCATAGGCGCCCAAAAGCCCCTCGCTGACTCCTTGAGGTTAAGGGGAAAGTGGAGTGAGATCGAGCTGCCCCGCACACCTCTTCCATTGACACTGTTGGAGGCCAGCTATAGTGTCAGTGATGAGTTCAACCCACACACAGGATTGATGTCCTGGACCAAGGTCTCCGTGGCGGCTGCCATCCTACCATTGTCGACCTCAGTGCATTGGCATGCGAGCGCTATCACCTTAGGCTGAAAGCAGAAGGACTCCTCCATTGTGCCTTGCAATCTGATGAGTACATCTGATGAGGTCATCCCTTCCTGATGTTCCCGAGCTTGCTTTTGCAGCTCCAGCAACTGAGATATGACCAAGTCCAGAGGCTGATCATCAGACACAGCCTCAGCAGATTCCTGGCCTCCAGCAGTCCCCCGAGTGCCGGAAGCCTCGGAAGTCCCTGGTGCCGCCTGCTGTGGCAGGCAGTGCAATTTGCTCACCAGATTGTGACCCCGAACTACTCTAGAACTAGTTCCCTCTGAGATTTGTTTCTGGGTGCTGGTGGACAGTGTGATGGCTCTTCAATCAGGGCATCATCAGATTTGTCTTCCAAGGTATCTTCAGGCCTGAGTCCCAGCAAAAGCGTGGAGAGATAATTAGCGCATGGCAGAGGACTGCAGAACAGGGGAACTCACTCACAGTGTGGTTGCCTGATGGATGTTGCACTACTGGATCCTCATGTGGTTGAACACCACGGACCTCATTGTCAGCACAGGAATGGTCCAGATCATTGCCAGCCAGCTGGATGACTGTGTTTTCAAAGTTTGTGAATGACTCTGTTTTCAAACTTTGTGAGGATCGTGATGTTGGGCATTCCTTCACCGGTCTGCAATCTCTCCCTTTTGTTGTGTGCCAGCTTGTCCTGCATGAATACAGGTGAAGAGAGTGTAAGCAGGATGCCTGCCAGGCCAGCTGAGAAAGATGCCTAGCATATGTGGGTGGTGAGTGGTGCCATGGACGGGTTGAGGACATGACCTGCAGGGTAGATGAAGGTGTGTGTGAGAGAGTGATTGGTGATGTCCCTTGAACTGGCAGTGAGTGAGACCCCTGTGGTTGTGTGATGGGATGGTGAGTGTGTGAGTTGAGAGTGATGAGGAGTGACTAACCCTGGCAGAACAGAGGAGATCGTTCATCCTCTTTGGGCACTGCGTGGCTGTCCTGTTTTGCAGGACATTGACGCTGAGCACTGCTGCCAACGCCTCCCACCTGGAAAAACTCAGCAGGTCTGGCAGCTTCGGCGGAGAAGAAAAGAGTTGACGTTTCGAGCCCTCATGACCCTTCGACAGAACTTGAGTTCGAGTCCAAGAAAGAGTTGAAATATAAGCTGGTTTAAGGTATGTGGGCGGGGGGGGGGGGGGTGAGGTGGAGAGAGAGAGAGAGAGAAGTGGAGGGGGGTGGTGTGGTTGTAGGGACAAACAAGCAGTGATAGAAGCGGATCATCAAAAGATGTCACCAACAATAGAACAAAAGAACACATAGGTGTTAAAGTTGGTGATATTATCTAAACGAATGTGCTAATTAAGAATGGATGGTAGGGCACTCAAGGTATAGCTCTAGTGGGGGTGGGGAGAGCATAAAATATTTTAAAATACTTAAAAATAATGGAAATTGGTGGGAAAAGAAAAATCTATATAATTTATTGGAAAAAACAAAAGGAAGTGGGAAACAGAAAGGGGGTGAGGATGGAGGAGGGAGCTCAAAACCTAAAGTTGTTGAATTCAATATTCAGTCCGGAAGGCTGTAAAGTGCCTAGCCGGAAGATAAGGTGTTGTTCCTCCAGTTTGCGTTGGGCTTCACTGGAACAATGCAGCAAGCCAAGGACAGACATGTGGGCAAGAGAGCAGGGTGGAGTGTTAAAATGGCAAGCGACAGGGAGGTTTGGGTCATTCTTACGGACAGACCGCAGGTGTTCTGCAAAGCGGTTGCCCAGTTTACGTTTGGTCTCTCCAATGTAGAGGAGACCACATTGGGAGCAATGAATGTAGTAGACTAAGTTGGGGGAAATGCAAGTGAAATGCAAGTTGAGACAATTGGAGCTCACTTCTTTGGGCAGGAATCCTCTCCCCATTCAACTGATCCTTTCACCCACCTCCAATATTCTCCCTCCACCTGGACCCCTCCCTCTGGATTCTTACCTTCTCTTGATCTTTTCATTGAGAACTATCGACGCGACATTAGTCGTCTCAATTTCTCTGCTCCTCTCACCCATTCGAACCTGTCTCTCTCTGAACTTACTGCACTCCATTCTCTCAGGTCCAACCCTGACATTGTCATCAAACCCGCTGACAAGGGTGGAGCTGTTGTTGTCTGGCGCACTGACCTCTACTTCGCGGAGGCTGAGCGTCAACTTGCAGACACTTCCTCCTATCTCTCCCTGGACTATAACCCCACCACTGAACATCAAGCCATTGTTTCCAGGACTGTCACTGACCTCATCTCCTCTGGGGATCTTCCTCCCACAGCTTCCAACCTGATATGTGCCCAACCTCGGACGGCCCGCTTGTATCTCCTACCCAAAATCCACAAACAGAACTGCCCCGGTAGACCGATCGTCTCAGCTTGCTCCTGCCCCACAGAACTCATTTCTCGTTATCTTGACTCCCTTCTCTCTCCCCTTGTCCAGTCCCTTCCCACCTACATCCGTGATTCCTCTGATACCTTACGTCACATCAACAATTTCCAGTTCCCTGGCCCCAACCGCTTCCTCTTCACCATGGACGTCCAATCCCTCTACACCTCCATCCCCCACCAGGATGGTCTGAGGGCCCTTAGCTTCTTCCTCGAACAGAGGCCCGAACAATCCCCATCCACCACTACTCTCCTCCATCTGGCTGAACTTGTTCTCACACTGAACAATTTCTCCTTCAACTCCTCTCACTTCCTCCAAGTAAAAGGTGTGGCTATGGGTACCCGCATGGGCCCCAGCTATGCCTGTCTCTTTATGGGATATGTGGAACATTCCTTATTCCAGTCCTACTCCGGCCCCCTTCCACAACTCTTTCTCCGGTACATCGATGATTACTTCGGTGCTGCTTCATGCTCTCGTCGGGACTTGGAAAAATTTATTAATTTTGCTTCCAATCTCCAGCCCTCCATCATTTTCACGTGGTCCATCTCTGACACTTCCCTTCCCTTCCTTGACCTCTCTGTCTCAATCTCTGTTGATGGACTGTCCACCAATATCCATTACAAACCCACCAACTCCCACAGCTACCTCGACTACAGCTCCTCACACCCCGCTTCCTGTAAGGATTCCATCCCATTCTCTCAGTTCCTTCGCCTCCCTCGCATTTGTTCCGATGATGCTACATTCAAAAACAGTTCCTCTGACATGTCCTCCTTCATTCGTTTAGATAATATCACCAACTTTAACACCTATGTGTTCTTTTGTTCTATTGTTGGTGACATCTTTTGATGATCTGCTTCTATCACTTCTTGTTTGTCCCTACAACCACACCACCCCCCCTCCACTTCTCTCTCTCTCTCTCTCTCTCTCCCCGCCCCCCCAACACACACCTTAAACCAGCTTATATTTCAACTCTTTCTTGGACTCGAACTCAAGTTCTGTCGAAGGGTCATGAGGACTCGAAACGTCAACTCTTTTCTTCTCCGCCGATGCTGCCAGATCTGCTGAGTTTTTCCAGGTAATTCTGTTTTTGTTTGGGATAATAGATAAGTAGACAAAAGGACAAGATTGAAGTCAATGGAAAAGACTCTCGAGAATCATGTGCAGTGTAAAACAGGTTACTGATTCACTATGATCCCATTACGCACTCCTGTCCTGGCAATCTCATCCCACAAAACCCGCTCACAGTAAACTTCCATTAGCAACACAATAAACAGGCATGATTCCACCCTCTGTTTACAAGATAATTATGGATGACAAAAGGCATCTACCCCAGCTCATCTCATCCATTCAAATAAGATATGAACGTATGTAGTAGGAGCAGGAGTAGGCCATTTCGCCCCTCGAGCCTGCACTGCCATTTGATAACATTGTCTATATTTTACCAGTGACAGCAACTCAAAAATATTTCATTGGCTGTAAAGCAATTTGGGACATTGTGAAAGGTGCCGTATGAATGTATCATTTGTCTATCTTTCATTATACCTGCATGCAGTAAGCAGAGTGACTGTAGCAATGGTGAAATTGGAGGCCCAGTGCTGATTCTCTAAGGATAATTAGTCACAGAGCAATCAATTGATGTTAGGAAAATAGCTACAAAGAAGTCATTATATTTATAAAACAATTTAACTCTGTAGATAATACAACCTTATCATTCTGACTTCTCTGGTGCAACCCACAATATACCATAAATGGCACCTGCTCCTTTTATTCTAATGCCATTATCCCCAAGATTTGTCAATCAGATATCTACCAACAGCTCAGGAAAATGTAGTTTGAATTGATTATCTGAATTTTTCAGAGGAGAATGCTATATGGTACAGCCTTCAGTACAGCCTTAACTCAAGAAGTGTATTGTTTCCTCTTCCCCCAGAAACTGTCATACAAATTATGTTGTACACAACCTAGTGACAAATAGGAAATTTAATTCCCAGACTTTACAATAGTGATAAAATGGGTGACAGTAAAAAAAAGGCAGCAAGAAACACCAGCAAATAGGGCCAAAGTGGGGAAAAAATGGTAAAAGGCGCAATTAATGGCTCTTTACTTAAATGCACATAGTATTCGGAACAAAATAAATTAATTAACAGTACAACTAGAGATTAATGGGTATGATCTTATGGAGACATGGTTACAAAGAGATCAAAGCTGGCAATTAAATATTCAGGGCTATGTGACTTTTTGAAAGGACAGGCAGGAAGAAAAGGGGGTGGGGTAGCTTTGTTAGTATGAGATGGAATAAGCACAATTGCAAGAAATGATCTTGGATCGGAAGATGTGGAATCCATATGGGTGGAGGTAAAAAATAACAAGGGGAAGAAGACACTGGTGGGAGTAGCCTATAGGCCCCTAACAGTAGCTATGCTGTCGGACAGAGAATAAATCAGGAAATAATGAGGGCTTGTTTAAAAAAAAAGGCAGTATATTAATCATGGGTGACTTTAATCTCCATGTGGATTGGGAAAATTAAATTGGCAGAGGGAGCCACGAGCAAGAATTCATAGATTGTATTCGGGACAGTTTCCTAGAACAATATGTTGTGGATCCAACCAGAGATCAGGCTATTTTGGATCTGGTAATGTGTAATAAGACATGTTTAATAAATGATCACAGAGTAAAAGATCCCCAAGGAAACAGTGACCACAATAGGGTGGAATTTAGCATTCAGTTTGAGAGTGAGAAACTTAGTTTGGAAACATCTGTGCTAAACTTAAAGGTAATTACAAAGCAATGAGGGCAGAGTTGGCTAGAGTGGACTGGGAAAGGAGTTTAGCAGAAAAGAGGGTTGATGAACAATGGCAGCCATTTAAGAAAATAGTTCATGACTCACAACAAAGATATATCCCAGTGAGGAAGAAGGATTGTCGAAAGGGGATAAACCAACCATGGTTAACCAAGGTAGATAAGGATAGTATCAAAGTGAAAGAAAAAACATACAATGAGGCAAATATTAGTGGTAAGCCAAGGGATCGGGAAAGTTTTAAAAACCAATAGAAGATGACCAAAGAAAAATAAAAAAGAAAATAAACTTTGAGGGTAAATTAGCAAGTAATATAAAACAGACAAATAAGAGCTTCTTTAAATATATATAAAGGAAGAGAGAGGCTAAAGTCAATAGAGGCCCCTTACGGAGTGAGGCTGGAGAAATAATAATGGGGAACCAGGAAATGGCAGAGGAGTTGAATAAATACTTTGCATCACTCTTCACGGTAGAAGACACTAAAAGCATACCAAAAATACTGAATAATCATGGGGCAAAAGTGGGGGTGGAAATAAATACAATAATTACCACTAGAGAAAAAGTATGAGGGAAACTAATGGGGCTAAAAGCCTGATGGGTTGCATCCTAGGAAATCAAAGGAAATAGCTGCAGATATAGTGGATGCACTGGTAGTAATCCTCCAAGAGTCCTTAGATTCTGAAAAAAGTCCCAGAGGATTGAAAACTGCCAATGTAACACCCTTATTCAAAAAGGGAGGGAGAGAAAAAACAGGTAACTATAGGCCAGTTAGCTTAACATCCATCATTGGGAAAATGTTGGAGTCCATTATAAAGGATGTAATAGCAGAGCATTTAGAAATGCATAATCTAATCAAACAGAGTCAGCATGGCTTTCTGAAGTGGAAATCATGCCTGACAAACTTATTAGAATTTTTTGAGGTGGTAACAAGCAAGATAGATAAGGGGGACCAGTAGATGTAATATATTTGGATTTCCAAAAGGCGTTTGATAAGGTACCACACATAAGGCTACTTAATATGATAAGAGCCCATGGTGTTGGGGGTAGTATATTAGCATGGATAGAGGACTGGCTAACTAATAGAAGACAGAGAGTTGGGATACAGGGGTGGGGGGCATTTTCAGGATGGCAACCTGTAACTGGCGGAATGCCACAGTGATCAGTGCTGGGACCACAATTTTTTGCAATATATATTAATGACTTAGATGAGGGAAACAAATGTACTGTCGCCAAGTTTGCAGATGACACAAAAATAGGTGGGAAGGCAAGTGGTGAGGTTGACACAAAGAGTCTACAGAGGGATGTAGACAGGTTAAGTGAGTGGGCAAAAATGTGGCAGATGGAATATAATGTGGGAAAATGTGCGGTTATGCACTTTGGCAGGATGAATAGAGGAGCTGAATATTATTTAAATGGAGAGAGACTGAAGAAAGATGCAACACAGAGAGATTTCAGGGTCCTCATGCATGAATCCCAGAAAGCTAGCATATAAGTTCAGCAGGTAATAGATAAGGCAAATGGAATATTGGCCTTTATTTCAAAGAGAATGGAGTATAAAAATAGGGGGAAGTCTTGCTAAAACTATACAAGGCACTAGTTAGACCACACCTAGAATATGGTGAACAGTTTTGGTCCCCTTATCTAAGGAAGGATATACTGGCATTGGAGGCAGTCCAGAGAAGGCTCACGAGGATGATCCCAGGGATGGAAGGATTTTTTTATGAGGAGAGGTTGAGTTGGTTGGGCCTGTACTCATTGGAGTTTAGAAGAAAGAGAGGCAATCTAATTGAAACATATAAGATTCTTAGGGGGCTTGACAGGGTAGATGCTGAAAGGTTGTTTCCCCTTGTGGGAGAGTCTTGGACCAAAGGGCATAATCTCGGAGTAAGGGGGCGCCCACTTGAAACAGAGATGAGGAGGAATTTCTTCTCCCAGAGAGTAGTCAATCTGTGGAATTCTTTACCACAGAGGGCTATAGAGGCTGGATTGTTAAGTATATTCAAGGCTAAGATAGACAGATTTTTAATCAGTAAGGGAATCGAATGCTATAGGGAAAAGGCAGGAAAGTGGAGTTTAGGATTAACGGATCAGCCTTGATATCATTGAATGGCAGAGCAGACTCGATGGGCCGAATGGCCTACTTCTCCTATGTCTTATGGTCAACACCCTGTTTTGCATCATTCCCAGTTTTTAGGTTCTTACGTTTTTTTGATAAGGCCCAAGATTTTCAAGCCTCTGGTACATCAACACAATATGTTTTCAGAGTTGTGTCTACTTTGGAGCATAATGAAAATTTAGCCTGCTATTTATGTGCTGGTTTAAAATCAAAAGAGAATTTTGAGAAGTGTACTGTATTCAGTTTTGTGGTACTAAGCCTTAAAAATGACCCTCCCAATCCCCTACCCCCCCCAACCCCTCCACCACTCTCTCATCTCACCCCGTCACCCCAACACCCCAACACACTCTCCACCCCACCCTACAGCTCCCATTCCACCACAAAGCTGTCTAAAGGTCAGAAGCAGCAGCAGTTCCTATTGGCAGCTACTATCAGTGAAGCTGACCATCAGGATGACGGTTCTGATATATTTTTTAAAGCAGGTCTTTCAGGCCTGCTGTTCAGTCTGGATGCCTCTCAGGCCCAAGTCTGGGAGTTCAGGTCAGGGACAGGCCCAAGCCCAGGGAAATGTCTGACAGGCCTGAGGTGGAGGGAAAGGATCTGGGCAGGGGAATGGGGGTCTGGGGAGGCCTGAAAGGGGGCAGAGAGATAAATCAATCAGACTGCTCCGCTGGTCCCATCTGCGTTACCCCCACCACCCCACTCCTCCGGTCTCACCTCCTGCTTGTCTGGCGAAGTGTCCCTCCCCCGCCCCCCGCCCCACCTAGAGTTGGTCACCCTGATTAACTACCAACTGAGCTATCTGTGAATTGCCTCCACAAAGCCTTTCCAAATTGCTTCAGAAGACTGCTATTCAAACCTATATGAAAATTTATTTTGATCACTATTTCTGTGTGTGTATTTGCGATGCATTGTAAATTCAACAACCTTATCCCCATAATAAAGAAGAAACTTGGGGCAGAATTTTACATTCCTGTTGAAGTCAATGGGGTTTAGAATGTCTCGCCGCATTTTACGGCCCTGTCCCCGCCGAAATGGGGCCATAACAATCTGCCCTTGAGGTGGGGTTAGATGGTCTGCAGCCACACCCACGGCACTAATGCTTCAGCCACCGACTGGAAAGGCAGCAGGATCAGTTGTGTATGCTTGCTTAGCTCACACTGTGGCGCATGCGCAACTGATGCTGACATCTTTTGAGTCAGCAGCAGGAGTTAGTGTTAACGCCCCACCTGCACCCAAACCCATGCACTCCTCCAAGTTAAAAGTCCCCCACTCCCCACATGTCTATTAGTCTATTAATCCTAACCATGTCATTCCAAGCTTCACCAGCAGGGACAAATATTTTCCTTTATCTCAATCCAGTACCACTGAAATCACTGCTCATTTTACTAAGAAAGGCTTTGATTGCTTAACAGAAGAACTTGAATGATGATTCACTCAGCCCTGAGATCATACATTTGGGAATGCAATCACAAAAAGCAGATATCAAAGAATTTAAGTCAGCAGTCAAGTCCTTAGTAAAACTGATTGCCCAAGAAAATATTCACAAAAGTGGGATGACCACTGGTATAAGGGTTGCTACTGTGTCTTGGAATGTCCACCAGTTAATTTGGGTTAGGTAGTATCTGGCTGTCTTTGAATTCCTAACAAATTGTCAGTGCAGAGAGTTAAGGCACAGATTTCACATTGACACCAACAACCGATAATTCAACATAAAATGTGTAAAAATTCATAATGAAATTAATTAAAAATTTGCTGATATAATTTGTTTGTGGTCAAGAACTTCCTTTGACTTTTGCTCCAGATTTTCCTTCGGAGCAGAATGCTCTCCAGGACAAATAGAACCCTCATATCAGTTATCTGTAACTCAAAAAACAGCAGCTCTCTGTTAGCAATGTAATTTAATGTATGCATATAGAACGTGGTTGATTTTTGACAGGTAATCTATCAAATAGCTGGATAGGTAACAATTACCATTTTGTAGCATTACAGTCCTTTTAAGTAAACTAAAAATTCAATCTGCATAGCTAATGCAAAAATTATACATCACATGAAACATTTGCATTCATCTGAATTTCAAATAGAACGTTTTTTTTCTCAAAGGGTCATGGTGTAGAAGGTTATGGAAGCTAGTTGAAGGGGCATTTTACCTTTTCATCTTCTAGATCAGGTTTAGCAATTCTGCACTCGTTTTGCAGGTGCTAATTGTCCCCCTAAGCCTCAAAAATTGTACTCAGGAGGCAGGTCCACTTCTCACCTGGCAGTTCGCTACTCACCATATTAGATCAGGTGGTTACACTGATGTTGGGAGCACACATCAGGAACATTCACGGATGCAAATAATTTAATGCAGGATCAGTTTTCAATGTTTAAATGCCCTAGTGTTTTGCACACCATGTGCAAGTATCAGAGTGGGTAAATCAAGTTGAGGTAGCAATCAGCCATGACCTGATTGACAGAAACGAGGGCCGAGTGACTTTATCCTGTTCTTTTGTAACTGGGAGAGATTTGAGATTTCCAAATACTTTATTGACCTGTAAAGCACCCTCTTTAAATCTGGACTATTTCTTTAATTTTAACAATTGAAAGTATTTTACTAAAAGTCTGCTTGTGAGAGTGGAATGGATAGTAAAAAAGGAACATCAGAGTCAAATGAGATTTTGTTTTCTTGGTGAATGCTATAGCTTGTTTTGCTAGAATGTAAGAAAGCAAGGAAAAATAATCACTAATATTTTATATGGACAAAATAATGTTTAATCCAAAAATACTGTCATGGGTGTATTACTGCAAAATGTGATGTGTTTACTGTGTGACTTTGGCAAATATATCTGTGATTAATTCCATTTGTTTCAGATCTTCAATCAAACTGACAAGAAAGCACTGCGGAGAAAATCTGTTTTACTTACTGGTTACTTGGAGAGCCTGATCAAGCTTTGCCATTCAAAGGTTCCAGATAATCCTCAGAAGCCATATGTCACTATCATTACTCCCTCTAATATTGAAGAACGAGGCTGCCAGCTCTCATTGGTTTTTTCAAGCCCTACCAACTTGATTTTCAAGGAATTGATGAAAAGAGGAGTTGTAGTAAGTAGCGCTTTAGCATTTGTTGTTTACTACTGTTAGCAATTCAGGTTTGCCATAGATACACTCTCAGGTGCAAAAGTAACCTCAGCTCCCTATTTATATGGCAATTGACTTGCATTACCCTTTATCTACTTGTACATCCCCATAACACAGCAATGTTAGAAGAGCATTCTCGTGTGATCTGGTCAGATACTTCTATCATTCAAGCATCTGGAGATAGAAATTTATGCACTTTTTTTTATATTCTTTCATGGGTTGTGGGCATCGCTAGTTAGGCCAGCATTTAATTGTCCATTCCTAATTGCCCTTGACAAGGTGGTGGTGAGCCACCTTCTTGAACCGCAGCAATCCATGTGATGCAGGTACACCCTCAGTGCTGTTAGAGAGGGAGTTCCTGGATTTTGACCTAATGATAGAGAAGGAATAGTGATATATTTCCAAGTCAGGAGGATGAGTGGCTTGGAGGGGAACCTCCAGTGGTGATGTTCAGTGGTATCTGCTGCCCTTGTCCCTCTGGATGGTACAGGTCACGGATTTGGAAAGTGCTGTTGAAGAAGCCTTGGTGAGTTGCTGCAATGCATCTTGTAGATGACATGCACTGCTGCCACTGTGCATCAGTGATGGATGGAGTAAAAGTTGAAGGTGGTGGATGGGGTGCCAAACAAGCAGGCTGCTTTGTCCTGGATGGTGTCGAATTTCTTGAGTGCTGTCGGAGCTGCACTCCACCAGGTAAATGGAGAGTATTCCATCACAGTTCTGACTTGTTCCTTGTAAATGGTGGACAGGCTTTGGGGAGTCACGGGGTGAATTACTCACAGAAGAATTCCCAGCCTCTGACCTGCTGTTGTAGCCACAGTATTTATACGTCTGGTCCAGTTCAGTGTTTGGTCAATAGTAACCCCCAGGATGTTGATAGTAGAGGATACAGTGATGGTAATGCCATTGAATATCAAGGTGCGATGGTTAGATTTCTCTTGCTGGAGATGGTCATTGGCTGGTACTTGTGTGGCGTGAATGTTACTTGCCACTTATCAGCCCAAGCCTGAATGTTGTCCAGGCCTTGCTGCATTTAGACTGTTCCAGTATCTGAGGAGTCGCGAATGATGCTGAACACTGTGCAATCATCAGTGAACATCCCCACTTCTGCCCTTATGATGGAAGGAAGGACATTGATGAAGCAGCTGAAGATGGTTGGTCCTAGGACATTACATTGGGGAACTCCTGTAGTGATGTCCTGCAGCTGAGATAACTGACCTCCAACAAACACAACCATCTACCTTTGTGCTAGATGTGACTCCAAGAAATGGGAAGGGTAAGGACACCAGGCACCTGCTGAGCCCCATTGGTTAGATGGCTCTCATCATCGTGGGCCAACAGTAACAGAGCTTGTGTCGGCCACCACCTCTGAGAACTCTGATGATGGTAAGTTCCTGCTTTATGCCCCTTCTCAACTCCTGACACACCTTCATCCTGCTACCTGGAATGATGAGAAGCTGGTGATAGTGTGATCATGCACCTCCTGCTTCCCACCTCACTCCCTCTTCCCTCACACCAATTTTCCCCTTCTACTATATTGCTTCCAGACACTGAAAAACTGTCACCTGCCCAGCCGCAGCACATATGTGAGGAAGAGAGAATGACAGTAATGAAGAGCCCCCCTCATTTGATCAGAACTCATATCCACCAATTCAGATACTGGCAAATACATTGGAGGCTAGTAGAGAGTGAGAAACAGTACCTGGTAAGTCATTGGGCACAAACGTGCTGCAAGGTAAGGGAAAAGGACAGGCCGTTTGCCAGCTCAATCAGGGTTACAGCCAAGTTCTCCTACAAAGGACTTGGATAAGGAGTGCGATATGGGAGCACACAGGAGAGCACTGATGGGCATGGACACCAAGATGCTGGATGCATTGTCTACCCTGCCAGACAACTGCCTGTCACTGTCAAGGAACATGGAGGTGTCCACCTCTAAGTTGGCAGAGGGTATTGCAGAGTCTGTCCTGACTGCTGCCTCCACCCCATTTTCCTGCAGACCCTGAGGCACTGTAGCTGCTGCCTTCATATCTCTTGCAATCTTTGGGTGGAAAGGCCACTTGCTTCTCTGCAATCCAGGTAAGGAAACAGCAGCATTTTTCAGCAAATCCAGGAACTCACCACAACATTTCCAAGTACACTCTGGTGTAGTTCCAGATAGTTTGCAATAGTAGAAGTGCTTAAAACTGACCTTATCTGCAGTCTGGGCATCTGGCCCTGCTGGTGGAGAGTCCGTCTTGCAACTTGGTGATTGACGAGTTTGTTGCCTGGACCTGCATGATCCAAATTTGGTTTCCTGACACTGTATTAGCAGGATGCATTCACAGGCTTCCAGCACACACTAGGGTGCCCCTCGCGTAGAATTCTGTGCCAGAGATGACCGGTACTGCAGCAGACCCCAGCAAAGCACTGCAAGGCCTCTGAAGCACTGTCTCCAGTGATGCTGTGTCAATGATTTTTGCACCCTTTTTTTAACATCTCAGAAAAGGGTTATCAGGACTTGCTGATTTTTGACTGTGTTTGAATTTGAATTATCCTTGTCACCAAACTGTATTTGATGAGACACATATCAAAATAAGCTTGGTGCAGGGAATTGAACTGCAGTCAGCTTGTAACCTGGTTGTACACTGCACTTTAAGGTGCCAATTTAAATCTAGAGGAAACTGTGTCATTTTTGTCACAATAATGACTGATCCATGTTTACAAGGGCACACAGTTACAGATTCAGGAATATGAACTCAAGCACACTTCATGCACGTAAGAAGTTTCAACCCTTTTTGGACACTAATTTTCTCTGCTGTTCTTCAAAGAGAAAATTCAGATTTTCTAAATTCAATGAGATTTTTGTTGGTTAACCAATAAATGGGCCAGTACCTTATTGTTTTTTTTAAATTTTGGAAGATTGCAAACTTGACATGATGTCTGAAAGCTTTGATTGGCACTATCTGTCCTGAACTTAGTGGCAATGCAAACTGTTGTAGCTGACACATCGATACAACAAGGGTCCAGTATCAAAATGTACTTTCCTACATGAAGATATGAGCAGAAAATCCAGCACTGAGTAACTTCAACAAATGGGATATCCATGTACTGATTTCATGGAATAAGAGCAAAACAAGCTGGAAAAACTCAGGAGGTCAGGCAGCATCTGTGGAGAGAAATAGAGTTAACATTTCAGGAGGACTGATGATTAGATCAGAATTGATGCTGCCTGACCTGCCTAGTTTTTCCAGATTTTTTTTTGTTCTTATTTCAGATCCCCAGCATTTGCAGTATTTTGCTTTTGTACTGATTTCATGGCTTTGTTTCAGAACAATAAGCTCTGTTGCAGAATCCAGGACAAGAACTCTCAGTACCTGGATGAAGAACTCCATCTTTTTGTTCTGTCTGTTTGCACTTAATTCATATACAGCTCATATGCATATATCTGTGCATCATATACAGCTTCTCTCGCAATTTCTATTTTGTTAGGAAATTCTAGTTCTAAGGCCTTCAGATCTCATGACCACTCATTACGAATAGAAGGCAACATAAGACAACTTCAGTGTTGCCATTTTATGACTTGGTTCTTAAGAGTCTTTGCCTGACTGAACACTATTTCCCTTCTGCCTAGAACTCTTTTAGCATCTTGAAAAAGAAAATCACCTTGAAATACGTCATTAAGCGAACAAACATGGTGCTTTATCCATGATTACAACCTCCTGCAATGTGACATTTTGTATATCTTGTCATGATGGTAGATCTTTCTTAATCAAGTCCTGTCTGCAACGCACTTAAAGCCTCACGTTATAGTTGGCAGGAAATTGACTTTGTGAAAGCATAATTGTCTTCAAATTCATTAAAAATAGCAAGCAAATTATCTGTCAGCTGCTACCCTCTGGGAATTGGAATTTTGCTTTTATTGGACATTTTTGTATTTCAAGCTTTTTTTTTTCATTTTTATGATGTATTCTTAGGATGTGGACAATGTTGGAGACTTCCGAGATAATTAAATTTCTTGCTTAACATTCATTCTTTGCTTGCAACTGTTGGTGCGCAACTTTTGGTAATCAACTCCAAGGCTTGGTTAATCCAGTGTTCTGTGACCCACAGGTACAGCAGTGTGCTGTTCGCATCTGTTCTTTTGCTTAAAATTCTGCAAGTTTGAGCAAGGCATGATGTGGACATTTTATCAGTTCACTTTTATTTCTTCTCATGAAGAGAAGAATTACTGCCATTAACATGCAAAGTATTACTATTCTGCCTAGGTCAAACAAAAATGTTTATCGGTCTCTACAACGGTTGGGCCAGGATTTTCCAGTCCCAACTGCAGCCGGTGTAATGGTGGGTGGGGCGGGTGGGGGGGGGGGGGGGGGGGGGGTGGGCTGGTGGTCAATGCAGCGGGAGCTGAAAAATCGGTTTCCCGCCAGTGTGAAACGATGGTGGGAACAGGCACTCCGGCCTGTCATGGTAGGTCGCCATTCCTGCCAGAGGCCAGTGTGAAACTGTTTTGCACCCTGTTAATTGGATGCTAATGAAGCCCTGACCGGAATTGTCCCGCCCTGTCCAATTATCCATGCAGGATATCGCGCCGATCTGGAACACTTCCAGACCAGTGTGGCATGGACATGTCAGGACTCATCCGCAAGAAGACCTGGGGCAGCTGGGACTCTACCTGAAAAGTCACACACATCATGGCCGCTTGCAACTATTTAGAGCCTCGAGGTGGAGATCTCGAGTTGCTGTGTGGGAGTTGGGTCATCGGGGGTGGGTGGTGCAGTAGGTCAGCTCAACTGGACAACTGAAGGGGAACCCTAGCACGTGGTACTGACAATGCTGAGTTGTTTCAACAGTGGAGTATTGTGTGCAGTTCTGGTCAGCACATTACAGAAAGGACATAATAGCTCTGGAGAGAGTACAGAGGAGGTTTACAAGAATGTTGCCAGGGTTAGAAAAATGTAGCTACGAGGAAAAATTGGATAGTTTGGGGTTATTTTCCTTAGAGCAAAGAAGGCTGAGAGGTGACTTGATTGAGGTGTACAAAATTATGAGGGGAATAGATAGAGTGGACAGGATAAAATTGTTTCCCTTGGTGGAGAATTCTAGAACCGGGGACATAGATTCAAGATAAGTAGCAGAAGGTGTAGGAAGGACATGAGGAAGAACTTTTTAATGCAGAGGGTAGTGGGTGTCTGGAATTCACTGCCCAAGTTGGTGGCAGAGGCCGAAACGCTAAACTCTTTTAAAAAGTACCCGCGCCAGCACCTTAAGTGCTGTAAGCTGAAGGGCTATGGGCCAGGTGCAGGAAGGTGGGATTAGAAAGGGCACTTGGGTGTCCTCGGGTTGGCATGGAAAAGATGGGCCGAATGGCCTCCTTCTGCGCTGCAACTTTTCTATGGTTCTATGAATGGGGACCCTGGAACAACAAGTGCAGTGTGTGGGTGGAGTATCAGCTACATGGATCTTTGCGCTACAGCAGCTTCCAGGACATGTATCTTCATGCTCCAGGCGTTCAGCTGAATGAGGTGCTGTTGGGCAGCAAAGAGCTGTGCTGGGGGGTTTTGGTGGGGGGGGGGGGGGCGGGGGGGGGGGGGTGGAAATTAGGCAAGGAGGGGAGGAATGAAGAGGTGGGGTGGGTATGGAGACCTGGTGGTTGGACATGTTAGCAGAAAGAGAGAGATGCTGGGCTGAAATTTTCCCAGAATTGCACTAAGTGCGGTAGCGGGAGGGTAAAATGGAGTCCAACCCACTAATGAAAATGGCGGATTTTCACACCGTATCTTCCCGAGGCCACCTCGTTATATATCCACTCCTGCGAAACACGTTGTTTCCATGGGCTCTCATTCGCCCACTTGCCATCACCCCACTGTTACATCACAAGAGCGGCCACCTTTAAAAGGCAGCCCCCAGCAAAGCGCTCATTGCTACCAGCTTACCAGTGCACAAAAGGAGGGAAATATCGCAGACAGGTGGAGGGATGCCGGAATTCAAAGTTCGCATAGAATTTGAAAACAGAGCCATCTAGCTGGACGGCGATGACTGGGACTGGTCCTCTACTGATGGTGAGGTCAACACTGCTCTACCAAGTGAGGATCCAGCAGTGCAATATCCATCAGATCACCATGCCGTGAGTGATGTGTGCTCTTTCACAGGTCACTGCCGTGCACTAATTATCTCCCCTTGTTTTCACAAGCGCACCTGGGAAGCAGCCGACAGAGTCCACGACTCAGAGCCTCCACTCAAGCTCCGAAGAGGAAGCTGAAGGCACCCTCCCTAAAGTCCCACCACAGTGCTCACCCACACCCTCCACCAGCGCAGAGATACACACCTCAGTGGAACCTAGCTTTAGAGTAGCCTCAGGACCACCATCTGGTGAGCACATTGTATTTTCTGTTCCACAGCAGGCAGAGGCAGGGACTTCCCAGATCCCCGGCACTTGGTGAACTGCTGGAGGCCAGAAATTTGCTGAGTCTGAGTCAGATGATGGGCCTCTGGACTCGGTCATGTCACAGTTGCTGGAGCTGCAAAGGCAAGCTTGGGAACAACAGGAAGGGATATCCACTGCGCTCCTCAGGTTACAAGGCATGATGGAGGAGTCCGTCCGTCTTCAGGCTGAGGTAATAGTGCCAGCGTTGCAATGCACCGAGGTCAACACTGGCAGGATGGCGGCCGCTGTGGAAACCTTGGTCCAGGACATTGGTCCTACACAGCTGCGTGGGATTAATTCCATCGCTGATGCCATAGTTGGCCTCCAACATTGTACACGCAAGATGGGTGTTGGGTAGCTTGATCTCACTCCAGCTACTCCTTCCGCTCACAAAGTCAGCTAGGGGCCCTCAGGTACCCATAGGGAGGAGGATCAGCAGGTGCAAACTCCGGGGCCATCCACCCAGGTGACTCTGGGAGTGACTGGCCCATCTGACTCCCCTCTTCCTGTGACCTCCGCAGATCCAGCTTCACAGGCCGAGGAGGGTGCCACTGCCACACAGCAGGACCCCAAACGCAGGCCAGGGGCCTCCAAGTCTCGGCCCTCCAGAGGACGCCCACCAAAGTCATCACAGACAGGGCACCACAGTCAGCAGGCTGTCTCCACCTCTGCTGTGGATGTCCGGGGAGCACCAACACGTAGTAGCAGGGTTAGGACAGTTAAGGAGAATTAATTCTTTTGGAGTCAAACAATTCAACTAAATTAACAAAATGAGGGACAAAACAAATGCAAGCCCTAAATTAGGGAACTGCAAAACCAAAGTCAAAATTTAAAGGAAACTTAACCATATTTTGGTTCAATGTTTATAACAGGATCAATAAAACACCCCAGCCCCCGCGGTGCTCACTGAGCACGGAAAGCCTTGGTGGTGCCGGCAGACACCGCGTGCTCCCTCTCCAAGGACACCCAGCCGCGGAAGAGGGGAAGAAAGTTGGGTCAGATGACCCCCTTGATCGCCCGCTGCCTGGACCAGTTTATGGCTAACTTGGCCGGGCCCAGGAGCAGGTTCACAAGGAGGCCCTCCTCCCTCCCAGCCCTTCTCCGCGCTGGGTGCCAGTAGATCAGGAGCGTGGGACTGAAGTGCAAACAAAACATCAGTAAAAGGTTTTTTAAATAACTGAAAAGGGAGTGCAGCCTAAACACCCTATGTAAACATGGTCCATGGACTCCACAAGGCTGCAAAAGGGGCAGGTATCCTGGGATGAGCTGACACATCCTGCGGTTGTACGGGACTGCTGTGTGCTACACCCTCCGTCCCAGGTCCCGAATGCAAAGCAGGAGGACACTTCCGTAGAGAGCCCCCCAACAGGGACCCCCGCTTTAAGACGCCAACAAGGCACGCCAGGGCATGTCCAGGCAATGGACGAGGGCAAGGAAGTGAAGGGTGTATGGTAGAAGCCCATACAGGAAAGCCCTCCACGCTGTTCTAAAGGACACAGAGGACATTTCCATGAAGTGACTCGGATTGCGGGGCACCAGCTCCCGAGGGAGGGTTCGGGGCTTGGGGCCAATGTGGAATTCCGTCCAAACAGGGATACACTTAGACGGAAGACCACCGCGTGCCTGCGCCACCTTGAGGCCCAGTATAATGTTGGGGCCGAGCCGACCGTCCTAAGGTCTTGAATGGCATCGGCCGCGAGCCGGACGTGCGATGTGCCAACTCCTGTGATAGCATCCAGCCCACTCCTCCACCACCCAGCACGTCCCTGATCCTGGTCACCCCGGCAGCCACAGCCCTCCTCTCCACCAGCCACTGAAAAGGATGGAGGGGCAGATTCCTGAGCAGCGGCTTTCTGATGATAGCCACTACTCCTGATGGTGGAGAGCTGCGTCGCGAGGCGACCATGTTCCAGACTTCTCCTGCCAGTTCACCGGCCAGGATTCCTCAGTAAGGCAGAGGTGGACCCCCAGTTAAAGGAGGCTGGTTCTGCTCCAGGTGAAAGGCCTGAGCTCCTCAGGTAGGGGATCCATTTGCCATGGATCGACCAGGAGTCCAGAACATTTGCCCCAGTTGATCCTAGTAGAAGAAGCAGCAGAGCCACCTTGAGGCCTCTTGGCATTCACGCATCCTCCGCAAGTCAGTCGGGTTGGTGAATATGAGGAGCACGTCGTCAGCATAAGCCGAGAGGACCACCCCGGCCTGCACAGGACCAATCGCCCGACAACCTCCTCCACAAGAGACGCAGGAAAGGCTCCACGCGGATAGAATACAATTGGCCGACAAGGGCCAGCCCTGACGCACTCCTGCCCCAAAGTGAAGGGGCGCCATCAGGGACCCGTAACCTTACCTAGACACTCTGTGGCAGAGTACAGGAGTTGGATCCTGGTGACGAAATGCATCCTGAACCTGAATGCGCACAGAGTCCCAAATAAATATTCGTGATCCACCCTGTCGAATGCTCTCTTCTGGTCAAGAGACAGGAAGGTGCTCAACAGACCAGTCATGTTGGAAAAGTGGATAATGCCCGGACCAGATGGATGTTGTCATAAATAGTTCGGCCCGGGACGGTGCAGGATTGGTCAGGGTGGATCACGTGGTCCAGCACCGTGCCAAGGGGAGAAGACATGGCCCTGGCAAAGATTTTATAATCCATGTGGCCGGATGCCAGTTTGTGAGCAGGTGGAGATCCCCCTTCTTCGACAGTAGGGCAATCACGGCCCTGCGCCACGAGACTGGTATCACCCCGGTTGCGATACTTTCCCCCAGGACCTCCGCAAAGTCGCTCCCCAGGACGTCCCGGAACACCCTGAAGAACTCCACTGTCAGCCCATCCAGCCCCGGGGATTTGCCCCCTGGAGAAGCTGTCGAGGGCGCCGGTCAGCTCCCCCAGACTTATAGGGGAGTCAAGCTTTTCGGCATACTCCGGGCCGACCTGCGGCAGGTCCTCCCCCAAAACTCTGTGAGCATCCTCGCTGGACGGATCCGGAGGGAACAGGGCAGTGTAATAGTTTCGGGCAATGGCCCTGATGTCCTTCGGATCCGAGACAAGGGATCCGTCGTCGGCCAGCAGCGTAAGAAGCTGCTGATGGACCCCGTGCCTTTTTTCCAGTGAGTAGAAGGAGGGGGGGGCCGCAGTCCAAGTGCTTGAGGAACTGGATCCGTAACTCATGCATGCACCGCGAGACCTGATGAGTTGCAGGTCCCGCAGCGCGCCCTTCTTCTCCTCGTACGCCAGCCACAGGGACGGGTCCACGTCGGGCTGACAGAGACGTGCCTCCAGGTCGAGCACCTCTTTCTCCAACTCCTTGACCCTGGATTTCCGCCTCTTTGTCGATCCCCCACGCATACTCCTGACAGAAGATGCGGACATGAGCCTTGCCCACGTCCCACCATAGCCACAAGGAGGGGAAACCTCCCCACTTCATTCTCCAGCCGGCCCAGAAATGACAGAATGAGTCCAGGAACTGCTCGTCCTCCAGCAGCAGGTTGTTAAAGTGCCAGTACGCGGACCACGTCCGAGTGCAGAATGCAGCGAGCTCCGCCCACAACAAACGGAGCTCCGTGCACAGCACCTGCTGCACAGAAGCCGATGGAACAGAGGACACAAATGCCTTGGAAATGTAAAGACGGTCGAGTCTGGACACTCCGACTCCAAGTGACATGAAAGTGAAAATGCTGGAGTCAGGATGGAGATATCACCAGACGTCCACCAAGTCGAAGGACCCGGCCAGGTCCCTCAACTTACTCACACCTAGCGAGTGGTGCTGGGTACCGTGAAGGTCCCGGGCCTCGAGGATGCAGTTGAATCCCCCCTAGGACGATGCACTCGCCAGCATCAATGGAGCCCAGATGAGTGGATAATTCCTTAAAGAAGCTCGCTTGCTGCTGTGCGCCCAGGGGAGCGTACACATTCACAAAGAGAAGCGCCGCACCCCCCGGGCACACAGTAAGGTGCAGCAACCAGCCTGGCACCGGCTCCTTGATCCCCAAGATCTCCGGCTGAAAATGCAGGGCCAACAAGATAGCCACCCCGCCAGAATTGGAGGCTAGGTGACTCATGTAGACCCCGCCTCGCCACTCCAGGAGCCATGTAGCTTTGTCTCCCGGAACGGGATGGGTTTCCTACAGGAAGCACAACGCATACTTCCCATCCCTGAGGACCGAGAAGTTCTGAAACCTGCGCTGTGTGTCCCTGCTGCTATTGATGTTGAGGCTGGCCATGGTAGTCTTCATTGTCAGAGTATGTGCTACCATCACCCAAAATAAAAGAAGGAGGGTACTTTTTTTTTAAAGTCTTCCTCTCCTTCAGCCCACTTAGCGTTCTGGTCCAACGTGGGGGTCTTTGGTGTCTCATGGGTGGACCAGAACACCAGAGGATATGAATGCCATCGGTCCAAGGCCAACTGGACCCTGTCTCGGTGACCGCGATTGCGCGCCATAAAATCCCGGTGTTCCCCAATGGGGATGAGGGGGGAGTCGGCAGCGCGCAACAAAGCCCCCATCACCTCACCTGGCTCCAGGTCATTGGTGGTGCTTGCGATCGACACCCCATCCTCATCCTGGTCGTCGCCTCCGGCTTCTGACCGCTCCCCGCATTGAGTACCGGGGCTGCTTCGGAGCCGCCAGCTGGCTCTGTCTCGGCCTCGATCCCACCCTGAGGATCAAGGCCAGAGGGGTCCTCTCTGGTCTCCTTTTCAATGTCTGGGTCAGAGGGCAGCAGTGGCTCAGAGACCCGCTCGACCTCAGGCACTGGGACGCCAGGCGAATCCGGAAAAAGTTCGGGGCCCAGAACAGTCGCGTCCGGTGCCAAAGGCTGAGACAGAGCAGGGAGGCCCTCCTTGCCACCACTACCCAGTGATCCAGTCGTTGGGACCATGAAGGGAGTGCTGCAGTCCACTGGCGGGCCAAATGACACTTCGGGGATCTGGGTGGGGCACAACCGCGAGGGCGATACCCTCACTGGCCTTCGAGGGCCCTGCTCAGGGCACCGCAGCAAGGGAACATGGGTATTAGGGTTGACAGGGGTTTGGCCACCACTCCCCTCCCCCCCAGAAGGGCAAAGTGAGGACTTGCAGGGTGGAGACGCCACCACGTCTTCACCGGGGGAGGGGACACATCCAATTTCACTCATCGGAATGTCCTCCCCCTCCGAGGGGTGATGTCTCTTCCTGGGTAGGCTGGGGGGTGCTGGGGAGACCTCCGTCTGGGAGGACCCCTCCTCCTCATCTAGCCCACCCAGGTGCTCCGCCCTCTGGGGTTTGGGCAGGTGCACTCTTTTCAATAAGATGACCGGCTCGGGGTCGTATGCCTCACCCCCCACTGGACCTGGGAACCCGCACGGGGACGACGCCGGGCCCAGCACATGGTGCTGAGGCGCACAAGGGCCCGGGACAACGTGCAGATACGATGCAGAGACTGGACGATTTTTGTTCCCCAGTGCCGGTGTCTTCAGGAGAAATGTTTGGTCATTTTTTTTTTGGGGGGGGGGGGGCGGTGCTGGGGAGTCTTGGGGGCTGCCCCCAGGTGGCGGGTCTTCCTCCGCGCCTTCTTACGGCACGGGGACTCTCCCCCCGTCTCTCCGGCAGCCGAGGTGACCTTGTTGGGGGGGGGGGGAGATGGAGTGGTGGCGGGGGTGGGGGGGGAGCGGCAGTTCCAGCCGTTGGCCGCCTGGATAGTATTGGTGGCCTTGGGGGCGGGGCAGTTCCTTCTCACACGCCCCGCCCCCTTGCAGGCATGGCACCGCACACCATCAGCCAACCAAAACATGTGGTAGGCGACCCCCTCAAGGGAAATATCAAAGCCCCGCCTTGGTGCACTCCTCCTGGACCAGGCGCACAAAAACCTGGCGTCAGAAGGAGTACACCTGGCGAAGGCTCGAGTCCTTCATTTTGAGTGGGATCAGCACCACTCCAGGGAGCGAAGATGAGGGAGGAGGAGGAGCTGATTGGGGACGAAGTTAGATAGGATGAGTCTCTGGGCAGTGGCCTCCAATGTGAGCCCCTTTTCGGGGCGAGGTGCACCGGCCGCTCGGTCTTCAGGGAGAATACAGCCTTCCCGTACATTTTTGAGGCCGCGACTATGGCCGAGGGGCTGAAAACCCCCAGCCGTAGCCGTCGCCCGGGCCTCAGTGGTCATTGTGGGGTGGGTGTAGCACTTCACCCCCGAGCTGATGGGTCAGCAATTTAAAAGGTGACGGGGCTGCAGGGGAAGCAGGGGCCGAAGAGTCCACCGACCCTGCGTAGGTGGCCCGAACAGGCCCCACCACTAGCAAAGACATCATCGCCGCGGCCGGGGAATGCTACACCCACCCCAACACAGGCAAAATACACAAAAAACAGAGCAAATGTGGAGTGGGAGCAGACGGAACGAGAGGGAGAGGGAGAGGAGGGGGGTGATAGAGGGGACAAAGGCAGACAGGTGCCCCAATGTTTCTGGAGGTGGGGTGGGGGTCCGATGTTCTGCTGCAGCGGGAGGAGTCTTCCGCTGAGCAGTTAGCACCACCCAGGCACAGGTCAGGAATGATGCTATATGTCCTCGTATGCAGCTGGCTTTGGGCAGTGCTAGCTAGTCCAGGTGAGGCAAGGGAGGGCAGAGCAAGGTGCAAGTTTTCCTTTCTCCTTTTAAAGCTCAGACAGTCACTGTCCTCCCTTCTGATGGAAGCAGGTCTTCCTTCCTTCCCCTGCAGGCAAACAATCAGTTGCAGTTCCTTTCTCCCCCAGGCACCTACCTCCGGCACGGCAAAAAGTCCCCCCCATCCAGCTGGAGTTGTATCCTCTCCCCTCCGGCTCTCTCCAGACTCCCACTCCTAGGCTCTTCAGGCCTTGCAAGGCCCCACCCTGCAGCAGCAAGGTAGCAGTAGCAGGAGGTTGTAGGGGTCCCCAGAAATAAAAAGTCCAACTCACCGAACTCCTTTTCTCCTCCGTATGAGCTGTACTCCTCTTCTTCCAGGTGAAGGTGAACAAAAAAAACTCCAAAGTAATAACAGCAGCAGCCTATGAGCAGAGAAACAGCAGACAGCAGCAGCCAACACCCAATTCTCCCTACCGCAATAGCAACTACAGCAGCAATGAGCTGTGAGCAATTGGTGAGAGTTAATTTCACAGCCTGGGCACGGGTGTTAATCACTTCTACATAATGTTCACTATATTCCTAAGAATCATTCCTGGCTTCATGTACCAGGGTGGTGATTTCACAAAGAACAATGACACTGGTGGGAAGTCCATCTACAGTGAAAAGTTTGTCAATGAGAATTTCCAACTGAAGCACCAGGGGTTTGTTACCCTCTCTATAGCCAATGCTGGACCAAATACAAATGGATCCCAGTTCCTTATATGCACTGCAGATACTACATGGTTGGACGGAAAGCATGTTGTATTTTGTAAGGTTATAGAGGGTTCCGAGATCGTAAGGAAGATAGAGAACTTGGGCAGTGGGAGTAGCAAAACCAGCAGTACTGTCCGCATCATTGATTGTGGACAAATGTGAATGGAATTATGATTAAATAAAACTTGATCACTTGTGATTACAAAAAAAAATTGTCAATAAACTCCCAAGAATGTCCCCCTGCCTATGGCTCCTTGTTCTGATAAGCAGTGTTCGTATCACTCAGATGTGAAACCTTTCTGCACAAGATAAAAGGCAGGTGTCCCAGTCCTGGGCCTCTTCCCTGTGCTCTGTGTGGCCGTCAGACCACAGTGATGATCCAGCCTCACATTCCCTGAAAACATTACTGATGCCTGCGTCTCGGTGGTGCTGGTCATTGCTGCCAGAATGTCATGGACAGGTGTCACAGAGTTCTCTCATACTCTCTGTGTGCTCTCAGCGCCTTTAACATGGGGCTGACCCCTATTACACAAGCATCTGTGACCAATGAGGCTGTGCACCAGCTCCTGAAGGGCTATGGTGCTGATGGCGAACACAGCATCAGATGCCTCTAAAGTTTCATGGGTGCATCTCTGAGATGGCCCTGATCATGGAACGCAAGCAAGCTGCCCTCAGCCAGACAGGAGTCGGACATTCTCAGAGGCCATGTGAAGTTCTATGGAGTGCCCTTTCTGCATGTTGTCATCATCCTCTTGCGATCGAGTGACTATTAGGGCCTCCACTGCATCTCCATAACAGGAGCGTTCTCATGGAGGGTATTGGTGCGGCGATAAGCTAGACTGGAGTCAAACGTTCACAGTTGCAATGTGAGGATCTACGGGGACACCTCACTGCATGTTGTCATCATCCTCCACAAATCTGGCAGCGATGAGGGCCCCCCTGAGTCCATTTGCCTCGTCTAGCCAGTGCAGGAGCCTCATCCCCATCGCCGTCACCACCGTGGACCCCCTCACTCTCATCCTCCTCAGCAACCTCCTCATCAGAGGAGATGTGCAGCTCCTCCATCCGCTCCTCAGCCAACTCCTCACCCCATTGTGCCAGGTTGTAAAGGGCGCAGCAGATGACGACAATGCATGATACCCTCTGGAGCAGGGCTCCACCAGACCGGTCCAGGCACTGGAACCGCATCTTCAGTATCCCAATAGTCTTCTCCACCATGTTGCGAGCTGCTGAATGAGCCTCATTATAGCGTCATTCTGTTGCAGTCTGAGGCCACTGCACCGACAGACACAGCAGGGGTGACGACAGCCTGCTGATCAGTTTGCCTATTGTCTTGGATGACCTTGGTGGGCGTCCTATGGAGACCGGGGGGCCTGGAGGGCCCTGGCTTACTGTCCTCAGGCAGCACCTGCCAAACCCATGACCACTACCATCTAGAAGGACAAGGGCAGCAGATAGATGTGAACACCACCACCTGGAAGTTCCCCTCCAAGCCACACACCATCCTGACTTGGAAGAATATTGCCGTTCCTTCACTGTCATTGGATCAAATTCCTGAAACTCCCTAACAGCATCGTGGACTTTAACAATTCAAGAAAGCAGCTCTTCACCACCTTCTCAAGGGCAATTAGGGATGAGCGATGAATGCTGGCCTAGCCAGCGATACCCACATCCCATGAACAAATATAAAAAAAGCTTTAGCTATCCTGATGTGGGGCAACTGCTCCCTCTGCGGTCACAAAGGACGAAGCTGAAGAGGTTTCCAAAGGGCTAGGCACCTTCAGAGAGTCCTGAGTCGAGGTCCCAGGGATGTCCAACAGCTACTCCACATCCCTTTTGGGTGCCCGCAAGCCCCTGCCTGACTCCTTGAGGATCAGCGACACCTGGACGGAGGTCAAGTTGCCCCAACCCATCTCTGTATCCACAGCAGGACTTCACCCATGGCTTGCAGTCATGGAGTGTAGATCTGCGTACATTTCTGACAGAAACTTGGCTTTCTGCTGGACAAAGTTCTCCACAGGATTTGCCGTCCTCACCATCGAAACCTTCATGCGCTCACAGACTGGAACCACTTCATCAGAGAGCAGGAGGATAGATTCCTCTGCCACTCATGCGACTCTGTTGAGGGACTCCGCTGCCTCTGCCTGACATTCCCCTGCCTCTCGCTGCATCTCCAGCACCTCACTAAGGGCCAATCCCAGAGGCTTGTCATCTGACTTGGGCATCACAGATGCCTCATCCCCAGCAGTCCCCTTAGCACCAATGAGCTTAGCTGACACTGTCTCCTGCTACAGACGTGTCTGTGCGGTGACCCGAATGTGAGACCATGCCTGGATTAGATTAAGTACTCACTGAGGTGTGTGTCTCTGAGCTGGTGGAGGGTGAAGGTGACTGCTGTGACGGTTCTACAGTTGCACTTGCTTCCTCGTCCCCAATGTCCTCAGTCCTCTGTGCGCTGGAGGGCCTGCTGGACAGGGCTTTGTCTTCTTGCCTGTCCCGCTTCTTGCTGGCATCTCTAATTGAGAGAGGAGAGCGCAAGTGACTGCATGAGCTGTCTCCAATATGGAGGAACACATGATCCTTAGGTTTCTATGTGGCTACATTAGGCACGGATCCTTACTGGATGGAGGCCATCCACCAACTTCTCCATCTGAACAAACTCGGTCCGAGTCCTCTCCTACCAGCTCAGCTGCCCACTCCTCGAACTCTCTATTACAGACAGGAAGGGATTTAATTTAAACAGCCCTGATTTCTCCTCTCACTGCCTGTCTGTAAACAGAAAGGTGTTTTGATTTTGATTTCCCTCCTTTATAAGCAATGAGGTATTTTGATGGTGTGATCCAATTTCCATTAATAACCACATAGCAAACTCGAGACAGGGTAAATTCCTTTATTTACACACACTCAAAAAGTGGGAGGAGGGTGTTGCTACGTAGGCCCTGGGTATATTCGTGCAATACAAGAGGGATAGTGAAAGACAGATTTACAGGGCAAAGACCAAAGAGCAAAGGCTTATAGTTTCATGCGAGTCTAGTGTTCAAAGTCCAATGGTGTATTCTTGAAGACTGATGCTGGTTAATTTCTTTTTCCAGTAGGGATGACCTCCACAATGGGATAGGCATGTAGAGATGAATTAGTTTTTTAGGCGCTGGTACAGAAGCTCAGAAGTTCCAGTAGAAACAATGTAGATGGGGACCAGGCATTCACCTGGACCAAGCCTTTGTTCTGAGCTGCTGCTTGCTAGATGGAAAATGGCAGACTGCTTGGCAGAACCATCGAGACAGTTTTACAGGTTCCTGCAGCTAGGGAGGTCATGTGACATGACTCCCATCTCTCCGCTTTGGCAAAGGATGTATATTCCTTTGTCTGAATTCTTGAAATTTTTAATGTTTTAACCATTAAGAATTTGAAAGGAGATTGTAGTATCCTTTGTCCTAGCAGACGAGTAGTCTCCATTGGCCAGGCCTGGCTTGGAAAATGTAGATTGCCATTGTATAATTCCCTTTGAATTTGATCTCCGTAACCACAGGAGTAGTTAACGTCTCTTCCAAGATAACAAGTTGTCAGCTTATCCAATATTGCCAGATTAGGTCTTATTGTTCGGGGTTACAGGCAGACATAGCTTTAGTTTT
The DNA here is from genome assembly GCF_017639515.1 of Carcharodon carcharias. Classification (NCBI taxonomy): domain Eukaryota; kingdom Metazoa; phylum Chordata; class Chondrichthyes; order Lamniformes; family Lamnidae; genus Carcharodon; species Carcharodon carcharias. Next base: position 42,073,454 of record NC_054478.1, on the reverse strand, counting down.
TTTTAAAGTCTTTGTCCAGATTTTAAAATTTTAGGAATTAGCCATGTTGAGAGAGAAGGTGGGGTTGAGAGCAATTGGGTTTCATGTATCTTTCTCATACTTCCACTCTTACAAATAACTCACTGGATTATGTGCCATGTGATTGATGCACTGCAGGTTGTCTACAAAGGTTCTGGGACATCACCCTCCAGAGTGGTGAGCAGCTCAGACAGAAGGATAAGGTTCACAGAGGCATGTCATTACCAGTGCTTGCTGGTGCCCTCAGCATCTAACCTCCTCCCTCCCACCACTCCCCACCCCCAGACAGCATCTGAGCTTTTAGTGTGGAAGGGTCAGCAACCTACAGTGGCCTCTCATTCTGCAGACTAGATGGACTGCAGTGACGATATGAGGCATCACCATGTCACACTGAGTACCTCTTTTATGTATATGCCGCACAGATGGTGCCCTTGACACTGAGGCCCATGTCCCTTGTACCATTCAGTGAGGTGAGTGTGAGCAGTTGAGCGTTCACTTACCAGGTGGGTTTGCGACAAAGAAATTGATGTCCGGGTGCCTTTTAACTGCGGCGGCCAAACACGATGGCAGGGCATGCATTATCCAGCCCACCTCACCACATAATACGTCGGGAAACCCCTGACTGCATAATTAACTAACCCAGCATCACGCGATTTGGCATGAATTTCAACCGACTCCGTGGTGGGAAACGTTGCTGGTTCCCACCTCCGCCATGGGTCTAAGGCCCAGAATAGAAAATCCCAGCATTTTTTTCCAACTAAAGCAACAGTCAGCAGGTAGCAAATCGGTGTTTATTCAAGACTGGTCATCAAGACAAATGAAGACCAATTCTGCCTGTACTAATTCATGGAATAATACAGGGGTTGGCAACTTTAATAACAAGAAGAGCTATTTTTTTAAAAATTTAGTCAAAAACACAATATCTTAAGGCTATTACTCAAATACCAATAATAATGAAAAACAGGACAGAGACACATTTCTACAACATTTTAAAAGTTTTTACAAAAGAGTAGTTAATTGAATGATACTTTCCTTCAATTATAATATTAATAAAAGTTTTCAAAATGAAACAAACGGTTTAATTATCATAAAACGGGCTCCATCGATGTAGGGTGTGATCCACTCGACTCTTTAATGAGCCACATGTGGCCCCAGAGCCACAAGTTGCCAACCCCTGAGATAATATATGAAGCATTTCCATTGATCGAATTTGTAAACCATTCGTAGTTAATTTATTGACCATTAACTTCTTAGTAAGGTGACTCATGATAATACGTGCTTTAATGAAACTCAGGCCGTCAATTTTGACCCTACAGCCAAAACCGAACAGTTAAAGACAAGTAGGTTACTTACTCACTAAGGTACCATCCATTTCCTGCACTAACCTGCACAGTTTTGTAGGCGGATGTGGTGCTCATCTAAAGCAAGCGGAAGCCTCGTAAATTTCTGCAAGTTGTGGCTTTGTTATGCCAAAGGGCTCCATGCATTTTTAACTGAGGCCTGAGCAGGGACGCTGCTGCAGCTTTCACATTGGAAACAGATAAGTAGCCAGTCAGCAGACAGACAAGGCCCATCAGTTAAGCCTAAAACTTTCCCTGGTGGGGTTCAGAAGAACAGGAGTGTTTCTCCAAGTCTTACAAGAAAACCCATGTCTCCCTGCCCTGGCCATCCTTGAGCACAACCCTCATCCCTCTCATAAGAACAACCCTAAATCCCCTCCTTGCTACTTACTTGGAAGCTGGCAGAAGAACAAGGGCCAGTTAATCTTTACCTGGCAACAGCCTTTCTAGTTGGGAAGCAGGTCAGTGACATTTAAATGAGGTGTGTCAGTTGTAATCACTGTTGCCTCCTGCTACCTCTGCTGAATGGGTAATGATCTCACTAGAGCAATTTGTCACCAAAAACTTAATCCAAGTTAAAATTGGCCTTCTGATCTTAACATTTAAGCCATGGGAGTCAGTTCGATTATTTTGTACCAGTTGGTATGACTCAATTGTTTAACAAAATAAGAAAGAAAGATAAAAACAAAATACTGTGGATGCTGGAAATCTGAAACAAAAACAGAAAATGCAGAAAAACTCAGCAGGTCTAATAGCATCTGTGGAGAGAAAGACAGTTAATGTTTTGAGTCCTTATGATGCTTCTTCGGAGCTCTGAACAAGCTCTGAAAAATCTAGAGTGTAATACATCTCTAATTCCCCTCATAGTCTCTGCTATTTCCTCCAACAAGGCTTGAGAGTGAGGTTCAAGATGAGATTCACAGCCAGTAAAGGGAAGAATATCTGACTAAGATAGTCCTATATGTCACAAAATTCCTGTTTTAACCCTTTCCCCTTTTGTTTTTATTGGTTTGCATTGGACAAAGGAGCTTGAAATTACATCTAGGAGATAGTGAAAGATAATGTTTGGCAATTTTTAAACCACTCATTGCTTTTAACTCATCGACTTTATTTATCCACTTAAAATAACACGTCATCTTTTCCCTTTTCCAAACAGTGTGACATGCGGAAACCAGATACTCTACGAGTCGCTCCTGTACCTCTTTACAACTCCTTTTATGATGTGTACAAGTTCATCAAGGCTTTGGATGAATCATTCAAGGCTGCAATTTAAGTCAAGAATGAGCTGTAGGACAATTGAGCTGAATTCCTTCATGCAATCAATACTACCCTATTCCAAAATACATTTCCACATTGTTTGGTGATCTGTCTAAATTCTTTCTTTTTTATTCATGCATGGGGTGAGGGTGTCGTTGGCTAGTACAGCATTTATTGCCAGCCTTAATTGCCCTTGAGAAGGTGGTGGTGAGCTGTCTTCTTCAACCACTGCAGTCGATGTGGTGTAGGTGCACCCACAGGGCTTTCTGCCTTATTATTGTTCATATAATCTTACTGGATGATTTTCCCTCCATCAGAAATTAAGATTGTAAATGAAGGAATTATTTGTTTAAAGTAAATAATTTACCAATGTGGAAGCATTGCAGATTTCCCTTAGCAGCACCAAAGCAACAAGAAAAGTCAATTCCACTGCTGCATATTTTCCAATCATTGTGAAATAAATGTTAATCGGTAATGTTTGACTCAGGTTACCATGTTAATCCACAAGGAAGAAAACAAACCAAAGGAAGACATCAACAATAGAGTCCACACTACATTAACCACTCATAGAGGTGGATATTACAGAGCCACACAGAAAATAGTGGCAGAGACAGAAGAGGCCCTTAAGTAGCCTTTAATTAGCCACTTAAAGGCCTCAATAAGATTAACTTCCACCCTACAACTCCCGCCTGAAGGTCCATTGGCACTATGCCAACCAGAAACCGGCTGCCCCATAGGGGTAATATGTTGGGGAAGACTAATTAGATCAGGGTCAGACTTTTGCCCCATCACGCCCTAGACAGCTACTAGCCAATCAGATTGGCCGGTAGTTCTGTAGTCCCAGCAACGCCAAAATCAAGTTGTAGCCACTGTTGGGACTACAGGCATTCCACAAAGATGAAGAAATGATGGATCCCACACTTCAGGTTAGTCAGGGGTTTTGTTCGGGCCTGCTTGGAAGGACCATAAAATTCACCCCATAGGGTTGGACTTCAACTTACCTGATGCATCAGAAGTTGCATCTGGGATGTGGGTGGGGGTGCGGGGGGGTGGGGGGGTGAGGGGGGGGGGGTGGGGGGGGTTGTTGGGCGGGGGTTGGTGTTTGAAAGACATGGGGAACCTGCGAGTTGGGATTTCACTGGGTTTTATCTTCACAGCGTGACACCACCAATCAGTTCCCTGCTTAGAACCCAACCTGATTCATAGCCTGGGGTTGGGAATGGAAGTCAGAAGCCTGGGGGTGGCGGGAGAGGAGAACAAAGGCCTTGTTGGGATATTGAAGGCATGGGAGTTGGCCAGAGGTCTTGGTGGGGTCAGTCAGCCTGGGGTATGTAGCAAGGCCTGGAGTACTTGGCAAGGCTGTGGTGTTAGGCCTGGGGAAGCTGGGAGACCCAGTGGGGGGAATTAGTTGTCAGGAAATGTCAGAAACCTGGGAAGAGAGTTGGCAACAGGTTAGGGGTGAGACATGAATGCACAGGAGGTCTGAGGCCTGGAAAGAGAATTGGAGGCCTGGAGGTGGAGTGGGAGGAGGCCAGAGGTAACATAGGGAAAAGCCGAAGTAAGTGTCTGATGACAGGGGTTTCTCAGACGAGAAAGCTGGATCTGGCAGCTAGATGTATAGACACTCATTTCCAGAATCTGGTAATCTCTTGCCTGATCATAGCTGTTGAATTTCCCAAGGTTTGGGACAAGCCGGCCAACCAGTTAAATTTGAAAAATAGAATAACAGTAAGAATTGGAGAATCAGTATCATATATAAGATGCCAGTCTTCTGCCTTGGAGCAGATTGGTTGCCTACCCACCTTCTTGCCTCAGTTAAAGTGGGTGGATTGTACATGAGTTTGGGATGAGAACCTAATTTTAAAAACTTTAACCCCCGCCAGCTGACTCAAACCGGCTTTTATTTTGTTTGGTCAAAATCACCTCCCTGTAAAATCTGACAATTCTATTGTGAAAAGGGAATTAATTAGAGCCTAATTTTTAGCTGCCAGATATCCAAAACCATGGTTGAACTTTGTTGAGTGCACATGATGGATTCATAAAACTGATACTGGTGCACTATAAAATATACATGGATGGAATCATCATCCATGCCTTCATCCTATCTGTTATCTGCATTTCAGCTTAGACAAAGGGCAACAGCAAATTTAGATTAGCAGGCTCTGAATGTTAGATTGATAAAGATTGTTGGTAGGTGAGTGATGGGGTTTTGGTTCATTGGGCAGTGTGTGTGTGTGTGATGATATCATTGGTGAGATATGGCACTTGAAGGTACATTCACTGACCTTAACCTTTCATGTGAGATCATTGAACTTGTTGCAGCGCTGGGGACCGAACTACTGGCATTGACCACCAAAATTACCTGCTCCCAAAACCCATGCAAACTTTGTGTACATAGCCTTGTGGATAGATCACATCTGTCCTCTCCACCTCCATTACCTGGGCATCCAGTGCAGCTCCCTTCTCTCTTGCACCATAATTGACTCTTTATTTCTGCTCAGATTTATTTCACAAGTGACTCCAGCACATGGTCTAGCCACAAAGTACCTCTTTTTAAAAAGGTGCATGTTGGCTTTAAGTAGTGCAGGCTGGCTTTAAGTGTACTAGCCTCACACAAATGTGGTCTACCTGCTCAGGTGTGTAGCCATTCAGCACCATGTTTGGGGCCTACTGCATAACCCAATAGTGCAAAGTAGCAAGCAGCACTAAGTTAGTATGCTGCCTGCATCGGAAGAAAGTTGCAGGTTAATCAATGCTGAATGCAACAAAACCCCTCCTGTTTTCGAAGGCTGCCCAATTGAACCCCAGTTCCTCTGGGTGCAAGACTGACTTGATGGTGTGATTATGCATGTATATGTGTGGTCTTAGCCTGAGAGATGAATAACATTTTTTACTTTTGACTTATCCCTAAGTGAAATAGTGGCAATGATTCTGACCCTAAACTTTTGTGATAACACTAGTTCATGTTATTTTAGTGCCAGTCATTAGGAGTTCATATCTTCTATGATTACAGCACTTGTACTTCCTTCATTTAGTTCAAAATTTAGCGCCTTCCCATTGACAAATTTGTGTATCAAATGAAACTCCTGCAGTATAATTTCACATCACTATATCCTCAGCTGTCAAGTGAGTAGACAAGAATGCCAATGGTTTGTTTAATCATGGAGAATATTATTTTTTGTACTGAGTTGTCCTATATTCTACCAACGGCTGTGGATTACATACTGGATTCATGAGTGACATTTTCAGGACCTAGACTATGGCCTGGATTTTTTGGTCCTGCCTATGGTGGGAATTGTCGTGGTCATGACGAAAAATTTGATGAACCAGCCAAAGGACCATTGACTCTCGGCAGGAATTTCCGGGACAGGAAAATCCAGGTCTATGTCTCTCAACCACTAGCTATTCAGTCAGCCAACATATTCAAATGTCATAGCCTAAAATGACTAGCTGAGAATGAAAGATATATGTACTGATATCTGATACTGTACAACATCTACCATCATTTGACACTATCCAGTAAATTTCCTCAAGAGAGGACCTCAACCTAGTTTTGTACTGCCTTCTTCCTGGGTTTGGGTTTGTGGCCTTCCCTGCAGAAATGGTCTCCTTTTGATACTTCCATTCATCATCTGAAAGGTTGTTAATGGTAATGTGAGGGGAAAAAGCCACCATGTCATTCTCCAGCCCAATGTAGATTGCATCGATGTCTGAGCTGACCTAATGAAAATACTTGCATGGACTCGTTAAGTAATTGAACACTACAGTGTGGTGCACGTTAAATGGATTCACACATGCATGAGTGTGCACACACAGTTTCATTAATATTTTCTTGGTAAATTTAATAATGTGTTTCCGGAATTGCAAACTGACTCAATGTTAGATGTCTTATTTTGGGTAATTTTTAGTTTTTGCCCTGTCAGCAGTAAAACTTCCTCATTGGCAGTAAACATTGTGGGCTGAGTGCCTCTGGTGGGCATGGTGCCCCACTAATGGCATGAACCTGAAAATGAACCTCATTTGATCTGCACAGCACATTGAGCTCCAGAGGTCAGTAGGCTACCGAAAATGTACCAACACTTGGAAAATCATCCTGACTTTTGGAAGTGCCTGAAGTTCAGTATATTTTTTGCCAAGCTAACAATTAATTGCCATTTTAAAAACTTTTTAAAGCAGTATGTGTAATATCCTGTATAATGAAATAATAGAAACTTGTAATCTGTGAGATGTTTTTCATTTCAATTTTGAGTGATTGTTTTCTCCCCACTCATGCAAATTCTTATCTTTGCGTATCTTGTACCTCACTTTTAGTTCTGCTTGTGTTGTAAAACTAACTTGATTAAATATGATCACCCTACATCCCAATCATCTTTATGCTTTAATAATAACATTTCAGGAATTTTCAAGACAGGAAACATGCCATTAGCAGTCTCTTCAATCGAGAGGTTTCTTGCCCGGAATGAAATATTTTGGAAAATACAAACAAAATAACGTGATTACGGAAACACGCAATATGTCTTTAATTCTTTGTGTTTTTGCATTTTATTAGAAAGTATTCTCTTGCATTCTTGCTTCAAACGCAAGCCTTACTGAAATATATTCCAACTTAATACTCTAAATAAAACATGATGCTGCATATGAGTACGAATCAAGTCCATATGATTATAAAACATTTTATATTGCATGATGAAATCAATCATACCATTGTGCCAAAACTGTTTCAGTGGTGCTTTGTTCACAGCTGTGGTCCAGTGGCCACAGAAATTGTGCTGGCTTTGATGGGTAACCTTTTAGCTAAATATTTTTCAAATTGCTTTTAGCATCATTATTTGTTATCTAGACAGATATTGCAAAACTAGCATATTTTTTGGTATGAAAATTATTTAAGATGACAGTTCTTTTAACTCATTGCTGAGATGCAGTTCTGTAACATGAAGTTGTTTTCTCCCAAAAAGCTGCAGCAAGCCAGACCAAAATAAACATGTACGATTAATGCAATTTTCATTTGTGGTACACCCAATAGCGTTCAACAACAACACAATGCGATGTAAGCACCATAGTCCTCAAAACAAAATGTCAGCTTCACACTTCAGTTGAGAGCAAAGCTGAATATAAAAAGTACTAGAGAGGGTTGAAAAAAGGAATAAGAAAAGAGAGTTTGAGGATAGATTAGTAGCTAAGATAAAAAGGGAACCCAAAAAGCTTTTATGGACAGATAAATAGTAAAAGGGTAGACAAAGGAAATTTGGGGAAAATTTGGAACCAGAAAGGAGATCTTGTGGAGGCAGAGGTATGACTAAGGTACTAAATGAGTACTTTGTATTTGCCTTCGCTAAGAAAGAGGATGTTACCAATGTCTAGAGAATGAGTAAGTACTGGAGAAAATGATAGCCTAAAAAATAAAGAGGAGGCATTTAGAAGGCTGGCAGCACTCAGAGTAGGTAAGGTACTTGATCCAGATGGGATGCATCCTAGGTTACTGAGCGAAGTAGGGGTGCAAAATTGTGGATGTTCTAACCACAACCTTTGAATCTTCAAAGGCTGGAAGGAGCAACTATTTCAGTTGAAAGGACTTTCAAAACGAATGATAAAGTATCACGTAGTAGAATTGTTAGCAAAATTGAAGCCCTTGGGATTGAAGGAACAGGAATAGCATTCATTTGTCAATGTATTAGGGGAAAGAAAGCAGAGAGTAGTGGTGAATGATTGTTTTATAGACTGGAAAAAGTATGCACTGACCATCAGGGGGTCAGTGTTGATAATACTGCTCTTATTACTGTATGCTAATGAATACATGGCACGATTTTAAAGTTTGCAGATGACATAAACTCAAATGTAGTAAGCAGTGAAGAAGATAGTAGCAGATTTCAGAAGTGTTGAGTGGAAAATTAATCTTGGCTTTCTTCTGAGGTTGGCACTATCACAGATAACAGTCTTCCACCAACTCAATACACTCCATGTGATATCACAGTAACAGAATGCTGAAGGCACAGAAAGAGTCCATTTGGCCCATCATGTCTATGCTGGCTCTCCATAGGAGCAATTTACCTTGTGCTACTCCTGTCCTTCTCCTTGAGCCCTGCACATTTTTCCTTCTCTGGTAATAATCCAATTCCCTCTTAAAAGCATCAATTAAATTTGCCTCCACCACACTCAGCAGCACATTCCAGATCCCAAACTTTTGCTGTGTTAAAACATTTTTCCTCGTGCCTCCATTGTTTCTTTTGTCAATTACCTTAATCTGTACCCTCCTTTTCTTGATCCGTGCACCAATGGGGACAGTTTTTCCCTATCAATTCTGTCCAGCCTCCATTTGTGTACCTTCACACCTTCACACCACACAAGTGCCAGGCAGTGACAGTCTCCAACAAGAGAGAATCCAACCACCTCCTTTTGATGCTCAATGGCATTGCCATCGTTGAAGCCCTAAGAATCAACATCCTGGGGATTACCATTGACCAAAAACTAAACTGGACCAGCCATATAAATACTGTGGCTACAAGGGCAGGTCAGAGGTTGGGAATTCTGTGGCAAATATCTCACCTCCTGGCTCCTCAAAGTCTATCCACCATCTACAAGGCACAAGTCAGGAGCTTGATGGAATACTCTCCACTTGCATAGATGAGTGCAGTTCCAACAACATCAAGAAGATCAACACATTCCAGGTGAAAGCAGCCCACTTGATTGGCACTCCACCCATCACATTCAACATTCGCTCCCTCTATCACCAACACACAGTGTCAGCAGTGTGTACAATCTACAAGATGCACTGGAGTAACTTAACAAATCTTCTTCAACAGCACCTTCTAAACCAACAACGTCTACCACCTAGAAGGACAAGGGCAGCAGATACATGGGAACACCATCATCTGCAATTTTCCCTCCAAGTCACAAGCCATCCTGACTTGCAACTATATCACTGTCCCTTCACTAGCACAGGGTCAAAATCCTAGAACTCTCCTGCTAACAGCACTATAGGTGTACCGACACCAGACAAACTTCAGCAGTTTAAGAAGGCAGCTCACTATCACCACCACAAGGAGAATTAGGGATGAGCAATAAATGCTGGCCTAGCCAGTGACGCCCACACCTCTCAACCTTGTCTTCTCCAAGGAAGGGTTTCAACCACTCTGGTCTAAGCAACTGAAGTTTGTTGGGAATTGGACTCGATGCTAATCCCAGAATAATAAAATTCTTATTGGGGAATAACCTTATTGGCAAAAAGATAATCACTAATTTAGAATGCAAACTAGCAAGGTTTATTGGATAACAAAGATTAATATTTAATATTCCACAAGTCAAGGAATGGCACAATATGCTCTCTTTCCCGTGGATCCTGGGACTTCTGGGGTTGTCTTCTCTTCCTCTTGGATCCTCGAACATGGTTTCTTGACTCATGACGTTCTTTGAGGTTTTAACTTAGTCAACTTTACTTTAACATACATGCAATACCCCCTTGCAGCTTTAAGACTTCAACTCTAATTTCCCTGTCTACCTTAACTGCGGTAGCTGCATCTTTCACAGCTGAATGCATTTCTCTCTCTCTCTCTCACACATACAATTTCTCTCTCAAGCTGAAAGCAGCTTCCTAACAAAGACCCTTCACTTTTTCTTAAGACAATTACTTTAGCCTTAATACTAGATTCTAACACTGACCTGGGTGTTTTACAGGAAACCCCAAACCTCAGTGACAATTACATTAGTCACTTCTGGATTGTTACAGCAATCCCTTGCCTAGGACAATGTAATCACTCCTGGATTCTTACTGCAATCCCTTGCCTAGGACAATTTAGTTACTCCTGGATTCTTACGGCAATCCTCAACATATGACAATTATTTTAGTCAACTTTTGCATTCTTATGGCAATCCCCAGCCTATGACAATTACCAGTTGACTGGCAAAGTCTTACACTAATGCTGGTTTCCTAGCAAGTGCCCTACTATTAACTCTTAACTTTCTCTCCCATTAAGGTCCCTTAGCAAGTGTCCTCTGACAAATTCTATCCTCTGGCAAGTGTCCTATTTTTGTACCCTTTTTGCAGGCAGCTTTTGCAACATTCAACTCAAGTTGTGCAACTTTGTCAACACAATTAATAACTTCTACCCAAATGTTTGCAAATCTTGACCAATGAGAGAATGTTTCTGGCTTCTCTGCAATAAACTAACCTTAACTTGTACCCTTTACTTACAATTCTATCCCTGATGCCATCCTTCTAGCCAATCAGTGTCCCAATTTTGGCTTTTGTTTACCTCATCATGTTCGATTCACTGGAGCCCAGATGTTCAAATGCATTCTCAACTACAACCTCAGTTCACATCTGTTTTTTCTCTCTTCTTAAAGTTACATTACAGTATTTTGGCATTTAAAAAGATGCCAACTTAAATACCTTTCAACAGCATTCCATCAATACATGCAAATCAAGTCACTAAGCTTATGTACAAGTACAATTTGATAACTTAAGCCTTATTTATCACACAAATGTGTCAACGAGGTTAGGTCTAACAGGTTTTTCATCCCTGGAATAATTCTTCTGACTCTTCAATGCCTTTGCGTCCTTTCTAAAACATGGCACTGGACACAATACTCCTGTTGAGGCCAAACCATTGTTCTATACAATTTTAACATAACCTCCTTGCTTCTGTACTCTAAGGCCCTATTAATAAAGGCCATGGCATTGTATGCTTTGTTAACTGTGCTCTCAACTTGTCCTGTCATTTTCAATGATTTATGATCACATAACTCAAGTCCTGAATTATCAAGCATTCTAGAAGCTTCTCCACTGCAGAGGTTAAACTGACTGACCTATAGTTGCTAGGCTTATCCTTATACCCTTTTTTGAACAAGGGTGTAACATTTGCAATTCACCAGGCCTCTGGCACTACTACTGAGTGTAAGAAAGGCAGCAAAATTATGGCTAGTCCCTCTGCATTTTCCACTGTCACTTCCCTCAGTGTTGTTGGATGCATCTCATCTGATCCAGGTGCCTTGTCAACTTTAAATGCATACAGCCTATCCAATACTTCCTTCTCATCAATTTTAAACCCTCAAGTATCCTTTTTAACCATGACCTGGACAGCATCTTTGTCCATGGTAAAGACAAATGCAAACTATTCATTTAATACCTCAGCCATGCCCCCTGCCTCCAAGCGTTAACCTCCTTTTTGGTCCCTAATTGGCCCCACTCCTCCCTTTATTCCCCTTTTACTATTTATATGCTGAGAGGAGACTTTGGATTCCTGTTTATGTTAGCTGCCTGTCTTTTTTCATACTCTGTCTTTGCTTTTCTTATTTGCTTTTTCACTTCCCTTCTGCACCTTCTATATTCAGCCTGGTTCTTGATTGTATTATCCACCTGACATCGGCATAAACACATTTTTCCTTCTTCATCTTAATCTCTAACTCTTTCATCACCCAGGGAACTCTGGATTTGTTTGCCCTATCTTTTTCCCTTTCCTGGGAATATACCTTGATTGTGTCTGAACTATATCCTCTTCAAAGACAATCAATTGTTCACTTGCCTGCCAACCTTTGATTCCAATATATCTGGCCCAGATTCATTCTTACCCCATTGAATTTCACTTTTCCCCAGTTAATTATTCTTACTCTGGATTGTTCCTTGTCCTCTTCCATAGTTAATCTAAACCTTGTGATCCAATGATCACTGTCCCTTAAATGTTCCCCTACTGACATTTGATCCGCCTGATTCCCAAAGATCCAGGCCTAGCAGTGCCTCCTTTCTCATTGGAATAGAAACGCACTGCTACAGAAAAATGTCCTGAACACATGATAAGAAGACCACCCGCTTTATTTTATGAGCCCCCTCACCTTCAGATACCCCAGTGGGATGCCGTAAAATCCAGCTCTTATTTCCACATGGCATTCGGCACCTATAACTCACCAATCGTATTTACCACATTCCGCACATTCACATACATGTATGATAACCCTGATTTAAACTTCATTACTTTTTCCTTACTCCGAATCCATCTAATACCTGCCTATTTCCTACTCCAGTGTTATCTGTCACTCAGTATTCCTCTCTGATATTACCTCCTGGTTCCCACACACCTGACAAGTTAGTTTAAATCCTCCCATTAGCATTAGCAAATTTCCTTGCAAGGAAATTGATCTTGGCTCTGTGAGAGCTAGTCCCAAAGTCCCAGGAATCTAAAGCCCATTATCAACTAAAATCTTATCATTAAATTTTATCATTAAAAGTTTAATGATGACCATGATTGTTGTAAAAACTTCTTTATGGAAGGAAATCTGCTGTCCTTACCTACATGTGACTCAAGACTCTGAAATGGCCTAGCAAGCCACTCAGCTGTATCAAACTGCTACTCTCAAAAATGGAACGAAACCAGATGGACCACTCGGCATCGACCTTAGCACCAGAAATGTCAACAGCAAACTTAACACTGTCGACCCTGCAAAGTCCTTCTTACTAATATCTGGGGGATAGTGCCAAATTTGGGAGAGCTGTCTCACATACTAGTCAAGCAACAGCCTGACATAGTAATCCTCATGGAATCATATCTTCTGGATAGGAAACCACCATCACCATTCATGGCAATATCCTGTCTCATTGGTAGGACAGACCCAGCGGAGGTGGCAGCACAGTGGTATACAGTCAGAAGGGAGTGAAGCCTCATAGCATCATGCCAAACATGGGCAAGGAAACCTCCTGCTGATTATCACGTGTCGCCCTCCCTCAGCTAATGAATCAGTGCTCCTCCATGTTAAACTCCACTTGGAGGAAACAATGAGGGTGGCAAGGGCACAGGATGTACTCTGGGTGGGGTGTCCTGGGGCACATTACCAAAAATGGCCTGATAGCACCACCCCTGACCAAGCTGGCTGAGTCCAAAATTACGTAGCTGCTAGACTATGTCTGCGGGGAACCAGCAAGAGGGAAAAACATATTTGACTTCATCCTCACCAACCTGCCTGCCAGAGATGCATCTGTCCATGGCAGTACCGATAGGAGTGACCACTGTACAGTCATTGTAGAGACAAAGTTCATCTTCATATTGAGGATACCCTCCATCATGTTGTGTGGCACTACCAACGTGCTAAATTGGACAGATTTCGAACAGATCTAGCAACTGAAGACTGGGCATCCATGAAGTTCTGTGGGCCATCAGCAGCAGCAGAATTGTACTCAACCATAATCTGTAACCTCATGGCCTGGCATATCCACCACTCTACCATTACCATCAAGCCAGGCATCAACTGGGATCAACCTGGTTCAATGGAGAGTGCAGGAAGGCATGCCAGGGGCAGCACCTAGCATACATAAAAATGAGCTGTCAACTTGGTGAAGCTATAACACAGGACTACTTGCATGCCAAACAGCATAAACAGCAAGTGATAGACAGAGCTAAATGATCCCACAACCAACGGGTCAAATCTAAGCTCTGAATTCCTATCACATCCAGTCATGAATGATGGTGGACAATGAAACAACTCAGTGGAGGAGGAGGCTTCACAAATATCCCCGCCCTCAATGATGGGGGAGCCCAGCACATCAGTGCAAAAGATAAGGCTGAAACATTTGCTACAATCTTCATCCAGAAGTGCCGAGTGGATGATCCACCTCAGCCTCCTCTGGAGGTCCCCAGCATCACAGATGCCAGTCTTTAGCCAATTCGATTCATTCCACGTGATATCAAGAAACGGCTGAAGGCACTAGATACTGCAAAGGCTATGGGCCCTGACGATATTCTGGCAATAGTACTGAAGGCTTGTGTTCCAGAACTTGCCGTGCTCCTAGCCAAGCTGTTCTAATACACCTGCAACACTAGCATTTACCCAGTTTGTGGAAAATTTTCCAGGTATGTCCTGTACACAAAAAGCAGGACAAATCCAACCTGGCCAATTACTCCCACACCAGTCTACTCTTGATCACCAGTAAAGTAATGGAAGGGGTCATCAATGGTGCTATCGAGGGGTACTTGCTTAGCAATAACCTGCTTACTGATGCCCAGTTTGGGTTCCGCCAGGGCTACTCAGTCCTGACCTCATTACAGCCTTGGTTCAAACATGGACAAAAGAGCTGAACTCCTGAGGTGAGAGTGACTTTCCTTGACATCAAGGCTGCATTTGACCAAGTGTGGCATCAAGGACCCCTAGCAAAACTGGAGTCAATGGGAATCAGATGGAAAACTCCCCACTGGTTAGAGTCATACCTAGCACAAAGGAAGATGGTTGTGGTTGTTGGAGATCAGTCCTCTCAGCTCCAGGACATCATTTCAGGAGTTCCTCCTGTTAGTGTTCTCGGCCCAGCCATCTTCAGCTGCTTCATCAATGACCTTCCTTCATAAGGCAGAAGTGTGGATGTTCGCTGATGATTGCACAATGTTCAGCACCATTTGCAACTCCTCGGATACTGTCCATGTCCAAATGCAGCAAGACATGGGCAAAATCCAGGCTTGGGCTGACAAGTGACAAGTAACATTTGTGCCACACAAGTGGCAGGCAATGACTATCTTCAACAAGAGAGAATTGAACCATCACCGCTTGACATTCAATGGCATTACCATCACTGAATCCTCCACTATCAACATCTGGGGGTTACCATTGACCAGATACTGAACTGGACTAGCCATATAAATTCTGTGGCTACAAAAGCAGTCAGAGGCTAGGAATGTTGCAATGATTAACTCAGCTTCTGACTCCAAGAAGCCTGTCCACCATCTACAAGGTACAAGCCAGGAGTGTGAAGGAATACTTTCCACTTGCCTGGGTGAGTGCAGCTTCCACAACACTCAATAAGCTTGACACTGTCCAGATCAGAGCAGCCCACTTGATTAACACCACATCCACAAACTCCCTCCAACACTGACGCAGAGTAGCAGCAGGGTGTACCATCTACGAGATGCACTGCAGGAATTCACCAAAGCTCCTTAGACAGCACCTCCTAAATCCACTACCATCTAGAAGGACAATGGCATCAGGTAGATGAGTACTCCACCACCTGGAAGTTCCCCTCCAAGTCACTCACCACCTTGACTTGGAAATATATCACCATTCCTTCACTGTCGTTGGGTCAAAATCCTGGAACACCCTTCCTAACAGTACTGTGGATGTACTTACACCACATGGACTGCAGCAGTTCAAGAAGGCAGCTCACCACCACCTTCTCAAGGGAATCTAGGTAACGGCAAAAAATGCTGGCCTAGCCAGTGAAGCCCACATTCCATGAATAAATTTTTAAAAATTAAACATTGCAGATAATGTGCCATGTGTATGTTAATTCCAATTCATTACCATAGTTTCAGACGTAATATGAGCAAACCTAATATGCAAGTTTGTGTTTTCCTAAAGTTTTGCTTAAAAACTCAAAAGCACACAGAAATCTAAAATGGAAATTTTCCATGAAAACACTTTGATTTGATCTTTAAACCATTGTTTCCCTGATGTTATGCATACTGTTTCAGAGCAGGTGTCCTTCCATGCAACGCACTAATATGTATCTTTCCTTTTTAGTTCCAACAGTTGCTGAAGATCAATGAAGGTACTTCTGACAGGGACAGTGAATAGGTTTGTTAAGAATAAGGAATGAATTCCTCAGCAGATATTAAAGTAGATGATATCATTCTTAGCCACTGAATGTAATTATTTTCTTGCTTAACTGTCACATCAGCATTTTGTCCATTTAAGAGGTCATGACTGATTTGAATACCCTTTTGTGAATTATGAATGGATTTCTCTGCAGACAGGAGTTTAAAGTAAATAATCTTACTTTAAAAAAAAATAAAGAAAAGCAATTCTCTCAAATGGTCTTTTTAAAAATAATTCCTTACAAAACCCATCTTATTGTAAAGCAGTTATGATTTTGTTAGATATTTTGTTTTTTTGTGGAACTAATTACAAATGACCTAATTTTCCCTTGGCTGTCTGGAAAATTACTGACTTCCTGTTGCTCCTTTTTAGAAGAAATTTGGTTGCTATGATAACTGGCCTGCAAATTTCCACCTTCCATTACTCATCATGCTCTTGTGTTTTCAATAGGTGCCAAGGACATTTTGCCCTCCTTCTCAACCACATTTCTATTGCTCAAAGGAAGATTCAACTTTATTAAATCTGTTTATAATCATGTACTCAGATTGAAAAAGAAAATCACAAATTCCATTCAAACAATAAAAGTCTTACAAATCTTCATGCACCAGAAAAACAGTTCACGTATCCAGTAGAGAATGTCCTTCAAAGATCCAAAAAATGCTCATTGACATTCCAGTCATTGAGTAGACTCCAAGTAAGAAATCTGCTTTCTGTTTATCAACTATCATAATGGGCAGTGGTATTGGTATGAGGAAATGTAAGATGCTTGTCATTTTCCAGATATTGTTCAACCCACCTCAATGACTGAACAAGTTTGTGCAATGAGTTGATCAGCCAAACAGACTAGGCAAGTCCTAAATTTGAATCCTGAATGTATTGAACTGACTTTTCTTAAAGGACAGGGGGTTGATAGGATCATTACAATTGGTCTTAGTGCCTTTAGGATAGGGGAGCAAGAGGTGCATCAGGAAGTTTGCCCTTGATCATGAACCAGTGACCTTTCCTGAAATGTCTGTTGTGAGATCATGAGGACAAAATGTTGTCATGGAATATCATAATCCTGCCAACACATAACATGAATGATGGCTACGTATGTGTGTTGCGGTTCCAGCTGATGTTACTACTGGACAAGATAAGATCCAGAGCAAAACCTGGCTTGATTGATCCTAACTTTGTTATTTTTAGAAACTGTGGAGGAAGGTTACTGAACAAATTCACAGGAGCCTACTGAAAAACTTTTAACACAAAAAATAAAACATTTATTAAACAGCAAAAATGGACTATATTAGACCAGACAAAAAGGTTGGAAAGATGTCAATACAAACACAAGAATATGATTCAATTTCCCAATATTTCTTTACCCAGCAATATCTAGAGAAACACAAAAACCAGTGAAGAGGTGCCATTAGTTTGACACAAAGGCTCCTTGCTTGGTATTGATATACATGCAAACAGTATTCTTCCAGTGAGTTCTTGAGCATTCACTTGATGCTTCTTGCCCAACTCATATCTCTCCTCGCAACACAACAAAATAACTGCACTTTAGACTCACTGTTTCAGTCGCAACACTGCTAAACCGGTTGCGTTACTGAATCCTATATCTAACTATTCAGTTAATGACTGTCCACTGGCCTTGCACTTTTTTGTTCTCTGAGAGCTGAAAAATCCCTGTTTCCACTCCCTGACACACCTGTCTTCCTCTGTATCTCTGTGCCACCTAATCATTGCTGCTAGGCAATAAATCAGTGTTTTCCTACTTGGTGTTTTTTTTCTCCTAAAATCACTAAATTTCTAACCTCATATTCTTAACTTAAGGAGTTGTAAAATCTCTATATATATATTTATAGAATTGAACTTTAAAAAATTATACAATGTTCATCACATGTGAGATACAGAAAGGCAATAAGTTCCCATGTAACCATATTCCAGCAAAGCTTCAAGGCATGTGAGAGAACAGGAGAAAAAACTCTGGGCAGAATTTTTCACACGGCATGCGGGCACACACCTGACACGCCCAAGGGTAAAATAGCGCATGATATTTCAGTCGGCGGGCACGTACGAGAGAGTCGGCAACGCACCTGCCAACAATTAAGAGGCCTGTTAAGCCATTAATGTATTAATTAATATGGATTTTTCTCTGCTCACCCAACATTACGGCTGGCAGGCAGGCAAACTGGCCAGGTAGCCTTTGGATTTTTGAGGAACCCACATCCAAGGATGCGATGACATTTCCGGTGTTAATTTTTTAAAATAAAAATGTTTGGGCAGAATTTTTATAATCTGTATGTTTAGGTGAGTGAGTCCAATGTATGGACAATTTTTTCACATTTTGAAATCTTTATTTGATGATTTCAGATCCTTCAGCTCCCTGAGGTAGCTCTCTGCCTTCATTATGTTCTCCCCCACACCTGCCCTGCTTTCAGAGGTCGCTCTCCTCCCATCCCAGCAGCGCTGAGCCTTTCAGCGCACGTTTCACGCTGGCTGGCCGGCCTGAAATCATGGTCGAGAGCCGACTGCGGGCGGCGGGCCATTTCCCAGTCACTCCCGGGTCTGCCCACCGCGCCTGCCCGATGACTTTAAAATTCTGCCGTCTAATTTGTTTCAGGATGTCCCAATCAGAGGAACTGAATAATGTTGCATCAATGTTCCATGCCATTACAGACTCCAACAAATGAGCTTTTTTTTTATTATTTCATGTGATGTGGGCATCGCTGGCAAGGCCCATCCCTAACTGCAGATGGTACTGAGCCATCTTGAACCACTGCAGTCCATCTGGTACAGGTACATCTACAAGGCTGTGAGGATGGGAGTTCCAGGATCTTGATCTAGCGATAATGAAGGAAAAGTGATATGGCTCCAAGTCAGGATGGTATGTGGCTTGGAGGGGAATTTGCAGTTGGTGATGTTTCCTTGTGGCAGCTGTCCTTGTCCTTCTAGGTGGTAGGGGTCACAGGTTTGAAAGATGCTGTCAAAAGAGCATTGGTGAGTTGCTGCAGTGCTTGTTGTATATAGTACACACTGTCACCACTGTACGTCAGTGGTGGAGGGAGTGAATGTTTAAGTTGTTGGAAATGTTGCTGATCAAGCAGGCTGCTTTGACCTAGATGTCATTGAGCTTCTTGTGTGTTGTTAGAGCCACATTCACCAAGCAAGCCAAATGTATTACATCAAACCCCTGGCTAGTGCCTTGTAGATGGTGGACAGACTTTGGGGTGTCTAGAGGTAAGTTACTCGTCTCAGAATTCTCAGCCACTGACCTGCACTTATAGTCACGGTATTTATATAAATATAAAAACAAAAAAACTGCGGATGCTGGAAATCCAAAACAAAAACAGAATTACCTGGAAAAACTCAGCAGGTCTGGCAGCATCGGCGGAGAAGAAAAGAGTTGACGTTTCGAGTCCTCATGACCCTTCGACAGAACTTGAGTTCGAGTCCAGGAAAGAGCTGAAATATAAGCTGGTTTAAGGTGTGTGTGTTGGGGGGCGGAGAGATAGAGAGCTTGTTTGTCCCTACAACCACACCAACCCCCTCCACTTCTCTCTCTCTCTCTCCGTCCCCCCCACACACCTTAAACCAGCTCATATTTCAACTCTTTCTTGGACTCGAACTCAAGTTCTGTCGAAGGGTCATGAGGACTCGAAACGTCAACTCTTTTCTTCTCCGCCAATGCTGCCAGACCTGCTGAGTTTTTCCAGGTAATTCTGTTTTTGAGAAGTGGAGGGTGTTGGTGTCGTTGTAGGGACAAACAAGCAGCTTCTATCACTGCTTGTTTGTCCCTACAACCACACCAACCCCCTCCACTTCTCTCTCTCTCTCTCCGTCCCCCCACACACCTTAAACCAGCTTATATTTCAACTCTTTCTTGGACTCGAACTCAAGTTCTGTCGAAGGGTCATGAGGACTCGAAACGTCAACGGTATTTATATGGCTGCCAGTTCAGCTTCTGGTCAATGACAACCCATAGTTGTTGATAGTGGGGGATTCAGTGGAGGTAGTGCCATTGAGTGTCAAGAGGAGATGGTTTAATTCATTGACAGAAGTTTTACAGGTTTGCCATGCTGACATTCAGATAATTCTGAATTCTGTACCCACTTTAATCCTGAGAAACAGCCAAATAATTGAACTTAAATTTAGTCACTTTCTCCCTTTTTTTTAACTTCCGAATTTCCTTAACTAGCAAATTGCTTCTTCCAAAAGTGAATTTTCCTCGGAACCTTTCAAGATTCCTGAGGCTGGCAAGTTTTTTTTCAGGATCTCCTGTTGATCATTCCTTCTGAAAGGGCAATATGATGAGAGCAATGGAAAATTATTGCCAAAATTATGTTAGATATTTGCATCTCTCAAAGATTTATCTTGCTCCTTTTTTAATACTGCATACTTGAGCTTTGCAATAACACTGCATATGTTTACTTCCAGAGGCCTTTATATCACTGCCAACATTAGTACTTACTTTGGTTAGCCTCATTAGTGAAGCCAATATTGTGACTTGATTCATCGTGATGGTGAATTACTTTATAAGTGTAATTTATATGATTTACAACCTCATTGTAGAAGTTGAATTGTTTTACCTTGGTTCATCTTTCCTGGCACCTTTAGTGCAATAATATGATAGAATATCCAAATATTTTTAACCATTTTTGTTAATATTAACCATTTGGCAAGCATATTTTGGCATTCTTCTCTCTCTATGATCTAAGAATATTGTATGACTTAGTTAATTTATATATAGCTTACCCTTATTGATCACTAGTATAATTTTCTATTCAGGGGATAGTATAAGGTTTAAAAAGTTAGGTTGCTAAACCTGTAATCATTATTGTAAGTAATGTCTTGTACATATGTAAAAACCTCATTGTGCATCTTTTTCTGGGGTATCTTAATGTTTTACATTACTTTGTTTGACCTGAAGACCTACAGAAGTAACATCATTTCAGAATGGGATTTGGAAAGTAAAGTGTGCTTAAATCAAATATTTTTGTTTCATGAATAAGTCAATATTGAATATTATGACAAGCAGTGAATAGTGAATAATTCCCATAATACAGGAACTCTAATGTATTTTCCTGGATTTGCCTTCATCTTATTTACATCAAACTTATGCTGAGGTTTATGCTGTTTTCTGTGCTGGCCTTGCAATGGGAACTTACCCCTAAATCTCCTATGGAGTGAACTTACTTCTGCTGGAACATATAAAATAATGTGAAAGTTTGCCAACAAATCCCAGAAAATTCAGCTAGGGCCATTGTCTTATAAGCTTCTAATGTTTACTTTCCTGTCAAGAGATTAATCTTACACACACATCTAAATTTTTGAACACACATCAAATCATAGAATATTACAGCAGGCCATTCAATCTGTGCTACTGTTTTCCCTTGCATGAGCTTTTAGCCTAATACCGCCCTCTTACTCCCTACATCCTTTACTACTTCTCTTTTAAAGCATTTATTTAAATCTCCTTTTAAAGTGTTGATTGACTCTGCTTTGATAAGGGCTCAAAGCAGCAAATTCATCATTCTAATCACACTCCTTGGAAATAAATATTTTCTAATCTTCCCTTTAATTCTTTTGGTAATTAACTTAAATTCTTGGCATAGTTTTCACTTTCTGTATTTGGGTCTATTTGATACCTAGGAACTGTGAGTAGAGAAAAAAAATGAACAGGAAGGATCTCACACTCATAAGGAAGCCAACCCAATTTTCCATCCAAAACATATGGAATTTTTACAGGCTTCCTTACAAGCAATCAGTCCTCCTCATCTAGCTTTCATCTTTTTGCTGTATCCAAGCAATCCAAAATACCCAGTTACAGGAACAGGGAAAACAAAATCCCCCCCAAAATTAAGGTGCTCATGAATGGGGCAGTTATAAAATTATTTACCAAACCACACAAGCCTCCCATTGTCATTAACTTGTACACTGCTTACTTAAAAAAAAAATGTTATTTCACCCTACAGGATTATTCTCCACACTTCACAATCTCCTAATTCCTCTGCCTCCACTCTCCATCTTCCCCCACACAATTCTTTCTTCAGCCCCATCAACCAACTTTACGACCTCTACTTTGAAGTCTCTCCCCATTGCAATAAATGTTTCCTTTTAACAAATAAAGCCCACAAACATGCAATCCACACCCAACATACAGTTGTACATCACCTTTTTTTGATGTCTTTGCTGAATTATCAATATCGCCTGCCAACCAGTCATTCCCACCACAAAGGTGTTATTTTCCCATCTCCTGATCACCACATGATCCAGATGATTGTTGCAAACAATTCCTTACAGAAACTTAACACACGCATTGTTGACAAAATGAAATACTCCCTAAAATCTTCAACAATTTACAACCCACTATCCTCCCTTCAGTTATTTACTCTCTGAATGCTTCCTGCAAACACCAACCCAAATTTTCATTGCTCTATGCTCAAAATTATTTGTTACCTTAACCTTCTAAATCTTCACTGTGCATATGGCTCCCTACCCCCTCCACTACTCTCTGTATCTTCCTAGTTGTTCATTCCTCTATGCTCTCCCCCAACTTTTCACCATCCCCACCAAGCCTTTGTAACATTTCTTCCAAACTATTCACCGTTCTCTCCAAGCTACTCAGTATCGCCCACTGCTCATGTTGCTACTCATTAAATTACTTGAACAACACTTACCAAATCCTCACAAACCAAACACCTTTTACCCAAGTACCATAGCAATATCATACCAGTTCCTCCTGCCACCAACAAGGTCTCAGAAGTGCAATTAATAATCTATTAAAAATTAGGACCCCAAAAATTACAATGCGTGGAAGCAGAGAAATAGCTTGGATAGATTGCAACTTGACTGTCTATTATGCATCAGGTGAACTTTTATGTCAGAAATACAGAATACAGGTATAACAGATGGGAGAATATTGGATGTAAGTGAGTTCTGCACAGCATTTTGATATGTCCATATCTCCTTGATCTTTTATGCTCATTTATCAATCTATCCACGCAAACAAATCTTGACTTATAACAATGACTCTGGGCAGCATTTAATGACCACACAGAGGTGAGTTAAGAAGTGAGGGTGCCCTATGATTAGGTGGGAGGGTGCTAGGTGGAGACTCCACCACCTTCCCAACTACGCTGGATCAAACTCTTGGCGAGAAGGGTGGCTGATGGCCTTCCTGCCTGGAGACAAATTGAGTAAAGTAACCCTGCCTCCTGCCTGGGTGTTGGGGTGGGGGAGGGGAGACAGTGATGGGGGGCTTCCTTTGTTCTCAGGTACTCTATGCTCGATCATGGGATCTGGCTTCAGGAAAGGGTGACCCTTTTCATGAAAATGTAATAACTTTCATAATGTTATTGGGATTTATTGTAAAGAAATAGTGGGGTCTGGATACTCTGGGTATGTGTGACTTAATTGAATTAAAGACATCTGATCTGAAGGCTTTGATGTATCAGAAGGCAAGGTAGGTTTGAAATGCTAAATAAATAAACATGGCTGAAGCTTTAGAATGTGAGGCGTAAAGGAAAATTTGCATTTTTAGATAAACCAGAGTAGTTTGAATTTCAAAAGAAATTGTGAAATGTTACACTTAGCCAGAAGAATCCAAACAGGGTATGTATTTTTTCCAAAGCTTAGTGATAATATTGGTACTATGAAAGATTTTTATTATTAGAAAGGTAAAGTCCAAAAACATATTGAAACAATGAAGTTTGCAAAGTTGAAAATATGTATAAAGGAAGGAAGTCTATGTGTAAGAGGAAGGAATTCTAAGATCTAACAAATGTGAAAATCCTCCAGCCTCTATGTACCAAGCTGCTGCTTATAGGAATCCCAAGCTAAGGGAATATCCATGTCAAGGGTATTGTGTGCTTACCTGGATCTATTTTGTTTTTACTGTTGCCTTAACAGGTTTGTAATTCGGAATCAGATTAATTAGGGGAGCTAGGAGTTATCATAGTAGTAATTTGTAGACCAACGTATGTGCTTAAAATTCAATGGACTTATTACTACTGAATTAAAGGCACGCATCTCGAAGTAAAAATACAAATTGCAGAACAGTTGTGGTAGTTGTTTCAAGTTCCCCTCTGGGATTTGAGCAGCTTAGCATTTACCATCCACTGTGCCATAACACCCTACTGAAAGGCATCCTATTGCTCTTATTGTTAACTGCCCTCCCCACTTCTCACTCTTCCCCCACTCCCTGCCACCCCCATCCCACCCTACTTATCTCTCTCAGGGATCCATCGGGAATCCCTGTTGAAGACCCGGGTGCAATGCAGGCAGTGGCCACACTCCCAGTGGTCCTGCCGGTAATGGGGAGCTTTAGGCCACTGATTAGCTGGAAGCTCTCAGGCACGGGATTTCCGCCCTGCACAGGGCTTAAATTTGATAGCAGGCCCAATGTGGTTAAGGTAAGTGCCTGATTCTCACAAAATTGTGTCAGGCCTCCCAAAAATGTTTGACGCAGAGTCACCACTGGTTTTGCAGACAGTAGACGTCAACCCTGCATCGAATATTACATCCTGCCCTCTGAGTCCAAGCTACAGATTTCTTTGTGAATTTTCTGCAATTGCGCTGATTCAGAAATGTCTTTTAAAGTTAGGACCAGCTTTTCAGGTATCCAGGCACCAGTAGTCATGTGAACCAGGTGCAACACAGCAGAATTAGGAATCTATTCTCACCCTATGAAACCTAATAGCATTTGTCAGTTATTTTGATAAATACAAGTGGCTGTTTTACTGACTATATTCCTGCTTGTCATTACCATGCAGAAGGAGGAAGAAATCTAGTGACGAAAGGCCTGGAGGGTGAAGAACTATGTGCAAAGACAGCACCTCATACACAATCAACCACCACAGAGAGGGTATAGTCCTCAACTGACATTTGAAGATATGTCTGAGTAATTAACTGTACAAGAGTTATGTTTTGCAGATAACTTTTGCCTGATTCTATGACTCACTCTACGATGACTTAAAGCCACAGTCCACATGTAGCAAGGCCTTAATTACATAAATAAAAAAATAACTTGCATTTATTATGACATTATGAGGTCCTAATGTGCATTTGGTAGTGTAGTCACTCTTGCAGGAAACTTGAGCCAAATTGAGTACAACAAGGTAAGGCAATGAACAAAGTGATCATGATCTGATAATCTGTTTTTGTGATATTGGTTGAGAAATAAATATTAGTCTGGACACCATTGGCCAAGAAATTCCCTTCCCTTCAAAATAGCACCATGCACCATAGAAGACAGACAGAGCCTCAGTTTAATGTTTCATCTGAAAGATGGCATCTCCAACAATGTAGCATTTCCGCAGTACAGCACTGGAGTGTTTACCTAGATTTTTTTCTCAAGTCTCTGGAGGAGGACTTAACCCCACAACTTCTTAACTGAAAGGTGAAAGCTCTATCACTGAGTCATGACCCTCAATTTTTACGGGTCTGGGTCCCAAAGAAAGCTGTACAGGACTAATAAAGTAGCAACGAGGGGCAGAAAACTGATGGCCTTTTCCTTAGGTTTGGGGAAGTCATCAGATTTGGAATGTCAGTGAAAGAGCAAAGGCAGATGGCATTTAGATGCTGGGTTCACCAGAATGTAGAGAGCAATCAGTGGAACAGACATTACAATAAAAGAGCGCCATCAGA
Source organism: Carcharodon carcharias (assembly GCF_017639515.1). Classification (NCBI taxonomy): domain Eukaryota; kingdom Metazoa; phylum Chordata; class Chondrichthyes; order Lamniformes; family Lamnidae; genus Carcharodon; species Carcharodon carcharias. Next base: position 42,047,646 of record NC_054478.1, on the reverse strand, counting down.
ACCCACAAGGCTAGAAACCAGGGAGGACTGTCGCTTCATCCACTTTACTCTGATCAGCTGAAATGTCCAGCTGCACATCTCTCATGTGTATGTGCACCTTGTAAGGGCAGGGGCGTCTCATGATGCTTTTATTAACTTTGGCATTGCATGCATTCTTGAAAACCAGGAGCAAAGTGAAAAGATAGATACTCATTGATAATGTTTATTTCTTGCTGCCATGAGCAATAAAGCCTTTTCACAATGCCCAGACAGAAGCAGAGGAGAAATAAAACCAAATAAATGTGTCCTGGGCAGGTGATTGAGAGGACCATCAGGTAATTCAAATGCTTGTACAGCATCTGGATGTGTTCTCTAATACTTATGTATTTACTTATGTATATCTTTATAATTCTAGTAAAATATAAAAGTTTCATTTGGAATTAGATGAATTAAATTAAATCAGTGGAATTCCACAAAATATGAATCTGTAATATTGAAAGTTAACCAGATGTCAGTTAAAATGTTGTTTTGCTTATTTGAAAGAACGTTTTGCTCTCCTACTGGCTAATTGGTAATTTTGTGGTGTCGCACTGAGCCACACAGTCGAGGAAAGCTCCAATTGATTTATTGTTGGTTATATTTAGTTCACCAATTTTTCACTCAAATTGCTAAATTTGGCCTCATCATTCTACAGCCAGGAAGGGTGAAAGTGAGCTATGTTTCACAATCCTGATGCAAACTAATAACTTGGCTAGAATTAACTATTGACTAGGGGTAAGAACAATGTTTGGCAGCCGTACCTCTTTGTGGGTGGGTCACTGCCGCATGCTTGTTAGCAAAGTATTTCAGGACTGCAAATGCCTATAGGACTATACTCCAAAATGGTCAGTTGCCTTTAGGGAAGGAGAGGTGAAGTGAAAAAAAAACAACGAAAAGGAAAAAAATATTTTATATGTGTCTTTTTTGCACAATATTTCTGACCTAATTTGATCATTTTCATGCATCAAGCATCTGTGGGTCAAACCATTAATGTAAAAATTGTAAAGAATGCCTATTTCTCAGAGTGTTGAGGTCCTTTTCTTTTGCCATGATATTGTATTCATGTGCTGATATTAATAACCTCACACAGTATACATAGTAAGCTGTCCCCTTATCAATCAGTTTACTGAGTTTGGACACATGGAACAAACAATAACATCTCTGGAATAAGGACACAAGTACTAGGATAAGGTCGAGTAGAACATACAGTCCATCGAGCCAACTCCACCATTCAATACGATCATGGCTGAGCTTGGGCTCAACTCCACTTTCTTGCCTGTTCCCCATATGCCTTGATTCCCTAAGAGGACAAAAATCTAACTAAACCAGCCTTAAATATAGTCAAAGGGTTAGGGTGAGCAGACCAGGCTGATGGGTCTCATTTTCCTGATGACTGCCTTGCTGCCCTCCTCGAGGAGGTGGCAGCACAGCAGGAGGTGCTTGTTCCCCAGGATGGGAGGAGAAGGCCCTCCCACATGACAAAACGTGCCTGGGATGAGGTGACAGAGGTGGTGAGCTCCCACAACGTGATGCGACACATCTGGATCCAGTGTCACAAGCGCTTCAATGATTTGTTGCGTGCTGGCAGGGTGAGTATCATGTTGGCATTGGGCATTTAACCCAGCAAGCAAGCTTACCCTCTGCGGCCCACCCCCAAATCTCAGTGTCGTGACTGCATTGAATCATTGACGGCATTTTTTCTTTGCTGCGTGGGCAAGCAGATAGTGCCCATGCTGAGGTCAGCCTGAGTGGGTCATGAGGAGATGAGTTTTCCCCCGCAGCATGTGTTGATTTGAGTCCCACATGACTGGTTTGGGGGCAATCTGAAGGAGTTTCACCTAGGTGCAGACTCAGAGCTCCAGGACATGCCCTAGTCAGGATGATGAGATGGTGGAAGGCGAGCTTCAATGTGGTGTGGGAATGAACCATCTGCTGCCCTCTACACTGCACGTGCTTGCGCCTCCTTGCTATGGGAGGAAATACTGTGTTGTTGCTAATGTGATGTAGGCAGCATGTGTCCAAGGGGGCAGTGCAGGGGTGGGGAGCAGGCCTAGCATCTTTGTCTGAGTGATCGGCAGCAGCAGGGTGAGGAGGCACTGGAGGCCTAATATGTCCTACTCTGGTTGGGGTGGGCTGTGCGCGAACAGAGTCCATGTACAATTTGCCCTAATCAATGCTTTTCTCTCTTTTTCAGGAGAAGAATGCGTAGAATGTAGCCGAGCACGTGAGAACTGGAGGCAGCCAGACACAGCTCTTCATACTAAGCCGCTTTGAGCAGGAGGCCCTTGAACTGGAGAGGCACCATGCACCAAGGTCTACTGGTGTCGGTGAGGCTGGGGTGCCACAGCTAGGTATTTATGCCCAACAGTGAGGTCAGCATTGTTCTCCCAACAGCCATATCACTGATGATTGTTACACTAGTTATTATTGCAACATTGCTGGGCCATTGGTTATGGAAGGTTGAGCGCATAATGAGCTGGGGGGACAGGGATGAGCTTTATCATTGTCTGCATGTTAACTGACGCACTGTCCTTGATTGTTCTTTCAGCATCATTGAAGCAGGGCTGGGAGGAGGAGCAGCAGACGCCCCCTCTCACACCTGAGGGGCCTGAAGTCTCACCAGTGTCACACCATTTCTGCCAGGCAGGCACCAGCGCAGATACTAGCACCACGGTGGGAATTAGAACAAGGGTAGTGTCCCGGGGCACAGTGGTGAGGGCAATTCACAGTCCCTGGAGGAGTTGGCAAAGACAGAGAGTGCCCATGGTACCAGCAGGCGGAGGGCTACAGGGGACCAGGCACATGCTCAGTCAGTGCCGGATGATGTGCCCCTGGAGTTGTCTGCGACGCAGCAGGTGCAGGAAATGCAGCCAGGTGTGCGGGAGCATCTCGGGGAGACACATGAGGCTACGTTTGGCTTGGTCTCCGTGGTTGAGGAGTCTATGCGGGCGATCACCGAAGCAATGAGCCGCATGCTCAAGCGCCATGCATTCTCCATGGAGAGAGTGGTGAGTCTCGTGGAGAGGCTCCTCCAGGAGACCCGCCAGGGCTTCCTGGGTATGCGCTCTGACCAGCAAGACCTCATATCGGCATTGACCTCAGCTGGTCACTGCCAGTGTGGGAGATGATTTGGGCGTCAAGCTTCCCAGCTCGTTTCCCATCCACCCATGGTGACCAGGGAGGTCCGGAGCTACCTTACATCAGCGCAGTAGCTGCCTGTCATCTCTGCGGGCACCTCTCCGGGCACCCCAAATGAGGGCGGCAGCTTACCCACCCCTCTCCCAGTGACCGTAACATCTGGTGAAGCTGCGATGACTGGGGAGATGCCAGTTGTGGAACTGGCAGCTCCCTCCCAGGCGGGGCCAGCACTGGCTCCACCAGCCAGAGGACGACTGCCAAGGTCATCGGGGCCAACAGGACAGCAAAGTGAGCAGGCTGTCTCAGATGCCACTCCCAGCAATGGGGCACCACCAAGACATAGCACCCATAAATGAAAACGTAAGGCACCTTAGGCACACCATGGGTTTTTCGCTGGTCCTTTTGTTTTGGCCTGAGATGAAGTCCTTATGATTTATTTTTGATTTTTAACACTATTGTTTTCTCTTTGTGATGAATTCTTTTGCTTCACAAATTAAATGCAAATGTGTGACCATGGCTAAGGGTGCTTTGTTTCTTCTGCATGTGTATGGTTGACAAAAGTGTAATGAGTGATTTGTTGGACATTCAGCTTTGTTTGCAAGGCCCTTATTTAGTGTTGCTGACCTGGCAGATTTTGCACTTAGGTGTCGAGCATTGAGGCGGCAGCCCAGGCTTGTCCTGGTGATCCATTTGTGTTGTGTTAGCTGAAGGTTCATTGGATTAAAGCATCACGGGTGTCCCTGCCTCCCTGGAGTAGGCCCAGGTTAGCGTCTACCCCCTCAGCATTTCCCTGTGCATGCTCATCCTCGGACTCACTGCTGGGCTCATCGTATGCAGCCGCAGCCACTATGTTGACATCTTCATCGTCCACTGCGCCCCCCCTTTCCAGCGTAAGATTGTGGAGAGCACAGCATGCAACCACGATCAGTGACACATGATCTGGGGGGTACTGGAGTGCACCCCCTGAGCAGTCCAGGCACCAGAACCGCATCTTGAGAAGACCAATGGTTCTCTCCAGCACAGCCCTTGTGGAGGCGTGGCTCCTATCGTACCGCTGCTCAGCTTCTGTTCTTGGTTGGCGGAGAGGGGTCATGAGCCACCTTCTGAGGGGATAGCCCTTGTCACCCAGCAGCCATCCATCCAGCCAGGCGGAGTACTGAAGAGCCCCGGCACCTGGGAGTGTCTGAGGATGTAGGTGTCGTGGGAGCTGCCTGAGTACCTTGCACAGACTTGTAGAATTACCATCCTGTGATCACACACTATCTGCACGTTCATGGAATAGAAGCCCTTCCTGTTGATGAAGTCACTGGGCTCACCTGCTGGTGCCTTGATGGCCACGTGCGTACAGTCTATTGCACCCTGGATGCAGGGGAAGCCAACAATGGCCGCAGAGCCTCTGGCTCACTGTGCCTGGCTTGCCTGGACCCAACAGAAGTGGATGAAGCTTAATGCACGCTTGAACAGAGAGCCTGTAACCTGCTTGACACAAATGTAGACAGCTGATTGGAAGACACTGCAAAGGTCACCCACCGACCCCTGGAAGGAGCCAGAGGCAAAGAAGTTGAGGGCAGCTGTGACCATCAGAGCCACTGGCATGGGGTGTCCACCTGCACAGTTAGGGGAGATCTCAGGCCAAATCTTCTGACAGATATAGTTGACTGTCTCCCTTGAGAGACGGAGCCTCCTTCAGCACTGAACCTCAGACATATTGAGGTAACTGCTTCGCCGCCTGTATACCCTGGCAGCAGGATAGTGGCGCTTTCTGCTGCCCCTTCCGCCTTGGAAAACTTCCTTGTGCTTGCACCTGTCCTCCCAAAGGTGGCTCCCCTGGTGGCTGAATGTGCACTCCTTCTTGCCCTCCCTTCCTCCTCAGTGGAGCTGCTTCCAATGGACAGATCAGCTCCCATTCCCAGGCTAAGGGAAGGCTTCCTGAAACTTGCAGGCCCGGAAAAGATTCTTCACTGCGGACTGCTGATGTAAAGATTAAGAGTCCAGAAAAAGCAGCTGGGATGCATTCTGAAGTACTGCAGATCACACAGGCAAGTTTGAAAAACTTTCAACACTTCACAGAGAAGATTCACGACCCCACTGAGCCCTCTTACCCCGCCCATGCACGAGGTTAATACATTTGTATTATTGTCTCCTACCCGCCTGCCTGTTGCACCAACCCAAAGATCGCATGGGCACCAAAAAATCAGCATTAGTTGAACACTAAAGGGCCTTAAGTGGCTTGTTAATTAATGGCGGGCACGCATTGGACTTCATCGCGCACGCACCCAGCGAAATATCGCGGTGGCGCGTGGTGACATCGGGATGCCCGCCCAACATCACTGCACGTCATTTTATGCGCAGACGTGTGGGGCCCACCTCCCCGCATGTCAAATGTAAAATTCTGCCCTATGAACAGGAGAGAGAATGTATGGCTTCTGATAGGCTTCTAAATTTTGCCTTATAAAATGATCATTTTTAATTCTTGATTTCAATGGCTTAAGAAGAGTGTGCAGAAAGATCTGATGCTATCAGCACATCAGAGTTCTTCATTTTACAAATTCTGCTTTTACATTCCAAGGGAGATCCTGGCATAATTCCAAAATTATTTTAAAAGCAGCATATTTGCAATCAAGAACAAAAGAAGCATACCAAATGACCAGTCATTACAATTGACTGTAATTCCCTTAAGCATAAATCAGACGGGAAGCTTTGGAAAGACTTTGTAGATTAGCAATAAAAATTCTCTTTGCATAGAAGTCTGCCTTATTTCGATACTTGTTTCAATGGCAAATACAGTATTGATGGTGGAATTTGCTTGTGATCTAATATTGCTTTGTCATGGAGTGTTAGGATTCATGATGGTTCCAACACCATCTCATGCAAATTGGGTTGCTTTCAGTTAATTTTTGCCTGGAGCTTTTGTCCCTACTTCCTTCTTCAGCAGTGACTAAGGCTGTAACAGATTGAAATATCTTTTGAACTTTTTCCTCCTACGCAGCCACATCCTTTGGAATTGTTCTATTCCTTTTAAGCTTCATCTGCACTGAGGCATTTTGGTCTCCACATTAGGCTAGTTCCCAGCACAAGAGCAAAGCTGCGTTGGCTGTGATGAATAATTCTGGCAATGAGCTGACCCAGGAAACATGCAATGCAGTCAGCATACAACATTTCTGGATAAATTCATTACACAACATGGCCATTGGGACAAATCTTTGCAAAAATCTAAATAATGCAAGCCAATTGGGAGAGCCATCTAAAACCCCTAAGCACATATTATGAATACAAGACCTATCCCTTTGCTACATCACAACTTCCAGGATTTTTATAAGAGTTTGTGTTACTGCCCAAAATGACACCGAACAAGAAAGGAGCTGGGATACATGTTCATGCAGTTTCTCAGTTCCAATATTCAGTAAAACTGTAGAAAATCCCAAACATAAATTTCCCATAATATCAACTTTGCAATTTTGAGGTCCTGAACCATAAGAATGTAAGCCCGCATGCCAAAGTTACTCTTTCTGGACATCCCAAAGTGACTGACCATTGGCTCAATATTTATGAAAGCCCAACTCCAAGATCTGAGGACAGATGGCAATCTGTATTTTTTTTGTAATGATTAATTTTGATTCACAAACTATATCTTTATTTACCTCTTAAAACTTCACAATTGCCTGTAGTTGGGGAATGGAGGAGAGTGGACCTGGATGTAACCCTATCAGAGAACAGCTATAAGTTGACACTGAGGCTCGAGACCTTCACTTACCTGCAGACAGGGACCGGGGAAGCACTCTACTCCACTCCACTCAGCTGCTGGGATTAAAGAAACAGTGTCACAGGAAACTCATAACTTGATTGGTCAGTATGCTCTTAGAGCAAGGAACTGTGTATAAATATTTTGAGGAAAGGGCTACAAGCATCCAGATAAAAAAGAAAAAGTAAGACTTTAAACTTCACGACTCAGGTAGCTTAGTGGCAATTGTCCTGGTTTATTGTTATTGGCAGTAATAAAGCTTATTGGGAGTTGTAAGGGTTATATATTATAAATTAACTAATTAAAAGTGATTAATTAATTAACCTTTTATTGTGCTTACTTAAATTTCAATTTTTAGTGCAGTAAATAAATAATTTGAGGTGTTCCAGGGCTGCTCACTTCCATCAAGTGCATATCATGTACAATTTGAGGGCTTCAGGATGCTACCCGTGACCTGGACAACTATATGTGCAGAAAATGTCACCAAATGCAAAAACTCAAGCACTATACCGTGGAACTTGAGGAGCAGCTTGTAACACTTACGTGAGTTTGCAAGGATGAGGGCTATGTGGATAGCATGTTTGAGGAGCTGGTCACCCTGCACCTTAACAAAGTGCAGGCAGAGAGGGACTAGGTGGCCACCAGACAGATAAAGAAAGACAAGGCAGGTCCCCTGAAGACATTTCACTTTCTAACAGGTACTCAGTCCTGAATTCCAATGGGGGAGAAGGTTCCTCTGGAGAGAGCAGCGACAGTCATGACCAGAGCACCAGGGTGGCACAGCTATGCAGGGAAGGAGGCAAAAAGACAGGAGAGCAATAGTGGTAGTGGATTCCATAGTTTGGGGAACGGACAGGCGCTTCTGTGGTTGCAGACGTGATTCCAGGATGGTATGCTGCCTCCCTGGTGCAAGGGTTATCAATATCACCAAGCGGCAACAAAGCATTCTGGAGGGTGAGGGTGCACAGTCAAAGGCCGTGATCCACATTGGTTCGAGCACCATAGATAGAAAAAGAGATGAGGTCCTGCAGGCTGTGTTTAGACTAGGACTGTTTCTGAGAAAGGTGAGACTTGTGGAAGCCGGATGGTCTACACCTGAACAGGACCGGGACAAATGTCTTTGCAGGGTGATTTGCTACAGGGTTTAGCAGGGGGTTTAAACTAGATTGGCAGCGGGATGGGAAACTGAGGGTAAATTCAGATAGGACAAATCCGGAGCAGGGAGCATGGGACAGAAAATTAGCGAGTGACTCTGCAAGCTAGAAAAAGCAAAGGTTGAAAGATTTACAGCACAGGAACTTGGCAGTGTTAAAAAGGCATATATTCAAATGCAAGGAGTATAACAAACAAAGCCGGTGAGCTGAGGGCACAGATAGACACATGGCAGCATGATATAATTGCTATAATGGAAACTTGGCTTAAAGAAGGACAAACTGGCAGCTCAACATCCCTGGATATGGAATGTCTAGACAGGATAGAAAGCTGGAGGTGCAGCATTATTGGTTAAAGAATCAATTACAGTTGTGAGGAGGGATGATATGTTATATGAATCATAATCAATTGAGGCCATGGGTTGAGCTCAGAAAGAAAAAAAAGTGGCAGCCACATTTCTAGGAATGTACCATAGAACCCCAAATAGTGAGATGGAGATAGAAGAGCAAATATGTAGGCAAATTTCTGAGTGCAAAAAAAAGGGCTGTAATAGTTGGGGATTTCAACTGCCCTAACATCAACTGGGATACGAAGAGTGTGAAGGGGGGCACGACAGCACAAAATGCTTAAACTGCAAAAGAACTTTTTAAGGCAGCGTGTAACAAGCCCAATGAGAACAGGGGCAATTCAAGATTTAGTTTCAGGAAATGAAGCGGGGCAAGTGGATGAGTAGCAATGGGTGACCGTTTTGGAGATAGTGTCCATAATGCAGTTAGATTTAGCATAATCATGGAAAAGTGTAAAGATAGAACAGGGTAGATAGAACAGGAGTAAAAGTTCTAAATTGGGGGAAGACAAGTTTTACAAAGCTGAGAGGTGATCTGGCAAAAGAGGACTGGCTGCAGCTACTTGAAGAGAAATCAGTGACAGACCAGTGGGAGGCATCCACAAAGGAGGAGGATGGTACTGCCAAATCTAGAGCCCCTGGTTATCTAGAAGCATGCAGGGTAAGATAAAGTGGAAAACTATCAACATCCTGGGAGTTACCATTGATCAAAACCTGAACTGGACTAGCCATATAAATACTGTAGCCACAAGGGCAGGCCAGAGGCTAGGAATCCTGCAGTGAGTAACTCACCTCATGACTCTCCAAAGCCTTTCATCGCCAAGGCATAAGTCAGGAGATTGATAGAAAACTCTCCGCTTGCCTGGATGACTGCAGCTCCAAGAGGCTTGACACCGTTGTAATATTCCTTTAAAGGATATCAGCATGACATCACTACCATTGCAGCATATTGCTTATATGTAGATAAAAGATAATAAAGGATCAATCATACTAATAAGTGTAATTTACAGGCCTATTACAGAAGGGAAGTGGAAGAAGAAATGTGCAGACAAATTAGGGAATTCAGTGAGAAATATGGTACATAACCATGGGGAATTTCAGTTATCCTGATTTTAATTGTATAAAAATGGTATGTAAATGGAATAAGGGAATGAGGTTTGTACAATGTGGACAGGGGACCTTTCTAAACCAGTATGTAAAAAACCCAACAAGGGATGAATCCTTATGTGATGGGGAATGAACAAGAGCAGATAAGAATGGTAAAAGTAAGGGAACATCTAGGCAACAGTGAGCATAATATAATATACTTTAAGATGATAGAGAAGGATGTAAGCATGTTAATATATTGGAGAAAAGTTGGAGGGGCTGAGAATAGAAGCTTGATACCATCCAGGGCAATGCAGCCCACATGATTGGCAGCCGATTCACAAGCAATCTCCCTCTCCACCACCGACACTCAGTGGCAGCCGTGTGTACCATCTACAAAGATAAAAGCAAAAAACTGCGGATGCTGGAAATCCAAAACAAAAACAGAAACAGAAATACCTGGAAAAACTCAGCAGGTCTGACAGCAGCGGCGGAGGACAGCACAACTGACGTTTCGAGAAATACCCCCAACCACCCCCCCCCCACCCCTTAAGCCAGCTTATATTTCACCGCTTTCCTATTTTTACTTAGTTCTGTTGAAGGGTCATGAGGACTTGAAACGTCAACTATGCTCTCCTCCGCCGATGCTGCCAGACCTGCTGAATTTTTCCAGGTATTTCTGTTTCTGTTTTTGTTTTGTACCATCTACAAGTTGCACTGCAGAAACTCACCAAGCCTCCTTAGACAGCACCTTCCAAACCTATGACCATTACCAACTAGAAGGATAAGGGCAGCAGATACATGGGAACACCACCGCCTGCAAGTTCCCCTCCAAGCCACTCACCATCATGACTTGGAAATATATCATCACTCCCTCACTATGGCTGGGTCAAATCCTGGAGCTCCCTTCCTAAAGTACTGTGTGTGTGCCTACATCTCATTGACTGCAGCGGTTCAAGAAGGAGACTGATCACCACATTCTCAAGGACATTTAGACTGTTGCCTAGCCAGCGGCATCCACACTCCATGGATGAATAATTTAAAAAAAAGAAGCTTACGACAGTCACAAAAAAATTAAGATGTTAGAAAGCTGAGAGGTGTATAAAATACAGGGGTGAAGTAAAAATTGAAACCAGGAAAGCAAAGAGAGGATATGAAAAAATATTGGCAGGTAAAATCAAAGAAAACCCAATTATATTTTATCAGTACATTAAGAACAAGAGGATAACTAAGGAAAGGGTATAGGTTCTATCAGGGATGTATAAGGTAACTTATGCATTGATGCAGAAGATGTGGGCAGGATTCTTAATGAGTACCTTGTCTCTGTCTTTACAAAGCAGAGGGATGAAGCAGACATTCTAGTTAATGAGTTGGAGTATGAAATATTTGATACATTAAGCATAATGAGAGAGGGAGTACTAGAGGGACTGGCATCCTTGAAGGTAGATAAATCACCAGGGCCAGTTGGATTGTATCCTCAGCTGTTAAAGGAAGCCAGGGATGAAATAACGGATACCCTGAGGATCCATCATTCAATCCTCACTAGATACAAGCGAAGTACCAGAGGATTAGAGGTTTGCGAACATTGCACCATTGTTTAACAGAGGTGTGAGGGATAGGCCAAATAATTATAGGCCAGTCAGTCTGACATCAGTGGTGTTTAAATTATTGGAAACAATTCTGAGAGCCAGGATAAACTGTCACAGAAAGGCACAAATTAATCAGGGTTAGGCAGCATGGTTTTGTTAAGGGAAAGTTGTGTCTTACTAACTTAGTTGAATTTTTTGAGGAAGTAACAAGGAGGATTGATGAGGTTAGTGTAGTGGATGTAGCCTACATGGATTTTAATAAGATATTTGACAATATGCCACATAGCAGACTGGTCAGAAAAGTAAAAGTCAATAGGTTACAGGGGAATGTGGCATGTTGGAACCAAAATTGGCTCAGTGACAGAAAACAGAGGGTAATGATCGACTGAGGTTTTTCCAAATGGAAAGTGGTTTCCAGTGGCATTCCACAAAGCTCCATGTTGGGTCCCTTGCAGTTTGTGGTACATATTAATGATTTGGAATTAAATGTGGGAGGGATGATTGGGAAATTTGCAGATGACACAAAAATTGGCCGTGTAGTTGATAGTGAAGAGGATAGCTGTGCACTCCAGAATGATCAGAATGGTATCCATAGTTTGATTGAATGGATGTGGTAAAATGTAATTCAATCCGGAGAAGTGCGAGGTTTATGCATTTTGGGAGGGCAAACAAAGCAAGGGTCTACTCAATAAACAGGAGGGTATAGAGAGGGGTAGAAGAAATGAAAGACATTGGAGTGCATGTCCAGGTGTCCCTGAAGGTGGCAGGACAGGTAGATTGCTGGTAAAAAAGGCATATGAAATGCCTTCATTTATTGCATAGGGTATAAATACAAAAGCAAGGATGTAGAAATGCTCGTTAGGCCACAGCTGGAGTTTTGTGTACAGTTCTGGTCATTACATGACAAGAAGGACATAATTGCTCTGGAGAGAGTACAGAAGAGATTTATAACAATGTTGACATGGCTGGAAAATTACAGCTATGAGGAAAGATTGGAGAAGTTGGGGTTGTTTTCCTTAGAGCAGAGGAGGCTAAGGGGTGACTTGATTGAGGTGTTCAAAATTATGAGGGCCTAGATAGAGTAGACAGGAAAGACTTGTTTACCCTAGCAGAGAGGTCAATTACCAGGAGGCACAGATTTAAGGTAATTGGTAGAAAGATTAGAGGGACTATTAGGCAAACCTTTTTACCCAGAGAATGGTAGGTATCTGGAATTCACTGTCTAAATTGGTGGTTGAGGCAGAAGCCCTCAATTCAGTTAAAAGGTACCTGGATCCGCATCTGAAGTGCTGTAACCTGCAAGGCTACGGACCAAGTGTTGGAAGGTGGGATCAGAATGGGTGGCCAGTTTTTTCAGCTGTCACAGACATGATGGGCTGAATGACCTCTTTCTGGGCCCTAACTTTTCTATGGTCCTATGGTTCTAATTATATGCTATTTACTATGCTGGAAGTTTCTCAAGCAACTAAATAAACTTAAATTGTAAAATAACGTTTTTTTTTTAACTTTCCCTTTCCTTGCTGGCCTCCCCTTGCCATACAAGTTGAACGTTCTTCAGTGAGTTATTCACGTCTGGTTATGAGATCAGTGGCCCTGAAATGTTACACTGGGTTATGTAATACATCATATAATGCAGTTATCTGAAATTCTACTTTTTAGTCAAGGCACAGCTCCACTAAATAATAAAGAGAGAAAATTCTGATAAACATATTAAATGGTAATAATTATTAATGCATAGACCAGGATTTTATGGTCCTGCCACACAGCGGCTCCCGCCAGCTGATGCATCGAGCTATTTAATCATGTCTGTCCTTGGCTTGCTGCATTGTTCCAGTGAAGCCCAACGCAAACTGGAGGAACAACACCTCATCTTCCGACTAGGCACTTTACAGCCTTCTGGACTGAATATTGAATTCAACAACTTTAGGTCGTGAGCTCCCTCCCCCATCCCCACCCCCTTTCTGTTTCCCCCTTCCTTTTCTTTTTTTTCCAATAAATTATATAGATTTTCCTTTTCCCACCTATTTCCATTATAGAAAAGGAAGAAAAGAGAAGGGAAAAAAAGAGAAAAAAAAAAAATTTTTTTTTTACATCTTTTATGCTCTCCCCACCCCGACTAGAGCTATACCTTGAGTGCCCTACCATCCATTCTTAATTAGCACATTCGTTTAGATAATATCACCAACTTTAACTTTAACACCTATGTGTTCTTTTGCACTATTGTTGTTGACATCTTTTGATGATCTGCTTCTATCACTGCTTGTTTGTCCCCACAACCACATCCCCTTCCACCTCTCTCTCTCTCTCTCTCTCTCTCCGCCCCCCCCACACACACACCTTAAACCAGCTTATATTTCAACTCTTTCTTGGACTCGAACTCAAGTTCTGTGGAAGGGTCATGAGGATTCGAAACGTCAACTCTTTTCTTCTCCGCCGATGCTGCCAGACCTGCTGAGTTTTTCCAGGTAATTCTGTTTTTGTTTTTGTTTTGTGAGCCATTTAAATCTCCATTCAGTTCAGCAGGACCATAATATCCCAACGGGCAGGAGGGGCTGTCAAATCCTGGCCGATATTTTGTTTGCAGGCAGGGTCTATTTTTTCCATTTCCCAGAAGTGCTTTGGGCAACTGGTTCGCACTTATCCATTTTAAGATCAGCACACGCAGTTTGAACCTGATTTAAATTAATCAAATGCTTACCATTTTTCTGACCTATCTTTTATAGCATGACAGCCGTAAGGTTGGATGGCCACGTCCATCAATTAGCTAAATGACTCGGTCAATGCCTCAATTGGCCATTGAGCTGATTTTGCTGCGCCCCCGCCTACCGGAAAATTTAAATGGGGTGCGGTGACGTCGGGAGTTCTGCCCCGGCGTCATCCCGCGTCACTTTACGTGTCAGCGAGTGGGCCCCGCCCCGCTCGTTGATGGGAAAATCCTGCCCATTGGTAAACATTTCTCAGGCTGCCTAGTTTCACTGAGAAGTTCCATAGCCATCACAAAGCCTGGTAATTAAGGCTTTATTTGGTGTATAATGTACCTTTAAGAATAATAATTGTTAAGGAAGATTACATGATCTGTAGTAACTAATGGGAGAGTAGCGCGGCTACCTCAACAGGTAATGCAGAAATGAAATTAGAGTTGAAAGCTCATGTGTAGTTGCTGCTGAGTATATTGTAAATAAATTTAATGGACAAAACTTTCCGTGTCCCCTGGTGGAGGGCACAATAGGTTGTGTGAGCGGACAATATGGAGCGAGCAGTTTTACGACGGCAGAGCATACCAGAGTCACCTGTTACTTTGCAGGCCTCAGGGGCACCGGGGGAATCGGGGCTAAGTGCCGCCCTGACCTACTGGTGGTGAGGGGGAGGTCAGGGGGCAAGTGCCTCTGCCTCTGAGGCGACTTTTGAGGGTGAGGATGAGTGGGGGGGCAAATGCAACCTTGCCATTGAGGCGACTTGTGAGGGGGGGCAAGAGCCGCCTTTCTGTTGAGGCGACTGGTGGCGGGGATGGGAAGGGGTGGGTGGGTGGGCAAGGACAGCTCACATCTGCCATTTACTGCAGGATTTGGCGTCACAGGGGCATGGAGGGCATCCACGACCAGTGGTTGTGAAAATGACCACGACGCCCAATTTCAGTACGTTACTTCTTTCAGGGCTCCACAAGTGACCTCTGTGGGCTATCTCAAGCCTCCACTCACAAATGCATCCATCAGTTCACAGATGCCATCTTCAGAAGGACATACAACTTTGTGCATTTTGCCTGGGACCAGGACAGCCAGCATGAAAGAGCGATTGGATTCGCTCAGATCTCAGGTTTCCCACAGGTGCAGGGTGCGATTGACTGCACACATGAGGTGCTCAGATCTCAATCGCAGCACACAGTGGACTACATCAATCGCAAGGGCTTCCATATGCAGCAGCTAGTGTTTGATGACCAGAAACGCATCCTGCAGATGTGCACACGGTTTCCAGGGAGTGTGGACGATGCCTACATCCTCCATTGGTTACAGATCCCTGCAGTCTTCCAGGATCCATAGAGGTTGCAGGGATGGCTCCTTGGGGATGGGCTGCTCACAAAAACCTTGGCTGATGACACCCGTGCAGTGGCCTCAGAGTGCAGCAGTGCGATGGTATATTGAGGCTCATGCTGCAGCTCACAACTTGGTGGAGCAGACCATTGGGATTCTGAAGATGAGGTTCCAGTACCTGGACTGGTCTGGTGGAGCCCTGCAACACAGTCTGCAGGGGGTGTCACCATCGCCATCATCTGCTGCGCCCTTTTCAACCTGGTGCTTCAACAGGGAGATGAGCTGGCTGAGGAGGACTTGAAAGAGCTGCACGTCTCCTTCGATGAGGAAGATGCCAATGGGGATGAAGCTGAGGAGATCCTTGGAGGTGACAATGATGGGGATGAGGCCCTCGCACTGGCTAGATGAAGCAGGCATGCTTGGGAGGCCCTCTTAGCTGCTAGATTTGTGGAGGATGATGACGACATGCAGTGAGGTGACCCCATGGTTCTCCACATTGCATTTGTGAACATTTGACTCCAGTCTGGCTTATGGCAATGCGAATGCCCTCTGTGAGAACACTAATATTATGGAGATGCAGTGAACGTCCTAAATAGTGACTTGATTGCAGGAGGATGATGATGACATGCATTGAGGACACTCCATAAATCTTCACACAGCCCCTGAGAATGTCTGACTTCTATCTTGCTGAGGGCAGCTTGCTTGTGCTCCATGATCGGGATCATATCATGGAGACACAGCTAAGAAACTTTGGAAGCATTTGATGCTCTCTAAGCTTTCAGCACCTGAGCCCTTCAGGAGCTGGAGCACAACATCAGTGGCCACAGATGCTGAAGAGATGGGGATCAGCCCTTCCATAAAGGTGTGAAGAGCACTCTGAGGGAATAAGAGAACTCTGTGGTATCTGCCCACTACATTCTGGCAGCAATGACAAGTACCGCCAAGTACCAACAATGGCTCCAGGGAGTGTGAAGCCGGATCATCACTGTGGTCTGAAGGCTGCACAGAGCACAGGGAAGAGGCTTTGGACTGAGACACCTGCCTTTATCTTGTGCAGAAAGGTTTCACACATGACAAGAGCACTGCTCATCAGAACAAGGAGCCATTGCCAGGGAGACCTTCTTGGGAGTTTATTGACAACAGTATGCACAGGTGATTAATACCCATGCTCAGGTTTTGCAACTAATTCTCCTTAACTGTCCTAACCCTGCTGTTACGTCTTGGTCTTCCCCAGCCATCCACAGTGGAGGTGGAGGCACCCTGCTGACTGTGACGCCCTGTCTGTGATGACTTTGGCGGGTGTCTTCTAGAGGGCTGAGACTTGGTGGGCCCAGCCGGCTTTAAGAGTCCTGCTGTGTGGCAGTGGCACCCTCCTCAGCCTGTGGAGCTAAAGATTTTGACGTCACAGGAAGAGAGATGTCGGATAGACCGGATACTCTCGGAGTCACCTGGATGGATGGGCCCAGAGTAAGCACCTCCGGACCTCCTCCCTGTGGGCGCCCAGGAGCCCCAGGCTGACTCCTTGAGGCGCAGGGGTAGCTGGAGTGAGATCGAGCTGCCCAGCACCCCTCTCATGTACACACTGTTGGTGACCAACTATGGAGGTGAGCCCGAGCAGCAGTGCGGGAGAGAAGCCCTGGACCAAGGTCTCCATGGCAGCCGCCATCCTACCAATGTTGACCTTGGTGCATCAGCATGTCGGCGCTATCACCTCAGACTGAAGGCGAACAGACTCCTCCATCATGCCTTCCAATCTGAGGAGTGCAGCAGACATCCCTTCCTGCTGTTCCCGAGCTTGCCTTTGCAGCTCCAGCAATTGTGACATGACCGAATCCAGAGACTTGTCATCTGACTCGGACTCAGCAACATTCTGGCCTCCAGCAGTCCTCCAAATGCTGGACACCTGGGAAGTCCCTGCCACTGCCTTTGGTGGATCAGCCAGTGCGATGTGCTCACCAGATTGTGATCCTGGGGCTACTCTAAAGCTACTCCCACCATGGTGTGTATTGCTGCACTGGTGGAGGGTGTGGGTGAGTGCTGTGATGGGACTTTCAGATTCCTCTACTGAGGTTTGTTGAGGGCTTGATTGGAGGCCCTAGATCATGGACTCTGTTGGCTATTTGGCAGGTGTGCCTGCAAAAGCAAGGAGAGATAATTAGTGCAGGTCAGTGGCCTGTAAAAGAGGACACATCACTCACTGCATGATTGTCTAATGGATACTGCACTGCTGGATCCTCACTTAGTAGAGCACCGCTAACCTCACCGTCAGCACAGGACCAGTCCAGATCCTCACCGGTCAGCTGGATGGCTCTGTTTTCAAAGTCCGTGATGACCTTGATTTCGAGCATTCACCACTGGTCTGCGACCTCTCTCTCTTGTTGTGTGTCAGCTTGTCCTGAATGGAAAGAGATGGAGAAAGTGTCAGCAGGAAGCCTACCAAGCCAGATGACAAGTATGTCTGGCCTGTGTGGATGTTGAGCAGTTCCATGGACGGGATGAGGCCATTTGCAATGTATGCGAGAGAGTGAATGGTAATGTCGCTTGAACCGGTAGTGAGTGAGATTCCTGTGGATGTGTGATGGGTTTGTGAGTGTATGATTTGAGTGATGAGATGAGTGACTTACCCTGGCAGAATGGAGGAAATCATTCACCCTCTTGCGACACTGGTTGGCTGTCCTCTTTTGCAGGGCGTTTGCACTGATCACCACTGCCACCATGTCCCAAGCTGGGTTAGTGCTGTTGTCC
The DNA here is from genome assembly GCF_017639515.1 of Carcharodon carcharias. Lineage (NCBI taxonomy): Eukaryota > Metazoa > Chordata > Chondrichthyes > Lamniformes > Lamnidae > Carcharodon > Carcharodon carcharias. Next base: position 42,029,802 of record NC_054478.1, on the reverse strand, counting down.
ATCCTGCGGCCAGAGCTGGGGTTGAGGACATCCCGGTGGGCCTCCATGGCATCCAAAAGTCACTCGAGAGATGCGCCGCTGAACCGGGGGGCTGCAGTCTTCCTCAGTTTCAGGGCCATGTCTTCCGTGCAGCAGTGGTAAGCTGAAAGCATTGAGATGTGTGCTTACAACTGGAGTTTAAATATGGCGCTCGGCGTGATGCAGCGGTGGGGTGATGGCGAGCAGGCAAAAGGCAGCCCACCCGCCATGGAAATGGTGTGTTACCCAGGAATGCATAAATAATGAAGCGGGTTCAGCATGATACGGCGTGAAAACCCGTTATCGCGGCCAGTGGGTAAAACGTCACTTTCGCCGCCTGCTACTGCATTTGGTGAAAATTTGGGACGATTCCGCCCACTGGTTCCACCCAAGAAGTGCCTGTAGATGAACTCTATCAACAACAGTACAACTCAGCCACCCTACAACAAGCTGGTGACGAGGATAAGAAACCAAGTTAAAAAGAAAGAAAGATATACTCACTAGGTATGCTGTCGCTTTGGGCTAAAGAAGAAACGGGCCCCCATCCAAATGGCTGAGAAATCTCCCGGAGCACTCTCGGCATTGAACAAATAGCACAGGGGTTGCTGAACCCCTGAGTTAGGGCCCACGGGACGGGTGAGCAAAACATTGGAAAAGGGAGAGAATCTGTACCTACACTATAAAGTGGGTGGCAGCCCCGTAGGCTCATTGGCTAGAGGATCTGGCACACAGCTTGCAAGTTTAAAAAAAAGAAAAAAGCTTGCAGAATGTGAGTTTTTTTTTTCAAACAGGAACAAAGTTTTATAAAGTTAAAAGAGAAGAAGGCTCACGACTGTGGGGATCCTGCTCAAACCGGAAAAGTCAGAAAACACAAACACAGCACAGAAAAGCTGACAGCTACAAGGACAACCAGAATAAAAAAAAAACGGTGACTGCTCATAAAATGGCAATACATATAAAGTGGTAAATACAAGAAAAATGGCCGTGGACAGAAAATTAGAGATGGGGCAACTCTGTTGAAGGCAACAAGAGACCGCAGAGAGAGTGCAACTCTGAGGAAGGCAATAAGAGACCCCAAAGAGTGGGCACCTCTGTGGAAGGCAAAGCTGAGTGGGAGGGTGAGCTGTGAGGAGGATGCGGAGATGCTTCAGTGTGATTAGGGCAAGCTGAGTGAGTGGGCAATTGCATGGCAGATGCAGTATAATGTGGATAAATGTGAGGTTATCCATTTTGGTAGCAAAAACGGGAAGGCAGATTATTATCTGAATGGCAGTAAATTGAGAGAGCAGAATGTACAATGAGACCTGGGTGTCCTCATACACCAGTCGCTGAAGGTAAGCATGCAGGTGCAGCAGTAAAGAAGGCAACTGGTATGTTGGCCTCCATAGCGAAAGGATTCGAGTACAGGAACAGGGATGTCTTGCTGCAATTATACAGGTGAGACAACACCTGGAATATTGTGTGCAGTTTTGGTCTCCTTATCTGAGGAAGGGTGTTCTTGCTATAGAGGGTGTGCAGCGAAGATTTACCAGACTAATTCCTGGGATGGCGGGACTGACATATAAGGAGAGATTGAGTAGATTAGGATTATATTCTCTGGAGTTCAGAAGAATGAAGGGGGATCTCATAGAAATCTATAAGATTCTGACAGGACTAGACAGGATAGATGCAGGAAGGATGTTCCCGATTATGGGGGAGTCCAGAACCAGAAGGTAACTGTCTGAGGATACGGGGTAGACCATTTAGGACTGAGATGAGGAGAAATTTCTTCACCCAGAGAGTGGTGAGCCTGTGGAATTTGCTACCACAAAAAATCTTTGAGGCCAAAACGTTGCATGTTTTCAAGAAGGAGTTAGAAATAACTGTTGGGGCGAAAGGGATCAAAGGTTTTTGGGAGGAAGCGGGAGCAGGCGATTGAGTTGGATGATCAGCCATGATCATAATGAATAGCGGAGCAGGCTCGAATAGCTGAATGGCCTACTCCTGCTCCTAGTTTCTATGTTTCTATGTTTCAATGTAAGACAACAAGAGACCCCAGAGAGAGGGCAACAATGCTAAAGGGAATAAGAGATCCCAGAGGGAGGGCAACAAGAAATTAAACAGTTGAAAGAACAGTTGATTGTCCTTCAAGATCAAATGCAAAAGGAATGTGTCACCATTCAGCAACATGAAGAAATGAAGGCCATTTCAGGGGAAACCCTGGTAATCAAAGAGGACTCTCAAGAAGCTCTGGGAGTTGTGTATATTCTCCTGATACAGTCAGGATAAAGGAGTTCAGATAAACTCCAAGGCAGCACCAGCTCAGTGAAGCTAGCTGCCCAGCAAAGAGCTGAAGAATCAGATAAATGAAACCAAAAAAGGCTTTGGAAGCAAAAGTCACAGAATTTCCTAAGAAGCAGACAGATAATAAAATTTTGGGAGACTCAGCCACTGAACTCAGACAAGTTGAGCTTGCATCTGAGAGAAGTCTGGCCAATAGAGAAGGCAAAAAGAGGGCCGAGATTAAAGCCTGCACAAGTAAGAAGAAAACTGCACATTCCAAGCAAGAGAAGTAATCAATTTGGGTCGATTCACAGGGCCTCCACCCAGTTGGGGAGAAATTGAGAGCCATAAGAGAGGCACCTGCCCCAAAGAAAGCCTCAGAGCTCAAATCATTTCAAGGAATGATCAACTATTATGGGTGGTTCTTACCCAATTTGTCTACATTGCTGCCCCCCCCGGCCCCGTTCCCCCGCATACTCTACTCAAAAAGAACCAATGTTGGTCTTGGGAGGCGCCCTAGATAGAAGCTTTCATAAAGGTGAAACAATTGTTGCACTCCTCCAATCTATTAGTGCGTAGACAAAAGAATTAGATCTGACTTGTGACGCATTTCTCTACGGAGTGGGAGCAGTGCTCTCTCATCGGATGGATGACGGGATGGAACGGTCAATAGGTTACTTATCAAGAACGCTCAACAGGGTGAAAAAGGGATACTCGCACATGGGAAAACAAGGCCTGTCCATCATCTTTGGTGTCAAGGAATTTCATCAGTACATACACGACCGCCATTTTACAATTGTTTCAGACCACAGACCATTGCTTAGTGAGGAACAGGCTATACCACCCATAGCCTCAGCAAGATTACAGTGATGGGCTTTAATTCTGGCAGCATATGGATACACTTTCGTACATAGGCCTGACAATCCAATCGCAAACGTTAATGCCTTTAGTCGTTTGCCTTTACAAGAAAACAATAAACACTTCCCAGCTGCACAGGGACTTTTGTATTGTTAAATTTCTTAGATTCCTCACCGTGCTCAACAGATCAGAGATTGGACAAGTCAGGGCCCAGTCCTACCACAGGTATGAGAACAAGTACTACATGGTTGGTCACAGGAGCCCGTATCTGATTAATTATACTTCAACAGAAGGCATGAAATAAACAGCCAGGATGGCATCTTATTGTGGGGAGCATGAGTGATAGTTCCTCTAAAGGGAAGGGAGCCGCTTTTAATTGAACTACACAGTTCCCATCCAGGTGTTTCCTGAATGAAGCCCATAGTACGTAGCTTTCTATGGTGGCCAGGGGTGGATGGTGAAATAGAGAGTTTAATAAAGCACTGTGCACAATGTTAGCGACTGCAAAAGTCACCAGCGACAGCTTCATTACACCCATGGGAGTGGCCAGGTAGACCGTGGGTGCAGTTACACATTGACTACATTGGACCTTTCCTGGGAACAATGTCTTTATTGTCGATAAACCATTCAAAATGTTTGGATCTTTATGAGGTGAGTTCACCAACGTTGGTCACTACAATTGAGAAACTACATCAAGTTTTGCCATTAACGGACTACCAAAAGTAGTCATTTCTGATAAAAGCACGCCATTTATGAGTGCTGAGTTTTAACAGTTTATCAGCCTCGATAAAGCCTCTGTTGAGGATACTCAACCCAGGACTGACATGTCTGATATTCCTGTAAGAGTTGAGGATACAGAACTGTAACTGTCCACTGAAGCACCTGTTTTCGGCAGCACCGGAAAAGGAGGTTCCTGGCAAAGAATCTGAAGTTGTGGAGCTGCGACGTTACACAGGTACCAGGAAACCACCTGAAAGACTGAACCTGTAAGTCCCTTACCCAGTGTAAATATGTAAAACAGTTTATCACTCGTGACAACTGCACTGTACCACCCTTCCTCAAACGGACTGGCTGAAAGGGCGTTTCAAACATTCAAGACAGGCATGAAAAAGCCAACTGGAGATTCCATAGCAACCAAGCTAGCATGCCTTATTTTTCATTACAGGACTACTACCCCTCATAAAACAACAGGTGTCTCACCTGCCGAGTTATTGATGAAATGCCATCTCAGGATGACGTTGAGACTAATAATGTTGAATTTAGAGGGGAAGGTGGAAAGGAATCAGGGAAGTCAGAAAACTAGACATGACTGGCATAGTCGCATGAGGAAATTTACCATGGGACAGCTGGTATACATGTAAAATTTCAGGGAAGGACCAAAGTGATTACCGGGTGAAATAAGAGCGGTAACTCACCACGTGGAGGTGGAAGGCTGGATCATCTATAAACATGTGGACCATTTAAGGAAGAGAGAGACAAATCACCAAGATTTGGATCCACCAGCAATCATGACCGGGTCTGCGCTCTCTGTTGAGGATACTCAACCCAGGACTGACATGTCTGATATTCCTGTAAGAGTTGAGGATACAGAACTGTAACTGTCCACTGAAGCACCTGTTTTCGGCAGCACCGGAAAAGGAGGTTCCTGGCAAAGAATCTGAAGTTGTGGAGCTGCGACGTTACACAGGTACCAGGAAACCACCTGAAAGACTGAACCTGTAAGTCCCTTACCCAGTGTAAATATGTTGTCTTGAAAAATATGTACTTGTAATTATAATATGTATAGCCGAGGTAAAGGGGGAGGAATGCTTTTATTTAGTGTGCAATATACCTTTAAGAATAATACTTATTAAGAAAGATCATATGATCTTTAGTAATCAACAGGACAGTAGCACGGGCTACCTCAGGGGGCAGTGCAGCGATGGGGTTAGACTTGAAAGCACAAGTGTAGTTGCTGTTGAGTATATTTTAAGTAAACTTAATGGGCTAAATTTTGAGGTCATTGGGCTGGTGTGGCGGGCAGGCCTGGGAGCAGCCTGGAAAAAGTCCGCCACAAGCGATTGGCCCCCATTTAATGGCCAGCCAGTGTGAAAGGCACGCTGAAATGCTCAGCATTGCTGGGGTGTGGGCAGGAGGAGGGCAAGTGTGGAAGTCTGTGCACAGAGCTGCCTCAGGGAGCTGAAGAAGTGAAGGAATGAAAATAAAGGTTTAAAAGATTATATAAACATGTCCCCACATGTGACTCAGTCACATGAAGAGGGATCATAAGACCATAAGCCCATAAGACATAGGAGCAGAAATTAAGCCATTCGGCCCATCGAGTCTGCTCCGCCATTCAATCATGGCTGATAAGTTTCTCAACCCCATTCTCCCGCCTTCTCCCTGTAACCTTTGATTCCCCTTACCAATCAAGAACATATCTATCTCGGTCTTAAATACACTCAATGACCTGGCCTCCACAGCCTTCTGTGGCAATGAATTCCATAGATTCATCACTCTCTGGCTAAAGAAGTTTCTCCTCATCTCTGTTCTAAAAAGTCTTCCCTTTACTCTGAGGCTGTGCCCTCGGGTCCGAGTCTCTTCTACTTATGGAAACATCTTCCCCACGTCCAGGCCTTTCAGTATTCTGTAAGTTTCAATCAGATCCCCCCTCATCCTTCTAAACTCCATCGAGTATAGACCCAGAGTCCTTAAACATTCCTCATAGATTAAGCTTTTCACTCCTGGGATCATTCTCGTGAACCTCCTCTGGAACCTCTCCAGGGCCAGCACATCCTTCCTGAGATAAGGGGCCCAAAATTGCTCACAATATTCTAAATGTGGTCTGACCAGAGCCTTATAAAGCCTCAGCAGCACATCCCTGCTTTTATATGTTTAAAATGATAGTGAAAAATATTTAAGGGACTTTTATTTATTGTTGGAAACCTCATCCTGCTCGTAGATGAGGTTTTGTTAAAAGTGCAAAGAACAAGCAGTGAAAAATACAAATGGATTAATTGCTTAAGGGCCTTAATGGGCCCATTAATTGTCAGCAGGCATGCTGCCAACTCTCACATGCCCCCGATATTTTGGCGTGCCGACCAAAATATCTCACGAGTGCCCAATGACGTCAGGACACTCGCCCAACATCTTCATGCGCTATTTTACGCCTGATCTGGTTAGGCACGTGCCCACCTGACGAATGTAAAATTCAGCCCAATATTTCCATCCAAGAAGTGTCTGCAGGTGAACTCTAGCACTAATTGTACAACTCGACCACCCTACAACACAAAGATAGAGTGGAAGAATTCCTTTGACAGCTTGCAATAGCTGTCATATAAAGATGAGAGCTTTGTATATGGCATAATTTACACTGCAGTTTATCATAGCAGAGCTAGTAGTCCAAGGAGGGACAGTTAAGCACGTGGCTACTGAAATGCTATAGGTTTTTTGCTCCTTAAATTTACTTGTTCATTTACTGTTTAACAGATTTATATATCAGTTTAAAACCTAAACATACAACGTAGTCAAGAACTTATTCCATGGCCTTCTGAAGTTGAGGAAGTCGATTTAAAAGTGAATTATATAACCGCAAACTGAAATACAGCAATAGGGTTTTCACATTAATTCTTGGGTCTAATGTATAATTATCTGGATAGTGAGCAGATTAAAATACATATCCCAGGGAGTGAAGGCTTGTCTTTAAGTGTGTTCTGAGTTGCTGAGTCTGAGAAGAGTATCTAAGTCTAAATAACTTAAAAATTTATAGTGATGGCAGTATTGGGATTCATATACTATTCACAGATGAACAGTTGACTCAAACATTTTAATTTTAAAAGCTAAGTTCCAAAGAGCTGTCATTGATAATGGCCCAGAGCTTCTAGTTTCTGGATTGTTGGGAATGGGATGTACGACACAAGATGCGGTTCAGGGCCTCGCGGAAATCCCGATGCTAACTCCAAGGGAATTACCTGGGAAGTTTGAACTTCCGATGGGCAATTTCCCTACTCCCCAGAACCCTCCGCAAAAGTCTCCAACTCTGAGTTAGAGGTGAAGACTTCGGATACTTTTTTGCTAATTACTTAAATAGTTGCCCAGGAAACATTAGGCAGAAAAATCCTAGTTTAACTGGGTAACAATGCAACAGACCACCCCCAATCACTCACACTGACCCATCTGAACACCCCCTCAACCCCCCCGATTACCTTCTGACCCCTGATTACCACCCCTGACCTCCTCCTGACCCAGCCAAACCTAATGCCCCTCCCAACTCGATCAACTGCTCCCCAGCCCAATCAGACTACCCCCACCACTCGACTACTCTGACCCAACCTGACCAGTCCCTGACCTGACAACCTCACTTGACCCAAACTTACTAACCACCGACCTACCTATCCACTCACCCACCTACCCACCTCACTCAACTCACCCATCCGTCACTCTACTCACCTACCATCCTACCACCTCACCCACTTGCCACCCTATCATTTCACCCACTTGCCACACTACCCATCTGCCACCCAATCACCTCACCTAATTGCCACCCTAGCAACTCACCCACATGCCACCCTACCCACCTATCTACCTACCACTTCACCCATTTGCCACCATATCACTTCACCCACTTGCCACACAACCCACCTCCTGCCACCCAATCACCTCACCTAACTGCCACCCTACCAACTCACCCACATGCCACCCTACCCACCTACCACCTCACCCAAATGCCACCCTACCACCTCCCTACCTGCCACCCTAATACCTCACCTAATTGCCACCCTATCACCTCTCCCACCTGCTTCCATTCCACCTCACCCACCCACCTGCCACTCATCTGCCACCCTACCCACCTGTCACCCTACCACCTCACCCACCTGCCTGCCACATCACCCACCTCCAATCCTACCACCTCAACCACCTTCCATTCTAGCTACTTGCCACCTCACCTACTTGCCACCCTACCACCTCCCTACCTGCCACCCCAACACCTCACGGAACTGCCACCCGGCAACCCTACTCACCTGCCACATCACCCACCTCATCCACTTGCCACCCTACTACCTCACTCACCTGTTACCCTACCCACCTGCCACTATACCACCTTCCCAGCTCCAACCTTCCACCTTACCCACCTGCCATCCTACTCACTTACCCACATACCTCACCTACCTTACCCATTCACTACTCATCCAGTCACTCTTTCACTAACATTCACACTGGACATTTAAACTTAACTTTCAGCAGCTGTGAAAAGGGGGTAAGTCTACTGTGCTGAATCTCCTCACTGCTCTCTGCATGGATTCCTGTGCTGAGAGAGGATTGTGGATCTGTATTGTGGATCAGAAGTCTGGGCATTTTAAACATACCCAGCTAAGTGATTTTTTTTTTAATATTCATTCATGGGATGTGGGCTAAGCCAACATTTATTGCCTATCTCTAATTGCCTTTGTTCAGAGGGTGCTTAAGAGTCAACCACATTGCTATGGGTCTGGAGTCACATGTCGGCCAGACCAGGCAGATTTCCTTCCCTAAAGGACATGAGCGAACCAGATGGATAGTTTTCTGTCTAATGAGCATCAGATACAATGGTTCCCACTCTGATCAGAAAATTTGACCCATTGCCTTCAACAGCTAAAAAAGGCATAGAGGGCTAAAACTGGGCTGCTTGGCTGTAGATTACTAAGCAAAGGAATGAATACCAGACAAAAGTCATACAACTGGAGGCTGCAAAAGAACAATCTGAGATAAAGAATGCTTTGGATTCAGCATTTCAGATGACCCTTTTAGATGAGTAATTTGCTCCATATTTGTCAGCAAATGTCCCAATTTGAGAGAAAAAAATACAGTGCTAACTTGTAGATGGAAAACAGACAGCATACAAATATAAATTCCTGCCTGAGGGGGTGGTAGAGGCAGGAACCCTCACAACATTTGAGAAGTATTTAGATGAGCACTTGAAACGCCATAGCATACAGGGCTATGGGCCAGGTGCTGGAAAATGGGATTAGAATAGATAGGTGCTTGATGGCCAGCACAGATATGATGGGCTGAAGGGCCTGTTTCTGTGCTATATAACTCTATGACTCTATGAAACATAAAAGTGAGGAAAAGGACTATGGAACTAATTAATTTATTTATGAATTCATGTGTGCTCTGCCTGAAGGCAGATCCTTGGCTCATTGACTTTTGCTGCTTCATCTTGAGCTGTTTCCTTGGCAGTTTTTGGCAGTGGTAGTTCGCCATTGCCTTCCACATTCAGTGGGATGGCGAGGAAGCAGATCTGAAGTCTACCTCAGCCAAAATGAGAATTGAGCCTATGCTCTTGGTATTATTCTGAATCACACGATAGCCGTCTATCCAACTGAGATATCCAGCTCCTCCATTGAACTTGTAGGGAAAGACATATTAACAACAGTAAGTGAAATTGCAGTTAAAGTAGCCCTAAGCTTTGTGTGGAATAACTTAATTAAATCATCCACTTCCCAACTTTGAAAATTTAAATGAGAGAGTAATGACAGGCTGAGATCATATGGCTCAGTCCAGTAATCAGCATTACACCCTTTGACATGACCAACCTAATAAGCACCTATCTAAAACAGGCACCAAACAGAGCTTGATTGCTTTCATCAAAGCAGAAGTGACTCACAATTTTCACAGTAATTGCTGCAAGTAAGTGCTGGCAATGTATATTCCATTCCACTACTTTTTTCTACTTTTCTTTTATTGCAGTTCAGTGATTCTTACAGCTAATTTAACAGCAATAAAAGATTCACAGTGCTGCCTATCTTGACATCTGCAAGTCTTACCACCCCGCCCCCAGACTCCTACACACACTCCGCTCTATCTGGCTGCTATTGAGGATGAAGCCCAGGATGCTAATGAGTAAACACCATTCATACTCCAGGCAGATCAAAAGGAGCTTCATCCGGCACAGCTTATGCTGAAGAACATACATCAGGCCCTGAAGATCAACATGGCCTTTTCACCATCCAAAAATCCTAATTGATCTTTGTCAGGGGCATCTCATAATAAAAATGTCACAGACATCCTGGGGATGGCTTGGGGAAAGGGTGAAAAAAAGAGAGTAAGTAGGTGCTGTACTATTAAGTCATGTCTGTGTTATGAGGAGTTGAATGGTCCCCTTCTTTTCCCATTCCTCGTTTGACTGCAACAAGGTTTTTAAATGGATATGCTTGCCAGTTTAGTGAGTGTTTAGCTGTTTAAGTACTGTGACTATAAAAGACAGACAGGTTTTCTTGTAAGCTTTTAAAAAGAGAGCATTGTTTAGTGTAACTAATGCCCAACCTAAATAAAAGTAATAAAAACTCTCCAATTCTCACAGACACATGCATGCAAGGTTTCACATACACACACACACACATACACACAAGTAAACTATAAAGTGGGAGAACAGGTCAGAAGTGAAAAAGTCCACTAAAAGTCAGTGGTGTATGATCTTTTATATTGCTGACTTGATGGCTTCAGACTTTCTGGATTATACGTTAAGGTGATTTAATGATGTTGATGGATGATGTGTACCTTTCCTTCTGGAGCTAGCAGCTGCTGGATTGATTCTTAAAACCATGTCTGTGGCATCTGGATGGTCAAACAATAAGCTGGGCTTGAGCCTACAGGATGGATAGAGAGAGAGAGAGAGAGGTACCCATTCAGAATCCTGCTTCTTCTGTTCACTGGCCTGGAAGAAAAGTTTCTTAAGGTACAAAAGAAGGTTAGTTGGCTCATTGCATGATCCCCTCTCACCAACTGACTAGTTACCCCAACATGGTCATTTCAAGTTAATTCCAGGTCCATGGTTTAGACATGATTAGATTATGGCTGGAAGAGTTCTGTACTTAGCCAGTGCACATTATTCAAAGTGATTATGTCTAATGGCTTTTTCCACACCCAGCTGAATACACAGGCGATTGGATGTTTTGTGAGTGGTTCAGGAGATGGGCCATTCATATTCAACTATGGTGATTGTGATAAGATGGGCTCTTCTAGATAGTCTGGCTTCATTACAATGACCTTGTAATTTGCAGGGCACCACTATGTTAATGTTTGTCCATCTTAGAAGCTGCTGTTTTAAGTCACTGAAATGCTGCTGATCAGTCTTCTAAAACTCAACCAGTGATTTCAGCCCAATAAATACACAGGCCTGGATTTTTGCAATGTTGGAGAGCCTCTCTATTGTTGCGGAAATGGTGGGCAAGACCAAATCTGGAAGACTCGCCCCCGAACAAGAACCTACCATTTTCATTGGAGTAGGAATTGGCCCGGGTTGTGTTTCACGCTTGCACATTTCACGTGGCAGTTGTTCATAGGAATCAGCAGCTACCTTCCACTCTTGTGTGATTTTGGTATGAGTGGTGTCTGAAACTCAATGTGCACAAATTAGATCTGCTAGGAACTGGCCTGTACTTTGTGAATTTATTTGCATAGCCAGAGTGCCCTATTGGAAAGATAAGGTACTCCTTTGGATATGGTCCTGGCACACTTTTGGAGCGGGGGAGGGAGGTCACATGCCCTTTGGGGCTGCTAAAAGTGGGCTTGAATGTATGTAAAAAGTGCATTAACTCACTGAAATTGTGAAGCCCACTGGAACTGTTGAAAACAACTGCCAAAAATGTCAAGATAAACTGTCAAGAGGAGCTGTCAAAACAACTGTTGAAAGTGCCAAGATGAACTGTCAAGAAGAATTGTCAAAAACAACTATCAAAAGTCTCAAGATGAAATGTCAAAGGGAACTGTCAATAACAATTGTCAAAAGTGTCAAGAATAACTGGCAAAGGGAGATGTCAAGGCATTTAAAACTCCTGCCCTTTAACTCTTTGAAAAACTGTCTAGAGCGTTTAAAAAAAGTTTGCAGCTATTTCACTCTGTCTGTTGACATAAACTTTAGGGTTATCATTATTGGATTGGTGCTTTATGACTGATTTCACAACCATTATCACAGCAGGGTGCCTGCCATTTTATAGCCTGATTGACAGTTGCAAGTAGTTATGGATTCTTCAAAGTGGGACTATGAATTAGAATCCTTGTTTTTATAAGGTATAATGCAATGCTTGTTGTTATAAGAAATAATGTCAAAAAATGTAAATATAAGAGATGGGGTTTTATGAATGAGAGCATTTTTTAAAATGCAATAGAGATTTGGAACTTTACTTTATTTAATCCCAGCATGGGTCCTGAGGTCTGTCCATGGTGGGTACTGGGTGGGGTAACATGATATGCTTAATGCAAAAGGTTAATGAATAGAGTGGCATGGTTTGGCACTTAGTTGGCATAGGGGCTATATAGGACCAAGGGGTGTGGGTGGAGGGCATGGGTTGGCAAGGAGGGTATGAGGGGCTATGGGAGTGGGAAGAGGAGCATACGTTGGCATGGAGGGTATGAAGGGACATAGTCACCTGTGGCCAATTCATAATTGGCTATGGTTTATTATGTAAACTAAGTGTGAATAGACATAGAGTAACTGCAGGTTTATGTGGAATCGTAGGAATCATAGGATATGGCACAGAGACAGGCCATTTGGCCCAACCAGTTCATACAGGTGTTTATGCTCCACTTGAGACCCTTCCCATTTTTCCTCATCTAAATCTCTCATTGTAACCTTCTATTCCCTCCTCTTTCATATGCTTGTCTATAAATGCATCTATACTAATCGCTTCAACCGCTCCTGTGATAGTGACTTCTACATTCTCACTACTCTTGGGAAGAAATTTCTTCTGATTTCCTTATTGGATTTCTTGTTGATTTTTATATTGATAGCATCCAATTATGCTTTTCTCTAAATAAAGAAACATTCTCTCTGTATCCACTCTTTCATAGTTGTAAAGACCTCTATAGGGTCACCCCTCAGCCTTCTGTTTTCAAGAGAAAAGTGATCCAGCCTGTCAATCCTTTCCTAATATGTAATACTCATGCATTACTTCTCAATACTTACAAGAAACTATTCATCGTGCTTGACGGTGATGATTGTCAGAGATCAAGCAACAACACTGTAACCACTGTTCTCTGCCCCATGCATTCAATTTACATAATATTAATATAGCATGTTTTTAATACAGTGAAGTACCTGTGGAGGCCAATGAACTGGCTGGACATGTTTCAACCCTGCTTCCACCTTAGGCTGAAATTATGTTACACTAATGTGAAGCCAAATAAGTAAAATCCAACTATTAGAGGTATGCATCATTTCTCAGCTACAGCACACCACTTATTCTGCTGGCCTTGCTTCGATGCACATCAGGAATCACTGTGTATTGACAGGAGCATAAAGGCAGAAAAAAATAATTTACTGAACATAGCGTGAATCCTGTTCCAAGATATCATTATATTTACAATTAAACTATCCTTAATTTGGATCAGATTTGATCAATAGGCAATTCATCTAATTCTTAAAACTTATAGATTTAATTTAAAGTAGTTCTCAGAGACAATGCAATCTCCAATCCACACACTTGCACTAAATTTACAGTTATAAGACGGTCAGTCATAAGATTATCTTATAATGATTTTATCTTTATCTTACATTTTAAGTTATATTGTGTGCATAGACTATTGGGATTATGAGCAGAATTATGGGAGAATGTCTATAGGAAGTAATCTTCCCTTTGTAGAGTTTCTCCAGGTCTCAGTACTACCAACAAATATCAAGGTCAAATCTGTAAATCTTTTTTTTATTCATTCATGGGATTTGGGTGTCACTGGCTAGGACAACATTTATTGCCCATCCCTAACTACCCTTGTTCAGAGGACATTTAAGAGCCAACCACATTGCTGTGAGTCTGGAGTCACTTATAGGTAGATTACCTAATGAACCAGATGGGCTTTTATGACAATCAGCAATGGTTTCATGGTCATCATCAGACTTTTTTATTTCCAATTTTTTTTTCATTCTACTCAAATTTTACTATCTGCCTTGGTGGTGCTTGAACTCAGGTCCCCAAAGCATTACCTTGAGTCTTTGGAATACTAGTCCAGTGACAATACCACTATGCCACCACCTCCCTCAAACCTCATGCTGAATGAGAACTAAATGTGTACCTAGCTAGTGTCAGTGGTGACCTTTAGCAGTCCAGCTGAGTGCTGTAATTGCCTAGGAGTCTTAACCTTCCAGTGAGTGATTTCTGCTGCTTGGCACCCTATTCCATGGATGCTATTTCATGGGGCTTAAAAACCTGGCACAATTTTCTTATGAATTGGGAAAAATAATTGATTGTCATCTTTTAACATCTTCTAGTTTGTAAGCACTCAGAAAATGGGTGTTAGCACAAATACAAAGTACAGTTGGGTAAAACTAGCTGTTTGATTTGTTGAACCAGAAATAAAGATGCTACAGCGTAGGAAAAAAACTACTGAAAATGAGACATCAGTACAGTATAGTATGAGTACAACAAACTTTCTTTTAAGGCCAAGTCAAAATCATACAATTGAAATACATTATTAAAACATTTCTGTATTCATTAATTCTGAGAATACATTTCAATATTATGTATGCAGTGCAACCATGAACATACCTACAAAGCAATAATGGTGGACTTGTGAGTAATGCTGGCAATGACATTTGAAGGAACAGGCTGTGTAGGCTGCTTTTTGAAGAATGAGTGTGGGTGAGATGTAGCTGGACCCTCTGAATATTATTAATCTGTTCATGCCTGACTGCTTAGATTGCTTGTTCCTTTTTGGAATCCAATTATTTTGGTGATTTGAATCAGCTCCAGTTTTGTTGAGTTTATAGTTTTAATCTGGCCATGTCCCTCCAGCTCATGAAATTTGCCTTTCATGTGGAAATTGTCATTTTTCACCTTTTGGTGTAAGAGGTTGCATGGTAAAATTCTCCCCTTTTTCCTTTCTGATCATTTAGGTTGCTGATTTGAAGCATCCCAGTTTGTATTAAATCTTAATGGAATAAGACAATTAAACGCATTTGCATACATTATACAGACATTTTCACTTATTAGCAAAACATTCTCAGTCCAAATAATCAACTGTGGTTTCCACACAAATAAACAATATATATTGTTGTTGCAGCAACACAAAATTGTAAAAATTAGTATCAATATGCAGTGTTTTAAAAATCAGCTACCAGTTTATTCCCAAGGACTTCACTGCAAAAACCTTGTCTACCAGTTTGATAACTTCACTAAACTAGCTATCCTAATGAATAAATGCGTAATCACTGGACCTTTAGAATGTTAATTGCTTCAAATGAATAATATCTAATCAACAGACAAAGGCAATGTGTTAAAATAATCTGATGTGTCAACAGTTGATGTTCTTTGTTATGTGATATCAGAAGAATAGTTTTTGAAGATGACAATTTCTGTAAGCATTTCTCAGGATTATAATTAAAAGCAGCATGGGGCCCTTGGAATCTGAGGCTGTGAAGCTGAAGTTTGAATTTGAATGATGCTCAAATCAAAGTGCATTGCTTCAATATTTGTGTTGAAACTCACATAACTTGCTGAGATTCAATTTTATTCAAATGGATTTAATTTGCAAATTTGAAGACAAATTTGATGAAGTTAAACATTGGGCTGAATCTTCTGTCTGACATGCGGGTGGCGGAGCCCCGCCCATCAGCACTTAAAATGTCGTGCGCTGATGTCACGTGAGCGGCCTGACGTCAGCGCACGGCATCACGTTGTTTATGTCGGTGAGCGCGCTATGCAGCATGACTTGTGCCCGCCATTAATTAAAGGCCTTGTTAAGGCCATTAAGCCACCAGTTGACCAGGATTTTGAGGAGCCCGTGTGAACTTTGGCTCGGTGCATAGGCCCAACGGGCAGGCGGGTAAGTGATTTTTTAACAAACCTCGTCCAGTGGTAGGATTAGGTTTGATTTCGGATTTAAAAAAAGTTTAATAAAGTTTTTGTGTACTTCATTAACATGTCCCATCTCGTGTGACATTTTAACATGAGGGGGACATGAAAATGTTTTTTTTTTATTTTCCTATTTTTAACGTTTCACAGACTTTCAGCGATCTCCCTGAGGCAGTGCTTAGCCTCAGGGAGATGTGCGCTCTTTCGTGCACATGCGTGAAAGAGCGCACTCTTGCAGTTGGGAAATCCACCCCCCCACCCCCCACCCCCCGCCCGCACAGGGAGCGCATAGCACTTCCCATTGGGCGGCACGCTGGGCGGGCCTTAATTGGCCTGCAAACTTAAAATGGTGGCAGGGCCCATTTCGGCAGCGGTGATCGGCTGCCCGCCCACTGCCAAGTCGGCTGGGCCCGCCTGCCCATTAAGGGCAAAATTCTGCCCCTTTTATAATTATATTTGAGATGTCGATGAAAGTGGTGACAATTCGCATCTGAAACTGATAGAACCAATCAGGTAACCAAGGGATACAGGGCAAAGATGAACTAATGCAATTGGGTAATCCCAGCTGTGCAGAGAATGAGATTTCATTACTCAGCAGCACTCTCACTGCACCAGAGTAAAACGTAACTGACAGAGAAGAGCAAAGTTGACATTTCGAGTCCTCTTCAACAGAACTAAGTAGAAATCGGAATGGGGTGAAATATAAGCTGGTTTAAGAGGGTGGGGGGGAGGTGGAAGAAGGGGGGGTGGTAGTTGTTGGGACAAGCAAGCAGTGATAGGAGGAGATAACCAAAAGACGTCACAGACAAAAGTACAAAGAGGTGTTGAAGGTGGTGATGATATTATCTAAAAGAATGTGCGAATTAAGAGTGGCGAGCAGGACAAGCATGGTAGCTCTAGTGGGGTTGGTGTAAAATAAGACTAAAAGGGCCTAAAAGGTATAGATAAATGATGGGGGAATACATTTAAAAATAATAGAAATAGGTGCGAAAAGAAAAATCTATAGAAATTATTGGAAAAAACAAAAGGGAGGGGGAAGAAATGGAAAGGGGGTGGGATGGAGGAGGGAGTTGAAGATATAAAGTTGTTGAACTCAATGTTCAGTCTGGAAGGCTGTAAAGTGCCTAGTCGGAAGATGAGGTGCTGTTCCTCTAGTTTGCATTGAGCTTCTCTGGAACAATGCAGCAAGCCAAGGACTGACATGTGGTCAAGAGAGCAGGGTGGAGTGTTGAAATGGCAAGCAACAGGGAGGTCTAGGTAATGCTTGCAAACAGACAAAAGGTGTTCTGCAAAGCGGTCACCCAGTCTGCGTTTGGTCTCTCCAATGTAGAGGAAATCGCATTGGGAGCAACGAATGCAGTAGACTAAGTTGGGGGAAATGCAAGTGAAATGCTGCTTCACTTGAAAGGAGTGTTTGGGCCCTTGGATGGTGAGGAGAGAGGAAGTGAAGGGGCAGGTGTTGCATATTTTGCGTTTGCATGGGGAGGTGCCGTAGATTGGGTTGAGGAGTAGGGGGTGATGGAGGAGTGGGCCAGGGTGTCACGGAGGGAACGATTCCTAAGGAATGCCACCAGGCAGGGTGAAGGGAAAATGTGTTTGGTGGTGGCATCATGCTGGAATTGGCGGAAATGACGGAGGATGACCCTTTGAATGCAGAGGCTGGTAAGGTGATAAATGAGGAGAAGGGGAACCCTTTCATGTTTCTGAAGGGAGGAGAAGGCGGGAGATGGGCCAGACACGGTTGAGGGCCCTGTCAATGACCGTGGGTGGAAAACCTCGGTTAAGGAAGAAGGAGGACGTGTCAGAGGAACTGTTTTTGAAGGTAGCATCATCAGAACAGATACAACGGAGGCGAAGGAACTGAGACATTGGGATGGAGTCCTTACAGGAAGCGGGGTGTGAGGAGCTGTAGTCGAGGTAGCTGTGGGAGTCGGTAGGCTTGTAATGGATATTGGTGGACAGTCTATCACCAGAAATTGAGACAGAGAGGTCAAGGAAGGGAAGGGAAGTGTCAGAGATGGACCATGTGAAAATGATGGAGGGGTGGAGATTGGAAGCAAAATTAATAAATTTTTCCAGGTCCAGACGAGAGCATGAAGCAGCATTGAAGTAATCATCGATGTACCGGAGAAAGAGTTGTGGGAGGGGGTTGGAGTAGGACTGGAACAAGGAATGTTCCACATACCCCATAAAGAGACAGGCATAGCTGGGGACCATGCGGGTACCCATAGCCACACCTTTTATTTGGAGGAATTGAGAGGAGTTAAAGGAGAAATTGTTCAGTGTGAGAACAAGTTCAGTCAGACGGAGGAGAGTAGTGGTGGATAGGGATTATTCGGGCCTCTGTTCGAGGAAGAAGCTGAGAGCCCTCAGACCATCCTGGTGGGGGATGGAGATGTAGAGGGATTGGACATCCATGGTGAAGAGGAAGCGGTTGGGGCCAGGGAACTGGAAATTTTTGATGTGACGTAAGGTGTCAGAAGAATCACGGATGTAGGTGGGAAGGGACAAGACAAGGGGAGAGAGAAGGGAGTCAACATAACGAGAAATGTGTTCCGTGGGGCAGGAGCAAGCTGACATGATCGGTCTACCGGGACAGTTCTGTTTGTGGATTTTGGGTAGGAGGTAGAAGCGGGCCATCCGAGGTTGGGCAACTATCAGGTTGGAAGCTGTAGAAGGAAGATCTCCAGAGGAGATGAGGTCAGTGACAGTCCTGGAAACAATGGCTTGATGTTCAGTGGTGGGGTCATGGTCCAGGGAGAGATAGGAGGAAGTGTCTGCGAGTTGACTCTCAGCCTCCGCGAGGTAGAAGTCAGTGCGCCAGACAACAACAGCACCACCCATGTCAGCAGGTTTGATGACAATGTTAGGGTTGGACCTGAGAGAACGGAGTGCAGTAAGTTGAGAGAGAGAGACAGGTTAGAATGGGTGAGAGGAGCAGAGAAATTGAGACGACTAATGTCATGCCGACAGTTCTCAATGAAAAGATCAAGAGAAGTTAAGAATCCAGAGGGAGGGGTCCAGGTGGAGGGATAATATTGGATGTGGGTAAAAGGATCCATTGAATGGGGAGAGGACTCCTGCCCAAAGAAGTGAGCATGGAGACGAAGGCGGCGGAAGAAGAGTTCAACATTATTCCAAGCCTGAAATTCATTGAGATGAGGGCGTAAGGGTATGAAACTAAGTCCTTTGCTGAGCACTGAATGATCAGCGTCGGAGAGGGAAAGATCAGGGAATATAGTGAATACACGTCCGGGGCTGGGATTGGAAGATGAGGTAGGAACAGAGGGACAGGCAGGGGTGGAGGGTCCTGGATGGGTGTTAGTGTCGATGAGTTGTTTGAGCTTGCCTTCCAAAGCGCTTGAGAGAAAGTGAAAAAGTTTTTTGTTGAGGCGTCGGATAAGAGGAAGAATAAAATGAAACTGGGGGCACGCACAGCTTTGAAAAAGGGTGCGGCGGTGCTGCTGGAGGGAGAGGTCGAGTATGTTCATATGGCGTTGACATCGATGATTACTTCGGTGCTGCTTCATGCTCTCGTCGGGACCTGGAAACATTTATTACTTTTGCTTCCAATCTCCACCCCTCCATCATTTTCACATGGTCCATCTCTGACACTTCCCTTCCCTTCCTTGACCTCTCTGTCTCAATTTCTGGTGATAGACTGTCCACCAATATCCATCACAAGCCTACCGACTCCCACAGCTACCTCGACTACAGCTCCTCGTACCCCGCTTCCTTTAAGGACTCCATCCCATTGTCTCAGTTCCTTCGCCTCCGTCGCATCTGTTCTGATTATGCTACCTTCAAAAACAGTTCCTCTGACGTTCTCCTTCTTCCTTAACCGAGGTTTTCCACCCACAGTAGTTGACAGGGCCCTCAACCGTGTCCAGCCCATCTGCCGCGCATCCGCCCTCATGCCTTCTCCTCCCTCCCAGAAACATGATAGTGGCCCCCTTGTCCTCACTTATCACCCCACCAACCTCTGCATTCAAAGGGTCATCCTCTGCCATTTCTGCCAACTCCAGCATAATGCCACCACCAAATACATCTTCCCTTCATGCCCCGTGGCATCATTCCGTAGGGATCGTTCCCTCCGTGACACCCTGGTCCACTCCTCCATCACCCCCTACTCCTCAACCCAATCTACGGCACCTCTCCATGCAAACGCAAAATATGCAACACCTGCCCCTTCACTTCCACTCTCCTCACCGTCCAAGGGCCCAAACACTCCTTTCAAATGAATCAACATTTCACTTGCATTTGCCCCAACTTAGTCTACTGCATTCGTTGCTCCCAATGCGATTTCCTCTACATTGGAGAGACCAAACGCAGACTGGGTGACCGCTTTGCAGAACACTTTTGGTCTGTCCGCAAGAAAGACCCAAACCTTCCTGTCGCTTGCCATTTTAACACTCCACCCTGCTCTCTTGACCACATGTCAGTCCTTGGCTTGCTGCATTGTTCCAGTGAAGCTCAACGCAAACTAGAGGAACAACACCTCATCTTCTGACTAGGCACTTTACAACCTTCCAGACTGAATATTGAGTTCAACAACTTTAGATCTTGAACTCCCTCCTCCATCCCCACCCCCTTTCCATTTCTTCCCCCTCACTTTTGTTTTTTCCAATAATTTATATAGATTTTTCTTTTCCCACCTATTTCCATTATTTTTAAATCTATACCTTTTATGCCCTGTTAGTCTTATTTCACCCCACCCCCACTAGAGCTATCTTGCTTGTGCAGCTCTCCACTCTTAATTCGCACATTCTTTTAGATAATAACATCACCATCTTTGTTCTTTTGTCTGTGACATCTTTTGGTTATCTCCTCCTATCACTGCTTGCTTATCCCAACAACCACACCCCACCCCACCCCCCACCTTCTTACTCACCCCGACCACCTTAAACCAGCTTATATTTCACCCCTTTCCTATTTCTACTTAGTTCTGTTGAATGGTCATGAGGACTCGAAACGTCAACTTTTCTCTTCTCTGCCGATGCTGCCAGACCTGCTGAGTTTTTCCAGGTATTTCTGTTTCTGTTCTGGATTTCCAGCATCTGCAGTTTTTTGTTTTTAAAACCTAATTGACCTGACTACTCTACTGACATCGCATAGTGAAGAACAACTGGTGCCACATAAGATTATTCCAACATGTTTTATTTGTCTGTTGATTAGATACAGACCCATTTATTCATTGGTAACAATCAACGTTCTAAAGGTCTAACGCTTACACATCCGTTCATTAGATAGCCAGCTTAGTGAAGTCATCAAACAACCAAGATTTTTGTAGTACAAAAATAAAAATACTTGGAAAAACTCAGCAGGTCTGGCAGCATCTGCAGAGAGGAACACAGTTAATGTTTCGAGTCCGTATGACTATTCAATAGAACTAAGGAAAATAGAAAAGATGTGAAATATAAGCTGGTTTAAGGGGGGATGGGACAGGTAGAGCTGGATTGAGGGCCAGTGATGGGTGGAGATTGCCAAAAGATGTCATAGACAAAAGGACAAAGAGGTGTTGAAGGTGGTGATATTATCTAATGTGCTAATAGGAGGCATTAAGGGTGGAAGGCAGGACGAGCAAGCTACAGATAGCCCTTGTGGTGATGGGGTGGGGGGAAAGGGATCGAAATAGGCTAAAAGGTAGAGATAAAACAATGCATGGAAATACATTTAAAAATAATGGAAATAGGTGGGAAAAGAAAAACCTATAAAAATTGTTGGAAAAAAGGGGGATCGGAAAGGGGGTGGGGATGGAGGAGAGAGTTCATGATTTAAAATTGTTGAACTCAATATTCAGTCCAGAAGGCTGTAAAGTGCCTAGTTGGAAGGTGAGGTGTTATTCCTCCAGTTTGCGTTGAGCTTCACTGGAACAATGCAGCTGGCCAAGGATGGATATGTGGGCAAGAGAGCTGGGTGGAGTGTTAAAATGGCAAGCGACAGGGAGATCTGGGTCATGCTTGTGGACAGACCAAAGGTGTTCCGCAAAGCAGTCACCCAGTCTGCGTTTGGTCTCTCCAATGTAGAGGAAATCGCATTGGGAGCAGCGAATGCAGTAGAGTAAATTGAGGGAAGTGAAATTGAAATACTGTTTCACTTGAAAGGAGTGTTTGGGCTCTTGGACAGTAAGGAGAGGGGAAGTAAAGGGGCAGGTGTTGCACCTTCTGGGGTTGTATGGAAAAGTGCTGTGGGAGGGGTTTGAGGTGTATGAGGTGATGGAGGAGTGGACCATGGTGTACCGGAGGGAATGATCCCTGTGTAATGCCGCTGGGGGGCTGAAGAGAAGATGTGTTTGGTGGTGGCATCATGCTGGATTTGGCGGAAATGGCAGAGGATGATCCTTTGAATGCGGAGGCTGGTGGGGTGATAAGTGAGGACAAAGGGGACCCTCTTATGGTTCTGGGAGGTAGAGGAAGATGTGAGGGTGGATGCGTGGGAGATGGGCAGGACACGGTTGAGGGCCCTGTCAGCCACTGTGAGTGGAAAACCTCGGTTAAGGAAGAAGGAAGACATGTCAGAGGAACTGTTTTTGACTGTGGCATCATCAGAACAGATGCGACGGAGGCGAAGGAACTGAGACAATGGGATGGAGTCCTTACAGGAAGCGGGGTGTGAGGAGCTGTAGTCCTGGTAGCTGTGGGAGTTGGTAGGCTTGTAATGGATATTGGTGGACAGTCCATCATCAGAAATTGAGACAGAGAGGTCAAGGAAGGGAAGGGAAGTGTCAGAGATGGACCATGTGAAAATGATGAAGGGTTGGAAACTGAAGGCAAAATTAATAAATTTTTCCAGGTCCAGACGAGAACATGAAGCTGCACTAAAGCAATCATTGATGTACCGGAGAAAGAGTTGTGTGAGGGGGCCAGAGTAGGACAAGGAATGTTCCACATACCCCATAAAGAGACAGGCATAACTGGGGACCATGCGGGTACCCATAGCCACACCTTTTATTTAAAGGAAGCGAGAGGAGTTTAGGGAGAAATTGTTCAGTGAGAGAACAAGTTCAGCCAGACCGAGGAGAGTAGTGGTGGATGGGGATTGTTCGGGCCTCTGTTCGAGGAAGAAGCTAAGAGCCATCCCCCGATGGGGGATGAAGGCGTAGAGGGATTGGACGTCCATGGTGAAGAGATGGCGGTTGGGGCCAGGGAACTGGAAATTGTTGATATGATGTAGGGTGTCAGAGGAATCACGGATGTAGGTGGGAAGGGACTGGACAATGGGAGAGAGAATGGAGTCAAGATAGCAAGAAATGAGTTCCGTGGGGCAGGAACAGGCTGACACGACCAACGCAGACTGGAGGAACAGCACCTCATTTTCTGACGAGGCAGTTTACAGCCTTCCAGACTGAATATTGAGTTCAACAATTTTAGATCATGAACTCACTCCTCCATCCCCACCCCCTTTCCGAATCCCCTTTTTTTCCGATAATTTGTATAGATTTTTTTTTCCCACCTACTTCCATTATTTTTAAATGTATTTCCATCCATTGTTTTATCTCTACATTTTAGCCTATTTTGATCCCTTCCCCCCCCCCACCCCACCCCCATTCGGGTTAACTGTACCTTGTTCGTCCTGCTTTCTACCCTTAATGTCACCTATTAGCACATTCCTTAGATAATATCATCACCTTCAACACCCCTTTGTCCTTTTGCCTATGTCATCTTTTGGCAATCTCCACTTATCACTGGCCCTCTATCCAACGCTATCTGTTCCCCCTCCCCTTAAACCAGCTTATATTTCACCTCCTTTCTATTTTTCCTTAGTTCTGTTGAAGAGTCATACGGATTCGAAACATTAACTGTGTTCCTGTCTGCAGATGTTGTCAGACCTGCTGAGTTTTTCCAGGTAATTTTAATTTTCTTTTCGATTTCCAGCATCCACAGTTTTTTGCTTATATCTTAAGATTTTTGCAGTGAAGCCTTTGGGACTAAACTGCTAGCTCATTTTTAAAACACGACATATTAATAATGTTACAATATGTTTGTTGTAAAGTGGTTCCACTTTGCACTGATACCAAGTAATTGCAGTCTTACCGATCTTTGCTTTTCAATTTAAAGATCAAATTCATAGCACCCATTCAAAGCAAAATCACTTCACACCGCTGTACCATCATGACTAGTTTATTGAGATAGAAACTTTCTAGAGAGAGAGATGAAAATTGATGCATACATCACATATGCTGACCCTTTACTACAGGCTGAAGGAACCTTTACGTTCGGGGGTGGGGTACATTTGCATTTTTTCTCACTCAAGGGGCCGATGAACAAATTTCGGAATGGTAAGGTTTGGCGCAACAATAACCTGAATATATTTTAAAAAGTTTTGAGGTTTTAAGGAAAGAAACAATTGCTGGTCAGAAGTGCAGTAACGTCATAGCAATAAATTGTTGTTAAAAAAGAGGAATTAATAAAAATGACCAGAGACTGAGAGGGTCAGTGTATGTGTGTCTGGCTCACTCCCAGGCTCAGGGTGCTCACTCACTCATCCTTACCCACTGTGAGTGCGTGCGTGAATATGTGTTGGTGTGTGATGGTGAGATTGAGTGAGAAACCTGAGACTGGGCATAAGGCAGACTCACACACCCCACCCCCCCACCTAGACATTCACTCAGTCGCTCACACTCACCCCCACACACTCACTCATTGTCTTGCACTCTCCCCTGGCACTCACTCAGTCTCTTGCACTCACTCTCACACACTCACTCAGTCTCTCACACTCAGCCCCACACATTCACTCAGCCTCTCACACTCTTACCACACACTCACTCATTGTCTTGCACTCCCCCCTCAGCCACTCACTCACTCTCTCACACTCCCCCCAACACACTCAGTCTCTCACACTTCCCACCGCACCCTCACTCAGTCTCTTGCACTCCCCTCCACACACCCACTTGGTCTTTTGCACTCAACCCCACACAATCACTCAGTCTCTTACACTCATTCCCACACACTCACCACTCAGTGTCTTGCACTCACCCCCACACACACACTAACTCTTTCACGCTCCTCCCACACACTTACACAGTCTCTTGGACCCTCACACACACAGTCAGCCTCTCACTCATACACGCACACAGACACATTCTCTCACTCCCACATACTCACCACAGCACCGTCTCCTCCCTGGCCTGCCAAAATTTCGCCCTCCCCGGGCCCAACCCGACCTCCCTATCCCCGAGCCCGACATGACCTTGTCCTCCCGGTGCCCAATGTGACTTCACCTTTCCCGGGCCCAATGTGACTTCCCCCTCCCTGGGCCTGATACGACTTCCACCTCCCTGGGCCCGATGCATCTGGCTTTTCACCTCCAGCCCCGCCGTTGCTTGGATCCCCGGTCTCCAGCCTCGCCATACCTTCACTTCCCTTGGCCCGGCAGCCCTCAGCACACTCTGCAACGCGTTTGCTGTTCCTCCAATCAGAGACTGTTTCTCACCCTCCTTTGCTGATGCTAGGCCTGTGATTGAAGGAGCTGCTCCACGCAGAGTCCTCCATTGAAACTCACCTGTTTGACAATGTTAAAAATTGG
This sequence comes from Carcharodon carcharias, assembly GCF_017639515.1. NCBI lineage: Eukaryota > Metazoa > Chordata > Chondrichthyes > Lamniformes > Lamnidae > Carcharodon > Carcharodon carcharias. Next base: position 42,004,333 of record NC_054478.1, on the reverse strand, counting down.
CTCCAGGGGCCACCTAGAGGGGCTTCTCAGGCTGTATCCAGCCCGTGGGCCACACATTGGACAAGCCTGCTTTACTGCATGAGGCAAATGGAGATCAAAGACAGAACTACAAATGCACCAATGTTATTTTTGATAACGACATGTAAATTATTGAGATGAGGAATTTTTTTTATATATAACCAGAGTTAGTGTGAAAGGTTAATGAAAATAAACTCATTAGTACCTTTCAAAAGTGAAAATACACTTGAAAGAGTGAAAGTTGTAGGGCAGTGGAACTAATTGGATAGCTCTTTCAAAGAGCTAACATGGCCTCAAGGGGCCAAATGGCTTCCTCCTGTGCTATAAGGTTCTATGTTTCAATGAAAAGTAACTTAAGGTAAAGGGAAGAATTCAAATAGGGAAGAACTGCAAATGCAAGAAATCTGAAACAATAATGGAAATAACTAAAAATGCAAAAGGCCTAAATGAATTTGTAAAGAAAATAAGTTAGTGGTTCTGGTGTATGCCTTTTATTAAAACTGAAAAATTAAAGCAAACCTAGACCAATGATGGTGAATAGAATGCAAGATATAAATTAAAAATACAATGAAGAGGGAAATAAAACTTCAGGGTGGACATTCCTGGAAGGAAATGTTAAAAGATACAAGGAAGCAGCAAGGTGATGGGGCTAGTGCAGATAGATCCAGTTAAATAATATCTATCAATATAGTCAGGGTGCTGTCAATATTATCATTTAAGATTAGGCCACTAACTGAAATATTAATTTACATTGCCTCTTTAGATGTTCTGAGCCAAATCTTTTGCTCTGAAGTCTAAGTTCGGTGGTAAGCGCAGGAGTGGGAGAGATTCTTGCTCCGGGGCGGGACGGTTGAACAAGCACAATCATTATGCATCCATACTGAGCACAGCAAATCTTGAATCTTGCAGTAAGCAGGAAGTTGCCTTCCCCACTCTTATCTTATGGGGTTGAAGGTCAGGGCGCCATATTTAAAGGGTACCTGGACAGCCATTCACTCACTGCACTCCAGGAGCTCTGGATGTCCAGGATGTCCCAGAAAAGAAAACAACCTGCGGCCCAACAGTTCAGTGATGCCTGCCTGGAGAGGCAGTGTTTCCCAGGAATGGCAGCAGGAGACCCTCCCGTCTGACCAGGGTGGCCTGGAAGGAGATGGAAGGGGTGATTAGCACCTGTGGGGCCCAGAAAAGAACCAGCCAGCAGTGTCACGGCAGGATGAGCGATCTGCTGTGTTCCGTCCAGCTAAGTCCACCATCTACTCACTGCAAACTGACACTCTTACAAGGACATCAGGCAGTTTAGGGGTTAGAATGCACAGGGATGCAGGACAAATGTCTTCATAATCACTTACTGGGGTGGGCTCAGCAGCTGCCATAGCCATGTAATCTCCTGAACTGCTCATGCAGCACTGGGATCACAATCAATCCTTTGGTCTTTCTGCAGGTGAATAATGCCCACAACAAGCATGAGCGGGCCAAGAATGGAGGGGGGAATAGCTAAGCCCCTAGTCCTCATGCCTTATGAGGAGCAGGCAACTGAAATAGCCAGGGAGGAGCAGGACGTGCCTGTGCTGGCATGGGCACATCTGCCGCAATATTCCCCTGCTCTGGCCTTTACATGTGGATCGGCGACATCCTGGCCCTTGTCAGCTCCAACCCCTTCAGCGTCCTCCTCCTCATCAGAGGCATCTCGCTCCTCCATGTCTCCCTCAGGCAAGATGTCCCCTCCTTTGTATTGCAAGGTTGTGCAGGACATAGCAGACAATATTGATCTGGGACACTCTCTGCGGTTAATATTGGAAAGCCCTGCCTGAATGGTCCAAACACCTGAACCTCATCATTAGGAAGCCTATTGCCTGCTCAGTTATGGACCTGGTGGAGACATGTGCATCATTGTACCACTCTTCAGCAGCCCACTGTGAATAGCGAACTGACATCATCAGCCATGTCTTCTGGGGGTTTTCCTTGTCCCTGTGGAGCCAGCCCTGCAATCTCTGTGATCCTGCAAAAACCTGTTGCCTCCTGCGAGTGCCTCAGAATGTATACATCCTGAAAGCTCCCTGGGAACCAAGAACAAACATAAAGGATTTGCCTTCAGTTATCACAAATGAGATGCACGTTCGAAGAGTGTAATCTTATTCTATTGATGAATGTGACAGGCTGTGACAGGGAACTCTCAAGGCCACATGTATGTAATCAATTACACTCTGCACTTGCGAGAAACCTGAGATTGCTGCAAATCCCAGTGCTCTAGCAGCTTGTCTTTTGGGATCCAGGCTGAATTGGACAAATTGGTGCACTATCGTGAACAGGGCACTTTTGACTTCCCATTTGCATTTGCGTGTCGCTGACTGGGCGCTGCCACATAGGCTCCCTGTGGGGTCCTGGGAGGACCCACTGGCAAAAATGTTCAAGACGGCAATGATCTTCAATGCAAAAACAGAATTACCTGGAAAAACTCAGCAGGTCTGGCAGCATCAGCGGAGAAGAAAAGAGTTGACATTTCGAGTCCTCATGACCCTTCAACAGAACTGATCTTTCTTTACAAGGAGAGGGAAATATAAGCTTGGTGCCACTGGCATGGGATGCCCACCAAGTCCTTATAGCCACAGCTCATTCTGTAGAAGCTGATAAATGTAAGCAACAGCATCACAGAACAAACAAAGGCTCTTCTGGCATTGCTTTTCATTCATCCCTAGATAAGAGCACCACAGGCGATATGCTCATGGTTGGTCCAATGGTGCCATTGTAGTGGAACCTGTTCACCAGAATCTTGACCTTCTTGAGGCCCTGCTTCCACCTGTTGCTCAGGCCGTTTCTCCTCCTGGTCCTGTAGATGAGAGCTATTACCAAGGCAGGATTGCCTTCTGCCTGCAACATCAATGTCTCAGTGGAACTGTGAATGTATTGATGTCATAAATTTAGTGTGAATATCCTTTACAGGTTTCCCTCAAAGCCAGCAGTCCAGTGCTAAGCCTTTGTCATGGCCTCCATCTAGACATGGCAACCCCACCCGATCCCTTCCAGCTGAAGGATATCCTGGAGGAATAGAGATGAGTGTTCCTCCCGATGAGCATGACTATGCATGGAGACATTGCACATTGGCAGGGTCATCAGAACCATGTGCAAGAACCCTCCCTCAGACACTATTCACATTATTTCCATTACCCTTGAGACTCTACAGAGAGACCATTGCCTTGGCATCATTGAAAGACTTACCGTATGAGCCCATGTCAGTCATGACCATTTATCAGGAAGGATGGAGTTTTGGAGTCGGGATTTTGGTGCCGTTCAGCAGCTGTGCCCCTTGGAGGAATCACATCCCACCACCCATTCACCCCTGCCACTGACAGCAGCAGACACCAATCAGCACACAATATATGGCAGCTCCAGACCTTGATGGGTTCTCGCAGGAATACGATCCATTAGTCAAGGTGCAATGCTGGTTTATTGGGCGTTGGAACCAAAAGAGCTAAACACAGCTGAGCCTGGTTCTCCATGGGGTAGGCCAATGATTAAAAGGGTGCCCCTTCATTTGGCTTAAAAGACGAGTGTCCTCCTACACGTTCTGACACCCCTTGCATATTGATTGTTTACGAGGTTTTAGAAACTGCACAACAACTTTGAGTTATCAAAGATGGTACATTTGATGTTTGGCAGAACTTCCACCACATTCTACCCAACTCCTGTCACCCAACAAGATGCCCCATCCTCCTCCACAGTCATCACCTCCTAATTCCCTCCCTCCTGTAACCATCCAGCCTCCTCCTATTACCATGGACCCAATTATTATTTATGTTGTTGTTCCTGAACATCCTTTCACTGTTGATGTGCCCGTGCCCTTCCTAATACTGACACCTCCCATTCTGGAGGCCAGCTGTACTCCAAATTTCCAAGACCACTCCCCATGAAACCATCCACTACCCCCCATGAGTTTGCATGTCTACCCTACCAGATTGAACTCCCTCCTCTGACTGTGACTGTGCCCTCTGAGTCACAGTAACCTCCTTTAAAATCTCCAGGGCCAAATTCAAGAACTCATGGGCCACACCCTTTTGACACATCTCTCTATGATGCTCACTGCCCAGAGAGGCCTCCCAACACCCTACAATCGCACCAAGGCATGCATGACATGCTTACCCTTCTAAACATGCCTGGGACAATCTGGCTTCCTCCCCTAGACACCATCCAAAATATGCCTGGGATAATCTGGCTACCTTCCCCGGACAGCCTTCTAAAATGCCTCCCTGTCTTGGGTCCAATCCACCCTCCCCTGCTGGTCATCCCCTCCCCATCCTGCCTCCATTCCACCCTTCCCTGCTGGTCCTATCTCCCCTATGTCCAACCTTGGTGCAGCTTTTCCTATCAGCACCTGAAATGAATGATGTTATGAGCAGTCCCCAAGAAGGCGAAAGTGGCACCTACTGACCTCAAAGTCTTGGAAGAAGTGAAGCGTGCCAGGTACACATCACTTTACTACAGTTATGTGGAAATTATGGTTTTATTTAGTGTGTAATGTACCTTTAAATGAAGATCACATGATATTTAGCACCCAATAGGAGAGTAGCATAGGCTACCTCTCTAGTTAGTAGCCAGTGGTATAGAGATGGGGTTTGAAGTGAAAGCACACATGTCATTGCTGCTGAGTACCTTTGCAAATAAATATAAAGTTTCCACCTAAGAAGTGTCTGCTGATCAACTCTATCAATAGTACCAACACGGCCACCACTCACAACAAACTGGTGACATGGAACCACAGGATCCAACAAACTGGCGACGAGGATAAAACAAGATTAAACAGAAGAAATCAAGTTGAAAAGAAATCGGCACTGTACGTCGCCCAATAATTGAAGCAGAAGTTCTGTTCAAATCGAAGAAGCAATTCCCTCTCAAAATGCCACAATTTGGAATAATTGATCCTTTCAACCCAGGAATGGACAATTGGTCTCATTACATTGAATACCTCACATTCTTTTTCCAAGCTAACGAGATTACGGGAGAAGAGGAAAGGTGAGTGATCATCTTAATTATGTATGGGAATAAAGCCTATGGCTTGATTCGTAGTTTAATGGCACCCAGTGCCCCAGATTCGAAAACTTTTGATGAATTGGTGGACCTCGCAACGGGCCATTATCAGCCAAAGCCCTCAGTAACAATGCAAAAGTTCAAGTTTAACTTGAGAAATACAGGCCCAGGGAGACAGTTGTATGCTATGTGGCAAGTTTGAAGAAATTAACGGAACATTGTGAGTTTGGTACATCTCTAAACAACATGCTCAGAGATTGTTTAGTGTGCGGTGTGAGTGAGGACATGATTCTGAAGAGATTATTGTTCAAAGCAAAGTTGGATTTTAAGAAGATGCTGGAGAAAGCACTGGCCATGGAAAGTGGGAAATAGCCCTTGCTAGTCGGAAAATTAGAAAAAATGACTTAGCAGCGAAAATAAAGAATAATTTCAATAGCGGTGGAAGCAAGCAGTCTTATAACGATTGGCACTTTTAAAAAAAATCAAATGCTATTATTGTCACAGAAATGGACATATAAAGAGATAGTGCAAGGAAAGATTCAAGCAGGCTTTTAAACAAAAGAACAAACCCAGTGAAATCTACAATGTAGAATAGCCTGAAACAACAAATTCAGATATTTACTCATTGTTTAATCTGAAGGTTGGAAACACAGAACCAATATTTGTAACAGTGAAAGGAAATTGTGTACCTGTTAGAATGGAAGTGGACACAGGAGCTTCCACTACAGTAATTGGTGAATATACCTTCGATAATCTGAATAATGGGGAACATCAATTAAAATTAGAAGAAACAACTGCCCAATTAAAAACATAGACAGCTGAAGACATTCAAGTAAAAGGCATGAGCAGAGTAACTGTCCATTGTGGAATCGACAAAGCTACCAGTGTTGGTATTAAGAGGCAGAGGACCAAGCCTCCTAGGGCGAAATCGGCTAAGCGAAATCAGCCTTGAGTCACTACTGAGATTCCAAAAGGAAGCTGAAAGTGTTCCTGTTTTTGGAAAGGAGTGTGTTAGGACCCAACAACCTGCAGAAATGAAGGCTGTCTTAAGCCAGAACATGGTGGAACAGCAAAAGGAACTTGAAGAGACCATGCTTATTGACAGGGTTTGAGATGAGATGAACAGCCTCCGAAAGAAAAAAGAAAGCCTGCTGAAAGACTTTCACGCAATACAAGATTCCCTCAGGTCTAAGTTTGTACCTCTGGAAAAGTATGAATAGGAATAGAAAAAGTTAAGCACTTCTCTGAGTAAACTGAAGGATGAGTTGGCAGAGAAGAGGCAGGAGGCAGCAAATAAATACAAAAACGAGATAGATGAGCTGAAAGAACAATGTTTCTGCTCATTGTCAATGCCCACTCAAAATGGACGGACATATATAAGGTAAAGTCACCGACGACTTCTGCTACAATTGAAAAGCTCCATCAAAGTTTTGCCATTAACAGACTGCCAGAAGTACTCATTTCTGTTAATGGCATAGCATTTACGAGTCCTGGGTTGCAACGGTTTATCAGCCTCAACAGTGTCACTTATGTAAAAACTTCACTGTACCACTTTTCCTCAAATAAACTGGCCAAAAGGGCAGTCCAAACATTTAAGGCAGGCATGAAAAAGCTAACTGGTGATTCCTTAGCAACAAAGCTAGCATGCTTTAACTTTCATTACAGGGCTACCCCTCACACAACAACAGGTGTCATACCTCCAGAGACATTGATGAAAAGCTGTCTCAGAACGAGGTTGAACTTAATAATGCTGAATTTAGGGGAGAAGGTGGAAAGGAGTCAGGGAGATCAGAAAACTAGACACGGCTGGCATTGTTGTGTGAGGAAATTTACCGTGGGAGAGATGTTATACATGAAGAACTTTGGAGAAGGACCAAAGTGGTTATTGGATGAAATAAGTGTCGTGACTAGACCTCTATCTTACCATGTGGAGGTAGAAGGCTGAGTCATACAGAGACATGTGGATCATCTAAGGAAGAGACAAACAAATCACTAAGAATTGATTCCACCAGTGTTCATGATTGTGTCAGCATTTCCTGTTGAGAGTACTCACCCAATACAGACATGTCTGATGTTCTAGTAAGATTTGAGAATACAGAACTGCAGGTGCTCACCGAAGCACCTGATGTTTAGGCAACTCCAGAAAAGGAGGTTCCTGACAAAACATCTGAACTTGTAGAGCTGAGACATTCTACACGCATAAGGAAACTCCAAAAAGACTGAACCTGTAAATTATTTACCAGTGTAAACATTTTGATGTCTTGAGAAGATTGTACTTGTAATTATAAAATGTATATCTGAGTAAAGGGAGGAGGGGTGTGGTAATTATGGTTTTATTTAGTGTGCAATATACCTTTAAGAATAATGTTTTTTTAAATAGTAGAGTAGTGCAGACTAACTCTATAGTTAGTAGTCAGCAGTATAGAGATAGCACACATGTAGTTGCTGCTGAGTACTTTTGTAAATAAACATAAAGTTTCCACCTAAGAAGTGTTTGTTGATCAACTCTATCAATAGTACGAACTCAGCCACCACTCACAACAACTGGTGACAAGGAACCACAGGATCCAACAAATTATAAAACTGAACGTTCTAAATTCTTGCTGGCAGGGATCTTACTTTGGAGTGGGATACTTAATTCCAGTGAAGTAACCTTTTAATGAGCATGTGTGAGATGCTAATGCATGCAAAAAGCCTTCTTAACATTGTTCATCAGGAAGCTCATCCTTTAAGCTATCTTTAAAGTCCCAACAACAACATTCCAACAGTTCATCCTGACGTCAGGAAACAGATTTTTGACCTTCTGCTGAATTAAGTTCACCTGCCCACCAGATTCCTGCAGTTGGCGGGGCTGGAAGATTCCACCCCCTGGTGTTGGTGGTCACAGTATTCCCAGTGTTTTGTGCTTATTTCATATTTCCAGCATTTGTAAAGATTTTTTGCAGCTTATTTCCATTCTCTTGAGGCACTATGCTCAAATGGCTAATCCAGATATCAGTTGTTCCCTGAGATGATAGAACAGGATGAGTACAAAATTAGAAGCTGCAAAGAAAGCTATAGATCAGAAGAATATTTTCTAAACAGCATCATGATTATGTGGAAAATTTTCAGAAAATGCAGGCAAAGTTATGTTGATTAACTTCTTTTATAATAAGAACTGGAATGTCTGTTCAAGGGCACAATTAAATATCATAGGATAGGAATAGACATAGATAGCAAAATGTTAAGTAGAGTACAGCAATACTTCTAGAAATATGAATGTAGCTGTTCAGAATTGTAAATAGCATTGTAAGACTGGATGAATATTCTGGAAATTTGTATGAAAGGCAATGTCAGGGATGAGGGAAAATTTCACAGAACTTAAATATATTTTCCACTTGACTTTGACAGGAGTGAAAGACAGGCAGCTTCCATAATGGGCGATTGCTCCATGCCATCAGATTTATGCCCCAGGAAATCTTCTCCTTGGTATCACATTCTTTTTTGTTTTATAGAGTTGTTCTTAACAGCAAGAGGAGGTCAAAGACAACCATAAAAAGTAAATCTAATTGTGCCAGAACTATTGGGAGTGCCAAGATATCACTGGGAAGAACTTCATCCTGCTAGGGATTAACCAACAACAAATAATAAAAAAAGGTTGCCATTGAGTCATCACTGAGGCATCAGCCATTTATGGGTTAGCCACTGGTGAACTAGCAATGTAAAAAGAACAACATTGGCTTGTCCAGACTTTGTCTGGCATGAGGCAAGCTATGACCAGACTGACAGACCCTGGATACTCACTGCTGCAACATAAGAAATTTGTGTGGGAGCACAAAATATAGTCAGAGGTCTTGCCCTGCCTGAAACACAGTTTGTGGCCTCAGTCAGTTGCTGTGGGTGGAACCCTAATTGTAGAAAAAACACTGTCTTAAACAAACAGACATTTATGAAAAATATTATGCATGCCATTTCCCATGGTTATCTCATGCAACTCAACAAGATATGTGACTTAGTCATGTGGAATGGACATCCACCATACTAGTGACCATAGAAAGGACACAGTAATGCTGCAGTGAATATATGTAAGACGCTTCAAAAGAATTTCCTTTCACATTGTTCCTTGTGACAATTATTCCTCAAATTTCCACAGAGCAACTCTCATTCTGTCACTGGAATTTCACTGGATTTCCATTATAAACAGTAGAATCCCTGCTTTCCAACATAAATAGAACTTCCATCTCAATTGTGGCTCGATACCATTGATACCTCTGAATCATCGAGTTTCGGGCTGAAGTCCCACTCCAGGGCTTAAGTGCAAAAATCAAAGATGGCACTCTAGTGCAATACTGAGGGTATGCTGCACAGTTAGAGATTCTGTCTTGTGGATAAAACAATAAACTGAGGCTCTATCAGCCTGCTTGGATGGATATGAAAGAATCTAGGGCTCTATTTTGAAGAAGAACAGGGGAGTTATCCCTGGTGTGCTGGCCAATCCTTCAATCAACATCACAAGAACAGATTATGTGCCTGTTATCACATTTCTCTTTGTGGAATCTTGCTGTACATAAATTGAGTTTGCTTTGCGCATATTGGCTGCTGCATTTCCTAATTCACAATAGTGACCGTACTTCAAAAGGTACTTCATTGGCTGTAAAGTGTTTTGAGACATGCAGCGAGTGATTAAGGTCTGAAATGCACTGCTTGAGAGCGTGGTGGAGGTAGGTTCAATCGAGGCATTCAAAAGGATTTAGACAGTTACTTGAAAATAACAATGTTCAGCGTTATGGGGAGAAAGCAGGAGAATGGCACTAAGTAAATTGTTCATTCAGAAAGCTAGTGCAGACCCGATGTGCTGAAAGGCTTTCTTTTGCATTGTAAAAGTTCTGTGATTTTGTGATTTGTTGGTCATGAAAAACCCTATATAAATGCAAGTCTATTTTTACTTTTCTGGTAATGTTCCAGTGACAGAGTGAAAACAGCTCCGAGGAAGTGAGCCTTTGTGCCAATTATTCTAAATTATTTTTTTGTTCCTGACAGGAGGACTTATGTGGCATAATTGGAAAGCTAGAGGATCGCATCCATAGTTATCCAAACAAATCAGGCTTTGTGAGAGATGCTTTGTACCCACTTGGAACAAATCTCCTCTGGAGCTGCAATAGGCACCATTACCTCACCTCTATTGTTAAATTGGGGCCCAATGGCGGGTGAGACTTGCCCTCCAACTTCTGGCACATGCTTGTAGAATGTTGTCTATTTTGGGCCCATACATGGACCTAAACAAATTTCCACCACTAGGTTTTGTAATAATCTACTGAACCACATACCTGAGAGACATTCAATGTTGTAATGGGAAAATTAGTGCAATAGAGGGGTGGGTTCTAACGGACATGATGCATGTTACATTGAAGTGAGATCAGCAGTGCACAGACAATTGGCGATTAAATATTTTCCTCCTGAAACTGGAATGTTCATTTTTCTAGAAAATTAAGTCACTCATTTTAGTTTTCAGTGAACTCAGAAACACTTGATTGTCCAAAGACAAATATAGCATAGATAAGAATATGAGGCAGATATAATTCATTTTTTTAGGGCTAAAATACATACAGTTGAAATTCTTGTATTTATACCAAAATCCTGGAATCCAGGAAGGACCCTGAAAGGACCCACAAACACCATCTGATGGGTGAAAATCAGTCTGCAGACTCCACGTAACTCTTGTATCTAGAAAATTAAATCTATTGTATTTTGCAATAAATCTGTGAGTGTGTGCAGTGATCTTTATGAACCTAACCAAAATTACACCTAGGGAAAGATTTTCCATCTGGCAGGATCTGAATGTTGTGGGGATTGAGGAATGGAACAGTGACATATTTCAACAGCTACTCATTTTACTTGCAGCAGGTTTGATGTGGGCAGACAGTGCTTTTGCACAAATGGTGTGTGAGCTGCATTTCCAGAATCAATAGATGCTGTCGAACTTCCGTGAAACTTTGAGATGTGCCTGGTGCGCTATCCCACTCAAATGACATGCTTAGTAAAGTACAGCCACATTCTTTTTCTTACTCCACCCAAAATTGTGAAAATGGGTGAATCTTTTAGTGCTCCTCCATTGCTGAATCTTTCAGAGGCACATGAGGAGGATGAACAAAGGAATGTCAGAAAAAAAATGCATCTATATGCTGCCTTTCATGACCCTAGGACATTCCAAAATGCTTTATAGCCAATTAAGTACTTCTGCAGCATTGTCACTCCTGTAATATTATAAATGAACAATCATTTTGTACGTAGTAAGATTCCATAAACCACAACGAGGTAGCAACCAGATAACCTGTTATAATAGAGGTGTTGGTTGAGAGGAGGAGAACACCTTACTCTTCTTAAGAATAGTGACATGGGATATTTTATGTGCATGTGAGATGGCAGAAAGTGTCTTGGTTTAAAGTCTCACCTGAAAGACTGTACCTCTGACAGTGCACCAACCCACCAGCATTGCACGGGAACATCAGCCTGTTAAAAGTGCAGAACAAAAAAAGCTGGCATGCGCTCAAAGAGATTTGTCCAAACTCATCCTTACTTATATCTGGAAGCAAAAAGAACTGTCTGTCTAGGATAACTGGGGATACAATCCTGGAGTTGTACCATTTGTTGTCAACTAACCTGTAGAACCTCAGCCAGAAGCACAGCCCTGCTTGAAGCAATCGAGGTCTACAATGCCTTCAACACATTGAATCCAGCTCTTTCCAGGTCCCTTTTGTGGATACAGATAACGTCAATTTGCCAGCAATGTACAACTTCATCAAACAGGGCAAACATCTTCATCAGTTTCTCTTTGGAAAAATGATCCCAGGAAAAGAATGTTCCAATAAATATTCCAATGGGTGTGTTTTTGGCGGGGGAGGGCCAGCACATAAAACACGAGGGGTGGTAAGGCCACACTTTCTCGCCCATCCCCAAGCTGTCACTCACAATATGGTATTTGAGTGGGTGCCGAAACCTGCAGCCCATCTGAAATTTTAAATAAATAACTAACAGTCAATTGAACTTGTTGCCAAGCCGATTAACCTGAATATTATGCTGCCCATGCAGTAATGCAGTTGGCATGGGCATGCAGTTGGGGGTGGGCAGGCCATTTTTTTAAGCACAAGTTGTAAAAAGGTGGGAAGGAAGAGGGGGACATCCATCGGGAGGATGCCCTGTGCACCTCAGAAGCACCACCCCAAGATGTTAACCCCCACTTTGCTTCTTTACTGGTTGCCAAAACCTGCCCTCCCCCCGCCCACCTCACCTGCCCCCCCTCCGCTGCCTCTCCTCCCCCCCCACCCCCCCCCAACCTCTCCCTGCCCTAAAAACAAGGAACTTACTATCAAAGTTCTCCGTGGGCCTGCTTGCAATCCCAGAAGTGCCCACTACCAAGTTCTGGCGCTGCTGGGACTGTCGGATGATCAGATTGGCCAGGAGCTCTCGAGCACAGGACTTCCTCCCACTGAGCAGGCGAAAACCTCACTCTTTGCTTGCTTAGCTTGCCAGCAATGCGTTATGGCTGTGAGGCTGGCTTATTTTAAGGTGTGTCAGCTACTGGTCAACTCTTGCAATTGGTGTGTTGGTGGGGGGGGTTGGGGGGGGGTGGGGTGGTGAGTAATACACACAACCATGAAATCTAGCCCAATGTCATAACTTTCATGACTCATAAGGACTTTGATTTTCCCAGTGTCCAACTGGGTGGTGATCAACAGCAGAGAATTATGGAACATTCTCCAATTCTTTCATTTTAAGGCAATTTTCTGTGCCTGGATTATTTGTAAGGGATGCAAAATTGATGGATGTCTATGGGGCAAATCTAGCTTCAAGCTCTGGTTAATGAAACCACTTCAAAGGTCACCTGTAAGATAATGTGCTATGTGCAACAATTTTGTGCATGTGTGTATGAATAAGTTAGAGTGAATAACTGAATTGCAGTGAGAAGATGGTTCTATGAGCTTTGAGAGACTTTGGCTTCATGCTTCCTCAATTTCTTTATGGTGCCAGTTTGAATAGGTTCCATGGCAGTCCCCACGAACTGGCATTGCAGTCTCCATCTGGTGTGAGTTTGCTCCCTTGTTATGCCCAGCCTTGTATTGCAAGCAGAAAAGTAGTAGTGAGATGTTGGAATTCTCAGGATGCACGAAGTGACACTTGACTGTACATCCTTCTACCCTAATGAATGCAAATATATGCATATGCATCATGTAGCTGGGTTTAACTGTAAGTAATTCTGTGTGTGACCCTTAGAAGGCTACAGTGAGTCAAAAGTGCAAAAGTTATAAATTGCAGCTGAAGTTACCACCCTGCTGCTGTCTGGCCTCACATGTAATGTTCCAAAGAGTAATAGGTTAGTCAGAGTGCTTAATATGTGGTAGCAGTGAAGGTGAAAGACGCACTTGGTGGAATTGCTTGCCATTCATTTGGCATAAGGTCTAGAAGCTAGCTGTAGCTTGGCTCTTTTCTTTAGGTCAAAAATTCTGCTTCCTAATTTTCTGCCAGTTCCACCAAGTCATTAATACAGCATTTATCCATTATGTCACCTTCTCCCAGGCAGTCTGTATGAATCTCCTATAGCCTGGAATATTAAACAGTACATCACTTTTGTGACAAAATGTAAGCACTTTTGACTAAGATTCAGCTTGGTTTTGGCCTCTGTCAAAGTACACAAGGAAGCATTTTCACTCCTAGATGAAGGTTCCAGCTCATTCTGGTGCAATAATTAGTTTTTTTTTTCTCTGAATATAGGGATTAGTAAGAGGCATCAAGACATTCACAGAATACACAACCATTCTATGTGATTTCATAGAATCCTAAAATCACAGCAGTACAGCACAGAAGGATGCCATTTGGTGCATTGTGCTTGTGCTGGCCCTTTGCCAACTAGCCCTAATCCACTGCTCTTTCTCCATAGTCCTACACATTATTTCCCTTCAAGTAGTTATCCAATCTATTTTGAAAGTTAATAATGAATCAGCTTCCTCCACTCTTTCAGACAGTGCAATCCAGATCACAACAATTCAATGTATAAAAAAACGGTTTCTTTGCGTTGTCTTTATTTCTTTAGCCAATCATCTTCAATCTGTGTGTTTCACTTACTGACCCTTCTGTCATTACAAAATGTTTCTACCTATTTACTCTATCAGAACCATTCATGTTTTGGGCACCTCTATTGTTATGTTCTACCATGGGGTGGCCTTGCTTGCGAACCGGTTGCACGCTTATCTGTCGGCGGGTGAGTCAACAATATACTGCAGGCGCGAAGACCAATGTGAGGTGAAGCACATGCTATTTATTTACACAGGCACAGACAACAGAGCACTAATATGATGTGTGCTCCTTCAACTAGACCCGACTCGAGACTAACATTAACATTGTGGCCTGCGCTACACAGCTATTGGGTCTTACAGTCACATGGTCAACCTGGTCGCACTCTCTTAAAGATGTATTGCTACTCAGATTAACATATCCCTCCTCCTTTACTTGAAAGTACAATATACAATATGTGAACTATTTACATAAATAAACTATTAACAAATTCAGTCTCTCAGAAGGCTTAGTAAAACATGTCAATTGCCATAGTTCCATGGCTTCGGCTGGTTTATCTGAGGCCTCCCTCTCAGGAGCTATCTGTATACTAGGTTCCCCAGTAGGAAACTGTAAGTTTGCCTCTTTGACTTTCTCAGGCTCAACGGATCCTACAGGTACTTTCAAAGCAAAGGGAGTTCCTTCTACCTGTGGTGTAGACTGTCGGGACCCATCATATGCACTCCTGATGCCCCTCTCCTCTTAGTTCAACATCATGAAGGGCAACTGTCAGCCAGGTTCTGAGAATTAGGATATTGGGCAAGGCTAAATTCAACCTGGAATGATGAGCTGCCTGTCGTGTAACAAAAATTTTCGGGGCCTTGTTAGTAATTCCGCTCTTTCTTTCTTCAATGTCTTCATTTGATGGGTTTTCTTCTTGGCAGTGCTGACTTTAATCTCGGCTTTCTCTTCAATTTCCGTGTTGGGCAGACTAGGCTCAGGTATAAGCTCAACTTGAGTGAACTCAGTGGTTGAGTCTTCCAGCATTTCCTCATCTGTCGGCTCCTTTGAAAACACAAGGGTCTCTATTTTTAAAACGTCTTGGCTTCCACGTAGCTGGTTCTTCAGCTCATCCAGTTTTTTTTTATATTTGTTAGCTATTTCCTGGATAATTAAGTATTGTTGCGCTTTGTTAGCTAATTGATTCTTCATCTCAGCCAGAGGTGTGTTGAATTCTTCCTCTTCCTCCTCATCTTCTTTTAGTGCTACAAAATGAAATCTGAGGGAATCTTGCAATATGCAAAAGTCCTTCAGCAGGTTTTCTTTTTCTTTTTGGAGGTTACTGACTTCAACTTGAACTCTGTACTGAAGCATCAGCTCTACGAGTTAATTTTGCTGAGTCTTTACATGCTCCTTTTTTCCAAACAGCAACATTGCTTGCTTCTGATTGAGATCTCATTAATATCTCAAGATTGATCTCTCTTAACCAGTTTCTTCCGAGGACACTCGGTCCTCTGCTTTCAATCACCATTAGGGGTAGATTAACAGAACGGTTTCTTTATTGTACTGGAACCTTGTATATACCTCTAACTGGTATGTTTTCACCAGTATACATCTTTAATCTAGCATATGAATTTTCTAGCTTGAGTGAGTGGCCTTTTTCATTCGGACACTTAAACGTATGTTCCCCTATAACTGTTATGGATGCCCCTGTATCCACTTCCATTTGGATGGGTTTTTCATTGACTTCTACTGTCACATAGATTGGCTCTGTTTTAAAAATAAAAACAAAAAAACAAAAAAACTGCAATGCTGGAAATCCAAAACAAAAACAGAATTACCTGGAAAAACTCAACAGGTCTGGCAGCATCGGCGGAGAAGAAAAGAGTTGATGTTTCGAGTCCTCATGACCCTTCAACAGAACTGAGTAATATTAGGAGAGGGGTGAAATATAAGCTGGTTTAATGTGGAGGGTGGGGTGGGGGGAGAGAAGTGGGGGGGGATTGTGTGGTTGTAGGGACAAGCAAGCAGTGATAGGAGCAGATAATCAAAAGATGTCACAGACAAAAGAACAAAGAGGTGTTAAAGGTGGTGATATTATCTAAATGAATGTGCTAATTAAGAATGGATGGCAGGACACACAAGGTACAGCTCTAGTGGGGGTGGGGTGGAAAGACTAACAGGGCATAAAAGGTATAGATTTAAAAATAATGGAAATAGGTGGGAAAAGAAAAATCTATATGAATTATTGGAAAAAACAAAAAGACGGGGGAAGAAATGGAAAGGGGGTGGGGAATGGAGGAGAGTGTTCAAGATCTAAAGTTGTTGAATTCAATATTCAGTCCGGAAGGCTGTAAAGTGCCTAGTCGTAAGATGAGGTGCTGTTCCTCCAGTTTGCGTTGGGCTTCACTGGAACAATGCAGAAAGCCAAGGTTAGACATGTGGGCAAGAGAGCAGAGTGGAGTGTTAAAATGGCAAGCGACAGGGAGGTTTGGGTCTTTCTTGCGGACAGACCACAGGTATTCTGCAAAGCGGTCGCCCATTTTACCTTTGGTCTCTCCAATGCAGAGGAGACCGCATTGGAGAGACCAAACGTAAACGTCTTTCCACCCCACCCCCACTAGAGCTGTACCTTGTGTGTCCTGCCATCCATTCTTAATCAACACATTCGTTTAGATAATATCACCACCTTCAACACCTCTTTGTTCTTTTGTCTGTGACACCTTTTGAATATCTGCTCCTATCACTGCTTGCTTGTCCTGACAACCACACACCCCCTCCACTTCTCTCTCCCCACCCCCCACCACCCCCCACCACCCACCCACCACCCCGCCCCCCCCTACCCGGCACCTTAAACCAGCTTATATTTCTCCCTTCTCCTAATATTACTCAGTTCTGTTGAAGGGTCATGAGGACTCGAAATGTCAACTCTTTTCTTCTCCTCTGATGCTGCCAGACCTGCTGAGTTTTTCCAGGTAATTCTGTTGTTGTTTTGGCTCTGTTTTACCCATTTTAAAGTTGTGTCACGAGTAAATATCTGACTCTGCTTCTTCTGGTTCTTCCATTACATGAATTTCACGATTTCTGCAATTTTGGTTGAAATTTTGTCTCAATTTGTCTTTGCAATGTCGCATAATGAGCCTATTGCAATGGGAGTAGAAACATTCAGTTCTTTTAAATTATTGTTTGCTTGCAGGCTGTCTGGTTCCATTTCTGTTCTTATTATTGTGGGTTTTCTCTGTTAAACCATTGCTTTTTGCTGGTCTGTTAATGGTGGCTGTTTCCCACCTGTCCGCGGAGCCCTGCATTTCTGCGCCATTTCTAACTGGTTCGTCCCTGCCAATGCGAAGCATGGTGCTATTTTGTGCTCCCTTGATTGCTTACGATTCCCTGGCTGCGCTCTCCATTGCGAGCGCTAACTCCAGCGCCTTGCTGAAGCCTTCTGACAGCAACCTTTTTTGAATGACTTCTTCATTAATCCCACACACTAATCGGTCTCTTAACATGTCGTTAATTGATGTTGCGAACTCACAGTGCTCTGACAATCGTTTTAAGGCTGCTATATAGCAAGCGACTGTCTCTCCAGGGGCGTGACACATCAAATTGGATTTAAAACGCTGCGTTGTTACTGAGGGTTTCGGCTGAAAGTGGCTTTTCACAAGAAGCACAAACTCATCAAAGCTCTTGGAATCTGGAACATTGGGTGCTATTGGACTACGAATTAGGGCATATGTTTTATTGCAACATATCGATAAGAAGATCGCCCGCCTCTTCTCCTCCCCTGATATGTTTGTGGCCAAAAAGAAAAACGCAAGGCATTCGATATAATGTGACCAGTCATCAGCGGTCTGATCAAATGGTTTGATGTGGCCAAATTGTAGCATACTGGAGGGAGATCAATTTGAAAACTATGTTTATCCTCGTCACCAGTTGTTATGTTCTACCATGGGGTCACTTTGCTCGCGAACCAGTTGCAAGTTTATCTGTCGGCGGGTGAGTCGATTACAATATACTGCAGATGCAGAGACCAATATGAGGTGAAGCACATGCTATTTATTTACACAGGCAACAGAGCACTAACATGATGTGTGCTTCTCCAACCAGACCCTACCCTAGACTAACATTAAAATTGTAGCCTGAGCTACACAGCTATTGGGCCATGCAATCACATGGTCAATCTGTTCACATTCTCTTAAAGATGTATTGCACCTCAAATTACCACATCTATCAAATCTCCTTTTAACTTTCTCTAAGGAGAACAAACCCAGCTTCTCCACATAACTGAGGTCCCTCAGTCCTGGTAGCATTCTCGTAAATCTATCTGCACCCACTCTAAAGCCTTGAAATATTTCCTAAAGTGTGGTGCACAGATTTGAACACGACACTTCAGTTGATGTATGACCAGTATTTTATACAGGTTTGGCATAATTCCCCTGCTTTTGTTCTCAACTCTTCTATTAATAAAGTCAAGGATCTCATGTTTTCTCAATAGTCTTTTCCACTTGGTTCTGCCGACTTCAAAATGTGCTTAGATACAGCCCCCAGATCCTTCTTTTCTGAAATCCTTTTAAAAGTTACCATTTACTAGAGTTCCTATTGCTTGTCACCATTCTTCCTACCCAAATTTTCACACTCCTCTGCATTAAATTCCTTCTTCCCATTTCACCAGCATCTCTATGTCCTCCTAACACTTATAACTGTCAGTTTCTTTGTGCGCTATACTTCTGAGTTTCATGTCATTAGCAAACTTTGAAATTATGTCCTGTATATCCAAGCCAAGGCCATAAATATATGCATCAAAAAGAGCAATGGTTCCATTACTGACCCCAGGGGAACAAACGCCATTAACTACTTCCCTTCAGTCTGATAAACAACCATTCACTACACTTTGCTTTCTGTCTCTTAACCAATTTTCTGTCCCTGCTGTCACTTGTCCTTTATTCCCATGGCCTTTAATTTTTGATAACCATACTTTGATAGTCCATATATATATAGATTCAACTGTGCTACCCTCATATAACCTTTCAGTCCAAATATTTTGTTCAAAGACTAGATTCATTGATCCTTCTTTTAAAATTAACAGCCAGATTTTTCAATTCAGAGGACAATGGTAATCCTACTGAAGACATTTAAGTGATTGTCTACTGGAATCTTCAACGAGATCTAGCTGTGTCTGATAATTACATAGCTGGTGAGCAAAAGTGAGTCATCTATGTATGGAAATAAATGACAGCACAGTTCAGCGCCTCAAGAGGGTAGGCCAGGTAAGTGGTAGTTCCACACAATCCTCTCTCTGCAGGCACCTCACATGCTCATCTGTGCAGCCAATAGTCACAATAACACTCAACCTACTGTGCTCCCACAGATATGCCTCATGGTCACCAAACATGAATGTGGGCCGTGCGGCAGGTTTAATGTTGGGTGGGTGGGGGAAGGGGGGAGCAATGCGGTGGGAGCTGAAAAATCGGTTTCCTGCCAGCGTGAAATGATGGTGGAAATGTCCGCTCCCACCTGTCAAGACAGGTCGCCATTCTCGCCAGAGGCCAGTGTGAAGCCATTTTGTACGGGTTAATGGGATGCAGATGAAGGCCCGACCAGAAATTTCCCCCGCTGTCCAATTATTCGCGTTACCAGCTGGATATCACACCGGTCTGGAACACATCCAGACTATCGTGGCGTGGATACGTCAGTACACACCTGCAAAAAGGCCTGGGGCAGCTTGCAGAGATGGGAAGATGGAGGCCTCCAACACCATGAACCCTGGAACACCACGGGCAGCATTGGATTGGTGGAGCATCTACCAGATGGATCTACTCACTGTAGGAGCTTCTAGGGGGTGAATCTTCTAGTTACAGGAGCTTCCAGAGGTGGATTTTCCAGCTGCAGGTGGATGGATGCATGAGGTAATGTTGGGCAGCATTGGCCTGTGTTGGGGGTGGGAATTCGCAGGGAGGAGAGGGATGAAGAGGTGGGGTGGGCGTGGAGGCCTGGTGGGGGGATGCAGGGGAGATTGGGTGACATAGGAGAAAAAGATAGATGCTGTGGGGTCATGGAATGGGTGAGCTGCTTTGGTGTGGGTGGTTGGGAAGGGCTGTGGTAGAGTGCAGGCAGCGCTGGGTGGGCAAGGTGTGTATTGCAGGTGTGGGTGGACATGGTGGGGGGGTGAAGGTATGAACAGCCATGGAGGGGAAGAGAGGAAGGGGTTCAGAGGGAGGTGTCCATGATGTAAACCAATGAGTCCTGGGGGACATGCTGAGGGAATTGTTGATAGGAAGGAATGGTGAGGGTTAAAGGGGGCAGTGGGAGCAGGTAGGTTGGGAGGGTGATGGTTTGGTGATGATGGTTGGAGGGGTGCTGAGTGTTGTTGGAGGTGATACGGAAGTAAAAGAGGATTCCGGGGGTCAGCATGATGAGGTGGGGGCAGATTTACTGTCGCAGGGTGGGTTCCTTGGGTGGGTAGGGGATGGGGGAATTCACCTGCATGGGACAGAGGGTGATTGGGACGGCTTGAAGGGTAACGGTGGGAAGGTCAAATGTTACACCTGTGGGGTTCAATGGTTATGGGGAAATGGCATGGATCACAGGAGGACGGTTAAAGGTATTGGGCTGGACATCGAACACAACATGACACATGGCTAGGCACAAGTATGCAGAGCCTTGTGGTGGAGATCTCATGGCTGCATGGGCCTTGGGTCATCGGAGTGAATGGATGAGTGGAGATACAAGTCAGCTCAGCTGGACAACTGAAGGCGAACACCAGCTTGCAGTACTTACAAATGCTAGGGCTTTGGACCAGCATGCAAAGGGCAAAGGCTCAGTGTGTGCAGGAGGCTTCTTGCACATGGCTCGCAAGGGCCCTGACAAATACCTTTGCCTCCCCGCACATGCATGATTCCGGGGGGACGTAGACTCATCTTGGTGTGCCCCTCTGAAGACGGTGGAGGTGGGAGGGGGACGCTGGTGCACAAGCTTAAGGGCTACGGGCATAATTTTAGGTCTCGTGTGCGGTCGCGCGCCCGACCCGAACGGGCTTAAAATTGCACGAGATGACGCCCGGGTGTCATCGCGTGTACGTGCGATATTTCACTCGGTGGGCAGGCGCAAAAGTCGCAAGTGTGCCTACCAACAATTAAGAGGGCAATAAAGCCCATTATTGCGCAATTGTCTCCGATTTTTCGTGGCCCTTCCAACCTTACATTTGGAGGATGGGCAAAATAGCCAGGCGGTCTCTACAGTTTTCATCAAGCCTCATCCAAGGGCGGGATGAAATCTCCATCATGAAATGAAATAAAAATTAACATCTGTGGACAGCATTTTTATGAGGTATAATTTCAGGTGCTTGATTGTGATGCATGGACACTTTTTTTTGCAGCTTTTTAAACTTTTATTTAATCATTTGACTGTCTGCAGTTCCCTAAGGCAGCTGTCTGCCTTCAGCGAGCACTCTTGCAGCACTCACCCGCGCCCACATAATTACCCACCCTCTACTCGCCCTCACCCTGGCAGCGCTGAGCTTTTCAGCACGTGTTTTACATTGGCTGGCCGTTAACTGGACAGCCAGCGTGAAATCACAGTCGGGGGCCAATTGCAGCCGGGGGTCCATTTCCCGGCTGTTCCTGTGCCCACCGATCACATGCCAATCAGGCCTATGAATCACAAATAAACCTCATCAAACCTCATTAAAGTGCAATATACTCTACTCACAAAAGTGGCATAACATTAACAATTATAGTTACCCGTGCAACCTAATGTGAAATCAAAACTTTTTAATCTTCATTCCCTACCACCTCTCCTAGGTGGTCCCCGACATCTGCAGCCTGCTGACCAGTCTGGCCTGTTGCCTTGGATGTCCTTGGCCGCTGTCCCCTGGAGACCTGAGGCCTTGTGGGCCCGGCTTACTTTGGCTTTCCTGCTGTGAGGCAGCTGCTCCCTTTGCAGTCAGAGGATGAAGCTGAAGGAGCCACAGTCAAGGGAGATTCCAAACAGCCAGATACCCTCAGTGGGCCCTGATTGGAGGTCCTAGGGGTGTACAACAGCCACACCTCCTCCTTTTGGGTGCCTGAGGGCCCCTGCCTGTCCCCTTCAAGAGAAGGGCATCTGGAGAGAGGTCAAAGCCACAGCAAAAGCTCACTCATGGCTATAGCGATGGAGTGCAAGTCTGCACACACCTCTGGCAGAAACTGGGTGTTCTGCTGGGCCAGGTTCTCAATGGCGTCCTCCACGCTCCCAATGGAGACGTCAATGTGTGCACATGTCAGCACCACTTCATCAGCCAGCAGGCGGACGGACTCCTCTGCCCTACGTGCCACTCTGCTGAGGGCCTCTGGCACCTCTGCCTGATGTTCCCCTACCTCTCATAGCTTCCCCAGCATCTCTGGCAGGGCTAATCCCAGAGGCTCATCATCTGACTCAGGTGTTGCAGATGCCTCTTCCCCAACAGTCCTCTTCCCCAACTTTTCTCCTGAAGATTCACATCATTATATCATATAGCTCCCCTGCTGGGAAAGAAGGCTACCCCCAACAGTCCTGGTGAGCTTGGCTGACCCTGCCTCCTCCTGCTGTGGACACACGTCCATGCGGTGACCACCAGAATGTGAGACCCTGCCTGGACTAGATCGAGTACTCACTGAGGTGTGCTTGTGGAGGCTGCAGGTGACTGCTGTGATAGATCTACAGGTGCACTTTCTTCCTAATCCCCAGTGTCCTTTGTGGGCTGGGGAGCCCGCTGGACAGGGCTTCCTCTTCCTGCCTGCCCAGCTTCCTGCTGGTACCTGTAAGTGAGAGAGGAGAGAATGAGTGACCGCATGAGCTGCCTGCAATATGGAGAAACACATACTCCTTATGTTTTGATGTGATTATATTATGCATGGATCCTTATAGGATGGAGGCCACCCACTGACCTCTCCATCTGCACAGGTTCAGTCCAGTTCCTCCCGTGCCAGCTGGGCTGCCCACTCCTTGAACTCTGTAAGGCTCTTGAAGTCAGGATGGCCCCCTCCTGGCTTCTCTCTCTCTCCTGTTGTACCTCAACTTTTCAAGTGCAACTCCATCTTCTCTCTACGGGGTTGAGAGCAATTGGGTTGGTGAGAAATTGATTTTTTTAAAAATATTTTTGGGGAATATTGTGTTATTCTGTGGAAAAGGCTGTGTATGTCTGTGGGTGTATATGTTTAATTATGATGGACAGAGTTTAATAGGATAAAAACAAAAAAACTGCGGATGCTGGAAATCCAAAACAAAAACAGAATTACCTGGAAAAACTCAGCAGGTCTGGCAGCATCGGCGGAGAATGGCATCTGGCGCACTGACCTCTACCACGCGGAGGCTGAGCGTCAACTCGCAGACACTTCCTCCTACCTCTCCCTGGACCATGACCCCACCACTGAACATCAAGCCACTGTTTCCAGGACTGTCACTGACCTCATCTCCTCTGGGGATCTCCCTCCCACAGCTTCCAACCTGATAGTTGCCCAACCTCGGACGGCCCGCTTCTATCTCCTACCCAAAATCCACAAACAGAACTGCCCCGGTAGACCGATCGTCTCAGCTTGCTCCTGCCCCACAGAACTCATTTCTCGTTATCTTGACTCCCTTCTCTCTCCCCTTGTCCAGTCCCTTCCCACCTACATCCGTGATTCCTCTGACACCTTACGTCACATCAACAATTTCCAGTTCCCTGGCCCCTACCGCTTCCTCTTCACCATGGACGTCCAATCCCTCTACACCTCCATCCCCCACCAGGATGGTCTGAGGGCCCTTAGCTTCTTCCTCGAACAGAGGCCCGAACAATCCCCATCCACCACTACTCTCCTCCGTCTGGCTGAACTTGTTCTCACGCTGAACAATTTCTCCTTCAACTCCTCTCACTTCCTCCAAATAAAAGGTGTGGCTATGGGTACCCGCATGGGCCCCAGCTATGCCTGTCTCTTTATGGGGTATGTGGAACATTCCTTGTTGCAGTCCTACTCCGGCCCCCTTCCACAACTCTTTCTCCGGTACATCGATGATTACTTTGGTGCTGCTTCATGCTCTCGTCAGGACTTGGAAAAATTTATTAATTTTGCTTCCAATCTCCACCCCTCCATCATTTTCACGTGGTCCATCTCTGACACTTCCCTTCCCTTCCTTGACCTCTCTGTCTCAATCTCTGGTGATAGACTGTCCACCAATATCCATTACAAACCCACCGACACCCACAGCTATCTCGACTACAGCTCCTCACACCCCACTTCCTGTAAGGACTCCATCCCATTCTCTCAGTTCCTTCGCCTCCGTCGCATCTGTTCCGATGATGCTACATTCAAAAACAGTTCCTCTG
This sequence comes from Carcharodon carcharias, assembly GCF_017639515.1. Lineage (NCBI taxonomy): Eukaryota > Metazoa > Chordata > Chondrichthyes > Lamniformes > Lamnidae > Carcharodon > Carcharodon carcharias. The sequence continues at coordinate 41,979,948 of NC_054478.1, read as the reverse complement.
ACATGTCCTCCTTCTTCCTTAACCGAGGTTTTCCACCCACGGTCGTTGACAGGGCCCTCAACCGTGTCCGGCCCATCTCCCGCGCATCCGCCCTCACTCCTTCTCCTCCCTCCCAGAAACATGATAGGGTCCCCCTTGTCCTCACTTATCACCCCACCAGCCTCCGCATTCAAAGGATCATCCTCCGCCATTTCCGCCAACTCCAGCATGATGCCACTACCAAACACATCTTCCCTTCACCCCCCTTATCGGCATTCCGTAGGGATCGCTCCCTCCGGGACACCCTGGTCCACTCCTCCATCACCCCCTACTCCTCAACCCCCTCCTATGGCACAACCCCTTGCCCACGCAAAAGATGCAACACCTGCCCCTTCACTTCCTCTCTCCTCACCGTCCAAGGACCCAAACACTCCTTTCAAGTGAAGCAGCATTTCACTTGCATTTCCCCCAACTTAGTCTACTGCATTCGTTGCTCCCAATGTGGTCTCCTCTACATTGGAGAGACCAAACGTAAACTGGGCGACCGCTTTGCAGAACACCTGCGGTCTGTCCGCAAGAATGACCCAAACCTCCCTGTCGCTTGCCATTTTAACACTCCACCCTGCTCTCTTGCCCACATGTCTGTCCTTGGCTTGCTGCATTGTTCCAGTGAAGCCCAACGCAAACTGGAGGAACAACACCTCATCTTCCGACTAGGGACTTTACAGCCTTCCGGACTGAATATTGAATTCAACAACTTTAGGTCGTGAGTCCCCTCCCCCATCCCCACCCCCTTTCTGTTTCCCCCTTCTTTTTTTTCCCAATACATTATAAAGATTTTCCTTTTCCCACCTATTTCCATTATATAAAATAAAAAAAAAAACCCACTAGAGCTATACCTTGAGTGCCCTACCATCCATTCTTAATTAGCACATTCGTTTAGATAATATCACCAACTTTAACTTTAACACCTATGTGTTCTATTGTACTATTGTTGTTGACATCTTTTGATGATCTGCTTCTATCACTGCTTGTTTGTCGCTACAACCACACCAACCCCCTCCACCTCTCTGTCTCTCTATCTCTCCGCCCCCCACACACACACCTTAAACCAGCTTATATTTCAGCTCTTTCCTGGACTCGAACTCAAGTTCTGTCGAAGGGTCATGAGGACTCGAAACGTCAACTCTTTTCTTCTCCGCCGATGCTGCCAGACCTGCTGAGTTTTTCCAGGTAATTCTGTTTTTGTTTTAGAGTTTAATAGGAGACAGGTTGTTTGGAGAGGTTAAAACATAAAAAGGATAGAGGTGTTAGGCTTAAGGTACAAGTAAATAGATCAGATATAACATTTGCATTTTTAGATAGGTTGAGAGTTTGTTTGAAAATCAAAGGAAATCTGTGGTATTAAGGGACATGTTTGCATCTTTCAGGGGTTCCATAGGTAAACAGTAGTGAGGATATTGTATTTTATTGACCCAAAAGCAAAGACAAGATAAATACATGAAAGATTTTATATTTGAAAGGATTTGAGTTTCAAAGAGGTGTGAGAACAATGGAACCTGAGATGAAAGGGAAAAGGGTATTTTATAGTTACTGTGGAGAGCTTAGGGTAACTGTTGTGCTATAGCTGTTTGAGCTGTTGGTAGCAGCTGGAGCTGAATTGGGAGCTGTTAGCTCTGGGCTGGGAGCATTGATGCGTTGCAGAGGTTGATGGGTGGCCTCCATCCTACAAGGATCCATGCATGTTTGAATCAGCCATCCAGTTAAGCCAGAGAAGTCTGGGGCTACAACAAGTAGTTTTATTCTGAAGTTTGGATTTCACAACAGAGTGGGAGAGAGTTGAGAGGTCATGTGGTATACCTCCATTAAAGCTACAGCAGTATGCCTTGGGTAATATTACTGGATATTTCATAGTTAAACATCTATAACGGAATGATGCCTAGAAAGTGTTTACTTGTGTACCTGACCAAGTGGAGAGTCTTTTTGGGGGAACGTTTTATAAGACTAACCTTAACTATGATAGCTATGATCTTCTGTGCTTAAGTTTTCTTTTATACTTGTTAATAAAACTTTTACATTTCACTTTTAAAATCCTAAAAGTGTTACTAGACTTATTACTGCTGAGATCAGTACATCCCCTTGTGTTCAGAATACAAAAAAAGCGTATGGCCTGTAGGCCAAGTTTCCCTTTGGGGTTTGGTTTGCACAGCAATAACATCGGCAATGGTCATAACAGGTTTCATATATCTTTCTCATGCTTCCAGTCTTACAAATAACCCACTGGATTGTGTGTCATCTGATTGATGCGCTGCAGGTTGTCCAAAAGGGTTCTGGGACAGCAGTGCAGAGCAGTGAGCCCATGCAGGTAGGAGGATAAGGCTCAGAGAGCAGCGCTTTACAAGGCAATGGCCACGTCTGGAGTTGTTCCGTAAGTCTAGTGAAAGCCTTCACAGCTTATCAGTTTCAATGAGGAAGCCCTTTCTGCTGTTCTCTCACCTTATGCTCACTGCTGGGTTGGAGGCACAGTGAGAGTCTGCTCCCCTGCTGGGAAAGGAGGCTACCACTGGGAAAATCCCCCTTAACTGTCTCCCTTATGACTACAATTAGTTTCCCACCTCAATGTAGAGGTTCCCAAATTCTCCACCAACCCATTGCAAGAATTGTTTGGTATCTCATTAGGAGGTCTGGAGGCTTGTATGGTTAAACATAAACCATTTATTAACAACTCATAACTCTATATATATCCAAGGCACTGCCATGGATGAGTGCTGTGTCTGTGCTGACAAGTTCAAACTCTACTACACACCGTCTCCTATCATGTGACTCTCTACATCATTATGTGAGCGGTACTGTTTTCCCTATGCCATATTAAACCTTGCTCTGTCAAACACCCTTATACTATACAACCCTCCCCTGGGAAAAACATCTGGTGGCAGGATCACATCAGAAAACCCACCTGATGATTGTTTCTGATTTTCCTGCCCCCATCAAAATCTGTTTCCAAGGAACTGGGATAATTTCTTCCTTTAATTCTTACACCAAATTCAAGATGCAGTGGAAGGAAAATTATCTCTGGAAAATGCCATAACAGGGGAAAGACATACTCTTTAGTTGCATATTATGAAAATTGATGAATGGGCGACTAGGGCAAATATACTAGTAATGAGAAGGAAAAACTATAACATATCAGTTTATCAGTTAAAACAAAATAGATCTCCAGACTTGAAGTAAGGGTAATTTGTTTCAATAGAATTATTTAGTTCTAAACTTAAACTCTAATTGTGTTAGAAGTAAACGTGGTCAAAGTAAATATCTTCTAAAATCATCTGTGAGGAGTCCAACTATTCAAACGGACTGACACAAACATAATGCTTTTCACATTATTCTGATTTAACATGTAATCTTAATACAGAATAATATCCCCAAAAGCAATATTGCAAATTATTGCATTAATGTAATGTATTTTAAAAAGTGGTAATTGTCTGCACAGAGCAGAACAGGGAAATGCTGCATATCTGGTACAAAAAAATCTAATCATGTGTTAATGGCAGGCTGTTTAAGTTTCTGAGGAGCCTATGGCTGCATTGCCCTTCAATGATTGTACTTTTCTCCTGAAGATTCACATCATTATATCATATAGCCAGAGGTCACTCAGTCAGAAATGTGAAACCATGTTCGATAATTTAAGAATTGCTTCCATAAGTGATTTTCATTTTATCAGAAGATAAAAAGGCAAATCCATGCTCTTTTAGATGCGATTTCATGCCATTATGCCCCTCTTGACTGGAATTGGAATACATGGGAAGAAAAACACAGAATTCTCTTGCCACTTTCGTACTTTACCCAGCTGCTATAAAGATCAGTTTCTGCTATTGTTGGAGCAGTAAAGTATCTCAGATACTTAAGTGTAAGTACGCAGTTCTCTTCCCAAGAGACCGAATGAAAACTCATGGCTGATTTGATAATTCAATCTCAGTCTTCGTGTGTAGGCCCAAGGTGGTAGCAATAACCATTTTGAATGATAGATTGTATTGCCTTTCTCGTGCTCTTCAATGATACCAACTAATTCATCAAAATCATCTAGGCCAGTATTTTCCCATTGGCGTGCGGGGGTGGGACCCGCACACCGATGCATAAAATGACACATGGTGATGTCGGGTGAGTGTCCCAACGTGACTGCATGCCATCACGATATTTTGTTGGGCGGGCCAATGATATCCGATGCATGCCCACCTTTAAATAATGGGCCACTTAAGGCCCCTGAGGTGCCAACTGATGGCGATTTTTTGGTGCCCGTGAGATCTTTGGGTCGTCGCACAGGCGCAACGAATGGGCGGGTATGAGACATCCACGGGCAGAATAAGAAGGTTCACTGGGGTCGCGAGTGTGCTCTGTCAAATATTTAATTTGTAAAGTTACTGACATTTGCCTGTGTGAGCTGAAATACTTCAAAACACATACCAGCTGCTTGGTCTGGACTCACAACCTTCAGGTTAGCACTCTGCAGTGAAGAATCGCTTCGGGGCCTGCAAGTTTCAGGAAGCCTTCCTTTAGACTGGGAATGGGAGTTGAACTCTCCACTGGAGGCACCTCCTCTGAGGAGGAAGGGAGGGCTAGAAGGGGAAGGAGGCCAGGAGTGTACATTCAGCCAGCAGGGGAACTACCTTTGGGAGGTCAGGCGCAGGCACAAGGGATGCAGGGCCAAGAGGTAGACCAAGGCGCAAGGGGCCACAGAAGTTGCCACTATCCTGCTGCCAGGGTATACAGATGGTGAAGCAGCTACCTCAATATGTCTGAGGTGCAGTGCTGAAGGAAGTTCCGTCTGTCAAGGGAGACAGTCAACTATATCTGTCAGATGATTGGCCCTGAGATCTCCCCTAACTGTGTGGGTGGACACCCCATGCCAGTGGCTCTGCAGGTAACAGCTGCCCTCAACTTCTATGCCTCTGACTCCTTCCAGGGGTCGGTGGGTGATCTTTGCGGTGTCTCCCAATCAGCTGTCTATGCTTGTGTCAAGCAGGTGACAGACGCTCTATTCAGGCATGCATTGACCTTCATCCATTACTGTTGGGACCAGGCAAACCAGACACCGTGAACCAGAGGCTTTGTGGCAATTGCTATCTTCCCCCGTGTCCATGGTGCAATAGACTGTATACATGTGGCCATCAAGGCACCAGCAGGTGAGCCCAGCGTAGGAAAGGCTTCCACTCCATGAACGTGCAGATAGTGTGTGATCACAGGATGCTGATTCTACAAGTCTGTGCAAGGTACCCAGGCAGCTCCTATGACGCCTACATCCTCAGACACTCCCAGGTGCCGGGGCTCTTCAGCTCTCCAGCCTGGCTTAATGGATGGCTGCTGGGTGACAAGGGCTATCCCCTCAGAAGGTGGCCCATGACGCCTCTCCACCATCCAAGAACAGAAGCTGAGCTGCGGTATAATAGGAGCCAGGGCACCACAAGGGCTGTGGTGGAGAGAACCATTGGTCTTCTCAAACCACGCTTACGATGCCTGGACTGTACAGGGGGCTGATAGTGGTTGCATGCTGCGCTCAGCACAATCTTGCATGGGAAAGGGGGGATGCAGTGGATGAAGAAGACGTCAAGGCAGTGGCTGTGGCTGCACAAGATGAGTCCAGCAGTGAGTCCGAGGATGAGCACGCACAGGGAAATGTTGAGGGGGTAGACGCTAACCCAGGCATACTCCAGGGAGGCAAAGACACCTGGGAGACTTTAATCCAATGAACCTTCAGCCAGCACACTGCATATGGACTGCCAGGACAAGCCTGGGCTGCAGGCTCCATACTCGATACGTGAGTGCAAAATTTGCCTGGATAGGAATATTAACTAAAGGCCTTGTCAATAAAGCTGAATGTCTCACAAATCACTCATAACATTTCGGGTAATCATCCACCTGCAGAAGAAAAGAGGCACCCTCAAACATGGTGACATGTCTGAATTTAATGGTATAACAAAAGGGAACTTAAGAGAACAAAATGACAAAGCTGTTTAACATCACACCAACTCATAAAGACATCATTGCGGGCCAACACAAAAGCACCAGTGATAAACCCGTGGTGTACCTAAGGACACGTAACCTATGTTTATGCTTTCAGGTGCTACGGCTTGGTGCTGCCCCCTCGCTGGAACTGGCATCTGAGGCATCTGAGACAGCCTGCTTACTCTGCTGTCCTGTTGGCCTCGATGACCTTGGCGGCCATCCTCTGGCCCGTGGAGCTTGTGCTAACTCCACCGGAGGGAGTTGCCAGTTCCACAACTGGCATCTCCCCAGTCATCGCAGACTCGTCGGATGCAATGGTCACTGGAGGAGGGGCGGAGAAAGTGCCACTCTCATCCAAAGCACCCTGAGAGGAGCCCGCAGAGATGACAGGCAGCTGCTGCGCCGACGTGAGGTCGGTTCGGACCTTCCTGCTCACTGTGGATGGATGGGCACCGAGCTGGAAAACTTGATGCCCAAACCATCTCCCATACTGGCACTGATCAGCTGAGGTCAATGCCGATATGAGGGCTTGTTGGTCCAAGCGCATCCCCAGGAAGCCCTGATTGGTCTCCTGGAGAAGCATCTCCACCGGAGTTGCCACTCTTTCCATGGAGGGTGCATGGTGCTCAACCATGAGGCACATTGCATCGGCAATGGCCCGCGTAGACTCCTCCACCCAGGACACCAAGCTAAGCATAGCCTCATGTATCTCCACCAGATGCTCCCGCACACCCGGCCGTAGTTCCTGCATTTCCTGCACCTGCTGAACAACAGACGACTCCAGAGGCACATCATCAGCCACCGACTGAGCATGTGCCTGGTCCCCTGCAGTCCTCCAACTGCTGGCGCCATGGGCACTCACTGTCTCTGCCAGCTCCTCCAGCAACTGTGGAGTGTCCTCACTGCTGTGCCCCGGGACACTAGCCGATGATCTAATCCTCACCGAGGTGCTAGTATCTGCGCTGATGCCTGCCTGGGCAGAGATGGTATGACACTGGTGAGCCCAAGACTGCAGGGCCCTCAGGTGTGAGAGGGGAGCCTCTGCTGCTCCTCCTCCCGGCCCTGCTCCACTGATGCTGAAAGGAAGAACAAGAATGTTTGATTAGTTAAAGTGGAGACAATGTCAATGTGCATCCCTGTACCCCAGATCATTATGCGCTCATCCTTCCATAAGCAATGGTCAAGCCGTGTTGCTTCAATCACTGAACATTCAGCACTGCCATGACTGCTGGGAGAACAATGGTGGACCTGGGCGCATGGCGCCTTTCCAGATCTAGGGTCTCCTGCTCGAACCAGCTATGCATTGCCACCTGAGCCAACCCTCCGCCAGTCCTCAGCCACTCGGCTGCATTATGTGCATTCTTCTCCTGAAAAGGAGAGAAGAGCATTGATTAGTGATATTGATTAGTACTAATTGTACCTGGACTCTCTTTGCAGATGGCCTACCCCAACCAGAGTGGGACATTGCAGGGCTCCAGTGTCTCCTCACCCTGCTACTGCTGAACATTCACACAAAGATGCTAGGCCTGTCCCCCGCCAAACCCCCACCACCCACTTAGCCAAATGCTGCTTACATCAAATTAGGCACCACATGGTCTAACCTTCCATAGCAAGGAGGCGCAAGCACGCGGAGTGCAGAGGGCAGCAGAACGATCGGTGCAATGCCACCTTGAAGTTCACCTTCCAGTATGTCATCACCCTGACTTTGACATGTCCTGAAGCTCCAGCACTGCGCCTAGGTGCAGCTCTTCCAAGTTGCCCCCAAAACAGTAATGTGGGTCTCAGTGTACCACATGCTGTGGGTGCAGAACCTTCTTTTCACCACCCTCTCAAGCTGACCTCAGCATGGGCAATATCTGCTGGCCCACCCAGCGAAGGACACATGCCATCAATGATTCAATGCCGCCATTACACTCAGACTTTGGTGGGGGGGAGCACAAGGGGGGAAAGCCTACCTGCTGGGTTAAGTAACCAATGCCAACATGGTACTCACCCTTCCTGAGCACAAGAGGTTGTTGAAGCGCTTGCGGCACTAGATCCAGGTGCGTCGCACCACATCGCCGGAGCTCACCGCCTCCGCCACCTCCTCCCAGGCACGTTTGGTCATGTGGGGTGTCCTCCTCCTCCTCCTCCCATTCTGGGGTACAAGGACCTCCCGCCATGCTGCCACTTCCTCGAGGAAGGCAGCAAGGCAATTGTCCGAAAAACGAGGAACACAGTATCCCCCTGCCTTACCCTCTTGCCTGGCCTGCTCAACAGCAGCGCTCTGGGGATCCCTTCCAGTAGCCATGTTTGAAAGGCTGCAGCAGCTTTTTAAAACAGGCCACCAGGTTGCCACTGGACCCGGCAGTCATTGCAGTCCCACTGCTGCCTGCCCACTCCCGCTGTCCTCGGGAGCCATGATTCACACTGGGTGGGCCTTAATTGGCCCGCCCGCGTAAAATGTCTGCAGGGACCCGATTGTGGTTGGCAATCGGCTCCGTGCCCACCTGTGCCCGCTTCTGCTCCACTTGCCTGCCCGCCAGCCAGAAAATTCTGCCCTAGTTTTTTTTCACAGCACATAATTATCAGCTCAGGTTTGCAGTCCAGTGCAAACACTCAACATTTGTTCTTTAGAGTTTGCATACTGGTACAACAGAGCTCACAAAATACACAATCTCCAAATCGTCCTTCACTGTGGAAATCATACCTGGGATTAGGTAATAAATGGCTGGGAAAGGAAAAGAAAGGAAGCAAGCCCTTGTTAAGCTAAAAAGCACTTTAGACTGGTTTCTGGAGCATGAAGTGTTCACTTAAGAGACAGTGTAAATTATAATCCTGGAGGGGTATTTTCTGCCAGTTTAAACGTTAGTTGGGGGAAACTTTTTCTGTGGTCTAAAATATAAATTGCCTACTGAATAGCATTTTGACAATGTTGCTTTTCATTTATTTCTTACAGTAAAGCTTTTGAAGCTTCAAATTTTGTTATATGATCCTTCCAGTTAGCCACTGAAAATTCCAATATCTTTCTAAACATTATTGGTCTTTACAGGAATATTAGGTTCCCAATCCTCTCTTTCTTTGAACCAGATCTTTGTTATTGTCACTATATCATGGTCCTATGTGACAACTTGTGCCTGCAGCTCACCAAACTTACTCAATGCACTTCACAGATAACTGTATATGCACTCAAAATCCATCTTGTTCTGCTTGTAACACCAGCCCGCCACTGCTGTTTCCATGTCTTCTGTGAAATTGACACCTGACAAAATGCAGGTACTCCTAATCTATTTTGAATTCTCCAAGTGCAGCCTTGCCAGTCCTGACTCTGAAAGCTATTTGCTTTATTGAGGAAAGAGATGAAAGCCATACATGACATCCCCATTATAAAGCTCTTCTTTGTAAAGCATTGAATTGATTAATAAGACTATTCTCTTTCACTGGGAAGGGAAAATATGGCCTTTGGTCCTATCCTAAGCAGAAATTGAAATTAGACTTTGTGAGAAGAGGTAAAGGATATAATCAAAGCACTAAGGAAAACTACATCACATATCATTTGCAAACGTTGATGGACTTACTCTTTGAACCAAGACTCTGTTAGATCTATATCTTAATTCTCAATTATCCAACAGATTTTTGAAGCCAAGTTATAAGTCATATTTTATCAATATTAATATAACTGCTGTGCTATCTTTTCATTAATAGGATGTCTATAGCATCAGACCTATCAATATTAATAGGTGGAAAGTCATAAGGAGCAGGCATACAAATTCCTAGATTGTTCTCCTGGTGGGCAAGGTTCCCCACTGCCAGTACAATTTTGTAAAGTGAAGGGTATTTTATCTCCCAATGGGTTTCTGACAGGAAGTTTGATTCCCTCCCATGGAAGAATCAGAGATGGTGATTTTAGCTGTCAAGCTCATTGACATGCAATTGGCCAAGTTCCCACCTGTTCCACCACTCCACGTTGGAAAGTAAACACTTACCTTGAAAGCCCTCTTCTGTTTTCAATCCTCTACTGATCACCAGCAACTTCCTCACCCAGATGAAGTTGAATATAACGGTTGAGTCTCAATTATGTCATTGGACCCAAATCTACACGTTAAATGAACAACTCAATTGATTTCAGTGGTGTTTTTGCCACCTGATCTGGTGAGCCATTTCAAATAGAGAACAACAGGACCTGGGTAAGTAACCCAGTCAATTTTAATTGGCAGCCAGCCTCGTTGGATGTGCAGGGGTTATATTAATCTCATTATCTGTAGTTTTGAAATTGTAGATCAACAAAAAAAGAAATTGACTTTATAAATGTTTCTTAAATGAGAAGTTTAATTTTGCAAAGGTGCCTGCTTCCTCAGTTAACCTTTAAAATTTAGAACAGTTTTCTGAAAACCAAAATGTATTGATGACTGCAGTATTGAGGTGAACTATAACTATTTATTCTAGTAACATGGAGAAGCAAATGTTGCAATATGCAGAATGTACATCATAATTGAGGGTCCATTTTGTTGCGGATGGGCTACCTCAAATGGTCAACAAAACCTTCCATATTAAACAGAAATGAGAGTAACATGTTGGGGCTATTCCTATCATGATTCCCAGGATGTGCTCAACTAGATTCTTGTAGGAAAGGCACAGTAAGAGCAGCACAGTCAAAAAAGAAAACATAGAAACATAATAAAATTGATGGATAGGAAAAGATTTACTGATTTGGTTTGTCCCATACAACTGTGTTGCCTGATCCAGCACAATAAATACACTCCCCACTCATCAGGAGCAAAGCAATTCTCTGGGAAAGGAAAGTGTTGTAAGATGTAGGTCTCAAGAAGGGGTTCTGAGTCTTGTATATTTTAACAGTAAGTGCTTATTAACTACTCATGAATATATATGTATATAAGCTAGGAATTGTTTGCCTCTATCCACATCTTTGTCCAGTACAAGATTGCCCTCAAGGCTCGGGTCATGTGTTCCATTACATCACAGTGTGGGAAATACTGTACCGCAGCTCCATGTTAACCCTTCCTATGCCAGATCTTTATACCACAGAAAGCAAAAGGCATTTGGAGCAGAATTTTACGTCCTGTGGGCAGGCGCGCACTCGACCCAATCAGGTGTAACATTGCACGCGATGATGTCAGGCGAGCTTCCCAACATCATTATGCGCTCACATGATATTTTGCTTGGCGGGCTCGCGTGTTTGCCAGGCCAGCGCCCGCCATTAAAATTAAGTGGCCACTTAAGGCCCTTAACAGTCCAATTGAATGTGAATTTTCCTTGTCCGTGCGATTTTCTGATCATTGCATAGGTAAAAGGGGCAGGCAGCCAGCCGACATTTTCACAAACCTCATCCAAGGGTGAGATAATAAGGGTCAGCAGCATTGCCAGTGTGGGTAGTGAACAGTTTTGGAGATAGTTTGCAACTGGTTGCTTATTGGCACTTGGCAGCTTCATCTCTGTTCGGGTCTTCATTCTCAGCATTTCCAGGCTTCATTTCAGGATTCATTGCCGTCCACCAGGCCCCCTGAGGATTTAGTGTGGGGCCCTTCCAGGTATCTGCCTTCCCTTACCCTGATAATGGGGACTGTGGTCTCCGATGGAGGCACCTCCACTGAGGAGGAAGAGAGAGGCAGAAAGCAGAGGATTTCAGGTGCCCTATGCCCTATGCAGCTTCCAGGGGAGGGACCTGTGGGAGGAGAGGCTCAGGCATAAGGGGCGCAGGGCCAGCAGGAAGTCCAAGGCAGAAGGGGCCACTATCCTGCTTCCAGAGTTTACAGCCGGCGATGCAGCTACGTCAATATGTCTGAGGTGCAATGCTGAAGGAGTTGCCACCTCTCAAGGGAGAACATGACCTCCATTTGCCGGATGATCGGCCATGAGATCAGCTCCCACTGTGTGGGTGGACACCCCATGCCAGTGGCTCTGAAGGTCACAGTGGCCCTCAGCTTATATGCTTCCGACTCTTTCCAGGGGTCAGTAGGGGATCTGTGTGGAGTCACCCAATCAGCTGTCCACAGTTTGATCAAGCTGGTGACAGAAGCTCTGCTCAGGTGGGTACTGACCTTTATTCTTTACTGTATGGACGAGGCCAGCCAGGCTGAGCGAGTCAGAGGCTTTGCAGCGATTGCTAGGTTCCCCTGCATCCAGGGTGCATATGCACACATGTGGCCATCAAAGCGCCAGTGGATCAGTCCGGTGTCTTCATCAACAGGAAGGGATTCCATTCCATGAGCGTGCAGATAGTGTGTGACCACAGAAAGCAGATTCTTCATATCTGTGCGAGGTACCCTGGCAGTTACCATGATGTGTATGTCCTGAGACACTCCCAGGTGCTGAGGCTCTTCAGTGCTCCAGCCTGACTGGATGAATGGCTGCTGAGTGACAAGGGCTATCCATCGAAGAGGTGGCTCATGACACCTTTCCACCACCCAAGAACAGAGGCAGAGAAGCGTTACAATATAAGCCATGCCTCCACAAGGGCAGTGGTAGACATGACCATAGGTATTCTCAAGATGCACTTCTGGTGCCTGGACCATTCAGGGGAGCACTACAATACCCCTCAGAGCGGGTGTCACTGATAGTGGTTGCATGTGTTGGCATCTCCACAATCTGGCACTGGCAAGGGGGGACCCACTGGAGGAAGAGGATCTTGAGGCAGCTCCACAGGCCACAGAGGGTGAGTCCAGTAGTGAGTCCAAACAGGAGCATGGTGAGGAGAACACTGAGGGTGTGGAGCTAGACTTTGGTAACCTGCAAGGAGGCAGGGATACCAGGGACGCCTTGATCCAATGCTCCTTCAGCTAGTCTACCAAAGATCAGCTTCAAACGCATGCCAGGGCTGCCACCTCCATCTTGGATATCTGAAAGGACACTTTCACTTGAAACCAAAGAACACTTAGTGCCTGTCTGATAAAGTTCAGAGCCACCTATGTCCATCATTTCATATTGGCATCAGTGAAATTAAAAGATGAAGCATACTCAGGCCATGATGACAAAAACACAATTTATGTCATTCTGACAGTTCAATAGTCTTAACAGAAATGCTTCTGGTACTCAACATCAGACCAGTATACATAAAATAAACAAAAATGAACATAAAATCACCCGTGACTTGTCCCTCTTGTGTCATGGTGCCTTTAACTTATGGTTGTGAGTGCTACGTTTAGATGCTCCCTCATCACTGGCTGGCAATGGAGACAGCCTGCTTACTGTGCTGTCTTGTTGGCCTTGATGACCTTGGCGGTCGTCCTCTGGCCAGTGGAGCCTGTGCTGACCCCACCTGGGAGGGAGAGGCCAATGCCACGGCTGGCATCTCCTCAGTCGCCGCAGCATCATCAGATGCCACGGTCACTAGTGGAGGGGCGGAGGAGCTGCTGCTGTCACACACACACAGATTAATTGTAGAAACTCAACTCTTGAGACTAGGTCAGTAGGAGTAGAGATAGCCAGTTTATGGAGGTAAACATAAACAGTGTTGCTGATGGTTAGAATATGAGATTTGAAACTTAGCTCTGAAGTGAGGGAACGCATGATCTGGCTCAGCCTGAGTGATGGAGCTATTAGCGAGGGTGCAAGTTTTATGGCCAGCAATAAAATGATGATTTCAACTTTCCTCTGATTAGTTTTAGGGAGGGGTGGACGTGCTGCTGCCATCATCCAGAGCGCCCTGAGAGAAGCCCGCTGAGACGACCAGCAGCTCGTGCACCAACACGAGGTTGCTCTGGACCTCCCTGCTCACCATTGGTGGATAGGCACCTAGCTGGGATACTGGGTGCCTCATCCATCTCCCACACTGGCACTGACCACCTGAGCTCAGTGCCTGTTTGAGGGTTTGCAGGTCCAAGTGAAACCCCAGGAACCCTGTTCTGTTCCTGGAGCTGCCCCTTCATGAGGATTGCCCTCTCTCAATGGAGAAGGCAGTGCACTCGGCCATGACTGTCAACACAGTGCTCACACTCCGCTTGGGGTCCTCCATCATGGAGACCATGGCATGCACACCCTCATGGATTTCCATCAGATCCACTCGCGCATCTCACTGGACATCCAGCATCTGCCACCTAATGGATGACTCTAGAGACCCATCATCAGCCTTCAACTGAGCATCGTCCTAGTCTCCAGGTGCCCTCCATTGCCCTGGGGACTCTCTGCCTCCACCTGTACCTCAAATGACTGTGAAGTGCCCTCACTAATGTTCACCAAGATGCTAGCCGCCACTCTAATGCCCACTGAGGAGATGGTATCTGTGCTGGTGCCTGCTTCAGAGAGCAGGTATGATGCAGGTGCAAATGACGCCCAGCGGTCCTCCGGTGTGAGGGATGGCCCTTCGGGGTCGGAAGAGCGAATGCCTGCTGATGAACCTAGAAGGGAGAAGAAGGACTTGTCTTTAGTTAAAGTCATCACACTGTCACTATGCATGCCAGGTACCCTGGTAAGACAGCGGAGATCTGCATCATGATGCCCTCATCTTCCAACGATCAATGGTTCGAGGTTTACATCAATGAAGAGGCAGTGTGATTGACAGTTAGCACTCAGGCTCTAGCACCCCTGAGGTCCACAGGGCTTGGCCAGACCTTAACACATTTGCACTCTGACCAATGCCAACATGGTACTCACCCTTCCTGAGCGCAGCAGGTCATTGAAATGCTTCCGGCACTGCAACCAGGAGCGCCATGCCACATCATGGCTGCTGACCAGCGCTGCCATCTCCTCCCATGCCCTCTTGGTGAGGTGCAGTGGCCTCCTCCTTCCATCCCTGGGGACAAGGGTGTCCTTCTTGGCACTCCTCCAGGGCCCGCCCGCTGGGCACGCTCGACAACCCGAAAACCCTGCCCTTAAAATTGAGGCCAGTATGTGTGAGCAAAATGGCAAGATTTTACTCTGATTGTTAGGTGGTCAAAACTAGTCCAGAAAACCCTGTTGACCATGCTTTACATTACAGGTTGCTTACCTCTTCCACAAGGTGATCTCTCGCCCAGCTGGTAAAAGCTTTAAGCCATGTTTGCAAAAATACAGTGGATCCAGATTAACTATATGAGTTGGCAACCTATTCCACAGGTGCACTATTGTCTGGCAAAGCCTGGAAAATGTTTGGTCTAAATAAACCTCCTTCGCAGATCTGTTAAAACCTAAAACAATAGAAAATCTTTTTTTTCACTAACTTTCCTTTCGAAGTTTGTGCTTAAGAAAACTGAGCCACAGTTGTTACTAAATGAATAAAATACATAATTAAACATAAATGACAATAACTAAATGGTGACAATCTTGGAGCAATAATGCCATAATTTACTCTATTACAATAACTTGTATAAATGAAACTCTTCTCTTAATTGTTATGCCCTATTAGTCAGAATATTATGCTTGCTCGTATATAGATCACATATTTGTTACATTTGATGGAAAGTAGGTTTAATAGGCATAAGAAATGTGTTCTGCTAAGAAATTGAAGGCAATAGAATGCGCAAATATTTAAGTTTGACCACTTGCGTTCGGTGATTCCAAAGAAATATAGTGAACTGTGCCAATCATTGGTAGAAGGATTGGAGGAGACATGAGGAATTTTTTTTTAAACCAAAGGGTGGTGGGCATCTGGAATTCACTGTCTAAATCGGTGGTTGAGTCTGAAATGCTCAACTCATTTAAAAATTACTTGGATCAGCATCTGAAGCGCTGTAACCTGTAAGGCTATGGACCAGGTGCTGGAAAGTGGGATTAAAATGAACAGCATCTACCCTGACCAGAAGATTTGTGCCATTATCTTGAAAAGTAGATTTCCTGTAGATCAATGTGGCCAACACACACACAAAATGGATAAGCCAGAGTATTCCTGCAATAAAAACATTCATCCTCTCATCAGTCATCAAATGGACCATTTAACCAGCATCAAATATAGATAGTTTAGTGTCAGCCTTGGTTCAGCTGTGGCATCCTTGCTTCTAATGAGAAGGTCATTCCAGAACATGAGTACAAGCTAAATAACATAATCTAAGCTAAAGCTTCATTGCAGTAATGCTGGTGGGAAATCATCTGACGACATTGATGGTTATGTGTGGGTGACAAGATTCCAACAAAGCATAAAATCCGGTCTAAAGTCCACACCCCCTCGATCATGCTGAAGTGTTGAAGCTACAAAGTAGGTTGGCCCTATAGGATAGCCCAGAAGGTTTCTGCCAGGCACACTGATGACATTGGCGGACTCGAGACTTTCATGTGAGACCAATGTCAGAACCCTGATACCTGATGGAAAACCCAACTCATCCTTTCTCCACAGCTGCTTCTGTGGCTGCTGAGTATTTCCAGCATTTTCTGTTTTCATTACGTTTATCAAATTTTTGTGTAAAGGAGGTAACATTTTGATAGAACCCAGAACTTTTCCCAGGTTTGAAGATTTCCAAGTGCAGAGAACTTCATGGATGATGCATATGTACTCCACAGACTATTGAGCCTTGATGCCAGCTCCTGAAAGACAAAGTGCACTATTGCCTTCAGGGAAGGATGACCTGGTGTGACAAATGTCTCTGTGCCCACCTCAGCTATCAAGGAAAGATTTGGTTTCCATGTGCTTTGGTACATGACCACAGACTATTGCCTTATTTTTGTACTCTGAATTCTCAGAGTAGCACTAAGTACAAATACACAAACACTTAAAAGTTTGCTGAGACATTGTAACCATTTTTAATCAGCTCTGCATTCTTTACAAAAATTATTGAACAAAGGAAAACATAGACCTTTTAAAAGGGTCCTGCATCTAAAGGTTATCAAACTTACATACCTAGATTGCTAGCCTTAAGTTCTACTCCTTTAAGGAATTTATAAAGTCATGTTTATGAAATAATGGAATGGAGATTGGGCCTTATTGCACCGGATTTAAACTTGTAAAACAGAGCAACAAAGCCCAGGTTTGGCAATCCCAATGGTGCCAGAAATAAATCTGAAAATGTTAGGCCATTTTTTTAGGAATCCGGGATGGCTGCCATAAACAGGTGGTGAGCCCCTTGCAGATACTAATGAGAGACCGGGTGCCTCTGTCAAATTGAGCTATTCTGAGCAAAGAAAGCAGGTGTCGAGCCTGCTTTCTTTGGGTTTTTGAGGCATGGACACAGCCTACCCTTGGATGACCACCAGAAAGTTAAGCAAATTCAGATGAATGTTTATCCTAATGTATAAAACAATTGCCTTAATAGATTGTCAGCGATTATACTTGGATGTTTGGAGGTGAGTAACTCACCTCCTGATTTCCCAAAGCCTGCCCACTATTGACATGGCATAGGTCAGGAGTGTGATGGAATACTCTTCACTTCCCTGGAGGAATGCAGCTCCAATAACACTCAAGAAGCTCGACACCGTCAGCTCGACACCATCCAAGACAAAGCAGCCCGCTTGATTGGTACCCCATCCACCACCTCCAACATTCATTTCCTCCACCACTGACGCACAGTGGCAGCAGTATGTACCATCGACAAGATTCACTGCAGCAACTTACCAAGGCTCCTTTGACAGCACCTTCCAAACCCACAACCTCTAAATCTAGAAGGACAAGGGCAGCAGATGCTAGGAACACCACCACCTGCAAGTTCCCAGCCAAGCCATTCATCATCCTGACTTGAAACTAAATTACTGTTTGCTCACTTTTGCTGGGTCAAAATCATAACAGCAATGTGGATGTACCTCCATCACATGGACTCCAGCGTTCAGGAAGGTGGTTCAACATCACCTTCTCAAGGCCAATTAGGGATGGGCAATAACTTCTGGCCTATTGAACGATGCCCACATCCTGTGAAAAGAATATTTAAAAATGCAACCCTTCTATTCCCTCTGCAGGGAACCTGTGCTCGTAGAGAGGTGCAGGTTACAGCTTGGCTGCAGCATTTTATCCCTGATTCACCAACCCAAGTCCTCTGGGAGTTCAGCTCCCAATGAGTGTAAGGTCATGGAATTTATCCTATAGACTCAGAAATACCTGGAAAAACTCAGCAGGTTTGGCAGCATTGGCGGAGAAGAGCACAGTTGACATTTCGAGTTCTCAGAGGAGTCGTAACGTCAACTGTGCTCTTCTCCGCCGATGCTGCCAGACCTGCTGAGTTTTTCCAGGTATTTCTGTTTCTGTTTTTGTTTTGGATTTCCAGCATCTGCAGTTTTCTGCTTTTATCCTATAGGCTGTTTGGAAATAGTAAAATTGGAGTAATACGGGCAAGGTTTTTCATAGTCAATGTGTGGAAAATCATGTTAATTATGGGCAAGTTGCAAAGTGAATCATAATCATTTAACATTGACATTGCAGAATAAGCCCACAGAGCTAATTAATATTTTGAAGATAAGTTCACTATTACAATTAAATATTGCAGATATATCAGTGAGAAAAATGCGGAGGATTCCCCAGCGACAAGGTGAATAATTTCAAAACTACAATTACACACCAATGTCACCCTTATCATACGGCCTGGAAAGCTGGTGTTATGTTCCATTGCTGCAATTCAAATGAACAAAGCATCAGCTGATCGAGGGAATGCTCCTGTTATGGGCCTTGGACCTAGAGATCCTTCTATTTGATGTAATCAAGTATCAAGTACCTAAAGTCTCAAAATTCCATTTTTTTTAGATACAATGTGCCTTATAAAAAAATGGCAGACCTTTCAAATGCTCTTATAAAACATATTGTGTAAGCAAACCCTTTAATGATGCCCATTTATACTTTAAAATGAATAACTGGCAGAGCATAGTGACAGTGTTGTGAAGGCATTGAGTAAGGTTTTGCCTCCAGAGTCAGGAACTCAACGTTGGACCCACTTCTGGGTCCTGAACATGCATTGCAAGTGGTGAGGTGGTGGTGGTGGGGGCAGGGGGCGGGGTGGTGGTAGGGGCAGGATTGTAGAAGTAGTCACACACAGCTGCTAATTTGTGGCCAATTAGGTGACGGATACAGGGTGGAGGCTGGTTCAATTTCAAGGCATGATGGCCAACAATTACTATGGTAGCCTCTTTGATTTCCCATGGAAGCCAGAACTCAGCAGGAGGAAAGGTAAAGACTCAGCACGAGGAGCCGGGCTGGCCCCATACTTCACAGGTGCAGCCCTGGATGTTCTGTTGAAGGCAGTAAAGGAGAGGTGAGAGGTCTTGTTTCAGAAGGGTGGCAGGGGAAGGCCAACCAGGTAAACAAAGCAGTCTGGTCAAAGCAGAAATTGTCAGCAGCAGAAATGTCGACTGGAATTTGGTGCAGTACCACAAGAGATTTAATGACCTTCTCCACTCTGGCAAGGTGAGTGCAACACTAGACTCAGATGCTTGGCCTCCAGGTCGACAGTCACCATCAGACGCAGCTGCTGGGCAGTCTGAGAGTGCATGGTTCTCCTGAACATGGGAGATATATGCGGCCATGTTAGTTGCTGACACATCAGCAATGCCCAGAACCCTAGTACTGCTGACAGCACTGATACATGCAGCTTGTTATTTAATGAGCTGCTGGCATTGATAAGAAAGGCCAGCATTTCCTGAACTCTATCGTTTGTCCCTGTGGGAGAAGAGGGCTCAGAATTTGCAGGAGGGAGCTCACACAGGTGGATGAGTGCCCCAGCTCAACAGCTTCACAGCCGTGAAGAACGCTGCAAAGGTAATCACCAGGGTGGACCCACATGACCAAATGGGCAATGGTAAAATGGGAATAACCAGAAGAAAGGGCAAAAAGAGATTGAATCTGATAGATGGAGGGAGTGCAATGCACTCCTTCCCGTCTGACAGCATGCCAAAGACTCAGCTGTATTGGGAATCCTTAGCTCTGCAAAGGTTTCTGCAGTCACAGGCAGGTTCTCATGATTTCCTTCTGATGTCTCCTGGACACAGGTTCAGTCATGAAAGGGCTCTGTGAACGTGCAGTAGCATCACCAGTGGCCTCTCAGGAATCAGAGACAGCAGAGCTACCACTGTTACATCTTAAACGTGCAACCTCTACCAGCACAGATATGCTCACATTGGTGAGTGAGTCCTCGTGTGTGGTTAGAAAGCATAGCACTGAGCGAAGTGCAGGGCACTAGTGAGCAGGAGGAGGGAGAGGGCTGAGGCAGCTGTGGACTGTCCCGCTTTGTAGAACGCAGGTAAGATACAGCCATGCTCAGTTGGGCTCAGATGCAGGGCCTCAGGAGTCACAGGAAAGGAGGCTCTAGTTTGACCAGTAGTGATAGACATGTGACCACATGTCAGAAATCCCTGCATGAGGCACTGTCATAGGCTGAGAATAGAGGAGTCCATCTGGGTCATGCGTACCACCATGGTTCAAAGCTTTGTGAGCATGAGTTTCACCATTGAGAGAATGGCCAACCTCATGGAGAACCATATGCAGCAGCACCTGGAGTGGATGGTGCAACAGCATGCTGACAGAATGCATGCAACATTCTGCAGCATTGACAGATCAATGCAACTGATGGCACAAAAATACATGGAATGGATGCCAGTTGTGTGCCCCAGCTGCTGGTACCCTCCAGTGATCCAGAGTGCCTTCCAAGGGCTGAGTCAATCAACGATGATGGTGCAATCTCTCATAGGGCACCATTATTAACATCCTTGGACCCTCTGGCTGAGAGACTATCTATGTAGCAGGCCCCTGTGATGGTGGCTGCCCCTGCATTGGCATCAGTGCAGCAGCCTCTGGAGGCGCCTCCACTGACCCCTCTACAATAAGGATGACAGCAGCATGAATCTCAGCCACAAGCAAACACACATGAGCAGACTACCTCATCTCATCTGAGGCCACAAGAGAAGGACGTCATAGAAGTGGCTGAGAGCAGAGGCTGTCGTGTCGGTCAGAACACTGAGTAGCTCACCAGGGTTTATTTTACTTGTTAATGTGTACTTTGTAATTTATTAATGCTATAAATGATGAGACATGATCCTAGACATGTGATCTTTAATAGAAAAACAAGAAAAAAGGGATTAATTGATGAAGGGAAGTGGTCTTTAAATGTGGTTGCTGAGACCACTGGACAGATGTACCCAATGCTTTGGCAGTAAGAGTGGATCTACTCAGGATCATGTCTGCAGTGGAAGTGTTCATACAGGCAGTTCAAAGTGAGTTCTAGAGCATGCCGTCCTGACATAGCACTTTGCTTTTCATGGAGATTATACTGGAAAAGAGTGTGTTTATTTGGCACTGAATTAATCACTCAGATGATGCTTACTGGCATGGTCATGTCAGGGCAAAGCGAGCTGATGTACTGCTAAGTAGTAGCCACCTGGAAAAATTGACCTCCCCTTTCTCTCAGCTGCCTTGTGAAAGTTCCAACGGTTATAAATGATCTCTTCTGCTGTAAAATGTTAGGGATTCATAATGCTTCCAGACTCATGTTGTTGAGATCCTCTCGGCTGCCTGAAGTAACCTTGTTCTTAAGTTGAGGGTGTTGGTGACCTTCGTGGCCACTAAGAGACAAGGATCAGCAGATGAACTTGGCTTCAGATCTTCATGTGGCAGGTCTCAGAAATGCGGTAGTGTATCTTTGGTGAAGTGCACTCTTCATGTGCAATTAAATTCCACCCTCAAGAGTAGGCTGGGAAGTGAGGGGGTTTGGCCTAGAATCAGAAGGAAAGGCGGGGAGGGTGCACTACCCACTGGCTTTCCAACTCCCCCAATTCTATCAGGGACAGGGAAGGTCAAGGACAGCCTTTCCATCTTGGAGGCCAAAAGAAGCCCATAAGTGACCAATTAATGGCCATTTAAGGGCCTGATCTCACCACTATTAGTATTCGAACAGCCATGGTTGGAGCAGAGGGTGGGCCTCTATGTCACATGGGTAGGCTGCCAGTAAAAGCTGACCTACCCTGGCAAACCTCACAAATTTAGTTTATGATTTGGTTCCCACTTTGAATAATACTTGGATCTCTCTTCAGGTAACTTGTGGCCTAATCAATATTAGGAAGGTATCCCCCTACCGATGAGTGACTTAGGTCTAACTCCAGTAGATTTCTTCAGTAACTACTTCATTTACATTCTATAAGTTATAAGGATTTAGGTAAGTACATCTCTTTCATGTACAGACTATTCTACCTTGTCTTCTTAGTCTTTTGCATATAGCTACTGATGTCACTGTTACATCATAGTACTGTCATGCACCCAAGACAGAAAGGATATCATGAACTGTTAAATCAAACCTTACCTCTTTGCTCATTTAAAAAGTGGAATTTGCTGAACCAAAAATGGCTGCTATAGGTCATATGATTCACAGTTTCTGGAAACTTCCAACAGCAGTTACGAGACAAAGGTTTAACCCTTATCCTTATGAAACCTCACACCTCTAACTGTAAGGACACATTACAATCAATGAAACCAGGGACCAGGAGAGAACTTGTCTCCCCAGCCTGATCCCATAATAAAGGGGGAAACATTGAAACTTGTTATACCTGCAGAGGCGCTAAGGTGAACAATGGATTTTGACCAGAGGCATAGAAACTGCTTTTTATCCTGCAACTAACTCATTAATGAACAACATCACATGAGCTAAGGTTCTGGAAAATTTTAATTTACATTTCTAGACTTGGAACTCAGTTGGCTATTTAAACTCTAGCCTGCAGAAATCAAAACAGGACTCTAGGCTGACCAACAGTCTGCATCAAGTCTGAGCTTCCTGAAACACTGTTTCTCTGGAAGATTCCTGCCATTGTCTGCCGAGCAGACCAAGTCTTTGTATACCAACATTATCTCATTGTGTCACCATCAACTTTAAAGGTATTCTACAAAACCCTGCTTCAGTTAGCTGAATGGTAGCTTCTCTCTGAAGGAACCATTGTTGGACTCTGAGTTTCTGGACTCTGACAATCAGGTGAACTGATATCCATATTTGTGATGCTTTTTCTTTAAGTTATTCATAGTTATAAAAAAATCCCCTCTCCTATCTCCTTATTGTGTGCTTGTGTGTGTATATGAATTTGGGACCATTCCCCAGGTTTGAATGTGTGACTAAACTATAGTTTTGATTTAACTCTAAAGCCACTTTAAAATTCGACTGACCAAATAGAGGATTTGGGGAAACACGCTACAACCTATTTCAAAAATTAAAACATCTCTGCTTATGACAGACGGCAAAAAAATAAAGGAGTTCAATTTTGTCTCCTTCCCCTGTCCATAACCATACATGTCACTATTTCATTACCATAACTATTATTCTACATCTCTTCCCAAGTATAATCTTAGCTTTTTGAAAAACAATCTTTAACTATATTCTTAAGTTACTTACATTACATTTTTGAACTTCTGTAATCTGCTTTACTGTTACAGATGCTGGCCAACTCAAACTCTTACTCTTCCCCACCCTCCCACCCCACACCCATGTCTCTGCCAAAAAGGCTTAAATCTCCCACAGTGTTCTCAGCTGTCTGGGAGGATGTTGTGGACATATGCAGTTGATCATCTTTTTGCTAGAAGACAACCACATTGGTGGATTGAGAGAGAAGCTTTCCATGATTGCGGGTAACTAGCCTGTGATCTCTATGACAACTGAGCTGTAATTGTGAAACATTTTCAATGAAAAACTGAACCAATAGAGAAGACCTCAGGACATGGACAAACACACTCTCTTGAACAGGAAAAGGACAAACTAGCATTTTCTCAGGAATCTTCAGATCCCTTTTAGTACACCAGAGAAAGGCCTGAGAAGATGAAGTATCTTCAAATTCAGTGAATCTTTGCACAGTTTTATCATTCACTGCTGCATTGAGGATGAAAATGGTATTCAATAACTTAGATTTGAATAAATCTGGATGACTAGAAGAAGAATGACAAAAATCCTGTAGACAAGGCAAGATATGAAGATAATATGACTTCCATACTATATTTAGGATACCACTTTCACATTCTCTAGGCAAGTGCATTGCCACACTTGCTTCAATGTGAGGTTGCTGTGTTCTAGGCAATGGGATGACTGTCTCAGCATAACAAGGTAAGACAACACCATCTTCAACAATGGGATGAATCTCTGGAACTGAATCTAGATAAGGTTTCTGTATAGGATTCTTCAGCTATAGAACTTCTGTAATTTTGGCCTCTGTTTCTGCACTGAAGGTTAATTTGACTGGAAGGATGAGAGTATTCTCACTGGACTAGTAATCCAGAGACCCAGGGTAATGCTCTGAGGACCCAGGTTCACGGTAGATGGTGAAAATTGAATTCAATAAAAAGATGGAATTAAAAGTCTAATGACGACCATGAAACCATTGTCGATTGTCAGAAAAGCCTATCTGGTTCATTAATGACCTTTAGGGAAGGAAATCTGCCATCCTTACCTCATCTGGCTTACATGTGGCTCCAGATCGGCAGTAATGTGGTTGCCTCTTAAATGCCCTCTGAAATGGCCTAAAAAGCCACTCCATTATCTCAAACTGCAACAAAGTCTAAAAGGAATAAAACTGGATGGACCACCTGACATCAACCTAGGCATCAGAAATGACAAGGGCAAGCTCAGCCCTGTCAACCCGGCAAAGTCCTCCTTGCTAACATCTGAGGGCAAGTGCCAAAATTGGGAGAGCTGTTTCACAGGCTAGTCAAGCAACATCCTGACATAGTCATACTCACAGAATCAAATCTTACAATGTCCCAGACACCACCATCATCAAACCTGGGTATGTCCTGCCCCTTTGATAGGACAGACCCAGCAGAGGTGGTGGCACAGTGGTATACAGTCAGGAGGGAGTTGCCCTGGGAGTCCTCAACATCAACTCCAGACCCCATAAGGTCTCATGGCACCAGGTCAAACATGGACAAGGAAACCTCCTGCTGATTATCACATAATGCACCCTCCCACCTCAGCTGATGAATCAGTACTCCTCCGTGTTGAACACCACATGGAAGAAGCATTGAGGGTGGCAAGAGTGCAGCATGTACTCTGGGTGGGGGACTTCAATGTCCATCACCAAGAGTGGCTTGGTAGCACCACTACTGACTGAGCTGATTGTGTCCTAAAGGACGTGGCTGCTACACTGAGCCTGCAGCAGATGGTAAGGAAACCAACAGAGGGAAAATACTTGACCTCATCCACACCAACCTTCCTGCTGCAGATACATCTGTCCAAGACAGTAATGGTAGGAATGAGTACCACACAGTCTTTGTGAAGACAAAGTCCTGTCTTCAAAATGGGGGTACCCTCCATCGTGTTGTGTGGCACTACTGCCATGCAAAATGGGAGATTTCAAACAGATCAAGCAACTCAAGGCAATCATGAGGCATATAGGCCATCAGCAGCAGCAGAATTGTACATAATTGTACATAACCACAACCTGTAACCTCATGGCTGACTCTACCATTGCCACCAAGCCAGGGGATCAACCCTAATTCAATGAAGAGTGCAGGAGGGCAGGCTAGGAGCAGCACAAGCATACCTAAATGTGAGGTGTCAACTTGATGAAGATACAACACAGGACTACTTGCATGCCAAACAGCATAAGCAGCAAGTGATAGACAGAGCTACGTGATTCCACAACCAACGGATCAGATCTAAGCTCTGTAGTCCTGCCACATCCAGTTGTGAATGGTGGTGAACAGTTATACAACTCACTGGAGAAGGAGGCTCCACAAATATCCCCATCCTCAATGATGGAGGAGCCCAGCACAAAAGTGCAAAATATAAGGTTGAAGCATTTGCAACAATCTTCAGCCAGAAGTGCCGAGTGGATGATCCATCATGGCCTCCTCCAGTGATCCCCAGCATGACAGATGCCAACCTTCAGCCAATTCGACTTACTCCACATGATATCAAAAACAGCTGAAGGCACTGGATACTGCAAAGGCAATGGGCCCTGACTATATTCTGGCAATAGTACTGCAGACCTGTGCTCCAAAACTTGCCGCACCCCTAGCCAAGTTGTTTGAATACAGCTACTACACTGGCATGTACTCAACAATGTCGAAAATTACCCAAGTATGTCCTGTACACAAAAAACAGGACAAATCCAACCTGGCCAATTACCGCCCTGTCAGTCTACACACGATCATCAGTAAAGTGATGGAAGGGGTGATCAACAGTGCTATTAAACTTCACTTGCTTAGCAATAACCTTCTCACTGACACTTATTTTGGGTTTGGCCAGGCCACTCAGCTCCTGACATCATTACAACCTTGGGTCAAACATGGACAAAAGAGCTAAACTTCAGAGGTGAAGTGAAAGTGACTACCCTTGACAACAAGGCAGCATTTGACCCAGTGTGGCATCAAGGAACCCTAAAAAGATTGGAGCCAATAGGAATCAAGAGGAAATTCTCTTCTGACTGGAGTCATACCCAGCACAAAGGAAGATGCTTGTGGTTGTTAGAGGTCTATCATCTCAGTTCCAGGACATCACTGCAGGAGTTCCTCAGGGTAGTGTTCTTGGCCCAACCATCTTCATGAATGACCTTCCTTCCATCATAAGGTCAGAAGTGGGGATGTTCGCTGATGATTGCACAATGTTCAGCAACATTCGTGACTCCTCAGATACTGAAGCAGTCCACGTCCAAATGCAGCAAGAGCTGGACAATACCTAGGCTTGGTCTGACAAGTGACAAGTAACATTCATGCCACAAAAGTCTCAGGCAATGACCATCTCCAACAAGAGTGAATATAACCATCGCCCCTTGACATTCAGTGGCATTCCCATCACTGAATCCCCCTCTATCAACACCCTGGGAGTTGCCATTGGCCAGAAACTGAACTGGACTAGCCATGTAAATATTGTGGCTACAAGAGCAGGTCAGAGGCTAGGAACCCTGTTGTGAATAACTCACCTCCTGACTCCCCAAAGCCTGTCCACCATCTACAAGGCACAAGTCAGGAGTGTGATGGAATACTCTCCATTTGCCTGGGTGAGTGCAGCTCCAACAACACTCAAGAAGCTTGACACCATCCAGCACACTTGATTGCCACCCCGTCCATAAATATTCACTCACTCCTCCACCAACACACAGTGGCAGTCGTGTGTACCATCTACAAGATGCACTTCAGGAAGCCACTAGTGCTCCTTAGGTAGCACCTTCCAAACCCACAACTGATACCATCTAGAAGGACAAGGGCAGCATACACATGGGAACATCAACACCTGGAAATTCCACTCCAAACCACTCATTATCCTGATTTGGAAATATATTGCCATTGTATCACTGTTGCTGGGTCAAAATCCTGGAAATCCCTTCCTAACAACACCGCAGGTGCACCACATGGACTGCAGCGGCTCAAGAAGACAGCTCACCACCACCTTCTCAAGAGCAATTAGGGATGGGCAATAAATGCTGGCTGAGCCAGCGACTCCCAAATCCCGTGAACGAATAGAAAATAAATGACTTTCTGGTGGGATCAAAGTGCGGGCATCAAGTTACTTTCACACAAACTGATCAGCTCTACCATTGCTCTGGCGTGTAATCTAATATGAAGGGAAACATTTTGTTCTCCCTGGACAGCTCACTATGGTCAGCCAGTGAGATACAATGTATCTCATCGGTGGGTTCAGTGGAACAAATATACAAATTCAGTTTCTCGACAGCAAGCACAGCCGGCTCCACAAAAAAAGACAACAGAGACTTCCTATGTTTCGGCAGTAGATTCAAAAAGAGTACCAAACTCTAGGACCTCATCTTTCAACAGATCACACATTGCTGCAATGGCTTCTTTCTCATAACCTTCTTCAGGAAAAAGCCAACCTAGGCCTAGAAACTCTTCTAGCAGATGGTCACCATCTTCTTCTAGCCTGTCTTCGAAAAGAACTGAGAGATCTACAATCTCCTCCAGGTATCCAATGGATGGTGCCTCCATAATAAAAAATGACCCATTGTTCAATAGACAAACCTCACCAGCTGCTGTTGAATCAAAATCCATCGGTACTGCACCCAAACTTGGAAATTCCTCCATGAATGGTATCTGGCTATCCTGTTGTAGGACTTTGCCTACTGTTCCCAGAATGCCAAATAATATACATGCATTTCTGCTCAGTAAAGATTGACTTTGATTGTGCAAGGTATAGAGAGTCTAGGTAATCTCCCTCTCCTTTTGGCTAAGTGTAGAGGTTATCTGACCTTTTACTTGAAGATCTGTACCTCTGGGCCTTGCAATTTAATTCTTGATGGCTGGTTTGAGCCATTCCAAATGGTCAGCTAATAGTTAACACCAGCACCAGTGTCAAGTTTGAATTCAGTTTCAAGCCTTTAACTTCTAAAGTAACTGACCAAAATTTTTGTTCTTGATTCTGTACTTCTCCTAGGAAATCTGTAATCTCATTTTTTTCCTATTCCCAATTTCCTGGATTGTCTGTGTTTCATAAACATTCCCTTGCTTTCTTCCTTGAATGGCATATTTAGGTTTACAAAACTGCTTGAAGTGTCCTGTCTTTCTACATTGGAAACACACTGTGTCCCCTGCTGGGCAATCTTGCCTTCCGTGCTGCTTTTGAGTGATACAGCATGGGCATTTTAAAATGGCTGCTACAGGGTTTTCCGCTCTTTCGCCCATTTTGGCAGGCTTTTGTGTTGGCGGGCTGCCATCATTGGGCCTACCCAACTAACAAACTCATCTGAAGCCTCAATATTTCTGTGGATTATGACCTGGCTTTCCCTAAGTTAGGCCTCCCTAGCATATTGAACTGCTTGTTTGAGTTTTTTTTTAATCTTTTTAACTTTTTTGCAAAATATCTAACAGCTTTTCATCATGAAATCCGACAATAATGTGGTCATGGATAGGTTCATCTTTCAATTCATCTTACCTGCAACAACTGGCCAACCTATTTAGGTCTGTAAGGAACAATTCCACAGATTCCCCTGGCCTTTGGGATCTCTGATTGAATCGTACTCACTCAATTACGAGGTTCCTTTTTGAGCTGAAGTGTGCATCAAATGCTTTTAGAATGGTTTCAAAATTTGCAGAGTTCTCTACCACAACCTATCTCAGGAAGACATTGTCAGCAACAAGCCCCACTATAGAGGAACAAACTAACCTTGTGCTTCTGCTCTTTGGCATGTCAACCTGATGGTGCTTGATACCTCTGGAAGTGTATTTTCCACAACTCCCAGCTGGCTTCTCTGTGGACCTTTGAGATTTTCAAATGGTTGCAGAGGGGTGCAACTGCTCGACTGGTGCTGACATTGTTACTGATTCTCAGTGTGCCTCTCACCCAGGTAAATCTTCTGATTCTTCCTTTAAAGAAGACTTCTGATTTCTCTCCGTGGATATTCTGTCGATGGCACCAAATCATTGTCAGATCGTTGTCACCACCACTGCTACCATAGTTAGTGGTTTGGTTCCCACTTTGAATCGTACTTGGATCTCTCTTCAGGTAACTTGTGACCTAATCTATATTGGGAAGGTTTCCCTTTACCTATGAGTGAATTAGGAATAACTCCAGTAGGTTTCTTCAAAAACGACTTGATTTACATTGTAAACTTAATAAGGTTCTTGGGAGGTAAAGCTCTCTCATGTACAGGCTATTCCATCATATCTTAGCCTGTTGCATATGACTGTAGATGCCATTGTTACAGCATAGTACACATCACTATGTTATTACCATAAATATTAACCCATTATTCTATGAAACTTACCTTCATTCAGGGGTGTTCTCTGTGTGGCTGGTTCTGGTGGCTGAAGTTTCAGAGTAGCCATAACTCCCAGTGGACTTCCTGGGACTGAAGAGCTGCCGGCCATCCAGTTGACTGGCAGCTTTTGGAAGCAAAACTTTTGCCCTTAAAGGAATGGAAGTCCCAATGCCAGGCAGTTAACTGCCTGGTGGCCATTAATCACTGTAATTTGTTGCAGTCCTCCTGAGTATTGACTACCCATCAACCACACACACCTACCAATTGTATGTCATCTGCAAATTTTGAAATTGTGCTTTTGATTTCAAAGTCCAAAGCATTACTGTAAATTGTGAACAGCAGTAGTCCCAGCACTGACTCTTGTAAAACACCACTTGTGCTTTCTATCCATTCTGAATTACTACTTTTCATTCTCTGCTTTCTGTCTTGAAGCTAGTGAGTATCCATTCTGCCACTTGTCTTCTAACTCCATATTTTCTGACCTTATTCATTCATTATGAAGCACTATATTGAAGGCCCTTTGAAAATCCAGATAAATTACATCTATTACACTACCATTGTCTACTCTCTCTGTTCGAGTGTCAGTTAACTCACTGGGCTAGATGACGAGCATGTGGTTCAGAATAACACCAACAACATGGGTTTGATTCTTGTTCTGGCTGAGGTAGACTTGGGACCTGCCTCCTCACCCTGCCCCTGAGAGTGGAAGATAATGGCAAACTACCAGTGACAAAAACTGCCAAGAAAACAGCTCAGGATAAAGCATTAGCATACAGTGAGCCAAGGATGTGCCTTTCGGTAGAGCACTCATGAATGACCTCTCTCTCTTGTCTCTCCAGAAAGCTCAATGAGGTTGGACAAACAAGATTTTCCCTCAGGAAATTGACCCTGGCTATTCATTATTCTCTTTTTT
Source organism: Carcharodon carcharias (assembly GCF_017639515.1). NCBI lineage: Eukaryota > Metazoa > Chordata > Chondrichthyes > Lamniformes > Lamnidae > Carcharodon > Carcharodon carcharias. The sequence goes on along the minus strand of NC_054478.1, from coordinate 41,949,560 downwards.
TTCTCTAGATGCTGTTCTATTCCCTTCTTTAATAGGGATTCCATTATTTTTCCTATCACAGAGGTTAATCTGACCGGTCTAAAATTCCTTGGGCATGTTCTGTCCCCCTTCTTAAATATAGGAAATACGTTAGTTATTCACCAGTCCACTGGCACTCCATCTTTTTCTAAGAAATTATTAAATATGTGCAGTAATGCCTCTGCTATCTCTTCCCTAGATTATTTTAAAATGCATGATGCATTCTATTCAGACCAAGGGCTTTATTCATTTTGAGATTGATTAGTTAATTCAAAACATCCCCTTTTTCATTTTAAATGCACTTATATCATTTCATACCTCATCATTCAATGTCATGTTTACCTGTTCTATCTTTCTGGTAAATACTGAAGCTAGATAATTATTTCATATTTCAGCCATCACTCTATCATTATCTGTGGTATTATCCTGTCCATCCTTAATTGCCCTATTCTCATCCCAGCTTTCTGTTTTTTATTGATGTATCTGTAAAATATTCTAATATTTCATTTTACTTTCCTTGATAATTTATTTTTACAGTTCCTCTTTGCCTTCTTATTTTTTTTTTTACTTCTCTTCTAATGTTGCCGTACTCTCTTCTCATCCTCTCCTCTGCTGTCTTTGTACTTAATGCATATTCTTCTTTCTTCTAATGTACATCCTAATGTACATTCTTCTTAATGTACATTCTCTTTCCTAATGCTCAATTGTCCTCTTACGTCTTTAGTCATCCATGTGGTTTCATCAGTGTTCAGTTTGTTTTTTAATTTTTGCAGAATATATTTTTCCTGCACTCTGTTGAAGACTATTTTAAATGTCTCCCATTGTTGTCCTATACCATTGCCAACATTGGTACCCATTTTGTTTTCCTGATTTCTATTCTCAGCCCCCAAAATTTTCTCCAACCTATTAACTTGTTTTTAGTCATACTTATGTCCTTCTCTGTAATCATCTAAAGTGTATTATCTTATGGTCATTAGTGCCTAGATGTTGACCCATAAAGATCAATACGGTATAAATTTCTGTGACCAACACAAAGGAATCATACAAGATTTCAAGTTTTAAGACTTTTACTGTAACAAACTAAAATCAACTTATTAGTAGAAGTAGCTAATACACTAAAGTACAGAAAATGTATTCCCCAGTAATTTCTTAACACAACTGAAAACAACACGCCATGTCTATGTATTACAGAACATTCGCAGCAGATATGTAACCTTGAATTTAAAGTCCTAAATGTCCCCTGCTGATTCAGCTGAGCTCTCTTCTCCCTACCTCAACAGCATGTATCTTCCAGGAGGCTTTTAAACAAAGTTCCCTTCATTCAATCTTCTCAGCAGATTTGAATAGGATTCTGGCATCAAGGTACCCACTGATTATTCTCTGGTGTTCAACTCTCCACAACAAGCTTTGTTCCTTTAAACAGGGTTCCATCCTCACTAGCACTCTGCTTGGTGATTAACCAAAAGGGTTAGTGGATCGCCGCGGGAATCACCACAGGGTGTTGTGGGACTGCTTAGAAGGCCTCCTCCAATGAAGTGGAGTCATGGTTGAAGAGCAATTCGAAGTGCTGCTTGCAATCGTGATGGAAGCCATTGTCATCCTTGAGGAGCTGGGAGCTGTCCTGTGGTTGGAAAGTTTTGTCCGGTCAGGCCGGGTCCATAGCTCATCTTGGTAGCCTGGATAAAGTTGCACATGTCGTGCTGGTTGGCGTAGGCCTGAATCTCATGTGTCTTGTCCACCCACCAGTTGTTCTTCATGTCTCAAATGCAATGCTGGACCTTAGCCTTCAGTTGATGGTACACTGCCATCATTCGCCGGGTACGTGGGAGGCTTTGCCAGGTGATGAAAGCTGCTCGCTTCACTTGAGGAGGCCGCAGATCATGGTGTCATTGGCGTCAAACAGTCCTGGCTCCGTCATGGTGCAAACCCAATATTCTGTGCACAGGCCTCTAGGACAACAAACGCCCAGTATGCCTGAATGGAAATGGCATCAGTGGTGGGCACTTGCTACAATGTACTGTGCAACTGGGCCTGGAAATCTTCCCACAGTCCTGGGTCCTTCAATGCTGCGACATTCAGCTTTCTCCAGGTGGCTTTTTGAGTCCTCTGGTGCCTTGGTTCCAGGCAGATGTTCATCACTGAGTGCACAAGTCGATGGTCCATCCAGCAATATTCAGAATCTTTCATGGCCCTTATGACAAGCATGTCTCTCAGGTCTCTCCCTCAGACACTGATATAGTCCAAGAGATGCCAATGCCCCAACCTTGGGTGCTTATATGTGGTCTTGAGCTGGTTCTTCTGGCTGAAGACCACATTCGTCACGATCAGGCCATATTGGATATATTTGGCCAAAGGAACGATGCCGTTCGCATTGGCCTTCACCACGCCATTCTTCCCAATAGTTTCACTCCAGATTTCATGGTCACATCCAATTCAGGCATTAAAGTCACCCAGGAACATGACCTTGTCATTCGTGGGGATGCAATCAAGGACGACATCAAGATCAGAGTAGAACGTTTCCCTGACTTCCTGGTCAGAATCTAAAGTCTGAGCAATATGTGCTGATGACAGTGATGCATTGGTTATGACTGAGATGCAGGAGTAGGGTCGTTAGCCTCTCATTGAGCCCCATGGAGGGTTCGGCAAGCACAGCAGCTATCCCGTTCCTCTAGGTGAAACCGACACTATGGATGCAGGAGTCACGGTCTGACTTCCCTTTCCAGAAGAAGGTGTACCCTCCACTGGCCTCCTCAGCTGGCCCTCCCCAGTGAGGCAGGTTTCGCTAAGAGCAGCGATGTCGATGCTGTGCCTCGCTAGCTCCCGAGCCACGATGGTAGTTTGTCTTTCCGGGTGATGACTCTTTGGGTTGTCACAAAGTGTTCTCACATTCCAGGTTCTGAAGTTTAGTTTTTTCTTGTTTCGGCCGCAGAGATGGTGACCCCGTTGGGTTTGGTTTCCCAGCCAGGAGAAATAGGACAGCCAATTTTTGGAGCACCTTTTCTAGCCCCACCCGGTTTGGGTGAGCCGAGGGTATCCTGAAGAGGACTGCTCAGTCACAGATGCAGCTGCCAAAAGGCACTCCTGTGCCAACACAGGTGCTCAAATTCTGCCATATATCTGCTGCCTGTGTGTGGAATCTTGGCTGGGGGCCTCAAGGTATCACAGCCCTCCCCTGTTGCCAATCCTCCATCACCACAGTGCTTTTTTCCTGACATGGCCTGTGCATGGTGTAGGTTAGTTTGGGGATTCGGTGTGCAGCCGTATTCCACACGATCTTGGAGGTTGGTGTCTGAGGTTCAGTGCTAATGGCAGACCATGGTGACTGGGCCACTCCCCTGTTGCAGCCCTCCTATACTGCTCTGCTGTTGAGGGCTTTTTGGAGCATTCTTTGTCTGGAACCTCCCCCTTGACCTTACCGCCATGGGAGACCCTGCTAGGAGCTTGAATTCCAGGCAGCATCACTCTCAGGTTCATTGGGACACACAAGCCTCTCCACCATGGCAAGGTGACAATCCTCGGAAAGGATCCTTTACACTAGTGCTGTGCCCCTCACCCATTGTTCACGACTCAAATACTGTGCTTAGACCCACTGATGTTCAGGTATCTCTCCACTGGTGCCTGGTTTAACACTGATTTCTCGGACATATTTTCCTCCTCTTGCTGTCTGAAGTTCTCCTCAGCTCCTGGGGATTACATCATAACACTGGGACCTGTGTGAGGCACAAGAAAAGCATTTGAGATATAGGCATAGAGATCCCTGTCATTCCTCACTGGCAGGTTACTCCTCTACACCCAGTGCTCAGGATATTGTCAGATTAAGCTTTCCTCACAAATTCAGCACCACCCTTCCATCTACCAAACCCATCACCACCAAAACAAGACTATTTCCCTACGATCCATCACCATGACAGTCATCATACTAATCTCACAAACACCTTTTCCAAGGCCACATTACACCTGGACTGGGGAATTCACCATCACCAACATGCTTTCACAATTCCAGACATCAGCATTGGTGTCCCAGCCCCAGACCGTAACCTTTCATGGGCATTGTGTGCCCGTTTCTCCTGCACGGACAAGAGAGCGAGATGGAGCGGTACACTGCTATATGGGGAAGAGAAACTCCTCCCCATGGCTTGGAACAGCATTTCTTTCTCAGCAGCCTTACCCATAAGCACTGGGCACTATGTCAATGACCTGGATACACACTTCTCCAAGGAGGAACTGCATGCACCCTGTGTCCCCCAGATGCATTACATGTTGCAGGCTGCAATTCAAGGGGGGGAAACCGATTAACTGGAAGTCTCACTCACCTTTCCAGAATGCAGCAGGTCGTTGAACCTCTTGCAGCACTGTGCCAATCTTTATTGGTGCTCCCCCGAGGCACCACCTCTGCAATCTGGAGCCACACCCTCTTGGCCAAGATCGGGGGCAGCTTTTGGCCCACTGAGTAGTGGATGTTTCTCCTGTCACTGATCATGTGCACCAGGATGTCCAAATTATGATCACTGAAGCGTGGAGCTGGCATGGTCCAGCTCTCCTGGGTGCTCCCTGGCTCTGATATTCTAGCATTGAAGTAGATGAAGTAGATGGGTAACTATGTAAGTTCACCAAGTGTGATGCATCATTAGCTTGACATGATGACATGATAGTGAGAGGATGGTGTTTTGTAGTCTGAATACTGGTGTTGGCCTTGCTGTATAGAGGCTAGGTGGCCTCACTGTTGCTATGTGTGCCAGTGCAGGCATGCATTGAGACTGTGTGGCAACATTCTAAGGGGCCAGATTTTCTTGGGGGCACATGTGCCTTGAGATGAAGTAAGGCTAGGAGTAGTCAATGGATTGCTCATTGTTTGGCATCCTCTGTTGATCTCAAAGGAAGAGGGGTAGTGTGAGGGGCTGTGGATGTGAGGTCTGAATGTGCGTTGCAGCCCCTGAGCTGGGCTGGTCAGCAGAGCTGAGCTGTGACCTGCTGCATTTTCACTTGACAGAATAAAGCCACTTGCATGAGACAGCAGAGAAAGGCTGTGCTAGCTCTTTCCTAAGAGCTGGATCTTGTCAAGCAGCATAGAAACATAGAAACTAGGAGCAGGGGTAGGCCATTCAGCCCTTCAAGCCTGCTCCGCCATTCAGTATAATCATGGCTGATCCTCTATCTCAACACCATATTCCCGCTTTCTCTCCATAATCCTTGAAGCCCCGAATAATCAAAAAATGATCCATTTCTTTTTTGAATATACTTATTGACCCAGCCTCCAAAGCCTTCTGTGGTAGAAAATTCCACAGGTTGACCACCCTCTGAGTGAAGAAATTTTTCCTCATCTCAGTCCTAGATGGGCTGCCCCATATCCTGAGACTGTAGCATCTGGCTCTAGACTCTCCAACCAGAGGAAACATCCTCCCTGCATCCAGTCTGTCTATCCCTGTTAAAATTTTATTCGTTTCAATCAGATCCCCTCTCATTCTTCTAAACTCTAGTGAATACAGGCCTAGTTGAACCAATCTCTCCTCATACAACAGTCCTGCCTTCCCCAGTATCAGTCTAGTGAACCTTCGCTGCAATCCCTCTATGGCAAGTATATCCTTTCTTAGATAGGGAGATCAAAACTGCACACAACACTCCAGGTGTGGTCTCACCAAGGCTTTGTATAACTGCAGTAAGACCTCCATACTTCTGAACTTAAATCCTCTTGCAATGAACACCAACATACCATTTGCCTTTCTAATTGCTTGCTGTACCTGCCTGATTACTTTCATTGACTGGTGTACAAGGAAACACAGATCCCTTTGTATATCCAGTTTTCCCAATATATCATCATTTAAATAATACTCTGCCTTTCTGTTTTCCACACCGAAGCGTACAACTTCACATTTATTCATGTTATACTGCAACTGCCATGTGTTTGACCACACACACAAATTGTCTAAATCGCCCTGAAGCCTCCTTGCATCTTCTTCACAACTCACAACTCTGCCCAGTTTTGTGTTGTCAGCAAACATGGAAATATTGTATTTAGTTTCCTCATCCAAGTCATATATATATATCGTGAATAGCCGGGGCCCAAGCACTGATCCCCGTGGTACACCATTAGTCACCGCCTGTCATCCGGAAAAAGACCCACTCTCTGTTTCCGGCCTGTCAACCAATTCTCAATCCATGCTGGTATATTACCCCCAATCATGAAAGTAATGAGTCATGCAATGGGTTGGGAGTTCACTGACCGTTCCTTCAACTTTCACACGAGTAACAGCCTTTTAGCCAGCAATGACAGTAAGTACTCACAGGTTGAAGTCCAGCCACCATTTCCAAAGTTATTGCAGAGCTACTTACAGGCCACCCTCTAATCCTGTGACATAAATATGGTGGCAAAGATGGCCTTTTTATTTACTTTGAGACAGGAAGGCCCCACCTCCACATCTGCCTCACTGCTGGTGTGGCTGGCCGCAGGCCCAACTCGAGGCCATCTCCCCTTCCCCACCATGAAAATAGTATCGGTTGGTACTGCCAATTAGGAGATAGGACCATGACATCGAGAAATCTCCTGAATCCCAATTCCTACCCCAAAGGTGAAAATCCAGCCCGAAATATGTGTTCAAAGTCTTTGCCATTTCCTCATTCTGCATGATAATCTCTGCCTCTAAGGAACTAACTTTAGCTATCCTTCTCCTTATATATTTTTAAATGCTTATACAAAATCCTCACTTCCGTTTTTTTCAGGCGATCCTGACAGCTGCTACACCAAAGGCTCTCATTTGACATAAGTGATTTAGATCTGTGGGGACTTGATGGATTATGAGATGGCTCAAAGTGTAAGGAAACTCAGGAAGCAATAGAAACAGAAATGCCTTCCACCCAAAAAGGCTGGACCGCTCTTATCAAGTCAAAGAGTCACACAATCATTTATAGCATGGAGGGAGGCCATTTGGCCCATTGAGCGCCTGACAGCTCCCATGGAGAAATCAAGTCAGTCACACTCCCTTGCTTGATCCCTGTAGTCCTGCAAGTTTATTTCCTTCAAGAATCCATCCAATCTCCTTTTGAAATCATTGGTCATTTCTGCTTCCACTTTCTTTTGCATGCAATACATCGAAAACATCAAAGAACATCACCCAAAAGTATAAATGTGCATTTAACCAAATTTACACCAATTTTATTAATGGCTACTTTTTAAAAAACTATAATGAACAAAATGACTTCTGTGAGCATTATATACCAGGTTATGATTATTGTCATCTTACATGAAATGATGTTTTCAGGAAATAATAGCTTCAGAGTGCCACCTAATGGAAGTCTCAAAGAAAATAAATGTTGCATTGCAGATAAAAGCAACTATGGCCTGAATTTTTCCTTCATTGAGCCCGTGCGATCAGTGAGCCCTGGAGACGATGGGAAACAGACCCCCGGCCGTGATTTTATGCTGGATGGGCAGTTAAGGTCCGCCCAGCGTGAAATGTGTCTCCTGAATGGTCGGGAATGGCTGAGCGGGGGCCGGGGCCTATCAGGCGCTGGGTCCAGTGGCAACCCGGCGGGCACCTTAAAACAGGCAAAGGCAGCTCCCTGAAGACTGCCAGGGGAGAATCTTTAGAGTCGATCTGGATCCTGGAACAATGGCCTCACCAGCAGCAGGAAACATCAGGCAGGAGGGCAGGTCGTGTGGGCACTTGGCTCCCCACCCCCACCGTTTCTCGGATGAGAGCTTTGCAGACCTTGTGAAGGAGGTCAATGTCAGGCAGGACACTCTCGTACCCAAGGATGGCAGGAGGAGGCCACAGCACAAGACCAAAAAAGCTTCAGAGGAGGTGGCAGCCGAGGTCAGCAGCCACGACGTTTCGAGGCGCACATGGGAGCAGTGCTGCAAAAGTTAAAATGACCCCGTGTGCTTGGCAAGGGTGAGTGCCGGGTTGACATGGACATTTTGTTGTTCTCCCTTAGATTCGCCAGCACAATCTCAAATGCAGGACCCCGAAGAGCCACCCTTGACGCCAGAGGACCACCAGGCTTCAGATGCACCTGCATCACACCTGCACTCTGAACCAGGCACCAGCACAAACACCAACACCTCGGTGGCCATTAGATCATTGGCTAGAATGTTGGTGCACAGCAGTGAGGGCACTTCACACTTTCTTGAGGAGCATGGAGGCAGAGAGTACCCAGGGCACTGGCAGTCGGAGAAAGCTAGAGTCAAGGATGATGCTGAGCCGAAGGTAGGTGATAAACTTCTAGAATCATCCATTAGGTGGCAGATGCTGGATGTCCAGTGGGACGTGTGGGAGCGTCTGGCAGAGATCCATGAGAGTAGGCATGCCATGGTCCCTGTTGTGGAGGAATCCATTTGGAACATGAGCACTGCGTTGACCCTCATCGTCAAATGCACTGCCTCCTCTTTGAAGAGAGTGGCAACTCTCATGGAGAGGTAACCCCAGGGGCAGAATCAGAGGTTCCTAGGGTTGTGCTCGAACCTGTAAATCCTGACACAGGTAATGACTTCAGATGGCCGTTGCCAGTGGGGGAGATGGATGAGGCACCCAGTATCCCAGTTAGGTGTCTGTCCATCAATGGTGAGCAGGGAGGTCCAAAGCAACCTCACGTTGGCACAGGACCTGCTTGTTATTTCTGTGGGCTCCTCTTAGGGTGCTCTGGATGATGGCGGCATCTCCTTCAGCTCTCTGCCAGTGACATGGCATCTGATGAGGCTGTGATGACTGGGGAGATGCCAGCTGTGGCACTGCCCTCTCCCTCACAGACTGGCTCCACTGGCCAGAGGACAACTACCAAGGTCATCAAGGCCAACAAAACAGCACAGTCAGAAGGCTGTCTCCAATGCCAATGAGGTGGAGGGGTGGGGTGTCAACAAAATGCAGCACTCGTAAAAGTAAGTTTAAGGCACCATGAGCATAAAAGGGACTTTTCACTGGTGATCTTCTGTTCTTCCATGTTTTGTTAATATCTTTACTGGTGTGGCCATTAACACCAGATAAAGTTCTGTTCATTTGTTGTGAATGTCACAATGATATCAATTTTGCTTTTGCCTTAACGGCCTGAGTGGCCTTCACCTTTTTTTCTGGTGTAGGGCACGGCAGTATCTAATGCTGTACGTGAGTGGCTCGAAACTTTAATGCACAGGCACTGAGCAGACTTTGTGTTCAAAGGAAAGGGTAATTTCAGACATCTAGGATTGAGGCGGCAGCCCTGGCATGAGGTGGAAGCAGTTCTTTGGCAGCCTAGCTGAATGAGCATTGGATTAAGGCATCCCTGGTATCCCTGCCTCCCTGAAGGATACAGAGGTCTGCCTCCATGCCCTCAGTATTACCCTCACCATGCTCCTCTTTTGACTCACCACTACATTCATCCTCTGTGGCCAGTGGAGCTGCATCAAGATCCTCTTCCTCCAATGAGTCCCCGCTTGCTACTGCCAGATTGTGGAAAGCACAGCATGCAACCATTATCAGTGACCCCCCCTCTGGAGGTTATTGTAATGCTCCACCTTAATGGCCCAGACATTGGAAGCGCATCATCAGAAGACCTATGATCCTCTCTATCGCTGCCCTTGTGGAGGCATGACTCCTATTATAACACTGCTCTGCTTCTGTTCCTGTGTGGCAGAGAGGAGTCATAAGCCATCATTTCAACAGATAGCCCTTGTCACCCAGCAGCCATCCATTCAGTCAGGCTGGAGCACTGAATAGCCTTGGCACCTGGGAGTGTCTGAGGATATAAGTGTCATGTGAGCTGCCAGGGTACCTTACACAAACTTGCAGAATCTGCGTCTTGTAGTCATAAACTACCTGGACGTTCATTAAGTGGAAGCCCTTCCTGTTGACATAGGCACCTAGCTGACCCGCTGGTGCCTTGATGGCCACATATGTGCAATCGATTGTACCCTGGATGCAGGGGAACCCAGCAATCACTGCAAAGCCTCTGGCTTGCTCAGCCTGGCTGGCCTCCTGTTCGGAAATGAATAGATGTCACTACCTGCCTAAACCGAGCATCAGTCACCAGCTTGACACAACTGTAGACTTGTGATTGAGACACTCCACAAAGATCCCCCACTGACCCCTGGAATTATATGGAGGCATAGAAGTTGAGGGCCTCTATGATTTTCAAAGCCACTGGCATGGGGTGTTCACCCACACAGTTGAAGGTGAGCTCAGGCCCAATCATCTGACTAATGGAGATCACAGTGTCCCTGGAGAGGCAGAGCCTCCTTTGGCATTGCATCTCGGACATATTGAGGTAACTACATTGCTGCCAATAAACCCTGGCAGCAGGATAGTAGCATCTTCTGCAGCCCCTTACACCTTGGACTACCTCTTGGCCCTACACCTCTTGTGCCTACGCCCCTCCTTCCCCAGGTCACTTCCCTGGAAGCTACATTGGGACACTTGGCCTCCTCTCCCTTCTGCTCTTCTCCTCCCCAGAGGAGGAGGTGCCTCCAGCAGAGACCACGATCCCCATTGCCAGGGTTACAGAAGGCTGCCTGATGCCTGGAAGGGTCCACATGATCAAAATTCTCCGGGGGCCTTGGAGACACAAATGAGTCCTGAAATGAAGCCTAGAAATGCTAAGAATGAAGCTCAGAACAGAAATGAAACTGTCAAGCTCAAATAAGCAATCAGCAGCCAACTATCTCCTAAACTACTCACAATGTTGCTGACCCTTTTTATCCTGCCCTTGGATGAGTTTTTGTAAAATGTGGGCTGCCTGCCCATTTTGCCCATGTGATGAGTGTGAAATTGCACGGGCAACATAAAATTGCAAACAGTTGCTTTTTAGTGGCCTTAAGTAGCCTTTTAATTGTTGGCTGGTGCGGCTCCAACACTCGCGCGCACCCAGCGACTAAAAGATTGCTCTTGTGCGGGATGATGTTGGGATGCTCGGCCTATGTCATCTCACGCTATTTCATGTCCGTTCGGATCAGTTGCGCACCTGCCCATAAGCGTAAAATTCTGCCCTATGTGTTTATATGTATGTACTTATAAATGAATGCTGATTACTTTAAAAACAGAAGTTAACCTGAAAGCTTGGCTAGTGTAGTCAATGTCCTGATGTGCTGTGTTGATTTGCCAACTCCTTTAATGGATAAACAATCACGGTTGCAGTTACTTTCAGTTCACATGGTAATGTTAGAGGATGATCATTGATTCATTTTAAGAGACATCTGCCTACCACACTATATCAATAAGATAATGATAATGGAAGTTCTGCTTGCAGATCAAAGTTGAGCAGAAAGCTTTTCTGTCCAAGAGTATTCATGAAAGATTCAAGATAAAACTAACAAGACAGGTAAATGGTTAGAATGAATGAATAAATTGTTCTGGAAAAAGCAGCCTGTTCCTCCAGTTACCCTTATGAAGATGCCTTGGGAGATACTTCAATTAGGAGATACTTTTAATGACTACAATGGAGATGAAAGTCAGGACAGAGCTATAATGGTTATTTGATTCATTATGCCCATTTTACACCATCAACAAAATTACTCCCATTAAGTATTGATTTGACCAGGGTTCCTTGATGTCTTTCATTCCCATCATTAACTATCCCAACACCATTCTGCATATATACCATTTTTTTCTTCCTATGTAGAACACAAATTTTCTGCACTAAGTCTCTTAAGCCATTGTTCGACCCACTCACATATTTTGTTTATCTACATCAGTATTTTCTGAGCTGGCTCCTTTGATTTCACTGCCCCTCCAAGTTTGATATAATCTGAAAAGTTGATCAATTTTAGTAGAGTTTCTGAATACAAGTCACCAACCTCAATTAGAAAGAGGAGGTAGAGTAAAACTATTAATTTGGAAAAACTCAGCAGGTCTGGCAGCATCGGCGGAGAAGAAAAGAGTTGACGTTTCGAGTCCTCATGACCCTTCGACAGAACTTGAGTTCGAGTCCAAGAAAGAGTTGAAATATAAGCTGGTTTAAGGTGTGTGTGTGGGGGGCGGAGAGATAGAGAGACAGAGAGGTGGAGGGGGTGGGGGTGTGGTTGTAGGGACAAACAAACAGTGATAGAAGCAGATCATCAAAAGATGTCAACGACAATAGTACAATAGAACACATAGGTGTTAAAGTTAAAGTTGGTGATATTATCTAAACGAATGTGCTAATTAAGAATGGATGGTAGGGCACTCAAGGTATAGCTCTAGTGGGGTTTTTTTTTTATAATGGAAATAGGTGGGAAAAGGAAAATCTTTATAATTTATTGGAAAAAAAAAGGAAGGGGGAAACAGAAAGGGGGTGGGGATGGGGGAGGGAGGTGGTGCTATGGGTACCCGCATGGGCCCCAGCTATGCCTGTCTCTTTATGGGGTATGTGGAACATTCCTTGTTGCAGTCCTACTCCGGCCCCCTTCCACAACTCTTTCTCCGGTACATCAATGATTACTTCGGTGCCGCTTCATGCTCTCGTCGGGACTTGGAAAAATTTATTAATTTTGCTTCCAATCTCCACCCCTCCATCATTTTCATGTGGTCCATCTCTGACACTTCCCTTCCCTTCCTTGACCTCTCTGTCTCAATCTCTGGTGATAGACTGTCCACCCATATCCATTACAAACCCACCGACTCCCACAGCTATCTCGACTACAGCTCCTCAAACCCCGCTTCCTGTAAGGACTCCATCCCATTCTCTCAGTTCCTTCACCTCCGTCGCATCTGTTCCGATGATGCTACATTCAAAAACAGCTCCTCTGACATGTCCTCCTTCTTCCTTAACCGAGGTTTTCCACCCACGGTCGTTGACAGGGCCCTCAACCGTGTCCGGCCCATCTCCCGCGCATCCGCCCTCACGCCTTCTCCTCCCTCCCAGAAACATGATAGGGTCCCCCTTGTCCTCACTTATCACCCCACCAGCCTCCGCATTCAAAGGATCATCCTCCGCCATTTCCGCCAACTCCAGCATGATGCCACCACCAAACACATCTTCCCTTCACTCCCCTTATCGGCATTCCATAGGGATCGCTCCCTCCGGGACACCCTGGCCCACTCCTCCATTACCCCCTACTCCTCAACCCCCTCCTATGGCACCACCCCATGCCCACGCAAAAGATGCAACACCTGCCCCTTCACTTCCTCTCTCCTCACCGTCCAAGGACCCAAACACTCCTTTCAAGTGAAGCAGCATTTCACTTGCATTTCCCCCAACTTAGTCTACTGCGTTCGTTGCTCCCAATGTGGTCTCCTCTACATTGGAGAGACCAAACGTAAACTGGGCGACCGCTTTGCAGAACACCTGCAGTCTGTCCGCAAGAATGACCCAAACCTCCCTGTCGCTTGCCATTTTAACACTCCACCCTGCTCTCTTGCCCACATGTCTGTCCTTGGCTTGCTGCATTGTTCCAGTGAAGCCCAACGCAAACTGGAGGAACAACACCTCATCTTCCGACTAGGGACTTTACAGCCTTCTGGACTGAATATTGAATTCAACAACTTTAGGTCTTGAGCTCCCTCCCCCATCCCCACCCCCTTTCTGTTTCCCCCTTCCTTATTTTTTCCAATAATTTATAAAGATTTTTCTTTTCCCACCTATTTCCATTATATAAAAAACCCCACTAGAGCTATACCTTGAGTGCCCCACCATCCATTCTTAATTAGCACATTCGTTTAGATAATATCACCAACTTTAACTTTAACACCTATGTGTTCTATTGTACTATTGTAATTGACATCTTTTGATGATCTGCTTCTATCACTGTTTGTTTGTCCCTACAACCACACCACCCCCCCTCCACCTCTCTGTCTCTCTATCTCTCCGCCCCCCACACACACCTTAAACCAGCTTATATTTCAACTCTTTCTTGGACTCAAACTCAAGTTCTGTCGAAGGGTCATGAGGACTCGAAACGTCAACTCTTTTCTTCTCCGCCAATGCTGCCAGACCTGCTGAGTTTTTCCAGGTAATTCTGTTTTTGTTTTGGATTTCCAGCATCCGCAGTTTTTTTGTTTTTAAAACTATTAATTTGTTGGCTTGAGCACAAGATCTCGGCTGGCACTTCAGTGCAGTATTGAGGAATGTCCGCACTGTTGGAGATGCAAACTTTCAGATGAGACGTTACTTATACATGTTAAAGATGCAATTGCAGTATTGGAAGAGCAGCAAGAGAATTCTTCCCTTTGTCCTGGCCAATATTTATTCAACATCAACATCACAAAAGTCTGATTTTCTGGGCATTATCACATTGCTGTTTGTGACTTTACTGCGTGCAAATTAGTTGTTACATTTCCTATAGTGCATATTATATATATATATATATATATTTCAAAACTACTTAATTTGGTATAAACTGTGGTAGAATCAATGATTAATGCACACAGAAGAAGGCCACTCGGCCTATTGAGTTTGTGTTGGCTTTTTCAAAAAGCAATCCAGTTATTCCCACAATGAGGTCCTTCCTCACTAATCTACAATTTTTCTCCTTCAAGTATTTACTCAGCTCCCTCTTGAAGGCTACTATTGAATCTGTGTCAAGCATACTATCAGGCAGTGGATTCCAAATCCTAACCACTCAGTGTGTAAAACAGTTTTACCTCTTGTCACCACTGGTTCTTTTGCTAATCACCAATACGTGTCCTCTCATTATCGGCCCTACCAACAATTTCTCAGCAACAATTCCTTTTTATTTACTTGGCTTGCAAATTAAGTCCTATCTTTCTATTCCTGTTTTTATTTCTCTTTCTGCCCTTGATTTGACACTAATTTACACTGCTTCCTTTCTGCTGTTCTTCTATAACTTTCTTGATCCTTAATTCTCATTGGTTAAGATGAAACACTGTTGGTCCCATTGTTTGCTGAAGTCTCAAGTGCTTCATTTCCAGCACACACTTTCAGCAAGTTGCAGGAAAACTATATTCAAGCTGTAGGGTGCAGGAAAATGTCTAACTAATAGAGGTTCCGCAGTCCTGCAAATTCCAGGGCATAGTCTTTCCTTCACAGATCTAAGCAGATTATTGTTTCCCATGTCAGTTAACCCTCATTAAACTTGTTTCGTTCAAAACATAGAACATGTAATTGTTTTAGACATCTTCTGGTTCCGCCGCTCCAGTTAGTATCCTAAGTGATGCATCAGGTGTTACCAAGTGGCACTTGATTAGCAATAACCTGCTCACTGACCCTGCATTTGGATTCCGCTAGGGTCATTCAGCTCCTAACCTCATTGTAGCCTTGGTTCAAACATGCACAAAGAAGTCCCGAGGTGAGGTGATGGTGACTGCCCTTAAGATCAAGACAGCATTAGTCCAATTGTGGCATCAAGGAGCCCAACAAAACTGGAGTCAATAGGAATCAGGGGGAAATATCTCCTCTAGTTGGAGTCATACCAAACACAAA
The DNA here is from genome assembly GCF_017639515.1 of Carcharodon carcharias. Taxonomy (NCBI): domain Eukaryota; kingdom Metazoa; phylum Chordata; class Chondrichthyes; order Lamniformes; family Lamnidae; genus Carcharodon; species Carcharodon carcharias. The sequence continues at coordinate 41,934,221 of NC_054478.1, read as the reverse complement.
GGAAGATGATTGTGATTGTTGAAAGGCCAATCATCTCAATCCCAGGACATCACTGCAGGAGCTCCTCAGGGTAGTGTCCTCAGCCCAACCATCTTCAGCTATTTCATCAATGGCCTTTGTTCCATTATAAGGCCAGAAGTGGGGATGTTCACTGATGATTGCACAATGTTCTGCACCATTCACGACTCTTTAGATATTGAAGCAGTCCATGTCCAAATGTAGCAAGACCTGGTCAATATCCAGGCTTGGGCTGACAAATGGCAAGTAACATTTGTGCCACACAAGTGTCAGGCAATGACCATCTCCAATTCAAGAGAATCTAACCATCACCCCTTGACATTCAATGGCATTATCATTGCTGAATCCCCCATTATCAACATCCTGGGGGTTACCATTGACCAGAAGAACTGGACTAGCCATATTAAAATTGTGGCTATAAGGGCTGGTCAGGGGCTAGGAATCCTGTGGAGAGTAAATCATGTCCTGACTCCCCAAAGCCTGTCCACCATCTACAAGACACAAGTCAGAAGTATGATAGAATACTCTCTACTTGCCTGGATGAGTGCATCTCTAACAACACTCAAGAAGCTTGACACTATCCAGGACAAAGCATCCCACTTGACTGGCAACCCACCCTCAAACATTCACTCTCCACGCCATTGATGGACAGTGGCAGCAGTGTGTGCCGTCTACAAGATGCACTGCAGGAACTCATCAAGGTTCCTTAGGCAGCATCCTCCAAACCCATGAACACAACCATCTGTAAGGACAAGGGTAGCAGATACATGGGAACAATACCACCTGGAAGTTCCCCTCCAAGCCATTCACCATCCTGACTTGGAAAGGTATCACCATTCCTTCACTGTTGCTGGGTCAAAATCCTGGAACTCCCTCCCTAACAGCAATGTGGGTGCACCTACGCCACATGGACTGCAGTGGTTCAAGAAAGCAGCTCACTACCACCTTCTTAAGGGCAATTATGGATGGGCAATAAAGGTTGACCCAGCCAGTGAGGCCCACAACCCATGAATGAATAAAATAAAACTTGCAAAATGTCCCATTCATCCTTTGGGATATCCTGAGGTTATGAAAGATGCTGTAAGTTCACTCTTGTTTTTCCTTTATTTTTCTTTTACTTGAAAAGTAGAACAATTTAAAATCTGGCCCCCCCAGGCCATTCTTTCTCAACCAATCAAAATCCTAAAGTTTCAACAATGACATGGTCACCTCATAGACGTAAGCAGTTAACTAAAGAGTCTGTGTGTTGTACATGTATTGGCGAGTGTCCACATGCATCTGTATGTGCTGGGTGGTGGGGAGGGTGTGTGTGTGTGTGTGTGTGTGTGTACGCGCACGTGTATGTTTAAAGTCAAGCTCTCAGCCAATCTTTCACTTCTTTTGTTTTTTTTTTCGACTTGCTTTTGATGTCGTGGGAGACATAAGGAGCATTCAAGGGCGAATATTGCAAAAGCTGATGTGAGACATTTGATTCAAACATTCATAAACATTTTAGGAGAGTGTAATGAAATACAATCAATATGTTGTATATTTAGTAATTATTTGTTCAATCTTAAACCACATATAAAAACACAAAACATTCTGGAAATTACTTGAGAATGCAAGAAAAATGGGATGAAATGGAGGGATCTCCAGGCAGTGATAATCAGCAGCCAGCTCCACATATTAATTCCTTATTCAGTTCAAGGCAAACAAAATTAACAAACATCTCCCACATCTGAGTTATTAACAATTGGAGTCTTGTCCCCCTGTCTCAGAAATCAGTTAGCAGTTGCCTTAATTTGTCAAAGAAATGCATACAGTCAATGACAATAATTTGCATTTCTGTATGGAATGGCCTATGTAATTGACTTCAGGAGAAGTAAAAATTGGGGAGATCTAAAAGAGACTGCCAACTCGATATCATCGATTTTATATCATCACACAAAGAAAAGATCTACCCTCAAGCATTTCTGGTAAGATGAATGCTTTCTTATCTCAAAGGCTCCCGATATCCTAATATGAAAAAAAAATGGTAAAAACTTTAATAAATTACATATAACAATTGAACATTCACCTCAGTTCACCTGCTGGCTTTAGCTGATTAGAATAAGGGGTGTGCTCACAATAAATTTCCCTGTGTTTATTATTTTTCTGTAAAGTCTTTTTTTCTAGTGAATTCTAACATAACTGAGGCCATCATTATGATGAGTTTAGCATTGCCATTCAGCAGGTATTCTGTTCAAAACAGTATGGCAACTTTTAACTGAGGGTAATAGAATTCCTCTTCAAGAGAATAATTTGAAGTCAATAGTATTATCTCATCAACTTTCAAAATACATACACTATAACACTAATGCAAGGTCATCCCATCTTCAGTGCCGATAGTGAGTGGATGTTTTAACAAGTTACAGTGTAAGTGAGAATAGATACATCAAAATAAAAAAAATTGATAGAAATGAATAAGTATCAGCACAATATCAAATTGATTCTAAAATCATCTCATTACAAACCTTGAACTGCTGTGCTCCAGGCATGTACATTTCAATTTTAAGGAATAATAACTACAGTGTCCTTTTGTACCAGGAACAGGTGTTAATTTAGAATTGTCTTGTGAGTTTTGTCCATTTAGAATTTCATTTAGTGACATTTAGAATCCAGTGATGTAACCTTTGCCCTTTGTTTGACAGCCAACAGATTACCCAAATCTAATTTATGGACTTGGATTAATCAAACTACTGAAATTTTGTATCCAGCACATCAGCAAAGAAATTATTAAGGTGTCCAAAGGGCCTTTCCTTAAGAAAAAAGACACGGGTATAAAGAAAGAATATATTTTTCTTTGTAATAAAAGTATTCGGATTATATTTTCCTCAAACATGCTTTGCATTGAGGCATTTGATTGACTCCTTGAATTTTGAACAATGTATAATTTTAAGTTGAATATATATATCCATGTATTTAATATATACATATGTATCTAATACATTTGTTTGGTAGGAAAGGTAAAAAACAGTTTCAGTTTCCTTCATAATTTGTTTTGAACCTTGGTGCCTGGGTGTCTGGATGGACCTGTGACTGGAAGGTTTCAGATCTTTTGGGTTTGTTTCTATCTATACATTTTACTGAGGTTTTACAATCTCTGATGTTAAAGAGGTGAGTCAAAAGGAGTTGAAGGCAAAGTGAAAATAAAAGGTAAAAATAGAAAATTACTTTTGCTTAGTGACATTGATCTAGTGACCCAGACATGGAAAGACAGGAGCTGAGAAAGGGACAGTTTAGTGTGTGTGTCAGAGAGAGAAGACTGGGATTAAACTCTCTGAAAAGTAAAACTACAAGATTATTGGGGCAGTAGTTAACTGAAAAGTCAGTTGTAGGACTCGGTAAAATGACCAGTTTTGCAGAGGTGCTACTGGAAGACTGAGTTGAGGGAACTCATTTGTTTGCTCTGCAGTTGAAGGAGCAGTGAGTTTAGAGTGTGGTTTTTGGGTGTCTCAGGGAGAGATATGAGTTGGGTGAGAAGCAACAAGTGAATGCTCAGGAATTCACCAAAGAAAAACTTGTTTGCAACGGTGCTAGTCCCAAGCGAGAATCCTTCTTGTCAAGCTCATGGTAACCCTTCACTAGTTTATGTGCCTGTAAAGATCTTGCTAAGATAAAGGAATACTGGGAATTTGAATCATCTCCTTGAGTGTGTATTGAGATCTTTTCAACCTTCTTGTCTGGTGTAATATAGTTCACTTTTCTTGTTTTAATAAAAAATTTATTCTTTGTATTAAAAATTCATCAGCAGACTCCTGGAGTTTGTTCAGTAACTTTCCTCCACAGCGTCTAAAAAAAATTGTTAGAATCTATCAAACCAGGTTTCATTCTGAGTTGTCCAGTGTTGTCCAATGTTGTTAATTAATAAAAATGGAAAGCTATCTGCAATAAGCCATGTCATACAATCACAAGATAAGCATGGATGAGGGAAAACATTTAAGTCAGTCACATATTCATAATAACCCTACAGCTCCCATCATGGGGGTAAAGCTTCCATGGAGGTTTCCTATCTTCCACCATAACTTTCGCAAGTGACTTAGAGAAACCTCAGGAAATTGTTGTAAATGGCTGTTTGCAGAATTTCTCCAGGGTTACTGCAAAAGTTGCAGCGGGAGACCAGGAGGCACCTCCATGGAAGTTCCAGCTATAAAACACCTAATTCACCCTTGGATTAATCCAAGTGTTACAAATACAAAGTTTATAAGTGTGTTACCTTTTGGGACTGTCTCTTTAATTTAAGATAAAATGGAGGCATGAAGGACATCATGTGACCTGCTCTGAAATCTGTCCAACAACAGGTCTGGGTGGCTTGGTTGCTATGGAGACAAAAGGGTCCCAAGTCAAGAGACTTGCTGAAATAGTGCAAGATGTTCGTATCAGTGGATTATGGCAAGAGCATCAATGCTGACTATGGGTGAACTGTTAGTCTTCAAGCCTCATAGGGCAGTATCAAGAATGTCATTGTATAAATGGTCCTACTTTAAGCTGTATATTTAATTTCAAGCTAAAATGGAGTTGGGTTTTAGAAGAGAGATAAGTAGCATTTCTAACTGAACATAAAGCCAATGTGGTTCATATTCTCATGGAGTTGGGCTTTGATGGGTGAAGTGTTCATGGAAAGTCCTTGCAGCATCCTGTTACAATTTCCTAAGTTATCACTGAACCTTACTGCCTCAAGTGAGTCTGCAGGAATCTAAGAGAGACAGAGAGAGAGAGAGAAAAAGAGATAGAGGCAGATGGCCCTGCACTGAAAAAGAGAGAATATTGGCCCTATTGTTCACCATGTAGGAAGTGGGTGAGAAATTGTGTTCAGATTGAGGAGACCAAGTTCATGAGGAATTAAAAGAGGCTGGAAGATTCATCTAGCTTGGGCTAGAAAGAAAGGATCTCCAGTGTAAATCTCATGGTGAAAGTCAGTTCTGAGATTAGAAATTACCTGTTTGGGAAAGGAAAAAGGAAACAAGCCATTGGTAGCAGTGAATAGCTTTGGAATTGTCCACTTAAGAGACAGCTTAAAATATATCCATGCCATGGGATTTTCAGACACATTAAAAGTCACATAGTGACTTTCTGTAGTTTAAAGTGTAAGTTGCCTACTCAATAGCATTTAGTCATAAAAGCAAAAAACTGCGGATGCTGGAAATCCAAAACAAAAATAAAAATACCTGGAAAAACTCAGCAGGTCTGGCAGCATCTGCGGAGAGGAACACAATTAACGTTTCGAGTCCGTATGACTCTGTTGACTAATTTTTAGGGTTGGTTATTGCTCCCACATAGCACCTATGGGTTTTATTTCAACCACTTTTTAAACTGAATGGCTCAGTTTGAATTGCTGCTAGTTGGGACACTTTACAGGATGGCAGCTGTTGCTTGTGAGAAACTACACTTAATGGTTATATGACTTCAAGTTGACTGAGAGTCTGGCTTTGTGCAGTTTTTTGTTGTCTTAATTGTACTATGGACAATTAAGAATCTTTTTATTAGCTTTAAAGAAGTGGCTAAAACGTAGCTCGAACTTAGAATGACACTATCTTCAAACAAAACCCATGCTTTGATTTAATTGACTAACTACATTTGTAGGGAAGAACATCTGTATTAGAGGGAAACTTTTCTTACATTTTGACATTATGGTAGGAAGTGTTATGAATATTTGTTCTCAGTGGTTTAAGTATTTGTGGGAATGGGAATGGTAATGATGTTAATGTTTATGATAGGTGTACTATTAACAAGAGGATGTGACATTGTTATAACTGCTCTGTATCTAAAGGGAATGTATTATTTGTTTACAATGGAATGTAAACACTGGGGGCCCAGAAGACAGGGAATAGATATTTGTTTTTAGTCTACATGACTCTAGTTAAAAACGTGGGGTGACACCTGGTAACCCACACCCTAAGCCAATGGAAGAGGTGAATGTACTATTTCCAAATAAGGGATTCCAGAATAATGAGAAGTGGAGATAAAAGTTGGAAACATCTTGGTGGCAGAGTTTTTGTCATGGCTTTAGTGGTATGATTGTTCTAAGAGGCAGTTCAATATTACTCCAGAGAGAGAAGAAGAGAAAGACATTGGGTGGAATTTTCTGTACCCGCTACGTCAAGTATGTTCAGTGGTGTGAGCGGATAATTTGGCGAGAAGGCCAAAAATGGGTTTCACGACGACATGAAATCAGTTTGCTATTATTCATTCAGCCCGTCGATGACAAGCCTTGTTCCCCGCCATTGGACATTGGGAACCTCATTGTAATACATCAGCATATCATTATAAGGCCAGCCCGTCATAATTACCCTCACCCCCTGCTGGATCATCTGCCCCCATCGGGGTGATTGCATGCCGACATGTTTCACAACAGCATATGTAAGGCGAGGGCTTGGTGGGCTGCAAAATTTGAGGGGAAGTTGGAGGTGAGTGCAGAGTAATTTTGCCAGCATTTGCATTTGTTGAACTTCAAAGTTGAGGCGTGTGTGAATGGGGGTGGGGTGGGGGGATTGGTGGGGGGTGGTGGAGGGCTGCCCTGTGGTTCAAGATAGTGCACAAGCATATGTGGGTTGGGTGGGAGGGAAGCAGACATGCATTAGGGAAACCTTGAATAAAGCGCCCATTCCTCTGCAGTTGAGACAGTTCAAATGCAGCCACATTGATATGCTTGGAGTCGGATCTCTAGCTTATCTGCCCACTCAAGCAATTCAGAGGCATGAAAGTGTCACCAAGTGCCCCAGAGATCAGGGTCATAACATAGAGATGCAGCTATGAAAATTTATCAGCACCTGACCCCTTCCGGAGCACAGCATTGTTGGTCACAGATGCTGAAGAGATGAGGGCCAGCCCCATCTTAAAGGTGCTGAGAGCACACAGCGTGTATGAGAGAACTCTGTGGCACCGCCCATGACATTCTGGCAGCAATGACAAGCACCATCAAGGATGCAGGCATCAGTAATGTTCCCAGGGAGTGTGAGGCCGAACCATCACTTTGACCTGAAGGCTGCACAAAGGATAGGGAAGAGGCCCTGGACTGAGACACCTGCCTTTATCTTGTACACACATCTGAGTGACACGGTCATTGCTCATCAGAACAAGGAGACATAGGCAGGGAGACATTACTGAGAGCTTATTTACAATAATAAACAGTATATACAAGTGGTTAACACCCATGCTCAGGCTGTTTTTCCTGGCCAGGCTCAGCTGCATTTGTTACTGCCTGAGCCGTGTGCTGTTGCTATGGTTGCGCTTGGTGACTGTTCCTGCTGCTGCTGTATTCCTGTGACTGCTCCTGCCACTGTGGGATTTCCTTCTAGCAAGGCCGGAAGAGCCTGGGAGTGGGAGTTTGTGGAGAGCTGAACTGGAAAGGACCCGACTCCAGCCAGAGGGGGAGGGCTTTTGCTGAAAAAGGTGGGTGCCTGGGAGAGAAGAGATCTGCCTTTTGTCTGTCTGGTTGTCTGCAGGGGGAGGAATAGAACATCCAAGTAGGGAGGGCTGTGAAAGACTGAAATTTGAGGGGAAGAAGACCTGTACCCTACTCTGTCCTCCCTTGCCTCGCCTGGGTTAGCTAGCCCGGCCCAGATCCAGCTGCATCTACGGACATTCACCAACATTCCTGAACCGAGCCTGGGCAGTGCTAGCTGCCCTGGTGAAGACGCTTCCTCCTCCCCCTGCAGCGGAACATTGAAACCAACACCCCTCCTCCACCCCCACCTGGCTTCAAAAAATACACCCCTGCCTTTGTCCTCTCTGTCTCCCACCCCACCACCCCCACCACCCCCCCCACCACCACTCTGCCCTACCCCCACTTCCCTTTGCTCTGTTTGTTGTGTATATTTTATCTGTATTGGGGCGGGTGTAGCATTCCCCAATGGTGGTGACAACATCTTCGCTGATGACAGGGGCCCGCCCAGGCCTCTTCGGCCCCTGAATTTCCAGCAGCCCTGTTACCATTTAAATTGCCGACACCTCAGCTTGGGGTGAAGTGCTACACCCTCCCCACAAGGACCATCGAGGCCTGGCCAGGGTTGTTGGCCCCACGGCCGTAGTCGCAGCCTCGAAAATGTATGGGAAGGCCGTATTCTTTCTAAACACGAAGCGGGCGATGCACCTCGCCCTCAAAAAGGGGCTCATGGTGCACCCTCTGGAGGCCACCACCCAGAGGCTAATATTATCAAACATCCCACCCCTCGTCCCCCATGGGCTCCTCCACCCCCACTTTTGTCATCTGGGGGGGGTGGTGGTGAGGTCAGGGGTGGCGCGGATACCGCTCGGCCTGAAGGGGGCCAGCCTCCATCATGTGTATCCCTTCCGGCACCATGTTTTTGTACACCTGGCCCAGGAGGAGTGCATCAAGGGGGCTTTCAATGTCGACTTTGAGGGAGTCGCCTACCGCATGTTTTGGTCGGCGGATGGCCTGCGATGCCATGCCTGCAAGGTGTCGGGGAATGTGTGGAAGATCTACCCCACCCCCAAGGCCGCCAATACCATCCAGGCGGCCAAGGCTGGCACCGCCGCTCCTCCCCCCGCCACAACTCCATCTTCCTCCCCGCAAGTGGCGGCGGCTGCCAGTGGGGCATGAGGAGAGACCCCCACGCCGTAAGTAGGCGCGGAGGAAGACCCGCCATCTAAGGGCGGCCCCCTAGACCCCACTCCCCAGCAAACCCACCTTTGTCGCCAGACCCCTGAAGACACCGGTTCGGGAGGTCAAAAATCTCCGGCCGCAGCATCGTGAACGCGCATGCTCCCGGGCACGTGCGCACCTTAGCGCCATGTGCTGGGCCCGGTGTTATCCCTGCGTGGGTTCCCGGGTTCGGTAGCAGTGGGGCACGCGACCCTGAGCCGGTGGTCCTACTAAAGAGGGTGGAGCTGCCCAAACCCCAGAGGGCAGAGAGTCCGGAGGGGCTGGACGAGGTGGCGGGGGCCTCATAGATGGAGGTCTCCCCAGATTCCAGCCTACCCTGGAAGAGACGTCACCCCTCAGAGGGGGAGGACCTCATGACTCGCAGGTTTGGATGTCTCCACTCCCTCAGTGAAGTGTTGTTGGTGTCTCTTGCCCTGACCTCTGGGGGGATCCCAAACCTCTGTTCCCTTGCTGCAGCCCCAGAGCAGGGCTCCTTGGGGGTCAGTGAGGGTATCGCCCTTGCGATGGTGCCCCACCCTGACCCACCTTGTACCCCCAAAGTGCCACCTGGCCTGCCAGGGGACTGCAGCAGTCCCTTCATGGCCCCGATCACTGAGTCATCGGGCAGCAGTGGTGAGGAAGGCCTCCGACTCCTTCCCGAGCTTCAGTGCCGGACGCCTCCATGCTAGGCCCGTAGCTTTATTGGACTGGCTGGGCAACCTGACCACTGAGGGGGAGCGGGGCTTTGAGCCGCTGCCACCCTTTGGCCCATATCCCCCAGAGGAGACCAGAGAGGATCCTGGGGTGGGATCGAGGTGGGGTGGAGTTGACTGGCAGCTCCAAACCAGCCCCCCGTACTCAATATGGGCAAGCAGTTGGAAGCTGGAGGCAATGGCCTGGAGGAGGATGGGACTCCGGTAGTGAGCACTGGAGATGACTTAGAGTCATTGTCGGTTGAGGTGGTTGATTCCCTGGTGCCACCCACTGATTCGCAGTGGCCGAGACAGGGTCCAGTTGGCCCTGGACTGGTGGCATTCTTTTCCTCTTGTGTTCTGGTCTGCCCACAAGACCCTCAAGGCCCTTGGGCTGGACTGGAATGCTAAGAGCAGGGTCCACATGCTTCTTGCTGAGCTCCTGAAGGAGAAGAAGGATTAAAATAGTCCTCTCTTGCTTACACTACATGAGTCATCTAGCCTCCAGCTCTCGTGGGAAGGCTATCTTGTTGGCCCCACATTTTCAGCCGAAGATGTTGGGTGTCAAAGAGCCGGTGCCAGGCCAGTTACTGCACCTTACTGTGCACCTAGGGGGCACGGTGCTTCATTTTGTGAATGTATACACTCCCTTCGGGACGCAGCAGCAAGCGAGCTTCTTTGAGGAAATGTCCACTCATCTCAGCTCCATCGACGCGAGTGAGTGCTTCATGCTCGGGTGGGGGGGGGGGTGGTTTCAACTGTTCCCTCAGGATCAGGGATCACCTCAGTGCCTAGCACTGCTTGCTAGGTGTGAGTAAGTTGAGGGATCTGGCCGGGTCCTTCGACTTGGTGGACGTCTGGTGATATCTCCATCCTAACTCCAGCGTTTTCACTTTTGGGTCACCTGGAGTCGGAGTGTCCAGACTCGACTGCCTTTACGTCTCCAAGGTGTTTGTGTCCTGTGTTCTGTCGGCTTCTGTGCAGCAGGTGCTATGCACGGAGCTCCATTTGTTGTGGGCAGAGCTAGCTGCATTCTGCGCTTGGACGTGGTCCGCGTACTGGCACTTTAACAACCTGCTGCTGGAGGACGAGCGGTTCCTGGACTCATTCTGTCATTTCTGGGCCGGCTGGAGAATGAAGCGGGGAGGCTTCTCCTCCTTGTGGCTATGGTGGGACATGGGGAAGGCTCACGTCCGCATCTTCTGTCAGGAGTACACATGGGGGGTCGACAAAGAGGCGGAAATCCGGGGTCGAGGAGTTGGAGAAAGTCTATGTCAGCCCGACGCGGACCCGGCCCTGTGGCTGGCGTACGAGGAGAAGAAGGGCGCGCTGCGGGACTTGTGACTCATCGGGTCCCGCGGTGCTTACGTGAGGTCACGGACCCAGTTCCCCTACTCGCTGGAAAAAAGGCACGGGGTTCGTCAGCAGCTCCTTACGCTGCTGGCCGACAATGGATCCCTTGTCTCGGATCCAAAAGACATCGGGGGCATTGCCCAAAACTATTACACTGCCCTGTTGTCTCCGGATCCGTCCAGCGAGGATGCTCACAGAGTTTTGTGGGAGGACCTGCCGCAGGTCAGCCCAGAGGCTCCCAAAAAGCTTCACTCCCCTATAAGTCTGGGGGAGCTGACTGGCTCGACAGCCTCTCCAGGGTCAAGTCCCCAGGGCTAGATGGGCTGACCATGGAGTTCTTCAGGGCATTCTGGGGCATTCTGGTGAATGACTACGCAGGGGTCCTGGAGGAGAGTATCGCAACAGGGGGGATACCCCTCTCATGGCATTGGGCTGTGATTGCCCTGGTGCCTAAGAGGGCGGATCTCCACCATCTTATGAACTGGCGCCCGATCTACCTCCTCAGCACAGAGTACAAGATCTTTGCCAGGGCAATGTCTTCTCGTCTTGGCACCGTGCTGGACCACAAGATTCACCCTGACCAGTCCTACATGGGCCCGGGTTGTATCACCTTTGATAGTATGCATCTGGTCTAGGGCGTCATCCACTTTTTCCAGAGGACTGGTCTGTCGAGCGCCTTCCTGTCTCTTGACCAGGAGAAGGCATTCAACAGGGTGGATCATGAATATTTATTCGGGACTCTGTGAGCATTTAGATTCGGGACGCATTTCGTCGCCCAGATCTGACTTCTGTACGCTGCTGCAGAGGGTCTAGTTAAGGTGAACAGGTTCCTGACCTTCACTTTGGGAGAAGAGTGCATCAGGGCTGCCCTTTGTCTGGCCAATTGTATTCTATGTGTGTGGAGCCTTTCCTGCACCTCTTGTAGAGGAGGTTGTCTGGATTGGTTCTGTGCGGGCCAGGCATCGGGTGGTCCTCTCGGCTTACGCCGATAATGTGCTCCTCAAGTTCACCACCTGGCTGAGCTGTGGAGGATGCGCGAGTGCCAGGAGGTTTACTCTGCCACGTCCTTTGCCAGGATCAACTGGGACAAGTGTTCTGGACTCTTGGCTGGTCAGCAGTTGATGGATCCCCTACCTTTCACCTGGACCAGGACCAGCCTCCTCTACCTGGGGGTCCACCTCTGCCTTGCTGAGGAATCCTGGCCGGTGGAACTGGCAGGAGTTGGAGACCAAAGTCACCACTCGCCTGTGGCTCTGGACAGGACTGCTCCGAGCGCTGTCATACCGGGATCGAATTCTGGTCATAAACCAGCTGATTGCCGCCATGTTGTGGTACCAGCTGGTCACTTTGACCCCTCCCCCGGACTTTGTCACAAAAAATCCAGAGAATGCTCGTCGACTTCTTCTGGGACAAAAGGCTGCACTGGGTCACTGCTGAGATTCTGAGTCTCCCGCTTAGGAGGGGCAGTCAGGCGCTACTGTGCCTACGCACCCAGGTGGTAACTTTTGCAATCAGGCCCTGCAGTGATGCCTTGCCGTCAAGCCCCGTCCGAGATGGTGTGCCCTGGTATTTCTTCCGCCAGGTGCACAGCCTGAATTATGATATGCAGCTCCTGTTTGTAGACCACAAATGCCTTCATGGCTCCTTGAAGGCATTGCCCATCTTTTACCAAGACCTGATCAAAGTCTGGTACATGGTCGCCTCGTGACGCAGCTCTCCCCTGTCAGGAGTAGCAGCTATCGTCAGAGAGCCGCTGCTTAGGAATCTGCCCCTCCGTCCTTTTCAGTGGCTGGCGGAGAGGAGGGCTGTGGCTGCAGGGGTGACCAGGATCGGAGATGTGCTGGGTGGTGGATGAGTGGGCTGGATGCTTCCGCAGGAGTTGGCGCATCAACCCATCCATGGACGTCTGGCTTGCTGCCGATGCCATTCAAGACCTTAGGATGATCATGCTCAGCCCTGACGTCATTCTGGGTCTCGAGGTGGTGCAGATGCGCAGTGCTCTTCCGTCTGACTGTTCCCCTGTTCGGACGGAATTCCACATTGGCCCCAAGCCCCAAACCCTCCCTCGGGAGCCGGTGCCCCGCAACTTGAGTTGCCTCACAGAAATGCCCTCCGTATTCTTTAGCACGACATGGGAGGGTTTCCTGCACAGGCTGCTGCACACCCTTCACTTCCTTGCCCTCGCCCGCCAACTGGACACGCGCTGGCATGCCTTGTTGCTGTCCGAGGTGGAGGTACCCAGTGGGGGGGGGAGCTCTATCGAGGTGTCCTCCCATTTTCCATCGGGGACCTGGGGTGCAGGGTGTGGCACGCAACAGTCCCATACAACGGCAGGTTGTGTCGGTTCACTGACTCCAAAGATACCTGCATCTTTTGCAGCCTCGTGGAGTCCATGGACCATGTCTGTATGGAACTGTTTAGGCTGCACTCCCTTTTCAGTTATTTAAAAAATCTTTTACTGTTGTTTCGTTTGCACTTCAGTACCTAGCGCGGAGAAGGGCCAGGAGGGTGCAGACCTCCTCGTGAACCTGCTTCTGGGCCTGGTCATAAACAGATCCAGGCAGTGGGTGATCGAGGGGGTCATCCGACCCGACAGCCTACCCCTCTTCCATGGCTACATTCGCACACGGGTGTCCTTAGAGAGGGAGCACGCTGTGTCTGCCGGCACCACCAAGGCCTTCCATGCTCGGTGGGCACCGCGGGGGCTGGGGTGTTTTATTGACGCTGTTAACCACATTTTGGTTTAACGTTTGCAAGTTTCCTTTAAATTTTTTCTTTGTTTTGCCATTTCCCTTTAAGGGGCTGCATTTTACTTTGTCCCTGATTTTGTTAATTTAGTTTATTTGGTTGACTCAAAAGAGTTACTTTTTCCTAACTTTCCTAACCCTGCCACTACGTCTTGGTACTCCCCAGACATCCACAACAGAGATGGAGGAAGCCTGCTGACTGTGACACCCTGTCTGTGATGACTTTGGCATCCTCTGGAGGGCCGAGACTTGGAGGGCCCCCGCCTGGTTCCAGTGTCCTGCTGTGCGGTAGTGGCACCCTCCTCGGCCTGTGAAGCTGGTTCTGCAGAGGTCACAGGAAGAGGGGATTCAGATGGGCCAGACACTCCCAGAGTCACCTAGCTGGATGGCCCCGGAGTCTGCATCTGTTGATCCTCTTCCCAATGGGTGCCCGAGAGCCCCTGGCTGACTCCGTGAGCGAAAGGGGTAGCTGGAGGGAGATTGAGGTGCCCAACACCCCTCTCGCGTCCACACTGTTGGAGGCCAACTATAGCATCAGCGATGGACCAAGGTCTCCACGGCGGCCACCATCCTGCCAGTGTTGACCTTGATGCATTGCAATACGGGCGGTATCACCTCAGCCTGAAGACAGACAGACTCCTCCATCATGCCTTGTAATCTGAAAAGTGCAGCTGACACCCTTCCTGAAGTTCCTGAGCTTGCCGTTGCAGCTCCAGCAACTGTGACATGGCCGAGTCCAGAGGCTCATCATCTGACTCGGACTCAGCAATATTCTGGCCTCCAACAGTCCACCGAGTGCCGGGGACCTGGGAAGTCCCTGCCTCCGCCCGCTGTGGATCAGAAAGTGCAATGTGCTCATTAGATTGTGATCCCGAGGCTACTCTAAAGCTAGGTCCCACCAAGGTGTGTGCCTTTGCACTAGTGGAGGATGTGGGCGAGCGCAGTGACGGGAGTTCAGGGAGGGTGCCTCCAGATTCCTCTTCAGAGGTTTCTTCAGAGCTTGATTGGAGGCCTTGGATCATGGTCTCTGTTGGCTGTTTGGCAGATGTGCCTGTGAAAGCAAGCAGAGATAATTAATGCATGGCAGTGGCCTGTGAAAGAGGAAACATCACTCTCGGCGTGGTTATCTGATGGATGTTGCACTGCTGGATCCTCACTTGGTAGAGCAGTGCTGACCTCACCGTTAGCACAGGACCAGTCCCGGTTATCGCCGGCCAGCTGGATGGCTCTTTTTCGAATTCTGTCAGAACTATGAAGTCCAGCATCCCTCCAACTCTCTGCGACCTTTCCCTCCTGTTGTGAGCCAGTTTGTTCTGCATGGGTAGAGATGGGGAGAGTGTATCAGGACCCTTGAGGGGCCAGATGATAAGTTTGCTTGGTCTGTGTGGGTGGTGAGTGATCCCATGGACGGGATGAGGACAATGACGGTGTGTGTGAAAGAGTGAATGATGATGTCCTTTCACTGGCAGTGACTGTGGGCCCTGTGGGTGTGTGATGCGTTTATGTGTGTGTGAGTTGGGAGTAATGAAAAGAGTGACTTACCCTGGCAGAACGAAGGAGATCATTCGTCCTTTTGTGGCATTAGGTGGCTGTCCTCCTCTGCAGGTCGTTCACACTGACCACTGCTGCCTCCCAAGCCGGGGTGGTGACATTGCTACCCATCCTGCGGCCAGGTGGGGGAAGGGCAAATCCCGTTGGGCCTCCACGGCATCCAGCAGTCGCTGAAGGGACTGGTCATTGAAGCGGGGTCTGCCTTCGCAGGTCACGTCTCCCGGACAGCGGTGCTGAGCCGATGGCGATGAGCGCTTTGCTGGCGGCTGCCTTTTAAAGATGGCGGCCGGCATGATGCAAAAGCGGGGTGATGGCGGGAAGGCGGATGAGAGCCCTCCCGCCATGGAAACTGCATGTTTCCCGGGAATGCATAAATACTGAGGCAGGCTTGGGAAGATATGGCGTGAAAACCCGCCATTTTAATCGGGGGGTAGGACTCTATTTTACCCACCCGCTACTGCACTTGGTGCGGCTCTGGAAAAAATCCCCCTGTGGGCTTTCAAAAGACGTTCAACAAAATTACGCAAAATATAATTGTTGGCAAAATGAAAGCCAGTGAGATTAAAGGGACAGTGACTGTATGGATACAAGATTGGCTCAAGGCCAGAAAGCAGAGAATAGCTGTGACTGGTTGTTTTTCAAACTGGACAGAGGTATACAGTCAATGGCACGAAACTCAAAAATCTAGTAAGTAAGGAGGCTCCTAGTAACAGATTTCAGGGGAATGTGGACAGCCTGGTGAAGAGGGATGTTACGTGTCAGATAAAATTTAAAGCAGAGGTGTATGAAATTATACATTTTATTAGGAAGCCTGCAGAGAGGCAATGTGAATAAATTGGTATAATTTTAATGGGATCCACGAACAGAGACCCTGGAGCATAGATACACAAATCTTTGAAGGTGACAGGGCAAGTTGAGAAGGTGTTAAAGAACATGAATAATCCTCAACTTTATTAATAGAGAAAGCTAGGAAGTTATTTTAATTATTTCGAAAACACAGGGCCATTGGGAAGAATGTCAAGGCTTTAGAGAGGGTGCAGAAGAGATTTATTAGAACAGTAGCCAGGATGAGGGATTTCAATTAAGCGGAGACACTGGAGAAATTGGGGTTATTTTCTTTAGAGCAGAAGAAATTAAGAGAAGATTAGAAGTGTTCAAAATCATGAACAGTTTTGATGGAGTAACTAAGGAGAAACTGTTCCAGTGGCAGAAGGATCATTAGCTGAAGTACACAGCTTTAAGGTGATTGGTAAAAGAACATGAACGAGCATGAGGAACACTTTTTCACACGGAGAGTTGTTGTGATCTGGAATGTACTATCTGCAAAGTTGACGGAGCCAGATTCACGAGCAACATTCAAAAATGAATTGGCTGAACACTAGAAGAGAAATGACTTTGGGAAAAGAGCTGGGGTGTGGGACTAATTGTGTAGCTCTGCCAAGGAGATGGCAGAGGCATGATGGGCCAAAGTGCCTTTTTCTGTTTTATATCTCTATATGATTCTAGGAGTCACCTTAGTAGTTCTTCACTGCACTGCCTGCATAGCTTGAATGTCTATCTCTAGTTGGTTAAACCAAACATAAAACTTAGGGCTGAATTTTATGGTCCCATTGTGGTGGGGGCAGAGTCAGGAAATGTGGCAAGTTGTTCAAAAGTCCACTGACTTCTCCCGACAGTGGGATGGGTCGTAAAATTCCACCCTTAATGTGAGTCTGAAATGGACACTTATAGTTTTAGCATAACATCATTCCACTTTTATTCCCCTAATGTAGGACATAATTCAAACTTTGAGTTTACTGCAAATCTATAAAACATTTTCAGATCTCATTCTAATTGATCTTCAGCTATTTAAGCAACATTCATACCCTAAAACAGATATTATGAACAGACATACACGACAATTTTATGCCCACTAAAGGCATGTCATATTCATAACTTTAAAATATGGACTCTGTGTTTGTTTATAAGTTTTTGGAACTGTCTTTTATTTAAAATTCACACTGATGAACTGTTAAGATAGCCACCAAGTGCCAGATGACCTTTGCAACGTCAACACAGACTATCTGAAACTTTCAGAAAGTTCCTAATTCCATCACCCTGGGTGTGGGCCTCCTTCTGGAATGGACATAACAAGACAAATATCTTCTGTGGAATTAACAAGTGCTATTGTTTGTGAATTTACCCAAAACAAAAGTCCAGACTCCAAGTCTCCAAGTGAAAGCCCTGACCATGAGAGCTGGGCAGAAACCAATTCATCCTCAGTAAGCGTGAAGAACTCAAACATTAGCTCCATTGTATAGCAATGGCTTTCTACTCAGCCATTCCAGGTGGTCAATGACAGTACTGGTCATGTGACTAAAGCCGGCTGAAAATAACAAGCTTTTATCCGAAGACCCGAAAGACCTGGGCAGGGTACAGAAGAACATAGAAAGTGACTGCAGCTGCTGCAAAAGGCTGTGCCATCTTTGCCTTTAAGGACCTGGAGGTCATACATCATAAAAGGAACCTGGCAGCCTGATTCCAGAACTCCAAGTCCATCTGCAAAGAAATTTGACCTCCTGATATGAAAACTACAGGTGCCTAGGAAACCCTGCAGCAGTACAGATATCTGACATCAGCTAATTGAACCCATCTGAACTACAATTCAAGAGTGGAAAAAGATTCCTTTCTTTATTGGGCCCGCAGTGTCAGTTCTCCTACAACAAACCCAACATGTGAACTATGAACTATTCATTTGGTTTGCAGCTTGTAAAAATACACCATTTTCTTTAATTGTGGGCTGAACTTTGAGGTTGCCAGGCGGGCCTGGGAGCAGCTGGGATAAGGTCCGCCGCCCTCAATCGACCCCTGACTGCCGAGGTGGGGGTGGTGGGGGTGGGGGGAGGGGGTGCTGCCAGCGTGGGAGCGTGGCAGGAGGGAAAGCACAAAAGTCAGTGCATGCACGGGGAAGCGCATGCTGAAAGCTCCCTGAGATCACAGAGCTGCCTCAGGGAGCTGAACAATCGAAGAATTGAAGATTTAAAAGCTGATATTGACATGTTGCCACATGTGAGTAAGTCACATGAAGAGGAACATGTCTAAAATGACGTTGGAAATTTTTTTCTGTTTTTTTTATTTCCCGTTAGAAACCTCATCCTTCCCGTGGATGAGGTTTTGTAAAAAATGCAAAGGCCACCCGCCTGCCAACCAAACGTTTGAATGGGCAGCAAAAAATACAAGTTAATGAATTGCTTAAGGGCCTTAATAAGCCTCTTAATTGATGGCGGGCGCACTGCCAACTCTTGTGCGCGACTGCCGACTGAAAGGTCGCAAGAGTGCGTGATAATGTCATGACACTCGTCCGACATCATCGCGCGTGATTTTATGTCCAATCGGGTTGGGCATGCGCCTGCCCGATGAATATAAAATTCAGCCCTGTATCTTTCTTCTGCGTTTGGGAGTGATTTAGGGAGGTTTAGACCTTTGGGTTGAACGTGTGAATAAATAAAGCTCTTTACTTAAACCGATGAATGCTTACTGCTGTTATTTCTAAGTTAACCACACACTCTGGGGGAGGCTAAGCACCACACATATCTTCCTCTCCAAAACCAAACCGATTACAGATAGCAATGAGAAAGTGTACAGGGGCTTTAGTTTATCTCTCCTCCCCTGACCCTAGCAAAAAAAAAAACTTAGTATTGAAACGTAGACACTGCGGTGTATAGCACTGGTTTTCTTTTACAATGATGCACAACCATTCAGAAGACAAGAATATGTTTATTCTGTTAAACTGTCCATGGCAGTTTATTTAATAGTTCTGTTATTTTATTGTAAATATAACATACAATTTATCAAACCAATGTCAGATACAAAATAGATGTAAATCCTATCACATCAAATAATATGAACACCTCCATAAATTGAAATTGGGAACATGTGCACTTAAAATGGTGCAAAATCACATTGACTAATTGAATATTGCTAATGACGATACATTTATAATTGTTTTCATCTTTCTTATATTAATATTGTGCCAAAATTATGAATGATATTTGAAGAACAGAGGTTTCTGTTTGAAGTGGTAGCGTATCTGACATTGAGAATTGGGGGAGGGTCTTGTCGGCCGGGCATGGCCGGCGGGCCCAGGAGCGGTTGTGAAGCCGACCACCTCGGGCCCCGACATCGATTTCACGCCGACTGGCCAATTAATGGCCAGCTATTGTAAAACGTGCACTGCAGCGCTGTCAGGGTGTTGGGGGGGTGGGGGGAGGGGGGAGGGCGGAGGTGGGGGCGTGGGGGTGGGGGGGTGGGGGCGGGGGGAGGAGGGGGGGGTGTGGTAGGAGGGAAAGTGCAGAAATTTGGGCCTGTATGCAAATACGTGCAATGAAAGTTCCTTGAGGCCCAGGGAGTTGAAGATTTAAAAGCACAGAAATAAAAAAAAATACCAGTGTTAAAAACATGTCCGCTCATGTTAGGAATGAAATTTGAAATTTTTTATTTAATTTTTAATTGCTGTTAGAAACCTCATCCCGCCCATGGATGAGGTTTCCTAAAAAATCCAAAGGCCGCTTGGCCTTTTTGCCTGCCTGCCAACCTTAAGGTTGGGCGGGCAGCAAAAAATTTCAGTCAATTATTACTTTAATGGTCTCAATAGGCCTGTTAATTGTCAGCAGGTGTGGTGCTGACTCCCATCCACGCCCACCGACTAAAATACCACACGAGTGCACGAAGATGTCGGGACACCCACCCGGCATTATCGTGCGTCATTTTACGCTCAGCGTAAATTTCTGCCCCTGCCATATTGTAGGATCATAGGAACAGGAATAGTCTTACAGCACCTCAAAACTGTCCTGTGCATTCAAAGCGATCATGGCTGATCTGCAGCCTAACTGCCTTGACCCCAAAATCCTTTAATACCTTTGGTTAATAAAAATCTATTAATGTCAGAATTAAAATTAATCTAGCATTAGTTACCATTGTGGAATAGAGTTATAAACTTCTACCATCTTTTATGTGTAGAAGTGCTTTGTCTTGCCAAGAAGGCATGAAAAAAAATCTAAAAGAAATGTGTTTCTCTTCCATATTTTCTTGTTTAAATTATTTTTCTTTAAAATAGACAATTGCTGGGCTGATAAAATGGACACAGCTAGTCAGATAGTGATATGTCTGTAAAATTCTGAGCAGTTTCAATGGACAAAGGAAAACTCATCAACCTCCTGGAGTGTGACTTGCATTGCATAAGCATTCCAGCCAAGCCAACACAAAGAACTTGTAGATGAGACATCTGTACCAGCCAGCTCTGGACAAAGGCAGAGCTATTTGTGACTCTTGGGTAAAATTTTACAGCAGCAAGATTTTACATTCCTGCCGAAGCCAATGAAGTTTAGATTGTTTTGCTGCATTTTACAGCCTCATCCCTGCCGAAACAGGGCTGTAAAATTCTTCCCCTTATCTCCAATGTTGTGCTAATGGTTCCACAGTTACCTGCTCAAAATACAATGGGTTTTAACAAGGGGGCCTAGTTAGCTGAATGGTTCAACCCAAAACTACTCTGTCACATAACCAAGGCTTGAGCTGTTTGAATTGCTTTAATTATAGAGCTTTTGGGTTCTATCTTCAGTCACTGTGTAACCTCAGAAGAGACTCCAGGCTATAGCAGCATGCTTCTGACCTCCATTTTGCTCAAAGCAAAAAAGAAAGAATCCTGCATTTTGCCTACAAAGTGGACTAATTCTCATTGCTGCATCTTCACCTGCTTCAGTCTTCATCTGAGCTCCTAGGAAAAGACCAGGACTTCCGCCATAGAAAGCCAGCTGAAAGAACCTTCCCTGGACTGTGACTTACCGGACTTTGGACTCACGTGAAACAATAAACATTATTTTTTTGTGTGTGGTCTTTGCCCTGTACCTCTTTCTTTCCCTTAACCCTCTTTTATTGTGCAAATGTAGCGACACCCCTTCCCTGCATTTTGAGTATGTGTAAAATAAACTAACCCTCTGATCAAGTTTGCTGTGGGGTTATTAAAAGAGGATTGCATCAATCCAATACTGTGTTTGGGGAAAATATGCCACCACTGATAACGAGGGAAATTGAAAATAAAATAAAAAACACCTTTCTGTTTACTGGTGGATGGTGAGAGGAGAAATCAGGGCTATTTAAATTAAACCCCCTCCTGTCCATAACAGTTTCCTAATTTCATTCATGAAAGTTTGACTCTAATGTTTAGATGATCCCTCCTAGCCTTAGCCTATCCAACTAGCAGAATTCATTTCTCTATTTCTGTCTTATCTGTTCCCCTTAATAAAATGAAAAATTTAATCAAATCACCACTTAACCTTCTAAATTCCATGGAATAAGAACTTGGCGCAATCTTCCCTTCTAATTTAACCTTTGGACTCCAGATATCATTTTGATAAATCTATGCTGCACTCCTTCCAAGGCCAATATATCCTTCCTAGTACTCCAAGTGTGTTCTAACCAGGACTTTCTATAGCTGAAGGCTATTCTGTTTCCTTGAGACTACAATTCGTTTTTATCACAAGATCAGTTTCCAACAATGCATACTTTGTATTCACTTATCTTCATTCATTTTGTTTTCAAAAACCCTAGAAATATTCTAAAAAGCAAACACATATATTTCATGGCTATGAGTCTTTTTAAAGTACACAATTGCAAATAATTAGCATATTACAATTGCTAAATAAGATTGCACTCATTTGAAATTCTTCATACGTGATTAGGTTTATTATATTATGCTGTCTGAGTTTAAGTTGTTAAAGAACTGTATTTTGAACTCCATTATGATTTATGAAGCTAGGCTCTATTTTGAATTGTCCTTGACTGTTTCAAATAACCATAGGATTCTCCAGGAAATGTAAACACCAATTATGAACTATTATCGCTCAGGATTAATTTGTAAGGTGTCAGCTAAAGATTCATCTGAGTCCAAATTATGAATACAGCCTCTGGCTAATGCTCCTTATCAAAGCCTCAAGATAACTGAGCAGTGCAGGGGCAGATATAAATCCAAAGCCACTTCCTCTCTAAATTTAAACATACAATATCATCAAAATCAGGCATTTGGATTTTTAAATTCATTTACGGAATATGGGCTTCACTGGCTAGGCCAGCTTTTATTGCCCATTCCTAATTGCCCTTGAGAAGGTGGTGGTGAGCTGCCTTCCCTCTTGCAGTCCCTGTAGTGTGGGCACACCCACAGTGCTGTTAGGGAGGGAGTTCCAGGATTTTGACCCAGCAACGAAGAATAATGACAGTCACAATTTTCAGATTACAAATTCTTCTTAATCAAAAGGACCTTTAATCCAATTTTCAAATGATATGGGTCAACGGCAGATAACTGCCCATATTTTAACAGTAAGAACAGTCGAATTCACAAGATATTCAGTAGCTTTTTTTTTACCAGGTGAGCTCTTTATTTCTGTATCTCAAAACATATCACACCAACACTCATTGAAAACAAGTTCAATCCATCTGTATACCTACTCTAACCTATGTGAGGATCTTGAATACTGCCAGAAACACAGAACAGAATGATTATAAGTGCTGGCCTGAGGTGCATTCTACTGATATGATTACAGACAGGATGAGGGTTTGGATAATCGGATTGTCATTTATTTTTGGTGAAGGAACTCTTCCATGTGAGGGCAAGAAATTCATACACCAATCTGACTGATGTTAGATAAACAGCGGGATCAATGTGGAGGAGCTGTATGGACCATTTTAACTGTCCGCCCACCCAGTTTCTGTCATGCAAGTTGGGATTAAATCAGCCTTTAGAATACAGATGATTAGTGAATCACCAGTAGTTTCTGACATAATGAGCAGTACTTCATTTTAGAAGAAGAAAAAGCTGAATGTAATTTTCTTATATGACTTATGGTTTGGTATCTGTGTAATCAGATTGCCTTACTATAATGACTAGTGTCAAATTTCTCTTGCACGATAGCCTGAAATGGAAGATGATAGAGTCTGTTTTCTGCAGCTACTCGTCAAAAATATTAAAACCATTCAACTTAAATAACAAAGTACAATTAACGCTAGATAAGCACCTCCACCTTAAAAAAAACTGCTTGGGATCATAGTGTTGTTTATTTGCGTAGGTG
This sequence comes from Carcharodon carcharias, assembly GCF_017639515.1. Lineage (NCBI taxonomy): Eukaryota > Metazoa > Chordata > Chondrichthyes > Lamniformes > Lamnidae > Carcharodon > Carcharodon carcharias. The sequence continues at coordinate 41,911,135 of NC_054478.1, read as the reverse complement.
CCTATTTCAAAATATTTCCTATATTACAAGGCTAATAATTGCAGATGGCAAAATAGCTGCAAAACAGCCTTATGAAATCATCTGGACTGCATGTGAAGGACTTACTAATGGGTGACAAACACTTAATGACGTTATCGATTTTTGGAAAGATGAGGGTGCTTATAGTTTGAATTGCACAAATATTCAAATAGTTGCTTGGTAGTACGGAACTTGAGTATTACTGAAAAAAGGGACCTGTATAAGCTTATTGTCATGCATTCATCAGGGCACTCGCAAGGACACTAGTATAAGGGAAAAACAACAATTTATACTGTATGTGAAGAGAGTGTTGATGGGTTGGAAAGCCTTGAAAAAAATTACATGGCAACTAGTTCCCGAGAATAACTGAAACCAGTTCCAAGTACTTTTTAAAATAGAAACAAAAATGCAAGCAGGCGGCATCTGTGGAGAAAGAGACAGGGGTGTTAGGGTTTCAGGTCTGTGGTCTGACAAAAGGCCATCAACCTAAAACCTAAACTATATGGTGCCAATAATCCCACCCGATCAATGCGTGGCAGGGTGTTGTGTAGGTGAGAGCAGGGACTGCAGGGAGGATGAGAAAAATGAGTACAACATGATGGTGCAGGGGGCCATTTCAGTTTTGGGAGTAAAAAGGAATGTGTTAGGAGGAGCAGAGAGTATAGTTAAAGGAATGGATGCTGTTCTCTGAAGCTGAGAGCATGAGTCCTGAAGGCTGTGTTTCCAGCTTGGTACCCAGGTTCAGGACTTCTCCTCAAGACCGTAGAGGAACTTGGAGTACGGGGAAGGGGATCATTTTCCCATGGCCCATGTGAGCACTAATAACGAAGGCAGCACTAAGACAAAGGTTTTCCTGAAGGAGTATGAGTAGCTAGAGTCTAAATTAAAAAGCAGAACCACAAAGATAATAATCTTTGGATTACTACCTGAGCCATAAGGTATGAGGTAGGCTTTAAGAGGACCTTAAAAGATGGAAAGAGAGGTAATATGGTTGGAGGGTTAGGAAAGAGATATAGAGTATAGGAATGTAGTGGTTGGATGGTCTTCCAGCAACAATTAGGTGAAAGAAGGAGGGAGCAAAAGTGAAGATTGCGAGGTTGAAGAACATTGTAGAAGTAGGTTGAGGCCAGGCCATAAATTAATTTGATAATGGGAATAGGAATATTAAAGTTCATGCACTGGGGATGTACAACAAATGGTGTTTGGAGAACCAAAGATGAACTGAATTTTGTGTAAAGCAGACAGAATGAATTTGCATTTAATTAGTACTTCATCATCTGTTCTAAGTTTCAAAGCATTTCACAATCAATAAACATGGCAGCTAAATTTCTCACAGCAAGGTCCTACAATCTCCAAATGAGTTTAACTTGGAAATTATGTAAATAACGTGATGTCAACCAAGGAGGTGATGTAGGTATTGATGGTGAGAGTGGTTTAGGTACTTATTAAGGAAATGTTTTAAAGGTGGAGGTAGACAATCTTGAATGACAGAAGAGATGTGGATTTTGAAGCTCAGCTCGGACTGAACGAGGAAAACAGACTGGGTGCTTCATGGTCAGGCTGAACAAGCAGCTGGGAAGGAAGGCGGAGTGAACATCCGAGACACAAAATATTCAACAACAGCTGGACAAGATGGCTTCAATCTTTCTAATGTTGAACTCGAGAAAGTTCTGGCTCAACTATAAATTGATATCCAGCAGGGAGTCATAGAGCCACACAGCAGTCATGGAGTAAGACAGAATTGTGGAGACAATATGATAGGTATCATTCTCACAGAAGGGAATCTACCTAATGTCTACAGATGATCTCACTGAGGAATATTGCATGCATGAGGAAATGGTAGGGGCTGATGTTGAAGCCTCGCATGTGAATAATGACTAGCCAGAATAAGGATCAGATCGAGATGATGTATGGGTTACACTGGGACCAGCATGAATGGAACCGAAACAGGAATCAGCAATACTAAAAGCGATGGAAAGGTAAAGAAGGATGAGGGGAAACAATACGTTGCAGACACAGTCAGATCAGAAATCCTTGAGGAGTTTGGGCAAGTTGGCCAACTGCTCTTGATGGAATGCTAAAGGCTGATGAGATTTTTCAGGAAATAGTGAGAAAGGTGACTGTGGAGATAGACAGCAATAATATATTCAAGGACTTGAAAATAGGAAGGTTAGAAATTGTTGATAAAAAAGCATGAGGATGGGCTTTTTGAACAGGCAGCAAGTGACACTGGTTTTGAAATTGGAGGAAATGTAAATAAGAAAAGGAGAAAGTTGAGAACACCACCAAGCATTGTGATGAGGATAGTTAAGCCCTATTATTAACATATGCACTATTATAAGTTCCATAGAAAATTGATATCTTTGGAAACTCTAAGGTATACTTATGAAGAAGGTTAAACAAAATGAGCATTGTATTAAGTTTTGACTCCCATATTTCAAGAAAATGATAACTTGATGAATTGAGCCTAGGAGGAAAACATTGTCAGCAAATACAGATGACAAACATATAGATATTTGGGAGACAGATTACATTGATTTGACCTGTAATACATAGAATGAGGAACAATTTAAAATCTTTCACACATCCTTACACCTAAGCTGCATACTCTCAAAGGTCCCCAAGGCATGCTGGTAAAACTGTGATGCTTCATATATTTTGGTATTGCAGCAGATTATGCAGTCTATGAGATTCAATCAGGTTTGAAATTAAATAATTGTCAACATAGATATGCCAGATGACCAAAGTATTTGTGTGCTAACCCCCCCGAGCAACCAAATTGATTAGCTTTGCTGAGGCGAAAATCATGCGGTGATGCACAAATCACCCAGAACAAGTCAGTGAATTCTATTCCCTAGGGATATTACTCTTTTAGCAAAATATATGCATTGTCTTCAGTTAGCAAAAAGACAGAGACCCATATTGGAAGTACAAGAGAGTTACACCTCTCTGAAAAAGCGCACTGTTTCTCAGTGATTTTTGCTCTTCCTCATTTGTTGAAAATGATAAAATAGGGTTATAACTGCATGCTTGATTATTAGATCATCAACTTAATTCTTATATAAAGTAAAAACAGAAAATGGTGGAAACACCCAGCAGGTCAGGCTTCTACGGAGGGAGAAAAACACAGACAGAATTCCAGCATCCACTGTATGTTACGTTAACTTAGTTCTTACACTTGATGCAGTGTCAAAATTTCAAACTACTTTCTTTTCATGCTGCACTCCCTCCAAGGCCAATATATCAGTTTTAGAAATATAGGCCAGTCAGTCTAAACTTAATGGTGGGAAAGCAATAATAATTCAGGGCAAAATTAACTGTCACTTGGACAAATGTGGACTAATTAAGGAAAGCCAGCATGGATTTTTTAAGGGAAAAGCATGTTTAAATAACTTGTTTGAGTTTATGAAGGGCTAACAGAGAGGATTGATGAGGATGATGCAGTTGATGTGGTGATGGACTTCCAAATGGCATTTGACGAAGTGCCACAGAATAGGCTGGTCAGCATAATTAGACAAGATGGAATAAAAGGGGCAATAGCAGCATGGATATGAAATTTGGTGAATGAAGTTGCTTTTTGGACAGGAGGAAAGTACACCCCCCAGGGGTCAAAGTTAGGACCCTGCTTTTCCTTATATATATTAATGATGTAGACTTGGGTGTAAAGGGCACAACTTCAACATTTTCCCATGACACAAAACTTGAAAATATTGCGAGGAAAATAGAGATAGATTTCAAGACGACATAAGTGGAATGGGTGGACAAGTAACAGGTGAAATTTAATGCAGAGAAGTGTGAAGTGATTCATTTTGGAAGGAAGAATGAGGAGAGACAATATAATATAAAGGTTACAATACTAAAGAGGATGCAGAAGTGGAGAGGCCTGGAGGTATATGTGCACAAATCATTGAAGGTGGCAGTTAATAAAGCATACAGGATCCTGAACTTTAAAAATTGGGAAAAATGAGTATAAAGGCAAGGAAGTTATGATAAACCTGTATAAAACACTGGTTCAAGCTGAACTGGCTGGGATTTTCCAGCCCCATCATGGTGAGACCCGCCACACCTCTCCATATTTTCCTTGCAAATTTATTCCTCTGTATCCTTCCCACTAGTTAGTAAGCCATAGACTACATGGAGCAATGTAATTGCACCTTTTTTGTTCCTTGGCTCTAGCCAAATAGATTCTATTCTTGGCCCTTCTGGGACATCCTTTTGCACCAGCATGGCAATATGACCACCCCTCCTCATTTTCTTCCTTACATATCTTTCCTGAACACCTTGTATCCAGGAATATTTAAATCCCAACCCTGCCCTTCTTTGAGCCAGGTCTCTGTTTATCCATAGCATCATTTTTCCACATGTCAATCTGCGTCAGTAACCCACTAATCTTATTAAGCACACCCCATGAATTCACATACATGCACTGTAATCCTTTATTACTTTCTAGCTTACTCTGACCCCGCCTATTAATTTACTATTCCTTATTCTTGTGCTATCTCCCAGCATACTCTGCGCAATGGTATTCTTCTCTAATATAACTTCCTGGTTCCCACACCCCTGCCAAGTTAGTTTCAGCCCTTCCCAATAACTCTAGCAAAACACCCTGCAAGGAACTCAGTCCCAGTTCTTTTTGGATGCAACCTATCAGACCTGTACAGGACCCATCTCCCCAGAGCTGGTCCCAATATCCCAAGAGCCTAAAGCTCTCCCTCTTGCACCATCTTTCAAGCCATGCATTCATCTGCTTTATCCTCCTATTTCTATACTCACTTGCACTTGGTAGTGAGAGTAATCCAGAGATTACTACTTTTAAGATCCTGCTTGCTAATTTACTATCTAAATTCTGACTGCAGGACCACATCCCTCTTTCTGCCTATGACGTTTGTACCGATGTGGACCACAACTGCTGGCTGTTTACCCTCAGGGGTGTTCTGCAGCTGCTCAGTGAAACCCCTGACCCTGGTACCAGGGAGGAAACACACAATCCTGGATTCATGTCTGCAGCTGCAGAAATGCACATCTTTCCCCTAAATATCGAATCACCTATCACTATTGCATCTCCAGTCTCCTTGTACCCCTCTGTGCAACTGAGCCACCCTTGGTGCTATGGACTTGACTCTGGCTGTGCTCCCAGGTGAGCCTTAACTCTCATCAGTATTCAGAACTGAACACTGGTAGGAGAGTGGAATGCAGTCGGGGGATTCCTGTACTACCTGCCTGTTCCTTTCTGACTGTCTTGTGGTCACCCGTTCCCTCTCTGCCTGCATACTCTCAAGCTGCAGCATGACCACATCTATAAATGTGTTATCCACATAGCTCTCGACCTCATGGATGCACTGCAGTGATGCCAATTGCTGCTCTCGAGGTCCAAAACCTGGAAATCAAGCTGCTGCAACTGCTGACACTTCCTGCACAAAAGATTATCCAGGACACAAGAAGCATCCTGGAGTTCCCACATAGCACAGGGTGTGTGGTCTTGACGTTTGAGCAGTCCTGTCATTTCTCTATTTATTAACTGATAAGCTTGTTACTGCTAATAAACCTTACTACTGGAAATAAATCTTACCAGTTCAATACTAATAATGCCTTACCAATGCAAGTAAACCTTACTACTACTAATCAACTTTGCTAATACTGATAATCCCTATGAATACTTAATACAGCTTACTTGTGGTAACAAACCTTATTTAAAAATAGACGATCAGACTCACCAGCTACTCACTTGTTCCTTGTTATTAATAGTTAATAGTTAACATTTTTAGTGTTTTTCAAACTCCAAGTTGTTTAGACTTAGTCCCTAAGCAGCAATACTCACCGGCCAATCACCTTACAACTTTCCTGTGATGCTACAGTTCACTTTTTCCTTTAAACTCAGGGTGTTTCTGGACTTCTGTCTCTGAAGGTAAGCACTTGGGTCTTGCTCCTTAGGCTTTATTTATCTGCTCCCTGGTCTGTGTATCTCCTGCAGGTCCACCTCTCCCCCAAAGGTAAGTGTTCATTCCTCCGCATCTCAGCCCTAAATGAATGGCCCCTTATCCTGAATACCAGCCCAGTGACATTACCACTATGCCAACACCTCACACAGAGGGAGCAGTACCTTCAGACTGCTGAGATGGGAGAGGAGAGGAAGGTGTTTTTGGTGGTAGCATCATTCTGGAGATGGCAGATGATCTGTTGAATACTGAGACTGGTGAGATAGAAGGTGAGGACAAGGGGAACTCTATTACAATTTTTGGAGGAAGGGAAAGGGTTGAGAGTAGAAATGCATTATAGCTCAGGCCCAGTCGAGGGTCCTGTCAACCATGATGGTGGAGTGGGGGGGGCGGGGACAGATCCTCAGTCAAGGAAAATGAAGACTTATCCAAAGCACTAATATGGAAGATTGCATTCATCAGAACAGATGCGATGGAAAAGGAAGAAACTGGGGAAATGGAATAGCATGGGGTTTGAGGAAGTCTGGTCAGAGTAGCTGTGGGAGTCTGTGGCTTGTAGTGAATATTAGTTAATAATCTATTCCCAGAAATGGAGGCAGAGAAGGGAAGGGAAGAGTCAGAGATGAACCATGTGAAGGTGAGGGAAGGAAAATTGGAAGCAGAGCCAATGAAATTTTCTGGTGCAGGTTAAGATGTGGCACAGATACATTCATCAATGTACCAGAAAATGAGGTTAGGTAAGGGCCTGAGTAAGACAGGAACAAGGAATGTTCCACTTAGCCCACAAAAGACAGACAATAGCTAGGAGCAAATGGATCCCCATTGTAACACCAATTATTTAGAGGAAGTGTTTGGACTGTACTTTTTCTCTGCCTGGCCAGTCTCTTCCTACCTACGTTCTTGATTCTTCCAATGCCCTCCCTCACTTCAACGGTTTCTAGTTTCCCGTCTCTAAATATCTCCTTATCACCATGGATGTCCAATCCCTCTACACCCCTGCCCCCCACCAGGACAGTCTGTGGCTCTATACTTGTTCATTGAATGGATCCCCAACCAGTCCCCATCCACCACCACCCTCCTCCATTTGGCTGAACTTTTTCTCACATTGAACAATTTATCCTTCAACTCCACTCACTTTCTCCAAACAAAAGGTGTGAACATTTTGCGAAGGTCATGTGAACATTGTAGAAATGTAGGAAGCTGTTGTGGCAAAATCTAGAGTTTGGAACATTGCTCTTAAAGTTCACATATTCACTATATCCTATGTGTATTGCTGTCTTGTTAAACACTCCCAGTTCCAATCATTTATTTTATACACATATATCCATAGAGTATTGTGTATGCTTTTCTGTCATCCAAGTCCATTATTTAAAATGCACTTTCTGTGCTATCTGGCATATTATTGGATTCTAGTATAACTAGATATTGGGAAATCATTGAAATAAATGAGAACTTGATTCCCCTAGGTATAAAATTGGCATTTGATAATTTAACTTTTTTTTTTACTTGTCATTTTAAAACACTTGATAGAGACAAAAAAAATCAACTGAAGAACTGCCTGTTGGGATCATGAAATCCAAAATTTAGGGCACTGTGAAAAAGCTTAGTATTTTGCTGACAGCCATTTAAAAAATAAAATACAAATACAAGAAATTAATGTACAAATTTTAATATTTGTTCCTTGCTTCTGTGCTAAGGTTTATGTTTACTGAAATAATGAATACTACAGTTATTGGTTCAGAACTTGCTGTTAAAATAACAGTGAGGCTAATGGTGCTCGCCATTATTTATCTGCCATTATTATAATTAATGGTGCAGTGACTCCAGGTGAAAAGGCAGATGCATGGTTAAACACAGATATCCAAACATTGCTGCGTTGTTCTGTTGTCAGCATTACGAGAAATGCATATTTCTGTCCACTGAAGTGGATTGAATGGTGTGAAGTTGCTGTATTTGTGCAGTTGATGTGAGCTAAATTTGCCACAGAAAGGTATGTCTTGTCGTTTCAAATTAAAGCTCGTTTTTAATTATGTAATAACTGCTAATTACTGCCATTCACCCTCTCTGACACCAAAAATTAGCTATTAGAAGTATAGCACCTCATTCCTGCAGGTATTAATTGAGGTTGAAAATTTTAAGTGTCAAATTGAGAATTTAAGAACTTTTTCTTACTTTTCATATCTCCTTTCTCTCTCTCTCAGTCCAACCCATCTATCCTTCTATCTTCCCCTTTCCTGATTTGACATTGAATTCACCCTCCTCAGTTCTTGTGCTGTTTATTTCACAATCCTTCAATCTGACTGGTTAAGGAAATACACACAGTTCCTTGCCATATTCACTCAGGTCCCAGATGCCCTGTTTCCCTCACTGTGCAATTATCAACTCGCATTTTCAGCAACTTGTCATGCAAAACATTTAAAAGCCTAGACATGCAAGGGCAAGTGTAACTAATGGCAGGTACCATTATATGCCCTACTTCAGCAATTTGTGGCCCAGCATTCATGAAAATTGGCACAGGGAAGTGTCTGTGTTTGATCAAAAGGAAATATAATTAACATTAGCAGAGGCACACTCATTAACTTACATTGTTTTATCTTTAGCTTCATACATTAGTTCAGTTTTTCATAGTGCCAGCCTCAGCTACACCTCTAAAGCAGCTCTCCTGATGCTATCATTAACAAGTGCTTAAAAATATTCCACCAAAATTGAAAGACAGTAATGCACATAATATTAATGGTAAATCTTTGCTTATTGAAAAGACGCAGTGATTATACTCTTTTGTTTAATGTTACACTTTTCAGTCAGTAATTAACACTAAAAGTGTAGCTTTACTCCAGCACTCCAACTAAATTAATAGCCAATATCCGATGCAAATACTTCTACTGAGCATAACCTTGTTTTATTTTACTATTGTGTTCAAGGTGACATACTGCACATTAACTGGTAGGACACAAGTATGTACTTGCAATTTCCATCTGAATGAATTCCCAATTATCAGCCATCCATCTGGGAGAGTGCCTGGCTGGAAGCAAGGTGCTTCACTAGAGTGAAGGGAGGACTGATATCTCGTGCTCTGCTACTAAGTAACAGAAAGTGACAAGGTCAGTTTTTATTTCTTCTCCAAAAGCAATGTGCCTTTGATTCTATGCCTGAGGTTCATAAGACTTAAAAAAATGTGGTCAGTTTGAAGGTTAATCTTTCAGAGCTCTAGGCCAAAATTCTTTGGACTTCGGATTGTCGGAGACTGGATGTATGACCACAAGTGTGCATTGGGACCCTGTGGTAGTCCCTGGGAGTCATGGGAATTACTCAAGAAGTTTCAACTTCCGATGGGCAATTTCCCTGCTTCCAGGGACCCTCCACAAATGTTTGTGACTTGGAGTTAGAGTCGGAGACTTCGGAAGGTTCCGATGTACTTAACTGAATAGTTATCAGGTGATATTAGACAGAAAAAACCTAATCTAACCCCTGGGGAACTCCTTAACTGACACACTAATCACTCACATTGACACCCCATCCAACTGTCCCCAAATACACCCAAACCCCTCAATTACCCCCTTGACCCAGGACTACCCCCCGCCAACCCCAACCACTCAACTAATCCCCCAACCACATGATTACCTACAGATCCATCTACCACCTCACCCACCTGCCACCTTACCAACCTACCACTTCACCCATCTGCCACCCCATCCACCTGCCACTTTACCCACTTACCACCTCACCCACCTAGAACCTCAGCCACCTATCAACTCACCCACCTGCCATCTCACCCACTTTTCTTCTCATTCACCTACACCTCACCCACCTGCTGCCCCACCCACCTTCGACTTCACCCATTTACCACCTCACCCACCTACCACTTCATCCACCTACCATATCAGCCAGCTGCCCCAGTACTCACTTGCCACCATACCCAACTACCACCCTACTTACCTACCACCTCACCCATCTAACACCTCACTCACCTAGCATCTTACCCACATGCGACTTCACCCACTTATCACCTCACCCATTGACCACCTCACCCACCCGCTACCTCACCCACCTGCCACACTACCTACATACTACCTCAGTCATCTAACTCCTTATCTACCTGCCACCCTACCCGCTTAACACCTCACCCACCTACCATCTCACCTACCTGCCATCTTACCCACCTGCTGCCCCACCCACCTACCACCTGAGCCACCTACCACCCTACACACCAACTACCTCAGTCACTGACCACCTGCCTAACTCCCACCCTAATGACCTCAAACACCCACCCACCAATCACCTCAAACGCCTACCACCACATCCATGTATCACCTCACCACCTGCCACCTTAACCACCTACCACCTCATCTACCTACCACCTACCCACTTACTCACTTGCCTCACCCACCCTACCACCCAATCAATTCATCCACACATCAATTCACCTATTCCCTAACTTTCAAACTGGGCCTTTAAATTTACCACATGGCAGCTAATGCCATTAAAGAGGGAGGCTTCCTCACTGCCCATCGAGTCGACTCTGCTGCGATGGAGCTCTCCAAGGGACACTGTGCTTTGGTAAAGCTGGGCTTGGCGAGAAATTCAGAGCAGTGTTGAGTCAGGGGAAAGTTCAAGCAGAGGGGCAGTCCGTAGGTGATTGCCATTCTTTGGAAGATCCTGGTCCTAATGTTTACTTCTTTTGTACACTTTCGCAAACCAACACAATAAATTTATAATCAATGCACTTTATAGTCTGTGGATCATATGGTGTTCAAATCTTTTTTTTTAAGGAAATTTTCAAAGTATGCAGATTTTAAAATGAAGGTTTATGTTGCTGTGCTGTTCTTATTCTTCGGGACTGTGTGAGTTTTCAGGCCCCTAAACCTATTGGGCAGAATTTTACGGCCCCGTTTCGGTGGGGACAAGGTCATAAAAGAAACGGGGCATAAAATGCGGTGAGACATTCTAAACCTCGTTGGCTTCGGCAGGAACGTAAAATCCCACTGCCATAAAATTTCACCCATTGTCACTAGATGGGCACAAAGGTGAGGGCCCCACAATTGGACTGCATAGCAACACTGGTGCTGGTGCTATGGAAGCCATGAACTGAAAAAAATGGTGCGTGCTGTGCTGTTGGCTAATTTTGATGTGGCCCTGCTGCTCCCCCTTGTGGGAAAGGTGCTAACATAGGAATGTGTGCCTGCTCTGGTAGCTCATGCAGGTTATGGCATCAGACAGCTCTCTGTAAACATACCTACCGACCCAACACCTGACCATACGAGGACAACAGGCATATAATGAGGGCCATGCTGCCACCAGGAACAGCATGGAGCATCATCAGCTAAAACAATGGTTCTGCTGCCTGGAGAACATGAGGAGGCCCTCCAATACACGCCAGAAAACGCCTACAAGTTTGTGGTGGTCTGCCGCATCCTCTACAACCTCAAGGGTGCAGCCATTGCCACCAGGGAAACAGAGAAGGAGGAAGAGGAGGTGGCTGGGAGGAGGAATCTGGGGTTTCTTCATTCCAGACTGGCTGCACATGAGCACCTACTGAGAATTCAGTTCTTGTATGACATTATGCCTTCACCACCATTGCTCCACTATTCCCCACCTTCCTATCCATCTATAACTTCCCAGCACAGCATCTTCTTGGCCAAAATCCTGATATAAAAGCCACCAAAACCTTATCCAACAACACTTCCTATAAAAAAACTGAACTCTTCACCCTGGTGCATCCATTAGTGTCTGTCTTGCAGGTGACTTTGCCTGCCTTAGAACTCCTATTATCTGTTACCCCAGTGGCTGTAGAAGAATTGGTGGAAAGCTGCTGAGTTTCATTGGAGAAGGCTGCAGATAACCTGCAGGATGACCTCAAGCAGCTCTAGACCTATAAGTCTTGACATTTGTTATGACTGGGATGAGAAGAATGTGTGAATTATCAAGCCCCACTACTCCGCAGACTGCACCATTAATTTAAATGTTTAATTTTCTCACTAAAATGGTCAATTATGTACCTATACCTCTAGTACCCAGAATAAAAGAGATTTTAATCAGGTTTCTTTCAAAAACTCAGAATGATTAATTTATTTTAAAATAAAACTTCTTTTAAAAAATTGCAAGTGCTGGTTAACACACGATTGTAGCCAGGAAGTGTAACTATCTATCTCTTCCTAAAGAACTCCCCCATCACACACACAGATATACACACAGACAAACAAAGGACAAACAGATAGAGTCTCTCTGCATAGATGGGTTTTGGAGGATAGGCATAATAAAGTAAAGGATAAAGACCAGGGTCTCAACGCTGTCGACCTGGAGTTCTCTCATGTGAAGATGAGCTGCTGGTTCCGGTGGATGCCTGGAAATTATCACCAACTGGTTTCAACTTTGCACGTCCAAATGCTGACTGGTTACACTCAAATGAGGATTCTTTGGCTACAGGTTGATTTTAGGCAAGGTAGAGAGAGGGAGCCAGTCAAGGTGACCTTTTTTCCTCAGCTTGATCGCCAACAAAACTGCCTTCAAAACAAGCAGGTTCACAACTGAATATTTTTTTTCCTCTCTCCCATGTGACTGCCTTTTTTATCTCCCAGATTTACATTAAGTAAAGTGCTTTGCAGTCCAAACAAACAAACAGCTTCTTCTCAAAAATAGGTCAGGCGACTTCTTGGAAGGGGCCAGCTTTTTGACAGTTCCAAGGTGAATTTATGACATATTTAAAAAAATCCCAGGTTAGCATCCAGATGACCAGATCATGCCAAATCCTTCCATTTTGTAAAAGAAAACTTCAGTCTTGAGAGATATGATTCTAACACATTGAACCGTACCACCTCAGCCTGGGGGGCAGCATTCTGGTCTGTTTGTCTGAAAGGCAACAGCAAGAGCCCTGGTGCAGTGACAGTGGTTGGAGAAGGAATGATGTCATCCTAAGAGAGGACAGCAAGTTTGTGCTCTATGGAGCGATGTCCACTCCCACAGGGCTGCAATGTGGGAGGGCAGATTGCTGGTTTCTGTGAGACACTGAGTCCTTTTGAGCACTCCAATTCCCAGCCAGTCAAAGCTTGCTTGGTTGTCATGGCTTGGAAATCTCATAACTTTCATCTCTGAGTTTCCACTGCAGCAGTGGGACTTTGGGTGGTTTCTGTCTGCACTGCAGTGGACATTGAGACAGTTTGGTGTGCCAAATGCTGTCATGGGGTTAGCCACTACTTCCAAGGCAGAAAGGACAGGTTCAAAGTCCTGTGTGATGCACTGTGCCATTTCGGAACTGGACTCAATATTGCTTGACTTTGACAAGAAGCTGTCCGAAAGGTCTGTCAATGCAGCAAGCATCTTGGGGTGCATGCTTAGTAGCATTCCCCTTTCAGACACTCCATCAAAGTCCTCATCTGAGTCCCCTGTAGCAGAACCTGTCTGTGACTTCACCCTCTAGGGAGCTGGGAAATGAACTATGCTATTCTGCTGCCCTGGCTGCAGCTCACTCATACCCATCGACTCACCCATACTCTATACTAACCTCTAAAGGTTGCACAGTGACAATATCTGAGCTGGTGGCTGCGAGTTAGATCAACATCTATTGCAGCTCTCACACTTGGTCCTGAAGTTGCAGTGGCTGGCCGGGTGACAATTCCTGGGGATGTGAAAGGAGAAAATCAAGAGGGGAGGGTTGAGGTGAGGGCAGTCGGGAGTGGATTGGAAAGCAACGATCCATGTTGAAACCATCTGCAACTTGTATTTCATTCCAGAGGTGGGATTTGAGAAGGACATAAGGCAGGGACATCCTGAATGATCACGGCAACAGCAGATGCAATGGCTTCTGCCACAGCTGGAACCAAGGTGCGGAGCATTGTCTCCTTTGTGGGCTTAGGTGATGCAGAGATGCCTGTTCCTCTCTGGTTCTTTGCTGCTCCACATGGTTTATGGGCCACTTGTCCTGCATGAGAGAGGGGAGAATGTCACTGATTATGTGTTTGAGTGATATGCCTGTAAGATTATAGAATTTCAAGGTATAAAAACCCTTCTAATTAAAATCTCTAAGTTCCGAATTCTTAATTTCTAACACTAGTGTCCTCAGTTGTGCTTGATCTAACAAGGTACGAATGGCTAGTATTTATGAATTAAGTAGAGTTTATTAAGCAAGATTTACATGTACTTAATAAAAAAATAGTGAAGACAACATGGAAGTTTCTTATTCCTTAATTTCCTAGAATTCCTTGAGTATTACCAGCACAGGCGATGTCCTTTCTCTTCTCTGCCTTTGAAGTGATGTTGAACTGTGTCCAGAAGAATCATACCCCAGAAGCCACGGTAACATTGTGCCAATAAAGATTCCAATTTTCCAGCTTTTATTCCCACTTCTCATTATTCCAGACTCCATTATATGGGCATAATCCAAATTGACCTCTTCCATTGGCTTAAGCTGCGAGTCAACCCTTGTCAGGCCACCTCTGTAACTAAAGCTATATAGACTAAAGACAAATGTTCATTCCTTGTTTTCAGAGTTTACATTCCATTGTGAACAAATGATACATTTCCTTTAGAAATGGGGCAGTCACAAACAAAGTCACATGCTCTTGTCAATACTGGAGCTATCATAAAAATTCACATGAATATACTCTAGCCTATTCCTACAAATACCAAAAGCATGAAGAACAAATATTCAAAATGTCAAAACAGAAAGAAATTTCCCTCTATTACAGACGTTCTATCCAACAGATATAATAATCATTTAAATCAATGCATGGATTTTGTTTAAAGACAAGACGCCATCCTAAGAACCAACTACTTTTCAAATATTCCTTCAAAATAAAGTTGCTGAATCCAGAATTTCAAGCAACTTAAAGTCGTAAAACAATTAAGCATAATTTCTCACAAACAACAGCTACAAACTATCCCAGCTGTCTTGACTGTTCATTGTCTCACTAACAGAAATTCAAACTGAACCTTTTAATTGAAAATGTGGTGAACAATAAAATCCATAGATGTTACCGAGCAACAGCAAATGCTAAAAATTAGTAGTATCATCAAAATTTTGCAAGCCTTCCATATTTGAATAGCTGTAGCTACGTGGAAGCAGTTAGGGTGCATGTGAGGCTAGCATCATTGGAAGTTGTCCAAGGATGAGGTGAAGCATCTGAATGTTAGGCCTGAGTTCTGAGAGATAGAGATTGTCAATGGGTGAGTGATTAGGTCGTGGCGCATTGAGCAGCGTGAGATGCTGGTAGTGTGATGAGTAAGATGTATCATATAGAGGTACATGCACTGACCTTGGTCATTCCCATGAGGTCACTGAACAACCTTTGGCACTGCTGCCAGCTCTTCAATGCCAATCTCTTGTGAAATTTGAACACCCTGGCCACTTGCTACCATTTCGCTCTGAAGGTGTTCCTTGAAGGCCTTCTGATTCCCTAAAGAAACATAGCCCAGCTCCTTCTGTTGGCCGTCTGGGCTTAGGCCCCCCAGCACCACATCTAAAAACCTGGGAAATTTTCTTCTTCCTTGTCACCCAATCTGGGGTGCTTCTCCTTCCATTCAATGTCTGAAGGGACAGTTTGCACAGCTTTCCATGAGAGCAGCTACTCTTCCGGAAGGACAGGCTGCCTTAAAGGTGCGCAGGCCACTGATACTTGTGCTAACCATGTGGAATGCTGAGACCCCTGTTGCGCATTGAACCAAGAAGAAGCACGAGTCATGCTCGGCTGAACATTACAATCATGGAAATGAGGAGGCAGCACAAAGTTTGCACAATACCTGCTTCAATGTGGCTGGACTTGGGCAAATTATGAATCACATAGCTGAGAGAATCTTTTTGCTTGTTTGAACTATGAGATGTACTAATTATTATTCCTTTTAAAGTTCCTTTTTTTCAGAGGCAACATTAGTTTCCTGCAGAGCTTAATTCATGTGTCCTGGAAAGCTATGGTTGTTACTTAAGAATGCATGATTTAATCCTTTGACAAATGACAAACATCTGAAAATGGGTTCTAATGAAAACCTGCATATTATTAATCTTATAGTCTCAGACTTTGAGGAAGCAGTGGGAGACATCCTTTAATCAAATCATTGTTATCTGCTTTTTTATGCTCCTACAGTTCTAAGCAATGTTTTTCTTTTTGATCATTTAGGTCACTGATTTGCCCATCACCAAGGGCGCAATGTTATGTGGCCGTTGGCATCTGGCGTGTTTGATAGTGTGAGCGGACCATATGGCGAGAAGGACAAAAATCGGTTTCATGATGATCATCTGTCCATGTCGATGGGAAAAGACATGGGTGTAGAGCATGTAATGACAGGTGTGATGTGCAAAGGTTTGGACTTAACGTCAGGGCCTTCCTCACATCATAGACACCCAAGGAACAGAAGGTGCTGGAGCCTGACAGCAATGGGATGCTAGAGGAACGTCCATGGCATGCTGGGTGGAATCTCACAGACATGGCTCCACCACAAAGCAGCTCAAGGAAGGTGGAAAGTCACCGTTGAGGGTCTGCTCACAATAGATAATGGCCGAGGAGTTGGAGAGGAAGGTCCAGCTGTGTTTGGGAGAGGAAGAGTAAAGGATCAACTGGGCAAGGAAGGTGTGTAGTGGGGGTGAGGTTGGGAGGGGGGGAATGAAGGTGTCAACGGGGTAAGGTTGGAGCGGCGATCAAAGGCAACGGGGGTGAGGTCAGGAGTGGGGAGGGGTAAGGGTGAGGAGGGGATAACGGGGGAGATGAAGGAAAATTGTTAGGTAGGTGTAAGGGGGGATGAAAGTGTAAGGGAAGGAGTTCGGAGAGGGAGAGGGAATCCAGAGAGGGGAACAAGTCTGGTGTGGGGGGAGTGGGGGGAGAAGTCCGGGCTGAGGGAGAGCGGAATGAGTCCAGAGAGGGGAAGGAATCCAGGGGGAGGAAGGAGTCTTGGAGGGAGGAAGGAGTCTGCAGAGGAGAAGTAGTAAGGATGGAGGAAGAAATAAGGGTGGAGGAAGGTGTCCAGAGAGGGGAAGGAGTAAGGGTGGGGAATAAGTAGGGGTGGTGAAAGGAGCCAGGAAGGGGGAAGGACTAATTGAGGGGAGAGGCTGGTGGGTTGGGGGTGGCAGAGTCCAGGGGTGGGGGCGGGCAAGGAGTTCCAAGGGATGAAGGAGTTCCAAGTGGGGAAGGAGTCGGTAGTGGAGTATTGCAGATGAACATGCAAGGGAGAGATCTGTGAGTCCATGACTGCCTCCTGGAAAGGGAACTGAGTGTGGGTATGGAACGAGGGAATGGTCAGAATGACCAAGGCCAGAATGAGGCAGTAGGATCAGAGGGTTAGGTATCAGTAGAAGGGACAGCGAGGGTGGTTGGTGGGGATCAGAGGCAGACATGGACCCTGGGGGTAGGAAGGACGAGGTAGGGGAGGTTAATGTGGATGTGGGTGAGATTTTCAGGAAGGAAGGGAACGTGCACATTCACCTGGACATCCCTGAAATAAAAGGATTGTGGCTGGTAGGTCACAGAGGGGAGGTGGAAGGTGATACCACGGGGGTTGACAGTGATGGGAGAAAGGGAATGGGTGACTGGGGGAGGGGAAAGGTCAGGGAAGCAAATGAAATACTGTATCACCACCATGACGTCTAGGTTGAAAGTGAAACAAAAGTTGTGGTGGGCAATGTCAGGTGCTGCATGGGAGTGTGACCAGTGGTTGGGCAGAGATGCAGGTCAGCTCATATAGACAACTGAAGCTAACCCCAGTGGGCCGCATTGAAAATGCTCAAGAGCATTGTGATACGGGAAGGATCCATGTGTGCGGGAGAGTGCTTGCACAAGGCTCCAAAAGGCTCTGCCCATGCACATATGCGGGCATGCGCACACACACACTTCACCCTCCAGAAGCACTTGTGGGTCAGCTGCAGGCAGCTGAACTGCTAGTGGAGGTGAGGGGTGAGGCGGTGGCATGGGGATGTGGGGGTAGCATACAGTGGGAGGACTCGTGAAGCCTGTGAATGAAGCTGAAAGACACCATTATTCAGTGAAAGTGAATATATTGTCACATTATAAAGTAACAAAACATGTTTACCCATTGGTGTATGTCAACAGTGTCAAAAGCAGGGGAGAGGGAGCACTCACAGTTGCATTGAGGGAGGGATGATGTGGTGCAGGATCCTCAGGCGGGTGTTCACCACCAACCTCAACGTTGCCGCAGGCAGGGTCCACATCTTCATCACTCAGCTCGATGGCATGCTCCTCAAAGTGAGTGAGGGGCCTGATGTGGGCCATTCCACCCCCAGTCTGGGACCTCTCCCTGCTGTTGTGAGCCAAATTCTCCTGCATGAAAACAGGTGAAGAGAGAGTGAACAGGACATGCGACACTGTGGAATGTTTGTGCGGTGAGCGGAGACATGGACTGTAAGAAGGCACAAGCTCCAGAGGATATGAGTCTGATGAAGATGTGAGGGTGTGTGTGAGAGTTAGTGGTGTTGTCCCTTGAGGTGTGAGATCCCTCAGAATGTGTGATGGGTTTGTGAGTGTGTGAATTGAGAGTGATGAAAAGAGTGACTTACCCTGATGGAAGAATGAAACCATTCATCCTGTTGCAGCACTGGGTGGCTGTCCTCTTTTGCAGGGCATTGGCACTGGCCCCCACTGCCATCGCCTCCCATGCTGGATTGGTGACCTTACTTGATGGTCTTCTCCCAGATCTGGAGTAGAGGATATCACAGCAGGCCTCCACTGCATGCAATAGGTGCTTGAGCGACATGTCATTAATCCAGCGGGCTGCAGTCTTCTTGCCTTTCGGGGCCATGTCTTTTGCGCAGCTGTCTTGGGCTGGAAGCATTAAGATGTGTGTGTGTGGCAACACTTTAAACATGGCACCCAGTGTGATGAAGCAGTGAGGTGATGGCACGGCAGGCAAACGAGACCCTGCCCAACATCGAAATGTTATATTTCCTGGAAATGCATAAATAATGAGGCAGGATTGGGATGATAAAGTGTGAAAAGCCGGAATTGCGACTGGCAGGTAAAACATCCTTTTTCCTGCCCGCTATTGCACTTTGTGCAAATCTGGGATGATTTCATGTTTAAGTGGCTCAAAATGCAATTATTTGGGCAGGGATGGAGCATGGATCAGAAATGCTATGGATGTGGATGCAAATAGCTTTGTTGGTGAGTAAGATGGGGCTTGAATTTCAGCTCACAGTTAGTGAGGACACAGGTTGCCTCCCATTTGGTTTAGCCTAAAGGGGCAGCCATGGAGGTGGAGGGCCCAAGCAAGGTTATAAATTCTAGCCTTACAGTGTTCCACAGGATTTTTGGCCCATGCCTAACTTTAATATTGGACAAGCAAACCGATAGCAAAGATGAACAAAGGATCGAGCATGGCGCAGTGTGTTATGTCAGAAATTTACCAAAATCTCTAGATCCCTTTTGTCCTTAACTGTTCAACAGCATCCATCTTTTCTCTTAAATGCAATACTTCTTATTTGTCAATACTAGAGGAGAGTGCAAGAGGAGGACTCTGGGACAGGGCACTCAGCAGCAACTGGAGGAGAGCAGAAGAGCTATAAAAACAGTGTAAGAAGTGGCAAGAGTTCGAGAGCAGAGGTGAGTGAGGGAGTTCAGTGAGGAGGGAGGAGGTGCTCCTTTCCTTTTCTATCTTTCCTCAGAAAGAAGAGTGGTGGCTTTGCTAAGTAGGACCTGGTAAGTAAATTAGAAAAGTGCAATAGTTTTAATCAAGTTGCTGTACTTGGATTTAACTGTGAAGTGCCAGGAATAAGGAGAATTTAGGGCCAAATATTAGAGAGGAATACCAGTGTGCATAAAATACTGGGAGGGACAGATAGCACTAGAATAGGGAATAATAAGTTAATAGCTGAAGCAGGGATGAGGGAGAAAGTAACAATTTCTAAATCAGGGTTACTGAGCGTGTACATGAATGCATAGAATATAGTAAATAAGATTGAGGAGTTACAAGCGCAGATTGCCATGTGGAAAAATGATGTTGTGGCGATAACAGAGACCTGGCTCAAGGAAGGGCAGAACTGGGTGTTAAATATTCCTGGGTACAAGATGGTCAGAAAAGATAGGAAAGGAGGGAAAGGAGGAGGGGTGGTGGTATTGGTTAAGGGGAGCATTTCAGTACTGGAGAAAGAGGGTGCCCTAGACGATTCAAGGATAGAGTCAATCTGGCTAGAGCTAAGGAACAAAAAGCATGCAATTACATTGCTCGGTGTAGTCTATAGACTGCCAACTTGTGAGAAGGACATAGATGAACAAATTTGCTGGGAAATTACAGAGAGATGCAGGCATTATAGAATATTTATAATGGGTGACTTTAATTACCCAGATGTAGACTGGGACAGTGGTAGTGTAAAGGGTCGAGAGGGGCAAAAGTTCCTAGATAGTGTTCAGGAAAATTTTCTACTGCAGTATGTGCCCAATCCAACAAGAAAAGACACACTGTTGGACCTGGTTCTTGGAAGTGAAGTGGGCTAAGTAGATCAAGTGTCAATGGGGGAAAATTTTGGAGACAGTGATCATCGCGTTGTAAATTTTAGGATGATGATAAAAAAGGACGATAGGCAATCTAGGGTAAGAATAATTAACTGGATGACAGATGACTTCGATGGGGCAAGAATAGAGCTGGGCAAGATAGACTGGAATGAAAGGTTGGCGGGAAAAACTGTAGCTGAACAATGGGCTACCTTCAAAAAAAGAATTAGTTCGGGCACATTCAAGGTATATTCCATCGAAAGGGAAAGGTAGGACAAACAAATCCAGAGGATGAGAACGGAGATAGAAATTAAAAGAAAAAAGAAAAAGTGCGCTTATGACAGGTCTCAGGTAGGAAATACAACTGAGAACCAAACGGAATACAGAAGGTTCAGAGGGGAGGTGAAAAAGCATATTAGAGAAACGAAGAGGGATTATGAGAAAAGACTGGAAGCCAACTTAAAGGAGAATCCCAACGTCTTCTCTAGGCATATAAATAGTAAAAGGGTGGTAAAAGGAGGACTAGGGTTGATTAGGGACCTAAAGGGGAATTTACACAAGAATGAAGGGGCCATGGCTGAGGTAATAAATGAATACTTTGCATCCGTCTTTACCAAGGGTGTAGATGCTACCCATGCCATGGTGACACTCAAGGAAACTCTGTCACTAGAAGAGTTCAAAATTGATAAGAAGCAAGTGTTGAATAGACTGTCAGTACTTAAAGTTGATAAGGCACCGGGACCGGACAAGATGCATCCAAGCATATTGAAAGAAGTGAGAGTAGAAATTGCAGGGGCACTGGCCATAATTTTTTAGTCTTCCCTAGACGCAAGGGAGGTGCCAGAGGACTGGAGAATTGCAAACATTATGCCCTTGTTCAAAAAAGATTGGAAGGATAAGCCCAGCAATTACAGGCCAGCCACTTTAACTTCAGTGGTGGGCAGGATTCTAGAAACAATTATTCAGGTTGGAATTAGTAGTCACATGGAAAAATATGGGTGGATAAGGAAAAGCTGGCCCATGGTGTCTAAAGGGGAAATGTGTTTAACTAACTTGCTGCAGTTTTTTGAAGAGGTAACAAAAAAGGTTGATGAGAGTAAGATTATTGATGTGGTGTACATGGACTTTCAAAAGGCATTTGATACAGTGCCACACAACAGACTTGTGAGAAAAGTTATTGCTCATGGAATAAAAAAGTAAGCAAAGAGCAATGGTCAATGGACATTTTTTGGCTGAAGGAAAGTTTTAGTGGAATTTCTCAAGGGTCAGTATGGGGACCCTTGCTTGTCCTGATATATATTAATGATCTAGATCTTGGTGTGCAGGGGAAAATTTCAAAGTTTGCAGATGATACCCAGCTTGGGAGAGTTGTAAACTATGAGGAGGAAGGTGTAGAGCTTCAGAAGGACATAGACAAGTTGGCAGAATGTGCATAAAGGTGGCAGATGAAATTCAATATGGAGAAGTGTGATGTGATGCATTTTGGTAGGAAGAACATGGAAAGATAATATAAAATAAGGAGTGAAATTTTGAAGGGGGTGCAAGAGCAGAAAGCCCTTGGTGTATATGTGCATAGATCATTGAAGGTGGCAGGATAGGTGGAGAGAGCAGTTAATAAAGCTTACAATATCCTGGGCTTTATTAATAGGGGCATAGAGTACAAGAGCAAGGAGGTTATACTGAATTTATGTAAACCATTCATTAGACCTCAGCTGGAGTATTCTGTATAGTCCTGGGCGCCACATTATAGGAATGATGTGAACACATTGGAGAGAGTGTAGAAGAGGTTTACAAGAATAGTTCCAAGGATGAGAGACTTCAGTTATGAAGATAGATTGGAGAGATTGGGACTGTTCTCCTTGGAGTGAAGAAGGCTAAGAGGAAATTTGATAGAGATGTTCAAAATCATGAGGGGGCCATGCGAAGTAGGTGGAGAGAAACTGCTCCCATTCGGAAAAGGATCAAGAATGACAGGGCACAGATTTAAAGTGATTTGCAAAAGAAGCAAATGTGAGTGAGAGAAAACTTTTTCACACAATGAGTGATTCGGGTATGGAATGCACTGCCTGGAAGTATGTTGGAGGCAGGTTCAATCAAGGCATTCAAGAAGGTATTAGATGATTATTTGAATAGAAACAATGTGAAGGAGTACAGGGAAAATGCAGGGCAATGGCACTAGGGCATAATACTCATTTGGAGAGCTGGTGCAGACACCATGGGCTGAATGGACTCCTTCCGTGCTGTTAAAATTCTGTGGTTCTGTGATTACGTGATACTAAATTCCAGAAGGCACTGTTCTGCGAACTGACATATGCTATTTAATGTTGCTGTCTGTCTCTCATGCACTCCAATAGTATTGACTACAGATTAATCAATTTGTATTAGGTTTATGAACTCAAGTCAAAGCTTCACTACTGGTCCTGGAGCATTTCATTTTGGATTCTATTCCCTCTCTACAATGTGGCATAAATTGTCTGCTGCCTCCTGCTTGGTCTTACCCTTCGGCCTTTGTTAAAATCTATCCGCAGATTTTACTCTGAATCCTCACCACTTTAAGCTTCTGTGGCAGGCTTTCTGCTGGAACTTTGTCAACGTACTTCAACTGATACAGCTCTCCGCAATCCATTTGGGATGCCTTTTCCTCAGAAAAAAATAAAGGAGATTGACTGCATAGAAAATCCTCCTTTTGAATCTGAATTTGCTATTTACAAGTTATCATGTGGGCATTCCTTAAATTTAGTTCAGATAATTGATTCCAAGGTCTGTAACAACCCAGCTTTATTTTGTTGCCCTTATTGAAAATAGCCTGTTTCCAATTTAATGAGGTCTCTCTAGGCTTCATTGAGTTCTTGATTATAATTCACAGCAGCACACAAATTTCATCTCGTTTCCCAGTGGTCCTAGGAGATATCACCTACCACTGATCTGATGGGGCCTCCATTTCTTTCTCTCAAAGTCATTATTCCCAGTTGGATCATCAAATAGCTAAGATGTGTTGTTTGTGACTTCCGTCAGACTTAGAATTAGATAGTTTGCTCAGAAGGTTAGAAATTAGAAAGTTTACTGGGAGAAATTGATCAGTGAATTTTATGTTCCACCGGTGGGCGCATGCCCCACCCTGATTGGGCGTAAAATCGCATGAGATGACGTCAGGCTAGTGTCCTGGTGTCCTCCAGCATGTAAGCAATCGTCAGGTCAGCGGGCGCACACAGATGTCAGAGCTGCGCCACCATCAATTAAAAGATCACTTAAGGCCACAGTGGAGGCAGTGGCTAGTAGTATTGTCACTGGACTAGTAACCTAGAGACCTAGGGTGATGTCCTGGGGACCTGGGTTCATATTCCACCACGAATTTGAATTTAATGAAAACCTGGAATGAAAAGCCTGGTGATGATGACCACAAAAATATTGATGTTAAAAACCATCTGGTTCATTGATGTCCTTTAGGGAAGGAAATCTGCTGTCCTTACCTAACCTGGCCTTCATATGACTCCAGACCCACTGCAATGAGGGCACTTAGGGATGAGCAGTAAAATGCTGGCCTAACCAGTAATGACTCCACCTCATGAGTGAATAAAAAAGGAAAGGCAATTGTTTGCGATTTATGTTGCCTGTGCGGTTTCACGCTTGCCACATGGGCAGAAAGGGGAGGTGGACAGGTAGCCACTTTTTACAAAACCTCATCCAAGGGCGGGATAAAAAGGAGCATTGCCATTGTAAGTAGTGATGAGCTTAGGAGATAGTTTGCTGCTGGTTGCTTATTTGAATTTGACAGCTTCATCTCTGTTCTGAGCTTCATTCTTAGCATTTCCAGGTTTCATTTCAAGATTCACTGGTGTCTCCAAGGCCCCCGGATTTTTTGACCATGCGGACCCTTCCAGGTATTGGACAAGCTTCAGTGACCCTGGTAATGGGAATAGTGCTCTCTGCTGGTGGCACCTCCTCTGAGGAGGAAGACAGGGGCAGAAGGGAAAGGAGGCCAGGTGTCCCAAAGCAGCTTCCAGGGGAGCGACCTGTGGGAGGAGAGGCGCAGGCACAAAGGGTGCAGGGCCAGCAGGTAATCCATGGCAGAAGGGGCTGCAAAAGACGCCACCATCCTGCTGCCAGGGTTTACAGGGAGCGATGCGGCTACTGCAACATGTCCGAGGTACAATACCGAAGGAGGCTCTGCCTCTCCAGGCAGACAGTGATCTCCATTTATCATATGATTGGGCCTGAGATCACCTCCAACTATATAATTGGACACCCCATGCCAGTGGCTCCGAATGTCACAGTGGCCCTCAAGTTCTATGCCCCGGATCTTTCCAGGGGTGAGTGGGGGATCCTTTGTGGGGTGGCCCAATCAGCTGTCCACAGTTGCATCAAACTGGTGACAAAAGCTCTGTCCAGGTGGATAATGACATTTTAAAGTTTCCATACGGACGAGGCCAGCTAAGCTGAGTGAGCCAGAGGGTTTTCAGCAATTGCTGGGTTCCCCCGTATCGAGGGTGCAATCGACTGCACATGTGTGGCCATCAAGGCGCCAGCGGGTCAGCCAGGTGCCTTTGTCAACAGGAAGAGATTCCAGTCGATGAACGTCCAGATAGTTTGTGACCACAAGAAGCGGATTCTGCAAGTTTGTGCAAGGTACCCCAGCAGTTCCCATGATGTTTATATCCTGAGACACCCCCAGGTGCCAAGGCGATTCAGTGCTCCAGCCCGACTGGATGCATGGTTGCTGGGTGACAAGGGCTATCCGTTGGTAAGGTGGCTTATGACTCCTCTCCACCACCCAAGAACAGAGGCAGAGCAGCATTATAATAGGAGCCATTCCTCCACAAGGGCGGTGATAGAGTGGACCATAGGTCTTCTGAAGATGCTGTTCCAATGCCTGGACCGTTCAGGGGGAGCACTACAATACCCCCCAGAGTGTGTGTCACTGATAGTGGTTGCATTCTGCACTCTCCACAACATGGCACTAGCAGGGGGAACACACTGCAGGAAGAGGATCTTGAGGCAGTTCCACAGGCCATAGAGGATGAATCTAGTGGTGATTCAGAAGAGGACCATGGTGAGGAGAACACTGAGGGCATGGAGGCAAACCTCTGGATCCTTCAGGGATGCAGGGACACCAGGGATGCCTTGATTCAACGCTCCTTCAGTTCGGCTGCCAAAGATCTACTTCCACATCATGACAGGTCTGCTGCTTCCATCCTGGATGTCTGAAATGACCCTTTCATTTGAAACCAAAGTCCACTCAGAGCCTGTGCAATAAAGTTTAGAGCCACTCACATCCAGCATTACATACTAGCATGCCCTGCGCCAAAAAAATAGGTGAAACACAGTCAGCCAAAGGGACGCCTTACTAAACCTTTCGGGATCGTTCTATCTTCTGTGCAGCAGTCCTAGGCTGGAAACACTGAAAGGTGTGCACATGGTTGTACTTTAAATATGGTGGCTGGCGTGCTAAAGCAACGAGCTGATGGTGTGGTGGGCAAAAGAGAGCCTGCCCACCATGGAAACGGTGTGTTGCCCGACTAACGCGGCAAGTTTGGGCTGATACGATGTGAAAAGCAGCCATTGCGGCTGGTGGGTAAAACGATGCTTTACCAGCCCACTACCACACTTACTGCAAATCTGGGACGATTCCTCCCAATGTTGCAACGACAATCCAAAACACCCCTCTGCACTGTAATCCAGCTGGTCTAATGTAATACCATTCTTATTTGTGTAATCATAGCCATGTAATCACTTGCAATAGCTTCTCTTCCTATTCCCACAGCATTACTGCAGGTGTCCCCCAAAGATCTATCTTTTGCCCCCCCTCCCCACCCCAACTCCTATTTCTTATCTTTGGTGATAGCATTCAGAGGCATGGCATTAGTTTTCAGATGTACACATTACATCCAGCTCTTTCTCAATACCACCTCTCTTCAACTTGTTCTCTGTTGCTAAGTTATCAAAATGCTTATCCAACATCCGAAAGTGCCTTGGGTTATTTTGGTATATTAAAGGTGCTTTTTATAAATATAAGTTGCTGTTGTTGCAATAGCTGCTGAAAGGCAAATGAATAAATACTCATCAAATGAAAAAAATAAGGAAGTTTGAGGAAAGGACAGAGGGATGGGACTAAATGGTTACCTCTTTAGAAAGTAATGGGTTGAATGACCTTGTGTTGTGCTGTAAAATTCTGTGAAGGGGTGTAGATCTGGATCTGGCCTGCATCCTTGGGCCTTAAAAAAACATTGCTGCAGGGATAGTGGATGCTTTGGTTGCAATCATCAAACATTCTCTAGATTCTGTAAGGTCCCAGCAGAGTGGAAAGCTGCAAATGCACCACCTCTGTTCAAGAAAAGAGGGAAACAGAACCTAAGAAACTATAGGCTGCCATTAGCCTAACGTCTGTCATTGGAAATGTTTTAGAATTCATTACTAAAGAGGTAGTACCAGTATATTTCAAAAATCATAATGCAATCAGACAACATCAACGTGGTTTTGTGAAAGGGAAGTTGTGTTTTACAAATTTATCACAGTTCTTTGAGGATGGGCTGAATGGCCTCCTTCTACACCATAACATCTCTGTGATTCTGTGATATGTTACAGATAGGATGGATAAAGAGATACCAGTAGATGTAGGGTGGAATTTTCCATGCCTGCTGGCATCGGGCGTGCTCGGCAGCATGAGCAGACAGTATGGCGAGAAGGCCAAAAATCAGTTTCACAACATCGTGAAACCAGTTTGTAATCGTCCTCTCAGCCCTCCAATGGAAGGCTGCTTTTCCCACCATTGAACGTCAGGAACCTCATTGTAATAAATTTGCATGTCATTATAAGGCTAATCCGACGGACTCATCCCCCCAAACTGGATTGTCCTGTCACATCGGTGTGATTGTCTGCTGACATGTTTCGCAACTGCGCACAAGCGATGTTCACCTGGCGAGCTGCACTTTGCTCAGGACTTTGAGGTTTGTTTACCTACCTTGCTTCAACAAGCATTCACAGTCATCAGTGTCATGCTTCGCAGGCAGCACTGTTAGGGGTCAGGTCTCCACCTACCAGACCAGCCATAAGGCTCCCGGGCATTGTACGGCTAGGGCTTGCTTGGAGAAGGGGAAGAAGTGGCCTCATGCAAGCGAAGAGGCTGCAGGGTGAGGGCTGTACTGGGGAAGGGAAGTATCCCAGTGTTTGTGTGGGGGCACAGGTTCATCTTTGCTAGTGGCCTTAAGATGGTGAGGTCTGAGGAGTCAGTCTCCAGAACAGATGAGGCCAGTTAGCGATATGAAGGTATGCGTGAAAGAATGAGTGGTGATGTCCCTTGAGTTGGCAATGAGTGAGATGCCAGTGAATGTGTGATGGGCTTGACTGTGTAAGTTGAGAGTGATGAGATGGTTGCCTTACCCTGGCTGCACGGATAAGATCATTCATCCTTGGTCTGCATTGGGTGGCCGACCCCTTCTGTGCAGCATTGGCACTGATCACCAATGCCATAATCTACCAAGCCGGAGTGATAATGTTGCCGCCCCTCCTGCGGCCAGAGCCGGGGTAGAGGACATCACAGCAGGATCCAGGGCATCCAAACGACACTCGAAGGATGCATCACGAAACCTGTGGGCTACAGTCTTCTTGCCTTTTGTCACCATGTCTCATCTGCAGCAGTGCTGGGCTGGAAGCACTGAGAGGTGTGCGAGTAGCACACCAGTTTAAATGTGGTGTCTGGCATGATAAAGTGGCGAGGTGACAGTGTGGTGGGTGAATCGGAGCCCACCCGCCATCAAAATGGCGTGTTTCCCAGGAATGCATAATTAATGCGGTGAGTTTAGGACGATATGGCATGAGAAGCTGCTATTGCGACCAGTGGATAAAACATCATTTTATCCACCCATTATCACACTTCATGCAAATCTGAGACAATTCAGCCCATAATATATTTGATTTCCAAAAGGCTTATGTTAAGGTGTCACATAAAAGGTTACTGTGCAAGAAAAGAGCATATGGTGTTGGGGTTGATACATTAGCATGGATAGTCCTATATAATACATAGGAGCAGAAATTAGGCCATTCAGCCCATCGAGTCTGCTCCACCATTCAATCATGGCTGATAGGTTTCTCAACACCATTCTCCTGCCTTCTGCCTGGAACCTTTGATCCCCTTACCAATCAAGAACCTATCTATCTCGGTCTTAAATATACTCAATGACCTGGCCTCCACAGCCTTCTGGCGCAATGAATTCCATAGATTCACCACTCTCTGGCTAAAGAAGTTTCTCCTCATCTCTGTTCTAAAAGGTCTTCCCTTTACTCTGAGGTTGTGCCCTCAGGTCCGAGTCTCTCCTACTAATGGAAACATCTTCCCCACGTCCACTCTATCCAGGCCTTTCAGTATTCTGTAAGTTTCAATCAGATCCCCCCTCATCCTTCTACACTCCATCTAGTATAGATCCAGAGTCCTCAAACGTTTCTCATATTTTAAGCCTTTCATTCCTGGGATCATTCTCGTGAACCTCCTCTGGACCCTCTCCAGGGCCAGCACATCCTTCCTGAGATACGGGGCCCAAAATTGCTCACAATATTCTAAATGTGGTCTGACCAGAGCCTTATAAAGCCTCAGCAGCACATCCCTGCTTTTATATTCTAGTCCTCTCAAAATAAATGCCAACATTGCATTTGCCTTCCTAACTACCGACACAACCTGCAAGTTAACCTTAAGAGAATCCTGGACTAGGACTCCCAAGTCCCTTTGCACTCCAGGTTTCTGAATTCTCTCCCCATTTAGAAAATAGTCTATGCCTCTATTCTTCCTACTAAAGTGCATGACCTCACACTTCTCCACATTGTATTCCATCTGCCACTTCTTTGCCCATTCCTCTAACCTGTCCAAATCCTTCTGCAGCCTCCCCACCCCCTCTATACTACCTGTCCCTCCACCTATCTTTGTATCATCTACAAACTTAGCCAGGATGTCCTCAGTTCCTTAATCTAGATCATTAATGTATAAAGTGAAAAGTTGTGGTCCCAACACTGACCCCTGCGGAACTTCACTAGTCATCGGCCGCCATCCTGAGAAAGACCCCCTTATCCCCACTCTCTGCCTCCTGCCAGACAGCCAATCTTCTATCCATGCTAGTACCTTTCCTCTAATACCATGGGCTCTTATCTTACTGAGCAGCCTCCTGTGCGGCATTTTGTCAAAGGCCTTCTGGAAGTCCAAGTAGGTAACATCCATTGGCTCTCCTTTGCCTAACCTACTCGTTACCTCCTCAAAGAATTCTAACAGATTTGTCAGGCATGACCTCCCCTTGATGAAACCATGCTGACTTTGCCCGATTTTACCAAGCACTTCCAAGTATTCTGAAATCTTATCCTTAATGATAGACTCTAAAATCTTACCAACGACCAAGTTCAGGCTAATCGGCCTGCAATTTCATGTCTTTTGTCCTACTCCCTTCTTAAACGGGGGGGTTACATTGGTGATTTTCCGGTCCTCTGGGACCCTCCCTGACTCCAGTGATTCCTGAAAGATCACCACGAACGCCTTCACTATCTCTTCAGCTATCTCCTTCAGAACTCTGGGGTGTAATCCATCTGGTCCAGGTGATTTATCTATCTTCAGACCTTTCAGTTTTCCCAGCACCTTCTACTTGGTAATGGACACCATACTCACCTCCTCCCCCTGACTCTCTTGAACTTTGAGGATGCCACTCGTGTCTTCCACTGTGAATACTGACGCAAAATACCTATTCAGTTCCTCCGCCATTTCTTTGTTCCCCACTACTACTTCTCCAGTGTCATTTTCCAGTGGCCCAATGTCCACTTTTGCCTCTCTCTTACCCTTTATATATCTAAAAAAACTCTTGCAATCTTCTTTTATATTACTGGCTAGTTTACCCTCATATTTAATCTTCTCCCTCCTTATTTCTTTTTTAGTTGTCCTCTGTTGGTCTTTGTAGGCTTCCCAATCCCTTGGTTTCCCATTGCTCTTTGCCACATTGTATGCTTTCACTTTAGCTTTTATGCTGTCCCTGACTTCCCTTGTCAGCCATGGTTGCCTCGTCCTCCCTTTAGTATGCTTCTTCTTCCTAGGGATGAATTTTTGTTGTGTCTCCCAAATTACTCCCAGAAACTCCTGCCATTGCTGTTTCACTGTCTTTCCAGCTAGGCTCATCTCCCAGTCAATTCTGGCCAGCTCCTCCCTCATGCCTCTGTAGTTGCCTTTATTCAAATGTAATATCGTTACATCTGATTCCAGCTTTTTCCTCTCAAATTTGCAGGGTAAATTCTATCATATTATGGTCACTTCCTCCTAAGGGTTCCTTCACCTTAAGCTCCCTTATCAAAACTGCCTCATTACACATCACTAAATCTAGAATTGCCTATTCCCTAGTGGGCTCCACCACAAGTTGCTCCAAAAAGCCATCTCGTAGACATTCCACAAATTCCTTTAGTGGATAGTGGGCTGGCTAACTAACAGGAAACAGAGAGTTGGGATAAATAGGCCATTTTCAGGCTAGCAAACTGTAACTAGTGAAGTGCCACAGGGTTCAGTGCTGGGGCCTGAACTATTTACTGGCTATTTTAATGACTTGGATGAAAAGACCATCTGTATTGTAACCGAATTTGATGACAATAAGAAGATAAGTAGGAAAGCAAGTTGTGAGGAGGATACAAAGAGTTTGCAAAGAGATATTCTTAGGTTAAGTGAGTGGGCAAAAATTTGGCAGTTGGAGTATAATGTGGGAAAATGTGAGGTTGTCCACTTTGGCAGAAAGAATAGAGAAGCAGAATAATGTTTAAATGGAGATGAATTACAGAATGCTGCAGTACAGCGGGACCTGGGTGAACTTGTACATGAATCACAAGATGTCAGCCTGCAGCATGTAATCAAGGGGACAAATGGAATGTTTGCCTTTTTTTTGCAAGAAGGTTGGAGTATAAAAGTAGGGAAGTCAACTGTTAATAGTATTGATGAGATCACACCTCGAGTACTGTGTACAGTTTTGGTCACATTACTTAAGGAGGGACATATTTGTATTGGAGGCAGTTCAGAGAAGATTCACTAGGTTGATTCCTGGGATGAAAGGGTTGTGTTCTAAAGCCATGATTTATATCAAAATTACTTTATTTATTGAGCGGGCTGAAACCACTGGTTGAGATTTAAAAGTCCAAACAACCTCATTTCTGTGACTTAAAACAACATCTCTTATGCTAGCTGAACATTAACATAGCTGTACCCTGCAAATTACAAAGCCTTTGTAATGGAGCCAGTCTGTCTAGAAGAACCCATCAGAGATGGGGTCTTGGAGGAATCTGAATGACCCATCTCTTGAACTATTCACAAAACATCCAGATAATCACCTGATTGGGCATGGACCAAGCCATCAAGCACAATCACTTTGGCCAATGGACCCTGGCTGAGAAGGGAAATCCCCCAGCCATAATCTAATTGTGTCTAAACCTCGGACCTGGAATCAACGTGCTTTGACATGTTTGTGTAACTGGTCAGTTTGTCAGGGGAAATTCTATGATGTGACAAGTAACTCTCTGTTGTGTTTAAAGCAACTGATTTTCTCCAGGCCAGTGAACAGAAGGAGAAGAGGTGCAGAAGAAGAAGGACCCTGACTGAGCACTCCCTCTTTCTCTCCATCCATCTTGTAAGCTTGAGCCCTACCTGGTGTCTGACCAGCTATAACA
This sequence comes from Carcharodon carcharias, assembly GCF_017639515.1. Lineage (NCBI taxonomy): Eukaryota > Metazoa > Chordata > Chondrichthyes > Lamniformes > Lamnidae > Carcharodon > Carcharodon carcharias. Next base: position 41,879,091 of record NC_054478.1, on the reverse strand, counting down.
GCAGGCAGCAGCTAAAAGCTAAACTAGTAGCTGCTGACTCCAGGGGACCAAATAGTAATCGTCTGTCAACATCTTTAAATTGACTAGTCACTGAATTCTGAAAGACCATCGAGCCCAATCTGAAACCATTCAAGGTCCATAAACAATTGACTTTTTTGAACTCCGAAACTATTTAACCTATCTTCTCACTTTGTAACTTATTTGTGTGTGCATGTGTGAACTCTTGAATGCATGTGTGTGTGTGTGTGTGAGAGTCGGAGCATTTTCAATTGTTTGTATTTAGATCGGGTGTTAAGTAAAATAAATACTATTTTTTTCTTTTTAAAAGCTTACAAGAAAATCTGTCTTTGTGTGCCTTTTACAGTCATAGCATTGAAACAGTTAAATAATCATTGAATTGGCAAGCATTTCCTTTTAAAAAAAACTGTTGCTGTCAAAAAAAGGTGCAAAGAGAGGGGAACTACTACCAGTTCTCACCACTTGTCTTATGAGGAAAGGTCGAGTATGTTAGATCTAGGCTCATTGGATTTTAGAAGAATGAATGGTGATCTTATTGAAACATATAAGATTCTGAGGGGGCTTGACATGGTAGATGCTTGTTGGATCCTAGTCATAGCTTGGTTGGACTTACAGACTCAGGTTGCATGCTTTTTTAGGGATGGCCAAGTTGGTACCATAGACAGAATGGATCAGCAGACAGTTCTTAGGTAGAATACATTCTATTTATTGACAAAGGAACTCAGCAGCTACATTTGTGTACTTACAACTCAAACCCTATCACTACATTACGGACTCCAACTATAGACCACTAACTACTGAGGTAGCCCATGCTACTCTGCTATTGGATACTAAGATCATATGATCTTCCATTATAACATTCTTCTTAAAGGTATACTACACATCAGATTACCACAATGCTGAAAGGATATCTCCTTCTTGGGGGAATCTAGAACCAGGCGACATAATTTCAAAATAAGGGGTTTCCCATTTAGGATGGAGATGAGGAGGAATTTCTTCTCTCAGAGGCTCATTAGTGTTTGGAATTCTCTCCCGCAGGGAGCAGAGGAAGCTGAATATATTCATGGCTGAGTTCACTGATTTTTAATTGATAAGGGAGCCAAGGGTTATAGAGGGTAGACAGGAAAGTGGAGTTAAGGCCATAATCAGATCAGCCATGATCTTAGTGAATGGCGGTGCATGATTAAGGGGTTGAATGGCCTACTCCTGCGCCTATTTCTTATGTTATTATGAGGGGAAACGTGGCCAGAGGCAGTGAGAATTATACATCCATAACATGGACCGCCTAATGTTCTTCCTTTTAAATTAAACCAATTCCATCCTTATGCATTAAAAGATGCCCTTCTGAGATTAGTGTCAAGAGATTAATTGGCACAGACCAGAAGGGATCTTAACCTATGTAATTTATAAGTGACCTAGGATGCTGATATTGAGTGATCAAAAGAGTATTTTGTTCTTGAGCATCAACATCTTAGCATGGTGAACAAGAGGTACAAATTTTAAAAAGTTTCATTTTCTTCATTTTCGCGCTCTGTAATTTTGTAATATCTTTCTTTCAATCTCACTTGTTACTTAGCAGTATAAAGTTGTACAACATTGTATTGAAAATATTTCTTGAAAGTACTTCTCGTACTTTACCCAGGATACCTCGAATAACCACACGTTAACCCAGCAAAAACACTAAAGTATGCAAACAATGGACAATTTGTAAAGTTCTCTTATAATGAATCCATGTTCAGAACTGCACAGCAAAGCGAATATAAATCACTCATTCAGCATCTTTTATGTCATAAAACGCCGTGGTTCTGAGTCTGTTGATTGGTAAAGTTTGAAGCTCATTATTTTGACAGACGAAAATGACTTTTCTCTTTTATAGTACAGTTCAGCAGTCAGAGCCTGAGGCAGACTGCATAATGTCTTTCAACATTTGAGAGTTGTACAGTTGATATATTTTATCTGGAAGGTATACATTCCTAAACTGTTTTGTAACTTACAAATCCTGAAATGCAAATAATGAATTTTGAGATAACAATTCGAATTGAATTGGCACCACATAATATGAAATGGATTGTTATTTTTTTCCCTTCCACTCCTCTTTGTTGAATTCATTCTTGCGATCTCAGCACTGCTAACAAGGCTGGCAGTTAATATTCATCCCTAATTGCCCTTGCAGATGTGGTGCTGGGTCCTCTTCTTAAATTGCTTGCAGTCTGTGAATTGAAGTTGCTCCTTAGGCAGGGAGTTTGAAAATTTTAACCAAAGTAGCAAAGAAGGGATATCAAATATGTGAAAGTCATGATCAGGTATGACTTGGAAGACACCCTGGAGCCGTAGCCCTTGTCCTTCTAAGTAATGGAGCTTGTGGAAGGCACTGTCAATGAAGCTGATTTGGTGATGCAAATTCAATCTTTCCTTCTCTCTTCCTGTTGGGTGGTGCGTGCTCCCCTGAGGAACTCCTCCAGTGATATCCTGGATCTAAGATGATTGTCCTCCAACATCCATTTGTTACCTTTCCAGGTGTGACTCACTAGAAAGTCTGTGCCATGGGAGGTTTTAAATGAGTGGTCTTTGTGTGATTAATCTGGGCCTCTGAATTACTACTCCCGTGATATTACCACTATGCCACTTGCCCTACGGTCAATCACCCAGAATTGAAGGCAGAGATTCACCTTTTAACTTGTTCAATGAAGAATGGGTATCAATAGGGAATGTGCAAAGGCTGGGTGATTGCTTACAGGACAACTTGTTTCAGTGGCAGTAGTGTGGGGAGGGTAGGAAGAGTGGCCAGTGCATGTACTTTTTACAATGGTCTACTGGTGCAACCTGAGTGAACCTTGCATTAATAAAGGCAGTCCTGCAACCAGGCAGCAATGTGAGCAGATGTTGCTGCAGTGTCCTCACCACCTGTCTCCTCCTCATCTTCCTCCTCCTTCATCACAGAATCATCTGAAGACAATCTATGCATCAGTGCCTTGCCCTTTCTGCAAGACTTTGTGCTGCGCAATGATGTGCAGAGTTCTGTACACCATGATCGTTCAGGCCACTCTAGCTGGTGTGTACTGAATGGTGCTTCCAAATCTGTCTAGGCACCTGAAGCACAACTTCAGTATGTTGATGGCTTATTCAATCAGAAATATGATGGTTGTATTTTAGTTATTGCTGTGATGTGAGCTTCGTTGGTCGGCTTTCTCATGTGTCTTCAAGACGTTTTGGTGGGTATCCCTTTATTGCTAACAATTGCCCCTCAAATGTTCATACATGTTCAAAGATATTGTACAGCTTGAACTACCACAGGGTGAAAGCATCATGCAAGCAATCCGAGAATTTTGAGCACACCTGCAGAAATATCTTTCCAGATGTGACACCATATTGGTGGAGGCGAACGCCCTTGGAGTCAAGAATAAATCTGGTTGACGTGGGGATTTGTGGGTGATGCCCTGAATCTTTGGGAAACCAGACAGGGATGTAAATTGGAGAGATCACTCACTCTAACCGATGTCATCACAGGGAAAGTTCACATCGTTTCTTGCCCTGGAAAAAAACCCATCAGTCCACTTCTTTTATACAATTGTGGGCCGCTGACTGAAATATTGTCAGGGAAAGCATGGAAGTATCCAGAAGCAAAAAAGCTGAAGGCAGTGGCCACTTTGACAGCCATTGCATGACCACAAGGTTCAGTAGGAATTAAACCTTCTTTCAGGAGGCTGCAGATATCTGTCACCACTTGACACAATAACATGAACATCTGTTCTGACCTGTCAGGTAAACTCGGCCTCGGCCTGGAATACCTGTGTTGGAGGTAGTACAGCATGTACATGTACAGTAAGTTGCACTCCCTGTTGCTTTCTTCTCTGATTCCATCTGTAGGTCTCTCAACAGCAAGTTGCTGCTGCTGTTAGTTTTGGTTACATGGCTCCTTGACTAAGGTACAATTAGGCAGCCAAGGTTTCACTAACCATCCTGATTCAGAAAACCTCCAAGTATGCACATAAACTGTCAGCAAAAGTTACTGTGAGCAAATTATTTTGAACTAATAGGTAAGAAAGCTGTGAATACTGAGTATTAATTGAAGTATTCCCATGCGTATTCTGCTGCCTCAAATTGATATTGTGTCTCAACTTGCTTTCAATGGCAAGTTTCAGGTAGTCCAGGAAACCTGTGGATGAGATGTTACATTTAAAACTGTGCTGAAATATCGCTCTGATTACCACCTGTTAATAGGTAACTCAGTTTTCCTGAGATAGCCGAAAGCACTCAAGTTCGATTGATTGAGGGTTAGTGGAACCTTGGCTACCTAATTGTACCTCAGATCTCAACCAATTGAAGCCAGCTTCCCAATTTTCTCGCATTTACTTGCCCACACCCTCACCCAAATGCACATGCAACTTCAGGTTAAAATTCCCCCAATAGAGAGCCAGAATGGAGGTCTTCCCTCAAGGTTTGTGTACCTTTGGAATTCTCCACCTCAAAGTACTTTGGTTGCTCATCCATTGGGCAGGATTTTACCCCGTCGGCAAGCGGGGTCAGGGCCCACTCACCGACGTGTAAAATGACGCGGGATGACATCGAGAGGAACTCCCGACGTCACCACACCCCATTTAGATCTTCAGGAAGCCAGGGGCACAGCAAAATCAGCTGCACGCCAGCCAACCTGTCAATGGCCAATTGAGGCCATGGACAGGATCATTTAAACAATTAAAGGACCTGCCCGTCTCACCTTAAGGTTAGCGGGCAGGCCAGGAGCCCCGGCAGCAACTAGAAAAAACATGAACTCCCATCCATCGGCGGGATGAGGTTTCATGTAGGGTTTTTTAAATTTTAATAAAGTTTTTTTGGAAATTATGAACATGTCCCAACTCATGTGACACTGTCACATGAGGGGACATGTAAGGGAATATTTTTTTTCTATTTTTAATATTGTTGAAAGTAGAGGTGATCTCCCTGAGGCTGCACCTAGCCTCAGGGAGATGTGCGCTCTTTTGTGTGCATGCGTGAAAGAGCGCACTCTAGATTTTAGGGATTCCGCCACCCACCCCCCCCCACCCGCCCACACAGGGAGCTCATAGCGCTTCCCTGCGGACATCATGCTGGACGGGCCTTAATTGGCCACCACATAAAATGACGGGGGGACAATTTTGCCCATGGAGTTTTGTTCAAAATTGAGATTGATAGATTTTTTTTTCACCAAGGGAATCAAAGGACATCAGAAAGTGAAGTTGAGGTTAAACCATGATCTTAATGAGGAGTTATATGGTCTACCCCTGATTGTATTTCTTATTGGTCGGGATTTTCCATGCCCGCTGGCGTCGGACGTGTTCGGTGGCATGAGCGGGCAGTATAGCGAGGAGGCCAAAAATCAGTTTCAGGATGTCGTGAAACCAGTTTGCAATTGTCCACTCAGCCCGTCAATGGTGGGCTGCATTCCCCGCTATTGGACTTCAGGAACCTCATTGTAATACATCAACATATCATTATGAGGGCAGCCTGCCGGACTCATCCCCCCAAGCTGGATCGACCGCGCATGTCAGTGAGAAAACACGTCGACGTGTTTCACAAAATCATATCTAAATCACTTAGCGAGCTGCACTTCACTTGGGACTTCTAAGTTTGTTTGCCTACTTTGCTTCAGTCAGCACTCGGAGTCATCAGTGCCAGACTTCACAAACAGCACCACATCACTTTTAGGGGGACTCACAGATAGGTTTCTACCTACCCAATCAGCTATATATGGGTTTTCAAAGGCTGCAGGGCTAGGGCTTGCTTGAGGAATGGGGAGAAATGGCCTCAGGCAAGGAAAAAGGCTATAGGCTGTACTGGGTAGGGAGGGTATCCCAGGGTGTGTGTGGGGGCACATGTTGATCGGTGCAAGTGGCCTCAAGATGGTGAGGGCTGTGGACGCAGTCTCCAGAGCAGATGAGGCCAGATGAACATGTGAGGGTATGTGTTTGAGAATGTTTGGTGATGTCCCCTGAGCTGGCAGTGAGTGAGATGCCAGTGAATGTGTGATGGTCTTGAGTGCGTGAGTTTAGTGTGATGAGATGGTTGCCATACCCTGGCGGCAGGGATGGGATCATTCATTCTCTATCTGCATTGAATGGCCAACCTCTTCTGTGCAGCATTGGCACTGATTACCACTACCATTGCCTACCAAGCCGGAGTGGTAATGTTGCTGCCCCTCTTGCGGCCAGAGTGGGGGTAGAGGGCACCATGACATCCAAAATGCCCTTGAGGGCTGTGGTGCTCTTGCTTTTCAGGGGCATGTCTTCTTTGCTGTGGTCTGGGGCTGGGAGCACTGAGTGCGGCTGTACTTTAAATGTGGTGCTTGGTGTGATGAAGCAGCGAGGTGACGGCGTGGCAGGCGAATCAGAGCCCACCTACCATCAAAACGGCATGTATTCCGGGAATGCATAGTAAATGCGGTGGGTGTGGGGAGATACGATGTGAAAAGCTGCCATTGCAGTCAGCGGGGAAAACATTGTTTTTCCCTAACGCACTTAGTGCAAATCCACAACCATTTTGCCCATGGTCTTATATACAGAACTTGGCTTGTAGATAAATAAACTACTTATGAAAAGTATTACGAATCACATCCCCGCCGCCCCCCCACCACCCCCCCCACCCCTCCCATCTGCAAACTAGTAATCCAGATGTCCAGGCTAATGCTCTGGTGACATGGGTTCAAATCCTAGCCATGTTAGGTGGTGGAATATAAATTCAATAAATTAATAAATCTGGAATTGAAAGCTATTCTCAGTAATAGTGACCATGAAACCACCATCAATTGTCGTCAAAACCCACTAATGTCCTTTGGGAGGGAAATCTGCTATCCTCACTTGGTCTGACCTACATGTGACTCTAGACCGACAGCAATATGGTTGATTCTTATCTGCCCTCTGAAATGGTCCAGCAAGCCACTGAGGTGTTTCAAACTGCAACACAAAAGCTGATCATGTGGACTGCAGTTCACCACCATTTCTCAAGGACAATTAGGGATTGGCAACAAATTCTGGCCTTGCCAATGATGCTCACATTCCAGGAAATAATTTTTAAAGTCATGAGAATTGGGATGGGAGTACACTTTTGAAATGTTATTTCATATTACAGAAGTTTTCTGTCAATATGTTATGGGCCAAGCTCAGGAAGAAAAGACTTCGAACTGAAACTTGAGAATTACCATATAGAGGTGTTAAGATTGAATCCTACAATTTGAATTTGATTTACATTTTAAGCACTTTCATATCAATATCTAAAACTAATTTTTACTCTCTATGGTTGCGCTTGGTTTGAAACACACAAAACATTTCAGAACCTCCTGCCAGAAAGCGTAATGGCAATCCAATAAGCAGATGTTATAACTGAATGATCTGCTATGAAAGAAGACCTAAATTTCTCCTATTAGCACAGAGTTGGTAACTAATCTCCTGGAGTTGTTTGTAATATATGTTTCATTATTAAGACGGTGACGGAAATTTTTGATCACATATCAATGCATGTATTGATCCCATCTAGAGGAAGGCATGTTCAAAAATGAGAGGGGTGCCTTTATTAATAATGTTGGGGGCAGAGGGTGTGGGAATACTTCTCTCGTTTTGGTGGAGTGTAAATGTTTGTTCGTTTCCCTCCATTTTAGATTCTGGAAGCATGTTTACTGAGTATGGGTGTTCAATTTGATTAGAAATATTATCAGCTCTCGGGGCTGTAGCTAAAAGTTTGATTAGTTTATGAAAACTGAGAAACACTAAATCAATAGCTCTGCCTGAAAATTTAAAATCAATGTTCCTACTGAATGACCACAACATGCAATAAATTACAGACGATAAGCTGTCAGTGCGAGGGATGATTAGTGATCACTCAGACATTCCCTGAGAACTCAGTTGTGTGACACTGATTGAGGATGTTTCAACTAATTCTGCCATTTTGTGCTCCCAGTGGGGAGCTTCACTTCCAGAGAGAGAAGGTGAGAGAACTAGCTCCAATATTTTAGCATTATCTCTAATCATACATCCTTAAAGGATGGCTTCCATTTGGAAACACTTCACAGTGGGATTAACCCTACTAGTAACTAGACAAGGGACCTGCTATTTAATAACTAATTTCTTGAACAACTTGGCTAGGAATAGGGCAGAATTTTATGTCCCAAAGGCAGGCACACGCCCAACCCGATAGGGCATAAAATCATCCGAGATGACACTGGGTGAGCATCCCAATGTCAACACGCACTCACGCGATGTTTCACTTGGCAGGCACACGCAGCAGTTGGAAGCATGCCTGCCAACTATTGAGTGGGTAATTAAGCCCAACGGCGCAACTGAATGTGATTTTTCGTGGCCCGTCCAACCTTCCGGTTGGCGGAAGGGCCAATCGGCCAGGTGGCCTTTACATTTTTCATGAAACCTCATCCAAGGGCGGGATGAAATCTCTGTTAGGAAATAAAATAAAAATATATATATATATGGGGACAGCATTTTTATCAGGCATGCGTTCAGGTGCTTGACTGTGCTGCATGGATATTTTTTTCTGCCTTTTTTATGCTTTATTTTATTATCGACAGGTCCGCAGCTCCCTCAGGCCTTCAGGGAGATCGCTCGCAGTGCTCATCCCAACCCATGGTGATGTGGTGGCCCGCCCTCATCCCTCCCCCCACCACGGCAGCGCCATGGGCCCAGGAGCAGTAGGGAGACGGTTTGCCACCCGCTATCAGCCCTTGGCCATGATTTCACGTTGGCTGGCCAATTAATGGCCAGCCAGTGCGAAACGTGTGCTGAGAGGCTCAGCGCTACCAGGGTGGGGGCGGGAGAAGGGCATGCGCTGAAGACTACGCAGGGATGGAGGGGGGGGGCACACTGAAAGCTCCCTGAACGCTGAGAGGTGCCTCAAGGAGCTGAAGAACTTTAAAATCAAAAATAAAGATTTTGAAAATTTGATTAAAAAGTACCCACAAAGGACTTACTCACATGAACATAAACATAATAAAAATGATGTCAAAACATTTTTTTTTAATTAATTTCGGAAACCTCATCCCGCCCATGCCTGAGGTTTCCTCAAGAATGCAGAGGCCGCCTGGCCGATTCGCCCATCCCACCAACCGTAAGGTTGGGCAGGCAGCAAAAAATCTGTTTCAATTAATACTTTAGTGGCCTTAATAGGCCTCTTAACTGTCGGCAGGTGCACTGCCAACTCTTGCGCATGCCTGCCGAATGGAATATCGCGCGAGGTCCCGATGACATTGCCTGGCTTCATCACACACTAACCGATCGGGTTGGGCACGCGCCCACCCACAGGACGTAAAACTCTGCCCTAACTGGGAAAACAGCAACATGATGGGGCCAGCAGGATCGGACTTCTGCCCCTCAGGGCACAGGAAGTCCCACCCTCGAAAGCTGCTGGGCAATCTGATTGGCTGGTGGCTCTAGTAGCCCCAGCACCACCAGAACCTGTTGCTGGGGCAACAAGAAGGCCCAGGGAGAAGAGTGATGTCTACCAGAGACAGGTAAGTCCAGGCTTTTAGGGCAGGAAGGGACCAGAGAGCCTAAGGAGGGGGAAGCTTGCTATGGGGGCTGAGCTTTGGAAGGTGGGAGGTGAGGAACGAAATGGGGCGGGGGTGACATATTTTGGGGGGGATTTGGGGCCCTCCCCCCAGACTGATTGATGTGCGTCTTTTCAAAGAAGCTCATTCAAAAATAACCTTTGCGCTCTGGCCTGCCTGCCACTTCCCAGAGTTTTATGGCATTTAAAAAGGATTGAGGCCCTTAAATGCCAATTATTTGGGCAGTTAAGGGCCTTAACAGGCCTAAGGACAGATGGCCTATTGAGCGACTTACCCATCCCCCATATTATGGGGAATATGTTGTGGGCGGGTGAGAAGGAGGAGGGCTGGGCACCTGATATATTTTACCTGCCCACGTACCCACCACTGAAAGCACACCCAGAGGGAGGCCATAAAATTCAGTCCAATGTAATTCAGGAAATAGAGAATGATGAGAGAAGGGCAAGTATGAGACTAAATAAAAGCAGGGAACAATGGTTTTGCGGTTTTTTGATGAGAAATTAGGCATATAATGGGGGAATGGGGGAGAGTAGGAGTACATACAAACATACAAATTGTGAGCAGGCGTATACCACTCAGCCCTTCAAGCCTGTTCCACTATTCAATCAGTTCATGGCTGATCATCCAACTCAATAGCCTGCTCCCGCTTTCTCTCCATATCCTTTGATCCCTTTCACCCCAAGAGCTATATCTAACTCCTCCTTGAAATCATACAATGTTTTGGCCTCAACTACTTTCTGTGGTAACAAATTCCACAGGCTCACCACTCTCTGGGTGAAAACATTTCTCCTCATCTCAGTCCTAAATGGTCAACCCCATATCCTCAGACTGTAACCCCTGGTTCTGGACTATCCCATAATCGGGAACATCCTTCCTACATCTACCTTGTCTAGTCCTGTTAGAATTTTATAGGCTTCTATGAGATCCCCCCTCATTCTTCTGAACTCTAATGATTATAATCCTAACCGATTCAATCTCTCCTCATATATCAGTCTTGCCATCCCAGGAATCAGTCTGGTAAACCTTCGCTGCACTCCCTCTATAGCAAGCACATCCTTCCTCAGATAAGGAGACCAAAACTGCACACAATGTTCCAAGTGTGGTCTCACCAAGGCCCTGTATAATTGCAGCAAGACATCCCTGCTCCTGTTCTTGAATCCTCTCGCTATGAAGGCCAACATACCATTTGCCTTCTTTACCGCCTGCTGCACCTGCATGCTTACCTTCAGCGACTGGTGTACAAGGACACCTAGATCTCATTGCACATTCCCCTCTCTCAATTTATAGCCATTCAGATAATAATCTGCCTTCCTGTTTTAGCTGCCAAAGTGGATAACCTCACGTTTATCCACATTATGCTGCATCTGTCAAGCATTTGCCCACTCACTCAGCTTGTCCGCCATCTACAAAGCACAAGTCAGGAGTATGATGGGTTACCGTGCACTTGCCTGGATTAGTGCAGCTCCAACAACACTCAAGAAGCTCGACACCATTCCAGAACAAAGCAGTCCACAGCAATTCGCCAAGGCTCCTTCGACAGTACCTGCCAAACCTGTAACGTCTACCACCTAGAATTTCAAGTGCGGCTGATGCATGGGAACAGCACCACCTGGAAGTTCCCCTCAAAGTCACTCACCATCCTGACTTGGAACTATACCGCTGTTCATTCACTGTCTCTGGGTCAAAATCCTAGAACTCCCTGTACAGCATTGTGGGTGTTCCTGACTGCAGCAGTTCTAGAAGGCAGTTCCCCACCATCTTCTCAAGGACAATTAGGGATGGGCACTAAATGCTGGCCTAGCCAGCGATGCCCACATCCCTTTAGATTAGATCCCTAGGTTAAAACACATGGAATGCACAAACATATCAGCACAGTGATCCTTTATTCCACTGGCATCAAACCTGTAAGCACATTCGTGAAAAGGTATATCTCAAAGAAATTAAATTTTACAATCGGTGACCGTGGTCCAACATACTCCAGGCACACAAGAAAATTGAGAGCTCGGTCTCAAATGTTGCAGACTTGGTTGTAGAACAGTGGGAGCAGTGATGCCTAGTGTTCAGCAGGGGTGATGTTTGGTGATCCCAAACCTTTCTCTTTCTACCTACTATTCCCACTCTTCACAGAATGAGTTTGGAGTTAAAACAGGGTTGGAGATGCGGCAAAGGAACAAAATTGAGAGCTGAGACACTTTTGACACTCCCAGTGCTGATTCCCCTCAGCCACGTTGGCCAGGTTACCTTGCCATCCAGCCCAAAAAAGAATATCTTCTGCACCTCGAGGCTTCTTAGACTCAGTTCTGTGCTCCCTAGATGACCCTCATTAGTTCTCTAGCAGTTGTGTGCCTGCTTCAATTCCCCTTGCCAGTTCTTCAGACACCGAAAGAGGCTTCAGGCTTCTCTGTTCACGTTCCTGCTGTTGTATCGCTGCAGTTCCTTCTTGAGGCCCAGCTGACGGAGCTCCTCGGGAACCGCAGAGAATGCCCCACAAAGAATACCCCAAAGAAGGTGAAGACCAGTATCCAGCCCTGTACCAAAGTCCATAATCGGGAGTCAGGGATCAACACAACTGTCCTTGATACACAGAGGCCCTGGACTGCTTATTTTTTGTGATAAATGTGCTTTCGGCTATTTTAATCAAACTGCACAAATGACCATGTTTAAGTGTATTAAGGAAAGCTTTTAAAACATTTTTTTACGATAATATTACATTTATAATGCGCCCAACTGCACATAGGTTCATGGTAAATTTTCATTCAGCGAACAAAAATACTTGTCAGAGCTAGAAGGGAAAGGAAAATGTGCAACCCCGGTTTGTGAAGAGGAATAATACTGCTTTTACTCTTGTTAACAACAGGGTACAAGAGATAGAAAGCGTACCTGTTCCAACATTCCTCTGGCTAATGATATAGAGTTGATCTTCAGACAACTTTTCTTAGTGGAAACATTTAACTTTATTTACAAGACAGCAGCAGCTACACGTGTGCATAAAAGTGTATAAAGAAGAACTCTCCTATAGAGGTTCCACGCACTGCTCACTCATTGATCTTACATGTGATCTTACAACACAGGATTATTCTTAAAGCTACAGTACAGTGTTTCCCAAAACTATAATTACTACAGCCAGTCTCCGTCCGGTACTCTCTAAAAATCGAGCTCATCCAAAACGCTGCTGCCCTTATCCTAAGTCAAATCGAGACCCATTTACCCATCACCCCTGTACTTGCTGACCTATATTGGCTCCTAGTTAAGCAATTCCTCAGTTTTAAAATGCTTATCCTTGGTTTCAATTCCTTCCATGGCCTCACACCTCCCTGGGGAGGATTTTCCATTTTGGGTTGGGACCCTGATGTTGGGGTCAAACACAGGTCCTGACCCCTGTTCCAGGGGGAATGAGCTGGCTCCCCTTTTTATTCCACCCCCTGGTTGGTTGCAACAAAAGGTTTGTTTAAAATTATTTCCATGTGGATACCTATTCCCAATCCAAATGTACTTACTTTTCATAAGAAGCCCATTCAACTAGGTTTTCTTGGGTCAAAGAAAGAGTAAGTTTATTAGTTACTAAAACCTAAAGAAAAATGATAAAGGCACAACAATCACACACACACACACACACATGCACACACACATATATATATATATATATATATATATACAAACATACACAAATGTCAGAAATGAGAAAGTTAAGAGTCCAAATAAATGTCAAAAAGAATATAAAAATCAGTCCTTGGCTTGTCCATGAGGTGTAGATGGTGGTCTGTTGCAGCCGTTGGGTGATTTCATTAGACCTCTGGAGCTGATGGAGGCAGTTTCTCAGTCTGTTGGAGACACTTGTTGGCTTGATTCAGTTTTGCACTCTATTGAAGAAGACACCCTATTACAACACTTGTCTCCAGTGAGAGAGAGAGAGAGAGAAAAATATAGAGATCCTGCTTTTTCAACAATGCTCTAAGAACACTGTCTTGTTTCTTGCTTCTCTCTGTTCATCTTAATGGTAATTGTTTTCAGCAAGAAAGAGAGAAACAGAGAGAGGTCCTTCTTGCTTTGTGGTTCTCCTGTTTTGCCACTTTCTGAAACATTGCTCTTCAATCAGTTATAACCCATTTTCCCTGTGTATTCCCAGGAGCATATCTTGCATCTGTAGTCCATTTTGCTTTCATCTTAGAAACTTTTTTTGACACGTTCTGAGATCTAAATCAACAGGAGATGGGTTTTTGGATTTATGATAAGATGTAGGAAACAGTCCATTGTGTGCACAAAACACCAGAGATTAAAGTTCAGTCTTCTGCATTTTCCATTACCCTTCTTTCAAGTACCTTTGTTTGAAGTGAGCCTTGACACCTCTTTAGGTGCAAAATTCCATGTTCTCAGGGCAGGTCCGTCAGTACAATCCACGTAGGGATTTTACTGAAAGTGGTCACTTTACAATGTCAGCCATCAGTGTCTTTTCTTGTACTTTTTAAAAATATCTTACTTAAAAATAGTTGGTGAAGCTGTTGCCAATTTCGTGATATCCCGCACCATTTCGGAAGCAATCGCCCTACAGTTATTTTGCCTGGATTGACTAATTAGTGGCCAGAAGGTATACCTGCCATCCAATAAATGACTTCAGCTGGACTTTAGAAACTGGAGGGCCAATAGGAAGCCGTCTAGCATGGAGGGAGCTGCATACTGCCATTGGGAGAGTGCATCTCCATCTTGAGCACTTATAAAATATTTGAAATAAAAAATGGTAAGGTTGTCAGACCACCATTGTGAAGCTGTGAAGATGTGGCCAGGTAGGTGGGGGTTGGGGCTGGGTCTTAAAGTCATCTTGGAGCACTGATTCTTTGGAGTTCTGCTGGGGCTCACCTTCAGGCTGCTGCCGTGCTTTTGACACTGAAGGGAGACCCACAGGCCTACTGGAAGATTCCACTCAGCCTCCGATCAATGGTCTTAAGTGACCTTTTAATTATCTTAACAAACTAACCCGTAGCGTGCAGTTGGGCAGTCATTCTGTGCTTGATCTGACCTTCCCGAAAATGGCTTGAGGCGGAATTGAGCTAACAACCCGGCATATCAGCTGGCGGCAAGAAACCATGCACCTACGTATCTCAATTCCCTCCCTAATTGGCTTCCAAAAATCCTGCCCCTTATCTATGTGGCCTCCTGTCCTATGTCTTCATCTCTCTCAGCAGTCCCCCAATTCTGGCCTCTTGTCCTGATTTTCATTGCTTCATCATTGACAGCCATGCCTTCATCTTCCTGGGCTCGAAGCTCTGGAATTGACATCTGAAACGTCTCTCATTCTCTACCACAACAAAAACAGAATTACCTGGAAAAATTCAGCAGGTCTGGGAGCATCCGTGGTGAAGAAAAGCATTGACGTTTTGAGTCCTCATGACGCTTCAACAGAACTAAGTGAATATTAGGAGAGGGATGAAATATAAACTGGTTTAAGGTGGTGGGGGAGTGGGGGGAGAGAAGTGGGGGAGGGGGTGGTGTGGTTGTAGTGACAATCAAGCAGTGATAGGAGCAGATTATCAAAAGATGTCACAGACAAAAGAACAAAGAGGTGTTGAAGGTGGTGATATTATCTAAATGAATGTGCTAATTAAGAATGGATGGCAGGGCACTCAATGTACAGCTCTAGTGGGGGTGGGGTGGAAAGACTAGCAGGGCATAAAAGATTTAAAAATAGTGGAAATAGGTGGGAAAAGAAAAATCTATATAAACTATTGGAAAAAACAAAAGGAAGGGGGAAGAAACGGAAATGGGGTGGGGATGGAGGACGGAGTTCAAGATCTAAAGTTGTTGAATTCAATATTCAGTCCAGAAGGCTTTAAAGTGCCTAGTCGGAAGATGAGGCGCTGTTCCTCCAGTTTGCGTTGGGCTTCACTGGAACAATGCAGCAAGCCAAGGACAGACATGTGGGCAATTCTTTCCATCCCACCCCGACTAGAGCTGTACCTTGAGTACCCTGCCATCCATTCTTAATTAGCACATTCGTTTAGATAATATCACCACCTTAAACACCTCTTTGTTCTTTTGTCTGTGACATCTTTTGATTATCTGCTCCTATCACTGCTTGCTTGTCACTACAACCACACCACCCCCCCCAACTTCTCTCTCCCCCACCACCTTAAACCAGCTTATACTTCACCCCTCTCCTAATATTCACTCAGTTCTGTTGAAGGTCATGAGGTCTCGAAACATCAACTCTTTTCTTCTCCGCCGATGCTGCCAGACCTGCTGAGTTTTTCCAGGTAATTCTGTTTTTGTTTTGGATTTCCAGCATCTGCAGTTTTTTGTTTTTGTCTCATTCTCTACCTCCTATTTTAAGGTACTCTTTAAAACATACGTCTTTGACCATGCTCACCTTTTCTAATATCTTCAGAAGGGGTTAGGTGTCCAATTTTTTTAAATAATGCTCCTGTGTGATACTTTGGGACATTTATCTACATTAAAAGCACTACATAAATGCGAGTTATTAATGACTGCTCCCTTTTCCTCTCTGCAACAGCTATAAGTATACGGCATGTATACTGACAGTTTCTCCATATTGGGACATTTTTCTTTCCAAAGCGTGTATCATGGTTCCATGGGCATAGGCTTTATTTTCAAGATGTGTTACCCTGGAGGCTATTTACCATTGCTGCTTGTTCTACAGCTGGCCCCTGTGGAGTTCTTGAAATTCTTCTTTTAGAAATAGGTATTAAATTTAATCAGTTCCTATTTATGAATGGGGGTTGTCCATCAACTAGATGGATGTAACTGGGTTTCCTTCAGTCAAATTTGCGCCTCACAGATTTAATAATGTTTTCCACTGGAAATCAACCAACAGAACATAATTGTACTCATAGGGCGGAATTCTCCCATACCGCCTGTGGTGGGTTTCGTGGCGGATGGGACTGGAGAATCCAGAAGGAGGCAAAAAAACGGAAACCTGCCATTGTAAAAACAGGTCGCAATTCTCCCAATGGTGTATTTATGGCAGGTTGGTTATCCCGCCGACTAGTGGCGTGAATACCATTTTCATTCATTACCATGTCATGAATGCTCATTAAAACAGCTGTTTGCCGGAATCTTGCCATGACTTCCAATCTTACGTCAGAGTCAAACCCATTTGAAAAGGGGTGGCATGCACAAGTCAGAGCTCAGTTCACTGGTAACTTCCAGGTTGAGTGGAACATTCCCACCATAGCGCTGCACTGGTCTTGTTGCGATGAACGCCACTCTGCTGGGGCTTTAGGGTTGGACTGCTCCTTCTCTTTGCTTTCATTGTCCCGAGGAAAACCACTGTGCAGTGGTACTCATGCAGGCCTCCTCTTTCATAGACTAGCACTTCAACCAGGGTGGACTGTGAGGCAAGGGGTCAGGCTGACAAATGCGAGGGAGGCAGGGGAGGGAAGGCTGTGGAATGGCATTCAGGGAGAAGGGCAAACATGAGGGGGGCCTTTTTAGGGTCAACCTCTAACCTCTTGTTGCTGCCAGAGTGAGAATGAGTCTGCTCAGAATGTAAGAAGGGAGACCTCCTTGTGATGAAAGCCACTGAAAGCCAAAGGCTTCATTAGCACCGTTAAAGGGCTACTCAGAACTCAGTGGCTTCACATCACAGTCGCTGCATCTCAAGTGTAACACATAGGAATGTAAAATTTGGAAATGCAGGCAATAGTGAGGAAGACACAGCTTCATCATATATGGCTTTCCATCAATGAAGGCCTGTCACGTGTTTACCAGATGTGATGCTCATTGACCATGAGCAACTGATTGGTCTTTAACATGCTACATCAGAGATTGAAGCACAGAACTAGGTTGGGTCAATTGTCTCACTTAAACTTTAGCATCCCACACAGGGCTCAAGATGTTACATATCTGCGATGCCATCTTGGTCACCTCTCTGTGTGTGCCAGTGTCACAGGGACATGACAGCATTAGCCACCATGCAAGTACATCAAGAAAAACCATGGACCCTTACAGTTTCCAAACGTGTCATCCTCTGAGCTTCACCTGACTGTTCTTGTTGTTTGAAGCATTAATGTCTTCAATGTTTCCTTTCAGAGAGGGGCAAGAGCAGATATGGATCCAGGGCTCAATGATGCCTTTATCAGGGTCCTAATACAATGGAGGAGGTGAAGGAGGGAAAGGTGACTCCGTGCACAGCTCCAGCAGGAGGGACATGGCCAAGCGGAGCCACAGCATGAACAGAAGGGTCAGGAGGAGAGACCCAGATAATGGGGACAACTCACCAGACTGAGGGTTTATCACCCAAGAGCCTCCTATTTGCAAATAAGTGAGAGGCAATGCCGTGCATGCCTATGCTTATCCTGAGCTCTAGTGCATGACATATGCCATATTCTTCATGAAGACCTGATGCCATGTGGAGTTGGAGGGTATTCCCTGCCAGTGACCTGGAAAGTAACCACTGCACTCAATTTCTTGGCCTTTGATTCTATCCAAGGATCAACAGGTGACCTGTGCAGCATCTCTCAGTCAGCAACAGATTGATGCATGGAGTGCGCCACAGATGCCGTTTACAGGAAGGCCCATCATTATATCAGGTTTGCTCTGGACGAAGGTAGCCAGGCTACAAGATTCACTGGCTTTGCCACCATATCAGGCTTCCCTAGAGTGCAGGGTGCAATAGACTGCATGCATCTGGCTATACGGGCTCCATGGCAGCAGACCGTAATGTTTATAAACCGCAAGGGCTATCATTCCATCAATGTGCAACTGATGTGTGATTACCGGAAGCTCATACTGCACGTTTGTACCATGGGTGTTGCCATGAATCTTACATCCTGAGTCACTCCCAGGTGCCTGAAATTTTTGAGGAGCCATTACTTCTGCAGGGTTGGCTGCTTGGGGATGAGGAGTACCCACTGAAGCGTTGGTTGATGACACAAGTCCATCACCCTCAGAGTCATTCCAAGGAGAGATACAATGCCGCTAACAGGTCCACATGCTCCCTTACAGAGCAGACCATAGGTCTTCTGAAGATGCATTTCAGGTGCTTGGACCTCTCAGGTGGCTCACTCCAATATACTCCTGACAGGGTTTCCTGCATCATCATAGTGTGTTGCACTCTTCACAATCTGGCAATGCAAAGAGGTGACTCCCTGCCAGAGGATGATTTGGCGGAGGATGAGAGCTCATCAGAAGATCAAGATCGGAGGCCTAGGAAATTCAGGAGGCTGCAGAGGGTCAGTATGAGCACAATTACGACATGGACGAAGGAAGGCATGGGAGACATGCTCGTGATACGTTAATCATGGACAGGTTCCTGGAAGAGTAAAGTCAAGTGAGGGAAAATGGCCACACCTCCCCTCTAGCCCTCAATTCCTTTGTCTTTCAACTCCAGGGATGTCCGCCTACTCGCAACGAGAATGAGTCCCGCATTCACTTTTGCCTCATGAATCACCAGGTCATGATCTTTGCTTTGGTCTGTGGGGGGCTGTGAGTGAGCTCACTCTGGGAACTGAGGGCCCTCTTAGGAACAAGATCGATGTGAGAGAAGACTTGAAGCCTTCGCCACCATCTAATGATGCAAACACTGCTGCAACTAAGATGTGAACATGCCTAGGGATGTCTTCCTCCTGTGCATGTCTTTTCTTCTGCCACTACCACTGGGGAGACACATATGCTGTTAAATTATCAATGCTGATGAGCTGCCCTCATTCAATGGTGTTCTTTGAAGAAGAAGGATGAGAAATACTTACATCACTCACTTCCAATAAAGATTTAATCACAACTTCAACTGAGGTTGACATCGCAGAAATGTGAATCTCACAGTGGGACACTATCACTGAGTGGGAGGAAAGCTAAACCTTGAAATATGAGAACTCCAAAGTAAAAAAATCACAATGCCTTCAGTTGACAGGAACATTTATATAACCATCAAATGTATTAGCAAAAGTGCAAGTTAGGTACATGTCTAGCACACCCATGATCCAAAAGTGATATAATTTTTTCTTAACTCTCCCAGCTCTAGCTCTATGCCTGGTGCAGCCCCGAAATTTCCAGCAGAGGTGGAGGCAGCTGCTGACTGCTATGTCCTGATGTCTGGGATGAGCTTGGCAGATATCCCCTGGTGGCTTGTGGCCTGGAGGGCCCCGGCCTGATAGGGGTCACCTGCTCAGGGGCAGAAGCACCCTCAACGACCTGAGAAGATGGAATGGATGGGGTCACAGGCAGAGGGGGCTGTGAGCAGCTGCACAGCCTTAGAGTGCCCTGAGAGGAGGCACCCTCTCCAACTGACACTCATCCCCCCTGTGGGTGCTCAAGCACCCCACTTTGACTCCTGCAGAAGATGGTGCACCCTGAGGGAGGTCAAGGTGCCTCATCGCCATATTACTTACATCCTGATGGTGCCCACCAGGGTGTGTGGCCATTGAGTGCAGTGCCGAGCATAAATCTGGCAAGACCTGCTGGACCAAGGTCCCCATGGTCATCGCCAGCCATCTCATGGTGACCTCAAGGCGTTCGCATGTCGGAGGCACAACATTAGACAGAACCCGGACTCCACCATTTTTCGCTGTAGTCTGCTGCGTGACTGCCGATTCCCTGACTGATGTTCTGCCTCTTGTTGTTGCATCTCCAACATAACTTTGGTAGCTGCTTCCAGAAGCTCATCATCTGAATTAGATCAAGAGGGTAGCTGGACTCCAGCAGCCTACTGAGTGCCGGAGACCTGGGCTGTCCCTGCCTCCCACTGCTGCAGGGATGTGTCAGTGAGGTGTTCTGCAGAAAGTGAGCCCAAGCCTAACCCACAGCTGTCCCTCACTGACATGAGTGTCTCTGAGCTGGTGGAGGGTGCATGTGAGTGGCGTGACGGTTCTGCTGGAGCTTCCTCCTTGACTGAAGTCCAGGGGCGTTGGAATAGCTTGGGGGGCCTCGATGTGCTTGTGCCTAGAAAATAGAAAAGTGAGTTTTGGTTAATGGGCATGATCTAGATAAGACTGCACGTGGCTCACTGTGAATGTCAGGATTTGATGAGGTATGAAGCTGTGATCCGTACTAGGCTGGTTGGAGAGGCCAATCTCTCCTTCCCCACAGGAGCGACCCCTGTCATCCCCAGCCAGCTCGGCTGCAGCCTCCTCAAATTCACTGAGGGTGGCGATGTTGGACATCCCTCCCCAGGTTTCTCGTACCTATTGTGCACCAGCTTAGCCTGTATCAAGAACAAAGAAAGGCAGGTGATGAGAAGTGGTGGAGCACATGTTGGGTGAGATGCATGTCCCCTGTGTGTGGTGAGCCCTCCCCAGAAGGGCCAGAGGATGGCGTGTGAGCAACATGATAGATGAGATGGTGGTGATGTGAACGTCTTGGTGAGAGAACGAGTGTTGATATGTGTCCCCACTCTAATGGCTGCGTGAGACCCCTGAAGAGAGTAGCCGTTTGAGTGCATGATGCCATGATGTGAGGTTGATGTTAGAGGGTGTTGAAGGATGACTTATACTGGATGAGCAGATGAGATCATTCATCCTCTTTCTGCACTGGGTGACACTTCGGTTGTGGGTGTCAACCACGCTGACCTGCTCCACTATGGCCCGAGAGGCAAGGCTGCTGTGTGTAGAGCACATGTCGTTGTTCCTGCACCTCTCTGACCAGGGCCTGGTGGGTGGAGCGGGGTGCAGACTTTGCCCTGAGGCTTTTGGCCTTTCTCTTAGGGGTTGCAGACATCGCTGGTGGCCTGGAGAGATTGAGATTTTGTGTTGGACTCGCATTTAAATATGGCAGGTGGACGAATCAGCCCCCAACTCGCAAGGTGATTCAGAGAGAAATGCAACTCTTCAGAATTAATGAGGCTCCAAGCACGGAATCGGGCACGAGTTGCCGCCATTACGGACGGCGGACTGGGCACAGCCAAGACCACCCACCACCGCATTTAGGTTCATTTTGGGAGAATTCTGCCGCTAGTCTTTCTCACACTTCGCTCACAATTAACAACCTGTTTAATCAACAAATATTCCAACCATGCTCGGATCACAGTTGTTGAAGAAGAAAATTTGTGTTCTCAGAACCCGATTCCTTTGATTGGTAAAACGCCATCCCTTTTGGTGGCATATGTTAGAATTTACATGGCAATATTGCTTGGACATATTATTGAGTGTATCAAAGCTGCTGAGCAACCGAAGAAGGCATGAAATGGGCTAAGACAGGAGACAAGCTAACAAAATAATGTCATCAATCTTTGCACAAACAACTCCCAGAAAGCAGCAGTCAAGCACCAGAGGCTGTTGGCACAATGCAATAATGAATAGCTTAACATTTGGCTAAGATGTTAAACTGAGACTCAGTCTACTGGCCAAGGTGCTTGTAGAAATTCAACAGGGTTTTCTGATTGCTTGCTATGAATGCCATTTCTATTGACTTTCCTTTGAATTTAAAGCAGGAAATCTTCAGCCAAATCCCCCTCTGGGCTCAGGACTTGTATGCCCAACCAAAGTGTGACAGCACACACCATTTTTGTCTTTCCCTGCGGGGGTCAGATTTGCGGAGCAGTTTGCGAGCACGCCACACCGGAGTGTGGCCTTTGCACCCAGGAGAGCACTCAGCCCCAGGGGAACATTTGAAGAAATTACTGGCAGACATGTTTTATCTGAAGAAGAGATGGTGTTGCTCCATGTTTTGTACAAAGGCAAAAAAAAAAAAATCCAATTATTCATTTATTTACCATTTATAGGGCCTTGCTGTGCACAAACTGGCTGCCAAGTTGGATTATATAATATCCGTGACTGCACTTTGAAGTAATATATTGTCGATAAAGCATTCTGTGATACTCTAAGGGTGCACTATGTAAATGCAAGTTTTTTTCTTCTTTAGCCAACAGGAGCACAGATACACAAGTCAGCATTAATGTACTTGGGGATGCAAGCATTTGAACACTAACATTCATGAAAAAATCAGTTAAGAATATGTCCTTTCGATAAAAGGCACATCCTGTGGTTTTATTACAAAGAAATGGAACTGACCTTAACTGTTCTAAAAGGGGAAACCATGCTGCTCTTAAGAAACAATAAAAGATATTTGGTCTGAAACAATGTATAAAAAAAACCCTGAAAAGAAGCAGCTCTGACACTCTCCTGCTCCACAATGTCGGCCCGTAGTGGCGTGTCTTATGCTCTTGCTTCTTTGTCCTTTCTTTCTGCCGTCCCTCATGGTGCTCCAATGTCAGGCCTCTCTCAACAGTAATATGGTGCAACCTGCCATATGCTAACAATTTTTAGAATTGCCACAAGAGAATACAGCACAGTTCCTGCTGAGCCTGTTGAAACTTTCCTCATTGAAAGCTTTGATTCCTGCATGCCTGTCTTTACCGAGGTTGAACACCTTGCATATCTTGATTTGAAATATGGCTTGCAAATTGCAGTCATAAAAAAAAAACTTATATTTTAAGATTATTTTAACAGATGTAAAAATAAATGAGAGGGCTGCAAACATGAAATTGCAATAGACAAATTAGAATGTTTAACTATCCCAAAGCTTGAGCAAACATTGGGCAGAATTTTCCGTTTGACAGGCGGGAGGCGGGGGTGGAGTGGGACCCGCATGTCGACGCGTGAAATGACGCGCGGTGATGTCGGGCGAGCGTCCCGATGTCACCGCGCACCATCGCGATATTTCGGTGGGCAGGCGCGCAACAGTCCCCATTGCGCGTCCGCCATTAACTAACAGGTCACTGAAGGCCCTTGAGGCTCCAATTGACAGGGATTTTGCAGCACCCATGCGATCTTCGGCTCATCGCACGGGCAGGCGGGTAGCAGAAATCTGTATGAACCTCATCCACGAGCGGGAGAAGAGGGCCCAGTGGGGTCGCGATTCTACAGATTTAAAAGTTATTGTACAAAAGTTACTCAAACTTGCCTGTGTGAGCTGGAAAAGTTCAAAACAGATACCAGCTGCTTGGACTGGACTCATAGCCTCCAGGTCAGCACTTTGCAGTGAGGATTTGTTTTGGGGCCTGCAGGTTTCAGGAAGCCTCCCTGAACCTGGGAATGGGAGGTGATCTCTCCACTGGAGGCAGCTCCCCTGAGGAGGAAGGGAGGGCTAGAAGGGGGAAGAGGCTAGGAGTGCACATTCAGCCTCCAGGGGAGCCACTTTTGTCAGGACAGGCATAGGCACAAGGGGCGCAGAGCCAAGAGGTTGTCCAAGGTGGAAGGGGCCACAGAAGATGACACTATCCTGCTGCCAGGGTATACAGGTGGTGAAGCAGCTACCTCAATATGTCTGACACGCAGTGCCGAAGGAGGCTCTGTCTGTCAAGGGAGACAGTCACCACTATCTGTCAGATGATTGGGCCAGAGATCTCCGCTAACTGTGTCGGTGGACACCACATGCCAGTGGCCCTAAAGGTCATTGCTGCTCTCAACTTCAATGCCTCTGGCTCTTTCCAAGGATCGTTGGATAATCTTTGCAGTGTCTCCCAATCAGCTGTCCACACTTGTGTCAAGCAGATCACAAATGCTCTGTTTAGGCATGCATTGACCTTCATCCACTACAGCAGGAATGAGGCTATTGCTGCCATTGCTGGCTTCCTCCGCATCCAGGGTGCAATAGACTGTACACATGTGGCCATCAAGGTGCCAGCAAGTGAGCCTGGTGCCTTCGTCAACAGGAAGGGCTTCCACTCCATGAACGTGCAGATAGTGTGTGATCACAGGATGCAGATTCTACAAGTCTGCGCAAGGTACCCAGGCAGCTCCCATGACACCTACATCCTCAGACACTCCCAGGTGCCAGGGATCTTCAGTGCTCTGGCTCGGCTTGATGGATGGCTGCTGAGTGACAAGGGCTATCCCCTCTGAAGTTGCCTCATGAAGCCTCTCCACCATCCAAGAACAGAAGCGAAGCAGCGTTACAATAGGAGTCACTCCTCCACAATGGCTGTGGGGGAGAGAGCCATTGGCCTTCTCAATATCCACTACCGATGCCTGGACCATTCTGGGGCGCACTCCAGTACCCCAGATCGTGTGTCGGTGATAGTGGTTGCATGCTGCACTCTCCGCAATCTTGTGCTGGAAAGTGGGGATGCTGTGGACGATGAAGATGTAGACACAGTGGCTGTGGCTGCGCACGATGAGTCCAGCAGTGAGTCCGAGGATGAGCATGCACAGAGAAATGCTGAGGGGGTAGACTCTGACCCGGGACTACTGCAGGGAGGCAGTGACACCCAACACACTCTAATCCAAGGAACCTTCAGCTAGAACAGCACATATGTATTGGCTATGGTCCGTGTAGACCCCTCCACCACTGACGCCAAGCCAAGGGCAGCATCATGTATCTCAACCAGATGGTTCCGCACACCTGGCCACATCTCATAAGTTGGTTGCATCGCAGCCGACTCCAGAGGCTCATCATCAGCCACAGACAGAGCATGTACCTGGACACCTGCAGTCCTCCAACAGCTGGCACCATGGGCACTCTCTATATCCGTCAACTCCTCCAGTCACTGTGAAGTGCCCTCATCACTGTGCCCCAGGACACTAGCCGAAGATCTGATGCCCATCAGGGTGCCAGTATCTGCATTGGTGCCTGCCTGGCAGAAATGGTGTGACGCTTATGATATTGACACTCCATGGCCCTCAGGTGTCAGAGAGGGCCCCTACTGCTCTGGGTATCAGCCCTGCGCTGCTAATGCTGAAAGGGAGAGTAAGGAAATGCGATCAGATAGCGTGCGGACAATTTCAACGTACATGCCTGTCCCCTGGATCATCATGCGCTCATCATCCCACACACAATGGGCAAACCGTGTTGGTAACGTCACTCACTCAACAATCAGCATTGCCATGGCTGTTGGGAGACTACTGGTGATGTGAGTGCTGGCCATACATACCTGCCTGTGGAACCCCAGCCTCTCCGGCTCCGTGGACCTCGGCACATGGCGCCTGTCCAGGTAGAGGGCCCCCTGCTCAAAGCAGTTGAGCAGCACTACCTGAGCTGACCCACCACTAGTCCTCACCCGCTCAGCAAGTTGTGAGAATCCTTCTCCTGGAAATGAGAAGAGCATTGATAAGTGAAACTTGTACCGTGAATCTCCTCGTGGCTGGCCCACCCTGAGCCCAGTTGGCCATTGCAGGGGTCCAATGCATCCTTACCTCGCTGCTGCTGAACACTCACACAAATATGCCAGGTGTGCCCTTCCCCGCAAACCCCACCACCCACACCCCCACACCACCACACCCCCCCCCCCCCCACCCACCCCCCAACCCCACCACCCCCACCACCACCAAACTCTTGGCCACATGCTGCCTTCATCAAACTTGGGAACACACAGTTTAACCTACCGTAGTGAGGAAGCACAATGACGTGGAGCACAGAGGGCAGCAGATCTATTCATGCAACGCCACCATGAAGCTCCCCCCTCCCACCATGTCATCACCCTGACTTCGACATGTCCTGGAGTTCGACAATGCGCCTGGGAACAGATCCTCCAGGTTGTCCCCACCACAGTCTCAGCCCACCACATGCTGCAGGTGCAGAACCCATCTCACCACCACCCTCTCAGGCTGACCAACGCATCGGGAATATCTGCTAGCCAGCCCAGCTAAGGACACATGCCGTCAATGACTCATTGCACTCAGGCCACTCAGATATGGGTGGGGCCCCCGGGGGGGGGGAAAAGCTAACATGATGAGTGAAATGAACGATGCCAACATCCTACTCACCCTTCCCGTGCGCAGCAGGTCATTGAAGCGCTTGCGGCACTAGACCCATATGCACCGTACCACGTCGTAGGAGCTCACGACCTCCGCTACCTCCTCCTACTCACATTTGGTCAAGTGGGGGGAGCCTCCTCCTCCCGTCCTGGGGGATGAGCACCTCCCGCCATGCTGCCACTTCCTCAAGGAGGGCAGCAAAGCACTCGTCTGAAAACCGGGGTGCACATTGACCTACCCTCCTGCATGGCCAGCCTGGATCTGCATTGGTCCCGACCTCTGGCCATGTACAGCAGCCTTGGAGCAGCTGCAGCTTGCCCTTCAAACAGGCCGCCGGGTCGCAATTGGACCTGGCAGCGATTGCTGATCTGCCGCCGCCCGCCCACTCCCTCCGTCCCCGGGAGTCGCCAAACACACTGAGCAGGCCTTAATTGGCGCCCGCCCACACACACCCATGCCCCCTTCAGCTCCCTCTCCACCCCCTGCTGCCAGACGGAAAATTCTGCCCATTGTTTAAAAGATAAAAGGAATCAAATGGCCTTGACAGCTTTGCAAACTTTAGCTGACAAGCAGTAAAGAAGTTATCGAAAGAGAATAGAAGGGTGGATTGTTGACAGAATATGCAGGGCTTTTTTCATTTTATTTATTCTATCATATTATTTGATCTAACTGGAGAACTCGACTGTTCTCTTAACATATTTCTTTATTGTTGCATGGAAATTAATGTTCCTGCAAAATTACTATGTATACTATGCATATGTATTCTTTAACTCATGGTTGTTTAGGCTGAACTTTCAAAAACTTATTATTGCGAATTGATGCGCACTTTGTCCTAGTTTGATCCCTGTTACATAAACATAAGGGCATGGTAAATATTTAAATGTAGACTTGATGGATAATTTTGAAATTATTCCTCCAGAGACAATCCTTTCCAGTCTTTCTGAATGCTACAAACTCAAAACTTACTGTCAATCTACTTGCTGCAACTTTCCATTTTGAACAATCTAAGTTGCTTTTATGCTGTGCACTTTGGGTTTGAAATATAAATGTCTCACAGACTCATCAAAAATTTACAATCCTGGAATTTAAAGCTTGGAAGTTAGTGAAGCATACTGGCTGACCTTTAAGAAATGCCATCTGATGACCAAGCTGTGAATGGGAGCCCAGCATGCGGGAGGCTGTGGGTTCATATCATTCTGTGAGAGTGCTTGATGGCTTGCCAAGGTGTCATAACACTCTGCCATTCAATTACTTTTAAGTCAGTGATTTTGATTTTAATTTTATATTACCAGATTTACTTTGCTGTAAATCACATATTGGTAAATAATTTTATTTTTTTATTGAAAGCTTGCTCCAATTTAAAAGCTCCTGGCATTTTGGCAATAAGCAAATTACTGCATTGCATTCAGGAATACAAACTTGTGTTCATGCAATTATGAAAATGGTTTTCAGCTGCATTTTATCTCTTGTTTATACTTTTCTGTAGAAATATCACAGTGAATAAATGAACTTAACACTGTATGTAAAAAGTCTTTTAATAGTATTAATATTGCTGTTATTGATTTAACTGGCAGATAATTACACAAACCAATGAAGAATTGAATACAATAGTTATATCAAATATGCAGAATAATCATAGGCATGTTGTGTTTAATTTTTTATAAATTTCAGGTTGAACCCTGGTACAACTCATTTGCTAAGGGAAATGATTAATATTCAATATCTTAAATGAAAATTATAATTATTTTAATGCAATATACACGTGAACAAAGGAAGATAGTGCAATTACTCAATTGTAATCTGTAATAGCGTACAGCAACTCCAGTACAATAGACTCAAATAATGTTCATGAGAATCAAATATTTCAGACCTTTAATAAGCCTGTAATAAATAAAATCCTATGTTTGGAAAGAACTACTGAAGAAGGTGTCACTTTATAAGCAAAATACTAAGGTAAGCAACAAGTAATATTCACCATGTTGTATTGTTTTCTTCATATTCATCTGTGTATGTGGACATCGCTGGCAAGGCCAACATTTATTGCTCATCTCTAATTGCCCTTGAGTTTCAGGATTTTGAACCAATGAAGGAATGGCAATATAATTCCAAATCAGATGATATGTGAATTGGAGAGGAAGGTGCAGGTGGTCCTATGTTCCAAATCGGAGAATGACTGGTTTGGAGCAAGAAATGGATTGCTCTTCCATGCTGCTCCCCCACTGAGTGAGAAGAGTTAAACTTCCCTGCCAAATCCTAGATGAAAGAAGAAGCATTTTGGGCCTTCAGGGTAGATAATAATCATAAAAAAAAATAAACTAGGACAAATATAAAGAAAAGAGGTAAGTTACAAACTGGACATTTGGAAAGACTAAGATGGACTATGAGAGAAATTCAGCACAAAAACATGAGGAAGAATTTTCTCCCTGTCTTGCAGGCTGGGTGGGAGTGGGCAGGCGCGCTGCCATTTTACGTGGGTGGGCCAATTAAGATCAGCCCAGCATGGCACACACCCGGAAGTGCTCAGCGGTCCCTGTGCTGATGGGGAAGGAGGGAGAGATAGGGCCTGCGCTGTTTGGCGTGAAATCTTCCTGAGGCACAGATAAAAATTAATTACACATATCACATGAGGATATGTTTGTCAATTTATCAGAATTTATTTATTTATTAAAACCTTCAGGAAACCTCATCCCGCCTGTCGAGGAGGTTTCCTGAAAAGTGCGAATGTCGCTTGGGCTCTTCGCTTGCCCACCAACCTTAAGGCTGGATGGCAGCATTGATAAGTGCTTTAATTGGTTTTTTAATGGCCTTAACAGGCCTTTGGCAGTTCGGCGGGCACGCAGCCATCTCTGGCGCATACCTGCCGAACGTAATGTCTAAATGATGCCCACTGACATCTGGACGCATGCCAGACGTCACCGCGTGTCATTTACACATCAGCGTGTCAGGCTCACCACTGCACGCCGATGTCAAAATTCTGGGCTTGCTGGGATTAGGGCCTCTCAAGGCATACCCTGTTAGTGAGAATCTTTTCTGCACTCTTCAGCGCCAACACATTTTTGCAACCTAACTTGCAAGATAATGGGGGCATGGACAACAAGGCTTCTGGAATTTTTATGAATGGGCAAGTCCCACAGTGTATCTCATTAACCAATGATACTTGAGGATTAAGAAATAAACAGGGGTGGAACTGAGAAGGAGGTTGAATAAGAATTGGTAGATTGGAGTCAAACCAGATGCAGAATGAGAAATAAAGAGAGAAAAAGAAAGATTAAATTAAGAGAGAAAAAAGTGACAAAGAGAAAAAAAAGTTTAAAATTTGACAGTCTTTAAATTGCTGATGATGAAGATATTTTAAAGATTAAGTAAATGGGTAAAAGTGAGGCAAATAGATTTCAACTTAGGCAAATGTGAAGGCATCTAATATGGATTTAATGGTGAAAAGCTAAAAAAAATGGAGGTCCAAAAAGACTTGGGGAATCAAGGCACTTAGATCACTGAAATGTTATGAATAGGTACAGAAATAATTAAAAAGGCAAAGGAACGCTTTTATACCCAGAGGACAAAGGGGTGGACAGCCAGACAAAACCCGTAAAAGGCCACACCTGGGCCTGGATTTTCATCTTTGAGACAGGATTCATGAGTTGGGCCATTTCCCGATGTCTTGATCTTGCCTCCTGTCCAGCAGTGCCCACCCACACTATTTTCATCATGGGATTGGAGAGATGGGCTGGGGTGGGGCCACCACCTCCTGAAACAGAGTGGAGGCTGAAATGGAGGCAGGCAAATGCTGGGACCTGAGTATGAGGTCCCCTACACCTCACTCCCTACCACCCTCACTCCCATGACCCCTCTGCCCCCATCACCCTACATGTCCTCCACGGCCCTTCCATACCCAAAATGTCACTTCTATTTTAAGAATAAAACCTTATCATTAATCACTGTATGAAAACATATTTAACTTTAGCATACAGCATTTCTTTATGACATGTGAAGTGGGCAACACCTTTTGAGCACAGGTTCCCAACTCCAAATTATGGCTCTCTCATGGTTCATGACTCCTTTGAGGTGTCATGAACCACATCTCCTTCAGCAGCTGGCCTGACTCGCATCAAAATTGTGGGGCTTTGAAATACACATCTGCAGTGGAGCTGGGAAGGGCAGAAATGCTGCGAGCAGGTTCGCTAACAGCACCCTTATCCTGTACAAATCAAAATTGTTGGTGACAGGAATAGGGGCAGGAACCCCAGAATCAGGTCCCGCTCATCATTTTAAAATCCCAACTGCCTCCATTCCAACACAGTCGGAAGCATGCCAATCTGGCCTTTGGAGTGCTATGAACAGCTCTGGGCACCACACCTCAGGAAGGAAATATTGGCCTTGGAGGGAGTAGCATAGGTTTACCAGAAAGATACCTAGACTCCCAGGGTTAAATTAGGAGAAGAGATTAAGTAAACCAGCATTGTTTCTCCTGGAATTTTTAAGGTTAAGGGGTGATTTAGTCAAAATGTTCAAGCTATTAAGGGGAATACGTAGGGTAGATAGAGGGAGCTATTTCTACTGATTAGAGCCAGATCTTTCATGAGTGAAATTAGGAAACACCTCTTCACATAAAGGGCGGTAAAAATTTGGAATTATTTTCCATAAATGGTAATTGATGCTAGGTCAATTGTAAATTTTAAATCCAGGATTGATAGACTTTCGTGAACCAAAGGTATTAAAGGATATGGGTCAAAGATGGAGTTAGCTGACAAATCAGCAATTATCTCATTGAATGATGGAACAGGCTCAAGCATCTAAATGGCCTACTATTATTTCTATGTCCCTATGT
Organism: Carcharodon carcharias; assembly: GCF_017639515.1. Lineage (NCBI taxonomy): Eukaryota > Metazoa > Chordata > Chondrichthyes > Lamniformes > Lamnidae > Carcharodon > Carcharodon carcharias. The sequence continues at coordinate 41,848,058 of NC_054478.1, read as the reverse complement.
ATAGTTCAACACCTGAAGAATGAAACTCCTATTTAAATTGCTCATACCCTGGGTCTGTAGTTGATTGGCAGTTTATAACAATGATCAAGTAATTAAAAAAAGTACTTACCTTATTAATTATTAGGCTTATCATTTTGTGGCGAGATTAATGAATAATTAATCCAGCAAACTTTGAGGCTAAAGGTGAGACGCTATTTGTGTGAAGTAAGTGGCGGAGCACTGTAAATATGCAAATGTGCTCTGAAGATCCACAATTCACAGCGTCTCTCTAAATCCCCTGAACTTTCTGGCTGATTTGCACATTAATAGCAGCATGCATCGTTCACACACCTTTCTTTTTTCAGATAGTTCTGGGTCATCATCACCCTCTGTTTGACTGAACACACTTTCATTCTGAAATGTTTATTTTAGCTGCACCCATTTTTTTCTAGAACATCGATGTCACTGTGTGAACCTATATGAACTCCTGTACTGCTGTCTTTTTCTAAATATTTCTTTCTTTAAACCTATTTGGACCCTCCTCCTGAATTATCTTTCCATTACATTGATAGTTGTGTGAATGCTGCTTTCTGTGCTCACTCTGAATGAGAGAACTTCAATCCCATTTCAACCTATTCTGTTACCTTTAAATTTCTGTCTCTGACTTTCTCTTCCTGGGCTTCTCTCTCCATCTCTGGCAATGGAATTTCCACTAATATCTATCACAAGCCCAACATTCCAACAAATTCATGGTTACCCTTCATCTTACAAAGATTCCATCATTTTTTCCTAGCTTCTCCCATTTATCTGTTCTGATGGCTATATTTTTTTTTGCACTATGCTTTTGAAATGTCCTTTATCTCTTCACTAAGCTTCTCCCTTATCAGTGGTTAACAGGGCCCTTGCAATAAAAGTCGGCACACCCGTGGAACCATATGTCAGCAAGAGTCAACGAAGGAGGCGAGAACATCAGAGGAAAAAAAGGAGATTGCATTTCTGGCTGAAATTGTCCTTCTTGATGGGATTAAAGAATAATCTTCAATACAGATGCATGAAAGGAAAGAACGGTCAACTGAGCCATTCTTTACATGAGCACCAGTGCAATGGATTATACTGCCTTCCCATATAAAAAAACATTTCAGCTCAAGTTATGATTTTCTAAACCCTATTGATTGGAAGATTTTCCATTTACTTGCTTTTTTGTAGATTAATACAGAGGTCATTCATCAAAAATCGAACAACTGAATATAACCACAAGTTCCATATTTTCCATTCTTCAAGAGAAAAAGATTTTGTATTGAGATTGATTTACTAAGGTGCATGAATTTTGCCATTGTCAGTGTGAAAATAAGTGTGATAACATGTAGTATTGTAGTGTTGCTTTACAATTGCTCTTTTGGGAATTTTTTATGTTAACTTTCTGGGCGGTATCAACCCAGATTTGCACTAAATGCGGTGTGAAAAACAATGTTTACCCGTCAGCTGCAATGAAGGGTTTTCACGTCGTATCGCCTGCTTTTCCCACCTCATTAATTATGCAGCCATAGGGAATATGCCATCTCGCTAGTGTGTGGCCTCTGAATCATCCGCCATGCAGTTACCACACTCCGTTTCCTCACTCCGGGTGCCATATCTAAACTGTAGCCGCACACACAGTTCTCAATGCTTGCAGCCCAGGACTGCTCCAGTGAAGACATGGCCCTGAAAGCCAGCAAGAAAAGGAATACCTTTTGGAGGCCCATCGTGATGTCCTCCCCCCTGCTGTGGCTGCTGGAGGTCCAGTAATCCGGCTTGGGAGGTGGTGGCAGTGGAGATCAGTGCCAACGCTGCACAGAAGAGGTTGGCCATCCAGTGCAGAAAGAGGATGAATGATCTCATCCGTGCCATTAGGGTAAGGCAACCATCTCATCACTCTAAACTCACACACTCACAAGGCCATCACATATTCACTGGCATCTCACTCACTGCCAGCTCAAGGGACATCACCGCTCATTCTCTCACACACACCCTCACATCTCCATCTGGCCTCATCTCCTCTGGAGACTGCCACCTCAGCCCTCACCATCTCAAGGCCACTTGCACCGATCAACATGTGCCCCCACACACACCTTGGGATACCCTCCTTCCCCAGTACAGCCCTCGCACTGCAGCCTCTTCCCTTGCCTGAAACCATTTAACCCCTTCCTCAATCAAGTCTTAGCTCTGCAGCTATTGGAATGCCATCCCTGCCTTACAGCTGGTCTGGTAGGTAGACATCTGCCCCTGAGCCTCCCTAAAAGTGATGTGGCACTGCCTGCGAAGCCTGGCACTGATGACTGTGAGAGCTGCCTGAAGAAAGGTAGGCAAACAAACCTTGAAGTCCCGAGCGAAGCCCAGCTTGCCAGGTGCATGTCACTTATGTACAATTGTGAAACATGTAGCATGGTGGGATGATTCTGGCAAGCAGGGCTTATAGTAAGATGCTAAAGTGTTGAAATTAGGCTCCCAACATGTGGCGGCCGGAAACAGGGCCTGCCATTGACAGGTGGAGCAGACAATCTCAAACTAGTTTCACAACGGGGGAAAACCAATTTTTAGCTTGTCCACTCACACCTGCCATGACGCCCACCACCAACAGGACTGGTTCAAATATCAGCATTTTCTAGGCTAGCACTATGGTGAACTCTCAAACCACATAGTCAAGAATATGAGAAGCAGAGATGGCAGAGTGGAGAAGCTGAAGGAAATTACACATCTTACAGTCCTCAAAACCTTAGGGTATGTTGCCAAACATGGAAAAAATTACAACTTTAAGTACTTGAGAAACAAAATTGACAAAGACATTAGCGAGTAGGGAAAGGGGAAGCTAAAATAACCACGAAAGCAGGAAACAGAGGGCACAATCTTGTGTTTCTTAGTGGGAGCAAGGCAGGTGGAGGAATTTAATTGTGCAGAAGGCCAAACATCAGCTTTCTGATGGCAGTATGAACTTTTACAATTAAGTTCAGGAAAGTTTGGAGGCGTGCCAAGCTTCCTGATGACAAGTGTCGGGAACCATATTTGCATGCTTCTGCATGTCACACATGCTGATTAAAGGGCTGGCTCACCAGAATTAAGTACCCCTTCCCCAATTTTGTCTCCAGATTTATGACTGCATATAATTGGTGTGCAGCAGACGAGGTAGTCAACTTGCTGGAGCCGGAGAGTAGCGACTGTTTTATTTTCCTCTTTGGGGAGAGTTTTTCATTGAGGTGAGGATCGGGTGGTGGCAGACTGAGGGCAATGGAGCAGGGAGGCTGGCTGAGCGGGGGAGGGTGTCCAGGGCAGGGATGGAGCCAAGGAGGGAAGGCAAGGGTGCACAGACATGGAGGGAGGGAAATGTCTTGCATGATGGGTGTGGGAGTCCAGTGAATGGGTGGGGGGTTGTTTCTGGGCAGGGAGGTGGGAGAGAGATAGTCCTACAGTGTGGGGTCAGTGCTCTCTGCTGTGAGGTCCTGGGGGTTGACCTGAGAGTACTGGGCAATGGAGAGAACAGTCACAGTGAGAGGGGGCAGTAAGATGCAGTAAGATGGCATGTCCAAAGTCATGATCAGGTAGCGGATGGTCATATGTGGGGGGGTCATGGGAACAGATAAACCAGGTAGTGTAGGCAATGGGAGGGGTAAGGGTCAGGGTGGACATGTGAATGGCAATGGTTGTAGGCTCAGAGGGGAAACATGGCATGTGGAGGGTTATGGTTATAGGCTCAAGTGTAATAGGGGAGGTTCAATTGACCGACTAAAGGGATGCCCCAGTAATCATGAGTCAACTGCATGAGAGCCATGCTCAAGTGTGTTTTCCTCTGTGATGGTGAAGCCCACTAGGTTTTCTCCCTGACTCATGGGTCTCACAACATGGAGATCCCAGCAAGATTGAGAGCTGCTGTAAAGTCTGCTCTGAAGGGCAACTCAAGTTGACCAAGGCGGTGGGGATAGGGGATTTTAATAGGGATGGGGAGAGGGAGGGAGGCAGGGCTTAGCTATCCCAGGTCAGCTGATGTTGGGGGGATGGGTGGGATGGTGACTACACTGTGCCATTTTAGAACCTTGAGGGTCCCACGTATAAGGTCATGGCTGATATTAGGGTGGGTGGTACATCAATGATGGCAAGGCAAGGGTCTTTCAAACATATCTCGAGGATGATGGCGGGAAGCCCAGGGCTGGAGAGGAACTTGGAGTGGGAAGGATAGATCCAGTTGTCAGCATCCATGTTGGTACTAACGACATTGAAAGGAGTAAAAAGGAGGTTCTACTGAAAAATTTGAACAGTTAGAAGCTAGATTAAAAAGCAGAACCTCCAAGGTAATAATCTCAGGATTGCTACCTGAGCCACGGGAAAACTGGCATTGGGAAAATAAAGTCAAGGAGTTAAATGCGTGGCTCAAACATTATGCAGGAGGAATGGGTTTCAGTTCATGGGGCACTGACATCAATACTGGGGTAGAAGGGAGCTGTTCCGGTGGGTCGGGTTTCATTTGCTCTGTGCTGAGACCAGTATCCTGGCAAATCGAGTATTTAGGACTGTAAAGAGGGCTTTAAACTAAATGGCAGGGGATGGGGGGTAGTTGTGGAAGGAGATATATTGGCTTACAAAGCAAAATGATATGGCAACATTGCAGGGCAGCTATTCAGGCAATGATACTGAGTGTGACAGCAAGGGACAGAGTGTATAAATATTAAAAGAACAGCAGCAAATAGGGTCAAAGGGAGAAAAAATGGTAAAAAGGCAAAATTAATGGCTCTTTACTTAAATGCACATAGTATTCGGAACAAAATAAATAAATTAACGGCACAAATAGAGGTTTATGGGCATGATCTTATAGCCATTACAGAGACGTGGTTACAAGGAGATCAAAGCTGGGAACTAAATATTCAGGGGTATGTGACTTTTCAAAAGGACATGCAGAAAGGAAAAGGTGGTGGATTAGCTTTGCTAGTATGAGATGGAATAAGTACGATAGCAAGAAATGATCTTGGATTGGATGATGTAGAATCCATATGGAGGTAATAAATAACAAGGGGAAGAAGACACTGGTGGGAGTAATCTATAGGCACCCTAACAGTAGCTATAGTCTAGGACAATGAGGATATGTAGAAAAGGCAGTATATTAATCATGGGTGACTTTTATCTTCATGTAATTGGGAAATTCAAATTGGCAGAGGTAGCAAGAATTCTTCAGGAATTTGTCAGGCAAGTGGACATATGCCTGGCCCGATTGGGAGTAAAATAGTGCATGATGACATCAGGTGAATGTCCCGACATCATCACGCACTTGCAACATATTTCAGTCGGCGAGCGCGCAAGAGTTGGCAGCGTGCCCGCCAATAATTAAGAGGCCTATTAAGGCCCTTAAGCAAGCAATTAAGTTGTATTTTTCACTGCCTGCCCAACCTCACGGTTGGCGGGCGGGTGAATAGGCAGGCGGCCTTTGCATTTTTGCGAAACCTCATCCACGGGCGCCAAAGAGCGGTTCCCAACAGAAAATTTTAAAATTAAGCAATTTTTACAATCATTTTTAACATGTCCTTCTTCATGTGGCTGAGTCACATGTGGGGCCATGTTTATATTATTTGTAGAATCTTTACTTTTCATTTACCAAATCTTCAGCTTCCTGAGGCAGCTGTGTGCCTTCAGGCCGCTTTCAGTGAGCGTACCCGCGTGCAATTGCAGACTTCAGCGCTCGCGCTCCTCCTGGCCCCCACCCTGGCAGCGCTGAGGCTCTCGGTGTATGTTTCACGCTAGCTGTCCATTAATTGGGCCATCCAGCATGAAATCACGGTCGGAGCCCGATCGTGGGCGGTGGTCTGTTTCGCGGCCGTTCCCAAGCCCGCCCGCCACATCCGCTGGACGAAGAGAAAATCTTGCCAAAAGAGTGTATTCAGGACAGTTTCCTAGGACAGTATGTTGTGGATCCATCCAGGGATCAGGCTATTTTGGATCTGGTAACACTCATTGGAGTTTAGAAAAATGAGACGTGACCTTATTGAAACTTATAAGATTCTTAGGAGGCTTGAGAGGGTAGATGCTGAAAGGTTGTTTCCCCTTGTAGGAGAGTCTCAGACCAGAGGGCATAACCTCAGAGTAAGGGGGCACCCACTTAAGACAGTGATGAGGAGAAATTTCTTCTCTCAGAGGGTAGTGAATCTATGGAACTCTTAACCGCGGAGGGCTGTAGAGGCTGGGCCGTTAAGGATATTCAAGGCTGAGATAGACAGGTTTTTAATCAGTAAGGGAATCAAGGGTCATGGTGAAAAGACAAACAAGTGGAATTGAGGATTGTTAGATCAGCCATGATCTCATTGAATGGCAGAGCAGACTCGATGGGCCAAGTGGTCTACTTCTGCTCCTACGCCTTACGGTCTTATGGTCTTATGGTGAGAAGAGCGACTTAACCTGGTAGAACAGATGAGATCATTCATCCTGTTCCGGCACTGGGTGGCTGTCTTCTTTCAAGATCATTGGCACTGACCACCGCCACCACCACCTCCTATCCTGGATTAGTGATGCTACTGCCCATCCTGTGGCCAGAACAAAGGTAGAGAGCATCACAGCGGGCCTCCTAAAGGCACTCGAAGAATGTGTCATTAAACCAGGGGTGGGCTGCAGTCTTCTTGCCTTTCGGAGTCATGACTTCTTTGTAGCAATTAAAGGCTGGAAGCACTGAGAGGTGTGTGTGTGGCTGCACTTTAAATATGGCACCCAGCTTGATGAAGTGGCAAGTGATGGCATGCGGGCAAATGAAAGCCCGTCTGCTATTCGAAATGGCATGTTTCCCGGGAATGCATAATTAATACGGCGGGATTGGGACAATATGGCGTGAGAAGCCGCCATTGCGGACATCGGGTGAAATGCCATTTTTCCCGCCTGCTACCACATTTAGTGCAAATCTGGGCTGATTTCGCCCTTTGACATTTTGTCTTCCCACCTGAGAGGTCTGTCAATTTTTTCAGCAAGTCCTTTAAATTTATAAAGGCAAGAACACAAATACACAAAAGATAAGGGAAAGAGTAGGCCACATGGCCCATCGATCCTGCTCAACCATTCAATAAGGTCCTGGCTGATCTTGGACTTCAACTCCATTTTCTCGCATGCTCCCCATACTCCTTCATTCCTTGAGAGACCAACAAATCTCTCTATCCCAGCCTTAGATATATTTGATGGAATCCCTGGGGTAGAGAGATCCAATTAGGCTTGCAGCCCTTTGAGTGAAGAAATTTCTTCTTGTCTCAATTATCCTGAGACTGTATCCCCATGATGTAGATTCCTCTGCTAGCAGAAACAACAGTGTCGCATCCGAAGAAGCATCACATTAGACTAAAAACATAAACTCTGTTGCAGAGAATATAGGCCCATATTACTCAGCTTCTCATCATAGTACAATCCTCTCATCTCAGGGGCCAATTTAGTGAACATTATGCATCCTGCCCCCAATGCAAATATATATTTCTTAAATATGGAGAGAAACATTGCACACCGTACTCCAGATGCAATCTCACCAAAATCCTGTACAATTGTGGTAAGATTTCTTTATTCCTGAGCTCCAATCCCCTTATAATAAATGCCAAAAGTCATTCGCCTTCCTAATTGCTTGCTTCACCTGCATGCTAACTTTTTGTTTTCCTTGTACGAGCACATCTAAATCTCTCTGAACATTTTCTATCCTCACCGCCAAAGTGTATAAACTTGCACATTCCAACATTATACTCCATCTGCCACCTTGTTTCCCACTCAGTTAAGCTGTTTATATCTCTTTGTAGGGCGACCTTGTGTGCAGGAAGTGTCTCCAGCTGTAGCTACTCGAAACCCGTGTTTCAGAGCTGGAGCTGTGCCTAGAGTCGCTGTGGAGCATCCGCAAGGATGAGATCTTTGTGGATAGCACATACATTCAGGTGATCACACTGAGGGTAAAGGTGACCAACAGAGTAAAATTGCTAGGCAGGTAGTGCAGAAGTCCCTAGAATCCATCTCCCTCTCCAACAGATTTTCCGTTTTGGATGCTGCTGGGGGACATGGTTTCTCAGGGGAATGCAGCAAGAGCCAAGTCCGTGGCACCACAAGTGGCTCAGCTGAACAGAGAGGTGGAAAAAATGTTTGAGAGCAATGGTGATATGGGATTTTACCTTAAGAGGAACAGATAGACCTTTCTGCGGCCGCAGATGTGACACCAGGATGGCATGATGCCTCCCTGGTGCCAGGGTCAAGGATGTCACTGAGAGACTGCAGGGAATTCTGAAGGGGGAAAGTGAACAGCCAGAAGCTGTGGTCCATATCAGTACCAGCAACAAAGGTAAAAAAAAGGGACGAGGTCCTTAAAGCAGAACATAGGGAGCTAGGAAATAAATAAAAAAGCAGGACCTCAAAGGTAGCAATTTCAGAATTACACCCAGTGCCACGTGCTAACAAGATCAAGCATAAGAGAATAGACCAGATGAATGTATAGCTGGAGAGATGGTGTAGGAGGAAGGGATTTAGATTCCTGAGGCATTGGGACCGATTCTGGGCAAGAGGGGACCTGTACAAGTTGGATGGGTTGCACCCCAGCAGGACTGGGACCAATATCCTCGCAGGGATCTTCACTAGTACTGTGAGGGAGGGTTTAAACTAGGTTGGCAGGGGGATGGGAATCTGAGTAGGGACAAACAAGAAAGGCGAACAAAGATAAGACTGAAAGATAGAAAAGTAGAAAGCAAAAATGGAAGGCAGAGGAAACAAGAGCTAGCAGCAAATAGGGCCATAGTAGAAAAAAAAGATGTGAAAATATTTTAAAAAGGCAAGTGCAAAGGCATTGTATCTGAACGCATGGAACATTTGTAATAAGCTAGATAAACTAACAGCACAAATATATGTAAACAGGTATGATATGATTATGCTTACGGAGACACGGCTGCAGGGTGAACAAGGCTGGGAATTGAATATCCAAGGGTACTCGATATTTAGGACGGACAGGCAAAAAGGAAAAGGAGGTGGTGTGGCATTGCTCATTAAGGATAAAATCGGTGCGATAGTGAGAGATATTGGGTCAGAAAATCTAGATGTAGAGTCAGGCTGGGTGGAGTTCATAAGTAACAAAGGGTGGAAATCATTTGTGGGAGTTGTCTATAGGGGAGTTTGACTGGTGCGGTACACTCGTCACACCATAACGCAGGTGTCCTAAGGCGAGCTCAGGGAGCACAGAAACCTCCCGTAGAGCAGAAGGGCCTCTAATCTACATATAGATCAGACAAACCAAATTAGCAATAATACTATGGAGAATGAATTCGTGGAGTGTGTACGAGATGGTTACTTAGACCAGTATGCCAACAAACTGACTAGGGAACAGGCTATTCCAGATTTGGTACTGCGCAATGAGAAGGGTTTAATTAATAATCCTGTTGTGCAAGCTCCTTTAGGGGACAGTGACCATAACATGATAGAATCCTTCATTAGGATGGAAAGTATAGTAGTCCAATCTGAAACTAGGGTCCTAAATCTAAACAAAGGAAACTACGAAGGTATAAGATGTGAGTTGGCTAAGATAGATTGAAGAACTTCATTAAACTTCATTAAAAGGCAAGCACGTGGATAGACAATGGCAAATATTTAAGGAACGAATGTTTGCATTGCAACAGTTATACATTCCTTTCTGATGCAAAAACACAACAGGAAAAGTGGCTCAATCATGGCTAAAAAAATAAATTAAAGATAGTATTAGATCCAAAAAGGATTCATATAGGGCTGAATTTTCTGGTTGGAGGGGGTAGCAGAGTGGGAGTGGCCGCTCCTGATCGGGTCCGCACCGCCATTTTACACAGGTGGGCCAATTAAGGCCCACCTGGCGTACTTTACGACTCCGGTGTGGGAGTGGGCGGGCGACAGCGGGTGCAATTAGGCCGCCAGGTCCAATGGAAACCTGGCGACCTGCAGAAAGGAAGGTCCTGGCAGCCTCGAAAAGGCTGCTCTCAATGGCTGGGCAAAGGGCTGTGCAGAAGGGCAATGCAGTTCATGCAAGTCCGAAGGGTAGGCAACGGGGCAGGCCAGGCCGGAGGGTAGGCCATCGGGGCTGGCCAGGCCGGAGGGTGGGCCATCGGGGCAGGCCAGGCCGGAAGGTAGGCCATCTGGGCAGGCCAGGCCGGAGCGTAGACCATCAGGGCAGGCCAGGCCAGAAGGTATAAAAACAAAAAAACTGCGGATGCTGGAAATCCAAAACAAAAACAGAATTACCTGGAAAAACTCAGCAGGTCTGGCAGCATCGGCGGAGAAGAAAAGAGTTGACGTTTCGAGTCCTCATGACCCTTCGACAGAACTTGAGTTTGAGTCCAGGAAAGAGCTGAAATATAAGCTGGTTTAAGGTGTGTGTGTGGGGGGCGGAGAGATAGAGAGACAGAGAGGTGGGGGGGTGGGTGTGGTTGTAGGGACAAACAAGCAGTGATAGAAGCAGATTATCAAAAGATGTCAACGGCAATAGTACAATAGAACACATAGGTGTTAAAGTTAAAGTTGGTGATATTATCTAAACGAATGTGCTAATTAAGAATGGATGGTAGGGCACTCAAGGTATAGCTATAGTGGGGTTTTTTTTATAATGGAAATAGGTGGGAAAAGGAAAATCTTTATAATTTATTGGAAAAAAAAGGAAGGGGGAAACAGAAAGGGGGTGGGGATGGGGGAGGGAGCTCACGACCTAAAGTTGTTGAATTCAATATTCAGTCCCGAAGGCTGTAAAGTCCCTAGTCGGAAGATGAGGTGTTGTTCCTCCAGTTTGCGTTGGGCTTCACTGGAACAATGCAGCAAGCCAAGGACAGACATGTGGGCAAGAGAGCAGGGTGGAGTGTTAAAATGGCAAGCGACAGGGAGGTTTGGGTCATTCTTGCGGACAGACCGCAGGTGTTCTGCAAAGCAGTCACCCAGTTTACGTTTGGTCTCTCCAATGTAGAGGAGACCACATTGGGAGCAACGAATGCAGTAGACTAAGTTGGGGGAAATGCAAGTGAAATGCTGCTTCACTTGAAAGGAGTGTTTGTGTCCTTGGACGGTGAGGAGAGAGGAAGTGAAGGCCATCGTGGAAGGCCAGGCCAGAGGGTAGGCCTTCGGGGCAGGCCAGGCCGGAGGATAGGCCAGCGGAGCAGGCCAGGCCAGAAGGTAGGCCATCGGGGCAGGCCAGGCCGGACGGTAGGCCATCAGGGCAGACCAGGCCGGAAGGTAGGCCATCGGGGCAGACCAGGCTGGAGGGTAGGCCATCGGGGCAAGCCAGGCCGGAGGGTAGGCCATCGGGGCAGACCAGGCTCGGGGGAGGGGGTGGGGGTGTGGTAGGGCAGGGGGGCAGTGTAGCCGTCATTTTTCAGATGACTGCTTTGCTGCCCTCTGCAAGGAGGTGGCACCACAGTGGGAGGTGCTGGTTCCCCAGGATGGGAAGAGGAGGCCTCCTCCACATGACAAAATGTGCCTAGGAGGAGGTGGCGGAGGTGGTGAGCTCCCATGACGTGGTGCTGCGCACCTGGATCCAGTGTTGCAAGTGCTTCAAAACTTGTTGCGCTCTGGCAGAGTGAGTACCATGTTGGCATTGGTCATTTAATCCAGCAGGTCGGCTTACCCCTTGCTGCACCCCCAAGTCTGAGTGTAGTGACTGCATTGAATCATTGATGGCATGTGTCCTTGGCTGGGTGGGCCAGCAGATATTGCCCATGCTGAGGTCACCCTGAGAGGGTGATGAAGAGATGTGTTTTGCCCCTGCAGCATGTGTTACACTGATTGCCACATGACTGGTTTGGGGGCAACCTGGAGGAGTTGCACCTAGGCGCAGTCCTTGAACTGCAGGGCGTGTCCAAGTCAGGGTGATGACATGCTGGGAGAGGAGCTTCAAGGTGGTATGGCAACGAATCATCTGCTGCGCTCTGCGCTCCATGTGCTTGCCCCTTCCTGCTATGGAAGGATATGCCGTGTGGAGCCTAATGTGATGTAGGCAGCATGTGTCCAAGGGGGCCGTGCAGGGGTGGGGAGCAGGCCTAGCATCTTTGTGTGAGTGTTTGGCAGCAAAGGGGTGAGAAGGCTCTGGAGCCCTGATATGTCCCACTCTGGTTGGGTGTCCATACGTGAACAGAGTCAATGTGCAATTTGCACTAATCAATGCCCATCTCTCAGTTACAGGAGAAGAATGTTCATAACACGGCAGAGCGTGCAAGGACTGGTGGCAACCAGGTGCAGATCACCATTCTTAGCCTCTTGAAGCAGGAGGCCCTGGATTTGGAGAGACGCCATGTGCCCAGGACCACTGGTGTCGGTGAGGCTGGAATGCCACGGCCAGGTATTTATACCCAACAGTGAGGTCAGCATTGTTCTCCCAACAGCCATATCACTGCTGAATATTAATTTTGCAACATGGCTTGACCATTGCTTATGGAAGGACGAACGCACAATGATCCGGGGATAGGGACGCACTTTGTCATTGTGTCCACGTTAACAGATCCACTGTCCTTGTTCTTCCTTTCAGCATCATTACAGCAGAGCCGGGAGGAGGAGCAGCAGAGGCCCCCTCTCACACCTGAGGGCCCTGAAGTCTCACCAGTGTCATCTCTGCGAGGCAGGCACCACCACAGATACTAGCACCTCGGTGGGAATTCGAACATCGGCTAGTGTCCGGGGGCACAGTGGTGAGAGCACTTCACAGTCCCTGGAGGAGCTGGCAGAGACAGAGAGTGCCCATGGTGCCAGCAGTTGGAGGACTGCAGGGGACCAGACACATGCTCAGTCAGTGCCTGGTGATGTGCCTCTGGAGTCGTCTGTGATGCAGCAGGTGCAGGAAATGTGGCCAGGTATGCGGGAGCATCTGGGCAAGATAGATGAGGCTATGCTTGGCTTGGTCTCCGTGGTGGAGGAGTCACACGGACATTCGCCGAAGCAATGAGCCATACATCCGAGCACCATGCGTCCTCCAGGGATAGAGTGGTGACTCTCGTGTAGAGGCTCCTCGAGGACACTCATCAGGGCTTCCTGGGGATGTGCTCGGACGAGCAAGCCCTCAGCTAGTCAGTGCCAATGTGGGAGATGGTCTGGGCACCAGGTTTCCCAGCTCGGTGCCCATCCATCCACGATGAGCAGGGAGGTCCAATGCAACCTCACGTCGGCACAGCAGCTGCCTGTCATCTCTGCGGGCTCCTCTCAGATGAGGGTAGCAATTCCTCCGCCCCTTTCCCAGTGACCGTAGCATCCGGTGAGGCTGCAATGACTGGGGAGATGCCAGCTGTGGAACTGGCAGATCCCTCCCAGGCGGGGCCAGCACAGGCTCCACAGCCCACCAAGGTCATCAAGGTCAACAGGACAGCAGAGTGAGCAGTCTGTCTCAGATGCCACTCCCAGCAATGGACCAGCACCACGGCGTAGCACCTGTAAATGTAAAAGTAAGGCACATTAGGGCACACCACGGGTTGATCACTTTTGCTTTTGTGTTGACCCGAGATGAGGTCATTATGATTTGCTTTGAATTGGAACACCATTGTCATTTTTTGGCTTAAGTTTCTTTGCTTGTGATATTAAATTCAGACACGTGACCATGGCTGAGGGTGCCTCCTTTCTTCTGCATGTGTATGGTTTCCAAAAATGTTATGAGTGCTTTGCGGGTCATTCAGCCCTTAGTTACTGTTCATAATCTGGCAGATTTGGCACTTAGGAATCGAGTATAGAGCCTACAGCCCAGGCTTATGCTGGAGGTCAATCTGTAGTGGGCTAGCTGAAGGTTTGTTGGATTAAAGCCTCCTGGGCGTCCCTAACTCCCTGCAGTATGCACGAGCTAGCGTTAGCATTTCCCTGTGCATGCACATCCTCGGACCCACTGCTAGACAGATCGTGTGCAGCTGCACCCACTGCATCGACTACTTCACCATCCACTGCATCCCCCATTTCCCACGCAAGATTGTGGAGAGCGCAGCATGCAACCACTATCACTGAGACATGATCTGGGGAGTACTGGAGTGCGCCTCCTGAGTGGTCCAGACATCACAAGTGCATCTTGAGAAGAGCAATGGTTCTTCCTTGTGGAGGCGTGGCTCCTATTGTATCGTTGCTCAGTTTCTGTTCCTGGATGGCAGAGAGGGGTCATGAGCCACCTCCTGAGGGAATAGCACTTGTCACCCAGCAGCCATCCATTAAGCCAAGCTGGAGCACTGAAAAGCCCCGGCACCTGGGAGTGTCTGAGGATGTAGGCGTCTTGGGAGCTGCCTGGGTACCTTGCACAAACTTATAGAATCTGCATCCTGTGATCACACACTATCTGCATGTTCATGGAGAGGAAGCCCTTCCTGTTGACAAAGGCACCGGGCTCACCTTCTGGCGCCTTGATGGCAACGTGTGTGCAGTCTACTGCCCCTGGACACGGGGGAAGCCAGCAATGGCCGCAAAGCCTCTGGTTCGCTGTGTCTGGCTTGCCTGGTCCCAATGGATGTGGATGAAGGTCAATGCACACCTGAACAGAGACTGTAACGTGCTTGACACAAGTATGGGCAGCTGATTGGGGAGACAGCATAAAGATCACCTACTGACCCCTAGAAAGAGACAGAGGCATAGAAGTTGAGGGCAGAATTTATAATAGAGAACAAGGAAATTACTTTACTTTAGTTCTGCCTTCACGGAGGGAGACACAAATAACTTCCCAGGAATACAAGGGAACCGAGGGTCTAGTGAGAAGGAGGAATTGAAGGGAATTAGTATTACTAAAGCAATGTTGCTGGAGAAATTAATGGGACTGAAAGTTGATAAATCCCCGGGCCTGATAATCTACATCCTAGGGTACTAAAGGAGGCGGCCATGGAAATAGTGAACGTGTTGGTTGTCATCGTCTAAAATTCTGTAGGTTCTGAAACAGTCCTGGTAGATTGGAGGGTAGAAAAATGTGACCCTGCTATTTAAAAAAAAGGAGAGAGGGAGAAAACAGCAAATTACGGACCGGGTAGCCTAACATCAGTAGTAGGGAAAATGTTCGAGTCTTTTATAAATGATGTGATAACAGGACTTCGAAAATATCAACGGGATTAGACAAAATCAACATGGATTTGTGAAAGGGAAATCATGTTTGACAAACCTGCTTGAGTTTTTTGAGGATATAGCTAGCAGAATAGATAAGGGAAAGCCAACAGATGTGGTGCATTTGGATTTTCAGAAAGCTTTTGATAAAGTCCCATATAAGAGGTTAGTGTATAAAATTAAAGCACACGGGATTCGGGGTAATATATTGGCATGGATTGAGAATTGGTTAACAGAGTGGCAGACAGTGACTGGTAGGGTACCGCAGGAATCAATACTTGGGCCCCAGCTATTCACAGTATATATCAATGATTTGGATGAGGGAACCAATTGTAATATTTCCAAGTTCGCTGACGACACAAAACTTGGTGGGAATGTGATCGATGAGGCTTCAGGGGGATTTTGACAGATTGAGTGAGTGGGCAAATACATGGCAGAAGGAGTATATTGTGGATAAGTGTGAAGTTATCCACTTTGATAGGAAAAACAGAATGGTAGAGTATTATTTAAATGGTGATAGATTGAGAAATGTTGAAATACAAAGGTACCTGGGTGTCCTTGTACACCAATCGCTGAAAGCTAGCATGCAGATGCAGCAAGCAGTTAAGAAGGCAAATGGTATGTTGGCCTTCCTTGCGAGAGGACTTGAGTACAGGAGCAAAGTTGTCTCACTGCAGCATCACAGGGCCTTGGTGAGACCACACCTGCGTATGGTGTGCAGTTTGGTCTCCTTACCTAAGAAGGGATTTACTTGCCACAGAGGGAGTGCAGCAAAGGTTCACCAGACTGATTCCTGGAGTGGCATGATTGTCGTATGAGGAGAGATTGGGCCGAGTAGGCCTGTATTCACTGGAGTTTAGAAGAATGAGAGGAGACCTCATTGAAACATATAACATTCTGACAGGCATGGACAGACTGGAGGCATGGATGATATTTCCTTTGGCTGGGTGGTCTAGAACAAGGTGTCACAGTCTCAGGGTACAGGGTAGACCATTTAGGACTGAAATGAGGAGAAATTTTTTCACTCAGAGGGTGGTGAACCTGTGGAATTCTCTATCACAAAAGGCTGTGGAGACCAAGTCACTGAATATGTTTAAGAAGGAAATAGACAGATTTCTGGACTCTAAAGTGGAGAGCGCAGGAGTTAGGCATTGAGATAGAGGATCAGCCATGATCATATTGAATGGCGGAGCAGGCTCAAAGAGCTGAATGACCTACTCTTGCTCCTATTTTTTGTGTTTCTATGTTTCAGTCTGCCTGTGTCCTCACAGGTTAATTTCCATCTAGCTTTGTATTGTCAGCAAACATTACATTCGGTCTCATTATCGAATTCATTAAAATAGATTATAAATAGGTGAAGCCCCAGCACTAATCCTTGCGGCTCTCTACTAGTCACAGATTATCAACTTGAAAATGTTCCAAAAATGCCTACTCTTTGCTTCTTGGCTGTTAACCAATCCTCTACCCATGCTAATGTACCATCCATAGCTCCATGACCATTCATCTTGGGTATTAACCTTTTGTATGGCACCTTATTGAATGCCTTTTGGAAATCCAGGCATGCTACGACATCTATTGGTTCCCCTTCATCTACATCATTTGTTACATCCTCAAAAAACTCTAATAAGTTTGTCAAATACAATTTCTCTTTTGCAAAACCACATTGAATTTGTCTGATTGCACTATGATTTTCTAAGCGCATTGTTAAAACTTTCGCAATAACAGATTTCAGCACTTTCCTGATGTCTGATGTCAGGCTAACTGGCTGTAGTTCCCTGTTTTCTCTCTCCCTCCTTTCTGAAATAGCAGTGTTACATTTGCTAACTTCCCATCTGCTGGGACCATTCAGGAATCTAGGGAAAATGGAAAATCCACTATCTTTGTAGCAATCTCTTTTAGAACCCTAAAATGTAGCATGTAAAATGTAGGTCCTGGGGATCTATTGAATTCTACTTGCTCAAGCTTCACTGAAGTAAACTATAACTGTGCCAATGTTAAAGGCACTAAACATTAAAAATGTTAGAAACTTTGACTTCTACAAACTAGCAGACATATTTAGCATTCTAGTTTGCAAGTTAGACAGTATATTAAGTTAGACAGAAACTTAGGGTTGGATTTATGGCTCCCCTGCCTGGCATGTTTTCAGCAGCAAGGTTTGGGGGGGGGGAGTTGGGCAAGTAAAATAGGATGAGTGACTAACCCACCACCTTCCTGCCCACCTCCAAACCAATCCCCACAATACGATAGGCAGTCAGCAGCTGCTGCCCACCGTTTTTAAATAATTGCAATTGATCTTGCAATTCACCTGAACAATATGCTAACTATGCCATAAAATGGTTGGCACGGGCAGGCAGGCCATTTTTAAAATAACTTTATGGAAAAGGTGGGAAGGAAGGGGGTGCCCTATGCGCATCAGGGGCACTTCCCAAAGATATTAACCCCTGCTTTGTTCCTCCCCTTCTGGCCTTCAAAACACAACTCCCAACATCCCTCCCCACGACCCCCATCCCTAGGATCTGCAATCTCTTCCTGTCCTCAAAGCCCTGGACTTACCTTAGTCCGAGATTGATCAATATTCTCCATGGGCTCCTTGCAGTCCCAGCAGTGCTCACTACTGAGCTCTGGGACTGATGGGACTACTGGAGCTGTTGGCCAACCAAATTGACTCACAGCTCTTGAAGGCGGAGCGTCCTGTCTCTCTGAGGGGCGGATGTCTGACCCTCACCTGCTCAAGGCCATCGGCAGCATGTTATTGATGTGTGGCACCCTTGCTGAGCATCAGATGGTGCGACACCAACATTCCTCCTGGGAGGTGGATGAGAAATACTCACCGCATAAAATTCAGCCCATAATATTTTTACCTTATCTTGTGAATAGACACATTCGTGTCAACCCTATGCATATGATTGGTGGTCTAAGTATTTGCGGGGTTTGGGTGGGGAGGGGTAAATCGATTAGTAATGTGTGAATATACGAACATACGAGTTAGGAGAAGGTCACTTGGCCCTTCGAGTCAGTTCCGCAATTCAATAAGATCATGGCTGTTCTGACTGCAACTTACACCCTATCCCCGATAACCTTTCTCCCCTTGGTAGTCATGAATCTATCTGTCTCTGCTTTGAAAACCTTCAAAGACTCTGCTTCCACTGCCTTTTGAGGAAAGGAGTTCACTGCCCACTGAGAGAAAACTCATTCTTCTCATCTCTGTCTTAAATGGGTGAGCCCTTATTTTTAAACTGGACCGTCTATTTCTAGATTGTCCCATAAGAGGAAATATCCTCTTCACATCCATCCTGTAAAGATGCCTCAGAATCTTATATGTTTCAGTCAAGCCACCTCTTACTTTCTAAACTCCAGCGCATACAACCAAATCCTGTCCAACCTTTCCTCATAAGACAACCTGCCCATTCCTAGTATTAGTTTATTAAACCTTCTCTGAACTGCTTCCTTAAATAAGGAGATCAGTCTTGTATACAGTACTCCAAAGTGGTCTCATCAGTGACCTCTACAATTGAAGCATAATCTCCCTACTTTTATATTCAATTCCCCTTGCAATAAACAATAACGTTCTATTGGTTTTCCTAATTTTTTGGTGGTGGGGGGAAGGCAGTGGCATAGATAGGTAATCCAGAAACCCTGGGGTAATGCTCTGTGGACCTGGGTTCAAATCCCACCACAGCCAACAGTGGAATTTGAATCCAATAAAAGCCTGGAATTAAAAATCTAATGATGACCATGAAACCATTGCCAATTGTCATAAAAAATCCCTCTGGTTCACTAATGTCCATTAGGGAAGGAAATCTGCTATCCTTACCTGGCCTGGCCTACACATGACTCCAGACCAAAAGCAATGTGGTTACAATCAATGTGTCTCCCCTGCTCTTTCTATCATTCTTTCTGGGCTCTCTCTGAATTACCAACCACTATGTTTCTTTCCTGTACACAGCTTGAAATTGTTCCTTTCAGTGACATTCATACTGCTTTAGTTCTTTAGCCAGACATAAATATCTGAGACAAAAACAGAATTACCTGGAAAAACTCAGCAGGTCTGGCAGCATCGGCGGAGAAGAAAAGACTTGACGTTTTGAGTCCTCATGACCCTTCAACAGAACTAGGTGAATCCAAGGAGAGGGGTGAAATATAAGCTGGTTTAAGATGGGGGTGGGTGGGGGGGGTTGGGTGGTGGGAGAGAAGCCCACTTCTCTCCCCCCAACCAACATTTCCCCCCAACCCCCCCCCCCCCCCCACCCCCCACCTTAAACCAGCTTATATTTCACCCCTCTCCTTATATTCACTCGGTTCTGTGGAAGGGTCATGAGGACTCGAAACGTCAGCTCTTTTCTTCTCCGCCAATGCTGCCAGACCTGCTGAGTTTTTCCAGGTAATTCTGTTTTTGTTTTGGATTTCCAGCATCCGCAGTTTTTTGTTTTTATAAATATCTGAGATGGCCTGGGAACGTCCAGCAACACTCATTGGGCCTCAATTCTTCTGCTTCCTTCATTAACTTTCTATAATCTTGCCTAGGAGCATACTTTTACAGTGTATTTTCTGAGTTTGCTATGGTTTGCACCAATTTTCAAGTTATTGATGTTTGCTCCCCCGAATGGTTTCTTTCTGATTACTACTTGCTATAATGAATAGTGTCACTTGCTAATGCTTGAGTTTTGAAGGGTTAACCCAAGCGCTAACTGAAATTTCTGAGCTAATCTCTCACCTCATTGTCTTGTTATCACATAGTCACAAATCATTTGGTCATGAAGGGAACCATAGGAACGGTGTTTGGCCAGACAACATCAGGTTGCCATGGTTGCTTCTTGTCTGCTTTGATTGGATGCAGCTCTTACAAAAACTCTGTTTCTGCCGACTGCAAAATGTTCTTCAAATCAATTTCAACCTGTTGTATAAACAAACAATTGAACAAGACCCAAATAGCTTCTGCTTCCTCAACCACTGAGTATATCTGTATATTAATCAATTTAGTTAATCTTTCTTATCGAAGCCTGAAGCAATTCTAACTTTTTCAAATCGCTTCATCCAGCTTGCTCATTCTGCTGGTTTACTGAAGTCAAACCTATTTGGTGTGCTAATATGGAAAAAAGAAAATAATTTGTATTTTTTAAACTCTTACATTCACAGTCATTATCTTTTCAAAACCTTCCTCCTGTCTGTTACCTGGCAGTAAATTCTATTTTTTCTTCCCAGACAATTCTTTTGAAAACAACAACTGTTGCCCTGATGATGATGCATTAGGATGGTGGATTCATTTCAAGTAGACTCTTATTCATATATTTTACAGGAGTTTTCTAGGTTTCATCTTGGACAGGAAACTTCAAAAAAGGAAAGCGCTAGAAAGGTCTGGAAATCTGGCAGCGTCTCTGCTAATATCTTTTTGGCTCTCTCTCTCTCTCTATCTATCTACTGTCTGGCTGAGTGTGTCTATCTGTCTAACTGTCCATTTGTCTATCATCTCTGTACCTATCATCCATATTTAATACCCATCCCCAATAATTGGTGGTGGCATAGTAATTGGTCATTGGACCAGAGACCCAGGATAATGTTTTTTAGATAAAAACAAAAAAACTGCGGATGCTGGAAATCCAAAACAAAAACAGAATTACCTGGAAAAACTCAGCAGGTCCGGCAGCATCAGCAGAGAAGAAAAGAGTTGACGTTTCGAGTCCTCATGACCCTTCGACAGAACTTGAGTTCGAGTCCAAGAAAGAGTTGAAATATAAGCTGGTTTAAGGTGTGTGGGGTGGGGGGGGCCGGGAAGAGAGAGAGAGAAGTGGAGGGGGTTGGTGTGGTTGTAGGGACAAACAAGCAGTGATAGAAGCAGATCATCAAAAGATGTCACCAACAATAGAACAAAAGAACACATAGGTGTTAAAGTTGGTGATATTATCCAAACGAATGTGCTAATTAAGAATGGATGGTAGGGCACTCAAGGTATAGCTCTAGTGGGGGTGGGGAGAGCATAAAAGATTTTAAAATATTTAAAAATAATGGAAATAGGTGGGAAAAGAAAAATCTATATAAGAAAAAAACAAAAGGAAGGGGGAAGCAGAAAGGGGATGGGGATGGAGGAGGGAGCTCAAGACCTAAAGTTGTTGAATTCAATAATCAGTCCGGAAGGCTGTAAAGTGCCTAGTCGGAAGATGAGGTGTTGTTCCTCCAGTTTGCGCTGGGCTTCACTGGAACAATGCAGCAAGCCAAGGACAGACATGTGGGCAAGAGAGCAGGGTGGAGTGTTAAAATGGCAAGCGACAGGGAGGTTTGGGTCATTCAGACCTGTGGTCTGTCTGCAAGAATGACCCAAACCTCCCTGTCGCTTGCTATTTTAACACTCCACCCTGCTCTCTTGCCCACATGTCTGTCCTTGGCTTGCTGCATTGTTCCAGTGAAGCCCAGCGCAAACTGGAGGAACAACACCTCATCTTCCGACTAGGCACTTTACAGCCTTCCGGGCTGAATACTGAATTCAACAACTTTAGGTCTTGAGCTCCCTCCCCCATCCCCACCCCCTTTCTGCTTCCCCCTTCCTTTTGTTTTTTTCCAATAAATTATATAGATTTTTCTTTTCCCATCTATTTCCATTATTTTTAAATATTTTACAATCTTTTATGCTCTCCCCACCCCCACTAGAGCTATACCTTGAGTGCCCTACCATCCATTCTTAATTAGCACATTTGTTTAGATAATATCACCAACTTTAACACCTATGTGTTCTTTTGTTCTATTGTTGGTGACATCTTTTGATGATCTGCTTCTATCACTGCTTGTTTGTCCCTACAACCACAATAACCCCCTCCACTTCTCTCTCTCTCTCTCCGCACCCCCCCCCCCCACCACCCCACCCCCACACACACCTTAAACCAGCTTATATTTCAACTCTTTCTTGGACTCGAACTCAAGTTCTGTCGAAGGGTCATGAGGACTCGAAACGTCAACTCTTTTCTTCTCTGCCGATGCTGCCGGACCTGCTGAGTTTTTCCAGGTAATTCTGTTTTTGTAATGTTTTTTAGACCTGGGTTTGAATCCCAACACAGCTGATGGTGAAATTTGAATTCAATAATAATATTTGGAATTAAAAGTCTGATGATGACCATGCAACCATTGCTGATTGTCATAAAAACCCATCTGGTTCACTAATGTCCTGTAAGGAAGGAAATCTGCTGTCCTTACTAGGTCTGGCCTACATATGACTACACACCCACAGCAATGTGGCTGCCTCTTAAATGCCTTCTGAATGAGGGCAGTTAGGGATGGGCAATAAATGGTGATCTAGCCAGTGATGCCCACATCCCATGAACAAATTAAAAATAAATCTATCATCTATCTAGGTGCTGCCAAGTCTGCTGAGTATTTCTGTAATTTTTTGTTTTTGTTTCAGGTATCCAGCATCTGCAGCATTTTGCTCCCACTTTTCATAACATTGACTTGGTACTCCCTTTTGTGTTCTTTATTGATATTACGGATATATTACAGGCCTATACTTTGTAGACAGTGGTGAAACAATGGCACTTGCTGCTGACCTTGAATTAAAGTACAAACTTACCTAGCACAGCAGTAGAGGAAAGAATTTCATTTGCAAGGAAAGAGGATTCCCTCACGGTGAAAAGGATGGTTTACATGGTGCAATGAACAGAAACCATGCCTACAGATTTTGTCAAAACTAAGCTACTGTAGCCTCAGATTTAAGTTAAAAAGTCATTGGAGCAAAAGATTAAGTTAAACAAATTTGATGAATCATTTTAAAAAGTCATGCATTCAAACATTTTATAAGTCAGCTAAATCATGTTAAAAAAAAGTCATATCTAAGCTTTTAAAGAGAAGTCAGCTCATGTGACAAGGTCAGATAAGTTTAAGGAGAATTGAAAAATCTCTGTCTGACAGCCAATTTTAAAGTAGAATTCAAATACTGTTGACCTGATTAAATATTCACAAACTTACCCTGGAGATTCTTTCTGTCTGATATAGCCGCCCTAAAGTTTTGTGGTGAAAATAGTTGGCTATTTGTGGGCAATAAGCTAACATTTTTGTTATTGCCATTTCTTCTGTTCTAATCCCGAGATTGGCAAATGCGATAATGAAGCCTGCCAGGCACAGATTGTAATTTCTAGATTTACCCACTTTCCGTGTGCACTCCCAAAGCTGTTGCACCTCTCAGCCGAGCTATGACGGTGCATGCTGACAAATTCACTGTCATTACCAGAGCAAAATTTAGGCCATTGCATCTAACACCATAACATTACACAAACTAAGAGGAGTTTTGTTATATTGTTGTATTATTCGTAAAGAGCTACAAACTAATTGTTATGTGAATATATATTCTGGGGTGCCACATTCAGTGTGCACTGCTGTCATGAGCTGAGCAACAATGTATCAGTATATCAGCCCACCAGTCAAGTGTAGAATTATAAGAAATGCACTAGATAAAGTTCCAGCATTCGAGTCTAAAGTGTGATTATTTCTATCTTATGAAAACCAGAAAATGTAATATGGTGGCAGTGGTTGTCTGTTAGTAAAAAAAAAACCCAAAGATTAAAAGATTAATGCTGAATTAGATTGAAGAATCAAACTGAATTAGTGCCAAAGAGAAAGAGAAAAACTGAATGAACAGTATGAAAATGAAATGGGCCTCGGAGCAATGAACGCACAGCTCCAGCCCATGATAAATGAGGGGCCTGATGGTGTCGTAGAGGCATTTGAAAAATTTAAACGAATGTGCAGACTGACATTCAGCATCTTTCTAAAAGTCACTAGCGAAGAGGAAAGGGTCAGCTACATCCTTATGTGTGCAGGAAAGTGTTAAGTTTGTTTAATAGCTGGGAACTGAGTGGCGATGACAGCAGAAACAGACAAATTTTTTTGATAAATTCAGTGCATATGTCCGGCCAAAGTCAAACTATCAATCCACCAATATGAATTTCAAGGCCCGAGTTAAGAATCACATGAGCCTGTTAACAATTTCTTAAGAAAACTGAAAAAACACAACCAGAAAATGTAAATCTAAGGACACAGAGGAAAGGCTGCTAGATCAGATAATGTGGGGTTTGGCACACCCTGAAATACAAATAGATTTGATTGGAAAGGTTGTAGACACTGCCAGAGCACATGAAGTCACGAGTGGACAGATGAAGAAGCTAACTATCCAAACTGCTAACTTTCAGTTAAATCAAGAGAAAGTCAAGAGGGCAGATGCAGTGAAACAGCAACAAAAGAATTCACAGGAGACAGAGGGAAACATGTGCTAGAGCTGCAAATGACCATGAGTTAACAAACTGCAGGAAACTTCCTGCATATGGATTAAACTGCAGGGCTTGTGGAAACTCCAATCACTGAGAAAAGATGTGCAGAGCCATGAAAGATGCAGAGCAACAGGGTGAATAAGAAATAAAGGAAACCAGAACATCCATATCATGGAAGAAGACAATGAGTTTGAGGACACAATAGGCATAGGAACCATAAAACTGCATGAAGTGACAGGATTCAAAAGTTCCCAGAGTAAAAACATTCACTCTACCATTCAGAACAGGAAGAGGATGAGAAATAAACCTACAGCCATAGAACTGAAGCGGAAGTTTGATACCAGAGCACAGAGCAACATCGCCCCGATCAGACCATACCAGAAGATCTTTCCTGAAAATTTGAAAGTAAAAGGCTACCCAAGGAAAGGCACTTTGAAACCAAGCAACATCTTGCTAATGGCATATGACAGAATAGAAATGCGATAGCTTGGAACAATACGGGCTGCAGCGGTTCAAGAAGGCAGCTCACCACCACCTTCTCAAAGGCAACTCAGGATGGGCAAAAATGCTGGCCCAGCCAGCAAAGTCCACATCCCCGTGAATGAATTAAAAAAAAACCCAAATCAGAGGAATACACAAAGGAAAACATGTTAAACTGCTTTCCCGGGGTTGAACAGTTGTAGAGAGCTGTAGCTTATCTCAGTTAACCATGAGATAAAGACGGTGGCACTGAGTTTTGAAGGTAGTACACCTGTTGAAAAGGGGCTCTCCGATCAGGATCAAGGAAGACCTGGTACAAATGTACCTGAGTATTTTGATGCGATAGATGGATGCTTTGAAGATTTTGAGTATCACATCACTATTAATCCACCGATGAAACCAATGATTCATCCCCTCGTGTACAGTGCCAATAGAATTAAAAGGAAAGCTTGAAAGAGAATTCCAAGAGATGGAAGAAAGGAAGGCCAAGGAGTTTACAGATTGGGTAAATTCTATTGTGCTGAGACCGAAAGAAAATGGACAGCTAAGAATATGCCTGGAGTAATCACTGCCCTATCCTAACACTGAAAGAGATCACGCCAGCACTGGGAGGGGCAAAATTTTTCAGCAAGCTTGATGCCAAAAATGGCTACTGGAATGTGAAGCTTGATGAGGAATCGTAGCTATTAATAACATTCAATGCACACTTTGGTCGGTACAAATTCCTATGTCTACCAAAAAGTAGGCATACCAAGGATGTAAAGGAGCAATCGGTATAACTAATGATATCCAGATCTATGGTGTAGGTGAAGAAGATCATGGTCATCATCTACATGAAGCCATGGTGAGTACCTGGAAAGTTCGGATCAAGTTAAATGCAGATAATTGTATTGCGAAGGTGACTGAATATCAGTTCTCAGGATAGTGTACACATCTGACAGAGTGAAGTCAAGTCCTAGAAAAGTCATAGACATCTCTGATATGGAAGCTCCAAAAGGTAAGAAAGAATTAAGAAGTTTCCTTGGCTTGATCCAGTGCATGAGTTCTTTCATACCTCATGTCAGTGCACACCTACGAAAGCTGATGAAAGAAACTGTTGACTACCAATGTTCAGAGTCACATGAGAGGAGTTGCAACTAACTCAAATAAGTAGTATGCAAGAAGACAAGTCTATCATACTATAAGAGAAAGAGACCTACAACTCTGCAAGTAGATGCTTCTGCAAAAGGACAAAGAGCAGCCCTGGTACAAGTCATAAAATCCATAGCATTCATATCCAAAGCCCTAATATCAGTGGAGACCAAATACACAACATAAAAAGAGCTTTTGGCACTTGCTCATGGGTGTGAGAAATTCCATACACATGTTTATGGCTGAAAGTTCATAGTGGAGTGTGATCATGTGCTCTGGAGCAGATCTACAAAAAAGATCTGTGTAAAGCACCAGCATGACTGCAGAGGTTACACTTGAAATATTAGAGTTACATTTCACTCTGAAATGCAAGCCAGGAAGAGAAATGGTGCTAACAGATGCCCAATCTCAGCTGTTGCCACGGAAGAAACATGAGATGAAAGGTCTAGGTATTAAGATACACCATCTAGTGAACATAACACCACTGAAACTGAGTCAAATTAGAGATGAAACCAGCAAAGGGAAGGCATTACAGATTCTCCCTTGACCAGTAAGCCAGGGAGGGCCTGATTATGATACAATGAGCATAGCTAGCAACATCGCAGTATCTATCAGAGATAACAGCTCACTAGAAGATGGCGCTCTACTAGCTGGATCCAGAATGATCAACCCAAAATGATGCAGGAAGAACTTCTCCAGAAGATACATGAAGGCTAAATGGAAATGGAGAAGTGTAAGCTCAGAGCCAGATCAGTTGTGTAATTGATAAATGTATAAGATATCAAAATACTGGTGTCCACATGCAGTGTATGCCAGGCATGCAGAAATACACAATGGAGAAAGAAGATGACAAATACTGAAGTAGCACCCAGACCATGCCATACTGTGGGAGCCAATTTATTCACACACAATCAAGAATGATAGCTCATAGTTGCAGACTACTACTCAAAGTCCCCTTTTACCTGAAAGGCGAAAGATTTTTGAGCTACACAATCTCAGCAGTATGAGTTCTATTCACTGAGCAAGGGATTCTTGAAAGAATAATATGTGACAATAGAACCTAATTCATCTCTAGAGGGTCTGAGAAATTCACTGAGCAGTATGGGTTCAACATCAGCACCACATTACTCAAGGGGACTCAAGTTTATAGAAAGACACATCCAGCAGAACCCTCATGAAATGCCGAGAGACAAAGGAAGATCCAAACCTTGCACCTTTGTCACTGAAATCTACACCCCTCAACACTGGCATGAAATCGCCTGCAAAGTTGTTGAATGGAAGAAAGTATAAGACGACTCTGCCAAGCAAGATATTCCCTCCAAGTGACCATGCAGAAGTAAGACAACAACTCATTGGTGTACAGGTAGAAGGAGGCCAACATTTTAACAAGCATGCCAAATCCCTGCCTGAATAGTTGAAAGGACAAACTACACGATCCAATTGTGTAAGCCTGGAACCTAGCAAAGGTTGTTGGTAAAGCTGAGACTCCAAGGTCACACGTTATGGGAAACAAAACCGGTAAGCAAATGGGAAGAAAGAGTTCATATTTGACCTACATCTGAGCTGGAAAAACAGGGATGATCATTAACATGAGCAGCAGCAACATCGCTAAATAACGAGACAACATCAACAGCATCAGTCACAAGCTGTCCAACATCAACGTCACCAGCAAGTGATACAGCATTAGCAATATTAAGTCCGATTCCTACAACACCAGGAGCAACAAGCATAACCATCGCCTGTTCAGTGTGTCAACTCATCACTGAGAGCGATGAATGCCAAATCCGCAAGATGGAGGCACAACGACCTACCACCTAAGTGAGACAATGAATAATGTTTGGTTTAAGGAAAAGAAAACAAGCTATAACAAACGCTTAAGGGATTCAGCTTATTTCTAAAAGTTGATTGTTGACCTTCTTTAGTTTACAAAAAAAAGTTCATGATTGAAACAGTTTTGTACATGTTTTTTTAAAGAAACAGGCATGTTATATTTTTATGTTATCCAAGCTGGATTGGTCATGTTGCTGCTGATCCTGCAGCCAATGTGGGGTAGAGGGCATCACGACTTGCCTCCATGGCTTCCAAAAGGCACTCGAGGGACATATCATTAAACCTGGGGGTTGCAGTCGTCTTGTCTTTTGGGGCCATGTCTTCCACGCAGTAGTCCTGTGTTGGAAGCACTGAAAGGTGTGCACATGGCTGAACTTTAAATATGGTACCTATTGTGATGAAGCAGCGAGGTGTTGGCATGGTGGGCAAATGAGAGCCTGCCCGCCATTGAAATGGCGTGTTTCCTGGGAATGCATAGTTAATGCAACAGGTTTTGGATGGTACGGCGTGAGAAGCTGCCATTGCGACTGGTGAATATAATGTAACTTTCCTCACCTGCTACCTCACTTAGTGCAAACCTGGGGTGATTCCACCCTTTGTTATTTGGTATATGACTACAGTGCAACAGTGAATGGACATGCCAGGATATATATTCACATAACAATTAGTTCTTATTTCTTTATGAATAACATAAAAATATAACATGCCTGTTTCTTTAAAAAAAACATGTACAAAACTGTTTCAATCATGAACTTTTTTTTGTAAACTAAAGAAGGTCAACAATTTTTATACTTATCATCTGGCCTGTCAGACATCCTGGTTACACTCTCTCAATCTCTATTCATGCAGGACAAGCTGGCACACAAGAGAGGTCACAGCCTGATGGAAGAATGCCTCAAACCAAGGTCCTCATAGACGTTGAAAGCAGAGCCACCCAGCTGGCCAGTGAGGATCTGGACCGTTCCTTTGCTGATGGTGAGGTCGGCATTGCTCTACCAAGTGAAGATCCAGCAGTGCAACATCCATCAGACAATCAGTGAGTGATGTGTCCTGCTTCACAGGCCACTGCCATGCATTAATTATCTCTTCTGCTTTCACAGCCACATCTGGGAAACAACTGATGGAGTCCACAACCCAGGGCCTCCAATCAAGTCCCAAGGAAACCTCTGAAGAGGAATCTGAAGGCACCGTCCTTGAAGTCCCATCACAGCGCTCAATCACACCCTCCACCAGCATAGAGACACACACCTCAGTGGGAGCTAGCTTTAGAGTAACCTCGAATCACAATCTGGTGAGGGCATCACACTGTCTGATCCACAGTAGGTGGTGGCAGGGAATCCCGAGGCCCTCGGAACTTGGAGGACTGCTAAAGGCCAGAAAGTTGCTGATTCTGAGTCAAATGATGAGCCTCTGGACTCGGTCATTTGTCAGTTGCTGGAGCTGCAAAGGGAAGCTCGGGAAGGGATGTCCGCTGTGCTCCTCAGATTGCAAGGAACAGTGGAGGAGTCCATCCACCTACAGGCTGAGATGATAGTACTGACATGCCAACATGCACCAAGGCCAATACAGGTAGGATAGCGGCTGCCATGGATACCTTGGTCCAGGATGGCGCTTCTGCATTGCTGCCTGGACCGAACTCCATCACTGATGCCATAGTTGGCTTCCAGCAGTATGGGAGTGGGGCTTGAGGCATATTGGTCTCACTCCAGCTTCCCCTTCTCTGCAAGGAGTCAGCTGGGGGCCCTTGGGCACCCATAGAGAGGAGCATCAGCAGGTGCACACCTTGGGGCCATCCACCCTGGTGAATCCGGGAGTGTCCAGCCCATTCAAATCCCCTCTTCCTGTGACCCCAGCAGCTCCAGCTCTACAACGTGAGGAGGGTGCCACTGCCACACGGCAGGTTCCCGAAAGAAAGCTGAAGCCATGCAGGTCTTGGCCATCCTGAGGACACCCTTCAAGGTCATCACAGGCAGGGCGTAGCAGTCAGCAGGCTGCCTCCACCTCTGCTGTGGATGTTCGGGGAGCACCAAGACATAGTGGCAGGATTAGGAAGGTTAATAAAATGTAGTTGCACAGCCTGGACATGGGTGTTAACCACTTGTACATAATTTTCACTATTGTAAATAAACTCACAACACTGTCTCCCTGCCTATGCCTCCTTGTTCTGAGGGGCAGTGTTTATGTCACTTATTTGTGAAAGTCCAGGTCCACCTCCCTGTGCTTTGTGAAGCCTTCAGACCAAAGTGATGGTCCAGTCTCACACTCGCTGGGCACATTAGTGATGCCAGCATCTCACTGGTGCTTATCACTGCTGCCAGAATATCGTGAGCAGGCGTCAGAGTGTTCTGTCATTCTCT
This sequence comes from Carcharodon carcharias, assembly GCF_017639515.1. Taxonomy (NCBI): domain Eukaryota; kingdom Metazoa; phylum Chordata; class Chondrichthyes; order Lamniformes; family Lamnidae; genus Carcharodon; species Carcharodon carcharias. The sequence goes on along the minus strand of NC_054478.1, from coordinate 41,818,024 downwards.
CTGTGTGCTCTCAGCACCTTTAAGGTGGGGCTGGCCCCATCTCTTCAGCGTCTGTGACCAGTGATGCTGTGTTTCTGAAGTGTTCAGGTGCTGAAGGTGGATAAAGAATCAGGTGCTTTTAAAGTTTCATGGCTGCACCTCTATGATATGACCCTGATCACAGAGCACAAGCTAGTTGCCCTAAGCCAGACAGGAGCGGGACAATCCCCAAGGATATATGAAGATCTATGGCGTGTCATCACTGCATGTCATCTTCTCATTCTGCAATGGAGGAACTATTGGGCCTCCATTGTGTCTCCATGATAAGAGCATTATCACAGAGGGTATATGCACTGTCATAAGCCAGACTGGAATCAAACGTCCATTGAGGTAATGTGAGGATCTATGGTGTCTCCTCACTGCATGTCGTCATCATCCTGTGCAAGTCTAGGAGCTGAGGGCCTCCCTCAGGGCTTGCCTCATCTGGCCAGTGCGAGAGCCTCATCGCTGTCATCATCATCCTCAAGGACCTCCTCAGCCTCATCACCATCAGCGTTCTCCTTATTGGAGGGGACCTCCAGCTCCTCCATCACCTCAGCCATCTCCTCTCCCCGTTGCAGCGCCAGGTTGTAAAAGGCACAACAGGCGACGACATTGCTTGACACCCTCTGTGGGCTATATTACAGGGCTTCCACCAGACAGGTCCAGGCGCTGGACCTTCATTTTCAGCATCCCGATGGTTTGTTCCACCAAGTTGTGAGTTGCAGCATGAGCCTCGTTATACCTTCGCTCTTCTGCAGTGTGAGGCCGCCACAGGTGTCATCAGCCACATCATCTGTGGGTAGCCCTTGTCCCTGAGGAGCTATCCCTGAAGTATCTGTGGATGCTGGAAGATGTCAGGGTTCTGTGACTGACTGAGAATGTAGGAGTTATGAATAGTCCCTGGAAACCATGCACAGACCTACAGGATGTGTTTCTGGTGGTTGGACACCAGCTGCACATTCAGTGAATGGAAGCCCTTGACATTGACATAGTTGACCACTTGTTGCGATGGAGATCTGAGTGCCACGTGAGTGCAGTCGATCGCCTCCCTGTACCTGTGGGAAGCCCAAGATCTAGGCAAATCCAATCGCTCTTGCAACCTGGCTCTCCTGGTCCAGGGCAGAATGCATAGAGTTGTGTGCCCTTGTGAAGATGGCATCAGTAACCTCAATGATGCATTTGTGGTTTGAGGCTTGTGATATCCCACAGAGGTCATCTGTAGAACTATGAAAGGAGCCACTGGCATAAATATTGAATGCCGCAGTCCCTTTCACGGCCACTGGCCATGGATGCCCTCCATGTCCCTGTGGCGCCAAATCCTGCAGTAGCTTGCAGCTATGACTGACCAGTTCCCTAGACATGAGCAGTCTTCAGTGACACTAGTTCTCAGTCATCTGCAGGAATGAAAGGCAGTGTGTATAGACCCTGGATCTAGCTGGGTGCCAAGCAGCGACAGCTCACTGTGGCTCTTCGGTGGCATGTGGGAGCCTCAGCTGCACCTTCTTTCTGAGGGTTCTGCTTCTCCCTCTGCGTAGCCAGGCGACTCCATAACTCTCTTCTCTGTCATCTTCATTCTCTGTATACCAGCTAGTTCACCAGGCTATATGTGCCTGGTGTATTCCTCCTGCAGGATGAAAGAGAGAGACACGTGGGTTAGCTTGGGTACTCTAAGAACCTTTCTTGGCTAAGTCTGAAGGCCCTTTAAAGCATAACGGAGAGTGCTGGCCCCACTTTGATGGCTAGAGTTTACTGCGCTGCATGGCTGCCTAAAACCCCACCCATCTCTGCCCCAGTCCACCTGACCGATTGTCATCAGATTTGCCCATTGGACTGTACACTGTGCTCTCAGCTCATGCACAGGCATTCTCCTAACCCGCACTGCAAGGATGCATTGTTAGCTTGAACCATGGGGAAGGCTGGTCCAAACTGGGATGAAGACATTGCAAGGGGTTGTGAGTGCCTCCACCAGTGACTGCTCCATGGCCAGCTTTAGCAAGGAGATTGTACAACATGCCCAGTCATCCAACTGTTCTGCGGACCATTAAAACATACAACCACGTGAGTTAGGAGGTGGAGTAGGCCACTCGGTCCCTTGACCCTGCTCTGCCATTCAATAAGATCATGACTGATCTGAATGTAACTTCAACCCAGAAAGTCACAGAATCACAGAAATTTAATGGCACAGAACGAGGCCATTCAGCCCATTTTGTATGCACTGGCTCTCCAAATGAGCATTATGACCTAGTGCCATTGCCCTGCCTTTTCCCCGTATGCCTGCACATTGTTTCTATTCAAATAATCATCTAAAGCCCTCTCAATTGAACCTGCCTCCACCACACTTCCAGGAAGTGCACTCCGAACCACTCGTTGTGTGAAAAAGTTTTTTCTCATGGCCACATTCCTGTCTACTCCTGATAAGCTTTCACCCCCTTGTTAATCAAGAACATATCTAGCCTTAAAAAATATTCAAAGACTCTGCTTCCACTGCCTTTTGAGGAAGAGAGTTCCAAAGACACAACCTTCTAAGAGAAAAAAATTCTGCTCATCTCTGTCTTAAAATAGTGACCCCTTATTTTTAAACAGTGACCCCCTAGTTCTAGATTCTCCCACATGAGGAAACATCCTCTCCACATCCACTCTATCAAGACCCCTCAGGATCTTAAAGATTTCAATTAAGTCACCTTCTACTCTTCTAAATTCCAATAGATACAAGCCTAACCTGCCCAGCCTTTCCTCATAAGACAACCCACTCATTCCTGGTATTTATTTAGTAAACCTTCTCTGAACTGCTTCTGATGCATTTACATCTTTCTTTAAATAAGGAGACCAGTACTGTATACAATACTCCAGTTGTGGTCTCACCAATGCCCTATAAAACTTAAGCATAATCTCCCTACTTTTGTAAACAATTCCCCTCACAATAAATGATAACATTCTATTAGCTTTCCTAATTACCTGCTGTACCTGCATACTAACCTTTTGTGATTCAAAACACTCATTATTTTGCAGTCTGTGCCCGAGAGGTGAAATGTTCGGGAGCACTTGGTAGCACTTTCATGCCTCTGCATTGCTTGAGTGGGCAGATAAGCTAGAAACCCGACTCCACGCATGTCAATGCGGCTGAGTCTGAACTGTCTCAGCTGCAGAGGAATGGTCACTTTATACAAGGTTTCCCTAATGTGTGGCCATGTCCCTCAACCCCCTGCACCCGCATGTGCTAATGCACTAGCTTCAACCGCAGGGCAGCCCTTGCCTCCTCCTCCTCCATCACGCTTCAACCGCAGGACACAGCCCCCCCCACCCCACCAACATGCCTCCATCACAGGGCAGCCCTTGCTCTGCCCTCCAAAGCACCTCAAACTTGAAGTCCAACAGGCGACCCTTGTGTGTGCTGAGCAACGTTACTATGCACTCACCTATGCGTTGCCCTCAAAGTGCAGCCCGCCAAGTGCACACCTTATATATGCTGTTGGGAAACACATTGGTGGGCAATCACGCCAACGTGGGCAAATGATCTAATGGTGAGAGGATGTTTCCGGCAGGCTGGCCTTATAATAATATGTAGATATATTACAATGAGGTTCCCAATGTCCAATGGTGAGAAACACCATCGGTGGGCTGAGGGGACCATCGCAAACTGGTTTCACGAGGACGTGAAACCAATTTCTGGCCTTCTCACCATATTGTCCATTTATGCCGCCGAGCACTCCCAACACCAGCGGGCACAGAAAATTCCGCCCAATATATCATTCTACCAGTCCACCAACCATGTGGAGAATTGTAAAAAATACAGTTGATGAAGTGGCATTTTGAGTCTAAAGTGTAATTATTTCTAACTTATGGGAAGCAGAAGACATGTTCTGTGGTGAATTTGAAATTTATAATAAATTGCAACATGTGTTCCTCAGTAAGTTAAATTCTGGTGTACAAATTAATTTCACAAATCTAAGATTATCCAAGGCAAAGTTAATAGATTTATTACTACACAAAACTGTCAAAAATTAATAAACAATTTAAAAAGGCATATCACAGTTTTATCATATCTGAGAATGATTTCAAGGCAACCTTCACCTCCAGTATTTTAAGTTATTCAAACGCCACCTTACCTAAAGCTGGCATCAGACCTCATTTTTGCAGCATGTCCTTCCTGTCAGTTTTCAGTCACTGCCAGACTCTTCTTCATTTACTTCAGATCTTAATGCTACAAGAGTATTAACATGCTTCTTTCTTTTGCAATAATGAGCTCCAGTTCCACTTCAATTGAAGGGCTTGCCATTGGCTGTCCATCGATTCGAGATGTTTATTCAGGGTCATGATTATCTGTCCTGGGTCTTCATGTGACCAAACAGACCAATTATCGACCTGCAGACCTCTAGGCACATGATGCAGGACATCCCATGAGGCAGTGAGATACAGAGTGCAGGTTCTGCATCCTTTTCTTTCCTTTTCTTCCACCACTCTGCCTCATCATTAAAGTGTTTGGACTGAAGACATGATGTAGCTTGATGGACAAGCTATCGCCATTTTGAACACTTGGTTGCAATCTCCTCTCAGTCATTAATGCCAATGCTGCTGAGCTTCAAGGAGAGCATCAGAGTGTCATTGAAGCATGGGAATGAGGGGCTGTGAAACATAGCCCATGTCTTATACACATATGTTTGGCAATATTTCCCCAGAAACCCTCACAGGAACATTTGCTGGGCATGAATTCTATAAACCTGAACTTGTCACAGTTTATCGGTAAAACTTCAGCTATAAGCTCCTTCTCTTTAGTTCTGAAGAAGCGGCATATGGACCAGAAACGTTAACTTTGTTTCTCTCTTCACAGATGCTGCTGAGTTTTTCCAGCATTTTGTTTTATTTCAGATTTCCAGCATCTGCAGTATTTTACTTTTACTTCAGCTTTAAGATCTGCTTGTTGACATGGCTAACTTCCATTAGGTATTTCCCCTTTAGACAAAATAGAAGTTAAATAAATACAGAGAAAAGGTATCACTTAATTTATATAAAAGGCTATCTAAAATTGCTAATGTAAGAGAATATGACTCAGTTCATTATAACTTATTAACATGCAGTAAAGCACACTTTCTGGAGGAAATAAAACAGGTGTGGAAAGAGCAATGAGGTCTTACCTGATCCAATTTGAGCTGACACATTTATCACAGGTAAGTGCCAAGATCTTCAAAATTTAACTGATCTGAATTGTTGTTCTGAAGTCAAGTCTTTGCGAAGGAATAAAAAAGGTTAAATACTTTTAACCACCTTTAAAATATAAATATTTATTAAGCCTTTCTAAAAAAAAGCAAAATTTTTCAGTTACAAACATCACTATCATTATCTTAGCTACTCAATGATTATCCTGTGCATATGTTATCAGAAGCCCCTTAAGAATAAAGTTAGTGCTCTGAAGTTGAGAATTATTTGATGAAGAGCAATGTTGTGTTGCATTTTCTATGCTGGCGAACCTCATTTTAAAAAGACACTTTGATAGACTTTAGAGAGAAAAGATTTTAATGTTGCATATATCTCTGTACCCTGTGATCCCAGAGTTGAAATTCTAGTCCAGTGTACTATCTAGTACCATGTGAAGTAAACGAGATAATCTAATAATAGCAACTGTCTATTATTTTAAAGAGAACTGGGCAGTACAGTGAGCTAGAATACTATTCATTCACCTTAGAACTAGTTTCAATTCAGCTCAGACGGAGATTAAAGTCTCTTCTCTTTAAAGGCTGTTAAGAGGTTTAAGTAAAATACATTTAGACAACCTCAATCTAATTTAATGCAAATTCAATAGCCATGCTGAGCAAGGCTATTAAGTATAGATTTTGTAGGAAATGGAAATGTCACAGTAGTACAGCAAGTGATTTTCAAAAGAAAAATATTTGTGTAGTTCTTCCTTGAAGACTCACCAGTTCCCAGCTCATCAACTGAAACTAGAAACATGCACTAATTTAGTTCAAATGTTAAAATATAATTGAATAAAGAATCAAATCTGAATGAATCCTGATCCACTGTCATGATGATAAAGTGTTGCTTCGGAAGAAAAAAATAATACTTAGCCAGGATATAGTGTATTTTTGTGATAGTTTACTGATTGAATATTATACTATCAAGCTGAATATTTAGTTACGTATTTTATAACAGAAAGAGTTCATGGGCATTTTGCAGGTTACATGACCTTGGACTTCCGGAGTTGATGGCATCGTTGATGTCTTGACTAATGCATCTGGCAGCATTCAATTTTTTAAGTGACCTAAAACAAGTATTAATCATATTGTTCCCTATATGTTCCTGTCTGATTTAATCCATTAAAGGCATCTGAGTAATATATGTGAATACTGTACTGCAATATTTTAAACTTCATTTTACCTGAATTGGATTGCCTCCACTGATGCTCAAAGCCATTTAGCACTTAATGCAAAAATTTGACTTTAGGTACATGTAGTCATTTATTGTCAGCAATTCTTGCAGATAAATTATGTCATTTTCTGCTAGTAACACTAAATTGCTGTAGTACAATCACTTCCGCTATAAATCAGCTTCCAGGATTTCACAGGAGTATTTCATGAGTCAATAACTGAAAACTGCCACTGTTAAGATGGAGTTTCACTGTAGTGCCATTTCATTTAAAGGAACAATCACACCTCACTGACAATGGTTCATGCAGAGGAGGGAAGCCAGTTGCCTCACCTCACACAAACCTCCACAAAAAACCCTACAATCCCCACCATCCACACCACATCCAACATAGCATCTAAATTTATTTTCAATGACTCCAGTGTTTTGCAGGCTCCATATTGATCATCTCTGGTCATGACAAAGCACCAAATCAACAAAGCAAACAAAATGTTGCTGCTCTGTCATGGCTGAAGATGGTCAACACTAACTTTGTAATTTCTCCCAGGTCCCCATCAGCTCCTGCTCAAGACAGTTTTTGACTATTCATTAATTAACTATGCCTCCTATTTTTTCATCCAATGATTAAGATAGTGTGTCACCTGCCATAGTCCCTCCAAAAAATAGAACGAAAGGAAGACTTGAATTTATATTACACCTTTCATGACCTTAGGACACCCCAATGTGCTTTTACAGCCAATTAAGCACTCTTGAAGTATGGCCACTGTTATAATATAGGAAATGCAGCAAAGAATTTATGAACAGCAATGTTCCTCAAACAGCAATGTGATAATGGTCAGATCATGTTTTCATGATGTTGGTTGAGGGATAAATATTAGCCGGAACAAGGGAAAGAACTCCTGTGTTCTTCTTCAAAATAGTGTCATGGGGTATTTTAGGTCAACCTGAGATGGCAACCAGGGTTTCAGTTGATGTCTTATCAGAAAAATTGTATCTTTGATAGTGCAGCACTCCCTCAGTCCTGAACTGGAGTGTTAGCCGAGATTTTGAGCTCATCTCCACAGTGGGCTTTGAACCCGATTGCAAATATTGCCTGGGTTATTCAACAGCTTTTTTCTGCTTCAGTAAATGGCATTGTTCTTCTGCTAAGTTTGCTATGGTCAGAAATTTTTAAAAATTTACATTTTGTTTCCCAATCTAGGTAAGTTGAGATTCAGAATCTGTTAACACTCCAGCATTGAACCCTAGGGCACATCACTCTACATCTTTCCCATCTAATATTACCCCTGCAACTAGTACAGTTGCATCCGCCAATGGCTGATATTGCAGCTATATGCTGTGAACTGATAAAAAACTTACATCACTCCTCAAAATATCTAGTCTCAACCCATCTGCCCTTATAGAACCATATTACTAATTATTTATTTAGCTATATTTTGTTTTCAAGCCACAGGGGTAATTATGATCCTGTCTGCCTCAAGAAAACCGGGCAGGGGGAAATTAAAATCCCCTAACGTCATTCATACGGGGGCATCCTGCACTTGTTCTGTAGGGTACAATTTTAAACTGCTCTCCTGAGGAGGCAAGTCAGACGACTGGTGGAAAGAGGTGAGATCGTTCTTTCAATTGTAGATTGGACTCTAATGACATAACTATTGTCCTGAGCAAGGGAAGTGGGAAGATGAGTGGGACTAAGACAGTCCAATAGGCAAGTTTGGCCTTCCCGGCTTTGGACTTCCCCAGCCCTCCTCACCCCATCACAAATCACGAGGCCATTACAAAGCTCCGTCATGCGGCAGTGACTGTTGCTTTGCTTTCTTCGATGTGAACAGTTGCCATCTGACATTGCTCTCTTCTACATGATGAGCTGCTACCCTGGGGGCTCATTGTAATGAGGTCAAGATTGTCCAGCCACTTGGTTTCCACTTGGTGGATGGGTTTCAGATTGTCCCTCATGTTTCAGCTTGGAATAGTGCTCAATTGCAAGCATTATAAGGATAAGAACGAAATTAACTGAGCACATGTGCTGACATTTTATGAATTAGGGAGGGACCTCCATCCTGGATGATACTTCATTACATGAAATTACTGACACTTTACTGAAAAAACAACTCACAAAGGACATTAATGACCAGGGTATTATACAGCATGGATACTGAGGAATATAGATTGAAGATATGCACAAAAAAGATACAGCATGGTAACCTAGTACTTTCCCATTTTAACCAGGTCTTGCCTGCCATGCCTAGGTGGGTTCCATGCTGGCAAAGTCCTTGTAGTTCAAATGACATAAGGTACCATTTTATCCAGGTGAGCTGAGTTAAAATCGGTGCTAAGTGCCTTCAGAAGGTATTAGGAGCTAATGGCTGCCTTTTGGATTGAAGTTAGAAAAATAGTCCTCTGGCATTCTATGTAGGCCACACGCTTTCTTAGTAAGCCTAAGCGTAAATGTCAAAAACAAAAATGCCTCTCAGGTCTTAATTACTTCAGCCACTACTGCAAATATTTTAACTTTCCAGCTGACTTTGATCTTCAGCTGTGCTGAGTATATTAAGCTAGTCTTGATCTTCTATTGAGCAGAATTCTTTTTCTCAAGTCAGTCAAATTTTACTTGAGGCTGCTCCAAATCTTTATGATTTATCAGTAAATGCTCTTCAGGGGGTGTTAAAGTAGCTGACCTTTCTTTATCCAAGATTGAGCAGCATACTACCTTTGTTCATAAAAGCCTGATAAATAAATGGTTCTTGTATGCTTGTTTTAACAGTGCTGAAGATACTCAAAATAATATAGCTTATCAGTTTAAATTGATAAAGATTCAGGTAAACACAGAAGCAGAGACAACATTTCTTGTGTCCTCTGTTGTTTGTGACTGCCTGATTATTTGCAAATTATTCCTGCATGAGGGATTTTCAAGGTCATTTACTTCTCAACATTTGTCAGTGTGGTTTCCAGGGAAACAATTTTTTTTAAGTGCCATCGCAAGGCTCTCTCCTGTTTCTACTTGGCAGGCATTAAGCTCTGGGAGATGGTTTAGCTTTTTTTTAAAAGTTACCCAATATCCTCCTTTGCTTTACCTACTCTTTTATTAATGCTGAGCCTCATATTTGTGAGCTCCTGAAATCAGACTCCAGGGTGAAGCATCCTTTTTTGTTGTAGGACAAATACCCTGCTCTCTTTAGACAATGTAAAAAATTTACTTAAAAAGCTATGTGAAGTTACAATTTCAAAACTTGAAGACAGGAAATATTCAGGAATGGCGAACTGTAATCTACATTCATTGAGGATGCTTTTTTCCTGAAACTAATGGATAGATGCCCAGATCCTGGCACCTTTCTTTGCCATGGAGTAGCCCACACATCTTTACAACCTGCACTTAAATGTAAAGAAAGTGTGCCTCCGGTCTTAAGCTTGAACTTTGGCCATTGAAGAGGCAAGACCGCATCTTGATCCAATAGATCATGGAAGTTTAATTACAAGACTGTTTGATAATGCTTATCAATTGTATTCCATATAGTTAAACAAATAATGTCCAATTGCTATCTCTGCCTTACTAACCCAATAATGTCACAAAAGAATCTTTTAATATTGGTGATTGCATTAGATTCTTCACTAAGATGAAATTGTTCCATGTCATATTCATGATAAGTACATTGGTATGACATTCATTTGCTATTTTAACATTTAGTACTTCAAATGATTGAGAAGCTTAATTAAAATAACATATAAAGGAATTTCATATGAATGTGTTCAAATGCTTAATTCAAATTTTGTGCAGTATAACTTCAAATAATAGGCTAAAACCAATGTAGGCATATACAAATAGTCTGAGTGTTCTAGAGTCAGGATAACCTGAATTAAAGTTTGTCATGCTTGATTTCTTCTGATATATTTTTAGATGACAAATGTAGTTTCTCTCGATTACTATCAGGGGCATGTTAGCTTAGATATCACTTTGAAAGCCAAATAAATTAATTGTTTTGATTGCAGCTCTTTGAACCGACTGACTCCCATTGGGTTCTATCTACTCTCATTCTATCACTTCTGATGGTTAGAGCCCCAAAAGATGTTGCATTATTGTACAAGAATTTGGCTGTTACGTCACATTTCATGTGTGCAAAGTGATCTTGATATTGATGTGAGAAATCATTGTCAGGGGCATTAATAAATAAAAAACAGGAATTATGGAATAAGTGTATTCACTCATCAGATTGCTTAAAAATAATTGATGCATCTATTGATATTTTGGAGATATAATTGTTTGTTCAAATCAGTCTGTTAGAAGTTTGATGCAGTGAAAATGGAACTGCTAATCCAATTGTAAGGGGGAGAAATTGTAATAAACCAGAAGTGTGCTTAATACCATGTTGGCAATTCATAAAAAAATATACAGAATCTTATTTTTTGTGAAATAGTAAGTTAGTAAATCTTAATTGTTTCTGACAAACTAATAGTCTAGCTTAGGCATGATGGGCCATATGGCCTCCTTCTGCCCTGTGTCATTTGATGATTAACTCAATTGCATGAAAGTATTTAGTTTTCAGAATGCAGGCATTAGCTGGCTGAATACGTTCCCAATTTGTCAATAGAAAGGAAGGGTATATTTTCTGAGAAAAGTGGTAGAGGTTACAGTGCTGTTCATTGTGTCAAAGGAGCAGCCTGTTATTTTGAATTCTTGTAGTGGACTATTATGTTCGGCTGGATTTCCACCATCAAGGTGGGTAGCATAAGTTGGGAAATTTCTTGGCTTGGTGCAGCTGCCTCGGGAAAAATGCCCTGACAGCTGCAATTTTCACTTCAAGAGAGGTGGGGGGGTTGGGGGTGCTGGTGAGCAATGCAAGATGGAGTCGGGCCCACTGGCTCCGCATACAGATTGGAGGAGGCCACAGGGGCAGCTGAGTGTCAAGGTGGGATGTTAAAAAGGCCCATCTTCATTCTCTGGGACTTTGTCCAAGTTGCTGTGTTCAATATTAGGCCCTCTAGCCCTCACCCCTCATGCTCCCTCGCCATCCCACCAACTCTCCATGTCTAACCCATGCCAACTCATGCCTCCCACCCAACTCAAATGACCTCTCACACTATCCATGCCAAACCATGTACCCCACCCACCTCAATGACTCCTCATACCCTCCATGCCAACCCATGCTCCCCATCCACCTCAAAGGCCCGTCATACCCTCCATGGTAACTAATAGCACTTCCATGTCCATTCACCCAATATATAATCTGTACAAAACCAATGAATCCTATAGTAACAATGTCATGTGTGGAAATGCTTGAAAAACAGCCATTCATAACTTTAAAAACAATACTGCTGCAATAACCCTATAAATGTGTCAATCAACCAGATCTTTAAAGCATCAATAACAGAACCTATAATCACTTGGCACTCTTTATCTCGTGATAATAAATATTGAGCCAGTGACAAAATAGATCACAGAAATAAAACCTATCAATCAAGCAATGTTTTACCTTCTGACACCTGTATCAAAAAAGTAATGGATGTTGAGGGTTTCAGCCAAGAAGGTACAATGCTTTACATGTTTACCAGGTACAGATGGAATGTTTCCTTCCCTAAGGACAATTACAATCTAGCTAGGGATGAGTATCGTTTTGTTTAAAGTAGTCAAAGTTTGAAATTTCTACTAGGAAAATAAAGCCACAATATTCCATGGTTTCAAACAAACAAAAATTAACTTTATTATACAAAGTCAGAAAAGTAAACAAAAACTACAATATCCATCTTATATTAAACACACCACATTGGAATTAAATTGAAGATGTGGCCAAGACAGATCCCATGGATTTCTCAGCAACCCACACAGACGTCAGTAACCACAAGAGTCACAAAATATCATTAACTGTGACTCCCACAGAAGAGATTTTGAAGATCTAGCTTCTGAATTCCCTCATAAAATGCTCTAACTCAGATTACCTCAACGAGTGCTCACCTCCTGATGTTTCAATCTCTTCTCCTGAGTCTGCATTCCATGGAATTCACACACCTGCACTCCCACCACTAAATAACCTCACCATTCCAACTCTTTCACAGGCTGTTTGCTTTACTAAACTCCAGTTTCCCAGCTGTTTGCGCGGAGTGTGATTTAGAAAATTGGTCAACTGCAGGCACAGGTTGACAAATGGAATTATGATATTATTGCTATAACAGAGATCTGGCTCAAAGAAGGCAGAACTGGATGTTAAATATTCCTGGGGACAAGGTGTTTAGGAGAACAGGATAGGAAGAAGAGGTGGGGGGAGTCGCAATATTGGTTAAAGATGGCATTACAGCGCTGGAGAGAAAGGACGTTCCAGAGGGGTTAAGGAGAGAATCTCTGTGGCTAGAGTTAAGGAATGGTAAAGGTGCAATAACATTGATTGGTGTAATATATAGACCACCAACTAGCGGAAGGGATGTGGAGAAGCAAATTGGCAAAGAAATCACGGAGAGCTGTAAGAGTAAGAAAGCAATCATAATGGGGGATTTCAATTATTCAGAGATGGACTGGGATAGGAATAGTACAAAAGGACAAGAAGGGCGAGAGTTCCTGGAATGTGTTCAAGATAATTTTCTACAGCAGTATGTTTCCAGTCTAGTGAAAGGACATGAACTTTTGGACTTAGTTCTAGGGAATGAGTTGACCCAAGCATATCAAATATCAGTGGGAGAGCCTCTAGGGGACAGTGACCTTGTATCAAAAGGTTTAGGTTAATCATGGAAAAGGACAGAGAACAACCCAGAACAAGGATAATTAATTGGGGAAAGTCAACTTCGAGTCAAGTGTGTTGGAATTAAATGTTGGCAGAAAAGACTGTGGTTGAACAATGAGCCACCTTCAAAGACAAAATATTGCAGACAATGGCAAGGTATATTCCCTTGAAGGGGAAAGGTAGGACAAATAAATCCAGAGCACCATAGATGATGAGTAAAGATGAAAAATAAGAAGTGCACGTATGACAGATGTCAGGTAGAAAATACAATGGAGAATCAGGCTGAATGTAGAAGGACCAGAGGGGAAGTTAAGAAACTAATAAGAAAAGCAAGGAGAGAGAATGAAAATAGGCTGGCAGTGAACATAAAAGGGAATCCCAAGGTGTTCTATAAGCAAGTAAATAATAAAAGGGTGGTAAAAGAAAGAGTAGGGCCGATTACGGACAGAAAAGGGGACTTGTATGTGAAGGCTAGAGAAATAGTGGTGGTGTTGAATGAGTGCTTTACATCTGTCTTTACGAAGGAAGAACTTGCTACCCAGGTTCAGGTAAGAGAGGAGGTAACTGGTACACTAGAAGAACTTACAATCGAGAGTAAGGAAGTGTTGGAAAAGCTCTCTTTATTTAAAATAGATAAGGTACCAGAACCGGATGAAGTGCATCCAAGGGGACTGAGGAAAGTGAGAGTGGAAATTGAACAGGCACTAGTAATAATCTATGAGTCTTCCTTAGACATAGGAGAGGTGCCAGAGGACTGGAGAACTGTGAATGTTACACCCTTGTTCAAAAAGGGCTGCAAGGATAAAGCTGGCAACTACAAGCCAATCAGTTTGAACTCAGAGGTAGGGTCTGGAAACTATAATACAGGATTAAATCAATAATCACTGAGGGCAGGATTTTTTGCTCAGCGTGTCAACGTGCACCTAACATGTCCAAGCGTGAAATAGCATGCGATGATGTCGGGTGAGCATCCCAGCATCATTGCGCACTCGTGCGATATTTTGGTCGGTGGGCACGCACAAGAGTCAGCAGTGTGCCCTCGAACAATTAAGGGGCCATTAAGGCTATTAATGTATTAATTAAGTGCGATTTTTCACTGTCCATCCAATCATAACGGTTGGTGGGGGTGGGGGTGTGTGTGTGTGTGAATTGGCCAGGAAGTCTTTGGAATCTTGAGGAAACTTCATCCATGGATGGGATGAGACTCCAATATTAATTTTTAAAAATTGCTTTGACAGAATTTTTATAATCAATATGTTCATGTCAGGGAGTCCGATGTGTAGACATTTTTTCCTGCATTTCCAAATCTTTATTTCATGGTTTAAGACTCTTCAGCTCCTTGAGGCAGCTTTTGGCCTTCAGAAAGCTTTCATTACACACTCCGCTGCACCTGCACAGACTTCAGCGATCGCCCTCCCACCCCCACCCTGGCAGCGCTGAGACTTTCAGCGCGTGTTTCACGCTGACTGGCCGCTAATTGGCAATTGCAGTCAGGAGACAATCATGGGTGGTGATCTGTTGCTTGGCCACTCCTGGGCCTGCCCACCATACATGCCTGATGACCTCAATTTCCTGCCCTTAGACAAGTGCAGGATAATTAAGGAAAGCCAGCATGGGTTCAAGGGAAAATCACGCTTAACTAACTTGCTAGAGTTTTTGAAGAAGTAATAGAGAAGGTTGATAAAGGAAATGCTGTTGAAGCATTTATATTAATGTTATTAATAGAGGCATTAAGTACAAGAGTAAGCATGGATTTTCAAAAGGCATTTGATACAGTGCCAGACAGCAGACTTGTGAGAAAAATTCTAGGTCATGGAATAAAAGGGAAAGTAAGCACTGGGATAATAAACTGGCTGAGTGGCAGGAAACAGACAGAAGTGATAAATGGCTGTTTTTCAGATTGGAGCAAGGTTTGTAGTGGAATTCCTCAGGGGTCAGTATTGAGACCCTTGCTCTTCCTGACATATATCAATGACCTAGACCATGGTCTGCAGGGCATGATTTCAAAATTTGCAGATGATATGAAGATTGGAAATGTTGTCAATTGTGATGGGGATGGTCTTGAACTTCAAAAGGACATCGATATACTGGTAGATTGGGCAGAATAGTGGCAGATGAAGTTCAGTGCAAGGAAGTGTGAGGTGATTCGTTTTGGCAGGAAAGATATGGTAAGACAGTAGAAAATAAAGGGTGACCCTCTAAAGGAGGTGCAGGAACAGAGGGACTTTGATGTGTACATATATAGGTCGTTGAAGGTGGCAGTGCATGTTGAGAGACAGTTAATAAAGCATATAGCATCTTAGGTGTTATTAATAGAGGCATTAAGTACAAGAGTAAGGAGGTCATGTTGAACTCGTATCGGGCACTAAGTAGGCCTCATCTGGAGCACTGCATCCAGCCCTGGGCACCATACTTGAGGAAGGATGTGAAGGCATTGGAGAGAGTACAGGGGAAGTTCACAAGAAAGATTCCAGGGATGAAGAACTGTAGCTATGAGGATAGATTGGTGAGGTTGGGATTCTTTTCCTTCGAGAAAATAAGACTGAAAGGAGACTTGATAGAAGTATTCAAGATACTGAGGGGCATGAACAGGGTAACTAGTGAGAAACTGTTCCCACTCAAGAGAACATCAAGGATTAAAGGGCACAGATTCAAAATAGTTGGCAAAGGGAGTAACTGTGATGTGAGGAAAAAACATTTTTAACCAAAGGGTGGCTGAACTCTGGAACAAGCTTCCTGAAAGGATGGTGGAGACAGGTTTGATCAAGGTATTCAAAAGGGAATTGGATTGTTACCTAAAAAGAGAGAATGCGCAAGGTTACGAGGTTAAGGTATGGGAGTGGGACTAGGTGGAATACTCTTTCAGAGAACCAGTGCAAACTCAATGGGCTGAATTGCCTCCTTCTGCGCTGTAAAGAAACTGTGTTACTGTGCTTTGAACTACAATTGGCTTCCAGGCTTCTCTGAGTCCTAACTGCCTGGCATGGAACCAGTGAACTTTTGCCATCTTCTCAGCTCCCCAGGACTTCTATGAGCCCTAAGTACCTGGACCCTGCTAGCAGCTCCAACAGCGATGTGAGCTGCAAACCACATGAGGTCCAAACTGCAATCAAAAACCTCTCCTGGCATTCACAAAAATAAATTGAAACAAGATAAACTTTTTAAGCTTCACCCATTTCCATGATGATCTAACCTGCTTGGTCTATCTTCAAACTGATCTCCAAGCCAATTATTTCTCCTTTACAATTTCACCAGCCAAGTCAACCCACCTGCTGTTTTTTTGGCTCAATCTCTTCCATTTTAACTCTATTAAACAAACATTTCCCTTTATGCGTTCTGGCAATCTCTAAAGCCCAGCATTTTAGTTACCTTACCTTCACAATAATCTTCTAAGAACTAAACATTACATAACCTATTAAAATGAACCATGAACTAGATATTCATCACAGGACATTAGTGAATCATTTGGGATTTTACAACAACACAACAGCTTCATGACCATTTTTAATAATATCAGATTATTTTTACCTGTAAGTTTAAAAAAAATGAATTCATATTCTCAAACTGCCATGGTGAAATTTGAACTCACTATATTATTGCTAGTCCTGGCTGCTTTACTGCTGTATCCTCTGTGAAAATGAGATTGGGAAGCAATCTCACTCAGATAGCTTGGGAAAAATGGAAAAATGTCACAACTCGAGTATTAGTGGGTGCTCTTCCAAGTTTGCCCTGGGGCTGACTCACCATATAACTATGTTCTACCTGATCTGGAAGCTCTTGCTGCTGACACTGGATGGCTGAAATGAAAACGTGCTTCCCTAGCACTGATCTTGTTGAGTACATAAACTGGCGCAAAGCCATTAAGAAATAGTTAATAACATTTTACAGACTGTAATAATTGCCTTAAGCTTTTGTTCTCCCATAAATGTGTGTGATCTGCAATTAAATTTATTACACTTCCTTCAATTTTGTTAATGCTATAGATAATACACTTAAACATTTATTAAGGCTGTAAAGGCACCCAAATAATGGTTCAAACATTGCCCTGTATAGAAGAACTGGCATTTGCAACAAACATTTCAAACAAATACGGAATCAAAATTAAAAAGATCCTTCATTTACTTTTGTGATTATTGCCTTGCTAAATTGAGGCTAAAGTGGATGACTGCTCAAGCGTAATCCTTCTTTTGATTTGTTAATCTGATTCTCAGTTTGACAAAACAAAGACGCGTAATCATTTCAATCGTTCTCCAGGCCTGTCAATCTCTCAATGTTTTTCAGCACAAATTGTCCTGGAGATTTGCCTCCACAACATTGGCACTGCAACTAAGAATTCATCGCAGCTGTGTTAATACTAATGAACATCTGTTTCAGCTTCAGTAAATAATTTTTCATCAACTGTAACACATCTTGCACATCAATAAACAACCGTTAGAAGTTATTTGAAGACACTTCAGCCTGGATGAAGGATAACCATTAACTCAGAACTGATATATGATGGCAAGTTTAAGCCTCTTTACAATATGTGCATCAAAGCAGAGGAGCAAATATATATTAGGTCAAGATGTATTGATGATGAAGGAACTCAAATGGGTGCAACAATTCATATAAGTGGTTTATATTCATCATATTTCTGTCCAATTCCTCATGATATGCACACAACCTGTACACTAGGCCATGTATTCATGTGATGCAGCCTGTCTGGGTGTAACTCTCCATTTCTTATTATTAACATAAATGCAACTTTGTGTAATTGTGAACAGAAAGCTGAGAAAAAGATTCATAACCGGGGTTGAGAGGGTGGGGAGGGGGAAATAAAATATAGCTTAGAAAAGCTGGGCAATCCTACCACCACAGTACACACAACATTCTGAAATGCATTTAAATTTTGATTGCTGTACAATATTTCTCAATCAGAGTTGGAAACCAGGGTTTTCTTCATCAATCAGCTCTAATTTGCAATGTATTACCTGCAGACAGTTAACAGATCCATTTTTTTTAAATGTGGTAGTTCTGTGGTTGATCCAATCCCAATTTTAAATCAGCTCACTTGGCACGAATGGAGCTGGTGTGTGGCTAAAATGGCAGCCTGAGTGCCCATGCATTGTTCCCACCACATTTCCCTGACCCCTATTCCCCTTCTGGTTTTAACTCTTGGGCCAGGATTTTCCTGTCGGCGAGCGGGGGGTGGGGTCCGCTCACCAACGTGTAAAATGAAGGGTGGTGACATTGGGTGGAACTCCCGATATCACCGCGCCCCACGTAAATTTTCAGGTAGGTCGGGGCTCAGCAAAATCAGCTGTGCGCCCGCCAACCTGTCAATGGCCAATTGAGGCCATTGATAGAGTCATTTAAGTAATTAATGGACCTGTTCCTCCAACCTTAAGTTTGGCGGGCAGGCCAGGAGCCTTGGCAGGTATTAAAAAAAGCATGAAACCTCATCCACAAGTGGGATGATGTTTAATGTAGGTTTTAAAAACTTTAATTAAAGTGTTTTTAAAAGTTATGGACATGTCTCAACAAATGTGACAGTGTCACATGAAGGGACATGTCAGGGAATTTCTATTTTTAATATTTTTTAATGCAGAGCCGATCTCTTTGAGGTAACACTTAGCCTCAGGGAGATGAGTGCGCTCTTTCATGCGCATGCGTTAAAGAGCGTACTCTCGGCTGAGGGATACTCCCCCCGCCCACACAGGGCTTGCATGGCGCTTCTGTGCGGACGTCACGCTGGGCGGGCCTTAATTTGCCCGCTCACGTAAAATGGCGCCACGCCTCCAATTGGAGACGCACCTCCACGCACCTGCTCTTCAACATCCCCCCCTGATGGGGGTAAAATTCTGCCCTTGGGCTTCAAGAGTAAGAAGGCCATTCACTGTAGGCAAACAGGAGTTGCATACATATCAAAATGTCTGGGTCCAATTATATAATCATGCAACGTTTCAGAATCTCCTGAAACAACTGGCGGCAAGGTCAGGAGAGGCCTTGGTAGTATTGCATTTAATATTTTGAAAGGTTTGAAGCCTTGGAGCTCCTCTAACCCAGGCTTTCCCCAGTATCCTCTCAGCATCATTGCATGGCTAATTGATGTACCTTAACAGGCATCGTTACCTTCAGCTTTCAACAACAGATGAGTCTTGCCTCAATTTTACACTCCTACTTACTGACCATGATGTCAATCCTCACAGTGTTTGACGGGAGGCAGAGTTGGATTAATTTAATGAGAATCATTGTTAAAATGGCCCAAACCACATGTAAGGAATCCTTTGGGGTTTCCCATCCCGCCCTCACCCCACCTCTCATCTGCCCTATATGCACCGTGAGTTAAAATCAGGGTTACCCTTTCAAGGAGAGCAAGTGCCATGGACAGGAGAGAGGCAAACTGAACTTCTTTATCCTCTCCCTGTCTGTCCATAAGCACTGCTTTTTGTATTATTTTTAAAGCAGGCTGTGGCGTGTTTCCCCAAACCCTCAGTTTGTGTGGTCCAATTTTATAGGTAACACACAGCAAACTCAGAAGATAATTTTATTTCACATTCAAATGCAACCTCACACACACACACACACACACACAAATGCAGTAAGGGGGGCTTGGAAAATAGGGAGTTTTTACAATGATAGATAATAGAACCACAGAAATTAATATTAGTTCTCGTGATTTCCAGCGTCTGGAAAGTCAAGATCCAGAGGGTGTTTCCTTCGTGGCAGAGTTCAGTCCAGATGAATTCCTGGTTGGAGACAGCGACAAGAAAATTGTAGAAATGAATGATGCTGCAGGATGATAGGCTTTTTGTGTTTAGGTCCACTTGGCAGGCAATGATCAGAGGCTTTTAAAATTATCAGGCTTTGTGGAGTTGAATCGCAGTTACCAGCAGCTTGGTCAATTGGGAGTGCTGCTGGAGGCCTGTTTGATTAGTTGCTAATTCAGCAGGCTGAGAGTTTCTCAGTTCTTAAAAAAATATAGAGATTTCAAAATATTCACTTGAGTCATGTGAACTTCGTTCTCCACAATGATTTCAAAAGGGATGTATATCTATTGTCTGAGACTGGCTTTGGTTTCAGGACATTAGCTTCTGAAAGAGTTATCATCCATGTTGAGGCCCTTGGGTTGGCCAACCATTATCTGGGCAGACCTTCTGATTCCACTAGAGGGGTAAGCTTATAAATTTGCAAATGACATCCATTGTCCCCTCAATGGTCCCCCTTTGAAATGGAACTTGACCGCCCCAAGTGCAAGTGTTAACACCTCAGCAAGGATAATGAGTTTCAATCCCTGGAGGTGCCCTAGTTTCATTATTATAATATCCTTACAATTGAGTGTGAGATTCCACAATGATGAAATGAGCATTCTATTGTTCTTGTAACTCCTGTTGGAAGCTTTCAGAACAAAGGGTTAATCCTGTAGTTGTGTGACTTGTAGCAGCCATCTTGCTGTGTTCAGCAGAAACTCCACTTTAAAAAATAGCAAGAAAAGAATAAAGTCTCATGTACATAGCTTGGGTTTCTTTCATGTCTTATTGACATAACATTCCTTTTGTCCTTGGGGGAAAAAATGAACCCTATTTCTTTTTTTTTCATCTGGTCTTATGAAGGAAAACAGAGAAATGCAGAGGTACACATTCATTCTTTCATTCACTCTGGAACATTAAACACACAGCTAGCAGGTACAATGTCAGTTTCCTGCTGCATTTCTGAGGTTTAGACTCAAAATAAGGTATCAGCAATGTTATTGTACTCTCTTGTGATGTGGATTTAGGTGACCTTGTTACATTCAAAACCTGTCTTTATTGGGTATTAGAGTCCTGAATGTTTTTTTTTCTTTTGGGGTCAGGCATAAGTGAAGACATTAATTTCAGAACTCAGTGCCTCTTCAAATTCGAAGATTGTACTTTTTAAAGAGTCTTGGGTTTTTACATGGTGGTTAGCACCCAGGTTGTTAATAGCAGTCAAGCAGTTCTTGGTTACCTGTTGGGTTATTCTGTCTTTCTCACTCTGTAAATGTAAATTCTTTTGATTAGGGCTGAGCCGCTCTTGTCAATTGAATGTCTTCCTTGTCCAGTTTAGTAACCTGTGAAGTTATCAGCACGAACCCAGGCACTAATATCAATCTGATTGCTGGTAGATTAGTGAGCTGCAATTTGATTTTTGCCTCCTGAAAGAATTCAGGCTTAGCATCCAGCTTGGACACGAGCACACCTGGGGAGCTCCAGTTACTGCTTTATTAGTTGGTGCTGCGACATATAGTTAATCTCTTCAAAGCTGGGCCAGCTTTTCTGGTATGTTGTCTTATGGGAGAGGTCTCTCCCACATCCATGTCATGTAGAGCTACAGTGGTATAACCTGGTTTGTCTCTACAGAGGCTTTTAAATGCAGTGAGCAGCCCTGTCAGGTCTCCTTGCTGTTCTGCAATTAGATGAGTGAATATGAAGTCCAATTTTACTGGAACTTCTGTTTGTTTGTTAGCCGGGTAGTAGGAGGTTCAATGTGGGTCTCACCCACGTTCCCCTGCAAATCATCCTTGCATCTCCCCTCTTCCTCTTTTGTTTTAGGATTGGGTTTTCCCCTAAACTGCTCCATGTCCTCTGGAACACTACTCCCCTCAGGTGGACGTTCAGCTTCTGCTGTATTCCCCTGTTGTTCTTCAACTAAGTGAAAGATTTTCTTGGTCTATTTGGGAACTTCCCTGGTTCCCATTTAAATTCATTATGAAGTTATCTGCCAAACAGATCATTGGATATGAGCTCACTCCTTTGGCTTGGGGATGGGCATCCCCCTCACTTGTTCCATATCCGCTGGAACATTTCTGCCCTCAAGTGGATGTTCAGCTCCTGCTATACTGCCTTGTGGCTCTTCAGCTGGATGAGGCATCTCACTCACTTGTCTGCTTGTCTGTTTGGAAGCTCCCTTTGTCCTTATTGAAATCTGGAAATAAGGAGTGGAACTTTGCAGTACAACCACTGCCCCCAGCCCCTCCCGCCCCCACACAGCAGGTTTAACTTTGGACGGAGGGGTGAAAAGTCGGTTTCCCACTAGTGTAAAATAACAGCAGGAATGGGCACTCCTGCCTGTCATGGCAGGTCGCCATTCCTGCCAGAGGCTGGCATGAAACTATTTCGCAGCTATGCAGAGCTTTGTGGTGGAGATCAGAAGATGCTGCGTGGGAGTTGGGTTATTGGGGTGGGCGGAGATGCAGGTCATCTCAACTGGACAACTGAAAGTGAATCCCAGCATGCAGTACTTACAGTGCTAGGGCACTGGGACAGATGAGTGTGTGACGTGCAAAGACTCAGTGAGCACAGGAGACTTCTTGCACATGGCTCACATGGGCCTTGGCAAATACCTTTGCCCTGCCTTCACATGCATGTTTCCAGGGTAAATAGACCCAGCCTGGGGTGTTCCTTGGAAGATGTTAGGGTGCGGGGCGGCACGCACAGTCTTAAGGACAACATAGCAAATAAACCACATCAGGCCTCATTAAATTGCAAGTGGACTATATTTACAAAAGTGTCATAAGATTAACAATCATAGCGCACTCATGCAGCCATATGTGAAATCAGAACTTTTTAATCTTTTGTTCCCTGCCGCTTCTTCTAGGTGCTTCCCTGACATCTGCAGCATGGGTGGAGGCAGCTACTGGCCTGTGTGCCCTGTTGTCTTGCATGACCTTGTTGGGTGTCCTCTGGAAACATCACCCATGGCTTCAGTGATGGAGTGCAGGTCTGCAGGCATCTCTGGCAGAATCTGCTGCACCAGGTTCTCCATGGAGTCCGCCACCCTCCCCAAGAAGACATCCATGCGTGCACAGGCTGGAACCACTTCATCAGGGAGCAGGCGAATAAACTCCCCTGCCTCGAGTGCCACTCTGTTGAGGACCCTCCACCCCCTCAGCCTGATGTCCCCCCATCTCTGCCCTCATCCTGCTTGTACCTGTATGTGAGAGAGAAGAAAGCAAGTGACTGCATAAGCTGCCTTCAACATGAAGGAACGTATGACCCTTATGTTTCTATGAGATGCATGGGTCCTTACTGGATGGAGGCCGTGAGCCTATCTCTCCATCTCCGCAGACTCAGTCAGGTTCTTCCCCTACCAGCTGGGCTCCCCGTTCCTCAAAGTTCATCAGGGTCCTCGTGCCAGGCCAGTCCCCTCCTGTCTTCTCCCTCTCTCACCTATTGTGCCTTAGCTTTTCCCACGCAAAGAGAGAAGAAGGAGTTGAGAGCTTTGGGATACGTGTACCTTTCTCATGCTTCCAGTCTTACAAATAATCGACTGGATTTTGTGCCATGTGATTGCTGCACTCCAGGTTGTCCGCAAGGTTTCTGGGGCAGCACCCAATGGAGTGGTGAAAACATGCAGATATGAGGATAAGGTCCATGTCACTAGTGTTGCTTTCTGGTGCCCTCAACATCTCAGCCCCTTCCCCCCACACCCCCCGCACCCCAGACAGCATGTGAGCTCTCTGTGTGGAAGGGTCAGGGGCATACATTGGCCTCTCTGCCTGCAGACTAAATGGACTGCAGTGGGGCTATGAGGTATCACTTTAACATGAACCACTGAGCCCCATGTCCCCTGTTCCATTCAGTGAGGTGAGTGTGAGCAATTGAAATTTCTCTTACCCTGGCGGAGCAGATGAGGTCAGTCATGCATTTCCTGCATTAAAGGGCAGACATCTGGTGAAGGCCCTGGGCACTGACCACCTTTGACTCTTCCTCCCATGCCGCGTTTATCTTTTGGCTCAACCTCCTCCTCCCATTCCCTGAGCAGAGACACCCCTCCTGGCCTCCACTTCATTCAGCAGGACTTCCAGGGAGGTGTCACTGAATCTGGAGACTGGAGCTGTCTGTGATCTTTGAGCCTTCTCCTCCTTGAGTGGTAGGTAGCTTGATGTCTGGGCACCTTGTAAACATAGTGCCCGGAAATGTAACATCAGGAAACCCCTCACTGCATAATTAATGAGGTCAAAATCATGAAATGATGTTAAGAATTAAGGGTTCTAATGTCATCTGTAGGACTTCTGAACCTCTCATGAACTTCTACAGACTCCTGCTGGCTTTCCCCAGCCTTCTCAGCTTCTTTTCTTTCGCTGGCGAACACTTTACTGCCAGCCAAATCGTTTCAAAGTAGGAAATTTATCCCTGATACTAGTAGCTCAGGGACAATTCCTACCATCACTGGGCCTGAGACTAGGTCACACTGCAGCTGGATCTGATAGGGCAGGTCAGACACAGGTCCTCCTCCCACTTCATTGATCAGTGCCTTGGCTTTCAGGAGGACTCCAGAGTGGAGTGGGTGGGGTTGGGGAGAGGGGAGGGGGGGTGGGGGAGGTGGGCGGTGGGGTAGGCTTATGTTTCCCTCCAACATTAAGGACTGAGTGACCCCTGTATCCCGGAGCAGTCCAATGGACTTGCTCACATTCTGGGACAAGTACAGGGACACTGTTCCTGGAAGGACAAAAGTTCTCTGGGAGTTTGTCCGGCTTGGCCATACCCTCAGAGGAGCTAGCTTCTGCAGCAAGGTACCTGCCTGCTCTGCTGCACTGCCTATTGGGGTGTCCTTCTGGGGCTACTCTTAGAGCCCTGTAAGACCCACAAGATTCCCTTTCAACCTCCAGCATTCAGATCTGGAGCATCCTATCTTGTTACATTAGGAACACACTCCGGATGAGTTCCTGGCTGGAGACAGCAACATGAAAATCCTTGAAACGAATGAAGATACAGTGATTTCTGTACTTAGACTACTTGGCAGACAAAGATCAGAGACTTTAAAAACAAATAGACTTTGAGGAATTAATACATGGTAACTAGCTGCTTGGTCAACTGGGATTCCTACTCTGAGCCGGTTCTCTGGGTTGGTAACTCAGCAGACTGAGGGTTTCTTAGCTCTCAAAGAAATATAGGGATTTCAAAATGGTCACTCAAGTCATGTGACCTTCTTTTCCAACAATGGGGAGAATTTTCTCCCTGTTGGAGTGTGGGGGGGGGAGCTGAGCTGGAGTGGGTGCGGGCGGGCGCACAGCCAATCGCCATCTGTTATCGGCTGCACCCCACCATTTTGCATGGGTGGGCCAATTAAGGCCCGCCCAGTGTGACACACACCCTGAAGCGCTGAGCGCTCCCTGTAAGGGAGTGGGGAGTAGGCTGAGTCGGGGCCTGCACCCTTTCGTGCATGCGCATGAAAGAGTGCAGAAATCTCCCTGAGGCACAGAGCTACCTCAGGAAGATTAGTTTGATTATCAAAAGTTTTAATAAAGAAAAAAAAATTAAGACATGTCCCCTCATGTGACAGTGTCACATGAGCTGGGACGTGTCAATGAACTTTAGTAAAAATTTTTATTCAATTTATAAACACTTCATGAAACCTCATCCTACCTGTGGATGAGGTTTCATGATAAATGCAAAGGCAGCCTGGACTCTTCGCCTGCCCTCCAACCTTTGGGTTGAACAGGCAGCTCCATTAAGTATTTTAGTTAGTTTTTAAATGGGCTAATAGGCTTTTGACAGTTCGGCTGCGCGCCTGCCGAACTGAAAGTCGGAATGATGCGCAGTGATGTCGGGACGCATGTCCGACGTCACCCACATCATTTTAAGCATCGGCGACGTGGGACCCACCCCACATGTCGACCCGAAGATTCTGGCCAATGATTTCAAAAGGGGTCTGTATCTGTTATCTGGGACTAATTTCGATTTCAGGACTGATAGTATCCCAACCATAAGTTTTGAAAAAATAGTTCACATTCATGTTGAGGTACTTGTGTCAGGGTGTCGTTGTCTGGGCAGACCCTTTGTTTCCGCTAGTGAGGTAAGCTTATAAAGGTGCAAATGATGTTCATTGTTCCTCAATGGTCCCCGTTTGAATTGAACCTTTGCAGTTCTAAGTGTGAGATGGATCTATTAGCACCTTGGCAAGAATAATGAGTTTTGATCCCTGGAGGTGCCCTGGTCTCGTGATTATGATGTTCTGGCAATTGGGTGTGAAATTTCATAATGATGAGAGGAGCATTCTTATGTTCTTGTAACACCCATTGGAAGCTTTCAGAACAAAGGGGCAGCCCTGTGGTCATGTGACTTGTAGTAGCCATCTTGTTGAGTTCAGCAGAAAATCCATTTTAAAAAATAGCAAAAAAAAATAGAGTCTAATGGACACACTTTGGATTTCTTTCATGTTTTATTGACATAGTACAAGTGATTGTTGACCAACGTCTTTCGGCATTAGAAATCTGTATTTGTAGAGCCCCTAAGTAAGAATAATGGCTATTCCACGAGTGACTTCTTGTAGTTTCAAGTGATTCTTTTCCTAATAAGCCACTTTATAAGTTGTTGATAACTTGCTGGCACTTTTAGTTTTATTGCATCCATATTGCAGTAAACCATTTATGGATCACGCTTTTTAAGTAGGCAATTAGGAACTGATTGAAACACTTATTATCAAGCAAATTAATATTTAGGTAGGGTGATCTGTGTAATGCAACAATTAACTATTGAGCAGCTATATCTAATTCTGCCCATAATTTCATTAAGGATCTAATTTGGTTATGTAAATTATAAGGCATTTAGCATTGTCTTGTTATGTAACTGCCTTATTTTTATTTAGCTCACAAGTTCTCTGAAATAATTATGTCCTCTTACCATCTTGTGTGATTGCCTATGTATTTGAGGAATGAATAATTTGTGTAGTTGAGATGTGGTCAAAGTAACACAATATGATGATGATGAGTAATCTCTTATAATTCACTCAGAAGTGTAGCATATGACATTAAACATTATAAATTAGAGCCAAACTACAAATTCCAGATTACTTTGATTTAGGTTAATGAGCAGCTGAACTTCGCAGTGTTAGTACATATATCTCGTGAACTGACAAATTATAGTAAGGGTAAATATAGTAAATCATTCAATTTGTTCTAATTTAATGCTGTCTAAGATCATGCTACTTTAAAATGGCAGATATTACCAAGTAAACTTTGAAGTTTACAGACCAAAGAACTAATAGCTATAAATGTACATACGGATTTAAATATATTATATATAGGTGGAATATTATAAATATCAATTGCTAATCTCTTAGTTTCATTTGTCAGTTCACAAGGTACAAGTATATCACTTACTGTTAGTGACACTTGCCCTGCTGTATTAATTCTATCACACTTTGCTATTATATTATGTATATCTATTGATTCTACTTGACTCCATAGTTGGTCTCTTAGGTTGGTGGTGTTGGTATCTACCTGAAAATTTTATAGCTTTAACGTCAGCTTTTGAGCTTAGATCTAAAATATTAATTGTAAAATTGATTTTTTGACAGCAGCACCTTCCCCCCAGCCCCTCCCCCAACCTCCCTGCTCTTGTACTCTATGCCCCTATTAATGAAGCCTAGAATACTGTATGCTTTAGAAACAGCTCTCTCCACCGGTCCTGCCACCTTTAATGACATACGTATATATACACCCAGGTCCCTCTGCTCCTGCACACCCTTTAGAATAGTATCATTTATTTCATGCTGTCTCTCTATGTTCTTTGTACGAAAGTGTATCACCTTACACTTCTCTGCATTAAACTTCATCTGCCACCTATCTGCCCACTTCACCAATGCGTCAATATTCTTTTGAGGTTCTACACTGTCCTCCTCACAGTTTACAATTCTCCCAAGTTTTGTGTTGTCTGCAAACTTTGAGATTGTCCCTTGCATACCAAGATGTAGATCATTTTTATATATCAGGAAAAGCAAGGGTCCCAATATCAACCCTTGGGAAACTCCACTACAAATCTTCTTCCAGCCCGAAAAATACCCATTAACAATTACTCTCTGTTTCCTGTCCCTCAGCCAATCTTGTATCCATGTTACTACTGCCTCTTTTATTCCACAACCTATAACTTTCCTCACACGCCTGTTGTGTGGCAATGAATCAAACGCCTTTTGGAAGTCCAAATACACCACATCAACGGCCTTGCCCTCATCAACCATCTCTGTTACCTTTTCAAAAAACTCCAGCAAGTAGTTAGACACGATTTTCCGTTAACAAATCCATTCATTCTGACTCTTCCAAATCAATCCATATTTTTCCATGTGATTATTAACTATACCAAATAATTGTTTATAGAAGGTTTCCCACCGCCAAAGTTAAACTGGTTAGTCTGTAATTGCAGGGCAGAACTTTGCAATATTTTTTGAACAAAGGCATAATGCTTGCAATTCTCCAGTCCTCTGGCGCCTCCCCTGAATCCAGGGAACATTGAAAGATCATTGCCAGTGACTCTGCAATTTCCTTTCTCATTTCCTTCAATATTCTTGGATGCATCTCATCCGGTCCTGTTGCCTTATCAACTTTAAGCACCGACAGCTTATTCAATATGTCCTCCTTGTTAAATTTAAACCCTTCTAGTGACTGGTGACTCTGTCACCATGGCCTGGGCAGCATCTGTCTCGTAGGTAATGACAGATAAAAAGTATTCATTTAACACCTCAACCATGCCTCTTACCTCTATGTGTAAATCCCCTTTCTGGTCTCCAATCGGCCTATTCCTCCTTTTACCAGCCTTTTATTATTGATGTGCTTATAGAAATCTTTGGGATTTCCTTTTATGTTAGTTGCCAGTCTTTTTTTTTATAATCCCTCTTTGCTTCTCATATTTGCTTTCTCTCATCCCTTATGAACCTTCTATATTTAGCTTGGTTCTCAATTGTATTTGCCACCTGACATCTGTCATATGTACACCTTTTCTTCTTTTACTTAATTTCTATCTCCTTTGTCACCCATTGCACTCTGGATTTGTCTGTCCTATCCTTCCCTTTTGAGGGAACAAAGCTAGACTGTGCCCAAGCCATCTTCCCTTTGAACATAGCCCATTGTTCAGCTATTGTTTTTCCAGCCAACCTTTGTTTCCAGTCTATTCAGCCCAGCTCTGCTCTTGCCCCATTGAATTCCACTCTCTGTCAGTTAATTATTCTTACTCTGAATTGACCAATGTCATTTTCCACCACCATCTAAACCTTATGGTAAAATGATGACTGTTCCCTAAATGTTCCCCCACTGTCACTTGACCTACTTGGCCCACCTCATTCACAAGGACCAGGTCTAGCAGTGCCTCCTTTCTTGTTGGACTGGACACATACTGCTGTAGGAAATTCTTCTGAACATAATCTAGGAATGCTTGTTCATCACTGTCCCTTACACTACCATTATCCCAGTCTATATATGGGTAATTAAAATCCCTCATTATAACTACTCTATGATGTTTACACGTCTCTGAAATTTCCTTGCAGATTTATTTCTCTATAGTCTTCCCACTAGCTAAATATTACACCAAACAATGTAACTGCACCGTTCTTACTCCTTAGCTCTAGCCAAATCGATTCTGTCCTTGAATCCTCTGACACATCCTCTTTCTCCAGTACTGCAATACTCTCCTTATCCAAAAATGCCACCTTTCTTCCTTTTTTCCCTTTCCTATCTTTTCTGAATACCTTGTAACCAAGAATATTTAACATCCAGGTCTGCCCTTCCTTAAGACAGGTCTCCGTTATCACTACAATATCATAATCCCACAAGGCAATCTGTGCTCCCCAATTTTATTAGCTATACTCCATGCATTCACATACATGCAGTATAACCCTGATTTAGACATCATTACTTGCTCCCTTACTCCAATTCCCTCTATTAACTTACTATTCTCTATTTTAGTGCTACCTGCCTCTCCCAGCATTCTGTGCACCCTGGTATTACTTTCAAATATTCTCTCCTAGTTCCCATGCCTCTGCTGAGTTAGTTTAAACCCTTCCCAACAACATTAGCAAAATAACTGGAAGGAACTCAGTCCCAGCTATGTTCAGATGCAACCTGTCCAGCTTATACAGGTGCCATCTCCCCCAGAGCCAGTCCCAGTGTCCCAGGAATCTAAAGCCCTCCCTCCTTTATCATCTTTCCAGCCACGCATTCATCTGTCTTATCTTCCTATTTCTGTACTCATATGCACGTGGCACTGGGCGCAATCTGGACATTACTATTTTAGAGGTCCTATTGCTAATATTATTCCTAGCTCCCTAAATTCCGATTGCAGGGCCACATCCCCCTTCCTACCTATGTCATTAGTACCAATGTGGACCATGACGTCTGGTTGTTTGCCCTCCCATTCAAGAATGCCTTGCGGCCATTCTGTGACATCCTTGACCCTAGCACCAGGGAGGCAACAAACTATCCTGGAGTCACTTTGACTGCCACAGAAGTGCCTGCCTGTTCTCCTAACTAAAGAATGCTCTATCAGCACTGCCCTTCTGGTTTTCTTCCTCCCTTCCTGTACAGCTGGGTTACCCATGGTGCCATGGGCTTGGCTCTTGCTACACTCCTCCAAGGATTCCTTGCCCTCACCAATATCCAGAATGGAAAACCGGTTAATGAATGGGGCCTCTGGGGACTCCTGCACTACCTGCTTGTTTCTCTCGGACTGCCTGGCAGTCACCCATTCCCTATATGCCTGCTTGCCCTAAACTTGTGGTGTGATCACCTCTCTGAATGTGCTATCCATGTAGTTCTCTGCTTCACAGATGCACTTCAGTGAGTCTAGCCACTGTTCAAGCCCTGAAACTCGGAGCTCAAGCTTATGCAGCCAGTGACACTTCCTGCACATGGGCTCATCTGGGTCATGAGAAGTATCCATGACTCCCAACATGCCACAGGATGTGCATTCTGCTTGGCTGAGCTGTCTTGCCGTGCCTTATCCTTAAACTTTTAAATCACTTTTAAATCACTTCTTTACTTAAACTTTAATTACTTTTACTTACTCTAACTTTCCTCTTGTACTACTATTTATAAACTGGAAATTAGTAGAAAGCAGAAATTCTTTGCCTTTACTCACTAGTCAGCTCCCTTTCCTCTGCCTATAAATTCTTACTTTCCCTGTGCTTGTTTAGAAATTTACTTTTCTGCACTTGCACTGTTTTCAATCTCCTGTCTTTGTTTCCACTTGTGCTGTTTTATCTCCTGAACTCCCGTTGTTTTATCTCCTGAACTCTCACTGTTTTATCTCTCGAACTCCCGCTATTTTATCCCCTGAATATTCGCTGTTTTATCTCCTGACCGCTCGCTGTTTTATCCCCTGACCTCTCGCTGTTTTATCCCCTGATCTCTCGCTGTTTTATCTCCTGAACCCTCACTGTTTTATCTCCCGAACTCTCGCTGTTTTATCCCCTGACCTCTCGCTGTTTTATCCCCTGACCTCTCGCTGTTTTATCTCCTGAACCCTCACTGTTTTATCTCCCGAACTCTCGCTGTTTTATCCCCTGACCTCTCGCTGTTTTATCCCCTGACCTCTCGCTGTTTTATCCCCTGACCTCTCGCTGTTTTATCCCCTGACCTCTCGCTGTTTTATCTCCTGAACCCTCACTGTCTTATCTCCTGAACTCTCGCTGTTTTATCCCCTGACCTCTCGCTGCTTTATCCCCTGACCTCTCGCTGTTTTATCTCCTGAACCCTCACTGTTTTATCTCCTGTTCTTTAGCTGTTTTATCTCCTGACCTCTTGCTGTGAACTCTCACTGTTTTATCCCTTGAACTCCTGCTGCTTTATCCCCTGAACTCTTGCTGTTTTATCTCTTAAACTCTCGCTGCTTTATCTCCTGAACTTGCTCTGTTTTATCTCCTGACCTCTCACTGTTTTATCTCCCAAACTCTCACTGTTAGATCACTGATAGAATCTGGGGACTGGCAGCAGGAGGTTGTGGAGATAACACTGAAGGTTTGTGAGTGTCCGAGACTTGAGGGGCTTGAACCTGTTTGGCCTTTCTCATGTTGTCACATTTCAAACCTCTTAGTGCTCCAAAAATCTATCAAATTTCACGACCCCCAAGCTACTAAACTATAAAACCCAACTCTGTGCTCCTAAATAACAGGTAGCCAGGTCCCTACCTCCCAGGCAGCATCCTGACTCCCAACTTGCCACATTATCATATGTGAACTCATCTATCTTTCGGCTCTTTTTCATTTACAGGTTGCATGCTGAGAAATTCTAAAAATTGCATATGCTCAGAAAGCACATACGTGGTGGAAATTTCTCCCATAATTGTTGTGAGGTAAAAATACCCAGTCAAAACTAAAGCACTTGGGAGAAGCTGAGGCCTTCAAATAAAAATGTTAATGAAGACATTACAAGACAATTCATTAATCATGTTATTGTGAAATATGTAAATTTTTAATTGCAATTGCCACGTTAATCTGGAATTGGCAGCTAGTTTCAGTAATGGTGACCATGAAACTATCGCCAATTATAGCAAAAACTCATCTGGTTCACTAATGTCCTTTCAGAACATAAATCTGCCACCCTTAACTGGTCTGACCTACATAAGGCTCCAGACTAACAGCAATGTGGTTGACTATTAACTGTCCTCTGAAATGGTCTAGCAAACCACTCAGTTGTCAAGGTCAATTAAGAATGGGCAACAAATGCTCTTTTACCAACGGTGCCCACATGCTATAACAAGATAGTTTTTTAAAATTTCAAAGTACAAACAAAGAAAATAAATAAAAATTGACTATGTAGGCAAAGGGCCAAGCATATCCCCTCACACGCAGTGAGCTGGCATTATGCAAAAAACACACAAGTGATCTATTTATTATATATAAACTTTAGTATGTGAGGTATGCATTTCATTGAAGACTCAATATAAGTATCCACCGTACATGTTGCTCACATAGGTAACAATGTCACAGATATTTCAATGTTACAGGTGTCAGAACACACACAATGGAAGCTTTAAGAGCACATCACCCTCTCATTCTACAATTTGGACACCAGTTTCCCACAAAAATGATTTTGGAAATTAATTTCTTCAGTTAAAACTTCTTATGAACTAAATAAGGGGTAAAACAAAAATATCAAAAATTTACATATTTCACAATAACATGATTAATGAATTGTCTTTTAATGTCTTCATTAACATTTTTATTTGAAGGCCTCAGCTTTTCCCAAGTGCCTTAGTTTTTATTGGATATTTTTACTTCACAACAATTAAGGCAGAATTTTCAACCACATATGTGCTTTCTGAGCATGTGCATTATTTAGAATTTCACAGCATGCAACCTGTGAATCAAAGCAAGTTGAAAGGTAGACAGATGAGTTCACATATGAAAATTTGAGACTTCCTTTGCATTTTACAAATACTTTGAAATAAATTGATTGAATTCCTGAAAGCATTAATTTCAAGCAAGTGCTGATTTATATATTACACATGATATGCTGTGCCAACCTATTCAGAAAGTTGCATTGCTAATCACTCCAGCCCATTTTTCCCCAAATAACCAAGCCAAGTGTGAATAATTACCATATTATGTAAGAAGTAGTGATAGGAAGTATAAAAAGTTACACCTGGGGTGGATACCATTATGTCGAGGAATTTTGTGTGCTGTTAATAAAGATTGTTGTTAGAAAGATGGATGGAAAAGTTTGATTTATATAGCATCTTTCACAACCACTGGCCATTTCAAAATGATTTACACCCAATGAAGTACCTCCAAAGTGTAAACATGGTTGTGCTTTAAGAAACACAGCAGCCAATTTGTGAATAGCAAGTTCTCACAAATAGTAGTGTGATAATGACCAGATAATCTGTTTTTTGTGATGTTAGATCATAGAATCTTACAGCATAGACAGGAGCCATTTGGCCCATCGAACCTTTGCAGATTCTATGAAAGTGCTGTCCGTTTAGTCATGTACCACAGATGTCCTTTAATTCCCTTGTCAAAATGCACCTCATCAACCAAGTGTTTGGTCCCAGATTCTGATATCATTTTCTTTGGTTTGACATTCAATATTTTCTTATGTTACTTATGTCATGTGAAGCATCTTGGGACATTTTTCTACATTAAAGATGCCACATAAATGAAAATTGTCTTATGGCTATCCTTAGTTTCTGCCTTCTTGTTATTGTGCTCTATAAATGTAAACTGTTGTTGGTTTTGCCTTGCCAATCAGTGGAAATAATCCATTGATACTTAACTGCTCTTAGCTTTTTGTAATGTTTAATACTTCTACCAGGTCACCTCTTCAACTTATTGGAGCTCACGAAAATAACTATAAGTCATAGAGTCATAGAGGTCTACAGCACAGGAAAAGGCCCTTTGGCCCAGCAAGTCTGCACCGGTCAAACAAGTACCTAACTATTCTAATCCCGTTTTCCAGCACTAGGCCCATAACCTTGTATGCCATGGCACCGCAAGTGCACATCCAAATACTTCTTAAATATCATGCGGGTTTCTGCCTCTACCATCCTTTCAGGCAGTGAGTTCCAGTTTCCCACCACCCTCTGGGTGAAAAAATTCTTCCTCACATCCCCTCTAAACCTCCTGCCCCTTACCTTAAATCTATGCCCTCTGGTTATTGATCCCTCCACCAAGGAGAAAAGTTCCTTCCTGTCTACCCTATCTATGCCCCTCATAATTTTATATACCTCAGTTATGTCCCCCTTCAATCTCCTCCGCTCCAGGGAAAATAACCCCAGTCTATCCAATCTCTCTTCATAACCAAAACTCTCCAGTCCAGGCAACATTCTGGTAAATCTCCTCTGCACTCTCTCTATTTTAAGTTCCATTTGTTTTCCTTAAATTTCTAATCCATTATGCATACCAAGACACCTCATGGCAATGTCATTACAGAAGGAAGGAACAGCTCATGTTTTGGTGCTCATAACCCATGCAGCCAAGGGGTTTACTGGAAACAAGTACAGTCAGAAGACATAGCCCAGGCAAAATAATGTCTGAGCCAGTTGTCATTAAAATAAGGCTTGCAGTTGTATAGCGTATTTCATGATCTCAGGACATCTTAAAATGCTTTACAGTCATTGAACTACCTTTTGAAGTGTAGCCACTGTAGGTAGTGTAGTCTAATATGGCTCCCTATTGTCCTGTAGGTCCTCTGCTTTGCGGCACCACTATTAAAAATGAGTCTCTGTTGCCTGCTGGCTGTTACTTTTTGCCTAGCAGCAACACCCTAAGCTTTCCCTCAGTTGCTAGTTTTTTGATAACACCCTTTAATTTATTACCCCATTGTAAAAATGGCATTGTGCTGGCTCAATGCCTTTGTCCATTAATGGCTCCTTTTCATTTCAGTAACATTATTTTAAATAGCCCCTTGAGTTTTCCAATCCACCTAGCTTTCCTGCTCTACAATTAAACACAGAGCTGTGCTGACCATGCTATTGCCCAATAATGATTTTCACTATGTTATATCAGGACCTCTGCTGACTTGACAATGTCATGTCATCATTTCTTAAGCTGTATCCATAGCCAGATTATACATATTAAGCCAACATGGTTCTGGACTCAGGAAAGACGTACATGTATTTAATAATTGAATACCAAAAATGTATTTGAAATTTCTGCAAACACCAGAAGCAGTCAAGATGGTTAGAAGAAGCAAACTGCACAAGCAATTTAGAATGCTTCCTGCAAAGCTTGGTGAAAATATAAATTGGTCCCATGCGAAGAAGCAAAAGCAGATAGTGTGGAAAAATTTAAGGGAAAATTGGATAGGCATTTGGGGTAGTGGAAAACTGAAAAGATAGTGGTTTTGAGAATAATTCCAATGGATTGCAGGATTCCAGTCCTGTATTATATGTACCAGAGGCTAAGCAGGACTTAAGTTTCAGTGTCCATCATCTAGGATATTGATGCCTGATTTACAGCAAATCTTGTACTTTTCCTTCCCCCTTTATCAAATTCAATTTGACAACTATTAACCTTCATACTTCTAACTCTTGCACACATTTTCAATCAATCTGCAAACCTGCAGAGTTATTTATGCATTGCTCAAGATCACAGATACAAAAAATTAACAGCGAAGCAGCCACCACTGAAGCCTCAGGTTCTCCACTTGTTTTCATTGAGAGACTGCAATTGTCTTGTTTGCAGATTTCTCAGCAGCCATTATCAACATTTCATTGCAATAAGCTAATTTGCCAACTTAAAATTCTGACTGTCATTTTCTGAATTAAGTATAGTGCTTTTCTTCCTTTGTGCGCATTCAACCACTTTAATTGTTGATAACTTGCTGGCATTCAGTTTTAATGTGTCAGCTTTACAATAATGCATTTAAGGATCATGTTTTCTAAAGTTACTTAGAATGGCAAAGAAACTCCAGTGGGTGATTAAGAACTGATTATAACACTGATTGTCAAATGAATTTAGATTTAATTAGGGAGTAACTCCATGTGATCTGTGCAATAAACCGTCAATTAATGAGCCACTACCTCTAACTGACCACAATTTTAGTAGTAATCAAATGTGACTGTGCATATTAAATTGTACTTAACATTGCATTGTTTGAAGAACATCTTTATCTTTATTTAGGTCATCAATTCTTTGCAATAATCAAATCCTCATGGATAGGCTGCCATCTTGTGAGAGTTAAGTGGAATTTGCAATTTTTTGTAGCTTGAGGAACAAGTTATGAGTAAAAACAAAAATAAAAACAAAAAACTACGGATGCTGGAAATCCAAAACAAAAACAGAATTACCTGGAAAAACTCAGCAGGTCTGGCAGCATCGGCAGAGAAGAAAAGAGTTGACGTTTCGAGTCCTCATGACCCTTCGACAGAACTAGGTGAATCCCAGGAAGGGTTGAAATATAAGCTGGTTTAAGGTGGTTAGGGGGGGTGGGGGGGGGTGCAGGGGTTGGGGGGGAGAGAAGTGGAGAGGGTGGTGTGGTTGTAGGCAAAAGCAGTGATAGAAGCAGATCATCATAAGATGTCACAGACGGTAGAACAAAAGAACACGTAGGTGTTGAAGTTGGTGATATTATCTAAACGAATGTGCTAATTAAGAATAGATGGTAGGGCACTCAAGGTATAGCTCTAGTGGGGGTGGGGGGAGCATAAAAGATTTAAAAATATTTAAAAATAATGGAAATAGGAGGGAAAAAGAAAAATCTATATAATTCATTGGAAAAAAACAAAAGGAAGGGGGAAGAAACAGAGGGGGGTTGTGGTGGGGATGGAGGAGGGAGGTCAAGACCTAAAGTTGTTGAATTCAATATTCAGTCCGGAAGGCTGTAAAGTGCCTAGTCGGAAGATGAGGTGCTGTTCCTCCCTGGCAGCATCGGCGGCGAAGAAAAGAGTTGACGTTTCGAGTCCTCATGACCCTTCGACAGAACTGCACCTCATCTTCCGACTAGGCACTTTACAGCCTTCTGGACTGAATATTGAATTCAACAACTTTGAGTCTTGACCTCCCTCCTCCATCGCCCCCCCTCTGTTTCTTCCCCCTTCCTTTTGTTTTTTTCCAATGAATTATATAGATTTTTCTTTTTCCCACCTATTTCCGTTATTTTTAAATATTTTTAAATCTTTTATGCTCCCCCCACCCCCACTAGAGCTATACATTGAGTGCCCTTCCATCCATTCTTAATTAGCACATTTGTT
This sequence comes from Carcharodon carcharias, assembly GCF_017639515.1. Lineage (NCBI taxonomy): Eukaryota > Metazoa > Chordata > Chondrichthyes > Lamniformes > Lamnidae > Carcharodon > Carcharodon carcharias. Next base: position 41,780,538 of record NC_054478.1, on the reverse strand, counting down.
TAGATAATATCACCAACTTCGACACCTATGTGTTCTTTTGTTCTGCCGTCTGTGACATCTTTTGATGATCTGCTTCTATCACTGCTTTTGCCTACAACCACACCACCCCCCTCCACTTCTCTCCCCCCACGCAACCCCCCCCCCACCCCCACCACCCCCCCACCCCCACCCCCCCCACCCCACCCCCCCCCACCAACCACCTTAAACCAGCTTATATTTCAACCCTTCCTGGGATTCACCTAGTTCTGTCGAAGGGTCATGAGGACTCGAAACGTCAACTCTTTTCTTCTCCGCCGATGCTGCCAGACCTGCTGAGTTTTTCCAGGTAATTCTGTTTAAGTTATGAGTAATATTTCCCGAACATTCACTCAAATATATTAGTTTTTCATACTTTGAAGACACCAATTTGTATATGAGAGACAAAAATATATTAAAATAAAATAATTAATTCAAAAAGCTAAGGACGGCATCCTTAATCAACAGAGGACTAAAGTTCAATCTGACATTACCAATATCACCGAAAAGAAATAGATTTTCTGCTCATTGTCATATTGCTGTCTGTAGGACCTTGCTTTGTACAGATTTGTTGTCCCATTTCCTACATCACTGTGGTGACTATATTTCCAAGCAATGTTGTAAAGTACTTTGACTTCCTGATGACTTGAAATCTCCAATGCACAGGCGTTTTTTTCTTTTTATCCATCTTATAATTTACATGCAGACATTTTAATCTTCAATTTGAATAACTCATATTTATATGAGTCAATGGTCATAAACTTCTACAAATATTTGAAAATCTTTATATGTTACAGTCGCATCTTGTTTTTCAGTTAAGTAAATGAATTTCATTTTAATTTTTACATAATTTACCTCAATCGAATCTCTAAATTACATTGTTTTCTTTATTTTAACTAATGTTGCTTTTATCCCCAGAAAGTTTAATCTAAACCAGCATGGCTTCATATTAGTCGTGTTAATGGACCACTGTTCTGGAAACCTGGACTAATGATTTTGGGTGAGAGTTTTCTCCCTATTGGGGGGGGTGGGGGGGGGGTGGGTGTTGTGTGGGGGCAGGTGCAGGTGGGCATGCAGGCGATCGGTGCCCTGATCGCTGGGCGCCACCATTTTATGTGGCCGGGTCAGTTAAGTACCGCCCAGTGTAACGCGCACCTGGAAGGGCTGTGCGCTCCCTGTGCGGGTCGGGGGGCGGGGGAGGGCTGCTTGAATCGGGAGTGCACTTTTTTGCGCATGCATGCAACAGAGCGCAGAAATCTCCCTGAGGCACAGAGATGCCTCAGGGAGATTAGTTGAAACTGTCACATGAACTGGGACATGTGCGTTGATTTTAATTTAAACATTTCTGAAAATTTTAAAACATTTATGAAACCTCATCCCGCCCATGGATGAGGTTCCATGAAAAATGCGAAGGCCGCCTGGGCTCTTCACCTGCCTGCTGACTTTAAGGTTGGGCAGGCAGCTCAGCTGATTGCCTTAATTGGTTTTTAACAGGCCTTAATAGGCTAAACTGAAAATCTAAATGATGCGCAGTGATGTCGGGACGCACGCCCAACATCACCCCGCATCATTTTACTCCCCGGCGAGCGGGCCCTGCCCCCACTCGTCGAGCCAAAGATTCTGCCCCGAAATATGAGTTCACATCCCGCTGGGGAATTTAAATCCAATTAATCAAATAAGCCTGGAGTAAAAACATAGACCCAGATTTATGCCGAGTTGGTATGACTTGGGAGCCCTTTAATATGGTGGACGGAACCCAATTCTGGGATTTCCGCCCCCGTTCCAACCATACTCAATCGTACAGGAAAAGGGTACAGGGAGTTAGCCCATATGCAACACTCCTACTCTTGTTAGCTCCATTGCAGGTTTGGGCAATTTAAACTACCCCCGCCCCCACTACCACCCACCAATGCCATTGTAGTGGAGTTGGGCTGCTTCTGTAAGAATACTGGTTCATGGCCTCTCAGAGGAGGGGTGAACCATGGGGCAACTCCAGCCCCAATTTGGGATATAACAAAAACCGCCACCTACCCCTGGAATTCCTTCATTGGGAGTCTTTAATTACAAAAGAAAATTGTTCTTGCAGTTTCAAGAGTTAGCTGCTGTCTTGTAAGTTAGGTGTGTTTTTACAGCAATCTTTGATTATAGGGTTCTATCTTGTAAAGGTGAGCTGATCATTATAACGATTAGCATTGTGTAAGTGTTGTGCTGAATTTTCCCATTTTTAAAAGTGCATTCTAAACTGAAGAAAACACTGCTTGGGATCTCTGGCATAAGAAATAATTTAAATTTATTTTAAATTTAAAAAAAAATTCAGCACCTTTCACTTAGAGAAACAAAATTAAAATGCAAACATCTGCGCCTGGACTGCTTTGACAGGGTGTCTGGTGTTGCTTAGAAAAAAAAAAGGCCATCTGTTTTTCCTGTTTTAATAGACTCCATTGTTTATATTTCCCAGCCTATGTTGTTATAGCTGAGCTAACTATGAATGCTTGTCTGAGTTTCAAAAGTTCTAGAACCACTTATCTCATCAGAGGGCTGCAGATTGCCTTCCCTGAAGGGCACCAGTGAACCAAATGGGTTTTTACCACAATTTGGTAGTTTCATGGTCACCCTCATTGAGACTATGGGATGAGTTTTTGTGAAGGAGGTGGGAAGGTCAAGTTGGGAAACTTCTTGACCTGGCAGATCCAACTCCTTTCAGAAGTCCTCCACACACCATATTTTCCTTCCAGGAGACGGGAGTGGGATTGGGACAGGGTCAGCACCTCTGGAGGCAGGCCTGAGGCAACAACAGATGCAGGGAGATGGCCCGGCCAGTAGATAGAATGCCTGCCTCCATTTACTGGGACATTGGCCCAGTTTTAATGATGAATGTTAGGCCCTCAAACGTTTGTTAAATAGATATTTGTTTGGATTGACCACGTAAGGTGATTTAATTTTTTTCAGTGGGTTTTATGAAAGTCAGATTTTTTTCCCAGTATAAAGTCTGCTGACTGAGCGCTCTATTAGATTATTCGAAGTTTTTTTTTTCATCTCCATTCCCTCCATTTCAAAGGCATAGCTCCTGAAGTCTATCTATATTGAATACTGGGAAAGTGGTTATGAAGTATACTTAGGGGGCATGAGGGTATTGGAGGAATAGAGGGGGCATGGGGAATATGATCAGCCATGATAGTAATGAATGGCGGGGCAGGCTTGAGGGGCTGAATTGCCTACTCTTGCTCCTGGTACTTATGCTCTTATGTTCTTATGAAGGAGGTGTAAGGGGCCTGGGGAATTTTACAGGCCTTGGGGGATAAGGAGGCATGTAGATAAGAGGGGGCATGGAGCGGGAATGGTGGGGGAATGGTTATATGAGGGGCAAGGGGGTTTGAGGGGTCATGAAAGGAGCAAATAAGTTGGGTGGGAAGTGTGAGGATTGAGAGTTTGAGCCTGAAATTCACCATTCAATGTCCCTACAAGAGACGGCTATATTTTCTGTGGTAGCTAACTCACCATCTGGCTGTCCTAGCTTTTCTACTATCTGCAAGGCACAAGGTGATGGAATACTCGCCACTTGCCTGGATGAATGCATCTCATACACACTCAAAAAGCTTTACACCATCCAGGAAATATCAGCCCACTTGATTGGCACCTCATGCACCACCTGCAACTTTCACTCCCTTCACCACCAGCGCACCATGGCTCAAGAGTGTACTCTCTACAAAAACCCACAAGGTTTCTTCAATAGCCCTTTCACCCTCGCAATCTCAACAGCCCAGAGGAATAGGAGCAGCAGGCACATGGGAACACCACCACCTTCATGTTCCCTTTCAAGAGGCACACCATCCTGACTCTGAAATATATTGTTGATCCTTCATCATCATTGAGTCAAAATCCTGGAACTCCCTACTTAATAGCACTGTGGGAGCACTTATGCCACATAAACTGTAGTGGTTCAAGAAAATCACTCACCACCACCTTCTCAAGGGCAAGTAGGGATGGGCAATAAGTTCTGGCCTTGCCAGTGACATCTGCTTTCTGTGAATGGATAAATTAAAAAAAACACATTATTGCATGTTGCATTTCAGTATATACTCCTTACACTACACTAGAATGTGAAGATGAAAAATCTATTAACACTCCCACAATATACTGTAATAAAATTGTCTTTCAGCTCATTCAATCAAGATATCCAGTGACCCTTATAATAGATTGTGAGTTACATGGAACAAATGAACATATCCTCTTGACTTCTCATAAGCAATGGCAGCAGATGTCTGCTACATATACGTTTGGCACATGCGCATCCATAATCCATGAATAGGACTGATCTCTTTCTAAAGCCTGATCAAGTTTTGCAATTAGCATTTAACGTAACTTTAACTTTAACTTGCAGTTTCTTTCAATCTTCTTCAATGGTAAACAAGCTGCTTCTGGTGGCAATGCATAGTTAGTTAATTTGATGGCTCATTAAAACTGGTTACCTGGTCAACAGGGACTGACTCAGTTCTTTGAAATTTTTGACAGTATAAATAAAGGGGGATTTTTTAATGCACAAAATTGGTAGCACGAGTCTAGCTCCATGGATTACTGCTTTGTTGGAGTAGTTACTTAAATAGGGAAATTTGGTGAATAAGAAAATTTGGTGCAATGGGGCAAAGGTATTATTCTGGTCCTTTACAAAATAAAGAGTAGTCGGAGAGAGGGAATAGGAGACAGTAAGATCTGAGATCTGAAGTCCAGAGACATTAATTAGATAAACAGATATGCAAGCAGTAGCTTCAAACATGTGACCTCCTAGAAGGACAAGAGAAGCAGATGCCTGGGAACACCACCACCTGCAAGTTCCCCTCCAATCCATTCACCATCCTGGCACTATGTCATCATTCCTTCATTGTCGCTGGATCAAAATCCTGGAACACCATTCCTAACAGCACTGTCGGATTACCTGCACCAGATGGACTGCAGAATTTCAAAAAGACAGCTCACTAACACCTTCTCAAGGGCAATTAGGGATGGGCAATAAATGCTGGCCTTGCCAGTGATGCCCATATCCCATGCAAGAATAATAAAAAAAGATTGGCTGGTTTCTTTTTTCTCTAAACCAGGTCAGCAGTTTAAATCAGGACCGGAAAAGTATAAGTACTGTATTAAATTTAGAAACTACAAATAATTATTCAATATAGACTGTCATGAGACTATGATCTTTCAACTTTCACCTGACTGGAAATTTTGAAAACTGTACTGAGACAGGGCAAAATGACTAAAAATGCAAGGCCACATTCCAGGGTGAAGGTGAGAAACAAACTCATCACATTCAGGGGAGTGTGAAGAGAGAGATATTTCTTATAGTCTAGACACCCCATCAAAACTCATAACTGTCTGAGGAAGAGACATTAAAAATGCAAAGTACTGGATATTGAAACAATGGCTGCCACAGAACAAACACACCCAACACCCTCCAGAAATGCGTAATGGTCAGGATTTTTCAGAAGGCGTGCGGGGGCAGGACTGACAAGCCGACATGTAAAGTGATGCGTGATGACGTCGGCATGTGTCCCGGCATGTTTCGATTGGCGGGCATACGCCGGAGTCGGCTGCATGTTTGCCGATGACTGGTGGGCCCTTAATGAATTAATTAATGTAATTGTTGACAATGCCCGTCCAACTTTAAGGTTGGCGGGCAGGCGAAAAGGCCAAGCGGCCTTCATGTTTTTTAGGAAACCTCATCCACAAGTGAGATGAGGTTTCCTAAAGCTTTTTTGAATCAAATAAATAAGTTTTCTGAAATATAAAATCATGTCCCATCTCAAGTGACACAGTCACATGAGGGGACATGTTTAATTAATTTTGTTTTCCATTTATTTCAATAGCTCTTCAATCTCCCTGAGGCAGCTCTGTGCCTCAGGGAGTTTGAAACGCTCTTTTGCACGCATGTGCGAAAGAGTGCAGGCCCCGACTCTCCCTCCTCCCCCCCGCCCGCACAGGTAGCACTGAGCGCCACAGCTCGCGTCTTACGCTGGGCGGGCCTTAATTGGCCCACCGCATAAAATGGCGGCGTGGAGCCAATCGGGGGCAGCAGTCGGCTCCATGACCGCCCCCTACCACCTCCCACCAAGCCTACCTGACACGGGAAAAATTCAGGCCAATGAATGAAATATTTCAAGGCAAGGCTGCCAAGCCACTACAGAGAGATTGCAAGTGACACAGGTGTTGTCAAGAAAATTTCCAACAGACAAAACAGTCTGAAGGCTGCTTTCCCTCCCTCTCTCTCTTTTAGTATAAGAATGTTGCCTGATCTGAGGAAGCCAACTCGATCATAAACCTAGCAGAAAACCAAGATTTTGTAATAATTACAATATTTTCTACACCTGACCACATCCAAGAAACCAGCTAATCCAAATCGGCCACAGTGTTTTAAAATCTGCACCTCAAGGGCAATCAAAGGACATTTAATTGTATATTCTTTTTTTTAAATGGACTCTAACTCCCCTTATTTCTGATACCTGTGTGTATGTGTGTCGGTGTGTGCGTGTGCGTGTGTGTGTGTGTGTGTGTGGGGGGGGTGCTGGCCCGAATGACTGCATGTGGGCCGATTGCTTGAGATTGTGTTTTTTTTATTTTTCTCAGGCTAGAGGTTAATAAATCTACTCTTTCTTTGACTCAAGAAAACCTTGGTTGGTTCCTTATTGCTAGCTGCTAAAATAGTTAAGCGCATTTGGATTCGGAAAAGGCATATCCTCGTGTAAAATCTCCAATGTTGCTATTTGCCTCGGGTCCCAAGTCCAGGCTCCCTTACACGGTCCCTCTTGAATGATCAAAAAGACAACCACACATGCCATAGCCCTTCCCTTGGTGCAGCATTTTCCCCCCGTTGGAAGAGTTGTGCAGGAGCAAGCACGAGTTGGGGGCATGCCACCATTTTATGTGGGTGGGCCAATTGTGGTGAAAGAGCGCACAGATCTCCCTGAGGCAAAGTGCTGCCTCAGGAAGATCAGTGTTACTTTAAAAAAAAAAATAAACGATGTGAAAAATTTTATTGACATGTCCCCTCACTGTCACAGGAGATGGGACATGTCAATTACTTTTATTAAAAATGTAACACAAATTTTAAATCCCTCATGTAAACCTCATCCCGCTCGTGGATGAGGTTTCATGTTTTTTCTGAAGGCTGCTTGGGCTCTTCGCCTGCCCACCAACCTTAAAGTTGGACGGGCAGCATTCTTAACGACTTTAATTAGTTTAACAATAGCCTTAATAGGCCTTTGACTGTTTGGACTGACAATCTAAATGTTGTGCAGTGACGTCAGGACACCCGCCCAACGTCACCACGTGTTGTTTTACGCATCAGCGACCGGGCCCCGTCCCCATGCGCCGAAGGTAGAATTCTGCCTTTGGGGTGAACCATAATAGATGAAAATATGGAGAAAACAAATCACATCTTCAATGCACATATAATCAGACGCAAACTTAACTATCTATCCACTTGTGATGCCAATGTGCATCTTGTGATCGTTCTTAATTCTCTTAGGTGTGCTTGTATGTGGTGCTTTCCCTTCACTGTTAGCTGGGGTGAAGGCAGGCTGCTGACCTTGCTGCCCCTCATCTGCACCTGAGGCCTGGTGGACCCCAGTATGCTGAGGGACTCCTGCACAGGTGTAGAAGCTTCTCTGTCATCACGGCAACACAAGGCAGTGATGTCACTGGCAGAGGGGCTAAGGAACCACTGTCCACAGTCAGAGAACCTTGAGCGCAGTCCCTTGATGCAGAAGTCAACTGCTCATCCTCCTTTGCAAGTCGGACTGTACCTCCCTGTGGACGAGGACCTGATGAATACTTCAGGCACCTCGTCCCCTTGCCTTGACATTGCTCCCTTGAGTTACTGGACAAGATTATGGTATTCAGCTCTGCGCATATCTCTGGCATCCTCTGACTAACCTGCCTGATATGTCTCTCCAGGAAAGTAGCCAAGCTCTCAACAGAGGAGTCGATAGGCGCAAATGAGAGTGTGCACATACCCAGTGAAATCTCTGCCAGATCTTCACCTACCTCTGAACTTCCAACCCATGTTGCCTTATGAACCACTTCAAAGGCATGTCATCAGCCTGTGGCTCAGTATGGGCCTGGTCTCCCACAGTCATCCAAGTGTTGGGGCCTGCGCTGTCATAGCCTCTGATGGCTGGGCAGGAGTATGTGTCATGCTCATACCAGTTTGTGAACCCGAATCTACTCACAAACGCATACCCACCAGCTTGAAAGTATCTAGTAGAAGGTGTGGAGGAATGATCTGAGGCTATACCCTTTGAGGTCCCCTCCTTCACCTCAAAAGTGGACAATTGTCCCCCAGAGATGGCAGCTCTCTGTTCATGTGGCTGAAATATGTGAGAGAAGAGAAGGATCAACAAGTTTTTTCTCCTCCAGACATCAGCCTCCAGAATTGGCTGGTGTTCAGATCAATGTATGAATCGTGGAGAGTCCAGGAATGCCAGGCCTAGTGCTCACCCAAGGCTCCCTCATGCCCGCTCCTTCAGTTACACACCCTCTTGTGACTACACATCAGCCTCAGTCCATCAGCTGTGATTTATTGCCTGTACTAGACCCTCCTCCTCCATAAGCATTAGGATGGTGAGAAGTAAATGTTGCCACCAATCCTGAACCTCTCCTTTGCATTCTACACCTGCTTCTTCTGTGGAAACACAGAAGAGTAATATTAGTTGCACCACAAGAACAGACACAATGCCTTAGCAGCTGGGACCCTGGCTGGTGCCTTAGTAGTCACTGGCTTACATGTGGCACTGGGTCACACTAGAGCCACCGCATGAGGCTTATCAGTCCCATGCTCGTGATCTTTTACAAAGTCATTCCTCTCCAAGGAGAAGCTGCAGCCTCAACCCATTCTCACCTACAAGATGGGCCCTCCTTCTCTTGCTTTGGCACCCTTACAACTTATCCAGTTTCTGACCCCCAAAGTTCTTGGCCTTTGCAAAGCACATAAGGTCATCAACTTCCTTGCAACACTGCTGCCAGGTTCTCTGGACCACCCCTTGGCTGCTGACCTCCTCCACGACCTCTGTTCAAGTTTACTTGGTTAGGAGGCTATAAAGTATTAACTTTAGAAGCACTTGATACTGATGTACCTGCTGATGTAACTATGATGCTATGTCTCATGACTAAGTGACAGAGATCTGGAGGGAAGGAGAGGTACAAACTCATGTTGAGCTACTGAGATGTACACAGAGCTGTAAATAAACAATATTAGTTTGCAGTCTTAAGTAGCTTTCTTAGGGAAACAGTCAAAACTTGAAATACCCCATTTAGACCCCAAACACAAGATAAAACAGGGGTGAGGGGGTCTCCACCTTCTGTCTCTGGGGGAGGACCACCTCCCTCATGCCCAAATAGACTGGAGGAGAACTTTCAGGGAGTTATCGTTGAATCGTGGGGCCACCCAGGATCTTCCCCCTTCTATGTCAACAAAACGTCTTTCCTCAGGCCTACATTAGGCCTGCCTTGGTAAGCTCTTGGCCCTTTCCCAGTGACAGGTCTACACTGCTGTGCTGATTGTCTTCTGTTGCACAGTTGATCACAGATTGCTTGGCATCTTAGTCTGTACCTGCTGCACAGTTGGTCTCAGGCTGGTGGGCAGGATGGTCTGAAGCAGATCTCTGGAGCTGGCGGTCCTTTAAAGAATGCGTCAGCACATCTGACCATGTCAGCTGATCAACCTGATGAAGCAGCCATTGTCTCAGTCCCTGCCTCTGGCTGGTGCATAGTTAATCATTCCACCTGGTGCCCACTAATTGCCCAGCCTGCATGAGATTGCTCTAAGAACGGGGATCAGAATGGAAGGGCCAGCTCCCATCTGCATCTGGTCCTACTTTCCCTTCCCCACCAGGTCATGTAAAGCCCTGGCCATGGATTGTAGAAAAATCAGGGCTGGGGATTAAACATGGCAGGATATAATATATTTAGAAATGGTAGAGAGGGAATACTGGAGGTGTACTTATTTAGGTTAATATAATGGCGGTAGAAAGAAAGGACACATCCAGCAGCTGAAAAAATAGAATCCATATGATAACAGATAAAAGATAATAAAGATCAATCACACTAATAAATTTAATCTGCAGACCCATTACAGAGGGAGGTGGAAGAAGAAGTGGGGAGACAAATTAGGGAATTGAGTAAATAATATAAAATAATAATCATGGGGGATTTCAATTATCCTGATATAAATTGTATAGAAGTAGTAGGTAAAGGGAATAAGAAAATGGAGTTTGTACAATGTATACCTTAACCCAGTATGTAAAAAAAAAACAAGGCAAGAATCCCTATTGGATCAATTGATGGGGAATAAACCAGAGCAGATAAGAGCAGTAAAGGCAAGGGGACATCTAGGCAACAGTGAGCATAATATAACACAATTTAAGATGATAGAAAAGGATGTAAGTGTGGTGAAAACCATGTTAATGGATTGGAGAAAAGTTGGAGGGGCTGAGAATAGAAGCTTAACATTATTCAAGACAAAACAGCCCATTTGATTGGCACCCCATCCACAAACATTCACTCCCTCCACCACAGTGGCAGCAGTGTGTACCATCTACAAAATGCACTGCAGGAACACACCAAGCCTCCTTAGACAGCACCTTCCAAACCCATGACCACAACCACCTGGAAGAACAAGGGCAGCAGATATATGGGAACACCACAACATACAAGTTTGCCTTCAAGTTACAAACCATCCTGACTTGGAAATATATCACCATCCCTTCACTATCACAGGGTCAAAATCCTGGAACTCCCTCCCTAACAGCACTATGGGTGTACCTACACCACATGGACTGCGGCAGTTCAAGAAGGCAGCTCACCACCACCTTCAGGGTTGGGCAATAAATGTTGGCCTAGCCAATGCTCACATCCCATGAATGAATAAAAAAAAACTTGATAAAACAAAATGGGCAAACATATAGGTAAACAACAATGTAGAACAACAATGGGAAAGATTTAAAATTATATTTAACACAGTGCAGGGGAAATATATTCTACTAAAAGGAAAGAACAAACTAAACATGAGTGAAACTCCAAGGATGATTAAGGACATAAGGAAAAGAGTTAGGAAAGAAGCATACATTAAGTACATAGACAGTAGACGAGTGCATGATAAAAGAGATTATGAAGAGTTTTGGGGAGAAGTAAGAAAAAACACTTGGGAAGGCAAGGGGGAACTAGGAAATTAAATTAGCAAGGAACGTAAAACAAAATAGTCAAATATTTTACAGGCACAGCAATAAAAAATAGAAGGCTATGTTGGGAATAGGGCCATAAGGGAAAGCTATATCATACACAGGGAATGATAGATGGCAGGAACTTTAAGTAATTATTTTGCATTGGTGTTTACCAGGGAGCTAGAAAAGGTAGAGATGACATTGAAGAGATGAACAATGAGATAAGTGCATTTAAAACAAAAAAGGGAATGTACTGAATAAACTAATCAAATTTAGAATGTAAAGCCCAAGGTCTGGATAGATTCCACCCATGTGTTTTAAAGGAATCAAGGGAAGAGATAGCAGAAGCATTGCTATACATATTTCATAATTCATTAGATAAAGGTGTAGTGCCAGACAACTGGCAGATAGGTGATACAATTCCTGTATTAAAGAAGGAGGACAGAACATGTCCAGGGAATTACAGACCAATCAGCTTAACATCGGTGGTAGAAAAAAAATGGAATCCCGACCAAAGGAGAGAATAAAAGAGCATCTAGTTATGAGAAATAAAATAATGAATAATCAAAATGGATTTCAAAATGGAAAATCTTGCTTGACCAAACGCATTGAATTTTTTGAGGTGTTGACAGAGAGAGTAGACAATGTTAATGCAGTAGGTGTAATTTATCAGGATTTCCAAAAGCCCTTTGTTAAATTTCCCCATAATAGACTAACGAGGTCAGACAAAGTCAACATGAGTTTATGAAACGAAAATCGTGTTTGATGAATTTATTAGTTTTTTGAGGATTTAAGTGGTGGGGTAGGTAAAGGGGAACCTGTGGTTGCAGTATGCCTGGATTTCCAAAAGGTATTTGATAACTTGCAGCACACAAGATAGGGACTCATGAAGTTGGTGCCGACATATTAGCATAGATAGAAGATTGGTTAATGGACAGGAAGCAGAAAGTAGGGATAAAAAGTGTTTCAAGTTTTCAGGTTGTGACTAGTTTAGTGCTAAAGCCTCAGCTATTTGCAGTCTATATTGATGACTTGGATGAAGAGAATAAGAGTAATGTATCTAAGTTTGTTGACAATACAAAGCTGGTGAGGAGGGCACAAAGGAGTCTCAAAGTGACATGGACAGGTTAAGTGAGTGGGCAACAAGATAAAAGATAGAGTATAACGTGGGGAAGTGTGAGGCTATTCATTTTGTTTATAAGAAGAAAAAGCAGATTTTTTAAAAAGGAATGAAACTTACAAATGGTGCTGTTCAGAGGGACACAGAAAGTTAGCAGGCAGATATAGGAAGCAATTGTGAAGGCAAGTGGCATGTTGGCCCTTATTGCAAGGGGATTGGAGTACAAGAATAAAGAAGTCTTGTTACAATTGTACAGAGCTTGGTGAGATCACATTTGGAGGACTGTGTGCAGTTTTGATCTCCATATTTAAGGAAGATGTTATAAAGCCATAACTGACTTCAATTATTTATTGGGCTGAGACCACTGGTTGAGTTTTAAAAGGCTGAGGGCAGGATTTTCCATAACTACCCACCGCCGGGATGTTCCGGTCCCGCTGCAAGTCAATGGACTTTTGGCTGGGGCACCGCCTCGCCCTCAGCAGGTCCCACCTGCGTCAGGGCCGGAAAATCCTGGCCTGAACAACGGCATTTCAGTGATTTAAGACAGCAGTTCTAAGATTACTGAATATTTGCATTACTGTACCTTACAAATTCCAAAGCCATTAAATGGAGTCAGTCTGTCTAGAAGAGCCAATCAGAAATAATCACCTTAGAGGAATGTGAATGGTACATCTCCTGAACCATTCACAAAACATCCAGACATTCACTTGTGTATTCATCTGGGTGTGGAACAAGCCATTAGACACAATCACTTGAAAAATGAACTCAGCCATAATCTAATCATGTCTAAACCATGTACCTGGAATCAACTTGCAATAAACATGTTTGAGTAACTGGTCAGTTAATGAGAGGGGAACATGTGATGAGCAGCTAATCCTCTTTTGTGTTTAAGAAACTGGTCTTCTCCAGGCCAGAGAATAGAAGAAAGATGCACAAGCAGTGGAACCCTTAGTGGGCACTATCTCTCTCTCCATTCAGCCTGCAAGCTTGAGCCCTGCCTGTTGTTTGACCATCCAAATGCAACAGGCAGCATTTTAAGAATCAACCCAGCAGCTTCTGAAGGGGACCAAAGGGGACCCCCAGACCAAGGGGACTGTCCGTCAACATCTTTCAATCGGCCTGTTGCAGAAAGCCTTCTGGGCCCAGTCTGAAGCCATCCAAGGCATCAATCTACCGAATCTGTATAGAACTAACTTTTTTGGGGCTTTTAAAAACTGCTTAATCTAACTTCCTCCCACTTTGTAACTTACGTGTGTGTGTCTGTGTGTGTGTGTGTGTGTGTGAGTGAGAGAGAGAGAGAGAGAGAGAAATTTGGAGGGCTTTTTTTCCATCAGGCATTAGGTACAATGAACACTAATCTTTTCTCTAAAAACTTAAAGAAACCTGTCTGTGTGTGTCTTTTATAGACACAGCTTTTAGAAGGAAGTAGTATACATTTTTTTAAAGATACAATTTATAATTTTTCTTTTTCTGGCTAAGTTTAAAAAAAAACTAGAACCTTCTTAAGGCAATGGAGACTGCTTAGACAGCTAATAACAGAGCTTGCATTTCACAAAGTGGAATGGAAAGAAAAGACACTCAACCTCCATTGGAGCATTAAAAACCCCAGCTCCTGTTGGCTTTACACTATCCTGAAACTTTGCAAATGTTTCTGAGATGAGACATCAAGATGCAATTACCTCTTCTAAAACAATGCTTGCAGCAGATGTGGACTGATACATTTTATATAGAATATGGAAAGTCAGGTCAAAATGCAATCCATCAGAGTCAGCATGGTTATATGAAGAGTAAATCGTGTTTGACTAATTTGCTAGAGTTCTTTGAAGATGTGACAAGCAAAGTGAATAATGAGGATGCTGTAGATGTAGTACGTCTGGACTTCCAGAAGGCCTTTGATAAGGTGCCACACAAAAGGTTAATACACAGGAGAAGATCACACCGAGTTAGGGGTAATATATTAGCTTGGATAGAGGATTGGCTAACCAACAGAAAGCAGAGAGTCGGAATAAATGGGTCTTTTTCTGGCTGGCAAGCTGTAACTAGTGGGGTGCCACAGGGTTCAGTCCTTGGGCCCCAACTATTTACAATCTATATTAATGACTTGGGTTCAGGGATGGAAGGTACTATAGCTAAATTTGCAGACGACACCAAAATAGGTGGGAAAGTAAGTTACAATGAAGAAATAAGAAATTTACAAATGGATATGGACAGGTTAGGTGAATGGGCCAAAATTTAGCAGATGGAGTTTAATGTGGATAAGTGTGAGGTTATCCATTTTGGTTGGAAGAATAAAAAGGTGACTTATTATTTAAATGGAGAAAAACTTCAGAATGCTTCAGTGCAAAGGGATCTGGTGACTTTGTGCATGAATCGCTGAAAGCTAGTATGCAGGTACAGCAGGTAATAAGGGAGGCAAATGGAATTTTGGCATTTCTTGCTAAAGGAATAGCGTATAAAAATAGGGAAGTGTTGTTGCAACTGTACAAGGCATTGGTGAGACTGTACCTGGAGTACTGTGTACAGTTTTGGTCCCCTTACTTGGAGGAAGGATGTAGTTGCATTGGAGGCAGTTCAGAGGAGGTACACTAGATTGATTGCAGAGTTGCAGGGCTTGTCTTATGAGGAGAGATTGAGCAGTTTAGGCCTATACTCACTAGAGTTTAGAAGGATGAGAGGACATCTAATTGAGGTACATAAGATGCTAAAGGGGATATACAAAGTAAATGTGGAGCAGATGTTTCCCCTTGTGGGGCATTCTAGAAAGAGAAGCCATAGTTTCAGGCTAAGGGGTGGTAGATTTAATTCAGAGATGAGGAGGAATTACTTTTCTCAAAGGGTCATGAATCTGTGGAATTCATTACGGCAGAGTGCAGTGGATGCCAGGACGCTGAATAAATTTAAGGAGGAGATAGACAGGTTTTTAATTAGTAACGGGTTGGAAGATTATGGGGAGAAGGCGGGAAATTTGAGTTGAGGCTGAAATGAGATCAGCCATGATCATATTGAATGGCGGGGCAGGCTCAAGGGGCTGAATTGCCTACTCTTGCTCCTAGTTCTTATGTTCTTATATACAGCCAGCAGAGTCCTTTAAGGGAATGTTTATCAAGCAGGATGGAGATCAAGACAAAATGCTGTACTGAAAAACGCAGCTGGAGCTGCTTGCCCCCTCTGTCTCTCTCTCTCTTGCTCTCTCTCGGAAGTATTATGCCAGGATTTGCAAAGTAACCATCCTGAGAAGAGAGATCTACTGCAAACTGAAATCTTTTTGGAATAAAACCTGGAAAACTGCTCCATACAACTAGACTCATGAAGGTAACTGAACCAAAATGGCTGCAATATCAAATCACCACATTGAGACCAGCCAAAGTACAGCTAACCAAATATTCCTTTGTTTTATCTTCTTCACGATTCATAAACATATCCTTAAAGCTATCTTTTTATTCTGCCATCTGCACTGGTGTATGTGTGTGGGCCCAGGCAAGCGTGTGTGACATCTGAATGGTGGTTGTGATTTATCTAGTCATTTTTTCTTTAATTTGGAAAATAATTTCAATAAACTTATCTTGCTCTTTGATTAATCCAATAAAGCCTGTCTGACTAATTCTTTAAAACCTGAAAGCATAAGTAGTGGGACTTGTGCAGCATTGGCAAAGTACATTCTCTCTAAATTCACAAAAAAACCCTGTAAGGTCAGACTTGGAGAGGGAGAACAGGGGAGTCATTTCACCCATCCTCGTGTGGTCATAACACAGTACATCAACAGGGGAAAGGGTGGCGGAGGAGTAATGTCATTGGACTTGTAATGCAGAGGCCCAGGCTAATGCTCTATGGACGTGGGTTCAAATTCCACCACAGCAGCTAGTGTAATTTAAATTCAATTAATAAATCTTGAATATAAAGCTAGTCTCAGGAATGGTGACCATGAAACTAATGCCCTTACCTGGTCTGGCCTACATGTACTCCATACCCACAGCAATGTTGTTGACTCTTAAATGGCCTAGCAAGCCACACAGTTCAAGGGCAATTAGGGAAAGGGCAACAAATGCTGACCTTGCCAGTGACACCCACATCTCATGAAAGAATACGGAAAAAGAAACAGTTAAGTACTCACTGAATTGGAAAGTACATCCTCTTTGAAAAAGTACCTGTTGCAGTCAAACAATGAGTAGGAAAAGAGGGGAGTAATTCTGCACCTTCTCACCTGATCGCAACAAAGGATATATTTGCATTGGAGGTGGTGCAGCAAAAGGTCCCTGGAATGAAAGGGTTACCCTAAAATGAGAGGCTGAGTGAATTGGGCCTATATTGTCTGCAGTTTAGAAGAATGAGATCCGATCTCATCCAAAACATCTAAGATTCTGAATGTTTGTGATAGGCTAGGCAATGTTCCCTTGGCTGGGGAACCTAGATCAAAGTGGCACAGTCTCAGGGCTGCTCATTTAGGACTGAGATGAAGAGAAACTTTGATACAGGTATTCAAAATCATGCGGGGTCTGGACAGCGTAGATAGAGAGAAACACCGCATTGATTCAAGGGTACAGATGTAAGGTATTTGGCAAAAGAAACAATGGTAACATGAGGATTTTTTTCATACCGAATTATTAGGATCTGGAATGCACAGCCTGAAAGTGTGGTGCAGGCAGGTTTATTGAGGCATTCGAAAGAGAATTGGATCATTATCTGAAAAGAAAGAAAATCATGTAGGGCTACGAGGATAAGGCGGGGGTGTGGCACTAGGTGAATTGATCCTGTAGAGGGCCAGCATGGACCCAATGGGCTAAATAGCCTCCTCCTGTGCTGTAGCCATTCTATGATTATATAAATCAAAGCATTTTTAATCTTTGGAATTTTCTACACCAGAGAGTTGTGTATGCTCCACCATTCAATATTCTTAAGGCTGAGATAGATTTTTGGTCTCTCAGGGAATCAAGGGATATGGGCAAGGCAGTGGGTAGAAAACTGGATTTAAATTTGATGATCCACCATGATCGTATTTAATAGCAGAGTGTCTACTCCTGCTCCTATTTCTTATCTTCTTAATGGATAAGGTCAAGAATGGGGCATCAGGGGACAAGGATCAGTGCTGGGACCTTTACTATTCACAATCTACATTAATGATTTGAACACTGGAATCAGGAACACATTTTCTAAATTTATGAATGACACCAAATTAGTGAATACTGAAGAGGACTGCAACAAATCACAGGACATTAATAAACTTGCAGAATAGGGAAGCAATTGGCAAATGAAATCCAAGGAAGATAAATGTGAGGGTGTGCAATTGGGTAGTAAGAATAGAGAGGTCACTTATTACTCAGAAGGTGTAAGGCTAGGCGGGGTAGATGAACAAAGGGATCTTGGAGTAAAAATGCACCAATCACTAAAGGTTGCACCATAGGTTAACAACGCCATAAGAAAAGGAAACCAAGCATTAGTCTTTATTTCTAGAGGGTTAGAGATGAAAAGTAGGGATGTAATGCTAAACCTGTATCAAAAGTTGGAAAGACCATGCTTAGTACAGCTCACAGTTCTGGTTGTCATATTATAGAAAGGATATAGAGACACTGGAGAATGCGCAGAAAAGATTTACAAGGCTAAACCAGACATCTGTGGGTATACATATCAGGAAAGGATTGACAGGCTGAGTCTTTTTTCTCTTGAAAAAAGAAGAACGAGGGGTGACCTGATGGAGATCATTAAAATTATGAAAGGTTTTGACAGAGTGAATACAGAGAGAATATTTCGTTTTGTGGGACACAGCATAATGTGAGACCATTATTATTAGATAGTGACCAAGAAATCTAATAGGTAATTCAGAAGTAATTTCTTTACCCAAAAAGTGGTGAGAATGTGGAATTCACTACCACAGGGAGTGCTTGAAGCCAATTGTATAGGTACATTTAAGGGAAAGCTGGGTAAACATATGAGAGAGAAGGGAATAGAGGGTTACAATGATAGACATAGTTGAGGAAAGAGAGAAGAGACTCAAGTGAAGCATAATCCCATGTAATCGTATGAGTGTTTTTTGTATATGTTAATGTTTTTTCTTTACTGTTAATGTTTGCAAAACTTCCTTAGACTTTTAGTAGAAAACTTGGAAAATGATTCAGGCTGAAGTACAGGAGTCCTGGAAGGCACAGTGAACACAATTTGAGTTCTGCCATGGGGAACTTGGATGATGTTATTTTCTCATCACACAACTTTTCCCCTATTTATCATCATACCCTAACACTTGATCAAAGGAATGGGACTATAATTCCCTAAATCTACTGATCTCCCACTCTATTTTTTTGAGCAAACCTTCTCCTGGACATTTGTTTCCAACAGATTGGACTGCAGCTAAGTAACAATTAAGTACAGCTGTGTTAACGCTAATGAATATCTGTTTCAACTTCAGTAAATAATTCTTCCTCAATTGTTACACATCTTGCACATCAATAAATAATCATTACACTTGAAATTTCAGCAACCTGGGTGAAAGGTAAAAATTAATTAAGAACTGATATTTAATGGCAAGTGTGTGTCTTTGTTCTAATACCTTTACAATGTGTGCTACATGCAGGGTAAGTTGCCTATCCATCAAAGTAGGGGAGTAAGTATTTGAGAGTAGGTCAAAATGTGTAGGTGATGGAAGAGTTTTCTTTTCTTTTTAGCAGCGCAAATGGGTGCAGCAAATCCTATGAATAATGCACATTCATCAGATGAATGTTTCCTGCCCAAATTCCATATGGTATGCATGTGATAAGTATTGTAGACAAAGTGGTTTTGCTGTGTCGCCTGTATATGTTGACAGTTTCTATTTCTCTCTTAAAGTCTTTTATATAATTTTTATATAATTTAACTTATTTATATATTATTTATATAACTAATTTATATATAATATAACTTTTATATAATTTTGAAAAGAAAGCTATGAAAAATGTCACTCCTCCCAGGGAAAAATATAACTTTTGAAATACTTTAAAAATTCAATAAGAAAATTTCAAAGTATAATTTCTTTCAACAACATTTCTACTTGTTGATTGTGTTGTTAACCTGCTGTAATTGTTTCATCTTGAAAGGTGAAATATGAGAACTAAGTATTCTAACAGCTATTAACTAGTATTTGTGGGTTTATCTCTTAATCCTGCCTCTTCGGGAAGTGGAAAACAATTTTGTTATTCAGTATTTATAGTAGATGGAATTGATATGACAGTTCATCTGTGTTTAGCAGCTATGACTTGTCTGCAGTTGCTCAGTGTACAAATGCTTCCAATAGCTAGCATAAAATAATTTTAGACAAAATTAATTTGTGGTGAGATATCTAACTGTTCAACCACTGAATCTGGAATTATCCTCACATGGTCTAATCTGCACAATGATCCAACTTTGCTGCCATGAGTTCAGATGAATTCTTGATAGGAAAGATCATGGGAATAAAGCAAGCTTTTTCTTGGCTGTATCAGTGCAGTGGAATACTGACACGTGGAATGATGGAGTGCTGGGACACAAGTTCAGTCACTAACTTTAATGAGTTTCTGATTGTAGCTTTGCTCCTATGAGGCAGCATTTGAACAGAGGCCAGCTGCTTCCCCACAGGGAGGGAGGACATTAGACGATAATTGACCTATTTCATCTCATTATGAGATTTATTAATAAGAAAACAGGGGACATAAACTTGAAATGTATATTACCTCTGCTGCCTTTGAAATGGCAGATGTTACTGTTAAATGGTAATAAAAAGTGCAAAAATGTTGTACAATATATATAACTAATACTAGTCAATTTACTATAATGTTCTACATATGGAGCCAAGGCTAAGTGCAATCTTCAAATCAAAGAAGTTTAAAGGGTGAAAAGTAATTAGAGCAGTATTGAGGTGGATCCATGAAGATGGTGGACAGGAATACAGTGGAAGGGGAAGGTAGAACAGGGAGAGAGGGTGAAGGAAGGAGAGAATAGATAGAGTCTATGGAAGGAGAGTTATACATCTGCAAGTGATCGGTGAGGAAAATGAAGAATCTAATGGTGCCATTGCATGCCAATGAGGGATTAGAGACTATAAAGGAAGCAATTATTTTGTTATAACTAATGACATAATACTTTATGGAGTGGGATGGAAGAAAAGTTATGATAGAGAAGGTGGAGGGAACTTCAGGGAAAGGGGATGGTGGGGGAAGGAGATATGGGAGAGGATGGGAATAGTGGGAAAGAGAGTAAGATGATGGGATCAAGGAGGGAGCAGAAAATAGGGAGAGAGAGGAGGTCAAAGAGAGGTGGGGAAGAGATTGGGGAGAGGTGGAAGAAGGCAGAGGGCAGACGTCAGAGAAGAGGTTTTTTTTTGTTGCCTTCAATTAAATGTCCATCAGTCTCTAGGAAATGCAATGCTATAGTGCCAACATGTAATACACTTAGAACTTACATAAAGGGCTTCAGTTCAATGGCTTGATTGTCACGTAACATGCCGTGACATAATGCTTTGTTCAATGGAACATCAACAAAATTAGTACCATTTAAATGTTGTCACTCAATATTTTTAATTTATAATAGCTTTAAGCTGATAATGAATCATTTATTATTATAAGACATATCATTGAATGCAATGTAAAGCTTGGTAGTTGCAATAAATGAACTGCTATGTGGCATAGTGAGCTTAGCTAGTTTGTTTTCTCTTAATGATTAGGTGCAATTGCATTTTCTTGTATATCATAACCCTCAAGCATGGACAGAAATTGAGCTTTATGTTGTGTAAAACATGAGTATTTTTTAAAAAAATTCCAGGTTCTAACTCCAGCTCATAACCTGTTCGGTGTCAAACTCGACACTTCTTCAAATCCCTTCAAAGCAAAGAATTTCAAATGAATGTAACCAAATTTCATACACACATACTCATGCACACACATATGTAATATATCAATTACAATGGAGAACAGATGACCCAAAGCTGATCATTTTTAAAGGTATGAACATTTTGCATGAAAGCATTGTATTCACAAGAGCAGTCCATTTTGTCTACATTGAACTAAAGGACTTGACTTGTTTGACCTTTTGATTAAACAAAATTCAAATTTTAAATGTGTGTACTCGCATGGTATATTGTACTAGCTAAAGAAGCTGAATTCTACATTGTGTCTATGCTTTTTCCTCCAGAGTATCAATCAGTACATCACATGTATGATGTAGAAGTAGCATGCAGAGCTGATCACCCAGCATTTCATGAAGTCAGCTCCTTTTTCTTATTTCTATTATGTTTCCTGCACATATTGACTGATGCACAGAGAATATTTTTGAATCACAGTGCAAGCTAGCCAACAAGGGAGCTGCCTTTAAAGCCAGCACAAGAATTTAGCATTGACTCTCTTCTGGTACAGTGAGAAATGTCAGTCCACCAGTAACTTGTTGATTGTTTGGTCAGAGGGGTTGATTGACCTATTGTAATTATATATTTATATATGTGACCAGAACTTCTGGCTGAGAGTGAGTACAGGTTGGAGTGATGGAATCTGACATGAAAGTTGCTCACCTGATAATATTCCCCACTCAGACAATCGACACAGTAAGCCCTTGATCACAAGCTGGTGAAGCTACAACATAGGACTACTTACATGCCAAACAGTGGAAGCAGCTTGCCTTATTCAGAGCTAAGTGATCTCACAACCAATGGATCAGACGAAAGCTCTGCAGTTCTGCCACATCCAATTATCAATGATGGTGGACAATTAAACAACTAACTGGAGGAGGATGCTTGACAAATATCCCCATCCTCAATGAGGGGAGCCCAACACATTAGTACAAAAGACAATGCTGAAGCATTTTCAACCATCTTCAGCCTGAAGTACTGAGTGGATGATCCATCTTGGCCTCTTCCTGAGACTCCCAGCATTACAGATGCCAGTCTTTAGCCAATCTGATTCGCTCCATGTGATATCAAGAAACCGCTGAAGGCACTGGGTGCTGCAGAGTCTATGGGCCCTGACAACATTCCAGCAATAGTACCGAAGCCTTGTGCTCCAGAACCAGCTGGGCCCCGAGCCAAGTTGTTCCAGTGCAGCAACAATACTAGCACCTACCTGGCAGTGTGGAAAATTCCCCAGGTATCTACTGTCCTCAAAAAGCAGGACAAATCCAGTCCAGCAAATTACTGCCCTATCAGGTTACTCTTAATCATAAGCAAAGTGATGGAAGGTGCCATTGACAGAGCTATAAAGTGGCACTTACTCAGCAATGAGGTTCAGTTTGGGTTCCACCAGGGCCCCTCAGCTTTTTACCCTATTACAGCCTTGGTCCAAACATGTACAAAAGGGTTGAGCTCAAGAGGTAAGGTGAGATTGTTGCTCTTGGCATCAAGGCAGCACTTGACCGAGTGTGGCATCAAGGAGCCATTGCAAAACCAAAGTCAATGGGAAACAGGGAAACTTTCTACTGGTTGGAGTCATGCCTACCACAAAGGAAAATGGTTGTGGTTGTTGGAGGCCAATCATCTCAGTCCCGGGACATCACTACAGGAGTTCCACAATGCAGGTCCTAGGCACAACCATCTTCAGCTTCTTCATCAATGACCATCCCTCCATCATAAGGTCAGAAGTGGGGATGTTCACTGATGATTACACAATATTCAGTACCATTCACAACGTTTCAGATACTGAAGCAAACCGTGGCTGCACGCAGCAAGACTTAAACAATATTCAGACTTGGGCTGATTAGTAGCGAGTAACATTTGCACCATACAAGTGCTAGACAATGACCATCTCCAAAAAAAGATAATCTAACCATCTCGATTGACATTCAATGACATTTCCATCGCTGAAACCCCCATTATCCACATACTTGCAGTTACCATTGACAGAAACTGAATTGACCCCGCCATATAAATTCTATGGCTACAGGAGCAAGTCAGAGACTGGGAAATCTGCAGCGAGTGACTCACCTCCTGTCTCCTCAAAGTCTGTCCGCCACCTACAAGGCACAAGTCATGTGATGGAATACTCTTTACTTGGCTGGATGAGTGAGGCTCCAACAAGACTGAAGAAGCTCAACACCATCAAGGACAAAGTGTCCCATTTGATTGGTACCCTATCCATCATCCCAAAAGTTCACTCCCTCCACAGCTGACATAGGCTAGCAGCAGTGTGTACCATCTACAAGATGCATTGCAGCAACTCCTCAAGCTTCCTTCAATAGCATCTTCCAAATGAATGAATTCTACCACCTAGGACAAGGGCTGTGGATGGGCAACAAATGCCAGCCTTGCCAGTGACACCCACATCCCATGAAAGAATGAAAAAGCCACTTGAACACTAATGAGTGCTGTGTGCCTGTGACAATTCAGAAGAGACATCAAACTGGGGCTCCTCTTTTCCTCTCAGGTGAACACAATGCAACATTTTGTAGGGGAGCTCTCCCAGTATCCCAGCCAGTTAATTCCTCAGCCAAGATGTACTAAAATTAATTACCTGGTCACTATATCCAGGACAAAATAGCCACCTCGATTGACACCCCATATAGATCCTTAAACATTCACTCCCTCCACCGCCGATGCACAGTGGCAGCAGTGTACACTGTATACAAGATGCATGACAGCAACTCACCAAGGCTCCTTCCACAGCATCTTCCAAACCCGCGACCCCTACTATCTTGAAGAACAAGGACAGCAGATGCATGGGAATACTGCCATCTTCAAGCTCCCCTCCAAGCCGCACACCATCTTTACTTCGGACTATATTGCCTTTCCTTCATTGTTGCTGGGTTAAAATCCTGGAACTCTCTTCCTGACAGCACTGTGGGTGTTCCTACAAGACATGGGCTGCAGCTGTTCAAGAAGTTGGCTCACCACCACCTTTTTGGGGGCAATTAAAGAAGGGCAATAAATGCTGGTCTAGCCAGTGATGCCTGCATCCCATAAATAAATAAATAAAAATCTAATTGTTCTTTATGGGACAAAGCTGTGTGCAAATTGGCTCCTGCATTTTTTACATTATAACAGTGATGACACTTTGGCTGCGAAGCACCCCAGAATGCCCTGTGCTTATGAACTTCACCATATAAATGCACGTTCTTTCTTCTGGTTATTTAGTTTTATTTGAAAAGAAATCAGAAGTTACTGAGAAGGATGTACTTGTTGATTACTTGCAACAGCTGACTCAGCATCATATTCAAACCTGGCAGATAAACCCACAGATGGCAAATGTAATTACACCCATTCTCTTGAGAAATGGCAGGGTGCTGTTAAGCTTGTCTTCAATGAGTTGAAGAGAACAATGCTAGTGATTAGATTATTAAGACTTTGCTACTGCTAAGGGTACATTAGCTTAATAACATGAAAGCACTTATATAATATGTATTCAGTCAATGTTATTTGAAGGAAGATTACATATTTTCAGGTCAATCAGCATTTATTTCCCTTTGTAATAAGTCCAAGTTAGAATGGTAATAGGCAAGCAAGCTCTGATTGGCTGGTAACTCCTGGAGGCGGGACTGCCATTGTCAGTAGGAAACTGCTTGATTGTCATAAATTTCCATCCAGTGTTCCAAAAATGGCCGTGGAGACTTTGCCTACAGCTCTCCGACTTTTGAACAGGGTCATCCCTGGGGCCATTAAGTTCAGCCTGGTGTGTAAAAGTGGATAGTTATGATTAACTAGTAAAAGTAAATAAAAAGATGACGCTAGGTATGATTGAACCATTTTCATTTAATGGCAGATAACTTGTAAATGTTTTGAATAGCCTGGGCAAATGACATTGCAATAAGGTTTAAAAAAAATTCTTGTAGGGATTAATAATAAATAAAGATGAGAATTTTGCTTTGAAATGCTATTCCTCTTTAATTTATATTAAATATAAATATAGATTAATTAAAATGCAGTTTCACCCTAAAGTAAATAATGATTGAGGGTGAGAGGCCTTACCCTTAACTTAAAAAAATTACACTTATTTCATTATTCAGTCATGCCTTCATCAATTTTGGAAGGAAAGCATTCTGACAGTATGAATTAAACTGATTAATGCTTAGTAATAGAGGACAATGAATGTAGTTCAGAAGGTGAATATAGCACTTTAGGAACAATGTGATTTATGTCTGTATGAATGTGAATTTGCCCAACCACATGTCATTTTTCTAATGGAGATTGCAAATCACGAAAGTAAGAAGACATGCAGAAAAGCTATTGTGAGAAAGTATCAAGTTCATACCATTGCTGTGGACGTAGTCTTCTGAAGGGGTATTCTGATTTGGGGATTTTATGTCAAAGAAATTGCTATCTAAGTGATGGGTTAAGAAAATAAGCACAAGGAAGACAAGGTATCAGTTGAATTTGAATCATCCTTACACCAGAAACAAACTCAAAGTATACTATAGTAGCCTAATCAGGCATCAGTTTGTCTATTATGCTCCAAGTTATAGCCTCAGTACTTCCATAACCTAAAAGTTGCTTGAGAAAGACAACCTGAAGAAGCAGACTTTGCCTTTCTGGCATAAGTAAAACAAGCAACTAGCGATAGTTGAACAGTTGCTTAGTTGGAGTTAATAGCATTAGAACATTTTAAAGTAAAGAAGTGATTCATTATGCCTGTGCTAGCTCTATGAAGAAGCTTCCTACATAGTCCCATGCTTTTGCCATTTTTAAAAAATGTGTTTTTCTTTTCCATGGCTGGAATTTAACATATCATGACTGGATTCGCAGCTGACCCAAACTAACACAAAATCGTCCGAGAAAATATCAGGCAGGCATCCTGACGTTGGAGCAACACTGCACCATATCACGGTCGGCAGGAGCGTAGGATAGTCGAAAGCACACCCGCCGACAATTAAAGTTCCAATTAAGCCAGTGAAAGCTCCAATTAACCAGGATTTTTAGTGGCCCGTGCGCTTTTATGCTTGGCACATGACCAATCGGCTAGGCAGGCTTCACATTTTTGCATCAATCCCGATCCAGAGTGGGATAAAATGCCCAGCAGATGCTTGAAGGTTGAGGAGTTAGGAGTATTGCTGTCTATTGTTTGTAGTTGCATTAGTGATACTTTGTGCATTTTTGCTGTGCATAAATCCTTTGGACAACACTGCAGCTCCCTGAAGCAGCTCCATAGCATTTATCAGTTCTCAGGTAGCTCCTCGTAAATCATGTGCCTGCACCCACACTTGTTTTGGTGCCCGCCCTCTTCCCGCCCCCACCACAACCAACACCCACCCCGTCCCCCCACCCCCCACCCCCAGCAGCACTGAGTCTCTCTCAGCACGTGCCTCACAATGGCTGCCAGTTAATTCCATGTCCGCTTCCAGGCCCCCTGATTGCATGCAGCCAACAGGCACAACATTCAGGCCCATGTTTTTATTCTGTTTCTTTCTAATAGCTAATTTGGATTGTTCTCCTATCACTGTTCCTGATAATGCATTCTGAGTTTTAAAACCGATGTGTGTAACACAAAAACACTCCTAAGCATTGCCTTCATTCTTTTGGTGATGATCTTAAATAATCACCTCACAATTCTTGCCTCATTGACGCATTAATATAATATTTCCTGATTTAACTTTATCAAAATCCTTCGTAGTAGTTGCATCTCTATGAGATTTCCCTTTAACCTTCTTTGTTCCAGTGAAAAAAACATCTAAGTTTCTCTAGTGCGTAACGTCATTGGCGTGATCTTAACAAATCTTCTGTACCCTTTTCATGGCTACAATATCCATCCCAAAGTAAGACGTTGAGAACTAGACACAATATTTTAAGTGTGTCCTAATCAAATTGAATCAAAGCTTTAAGAATGGTACTTAGAACCATAGCTGGGCAGATTGGTAAGCAACATCTCAAAGTTATTTTTAAAATCCATTCTATCTTTTATTGATGTCACTACAGGAACTTGGTTTTAAAGTACATCTTGAGTGCAGACATGGAAGACAGGGTTGGAAAGAACATCTTGAGGCCTCTTTGAAGTTCCATTTGAAGTCAGATTTAAAGATATTCCAAAGATTGATTTTTGAAGCTACGATTGAACAAGCACCTATCTGCCCTCCAGCCTTGTGTTCTTGGATGAGAAGAGAAAAATAAATTCAGTAAGACAAAGGAAAACCTAAAGTCTCTTGGTTGTACCATGTCTATCACCTGCATAGATCGATCTGTACCATAAGAAGACAGGAAAGAAATTGAATCAGCATGAATTTGGAGGGCAAACCAGTCCATCATTGCTGCAAAAGTCTTGCCAGAATATCACTTCAAAGTAAAACATGTCAATAGGATCAGAGTACATAAATTTAAATTAGTGAGAAGGGAATTTAAAACAGACTTTATTAAAAACTTTATTTAAAGGGTTGTAACTGAGGCAGGTAGTTGATTAAAAATCAGTCGGATGTATTCGGAGAATTAGGGTAAGAGACAAAAGAGCTTTAATAGTCTTAATTGTTCTTCTTTTGGATACAGAACTAGATTGAATTATTCTACATGGTCTTTAACACTAATATTAAAGAAATTTTAATGTAATTTAGCCATCATAGATGATTTCTCCGATAAACAATCATTAAACTGACGAACCACACATTTCAAGCTAAACCTTGAATGGGTTAATTAAAAGAGTAATGAAAAAT
This sequence comes from Carcharodon carcharias, assembly GCF_017639515.1. Taxonomy (NCBI): domain Eukaryota; kingdom Metazoa; phylum Chordata; class Chondrichthyes; order Lamniformes; family Lamnidae; genus Carcharodon; species Carcharodon carcharias. The sequence continues at coordinate 41,752,647 of NC_054478.1, read as the reverse complement.
TTACATTTATATAGTGTCTTTTGCATCCTAGAGTGCTTTATAGCCAATGAAGCACCTTTGAAGTGTATTTACTACTGTAATGTGGAAAATGTGGCAACCAATTTGCGCAAAGCATGGTCCTACAAATAATGAAATAAATGACCTGATCATTTGTTTTAGCTGTTGGCTGAGAAATAGCTATTGCTCAATACACTTAGAAACTCCTATGCTCTTCTTAGAATGATGTTGTTGGATCAATTACATTCACCTGAGGGGATCTTCTTTTAACTCCTCATATGAAAGGCAGACATCACTAACAGTGCTCCCTCGGTACTGCACTGACGTTTCAGCCAAGATAATATGCTTAAGTCTCTGAGTTCTGTTTCAACCTAACAACCTTCCATCTCTGAGATAAAAGCATGCAAAATTAAGTCAATTGTACATGCATTTAAGTTAGTAAAAAGGAAATTTAAAACAGACATTATCAAAAGCTTTATCTGAAGGGTAGTAACTATTTGAGACAGGTAGTTGAATATATAAAAAGTAGTAATATAGTACTTAATAAAAGGACAAAACTAAAGGCTCTGTGTCTAAACACTCATAGCATTCAAAACAAAAAGAGGGACTGATAGTGCAAATAGAGATAAATAAGTACAATTCGATAGCCATTATAGAGACATAGATGCAGGATGACATAGATTGGGACCTGAATATTGAAGGGTACGTGACATTTAGGAAGGGCAGGAAGTTAGGGAAAGTTGGAGGGATGGATCTGATAATTAATGATAGTACTAGCACATTAAGAGGGACAACCTAAGTTCAGGAAACCAGGATGTAGAAGCGGTGTGGATTGAGATGAGAAATGATAAAGGCAAGAAGTCACTTGTGGGAACGTTGTACAGGCCCCATAACTGTAACTATATGGTAGGACAGAGCATAAAAGAAGAGATAATGGGAGTTTGACAGAAAGGCAATAATCATGGGGGATTTTAATCTACATATAGACTGGAAAAATCAGATGGGCAAAAGAAGCATAGATGAGTTCATAGAATGTTTCTGGGATAGTTTCTTAGAACAGCATATCCTGGAGCCAGCCAGACAGCAGCTATACTAGAGCTGGTATTGAGCAACAAAATAGAATTAATTGATAACCTCCCAGTGAAGGCACCCCTAGATAGCAGTGATCATAATATGATTGAATTTTACATTCATTTTGAGGGAGAGATGAGTGCGCCCAAGACTAGAGTTTTAAACTTGAATAAGGGCAATTATGAAGGCATGAAAGCTGAACTAGATAAAGTGAACTGGCAAATGAGGTTAAGGGATAGGTCAAAAGATGTTCAGTGGCAGACATTTAAAGATTTTGTCCAAATACAGAGGGGAGAATTTTACCCCCATCGGGGGGATTGTGCCTCAGGGAGATTAGTTTAAGTTTAAACAGTTTAATAAAGTGTTGAAAAAAAAATTATCACATGTCCCCTCAAGTGAAACTGTCACATGGGCCAGAATTTTTCTGTCAGTGAGTTGGGGGCGGGGCCTGCCCGCTGACCTGAAAATGATGCGGGATGACGTTGGGGGGAACCCCTGACATCATCCCACCCCATTTAAATATTCAGGAAGGCGGGCAGACAACGAAATCAGCTGTCTGCCGCCGACCTGCCAATGGCCAATTGAGGCCATTGACAGGACGATTAAGACAATTAAAGGCCCTGCCCATCCAACCTTAAGGCTGATGGGCAGGCCAGGAGCCCCAGCTGGCTTCTGAAAAAACATGAAACCTCATCCACTGGCAGGCCGTCTGGGCTCTTCACCTGCCCGCCAACCTTAAGGTTGGACAGGCAGCTCAGCTGGTTGCCTTAGTTGCTTTGTGATTCCTGGTTCTGGACTCCCCCACCATTTGAAACATCCTTCCTGCATCTACCCTGTCTAGCCCTGTTAGAATTTTATAGGTTTCTATGAGATCCCCCCTCATTCTTTTGAACTCCAGCGAATATAACCCGAGCCGACTCAATGTCTCCTCATATTTCAGTCCCATCATCCCAGGAATCAGTCTGGTAAAGGACACAAATAACATCCCAGGAATAGCTGTAAATAAGGGAATGGAAGGGAGGTAGGAATGCTGGAAAATTACAATCACCAGGGAAGTGGTATTGAGCAAATGATTGGGGCTGCAGGCTGACAGACCCCCAGGTCCAGATGGATTTCGCCCTAAGGTCCTGAAATATGCGATTAGTGAGCTAGTTGATGCATTCATTTTAATTGTTCAAAATGCCCTAGATTCAGGGAAGATTGCATTAGATTGGGAAATAGTAAATTTAATTTCTTTATTTAAAAAGGGAGGGAAAGAGAAAGCAGGAAACTACAAGACAGTTAGCCTAACATCTGTCATAGGGAAAATTATAGAAGCGATTATTAAAGAAGCTATAGCAGGGCACTTAGAAAAGTACAAAGCAATCAGGCAGAGTCAACATGGTTTTGTGAAAGGGAAATCATGTTTATCCAATCTATTGGAGTCCTTAGGAAGAGTCACATGTGCTGTGGATAAAGGGGAGCCGGTGGATGTACTGTACTTAGATTTCTTGAAGGGATTTGATAGAGTGCCACGTCAAAGGTTATTGTAGAAAATAAAAGCTCATGGTATAGGGAGTAACATATTGGCATGAATAGAAGACTGGCTAGCTAACAGGAAGCAGAGAGTTGACATAAATAGGTCTTTTTCTGGTTGGCAGGATGTGATGAATGGTGTGCCACAGGGATCAGTGCTGGGACCTCAACCTTTTACAATTTATATAACTGCCTTGGATGAATGGCCCTAAGGTATGGTTGATAATTTGCTGACAATACAAAGATAGGTAGGAAAGTAAACTGTGACGAAGATACAAGAAGACTATAAAGGGACATGGATAGGTTAAGTGAGTTGGCAAAGATCTGGCAAATGGTGTATAATGTGGGCAAATATGAAATTATCCATTTTGGAAGGAAGAATAAAAAGGAAGTTTATTACCTAACTGATGAGCGATTGCAGAGCTCTGAGATTCAGAGGGATCTGGGTATTCTAGTGCATGAATCACAAAAGGCAGGTACAGCAAGTAATTTAAAAAGCTAATAGAATGTTATCATTTATTGTGAGGGGAATTGATTACAAAAGCAGGGAGTTTATGCTTCAGTTGTACCAGGCACTGGTGAGGCCACATCTGGAGTATTGTGTACAGTACTGGTCTCCTTATTTAAGGAAAGATGTAAATGTGTTAGCTGCAGTTCAGAGAAAGTTTAGTAGACTAATACCAGGAATGGGTGGGGTTGTCTTAAGATTCTATGGGGTCTTGACAGGGGATGTGGAAAGAATGTTTCTTCTTGTGGGAGAATCTAGAACTAGACCTTGAATCTTACGTTCGTTGGGCATGTACGATTGGCAAGGCCGGAAGCTTCCGCCTGCAATCAGCCATGGACTGCAATTTCATGCTAGCTGGCCAATTAATGGTCAGCCAGCATGAAATGTGCCTGGAGAAAGGCTCAGCACTGCCGGTGGGGGCAAGGAGAGGGCAGGCACTGACGTCTCCGCGGGTGCTGGTAAGCACTTCCATTCAGCCCGCTGAAGGCAGACAGATGCCTCAGGGAGCTGCAGACCTCCAACTATTAAAAGAAAGCACAAAAATGCTGCAAAAAATGTCCATGCTGCACAATCAAGCACCTGAAAGCATATCTTATTAAAAAAAAAAGCCCCCAGATATTATTTTTTTATTTTAAATCCCAATGGAGTTTTCATCCCGCCCCTGGATGAGTTTTCATGAAAAATGTAAAGTCCGCATGGCCGATTGGCCGGTCTGCCAACCGTAAGGTTGGAAGGGTCACGAAAAATCGCTTACAATTGGGTTGTTAAAGAGCTTAATTGCCTGCTTAATTATCAGCAGGTGCTCATCCAACTTTTGTGTGCGTCAGCCGAGCGAAAAAGCACTCAAGTGTGCGATGACATCGGGACCCTCGCCCAACGTCATCTTGTGCAATTTTACATCCATTCAGGTCGGGCGCGTGCCCACCCATGGGTTGTAAAATTCTGGCTTAGGGGTCACTGTTTAAAAGTAAAGGGGCACTCATTTACGGCAGAGATGAGGAGAAATCTTTTCTCTCTGAGGCTTGTGAGCCTTTGGGACTCTCTTCCTCAGAAGGCGGTGGAAGCAGGGTCTTTCAATATTTTCAGGGCAGAGCTAGATAGATTCTTGATTAACAAGTGGGTAAAAGGTTATTAGGGGTAGACAGGAATGTGGGTTTAAGGTTACAATCAGTTCAGCCATGGTCTTATTGAATGGCGCAGCAGGCTCAAGGGGCCGGGTGGCGTGCTCCTGCTCTGAATTCATATGTTCGTATGTTTAACTTGTTTTTCATGATCAACTGAAGGCAAAAAAATCTTCAAGCAAACCATTGTGAATTTCTCACAGGTCACACACAACATCCACAATGATTTTCTCAGCCTGCCAAAACCAGGAAAAGTGTAAAGCAGAGCGCCAGGGCTTCATTGTTAAATTTGTTGACTTAACAAGAATATTCGTTTCTGTGAATGATGACGTGCTGTGGAAGATTCTTCTCAAGTGGATTTGTTATCATCGCCTTACCTAGTGACTTGACCATTTCCACTTGTGCTGCCTACAATCTATTTCTGACATCAAGTGGCAAGACAGGGTGCCTTGGATGTAACCAGGCACTGCAATCTAACTGGAATTGAAGCCATTAGTATTAAGGTTCAGTGATGCCATTCTGGACAACGTTGGGGACAATTTTTCTCTCGTCGGGTGGGCTTGGAGGGGCTGGGTAGGGGCAGTCGAGAAACTGATTTTCGCCCACGATCGGGGCCGGACAACGATTCCACACTGGCGTCAAATTAAGGCCCGCCCGACATGAAACGCATCCGGCAGCGCTCAGCACTGCCTGTGATGGGGGAGAGAGGAGGGTGAGCGCAAACTTTGCACATGCACACGGGTGCACGCTGGAAAAGCTCTCTGAGGCACAGAGCTGCCTCAGGGAGATGAACGATTTAAAACATTAAAAATAAACATTTTGAAAACGTTATAAAACATGTCCCCTCTTGTAACTCTGTCATAAGGTCAGGGACATGTTATAAATGAAATGTTAAAATTTTTATTTCATTGTTATTTGCTGTTGGAGACCTCATCCTGTCCGTGGATGAGGTTTCCTAAAAAAATGCAAAGGCTGCTTGGCCTTTTTGCCTGCCCGTCAACCATGAGATTGGACAAGCAGTGAAAAAGTTCTTTCAATTATAACTTTAATGGCCTTAATAGGCCTTTTAATTGTCTGCAGGCGCACTGCCAACTCCAGCGTATGCCCGCCGACTGAAATATCGATGACGTCGGGACGCTTGCCTGACATCATCGCGTGTCATTTTAAGCTCAGCTGGGTCAGGCATGCACCACCCAATGAGCCAAAAATTCTGGCCATTGTTCTCCAGCCTGATTTTTGAATTCCAAAAGCTATCTTCTCTGGCGAGCTGCATTCCAGTTTTAATAACATCGGTGGGCAGATGAAATGACAGAACAACACGTCAAAGGCCACCTTGAGGTCTTGCAGTATTAACACAGACTTCTGGAGAAACACAACACCCCCTCCAGGTTAGTCTGAATAAATTTGCAGCTGCAAGGTTTCGTGTGCTTTTAGATGCCAAAGTGTTGTGCAGTGCATGTGGCAAATCTCATCTCATTGGATAAGGAATACTGGATAACATCAATATTTACTATATCACAACTGACAACCCTCATCTGGATGAAACAAAGTATTTAATCTTAGAATTATCTTTAATCAGTAGCTATTTCTAATCTCTGCACTGTAGTAATATGGTGATGCATGCACATTCTTCTTGGGTTAGTTTGGCCATTCCATCACAGTAAGGCAGAGTGCTATTATCTTCTGCATATAGCCAGGATATTTCAAAGATCGTGGTAGTTTATTATTTTCTGTCATTACTAATTTATTACAGCTACTTTTCCATACTTTCCAAATGTTTTTTTAAGGGTAGCAAAGAAATTTGAATTGATTATCCATAACTTTCATTCATGTGACTGACGACTGTGCAATGTATAATTTATTTCTCTGCTCTCATTTTTGGCATTAGTGAAAGTTGAACTGGGATTATCAGAGCATTAGATCATTTTATACATGACTGGATACCATATGATGATTTCAAAATTAAACTTCGGAATTTTTTAAAGGAATTATGCCAGAATCATTACTTTAAAAACACAACAAAAATGCATTAATATACAATCCAATAATTTCAAATTATTTGTGTGGACATGTACAAATATATTTTTCTTGGAATTTGTGAACACTGGTGAAATAAGACCATAAGACATAGGAGCAGAAATTAGGCCACTCGGCCTATTGAGTCTGCTCCGCCATTCAATCATGGCTGTTAAGTTTCTCAACCCCATTCTCCCGCCTTCTCCCCATAACCTTTGATCCCCTTACCAATCAAGAACCTATCTATCTCGGTCTTAAATACACTCAATGACCTGGCCTCCACAGCCTTCTGTGGCAATGAATTCCATAGATTCACCACTCTCTGGCTAAAGAGGTTTCTCCTCATTTCTGTTCTAAAAGGTCTTCCCTTTACTCTGAGGCTGTGCCCTTGGGTCCTAGTCTCTCCTACTAATGGAAACATCTTCCCCACATCCACTCTATCCAGGCCTTTCAGTATTCTGTAAGTTTCAATCAGATCCCCCCTCATCCTTCTAAACTCCATCAAGTATAGACCCAGAGTCCTCAAACGTTCCTCATATGTTAAGCCTTTCATTCCTGGGATCATTCTTGTGAACCTCCTCTGGACCCTCTCCAGGGTCAGCACATCCTTCCTGAGATATGGGGCCCAGAATTGCTCACAATATTCTAAATGTGGTCTGACCAGAGCCTTATAAAGCCTCAGCAGTATATCCTTGCTTTTATATTCTAGTCCTCTCAAAATAAATGCCAACATTGCATTCGCCTTCCTAACTACCAACTCAACCTGCAAATTAACCTTAAGAGAATCCTGGACTAGGACTCCCAAGTCCCTTTGCACTCCAGATTTCTGAATTCTCTTCCCATTTAGAAAATAGTCTATGCCTCTTTCTTCCTAACAAAGTGCATGACCTCACACTTCCACACGTTGTATTCCATCTGCCACTTCTTTGCCCATTCCCCTAACCTGTCCAAACCCTTCTGCAGCCTCCCCGCCTCCTCAATACTCCCTGTCCCTCCAGCTATCTTTGTATCATCTGCAAACTTAGCCAGGATGCCCTCAGTTCCTTCATCTGGATCATTAATGTATAAAGTGAAAAGTTGTGGTCCCAACACTGACCCCTGCGGAACTCCACTAGTCACCGGCCACCATCCTGAGAAGGACCCCCTTATCCCCAATCTCTGCCTCCTGCCAGATAGCCAATCTTCTATCCATGCTAGTACTTTGCCTCTAACACCATGGGCTCTTAACCTACTGAGCAGCCTCCTGTGCGGCACCTTGTCAAAGGCCTTCTGGAAGTCCAAGTAGATAACATCCATTGGCTCTCCTTTGTCAAACCTACTCGTTACCTCCTCAAAGAATTCTAACAGATTTGTCAGGCATGACCTCCCCTTGATGATTACCATGCTGACTTTGCACAATTTTACCATGCACTTCCAAGTATTCTGAAATCTCATCCTTAATAATGGACTCTAAAATCTTACCAACGACCGAGGTCAGGCTAATTGGCCTGTAATTTCATGTCTTTTGCCTCACTCCCTTCTTAACCAAGGGGGTTACATTAGTGATTTTCCAGTCCTCTGGGACCCTCCCTACTCCAGTGATTCCTGAATGTTCACCACTAACGCCTTCACTATCTCTTCAGCTATCTCCTTCAGAACTCTGGCGTGTAATCCATCTGGTCCAGGTGATTTATCCACCTTCAGACTTTTCAGTTTTCCTAGCACCTTCTCCTTGGTAATGACCACCATACTCACCTCTGCTACCCCCCCCGAATCTCTTGAACTTTGGAGATGTCACTTGTGTCTTCCACCGTGAAGACTGATGCAAAGTACCTATTCAGTTCCTCCGCCGTTTCTTTGTTCCCCACTACTACTTCTCCAGCATCATTTTCCAATGGCCCAATGTCCACTTTTGCCTCTCTCTTACCCTTTATATATCTAAAAAAACTCTTGCAATCTTCTTTTATATTATTGGCTTGTTTACCCTCATATTTAATCTTCTCCCTCCTTATTTCTTTTTTAGTTGTCCTCTGTTGGTCTTTGTAGGCTTCCCAATCCCCTGGTTTCCCACTGCTCTTCGCCACTTTGTATGCTTTCTCTTTAGCATTTATGCTGTTCCTGACTTCCCTTGTTAGCCATGGTTGCCTCGTCCTCCCTTTAGTATGCTTCATCTTCCTAGAGATGAATTTTTGCTGTGTCTCCCAAATTACTCCCAGAAACTCCTGCCAATTGCTATTCCTCTGTCTTTCCTGCTGGGCTCATCTCACAGTCAATTCTGGCCAGCTCCTCCCTCATGCCTCTGTAGTTGCCTTTATTCAACTGATTCCAGCTTTTTCCTCTCGAATTTCAGATGAAATTCTATCATATTATGGTCACTTCCTCCTAAGGGTTCCTTCACCTTAAACTCCCTCATCAAATCTGCCTCATTACACATCACTAAATCTAGAGTTGCCTGTTCCCTAGTGGGCTCCACCACAAGCTGCTCCAAAAAGCCATCTCATAGATATTCCACAAATTCCTTTTGTTGGGATCCATTACCAACCTGATTTTCCCAGTCTACCTGCATATTGAAATCCCCCATGATCACTGTAACTTTGCCCTTCTTACACACATTTTCTATCTCCTGGTGTATCTCGTGCCCCACATCCTGACTACTGTTTGGAGGTTTTTACATAACTCCCATTATGTTTTTTTACCTTTGCGGTTCCTCAACTCTACCCATACAGATTCTACATCATCTGACCTGACATCATTTCTTGCTATCGATTTAATTTCATTTCTTACTAACAAAGCAACCCCACCCCCTCTGCCAACCTGCCTGTCTTTTCGATAGGATGTATATCCTTGGATATTTAGCTCCCAGTCCTGATCCTCTTGCAGCCATGTCTCCATGATGCCCACCACATCATACCTGCCAATTTCAATCTGCACCACAAACTCATTTACCTTATTTCGTATACTGCGTGCATTCAGATACAACACCTTCAGTCCTGTATTTCCCGTCCTCTTTCTCATTGTTGTCCCTTTATCTGATGTGCTTGAAGTTAGATTCCTAGCCCTTTCCAAACACTCTGTCCTATTTTGTGTTCTGGAGACTTTAATAGCCTCTCCTGGGCTCTCGTTTCCTTTCAGTTTTTTCATAATTTTCCATGAAGTTGAATCCACCCCACCACCACCCCCCCCACCACCACCCCCCCCACCCGCCCCGCCCATCACATGCTAACCTGCTGCTTTGTTTCCCATTAGTCATACTTCTTGGAGTTTTACCCTTCCCTCCCCACCACTTTCTAGTTTAAAGTCCTGTTGACCACCCTATTTACCCTTTTCGCTAGAACATTGGTCCCAGATCGGTTCAGGTGGAGACCATCCCAACGGTACAGATCCCTCCTGTTCCAATACTGATGCCAGTGCCCCACGAAATGGAACCCCTCTTTCCCACACCACTCCTTTAGCCACGTGTTTACTTCCCTTATTCTCGTGTCCCTATGCCAATTTGCATGTGGCTCGGGTAGTAATCCGGAGATTATAACCCTTGATTATAACCTGTTCTTTAATTTAATTCCTAGTTCCTGATAATCCCCAAACAGGTCCTCTTTCCTAGTCTTACCTATGTTATTTGTCCCAATGTGGACCACAACAACTGGATCCTCCCCCTCCCTCTCCAATATCATTTCAAGCTGGTCAGAGATGTCCCTCACCCTGGCACCGGGCAGGCAATATACCATGCGGGACTCTCGATCCTGCTTCCAAAGGATGCTATCAATTCCCCTAATTATAGAATCTCCTATAACTATCACTTGTCTTTTTGCTTCCCCCCTTGACATGAAATGACATGAAAATATATAGATGATTCTCAAAAAGTGCGCTTATCTCTGCTGATGTGAATTCAGTTGCGTGCTCTTGTCAAATTCAATGGGCAGAAATTTCAGGTTGGCAGGCAGCTGCGATCAGTGGGCCTTGGAGAGGCCAGGGAACAGACTACAATCAGCCTCCGACCCCAATTTCACGTTGGTTGGCCAATTAATTGCCAGTCAGTATGAAACGTGCACTGAAAGGCTCAGCGCAGCCAGGTTGGGGGTAGGAGGAGGGCGAGCGCTGAAGTCAGCGCGGGCACAGAGGAGCATGGAAGGAAAGCTCCTTAAAGGCAGAGAGCTGTCTCAGGGAGCTGACAAATTTAAAATCAATAAAAACAGAGTGTAAAATTGGGAAAAATGACCATGCGTCAGGATGAGACATCTCAACATGCAGATGATAAAAATTTAAAAAAAAACATTTAAATCTTTTTTTAAATTAATCACGGAAACTTCAACCCAGCCTTGGATGAGGTTACCTCAAAAACGCCTGGCCAATTCGCCCGCCCACCAACAGTAACGTTGGACAGGCAGTGAAAAATCGCCATCAGTTGCTCCTTTAATGGCCTTAATAGGCCTCTTAATTGTCAACGGACGCGCTGCCGACTCTCATGCCCCTGCTGACCAAAATACCGCATGAGCGCACGATGATGTTGGACGCTTGCCTAATGTCATCTCGTGCTGTTTTACAATCGAGCTTGTCAGGCGCATGCCCAGACGCCAAGTGGAAAATTCTACTCAAGGTGTCTCAAAACTGTGAATATCAACAACTTGCATTTATCTCAGGCATTTAACATAGTAAGACATCCCAACGTGCCTCACAGGTGTGTTATCAGATAAAATTTGACATTGAGGCACATAAAGAAATATTAGGGCAGGTGGCAGCTTGGTTAAAAGGGTAGGTTTTAAGGAGCATCTTAAAGGAGGAAAGAGAGGTAGAGAAACACAGAGGTTTGGGGAGGGAATTCTAAAGTTTAGCACCAAGGCAGCTGATTGCATGGCCACCAAAGGTGGATCAATGAAAATCAGTGATGCGCAAAAGACTGCAATTGGAGGAATGCAGAGATCATAGAGGGCTGTTGGGGTGGGCTAGGTTGCAGAAGCAGGAGGAGGTGAGGCCATGGACAGATTTGAAAACAAGGATGAGAATTTTAAAATTGGAGCTGTTGCAGGACTGGGAACTAACATAGGTCAGCAAGTCTAGTGGTGAGTGAACGGGAGAGGAGTTTCTTCTTTGTGAAGAAGGACAGCATAGGAATTCTGAGCCTATTTGCAGAGAAGGGAATAGCCAGAAGAATTACCATTGAAAGTAACAAATTTGATCTTTTTGAAATAGCAGTGCAGTTCAATTTTGGGAAAGGATCTCCAATTTTTTTTCTTTTCCATTATATATGGGCTTCCAGTAGGTGCATAATTGAAGTGCCACATTACGGGCCTGTCAACAATGTTGAGGCACATGGAGTAAAAGGGACAATAAAGGTATGGGTATAAAGTAGGCTGAGTGACAGGAAACAAAGGGTAGTGATAAACAGTTATTTTTCAGCCTGGAGGATGGTAGATAGTTGTGTTCCCCAGCAGGATTCAGCTTTTCTTCATGCATATTAATGAGTTAGACTTGAGTGCACAGGGCACAATGTCAAAATTTGTAGATTACACAAAACTTGGAAGTATTGTAAACTGTGAGGAGATAATGATTGACTTCAGGAGAACATAAATAGGCTGGTGGAAGGGACAGATGCATGGTAGATTAAATTAAAAGCAGACAAATGTGAAGTGGCATCTTTTGGTAGGAAGAAGAAAGAGAGACAATTTAAATTAAAGGGCATTATTCTAAAGGGGTGTAGGAACAGAGTGACCCTGGGTATATGTGCACAAATTATTGAAGTTGGCAGAGAAGGTTGAGAAGCTGATTAACGGAGTCCTGGGTTTTATAAATTGAGGCATAGAGTACTAAAGCAAGGAAATTATAATGGACCTTTATAAAATAATATTCTGCCTCCATTGGAGTATGGTGTCCAATTCTAGGTACTGTACTTTAGGACTGATGTGAAGGCTTTAAAGAGTGTGCAGAAAAGATTTATGAGAATTGTTCCAGGGAAGAGGGACTTCAGGTATGAGTATAAATTGGAGAAACCAGGGTTGTCCTCCTTAGAGAAGCAATGTTTGAGAGGAGATTTGACAGAGTTGTTTAAACTCATGAGGGGTCTAGGAAAGTAGATAGAGAGAAACTGTTCCCATTGGTGGAAGGGTGGGGAATCAGAGGACATAAATTTCAGGCACTGGTAAAAGAAGCAAAATTAACGTGAGGAGGCATTTTTTTGCGCAGTGAGTGGTTAGCATCTGGAATGTAACTGCCAGAGAATGTGATGGAGGAAGATTCAGTTGTGGCCTTCAACAGGGAATTGGATAAGCACCAAAAGACTTAAATAAATGCACGTTACAGGGAAAAGGGCAGGAAAGTGGGACTAGCTGAATTGTTCTTGCAAACAGCAAGCTTACACTCGACGGACTGAGGGGCATACCTCTGCACTGAACCATTCTATAATTCCATGATTTTACCTCAGAATATTTGGAGCTTACCATCCAGGTATAAGTGGATGTGAATATTGAAGATTTCTACAGTGGGTGACCAATAGGCATTGTCGGTGTTATCCCAGAGTGGGAAATTGAAGGCGTGCTCTATTGTATTGTCTCACATGGGAAGAAACTGCCAGTGCCCGTTGAACTATATCCCAGTGTGATTGAGCATCTTTAGGGAGGAGTGGAGAAAACTGAGAAGGAAAAAAATATTTAAATAGAGAATCAGCTTATGTGTTTAGCCATTTGTGAAATTATTCTTTGTAGCATAACAAGTGGACAACATGGGTTTGATAATTTGTTCCAGGCATGGAAATTCCATATGTCAGATGAGTAATTAATTATTTGCTTTCAGAAACATCTGTTGTTTCAATTTTCTGGTGGAACAATTGTTTTTGGAACTCTAAAAAGAAGCAATCTGAGGATAGATCGATACAGTGACCTAAAACTGGCAGCTAACCTGAATGATTATATTGAGCAGCCAGCAGAAATATTAAGTGCAGCCAGGAACAACACATTTAGTGTGCCCACTGCCTCCTGCACACCCATTTTCGAGCACAATCAAATTTCTAGGCCCATTAGTCAGACTTCAAAGTGAGGCGAGTAGAGAGCTTTCTTAGAAAAGGAAAGCGTTCTTCAAATGCCTGAGAACTGTGTAATAAATACAACAATAACAAATGCAGATCAAAGCAAGCAACCTCTGGCTAATTTTTCTAGCATAAGTATGAAATTAGAGAAAAGAAAAACTTAATATGTGCCACTCAGTTCCATTTTTGTAATATCTCCACGCCTCATCAGTGCTTTTGGTATCTCCACACATGACTATTTCAGGGTTCTCCTGACCATCCTTCACCCTCCATAACTTGAGCTCACAGAAAACTACGCTGCCTATCCCACCTCAAGCTTTGCTCCATCATCATCTCTGTGGTTATTGATGTACAAGGTACTTTAGTTCTCTTGTTCGGCAATGCCTCAAATTATAAATTTTCATCCTCAAAATCATGTCCCTTCATGGCCTTGCTTCTCCCTATCTCTGTAATGTTCCTCAGCCATAAAGCACTCCGGGAATCCAGTGTTTGTCCAACTCTGGTAACTTTTCATCTGTCTTCTAGGAAGAAGACATAAAACACATCACAGAGCATAAGAACATTAGGAATAGAAGTAGGCCATTCAGCCCCTCAAGCCTGCCCCACCATTCAATAGGATCATGGCTGATCTGCCACAGGCCTCAACTCCTCTTTCATGCCAGCTCCACATAGCCCTCAATTCCCCGATATTTCAAAAATCTATCTACCTCCTCTTTAAATACTTTCAATGATCTAGCCTTCCCCACTCTCTCTGGGGTAGAAAATTCCGGACATTCATTACCCTCTGAGAGAAGAAATTCCTTCTCGTCTCAGTTTTAAATGAGTGTCCCTTTCTTCTGAATCTATGTCCCTTAGTTCAAGATTCCCCCACTAGTGGAAATGTCTTCTCAACATCTACCCTGTCAAGTCCCATCAGAATCTTGTACGTTTCAATAAGATTGCCCCTTATTCTTCTAAACTCTAATGAATAAAGGCCTAACTTGTTGAGCTGTTCTTGATAAATCAACCCCTTCATCCCAGGAATCAACCTAGCAAATCTCTTTTGAACTGTCTCCAATGCCAGTATATCCTTTCTTAAAGTAAGATGTTGACCAGAGGAAAGAAAAATAGCAAATATATGTACCCCAGAAATGGCACTCAAATAGTTAAGGATGAGGTCAAAAGAGACCCAGGAATCTTAGGAAATTCATGATATCCATCAATTACAGTTGTAACAAGACATCACTATTTTTAAACCCCAACTCCCTAGCAATACAGGCCAAAATTCCATTTGCCTTCTTAATTACTTGCTGCACATGCATACTAACATTTTGTGTTTCATGCACAAGAGCACCCAGATCCCTCTGTGCTGCACTTTTCTGGTGTCTCTATCCATTTAAATAATAGTCTATTTTTGATTCTTCCTACCAAAGTGCATGAACTCACACTTTTCGATAATGGGGAACCAAGGATGTAAAGAGAATGAGAAGCTTATAAAAGCTTAGAGAATTATAATATGAGTCAACATGGATTTATGAATGGGAAATCCTGCTTGACTAATCTTTTCGTTTTTGGAGTTTGTGGATGGCAGGGTAGGTAAGGGCAAACCAGTGGCTGTAATTTATTTGGATTTTCAAAAAGCAATTGATAACATGCCACACAAGAGTTCATTACACAAAATTAGGGCTCATGGGATTGGGGATAGTATATTAGCATGAATTGAGGCTCGCTTAACAGACAGAATTAAAAGAAAGTAGGAATAAGAGGGTCATTTTCTGCTTGGCATACTGTAGCTACCATGACAATCAGTGTTTGGGCCTCAACCATTTACATTCAATGGCTTAGATGAGAAGTGATGCCATCTGCCTTTCTTGGAAAATGAGGGACTGCATGCACCCCGGGTGTATGTCGCTTCTGGATTGAACATCATCTGTTATGGCTGTAGAGGCCGATTTGTGAGTGACAGTCACTTCCACAGCTGGCACAGATGAATAGCAATGGCCTGAGGTCGACTGCTGTTTTTTCTTTCTGGCAGCCTCTCGTTGCTTTCACCAGTCATGTCTTTTGTCCTTTACTTTCTCCATGCCCTACCTGATGGCTTGTCTCCAGACATTCCAGCCAGCAGCAAGGACCTCCCATACGTCAACTCAGATCCCAGTCAACTTAAAGTCTCACTTACAGACAACCTTGTATCGCAGACGTGGGCAACCTATTGGTCTCATGCCGATAGTAAGCTTGTCATAGAACTTGTCTTTGGGGATGCAGCCATCATCAATTTGGCTCATGTGACTCAGTCAACGGAGCCGCCTCTGAGTCAAGAGGGCAAACATGCTGGGGATCCCTGCATGTCAGTGTATTTCCAAATTCAGCACTCTATCCTGCCAGGATTGCCCAATATTTGTCTGAGGCAGCGGAGATGGAAGTTGTTGAGCTGCTTTTCTGGTGTGCATAAGTTGCCCATGTTTCACTACTGCAAAGGAAGGTGTTGAGAACACAAGCCTGTTACACATGGAGCTTTGTATTTTTGGTTAGTTTACTGTTGGTCCACATTCGATTTCTCAACTTTGACATGAGATCTGCAGCCTTGGAGATCCTGGTGCTGATTTTGGCATCAAGGCAGAGGTTGCTGGTAATTGTTGGTCCAAGTTACGTGAAGCTGTCAACAACCTCCATCGTGAGGCTGTCAATGTTGATGCAAGGTGCAGTCTCTACATCCTGGCCCATAACTTTGGTCTCCCTGATTGTCAATACAAATTCCTGGCAGTCCTGAGAGAACTAATCTACTAGCTGTTGCAAGTGAACTTCACTATGGGATGCCAGCACGGCATCATCAGCAAACAGCAACTCACGGACTATGAGAATTACTCAGTTTGGCCTTGGCACACAGTATTGCCAAGTTCAACAACTTGTCCTCAGCCCTGGCATCCAGGTAGACATCCTCATTTAGGTCATCAAATGTGTACAATAGCAGCATGTTTGCAAGCACAGTGAGACTTGAGGCAGCCACTTGAGAGAGGGGGTCGTGTTCACTGAGCCGGGTGATGCTTGAAGGCATGGGCCCCGGTGACTAGCATCACGTGCACCCCCTCTCCCGGACCCTGTGTGATGGAATACTCCCCACTCAGCAGGATGAGTGTAGCTCCCACAACACTCAAGAAGCTTGACACCGTCCAGGACAAAGCAGCCAATTGATTGGCACCACATCCACAAATATTCACTCCCTCCACCACTGACGCACAGTAGCAGCAGAGTGTCTCATCTATAAGGTGCACTTCAGGAATTCACCAAGGCTCCTTCGATAGCACCTTCCAAACCCACGACCACTACCATCTAGAAGGACAAGGGCAGCAGATAGATGGGAACACCACCACCTGGAAGTTCCCCTCCAAGCCACTCACCATCCTGACTTGGAAATACATCACTGTTTCTTCGCTGTGGCTGGGTCAAAATCCTGGAACTCCCTTCCTAACAGCACTGCAGGTGTACCTACATCACAGGGACTGAGGTGGTTCAAAAAGGCAACTCATTACCACCTTCTCATGGGCAACTAGGGGTGGGCAATAAATGCTGGCCTCGCCAGCAAAGCCCACAATCCATGAATGAATAAAAAAAAAATAATTTGTCAGGGGAAGTCTTGAGGGTTACCTGCATATCAAGTGAATGAGTAAAAAAAAACGTTAAACAGTCATCACAGCTTTAGATAGGGAAGATCTTAATGGACAAACCATCTTGAGTTCTTTGAGGGAGACTTAATGTCAGTTGACTGTCATACAACTACAAATTTTTCTATTTAGATTTCCAAAAGGAATTCAACAAAATTTCACGCGAATGATCACTAAATTACCTCAAAGCTGTAGGGATTCAGGGTAAAACTTGAATACAGTAAAACCCTGATGAGCCGAACCCAAGGAAATCCACCTACAAATTCATGCTAAGTGAAGCTTTGTATGTGATAGCCAAGGAGGTCCCATCTGCCACAGGAATGGATCTCTACATAGCGCACTTTGTCTACAAATGCAGTCTATGTCAAAAACAACAGATTCAAATGCCAAATAAAAATACAGTAAAACATTAAACGTGTCAAAAAATATTTATTCAATTCTTTCACACCTTACAATGCCTTTCTTGTAAAAGACTGGAGCTTTGCATTGAAAAATGTCAGGAAAAACTCCATACTCTTTTTTTCTGTTTCGTGTGCTATCTTTGGACATGCATTTACAGTCCACCATGTCGTTAATGTAGTAAAATGTCTTTTCATGCTGCAGTGCAAAATCCCAAAACATCCCCACAGCCTCTGTGGCATCGGTTAGGGAACAGGTGGACAAGTGAGCGGGCATTCATTGGACTCTTTAGGGTCCTCGGCCTCCTCAGGCTCCATAATTTGTCGCTCTTGGGTGGCTTAACTCCGCTCTGATTAGGGTCGGCACTGTTTAATGAGAAGATTAGACAGGTCTAGCTAATTCAGAGTTCCATCCGTTCATTCATCCATCCATTCCCTTTCACACTGATTCTACTGGTGAGGGTAGACATGGCAGTAAGCCGTATAGGGCCAACCAGACTTCCCTTTCCTCAGCCACAGATTCGAGCACCTCCTGGGGGATTCCCAAGCATCCCCAGGCCAGCCAAGAGATGCAATCTCTCCAGCCTGTCCTGGCTTGGCCTCAAGGTCTCCACCCAGTGGAGCCTACCAGGGGGGGCATCCTTTATCAGATCCCCGAACCACCGGAACTGGACCCTGTCAATCCAGAGGTGCAGCAACTCTACTCCAATGCTCTCCCAGATTGCCCAAATCCTCACCCTGCCCTGGAGAGTACGCTCAGCAACCCTGCGGAGAAACTTCATTTCCGCCGCTTGTACCCACAATCTTATCCTTTCGGTCACTGCCCACAGTTCATGACCATAGGCGAGGATGGGGATGCAGATCAAGCAGTAAACCAAGAGCTTCACCCTAAAACTCAGCTCCTGCTTCACCACCACAGACCAGTAGAGCACCCGCAGAATTGCAGCTGCCGCATCGATCTGCTGGTCAATCTCACGCTCCCCCATGCCATCACTCGCAATCAAGATCCCAAGATACTTGAACTCCTCCACTAAGGGAAGCTGATCCCCCCTCACCTGGAGAGAGCAACCCACTCTTTTCCAGAAGAGAACAATTGCCTCAGATTTGGAGGTGCTGATCTGCACCCCGCTGCATCACATGTGGAAGCAAAATGTTCGAGTGCATGCTCGAGATCACAGTCAGATGAGGCAAGAGGCACAACATCATCTGCACACAACAGAGCTGCCACCCTCAAGCCCCCCACAAACTGGATACTCTCCGTACCTTGGCTGCGCCTTGATATCCGGTCCATGAAAATCACAGACAGGCGTGGAGACAAGATGCTTCCTTGGCGGAGTTCAACGCCCACCTTGAATGAATTCGAATTAGTGCCGAGAAAGCGGACACAACTCTCGCTCCGCGAATAGAGGGACCTGATAGCACCTCATATTCCCGCAGCACCTCCCACAAAATATCCGGCGGAATGTGGTCATGTGACTTCTCCAGGTCTACAAAACAGAGGGAGGCCAGATTAGTGAACTCTCATGAACCCTCTAATATTCATGACAGGGCAATGAGTTGGTCCACTGTTCCACGACCAGGGCAGAATCTGCATTCTTCCTCCTGAATCTGAGGTTCAACTAACAGACAAAGCTTCCTCTCCAGCACTCTGGCATAGGTGCTCCCAGGAGGGCTGAAGAGTGTTCTATCATTAGAACACACCCTCTGGTGCCCTTTCTTAAAGTTGGGGACACCACCCCAGTTTGACAAACCAATGCTACTGTCCCCATCTTCCACCCAACATTGAAGAGGTGCATTAACAAGGACACCCCAACATTGTCCAGCGCCTTCAACATCTCTGGACAAATCTTGCACACTCCTGCTGCCTTACCGCTACAGAGGCCCTTGACCACCTCAGTGACCTCAGCAAAAGTGATAGAATTAGTGCAGAATTTTGGCTTATCACAGGCATCATTCTGTGGTGATATGCTATCCCACCAGTGGGAATGGTTGATGATTTCAACATAACTGTAATTTTGTGTCATCTGAGTTTGACACATCATGATTTCCCAGTATGGATAAGAAGCTAGCTAATACTTAGAAACAAAAAGTAATATCAAGGTGAATGGAAATGCTGAGAGCGGTGTCCAGGGCTCAGTGTTGGAATCACTACTGTGTCCAATTTCCATCACCAAATTGGTTCTGAAAGTCAAAGCTCATAGGTTGAATTTGCAAATGATACCAAGTTAGGGACAGAGCAGGGCCAGGAGAGGGTTGAGAAGCTGCATAATGAGCCATACAAAATATGTGAAGAGGCTACACAATGGCAGTTTGAGTTTAATGCATTCAAGTTAAGATATTGATCAGAGGAAGGAAAAATAGCAAATATATGTCCTCCAGAAATGGCACTCAAATAGTTAAGGATGAGGTTGAAAGAGACCTAGGAATCTTAGGAAAATCAATATGTCCATCAATGTGGAGCAGCAATCAACAAAGTTAAATGAAGGCTGAACTATTTTGTCAAATCAGTAGAATACAAGTCAGTGGATCAGTCAATGTGATCAAACTGTACAGTGCTTTGATCAGATGACAACTTATGTACCATGCCCAGTTCCTGATGCCGGGGAACAAGGAAGACATTGAAGCACTTTAGACATTTCACAAGAAAGTCATAAGGCTGATACCTAAGCCTAGATTTTAAGACCATATTCCACCGATCATGACGGACAGTAAAAGGGTGGTGGCTGTATTAAAAACTGAAGCATGTGGAATGCAATCCCAATGTGTCATACATATGTCTAACATTATTTTTTCTGGCAGCAGATATGAAGATGTCCAAGTGTTTCACCAGGGAAAGGTGGGATGCTTAATTAGTGTATTTTACTTTAAACTGGACTCTTGCAATTGGGAACCTGCTTTGAAATTTACCCCCATTGCACAGGTTTCACACAGCCCAGGAAGTTTGCTGGTGAAGAGGGTACAGGATCTGCCGGATCCCCAAGGTAAGTGGTTCTTTTGGTACTCCATGTGGGCTCTGAAGACCTAGGAGTGCTCACTTTGGCTCCTCAAGAAGGCCTTAGCCTCCCCTAGCCCTGACTGCCAGCCTCGTTACCTCCACCCCCCTCCCCAGCCCCAATATCTGGCCACTCCCCAGCATTCCTGATCATGGCCTTTTCTCCATTCTCAATTGCTGGTGATTGTCACCAAAAGCCTCTTGCTGCAACCTCCAGAGAGTGGCATTCCCTTCTGTCCACTAGCCAGGCTGTCCATTTGGCCAGAAACTGAGCGGAGCAATCTGCATAAAATGTTCATGAGGTCCTGCCATTAAGATCGGCAGGACATCTGCATTTCTGACCCTGCCAGGTACTTCAGCACAACTCAGCTTCACCCCAGTCTCCCGGCCTCCAGTGGAATTTCAGGGAAAAAAAGAAGGGAAAGTTTTGAGCTAAGGTTCAGTTTGGACAGGATACGCCTGAGTAGTGTATAAAGAAAGTAAATGCTATGGGAAATGTTAACCTGTAATAATTCCTTAAATTAAATAGTGGGAGTAGGGCAAGGGACCCATGCTTCAAATCACAAAAAGTACCTTTAATTAACTGAGCACATTCTTCTTCGCATGAGAAATACCAGGACTGTACTCCCGGGCAAAGTGATGGAGCCAAACCATACCACCCTCCCACCTGCAAATCATTTCCTAAATAACTAGGTACTGTAGTGGGGGAGAGGAGGATTGTTCTGGGGGAATGTATTCAGATTAATTGAATTACCTTCCTCATGTGGAGTTATTAAGTAATTATTTTCTATGCTTTTAACATTGGCCTATCATTCCCTAGCTGAGTGGAAAAAGGTTCAGCACATTTAAGCAACAGCAAACATACAAGATCACCCATGAGTTGGGTATTCAGTTCCAATCACAGTATAATGAGGCAGTGGTGTATGGAGGCCAGGCATTTCTTCAATGGAGGAGAGAAATTTGGAGGGGCTTAGGAGGCCTGGTGAGAGTTGCAACAGGGAACACTGCTCATTGAGAGTACAATGATAGCAGCAGCCTAACTTCCCTGCAGCAATCACCATTAGCTTGTTTTAGAATACAATATAATGTTAATCCATTTGGCACGCACACATAAATGGCTTTCACTGGGTGATAAATTGCTGCTTTAAAATCAAGAAGTCTCGAGGTGACTGCAATTAAATGAGAATAGAATATTCAATATATATTACAGGTAGTTTTCAGTCTGCTTCAAACTATGGTAGCCATTTTAGGTTTCTACAGTTGTTGGACCAAAATTAAAATTAAATTCTGGCATCCATCCGCAAAGGATGATGGATAAACAGCAAGCAAATCCATTTCAGATGAGGAAGTGGTGGTGTAATGGTATTGCCACTATAGTAGTAATCTAGAGACCCAGGTTAATGCTCTGTGAACCCAGGTTTGAATCCCACCAGAGCAAACGGTGAAATTTGAATTCAATAAATATCGGTAATTGAAAGGCTGATGATGACCATGAAGCCATATGGTTCACTACTGCCCTTTTGGGAAGGAAATCTGCTGTCCTTACCTGGCTTGGCTGACGTGTGTTCCATAAATGCCCTCTGTAATGGCCTAACAAGCCAATCAGTAGTATCAAACCACTAAAAAGTCTAAAAGGAATGAAACCAGGCGAACACCTTCCATCGACCTAGGCACCAAAAGGACAATGGAAATCTCAGACAAAAACAGAATTATCTGGAAAAACTCAGCAGGTCTGGCAGCATCAGCGGAGAAGAAGAGAGTTGACGTTTCGAGTCCTCATGACCCTTCAACAGAACTGAGTGAATATAAGGAGAGGGGTGAAATATAAGCTGGTTTAAGGTGGGGAGGGGGGAGGGGGGCGGTGTGGGGTGGGGGGAGAGAAGTGGGGGGGGAGGTGTGGTTGTAGGGACAAGCAAGCAGTGATAGGAGCAGATAATCAAAAGATGTCACAGACAAAATAACAAAAGAACACAGAGGTGTTGAAGGTGGTGATGTTATCTAAACAAATGTGCTAATTAAGAATGGATGGTAGGGCACTCAAGGTATAGCTCTAGTGGGGGAGGGGTGGAAAGACTAGCAGGGCATAAAAGATTTAAAAATAATGGAAATAGGTGGGAAAGGAAAAATCTATATAAATTATTGGAAAAAACAAAAGGAAGGGCGAAGAAACAGAAAGGAGGTGGGGATGAAGTAGGGAGTTCAAGATCTAAAGTTGTTGAATTCAATATTCAGACTGGAAGGCTGTAAAGTGCCTAGTCGGAAGATGAGGTGCTGTTCCTCCAGTTTTCATTGGGCTTCACTGGAGCAATGCAGCAAGCCAAGGACAGACATGTGGGCAAGAGAGCAGGGTGGTGTGTTAAAATGGCAAGCCTCAGGGAGGTCTGGGTAATGCTTGCGGACAGACCGCAGGTGTTCTGCAAAGCGGTCGCCCAGTTTACATTTGGTCTCTCCAATGTAGAGGAGACCGCATTGGGAGCAACGAATGCAGTAGACTAAGTTGGGGGAAATGCAAGTGAAATGCTGCTTCACTTGAAAGGAGTGTTTGGGCCCTTGGACAGTGAGGAGAGAGGAAGTGAAGGGGCAGGTGTTGCATCTTTTGCGTGGGCATGGGGAGGTGCCATAGGTGGGGGTTGAGGAGTAGGGGGTGATGGAGGAGTGGACCAGGGTGTCCCAGAGAGGACGATCCCTACGGAATGCCGCCGGGGGGGGGTGAAGGGAAAATGTGTTTGGTGGTGGCCATGCTTGAGTTAGCAGAAATGGCGGACGATGATCCTTTGAATGTGGAGGCTGGTGGGGTGATAAGTGAGGATAAGGGGGACTCTATCATGTTTCTGGGAGGGAGGAGAATGTGTGAGGGCGGATGCGCGGGAGATGGACCGGACACGGTTGAGGGCCCTGTTAACGACCGTGGGTGTAAAACCACCCATTTCCACCTATTTCCATTATTTTTAAATCTCTTATGCCCTGCTAGTCTTTCCACCCCACCCCCACTAGAGCTGTACCTTGAGTGCCCTACCATCCATTCTTAATTAGCACAGTCGTTTAGATAATATCACCACCTTCAACACCTTTGTGTTCTTTTGTTCTTTTGTCTGTGACATCTTTTGATTATCTGCTCCTATCACTGCTTGCTTGTCCCTACAACCACACCACCCCCCCAACTTCTTTCCCCCCACACCACATCCCACCACACCCCCCCAAACCCAACTTAAACCAGCTTATATTTCACCCCTCTCCTTATATTCACTCAGTTCTGTTAAAGGGTCATGAGGACTCGAAACATCAACTCTTTTCTTCTCCGCTGATGCTGCCAGACCTGCTGAGTTTTTCCAGGTAATTCTGTTTTTGTTTTGGATTTCCAGCATCCGCAGTTTTTTTGTTTTTATCAATGGAAATCTCAGCCCTGTCAACCCTGCAAAGTCCTCCTTACTAACATCTGGCGGCTAGTGCCAAAATTGGGGAGCTGTCTCACAGGCTAGTCAAGCAACAGCCTGACAGAGTCATACACATGGAATCATACCTGAAAATGTCCCAGACAATGCCATCACCATCCGTGGGCAATCCTGTCCCACCGGCAGGAAAACAGAAGTGGCAGCACAGTGCTTTAGAATCAGGAGGGTGCTTGCGCTGGAACTCCTCAACATCGACTCCAGGCTCCATGAAGTATTATGGCATCAGGTCAAACATGGGCAAGGGAAATTCCTGCTGATTACCACATACTGAGCCACCACCTCCCCCCACCCCCCTCAGCTGATGAATCACTGTTCCTCCATGTTGAACACCATATGGAGGAAGCACTGAGGGTGGCATCAGTGCAGAATGTACTCTGGGTGGGGGACTGCAATGTTCATCACCAAGACTGGCTCAGTAGCACCACTATTGACTGAGCAGGCCAAGCCCTAAAGGACATAACTGCTAAACTGGATCTGCAGCAGGTAGTGAGGGAACCAACAAGAGGGAGAAACATACTTGACTTCATCCTCACTAATCTGCCTGCAACAGATGCATCTATCCATGACAGTATTGGCAAGATTGACCACTGCATAGTCCTCAATCATGTTGTGTGGCACTACCACCACGCTAAATGGGATAGATTTTGAACAGATTGAGAGGCATTGTAGGCAGCCACCAGCAGCAGCAGAATTGTATTCAACCACAATCTGTAACCTCATAGTCCGGCATGTTCCCCACTCTACCATTACCACCAACCCAAGGGATCAACCCTGGTTCAATGAAGAGCGCAGACGTCCATGCCAGGCGCAACAATAGACATACCTAAAAATGAGATGTCAACCTGGTGAAGTTACAACACAGGACTACTTATGTGCCAAACAGTATAAGCAGCAAGTGATGGACAGACCTAAGCAATTCCACAACCAACAGATCAGAACCAAAGTTCTGCAGTCCTGCCATATCCACCTATGAATGGTGGTGAACAATTAAACAACTCACTGGAGGACGAGGCTCCAAAAATATCCCCATCCTCAATGATGGGGGAGCCCAGCACATCAGTGCAAAAGATAAGGCTGAAGCATTTGCACCAATCTTCAACCAGAAGTGCTGAGAGGATTATACATCTTGGCCTCCTTAGGAGGTCCCCAGCATCACAAATGCCACTCTTCAGCCGGTTTGATTCACGCCACGTGGTATCAAGAAAAGGCTGAAGGCACTGGATATTGCAAAGGCTGTGGGCCCTGACAATATTCCAGCAATTGTACTAAAGACTCGTGCTCCAGAATTTGCTGTGCCCCCTAGCCAAGCTGTTCCAGTACAGCTACAACACTGGCATCTACCCGGCTATGTGGAAAATTGCCCAGGTGTGTCCTGTACACTAAAAAACAGCACAAGTCCAACTCAGCCAATTACCACCCCTCAGCCTACTCTCAATCATCAGTAAAGTGATGGAAGGGGTCATCAATAGTGCTATCAAGCAGCACTT
Organism: Carcharodon carcharias; assembly: GCF_017639515.1. Taxonomy (NCBI): domain Eukaryota; kingdom Metazoa; phylum Chordata; class Chondrichthyes; order Lamniformes; family Lamnidae; genus Carcharodon; species Carcharodon carcharias. Next base: position 41,727,455 of record NC_054478.1, on the reverse strand, counting down.
GCTTAGCAATAACTTGCTCACTGATGTTCAGTTTGGCTTATGCCAGGGCCACTTAGTTTCTGAACTCATTAAAGCTTTGGCTTAAACATGGACAAAAGAGCTGAACCCCAGAGATGAGGTGAGACTGACTGCTCTTGACATTAAGACAGCATTTGACTGAGTGTGACACCAAGGGGCCCGAGCAAAACTGGAGTTAATGGGAATCAGGGGCAAACTCTCCACCAGTTGGAGTCATACCTAGCACAAAAGAAGATAATCATTGTTGTTGGAGGTCAATCATCTCACTTCCAGAACATCATTGCAGGAGTTCCTCAGGGTAATGTTCTAGCCCAACCAGCTTCAGCTGTTTTGTCAATGACCTTCCTTACATCATAAGTTCAGAAGTGAAGATGTTCACTGATGATTGCACAATGATCAGCACAACCTGCGATTTCTCAGAAACTGAAGCAGTCCATGTGCAAATGCAGCAAGATCTGGACGATATCCAGGTTTGGGCTTACAAGCGGCAAGTAACATTCACGCTACACAAGTGTCAGGCAATGACCATCCCCAATAAGAGAGAACCTAACCATCGCCCTTTGACCATTACCATCACTGAATCCCCCACTATCTACATCCTGAGGGTTACCATTGACCAGAAACTGAACTGGACTAGCCATATAAACACTATCGCCACAAGAGCGGGGCAGGGATTCAGAATCCTGTGGCGAGTAACTCACGTCCTGACTCCCCAAAGCCTGTCAACACTCTACAAGGCACAAGTCAGACATGTAATGTAATACTCCCCACTTGCCTGGATGAGTGCAGCTCCAACAAGACTCAATAAGTTCAATACCATCCAGAACAAAGCAGCCCACTTGATTGGCACCCCATCCAAAAACATTGACTCCCTCCACCACCAATGCACAGTGGCAGCAGTGTGTACCATCTACAAGATGGACTGTAGGAAGGCTAATGGAATGCTATCCTTTATTACGAGAGGGATCGAACATAAAAATAAGGATGTTATGATTCAGTTATACAAGGCATTGGTGAGACTGCACCTTGAATACGGTGTGCTGTTTCGGCCTCCTTATTTAAGGAAGGATGTAAGTGCATTGGAGGTAGTTCAAAGGAGGTTTATTAGATTGATACCTGGAATGAGTGGGTTGTCTTATGAGGAAAGGTTGGATAGATTGGGCTTGTTTCCACTGGAGCTTAGAAGAGTGAGGGGTGATTTGATTGAAGTATACAAGACCCTGAATGGCCTTGACAAGGTAGATGTAAAAAGGATTCTTCTGGGTGAGTCCAGAACTAGGGGGCACTGTTTTAAAATAAGGGGTTGCCCTTTTAGGACAGAGATGAGGACTATTTTTTTTACGGTTGTACAACTTTGGAACACTCTGCCTCAGAAGGTGGTGGAGGATTCTTATATACTGATATACTTATATACTGATATTCTTATGTTCTTACCAAGTATCCTTAGGACCTTCCAAACCCATGATTGCTACCATCCAGAAGCACAAGGGCAGCAGGCACATGGGAACACCACCAACTGCTAGTTCCCCTCCAAGCTGCTCACCATCCTAACTTGGAAATATATTACCATTCCTTTACTGTCACTGAGTCAAAATCTTGGAGCTCCCTCCCTAGGAGCGCCATGGGTGTACCTACAGCACATGGACTGCAGCAGTTCAAGAAGGCACCTCACCACCACCTTCTCAAGGGCAATTAGAGATGGGCAATAAACGCTGGCGTAGCCAGTGACACCCACATCCCATGAACAAATAAAAAAAATGTGGTGCACCTTTGCTCATGGCAGAAGAGGCCACTCCTTGAGAGGTAGGTTCTGCGACAAGTGCCACACATGAACATTACCAAAGTTTCTGACTCAACCACCCTTTCAGGCAGAGATTTCCAGACTCCCACCACCCTCTGGATGAAAACATTTCTCTTCAACTGCCCTCTTAGCCTTCTACCTCTTACCTTAAATCTATGCTCCCTTGGTTATTGATCTCTCCACTAATGGAAAAAGTGCCTTCCTATTTACCCTATCTATGCCCCCCATAATCTTATACACTTCTATCAGGTCCCCTCGCAACCTTTGCTGCTCCAAGGAAAACAACCCCAGCCTATCCAATCTTTCCTCGTAGCTCAGACCTTCCAGCCCAGGCAGCATTCTGGTACATCTCCTCTGCACCCTCTCCAGTGCAATCACATCCTTCCTATAATGTGGTGACAAAAACTGCATACTGTACTCCAGTTGCTGTCTAATCAGTGTTTTATAGAGTTCCAGCATAACCTCTCTGCTCTTGTATTCTATGCCTCAGCTAATAAAGACAAGTATCCCATATGTCTTCTTAACCACCTTATCTACCTGCCCTGTTACCTTCAGAAATATATGGATATGCACACAAAGGTGCCTCAAATCTTCAGTACTTACCAGGGTACTACCATTCATAGTGTAATTCCTTGCCTTGTTAGCCTTCCCCATGTGACCATCTTCCATCCCGCAGATGTGCCTGAACAGCAAAGCCATCTCTATTTGATGAGCACTAAAAAACGTGAGATCTCTGCCTTTGAGAGGACTGTTGCATTTGTGATTTGTGATTTTGTCCTGCCAAATTGCTGAGCTTTTTTTTTAAGTCGTCCATGTTTAACAGCCATATAGCAAGGTGCGAGAACACAGCTACTGGACCAGTAATAGTAAATTCACATGAGGCTGCGACTGTTCATCTTCCTTGTCCGGATTCTGCATCTAAACTAATTTAGTCAACAAATTCAGTAGGCATGGTGGAAAGTAGAAGGATTTAAATCAGTAGGGGAAAAGGAAAGAGGTGGGCTGGCAGTATTGCCAGAAATGCAAGAAGTAAAATAGAGTACAAGCTTTTTAAGATTTTTACATATTTGTCAGTGCTGAATAAAAATGATTATAGTTAAACATCTTTAACCTTTTCCTAAATGCTGCTACATCACCAAATTTTATGATTAGCTTCTTGTACAGGCTTTGTGTTACAAGTGGACTTAACAGGAAGTTTCTGGACTGCCCATTATGAACATTACTTGGTCAGGTAGAATTTCAGAACTGCACCCCGAACAGAGGAACTCAGGGTACCCCAGGTTGGTTTGGAATTCTGTTGCTGTAATGTACAAGTTACACATTTGTTGATTCCACGAAGTGTTGGATTTGGGTGTCACAGTGAATTCCTCAGTGATTTCCTGCAAAAGGCAATCTCCACAACCTTTGAAGGGTACTTCATAGTTAGGCTGTCACAGTTAAGGATTAGTTGTTACAGATTAAGTAGCTGATTAACTTGGAAGTTGCTCATGGGTTCATTAATGGCAATTCTGTTTTGAAAGCAGCAGCATCACTGCATTACCAGTGATTGTAATGTCATAGTCTTAATGCTTTTAAATCAAAATAATGCTTCTTCCTTTTTGCCAGCTATATACCAATTGTAGCCAAGATGGTGACTAAAAAGTGTTTTGAATAAATTGCCTCAGTGACTTCCTCTCCTGATTTATTTCCTTTTCCATTCAGCTGGTTACACAACTTTCTTTTTCTAAATGCTCTTCCTAGCAGCACAACTTAAATTGGCAATTCTGTACAGTTCTGCGAGATCAAACATACATCATCATTCTCTATAGGTGCTCCAGTGCACAGAGCCTATATGTTATAGCAGAGTCCTCTTATGTTTAAATCTTCTTTCACTGCATCCATTATTCTCGATTTTGAAAGGATTAACTCTTGTCTCTTAAAGTCATATTTCATATCTCTTGCCCTCTGAAACTAAAGTATTACAGCTGTAACATATTCAGCCCCATGTTTACACGCTGGAGTTAAGATTACAATCTGAATTTATGGGCAGTCTGTCAGCTCTAACTAGAAAAAGTTACAGTGGAGTTCAGTGCATGCTTTCATAGCGGATCCTGAGGGCTTGCTGTTCACCAATCCATGGGTTACCCTCAAGGGAAATTGGAATTGCTACAGCCTACTACCCTAGAAAACAGGGGAAAAAAAAGTCTGATTGTTCAGTTGTTTGAAATGTCACAATATTGAAGGTTGACTGGATGGTGACCTTAAAAAAAGTGAGACAAGGTGACATTCACATCAAGAGTTGGCATGTCATCATTTATTTTTATCTATTTAAAGCCATTTTTAGATAGTTTCAGTTAATGGAACTTGTGCTTTTTCATTTACTTTGTATTATGGGCATTGTGGCGTAGATTTTAACTACTGCGTGGCATTTTCAGGGCCAAATCTTATTATTATGCCACCAGCAAGCAAAGAGCAGCAAACAGTTGCCTCACCATAGCCTGCTGACTCTAGGCTGGCAGAATACCAGGTCAGATATGAGGGAGAAATGAAATGATCGTTCTAAGGTAAGAAACACAGCAGCTGATTAGAGAACAACAAGTTCCTGATAATGACCAGGTTTTTTTTTAGTGATGTTGTTTCAGGTATATATATAATGGGCAGAAGACTGGGAGAATTCCTATGCTTTTTTTAATGGGATGTTTTACGTAAACCAGAGAGGGCAGGCTTGGCTTTAACATTTCATTTGCACCTCCAGCTGTGCATTCTAAGTGTTCTCACGTTCAACTTGGGGAGGCGGTAGAAGTAAAGTGCCAGAGGCTCAGAAATGCAACATAGGATTTTAAGTGCTTTATCAACATTGGCAAATCCCTGGACAGCTACAGTTAAAAAAGCAATGTGGCATTGGTTTGTCCTTAGACAAGTCTGTAATAAAAAGAATCCTTTGGATGAATTTTGTTCTTGTGCATTTGGGAAAGCATATATCCTACCATCTCAAGAATGTAATGATAGACCATGGAGACAAACCAAACATAAGGTGGAATCATCCCAGATTTGCATTAAGTGCGGTAGCGGGCGGGAAAAAGGACGCTTTACCTGTCGGCCGCAATGCGGCTTTTCACACAGTATCATCCACTTCCCACCTCATTAACTATGCAGCCACAGGAAACATGCCATCTCGCTGGCAGGTGGCATCTGAATTGCCCCCCCACACACCGTTATCACACTGTTTCCTCACTCTGGGTGCCACATCTAAACCGCAGCCGCACACACTGTTCTCAATGTTTGCATCCCAGGCCTGCTCCAGTGAAGACACAACCCTGAAAGCCAAGAAGAGTTCAGTGACCTATCACTGGAATGCCTTTTGGAGGCCTGCTGTGATGTCCTCCACCCCCGTTCTGACTGCAAGAGGTTCAGCAATCTCACCACTCCAGCTTGCGAGGCGATGGTAGTGGCGGCCAGTGGCAATGCTGCACAGAAGAGGTTGGCCATCAAGTGCAGAAAGAGGATGAATAATCTCATCCGTGCCGCCAGGGTAAGGCAACCATTTCATCACTCTAAACTCACACACTGAAGCCCATCAAATATTCACTGGCATCTCACTCACTGCCAGCTCAAGGGACATCATCACTATCTCTCTCACACACACCCTCACATCTCCGTCTGGCCTCATCTCCTCTCAAGTCTGCATCCTCAGTCCTCACTTTCTTGAGGCCACTTGCACACATTAGCACGTGCCCCCACACACACCCTGGGATACGCCCCCGTCCCTGGTGCAGCCCTCAACCTGCAGCCTCTTCCCTTTTCTGAGTCCCCAAACAAGCCCTAGCCCTGCAGCTGTTGAAAAGCCACCCCTGCCTTATCACTGGCCTGGTAGGTAGAGACCTGGCCTTGAGCCCCACTAAAAGTGATATGGTGCTGCCTGCGAAGCCTGGTGCTGATGGCTGCGAGTGTTGCCCGAAGCAGAGGAGGCAAACAAACCTCTAAGTCCCGAGTGAAGTGCAACTCGCCAGGCGCACATCACTTATGTACAGTTATGAAACATGTCGGCGTGGAGGATGATTCCAGTGGGTAGGAATTATAATTATATGCAGGTGTAATAAAATTATGTTCCCGGCATCCAGTGGTGGGAAACGTGGCCTACCATTGATGGGTGAAGCAGATGATTGCAAACTGATTTCAAGTCGTAAAACCAATTTTTGGCCTTCCTGCCATATTTTCAGCTCATTCCTACCATGATGCCTAAGGCCAACTGGGATGGAAAATTCCCGCCATAGTCTTTGCCAAATGACGTTTTGGTGTTGTATGTAGTATAATGCCTCCAGGCTCTTTGTCCTATTCATGCAGCCTGTAGAGGTCTTTGCTGCTTTCCTTGTTGATGCTCTTCCTCCTGATTTGGAGCCCTAAGGGTAAGCCTAGTAGCATTTACATGGAAAGCAATCCAGAATAAGCAAATTACGTGAAACTGTTCCAGCCCTCCACTAACTCTGGATAAGTATCTCACATACAAACTGTTGCAAAACAGGTAAACTATCTGGATGAAATGGCATTCATATTGCAGCATTTCTAGCATCACTAGCAGATTATGTTGATTCCATGGATGCAGGAGTATCACTGGCCACTACCTGCATGGCCCACCCAGATACTGTCAATGATATCAGCTCCATGTTGGATATACCTGCTCTAGTCCAATTTCCCTGTTTTTTCCCTGTTTCTTTTAACATTTTTCCATCTGTTTAATCAAAGGCCTCCTTGAACTTTGTGATTGTCTTGGTTTCAATGCCCATTTGTGATAAAGCATTTTATATTCTTGTAATCCTTGGTGAGATAAACAAATCTTCAACCCACTCTCATCCCCACCCTCTTTTTTATGCTAGCAATAGTAATTTATGGCCCCTTGTTAATAGTTCACGGACTGTTAATCTTTCATCATTTTGAATATTTCTATTAGACCTTGTTTAACCTTTTCAAATCTTATAGTAACCATGCACTTCTTTATTACACCTTTTTCAGGGATCCAAGGTCCTTTCCACAATGTGTTGCTTAACTGTTGCAAAATCAATGATTCATAATCATCTCTTTTTTATATTCAATGTCCTTAGGTAAAATCCAGAATCCCAGTTACCCCTTTTATGGTGTTAACCTGTAAGCCAACTTTTAAAGATCTGCACATTTAAATTTCTCTGCCCTTGAATTTAGTTTATAAGTTTATCAATTAGCATATATTTCTCTATTCTTTTCTTAAAATAGGTCACTGTACATTTTTCCTTGTTGCACTCTATTTGCCACCTATGTCTTCAGCAGGGAGTATGTGGCAAAGACTTAGCTAAAATCAGCTCCGTAAAAGCCAAATCATGTCAACACTTTCTACTCTGCATGATGCCAAGATGGCAGACCAATTGGTTGGGATCATTTTGCTTTCTGTGCTACACAAGCTGATTGGGGTTAGCTTCATATGTTATACTTGAGCGTTTATCAAAATTACCCCTATATTTAACAAAGCCTAGTTAAAATGCACCATGACGCTGGCCTTCCTTTTGCCGGATTTGAGGCTAGCCAAGAAATGAGGGGAATGTCAGGAGTAAGGGACAGAGCACACAACTCAACTGTAGCGTCAGAAGCACTACACTACACACACACAAAAAACCCTAAACAGTCCTATTACTGTATACGAAACCAGCAAATTAAAGGGAAGAACTCTTTGTACCAGCCTTCAATTTTTTTTTGTTAATGGAAGGACCAGCTTGGTGTTGCTTGAAGGTACATGTATGAAAGTTTTAAAGTGAGGACGAGTTCAGGCTTTACTTCAATGCCACATCAAATAACCGATTGAAAGTAAAAATGAAAATTGCTGGAAAATCTCAGCAGGTCTGACAGCATCTGTGGAGAGAAAGACAGTTAACATGTTTCGAGTCCGCATGACTCTTTCCAGCAAATTTGTGCTTGTTTCAGGTTTCCAGCGTTTTGCTTTTAACCAATTGAAAATCACTATTGTGGCAGCTTGGGCAAGATGATTAGGGAAATGCTGCCTATTTTTATGAGAGGGAGAAAATCGGAGAGGGGAGGATAAATAGCCAAAAGGTTTCCAGCTTGCTAATAGTTAAAGAGCCACAATGTTCAGTGTGCCTGGAAATGTTCCACAGCATAAAGTGAAATGCTGGCTATAAAAAGTTACATGTTGAGATAAATATTATAGATTCATTTTAAATTGCTTTTTATTCCGAGGTGTGAAAAAAGCATGAAATAGCAAATTCCTTTGAAGTTTTTTTTTTATTCTTTAATGGGATGTAGGCAGCACTGGCAATGCTAGCATTTTTGCCCATCTCTAATTGCTTACTAGGCCATTTCAGAAGGCAGTGAAGAGCCAACCACATTGCTGTGGATCTAGAGTCACATGTAAGTGTGACCAGGGAAGGATGATAGATTCCCTTTCCTAAAGGACATTAGTGAACCAGATGGGTTTTTATGACAATTGATGATTGTTTCATGGTCACCATTACTGAGACTAGCTTTCAATTTCAGATTTTACTGATTGAGTTTAAATTCCACCAACTGCTGTGATGGGATTTGAACCCATGTCCCCAAAGTCTAGGCATCTGGATTATTAGTCCAGTGGTGTTACCACAATGCCACTATCCCCCCAAAATTCCCAAAATGTGTTAATGACCAAGTCCATTCAAAATATTAAGTTAATATTTTAATTTATGTAGTTACATTGGTTATGAACATTCCTTTTCATTTTACGAGGAGTGAATTTCCTTGAAGCATCTCTGCTTCATCCTGACAACTTTAGTAGAAACTCCTTTACAGGGGTAAACAGTTTCTGATGAAGTTATAGCAGTGGAGCAGGAGAAATCTTGAGGAAATTTGTCCCATATTTTAATTTGGGAACTCCAAAATATAGTTTCATGGCTAATCTGAAAATTATACAATAGGCTAAGTGAAATGAACGACAGCTGGAACCTCAGAAGAGGACCCGGTTGACTTCCTTCCACACTACAGGACTGTGGAAAAACATTTGCTTTCCCCAACTCTAACTGAAAACCAACAAAGAGATTAGAGGGCAGAATTTCCTTTTATTTTTAAGCCTGGCATACGCTCTGTTCTGAGACTCAGCAAAGAGGAACTGGGGCCGGAAATCCATTACATCAGGCCTCTGCCCACACTATTCTGTCCTGTGATTTCTGGAAATGATCAAAATGGGTGTAAATGGACCTGCAGGTGGAAAGGTGAGGAAAAGACGTTACCAATACATCCATCTCATTTCCCTGAGACTGCCTATGCAGCACTCAAATGGAGACACATCTAAAAAAAAAAACTGTCAGTGAGATTTGTGCTAGTTCTCTATATAGTCCAGCGGGTCTGTGGGAGGGTCCTTCGAGAATCCTGGGGACGTTTGCATCCAGAATGTATTTCAATGATTTGCTCCTTTAAACCATTGGCCCATAAAACTGCTTTGCTTCTGGTTATCAGCAGTAACTGAAAGGCTTTGTTGCCATGGGCAGAAACACAGCTACTGGCCTCTCTTGCTTCTACTTCTTTGACTTGGCACAAGGCTCTGCTAGGGGTGGGACAGAGCAAGGGGGGCATTCAAGCCATACAGATGGCACAGGCCAAAATATTTGAATGGACTTCTTCCTCAGTAAGTACAGTACCTTTCTGGTATGATGCACAAGTCTGGCAACCAAGGGTGGAAGTGGGAACAGCAAAAGTAAAATTGAGCCATAAATGCCTGCATATGTTAATCAACATTGCATTTGAAATTCAAGTGTTGTTCGGACATGAGAACACATTACTTTTCTTTTAATAATGCTATAGGATCTTTTACATCCATTGGGGAAAACAGATGGAGCCTCAGTTTAAATACTCAGATGAAAAGCAGTGCCCCCGAACAATGCATTATCCTTTCAATACTGCAGAGAAAGTGTAGGCCTAGATGGTGCACTCAAGTCTGGAATGTAGCTTGAGCCAGCAGTGTTCAAGGCACAGAATGAAGAATGCTAGCAATTAATCAAACTCACTCTTGCAGACACCATTATCCCAGTTACATTCACTCCTTTAGTTCACAGGAAGGTAACTCTCCAGATGTAAATGTATATATACATTTTTTTCAGTGCAACTGTAACATGCAAATTACGAAACAATTCCAGGGTTTCTCCTTAGCTAAGATCTAGTTGAAGAATCAGCCAGTGAAACTTATGCTATTTGCATTGACATTTAGTTTTCAAAGTTTGATTCAATCTTTCAAGCAAAATCTGACTTTCTGTATCTTGCAAAAGCATTTTTTAATTAAAGAAGGCAAGGTTGTTTATGTGTGTATAGAACTTAAAGTCTGTTAAATTTTTTTATTATGACAATGGCGCTGAGTTTTCATGGTGAGTGAGTATAAACACAATCATTCAGGTCCTTTGTCCATAAAATGTGACATTTCTAGTCTGTTCTTGTTAACAAACAGACAGTCTAGGATAGAATATAAGAAAGAATTTGTCTTGAAAGGTGCAGCTATGTGTAATTTAGAGCAAAGGATTGTGCATGCCAGAAGATCACTGAGTCAGAATGTACAAGTGACCTCAGTATATAACCAGCAAGAATTCCTGTGCCTGATGCCTATTCCGTGACTCCTGGTAAAAACTTTGTTACATTGACAAATGAGGGACACTATCTGGCATGATTATGTTGCTTCCTTATTAAACAGCCTGCTAAAACATGCTAATGATTTGACCACAAAAAAATGGCCACTTCAAAAATACTGGAAGTCTGCCAGGTCAATGAAACTATACCTTAGCACAAGGCCTTCAGGAACCAGAGGAAACGGTGTGGGGGGTGGGGGGGGGATAAAAACATACATAAAGCATACACAGGGCAAAATACAACACTCTAAGTGTTTAAACAGCAAAGCAATATTTTCTTCGTCCTTAAACATAATTTATTTCTTGTTAAATTAATGTGTGCCAATAATTGAAAACAACAGCAAAACCTTACATAGCACCGTTAATGTGGTATTATGTCCCAACATGCTTCAATTTAACACCAGGCCACTTGAGGAGATATTAGGGCTGGAATTTTAACAAGTCTTTGGCAATGGGCTGGGAAGGTGGAAAGGCATTAAAATAGCATAGGAAGGTGTCAGGCAGTGTGCCCAATGTCTTCTCACTGCCATGCCATTTTGCCAGTGGTGGAGAAGGAGACAGGCATGCACTGCCCCGAGCCCAATTGAGCCACTATACTGACCAATTAAGGGCCACTTCCCACCTCTGCAAGAATTTTGCCAATGTCAGGGGAGCTCATGCCATGTGGGAAAATTTTCCAGTGAAACCTAACGGCCTCCCAGCAGCCTTCAAGGGCGAGGGACTTCGCTTTTGGATGCTCCATGGCCCATGGACGGATCCCCTGATGGCAATAGCTGGCCCCACAGCAATGTGCTGTTTGTGCCACATGGCCCCCCAATCACCAGGTCCTCCCTGTCTGACCCCACATCCCCCAACCACATATACCTGTCTTTAAGGGCATCTTTGCCATTTTCCTTACAGCTGTAGCCTCAGAGATGGCCATAGCTAATGGTGGCACGGCTGAGGCCCTCTGAGTGGGCCAGCAAATCTTAGGTGAGGGTCAACAACCCTAATTGGATGATGGCCTCGGGTGCGGCAATTTAACTGGAGACTACCGGAATGTGCTTCCCAGGTCCCCGGCCTAAGTGGGTCATGTTCCTGGAAACGGGATTTCAGCCATTGTGAAAAAATTCTGGCCTAGGATAGGTGACCAAAAGCTTGGTCAAAGACATTAGTTTTAAGGAGTTCTTTAAAGGAGGAAAGCGAGAAATAGGGCTGCATCTTACCTATGTTGGGTGGGCTAGGCGGGAGCGGGTGGGGGCCTGCGCGGAGCAGATCACTGCCCGCGATCAACAGCATGCTGCCATTTTATGTGAACGGGCCAGTTAAAGCCCGCCCAGCGTAATGCATGTTCCGGATCGCTCAGTGCTACCTGTGCGGGTGGGGGAGGAGACAGAGTCGGGTAGCTTTTAATAAATAAAGAGAAAAATTATTCAAACATGTCCCCTCATATGATAGTGCCACATGAGCTGGGACATGTTTGTCAATGTAGCAAAATTAATTAATTTATTTTATTAAACGTTCAGGAAACTTCATCCCACCCGTGGATGAGGTTTCCTGGAAAACGTGAAGGCCGCTTGGGCTCTTCACCTGCCCGCTAACCTTAAGGTTGGATGGGCAGCATTGTTAACAGGGGTAATTACTTTTTTAATGGCCTTAATAGGCCGTTGACAGTGCGGCGGGTGCACAGCCGCCTCTAGCGCGCGCCTGCTGAACGAAAGATCCAGATTACGCGTGATGATGTCAGGACGCACGCCCGACGTCATCTCGTGACATTTTGCACATCAGTGTATCGGGCCCACCCCCTGTCGCCGACGGCAATTTTCCAGCCATAGAGAGGCAGAGAGGTGTAGGAAGGGAATTCCAGAACTTAGAATCTAGCTGAGGGCATGACTGCCAATAGTGGAGTGATTAAGTTCAAGAGCCTTAACTTGAAGGTTAAGTTCAAGGAGGAGTTCAAGGATCATGGAAGGTTGAAGGGCCCGGATGAGGTTATAAGGATAAAGAGAGGTTGATCTCATGGATGGATTTTAAAACAAGGATGCGGATTTTAAAATCGAATTGTTGCTAGACCGGTAGCCAATCTAGCTCAGTGGGAATAGTGCTGATGTGGCTAATGGAGTAAAATAGGGCTAACGAGTATCTTGGTTTAATCTAATACTATCCTTAACTTCCTTACTGAGCCATGGATGGATATTTTACCCTGAGTTTTTGTTTTAAATGGAATGTATTTTTGTTGAATATTTTGAATTCTTTCTTTAAATGTTTCCCACTATTTATTTATTGCCATGACTTTAGTCTATTTATCTGATAAACCTTAGCTACCCTTATGCTGAGATAATTGGCTTCGATTAATTTTAAGATTCTTGTTTGAGAGTGGAATATGAAGCTTTCAAATTCAATTGTACAATGATCACTTTTTCCCAGCGGATCTTTTACTGCGACATTACTAATTAACCCTGTCTCATTGCACAGTACTAGATTTAAAATAGTTTTATCCCTAATTGGTTCTACAATGTATTGTTCCAGGCAACTGTCATGCAAGCATTCTACAAGCTCATCTTACAGACCACCTTTCCCAATTTGGCTGGTCTAGTCTACATGAAGATTAAAATTCCCAGAATTGCCTTTTATTATAGAGTTGATTTTCCAGGCAACTTTTCTTGGTGGAAACATTGAACTTTATTTACAAGACAGCAGCAACAACTGCATGTGTGCATCAAGCTCTATAACTAAAGAAACCCCCCTCCATGAGGGCAAGGTTCCCCGTGCTGCAAATTGGTTGGTTTACACAGATCATGAGATCTTACAACACATAATTATTCTTAAAGCTACTGTCCTAGGCTTATCAAAACTATAATTACTACACTTTTGTTATATGTTTCAATTATTTCTTAATTTATGTTCTGTTCAATTGTATAATTACTGTTTGGGGGCCTGTAAACTACTCCCACCCATTTTTTTGTCTGCTTCTTTTTATTCCTAATCTCCACCCATACTGATTCTAATTCTTGATCATCTGAGCTAAGATCCTTTCTTGCTACTGTCCTTATGTCATCTTTTGCTATCAGGGCTACCCCACTTCTTTTTCCATTCTGAATGTCTTTGAAATGTTGTGGAATATTTATTTCCAACTTTTGTCCAACATTGTAACCATGTCTTTGTAATGATGATTAGGTCTAAACCATTTATCTCTATGTGTACCACTAGTTCATCTATCTTATTGCAAATGCTTCACACATTCAGATAAAGAGCCTTTAATTTCATTTTTTTACTGCTTTGCTTTACCTGGATCTTATTCATTGATGCACCACTGCTTTTAAAATCTGTCCCACTTTACTTGTCTTTCCACAAATTTGTTGTTCCATCCTGTTTGCTTGGCTTTTCTCTTAACATTTCTAAATATCCCTTCACCCAAACCCCTTCCATCCCTATCCCCACCCCCACCCCACCTTTAGTTTAAAACTCTGTCCACAGGCCTGGATATGTGCGTCACCGGGATGCTGATCCCTGCTCAGTTTAAGTGGAACCCATCCCTTTGGAAAGCTTCCTCTTTCCACAATAATGGTGCCAGTGCCCATGAATCAAAACACTTTCTTCCCATATCATCCTTTGAGCCATGCATTTAATTCTCTAATCTATTGACTTTGTGCCAGTTGGGAAGTGGCTCAGGTAACAATCCAATGATTAATATCTTTGAGGACCTGCATTTTAATTTAGGCCCTAACTCTTCAAACTTTCTCAGCAGAGCATCAATTCTAGTTCTATCTATGGCATTGGTTCCTACGTAGACCATGACAACTGAATCCACCCCCTCCCTCTTCAAATTCACCTCGTACCACATATTGATGTCTTTAATCCTGGCATCAGGCAGGCAACAAAACATTCAGAACTCACAGCTGTGGTCACAAAGATCAGTATCTAACCCCTATCACTATCGCATTCCTTTTCTCTCCCCCAATTGAATGATATCCTACACCATGGGACAGCATGTAGATGAGAATTGGAAGAGAACCCAGGATAAATACTTGGGAGTTTCAGACCAAATGGTACAGGAGCAGGAAGAAAAGCCATTGCAAATTATGTGTTAAAAATGGATACAAGCAAGTGCAGCTCCACCCAGCTGTACAATGGAGGAAAGATGTTGGAGGAGAATAGTGTGGTCAACTGTGTTATAGACTGCAGATAGGTTGAGAAAAAATAAGGAGGGATAGGTCACCTTGACCATAGTCACATGTGGTCATTTGTGGCTTTGATAAGAGCCATGTCAGTACTGTGGCAGGGGGGAAACCTGATTGGAGGGATTCAAATATGAAATTGCAGGAATAATGGGCATGGGTTTGGGATATTCCAAGGACTTTGAAGAAGAAAGGAAAGTTGGCAACTGGTCGTAGTTTGCAAATGCAAAAGGATTAATTGTGTTTTCTTTGAGTAGATGGCAGACTTTACCTGAGGAGAGGGAACCATTAACAACATCAGATAACATAAGAGCCAGGAATTGCAGTTGGGTGGTCAGTAGTTTGGTGGAGGTAGAGCTGAGGGAACAGGAGGTGGAACTCATGGACAAGGTGAGCCCAGAGAAGGTATTAAGGGAATTAGGAGCCAAACTAGAAAAATATGTGAGTTCAGGGTTAGGACAAGGGGAGCCTTAGGGGATGTTTGGCCCAGTGGCTAAGTAGAAGGGAACGAACAGACAAAGGCAACTGGATGGTCTCAATCTTAATGAAAAAATATTCCATAAGCTCATCGCACTTGCCATTAAAGGCAACAGTGGAGGAGACAGGAAGGAAAGGTTTAAAAAGTGTAGTGGAGAAGAGAAGACAGTTGTTATCTTTTCATCCAAGATGACCCTGGTATAATGAACAATTTTTACTGAGGAGAGCAGGCCCAATAATGCTTTATGTACTCCAATCAGCTTTGGCGATGAATGCCCATAGTGGTTGCCCGCCATAAAGTTACTAGGCTTGACTTAAGGGAGCTGAGATAGTAACCTTGTGCTGCAAGAAAGAGGACAGAATATCAGTAATTATATTGCACTGTGTTTGGCTGATGTACCTGCCACAGTTGAATAATCAGAGGTATGGGGAGGCAGTGAGAAGTTGGTGTGATGGTGGCATCATTAGAAGGCCTATGAGGGTGAGGTGGATTATTTGATTGTTAGGCATGAGTCATGCTTGCTAGGGAGTAGTGATGAGGGTGTGACGCATTGAACTATGTGAGAGGTTGGTCATGCAGTAGATGTGAGATGCCCTTTAAATATGCATTCACCAACCTTGACCACCCACATTTGGTCATTAAACTTCTTCCAGCACTGCTGCGAGGTCTTGGGTCCAGAATCTGGAAGTTCATCTCTCTGACCATCTGCTTCTGTTCCCATTGGAGGATGCTTCTTGAAGACCCCCTTGCCTCCTATGCAAACATCGCGCCTCTTCTCCTTTTCACCTCCAGCACTCCATTTGTGAACTATAGTACCATTCTGGTGTTCCATTTTGATTTCTCTCCAATGGCAGCACTGACAGTCATCAACAGCCTCCATGCATTATGTGCAGCTCTCCTTTGAGAGCTGGAAACGAGTTGAAGCGCATGCTGTTCGGGCCCCTGTTGAGCGTGCAGCCGGCCAGAAGTGTAGGCCGTGCAGGACTGCATGTTGCAATCATTCAAATGAGGAAGTGGTACAAAGTTTGCGTGCAGCCTGCCTCAACAGTACTGGGCATGGGCAGATCGCAGTGAGTGACACCCTACACCCAAAAGCAGGTACAAATGAATTTGTAGCCCTGTTCTTTTTCTTGCTTTGGAATCGCTACCAATATCTAAATTGTATAAAAATAAGTTACAAACACATTCTTTCTGTCATAAATTTGTACAACTGGATTGCTGATGTTTTAAAGTTTATCCTTGTGCCCTCTTAGAGGTATATGCTTGTTAGATATTGGCTGGAGTTGATTTATCTGGAATAGTCGAGAGCTATTAACTTGTGATCACAAGGAAAACTAGTTCTCTCCTTTATTACTTTATTATTCCATTATTGTCACTACCTTCTATATTCTATTTCTTTTCAATAGATCCAAATTTATTTGTTGTCTAGGGGAATAAATCACCTCTTCTTCCTTCAGAAAGGCCAGTTCAGACAAGGCATTACGTATATCTACACATACAGGTTCGACTTATGATCACAGAGCTTCCCTGATGAAAACCTCTTCATCAAACCTCACACCAGCTATCAATCTTTGACTACAAAATTGAAATGAACAATAAGAGGAATTAATCGTACAGTTTGAAATTTTCTTGTCAGGTTAAGTTAAATACACATCAAGGGATACAATAAAAGGCTGGAATGATGTCAAAGTGTAATTTAGGGATTATTGCAGTTTATTGATTACTTAAGATCTGCAGCGCTTGCGAGGAAACAAACTTTAGAATGAAATCAGACTTACAATTGACACAAACCAACTAATCTTTAGTAAAAATTTGGTATCAAATTTGTGCTCATATTGAAGCAAGTTAGTGTCATAATATAATACCACTGGATTGCAAATCAATATCTAGCCTGTATGGATTCAAGTTGTGTTAGTTATGGTATAATACAAAGAGTGTGGTGTTGATTTACGTCAGGAAAGTAGAAAATGGCTTATTGATCAATATAAGTCTGCCTACCCATGCCAGTTAAGTAGGTTTTGTGCCCCTAAGTAGATTTCAGTGTTTGTGGCTGATTGAATTGGGCCTCACATGCTGGGGACTTTCAATTATCTCTGAAAAGCATTTTGAAATTCTGCTGCACATGGGTTGGCACAATGAGTTCAACATAAAAAAAAAATTAATTTGGTGAATTGTTATAAATTTCAGATCTGCCTTGGATATTCTCTTGGATTTAGTGATGCTGGCTGCTCCCATAAGTCTTCGATGCAACCCTCACATTCAAGTGTTCACTGATACAGCACAGGTCTGTATAAGATAACCTGGAGGGCGTAAGGATCAGATCAGCTTGTTCTGTAAACTGGAAATCACAAGACTCCTATATGCTTTCATATGCATCTTTTCAATCTTCCAAAAGGCAGAGTAGTGAGACAATCGTCCCAGATTTGTACTAAGTGCAGTAGTGGAAGTGAAAATAAATGTTATATCTGCCGGCCACAATGGCAGATTTTCACGATATATTGCCCCAATCCCATGCATCCCGCCTCATTAATACTGTATTCACAGGAAACACTCTGGATCGCTGGCGGGTGGACATGGATTTGCCTACAACACCATGACCTCAGCGCTTCCTCTCTCTCAGCGCCATATTTGAAGCTCATCAGAATGCAGCCTACCCTATCTCTACAGACCAGGCAACAGATGGCCCTGAAAGCAAAGGCGACAGCAGCTCTCTCTCTGGGGCACCTGCTGGATGCGGTGGAAGGATGCCAGAAACTTCTCTATCCCTGCTCTGGCCACAGGACCTCAAGGGACAACAGCACTATCTCAAACACACCCTCACATTTTCATCAGGCTCATGTCCTCTGCAGGTCATGCCCTCATCCAGTCCATGTCTCCGCCCAGCACACAAACATTCCTCGCAGTGTCATGCATCCTGCTCACAATATCTCCATCTGTTTTCATGCAGGAGAAGCTGATTCACAACAGCAGGAGATGTCCCAGATCAGGGGTGGAGAGACCCACATTAGGCCCTTTATTCACTTTGAAGAGCATGTTATTGTGCTGACTGGTGAAGATGTGGACTGCGCCTGTGGTGACGGTGAGTTCAATGGCGAACACTCACGTAAGGATCTTGCACTACCTCATCCATCTCACAATGCAACTGTAAGTGCTCTCTCTCTCTCCGGCTTTTGACTCTGTTGCCATGCAATAATTATCTCTAATGTGATTCACAGGAATCTCTGCCAAGCAACCGGCACCCTCAGCCAGCCAGTCCCTCAGCTCCATACATAACATCACCTCCAAACAAGAGGACTCCTTCTTCATTGAAGAACTAGAAATAGGCAGCCTGGAAGACCTGTCACGGTCCTTACCCACACCCTGCACCAGCACAGAGATACACACTTTGCTGGGACCTAGATCTTCAGCAGGCTCAGGTTCACAATCTGGTTGTCACCTCACACATATGTGTCCGCAGCTGGAGGAGGCAGGTTCAGCGAGCTCCCTGGACTTAGAAAACTTCTGGGGAAGGGAACTCTGTGAGGTCTGAGTCAGATGACGAGCCTCTAGATTTAGTCTTCCAACTCATCCTAAAGAGTCAGCAGAAGGCATGGGAACATCAGCAGAGCTGTTGGAAGTCAAGTCGGATGAATGCATCCGCCTGCTCTCTGATGAAGTGGTGCCCACATGTGCTTGCATGGAGGCCTCCATGGGAAGGATGGCGAACGCCATGGACCCCCTGGTCCAGCAGCGTGGAGATGCATCCAGACCTGCATTCCATTGCAGTAGCCATGGGTGAGTTCCTGCAGTGGCAAAGCGATAGGGAAAGGGGGCACCTTGACATCCCTCCAGGTGCTCCTTCCCCTCAAGGAGTCAGGCTGGAGCCCTCGGGCATCTGACGGGAGGAGGAGTGGCAGCTGGACACCCCTGGGTCATCTGCTCAGGAATCTCAGAGGCTGTCCACTCCCCCTGAGTCCCCTTTGCCTGTGATCCCCTCAACTTCATCCTCTGCCACTGCAGCTGGCCCACAGGAGTACAGCCAAAGCAAGCTAGGGCCCTCAAGACCTCAACTCTCCAGATGGCACACACCAAAGTCATCAGATGCAACAGAGTCAATATAGAGACTGAAGGTATTGCCTCACCTGCTGTCTATCAGGGGTCATGTGATGTTCTCGGAGGCTCTGACCAATAACCCCTAAGCTCAGGCACTCTGGGGTGGGGCTTTCTGACGAGAGTCCTGATCAAGATGTATCACCTGAAAAGCTCTCTGTAATAGACTTTATCTGTTTCTTGTTGAAACCTATCCACTCTGTCATGTCATTACATTTGGTGATGAGGGTAAATTGGCTCCAATGCTTCACCTTGTCTTGTTACCATGAGTACATCGAATCTTAAGAAAAAAAAGATTACTCACCAGTCATGCCACTCTTTGATAGAATTGATCCTTATGATGTGACTATGGAAGGCTGGAGCCTGTATGTACAATGCCTCGGATTTTATTTCATAACAAACAAAATTATTGCTGAAGAAAAGCAGGAAGCCATCCTTTTGAGTGTAGTGGCAATAAGACACACAATGCCATTCACAACCTGACGGCCCCGAGCACGCCCAATTCTAAGCTCTATAATGAATAAGTGGACCTCGTCAAAATGCAGTTCCAGTCGAAGCCATCTGTAATAATGCAGTGTTTGAAATTTAATTCCAGAGTTAGGGCCTCAGGAGAATCCATCACAACCTATGTAGCGAAACTGAAGCAGTTGAGAGAACACTGTGACTTCAGGAACACATTAAATGCTATGCCGCAGAACTGATTAGGTTGTGGAGTTCAGGATGACGCCATACAGCACCAAGGTCGACACCGACTTTAAGTGCACCCTAGAAATCTACCTCATCACAGAAAGTGCTGCAAGCAACCCACAGGCTTTGCAACACATACAACATGGCGCCGTATTTCATGTGGGGCAGGAACCTACTGCCGAGTGTGGCGTGAAAACCAGACCCACAGCATCAAAGCGAGAGGCTTAGTGGAAACATTTCAGCAGCACCTCCATGATTAAGTTGCTATAGATGTGGAGATGACCATGGACCAGACACGTGTAAATTCAAGGAGGCACAATGCCATTTCTGCCATAAGAAAGGTCATGTAGTAAGGCAATGCAGGGCAAAGGTGAAGCAGCCTATAAAGCAGCAAAACAACATGATTGGATTAAAGAATACAGCAGAACCTGAAGCTGCCGACACCGACATATATTCCCTGTATAACATCCCCGTTGTAAAAACTGAACCTAGCACTGTCACTATCCAAGTTAATGAGAAGCCACTAATAATGGAGGTAGATACAAGTGCCTCAACTACAGTGGTAGGAGAGCACACTTTCAAATATCTGAATGAAGGTAGACAGCCAAAAAGCCTCGAGTGGACAACTGATAAACTGAAGGCATGCACTGGAGAATCTATTCAGGTAAAAGGCAGCTCCACAGTACCAGTGTCTTATAGGCAACAGACAACCAAGCTGCCTGTGATAATAGTGAAAGAAGAAGACCCTGTCTTTTGGACCGAGACTGGTTACAGAAGATCAAGCTTGACTGGTCTGAGATATTTCACCTGAAAGCACAAGGAGGAGTTCCTGAACTGCTAAGGAAATGTGATGTGGTATTTTGGGATGAATTGGGAAGTTAAAAGGCATGCAGGTCAAGGTATATGTGGATCCTCAGGTGACACAATGTTTCTTTAAGGCCAGACCTGTGTCTTATGCGTTGAAGGAGAAGGTGGATGCAGAACTGTGCCAGTTAGAAAAGCTGGGCATCATCCAACCTGTCCAATTTTCAGAATGTGCAGCATTCATAGTTCCAGCGGTTAAGCCTGACTAAACCATATTCATTTGTGGGGATTATAAATTGACCATAAATAAGGCAGCAGACTAGACAAGCACTCCATTCCAAGGATAGACAACTTATATGAAAAGCTGGCTGGAGGCAAGTCCTATACAAAGTTAGATATGAGCTATGCCTACCAACAATTAGAACAGAATAGCACATCACGAGAATATGTGACTATTAACACACACAGTATCAGTACACTCGCCTACCCTTTGGAGTATCATCTGCATGTGCTAACCTCCAGAGAACAATGGAGAGTCTATTCCAAGGACTTCCCCAAGTGGTAGTATACCTAGATGATTACAGGGTCAACCAAGACCAAACACTTGGCCAACCTGGAGGGGTGCTAAGAAGGTTCATTGAAGCTGGTGTACAATTGAAGGATAAATGCAGATTTCAAGCATCAGAAGCTACTTACCTGGATGATAGGATTGACACCATGGGTTTGCACCTGGTAGAAGAGAAAGTCCGGGCAATGAAAGATGCACCCTCACCATCTAATGCAACCGAGTTCAAGTCCTCCCTGGATATGATCAACGACTATAGCTGCTACTTGCCTAACTTATCAGCTGTGTTGGCACCATTACACTTGTTGTTAAAATGGAATCACCATTTGTCATGGAATTCACAACAGGAAGAAGCCTTTGCGAAAATGAAGAAACTGTAGTATTCATCATGTTTTTTGGTACACTACGGCACATTGAATGAATTGGTATTAACATGTGATGCCTCTCCTTATGTTGTAGGAGCGTGTTATTACATAGAATGGAAAATGGATCAGAAAGGCCCATTGGCTATGTCTCGAGAACCCTCTCCACAACCAAGAAAGGTTATTCCCAGCTAGAAAAGGAAGATTTACCAGTAATATTTGGAGTGCAGAAATTCCACCAGTACCTGCATGGACGACATTTCACTGTTGGGTCATACCATAAACCATTAATGGGTTTATTCAGTGAGGATGAAGCTATTCTGCCAATAGCATCAGCAAGAATACAAAGAAGAAGAAGAAGCTCAGAAGAAGAGTCATATGGACTTGAAACATTTACTCTGTTTCTCTCTCCACAGATGCTATTAGACCTGCTGAGTTTTTCCAGCATTTTCTGTTTTTATTTCAGATTTCCAGCATCTGCAGTATTTTGCTTTTAGCAATTGATTTTTACAATGTTGGGCTCTGACATTATCTGCGTATGAGTATACTTTTATGTACCGTCCTAGCTTACACATTGCAAATGGAGATGCACTCAGTCATGTCCTGTTACCAGAAAGCATTGTA
Source organism: Carcharodon carcharias (assembly GCF_017639515.1). Taxonomy (NCBI): domain Eukaryota; kingdom Metazoa; phylum Chordata; class Chondrichthyes; order Lamniformes; family Lamnidae; genus Carcharodon; species Carcharodon carcharias. The sequence goes on along the minus strand of NC_054478.1, from coordinate 41,705,264 downwards.
CATGCTCCTATTCTACAAGGAGTTGTGCAATTAGTGAATTTCTTGGATTCTTTGCCTGTGTGTGAAGCAAATTGGAAATTGGACAGAGATCCAATTTTGTCGAAAGTCAGAGACTTTGTTTTGTAAGGATGGTCAAACTCGCCTGTTACTGAAGATTTGAGACCATTCCACGCCACAAACACAGAGTTCGGCTGTCAAGATGGAATTTTGTTGTGGGGATCAATCATTGTCGTCCCATCACAAAGTAGAGAACTACTCTTGACAGAGCTTCACAGTGCGCATCCAGGCATATCAAAGATGAAAATGCTTGCACAAAGCTATGCCTATTTCAGCTCTCCTGCATCCGTGGGAGTGGCCTAGTCAACCCTGAGTTACACTACATATTGGTTATGTAGGACCATTCTTGGTAACATGTTTCTGCTGGTTGTAGATGTACATTCTAAATGGATGGTTGTATACGAAGTGAAATCGCCAGCATGAAGTGCAACTATCAAGAAGCTGCGTCACTGTTTTAGCATACATGGCCTACCTGAAATTGTTGTTTCTGATGACAGTACAGCTGTAAAACAGCGCAGCGTTTCACAAATTCATGAATCTGAATGGAATCAAAACAGCCATTACCATCCCTCATTGAATGGTTTAGCCGAGAGAGCTGTACAAAGGTTCAAGTCTGGTATGAAAAGGTTATCAGAAGTTATCAGAATCCCAACTTTCCCGCTTTCTTCTCAGTTATGGTATAATGCCACATTCTACTACAGGTTGAAGACTGCCTGAATTATTGATGAAACACCACCTGTGTACACAGTTAAACCTAGTGTTTCTAAATTTAGAGTGGAAGGTAGAGCGGAATCAGAGTGATCAAAAATTGAACCACGATATACACAGCAAAGCTCACACATTCAGTGTAGGTGGCATGGCATTCATGCAAAATTTCAGAAGTGGATCTTGTTGGATTCTTGGAACCATTGTCCCAGAGATTGGTCCATTATCTTTCCAAGTACAAGTGAAAGATAGAATCATCCGTAAGCATGTAAATCATATTTATGTACAGAGACATTCCAACAACCAATTATTCCGCCTGTGATTAACTTCGAACTGTCAATTCCTGAGGTGACAGATCTACTTTGAATAGGCATGCCCAATGTATCTATAAAGTTACAAACCCTGAACTGCCACTTTCTGATGATGTGTCCCATGCTGCAGTTCCAGATCTTGTTGAGGAGCCTCAAGTGGTAGAGCTATGCCCCTCTAGCCGTATAATAAGAGCATCTCAGAGACTTGATCTTTAATCACCTGAAGTTGTATACATGTACTTGTTGTAGGATTCTCAAATGTTTCCCTGTAAGTAGAAATCATAAAAAAACTAAAGGGGGAGAAAATGTAATAACTGAAGCTATAGGCTCTCCTGCTGTCTATTAGGGGGTCACATGATGTTTTGGGAGGCTCCGACCAATGAACTCTAAGACGGGCAATCCGGGGGTGGGGCTTCCTGATGAGAGTCCTGATTGAGCATGTAGCATCTAAAAAGCTCCCTGCAATAAAGTTTATTTGTTTCTCGTTGAAACCTGTGCGCTCCATTGAGTCATTGAGCCAACCATTGCATGGGCTGTCTCCACCCCTGTTGCGGATGTCATGGCAGCACCTAGAAGAAGTGGTAGGCCTAGAAACATTAAGAAATTCTGATCACAGGTGATTGCACAGGTGAATACATGTTGTCATTTTATAATCTGAAATATTTACTTTCACTGAATAATCTGTAATGTTGTCTTTTAGCTTCATTGACAGGCTTTGCGAGTCCTCCCGCTACATTCTGCCCTCTTCCCCAACCCCCCCATTCCCCACTAGCAGTTCAGCAGCATGCAGCCAGGCCACAAGTGACTCTGGAGGGAGAAGTGTGTGTGTGTGGCAGGACCTTTCAGAGCCTCATGCAGGCGCTCTCCCGCGCATGCAGAGCCTTCATCTCAATATCCTGAGCATTTTCAATGCTACTTACTGTGGTTCTCTTTCAGTTGTCCATCTGAGCTGACCTACATCTCCGTCCGCCCACTTATTGCACTCCCATGCAGCATCTTTTGTCCATCACTGGGCTCCGCTCACTTTCGATTTTTGAGAAATGTTAGTTGCCAAATTTAAGATTAACTCCCCCGTCCTTTCCCCTCCCCCAGTCACCCATGCCCTTTCCCCTATCACAGTCCACCCCTCGGCATCACCTTCCACCTCCTTACCATGATCCTACAGACATAATTCTTAACAGTCCTGGGTGTCCAGGCAAACATGCACATTCCCTGCCTTCCTGAAAATTCCACCCCATCCACATTGACCTCCCTGACCTCCTCCTTCCCACCCCAAGGGTCCGTGTTTGCCTCCGTGTCCCCACCAACTACCCTTGCTGGTCTTTCTACTGGTACCGATGCTCCCCTCACCATCCTATCCTACTGGCTCCCTCTGCCCCTCTCATGCTAACCATTCCACCCTATCACACCCACCTTAGGTTCTCTTCCAGGAGGCAGACATTGACTCCACAGACCCCTCCCTTGCACTTCCACCTGGACATTCCAGCCCCCAACCTTATTCCTCCCTCCACCCTTACTGCTTCCTCCATCCTCACTCCTTCCTCCACTGTACTCCCTCTCCCCTCAGAACTTCTTCCTCCCTTCAGACACCTTCCCCGCTATGAACTTTCTCCTCCCCAAAGACAGCTCCCCCCTCCTCCAAACTCCCTTCTTCCCTTGGACACCTTACCCCCTCTGAATCCCCTCCCTTACACATTCCTCACCTCTTACACCTACTTCCCCACTAACGCCATTCTCCCTGATTACACCGTCCTCTCTTCGGACAATGTCCTTCCCCCTCCCAACATCAACCCCCTAACGACACCTTCACCCACCCCTTGCAACCTCACCCCCTGACACTCTTGCCCCCCATGCCAACCCTCAACCCCCCCAACACCTTCGCAGCCCCCTCTCCCAACCTCACACCCCCGACACCTTGCCCCATCCCGCCACCCACCAATCTCACTCTCACTGACATCTTCACACCTCTTCTATTCCAACCTCACCCCCATCCAGTGCACCTTCCTCCAGCACTCACTTCTAGACTTTCCTCTCCCCTTCGCCAATGACCCATACCAGCCCATGGTAAAGTCTGTGAAATTCTGAAGCCTCAGCCATGTCAAAGCTGCTAATATGGAGGCCTCCCACTTTCCCTGAGCTGCTTCTTGGTGGAGCCATGTGTATGAAGATCTACCTAGCCTGCGATGCATGTGTTTCTTGAGGGTCCGGTAGCTGTAGGGCTCCAGCATCTTCTTCTCCCCGCATGTCCACGATCTGCGCAAGGCTCTAAAGGTAAGTCCCAACTTCTGCACGCCACACTTGTCCAGGCGTGTTCTGGGTTGGTGGGTTTCCCACCAGCATAATGTTAAATCGGGGGGGTTGCTGGGGGGGAGATGATTCCAGTCAGGGATGCAAATCGGGTTCACGTCAGGCTCCAGCACGATTCACAACCCACCATGGTGGACACCATCAGATGATCCCACTGTAATTTCACACCAGTGTGAAACCGCTTTCTGCCCCACTCATCAAATTCTCCCCCCTCCCCCACCCACGGTTTGCACAGCTTCCTTGTTTTGTGCTCTATTCCTCTATCTAGAGGGCCAATGATCTTCTTTGCTTTGCCACAACCTTCTGAACAACCCCTACCATCTTCAAAGGTAGGTCCCAAGGTCACTGGACCCCCTTTAAAATTGTCCCATTTTGTTCATATTAATCTTATTCTTTTGAACTGACCACTTCACAGTTCTCTGCATTAAACTTTATCTCTCAGGTGTCCACCCATTTCAACCATTGGCCTATGTTCTCATAAAGTCTGTTACTATCGTCATCATTGTGTTACAATACTTCTGAGCTTTGTGTCTTTTGCAAACGTTGCAACCCTCTTTAGGTGTCTGTTACCTTGTGGCCTCTCTAAATAGGAAGTTTGGCATTTTGGCATCTTGACCTCTGGCTTATTCTCTGTCCGGGGGATCTTTAGCAGTGCTGCCAATTAAAGTACTACCCTCCTTAAAGTATATTTCTTCCAAATAACCCCATGCTGTGTACACAAGAAAGCAGCTTTTCCCACCAAGTCATGTGATGAATCCCCACTGGAATTACCTGAAGTGAGATCAAAATGTCCCTATTGTCTCAGATTGTTATGGATAACAGTTTGAATGGTTCGCTCAATAACCCTTGTCAACAGGCCAATCTCCTATTTGTCTCAATGAAAGCTGTCTGCCTTCCACCGTCAATGTGATAGAAAGGATATGGAACCTTTTGAGGATTAACTCTTTAAATTCTGAAGCAGAATTCACATCAGAAACATATTACAGTGAAAATCCCTGCAAGGTCAAAAAACCAATAGTTTGCAGTCATGACAGAAATACTCCAATGTGGGACAATTGCTTTCAAACAAAACATTTCTATGCGCTGATAAAAACAAAAAACTGCGGATGCTGGAAATCCAAAACAAAAACAGAATTACCAGTCCCTTCCCACCTACATCCGTGATTCCTCTGACACCTTACGTCACATCAACAATTTCCAGTTCCCTGGCCCCAACCGCTTCCTCTTCACCATGGACGTCCAATCCCTCTACACCTCCATCCCCCACCAGGATGGTCTGAGGGCCCTTCTTCCTCGAACAGAGGCCCAAACAATCCCCATCCACCACTACTCTCCTCCGTCTGGCTGAACTTGTTCTCACGCTGAACAATTTCTCCTTCAACTCCTCTCACTTCCTCCAAATAAAAGGTGTGGCTCTGGGTACCCACATGGGCCTGAGCTCTGCCTGTCTCTTTATGGGGTATGTGGAACATTCCTTGTTCCAGTCCTACTCCGGCCCCCTTCCACAACTCTTTCTCCGGTACATCGATGATTACTTCGGTGCCGCTTCATGCTCTCGTCGGGACTTGGAAAAATTTATTAATTTTGCTTCCAATCTCCACCCCTCCATCATTTTCACGTGGTCCATCTCTGACACTTCCCTTCCCTTCCTTGACCTCTCTGTCTCAATCTCTGGTGATAGACTGTCCACCAATATCCATTACAAACCTGCCAACTCCCACAGCTACCTCGACTACAGCTCCTCACACCCCGCTTCCTGTAAGGACTCCATCCCATTCTCTCAGTTCCTTCACCTCTGTCACATCTGTTCTGATGATGCTACCTTTAAAAACAGTTCCTCTGACATGTCCTCCTTCTTCCTTAACCGAGGTTTTCCACCCACGGTCGTTGACAGGGCCCTCAACCGTGTCCAGCCCATCTCCCGCGCATCCACCCTCACGCCTTCTCCTCCCTCCCAGAAACATGATAGGGTCCCCCTTGTCTTCACTTATCACCCCACCAGCCTCCGCATTCAAAGGATCATCCTCCGCCATTTCCACCAACTCCAGCATGATGCCACCACCGAACACATTTTCCCTTCACCCCACCTGGTGGCATTAGGTAGGGATCATTCCCTTCGGGACAGCCTGGTCCACTCCTCCATCACCCCCTACTCCTCAACCCCCACCTATGGCACCTCCCCATGCCCACGCAAAAGATGTAACACCTGCCCCTTCGCTTCCTCTCTCCTCACCGTCCAAGGGCCCAAACACTCCTTTCAAGTGAAGCAACATTTCACTTGCATTTCTCCCAACTTAGTCTACTGCATTCGTTGCTCCCAATGCGGTCTCCTCTACATTGGAGAGACCAAACATAAACTGGGCGACCGCTTTGCAGAACACCTGCGGTCTGTCCGCAAGAATGACCCAAACCTCCCTGTCGCTCGCCATTTTAACACTCCACCCTGCTCTTTTGCCCATATGTCTGTCCTTGGCTTGCTGTATTGCTCCAGTGAAGCCCAACGCAAACTGGAGGAACAGCACCTCATCTTTCAACTAGGCACTTTACAACCTTCCGGTCTGAATATTGAATTCAACAACTTTAGATCTTGAACTCCCTCCTCCATCCCCACCCCCTTTCTGTTTCTTCGCCCTTCCTTTTGTTTTTTCCAATAATTTATATAGATTTTTCTTTTCCCACCTATTTCCATTATTTTTAAATCTTTTATGTCCCCCCCACCCCCACTAGAGCTATACCTTGAGTGCCCTACCATCCATTCTTAATTAGCACAATTGTTTAGATAATATCAGCAACTTCAACACCTCTGTGTTCTTTTGTTCTTTTGTCTGTGACATCTTTTGATTATCTGCTCCTATCACTGCTTGCTTGTCCCTACAACCTCACCACCCCCCTCCACTTCTGTCCCACCACCCAACACCCCCCCACACCTCCTCCCCCCACCCCCCACCCCACCTTAAACCAGCTTATATTTCACCCTCTCCTTGGATTCACCCAGTTCTGTTGAAGGGTCATGAGGACTCAAAACGTCAACTCTTCTTCTCCGCCGATGCTGCCATTTCTATGTGCATCCTAACTAGCTATCCTTAAAGTGACTGCTGTAGGTTGCCACTAAAAAGTTGATTGTTTATAAAATAATGGTTGTCCTGCCTCCATATTAAAACCATACTCTACTAACATCCGCTGCTCGCCTCCCTCTCCTGATCACTATCTTGTGCCCACCCTGGTCACTGCCATTACTGGTCCTCTTCTGGTTGACCCCTGCCCCCCCTCACCCCCACCCACCGCACCCACCCACAAACCATATTTGTGCCTCTGCTAGCTAACATTTAGGCCCCAGTACCTTACCAAAACTCTTCATATATCTTAAATTAATTTGAAATAGACAAACACAACAGCCATTCTCCAAAGTGTGAGGTTCCGCAGACAGCAATGATATTTATAAGCTCCAATGTAATCTTTTGCAGCTACCTTTGGTCCTCTAAATAATTAGCTGTATCTTTTATTCTAAGACGGTTTGCAAATTTCAACAGTATTCCCTTGAGGCTTCCACTCATTGAACATCATTTTCCCACTGCACAAGATGGCTGGTTTAAAGACTGAAGTGAAGCCAGAACTGCCTCTCCAAATATCCAAAATTGCTTTAACAGTAACTGAGAAAAAGATGAACAAAAGCAGCCGAAAGTAAAATTATCATAGTGTACTGCTGTTGTCATGCCCAGTGAAAGTATGTCCTATTCATAACTTTAAACATGGAGTGCTCTCAGTACATCATTTTCTGGAACTCTCCTTAATTTGAAACTGGATACTAACAAGACTGTCAAGATGGTTGCCGAGGGTCACCTGACTTGATTTGTGGTTCCAAGCTACAACTCAATCTCACCTTGGTTTCACTGCTGCAACAGCCGTTAATTCCAAGTTGGGCTCCCAATGCCATTATGAAAAATTTTTAGTGACCATCCTGCCTCCACATGGTGGAGTTTTCAGAACCCCGACCTTTTCTAAAATGGTGTGTAAGTATGTGGCAGGTAAGGGTCATGTTTCGCCTCATTGAAGTTTTAACCATTCTGCACCCCCATCCCCACCCTGCTCCACCAACCACCCTCCCAACAACCTCCTCCCAAACCCCCCTCCCCTGACTCTCTCCTGCCTTTCATGTTGTGCGTTGATATCAAGCCTTTAGTGCTGGATAATATAATGTTCCCAGTAACACTTCAACAACTACTTACTGACAGTTCCACACATCTTTATTATCTGTGCACTTAAAGAGAGACACTGAGTCTGCTAATTTGCAAAGGTTAATGAGCTAATGGTTGAATAACAACATTTGCTGCGCTTCAATATAATTGATCGGTTGTGCAGGACTTCAGGACATCCTGTGCACTTGATAAGTCATTATAGAAATGCACATTTTTTTTATCTTAACCTAAGGTTACATTTAATATTGGCATTTTGCGAGTTGAAAGTCCTTAGCTACACATTTTATAAAGTAATTGTACATTTCACATTTTTAAATGTTTAGCTTTTCCATCTAGTTCGTTTCATATTTCGGTGGGGATGAATTATTGCTCACTAATTGAGGAAAATCAATGCTGGGACTGAACACTTCCACTTTTGCAACATGGTATCTGTACCAAAAGCACAATAACTGGTGCCATCAAGTACACAGAAAAGCTGAGTCTCCTCAATCCTAATAATATGGCCTGACTGAAACCATAAAATGGAACACCCTGCTCCACCAGTGTTAACCTGGCTTCCTTTTATTCTGAATGAGATTGCTAATTTTATGATGTGGATCCATTATCCATTAGCAGCTGAGTTGAGGATGCTCAAAACCTATTTTCCATAGGACTCTTAAGAGCCAATACAGAGAGAAAACGTTCACCCATCTCAGCTGACCTACTGCGTCACCCAATTTGGCTGGGTGACCTGTATAAGAAGTCACACAGAGGCCTGGAGGGGTAATTTTTAAGCATGCTAGTCCAGATGGTGGTCGGACAGTTATAAATACGATTGCAACTCGCCCAACAATGAACCCCCCGACCCCTCAGGCTGCAATTTTAAACTGCTCTTCTGAGAAGCGGAGAAGAATATCTACCAGGAAGGGCAGGCTTCTTCTTTAAATATACAGATGATCTCATATGCACCGACAGAAACCATTGTGACTTTCCCACTAAGCCAACTTAGCAAGATTAGGAATCAAAGCCAGAAGAAGCACAAAAGGGTTGTTTGTTCATTTTTCTGACTTTCCTTGTGGGACGAAGATGAGGAGAGCCAGGTCCCACAAGGAAAGTTTAGAACTCCTCTCCCCAGAGCCTCTTCCCTGTCCTGATCATGAAGCTTTCCAGAAAACCCCTCCCAACAACTTATCTGATTGCAGGACCGTTACCTTCACTCTTGACAGTAGCCCCCCGCCGATCAATATTGTGCTTTCGCCTGCTAGGCACCTTCCAATCTCTGGCAGGACCTTGCTCAAGACAAAACAGATGAATCCCAAGAGATACTGCCAAGGTTGAAATGTTTATTTAGCCTGCCTCAGATCCACCCACCTGAACTTGCCCTGAGTTAAGACTGCGTGTTACAATTTGACCTGTGTGACAACATGAGAACAATATTCTTTTGATCCACTAAAACTTTCAAACCTCTTGTATGGCAGACCCATTTGCTGTCATGCACCACTCTGCATTTGATGCTAAACGATCATGGGTGATTAGAATCTTTTAGAAAGGGGGATGAGTCATAGAATTGCTCACTAAATCATCAGATAGAAAAATGAATAATTCTATGGCAGAGTCAAACTACAGTCCATTTTTTAACTTAAACACCAGGGCAGACAGCTTTACCTCCTGTCGTTTGGACTGACACTGATGATTTAGATGCTGGAGTAATACTGATTGAGCAAACACAACAACCACAGAGAAGGCAGGAGTCTGCAATCCTCCATTCTTCCATTTCAGTGCACCTTCTGCAATGTAATACAGACATAATTTGTCTATGGTGTCATAGCTCATCTGCTTTTACTTTTCATCTAAGAAACACACTTTGTTAAGTCCCTCCTCATGCTGCATGCTGTTTTCTAGCCTGAGAAATATATAGCTGACCATATTGTGATCTTAGCTAATGCTTTTTTTGTCACTGATTGATAGGATTTAAAATATTTGGGTAATTATCTGACAAGAAAAAGATTGCAGGGCTACAGGGAAAGGGCGGGGGAGTGGGGCTCAGAGAGCTGGCATGGACACAACTGGCTGAATGGCCTTGTGCAGTGCTGTAGGCATTCTATGATTCCATAATTCTATTCTTTGAACCTGGATATCAAATTGTCAATCCAGCAAGCTGACTCCACCTTACCTACAGAAACTTTAGCCCACCATGAGACTACTGACTTTAACTTGAGACTATTGTCTATTATCTCCTGTATACTCTCCATTATTACCAGGACATATCTATCCTAATCTTGCATGTAACCAAGCCTATGTAACTTGAATGCCCCTATGCTCATTCACTTCAGTGTTTTGCGACTGTTTCAGAATCAAGCCCATCACATTAATTTCCTCTTTGTTCTCTGTTTTTGCTTTTTTTAAGCCCTCGCTCTCCCGTTATCATTCTTTTTTTCATTTCTCCTCTCTCAACTACTATGTCCTCCCAAATCCTTTCCAATCTTTCAGTAATCATTTTCTTTCCTATTCCCCTATCTTCCCAGATTTGACTCCCTCTTAGATAAACTTATAGCTTCCTCTGTGCCTCAATTGGCATCTTTCAAAAGACCCATCATGGCACTTCTTGCTGCCTCCTTACAGAGCACAGAGCTTGCCTCTCTGCAGCCTCTGGTCCATCTGCCTATCAGATCCAGAGACACTGCTACCACTGCCCACATACATACCTCTTGCAGCCTTTTTGTGTGCACCAATCTCCTACTCCTCTGCCATTCCTGTGAGGATGAGGCAACGTTCTCTGACAATTGCAGGAACTCACCAAAACACCTCTGTAACACTCGAGAGTACTTTTAGATACTTTGCAAAAGAACAAAAATGTAACTTTAACTACCTTTGCCACAGGGTCCACCTTGGAGCTTCACACTCCTGTTTTGATGAACGAACAACACAGACACTGCCAGCACATTTATTGCACAAATTTGGGACCCTGCTGTCAAATCAGCCAGCTGGGCTGCATGATGTCAAGCCAAATCAACATCTTCTAACACACAGGGTCCACCCCTGTGTGTGCCTATGGCCTGCAGTGGACTGCACAGGGAGCAACCAGTAATGCATGCTTCCCTTTCAAAATGAAGGCTGGTGTATGTGATGCCACTGGAAGTGATATTACGCCCCATGTTTGAATCCCTGCAAACAGACTCCTGCCTTTGCCACTCTATTGAACACCCACTAAAGTCACAAGTGACATCTGTTTCATTATGAGCGCTGTAAGCTATCCCTCCCCAACCTCTTCAATCTGTCTGCAGCATTTCATAAGGTTGACCACGCCATCCATTACCATCCTCTTCCTACAGCCATGGATCTTTAGAAATCTCTACCCCAGAGGTGGTAGTCTGATGGTGCAGTGGATATTGACCCTGCCTCTGGTCCAGGAGCTTCAGGTTTAAGTCCCACTTCAGGACTTGATGTGCACGGAAAGCATGTTCATAACGTGGCCAAACAAGTTAATTGTCAGCCTATAAATCCTTCCAGTATGGCAGGTGGTAAGATTGGGAGAGTTTCCTCATCAGCCATGCTGCAGAAGGCAATGGCAAACCACTGCAGTAATTTGCCAAGCATAATCATGTACAAAGTCCATGGTTGCCAATGCCCCTTTAGAGATGCTTAGCCAATGAGGATATTCAGGACTGGGATTGATTGATTTTTGGTCATCAAGGGATACAGAATAGAGCAGAAAAATTGAGTTAATTTTGGAGTTTAACTATGATCTTATTAAATAGTTGAGTAGGCTCAAGGAGACATATGGCCTACTTCTGCTTCTATTTTTCTAGGTTCTTGTGTCCTTGTGAGTTTTTCATTGCTCTACCTTTGCCCCCACTTATTTCTCATCTATCTCCTTCCCCTTGGCAACATCATCCAAAAACTCATTGTCAGGTTCCATTTGTACACTGGCAACACCTAAGCTCTACCTTGTCACCACTCTCTTGATCACTCCACTCTCTCTGATTTGTCATACTGCTTATACAACATCCAGTACTAGATGAGAAGAAATGTCTTCCAATTAAATACGGGAAAGACCAAAGTTGGTGGCTTCTGTTCCCTAGACACCAACTCCATCCCTCTCCCTGGTAACTGTCTGAAGCTGAACTAGACCATTCAAAACTTTGGTGTTATATTTGACACAGAAATGAGCTTCTAATCATCAAAACTGAACCCGTAGGTAGTTAAGATGGTAATGGGGTAACTTTGTCAAAATTTCCCCATTGGCTGTAAATGATAAGCAATTTGTTAATTTGTCCTGGCAATTGCTAAGTACCTGACATCAATTGTGTTGAAAAGTCTGATCCCTTTATGGCTGCGAACAGAGGAGAACAAACATAGAGAGGGAGAGTGGAAAGAGCGGGAGAGTGCAGGCCTGGGGACAGTGAGAGAGGGAGCCCCCCTCCGTCCCAGGATACGGAATCCCAGGCCCAGGTTCTGGCTGCGGATCCTCATCTACAACAATTCATCAAGTTGGAGAGTCAGAAACAGAAATTCCAACAGCTGGTTCATGGCCTCACTAAGCTCTGCTGGGATAAGTGTATGGATAAACCAGGCCCCCCGCTTGACAGCAGAACAGAAATCTGCTTTGTGAACCACGTGGAATGTTTCATTGACACCAGCCAATTCACCCTCATTCGACTGGAACAGATGCAGAAAAATAAGATGTCATCAGAGAGCCTGAGTGGTTGAGCGGACAGGAGAGTACTGTGGATTGGCAATACAAAGGATTTGCCTCAACATATGGCACAGTGCAAGGCAGGTAGAGTGCAGGATAGGCACAGCGTGGGATTCACATCATTGCCAACGGTTGGGGCACAGCTCCACAGGAGCTGCTGTCCTGGGGCTGCTCTTAAAAGGACCCTAACTCAGACTAACATGTCTTTGATACTGAGCTTTCTGTATGATCGTCTTACCATCCAGAAATAAAGCACAGTGGCATTTTTAATACACAAAAAAACATAGAGATACAGGCAGTCTGTCATGTTGGTGAAACACAAAGCTTTGCGGCATTGTGACTTGGTGAAGATTGCTCGAAGGTTGGGAGAAAAAGATAGTACAGAGTGAGGAAGGGATGAATCGCAAGCCATGGACATCTGAAAGCTACCCAAGGTCGAGGTTTAAGAATTTTATAAAATATCAGAATGACCAAATTAAGGTAGTATAGCCTTAAAAAAATCTTTTAAAATAATTAAGGCAATCAGAAATGATTCACAGCCTGGAAGGATAAAAGGCAGGGAAACAGTACAGAAAGGAAAGGCTGAAGCAGGAGCACAAATGCCCAGTTACTGTTTTGTTATAATCTGCATTTGAAGACACAACTGCCAAGGGTGAATAAACATCTTGTTTTGAAAATTAAGCTTTAATGTGTAACTAATGGACCACTGGCTTCAATTGGCTACACCAGTTAAGAATTATTTTGCTTGGGTGCACCATTTGAGCATGAGAATGGGTGACGAAAAGAAGCCAGCAGTTTCCAAGAGAGGGGCAAAGAAAGCTCAGAAGAAGGTGCCAACGAAGAGTGGCAAGAAGAGGGGAAGAGTCAGGAAAGAGAGTTACTCCATCTACATCTACAAATTGATGAAGCAGGTACACCTGGACACCAGCATCTCCTCCAAGGCCCCATGAGCATCATGAACTCGTTTGTCAATGACATTTTCGAACGCATCACGGGCGAGGCTTCCCGCCTGGCCCATTACAATAAGCGCAGCACCATCAGCTCCCAGGAGATCCAGACCGCCATGTGCGTGCTACTGCCTGGGCATTGGCCAAGCATGCCATGTCGGAGGGCACAAAGCTGGTGACCAAGTACACCAGCTCCAAGTAAAAAACTGAATTCTAGTGAAAATAACCTCAACATTGCTAAGTGTGACTTTTTTTTTGTATTATGAATACAGTTTGCACTAACTGAAATAGTGATTGTGACTGTTTCTTTGTATATACATTTGCTATAAAATAAGATAATGAATGAGCCAGATAACCGCATCGTATCAAGCCTTTTTTCTGCCAGAGCTCTGGTGGTTGTATGGTTCCAACTAAGCTCTGTCTTTATAGAAGTCACATTTTAAATGTTCAGGGTAAACCCCAACCCCCAGCAACCCCCCTGGTCTGGGCAGTGGTGGGGAGCAAATGTTAAAGGCTGGTGCAGGATCTCATAACTTCTGCATACTGTTGTTACACACCAGCTTCAAACTGAGTGAGTTGAACCTCTCTTGGAATACATAGATGTTGGGATCCATAGATCTTGTTGCAGAACACACAAAGTGATGTGCACGTGGAAGGAAAAACAATTCAAAATTTTCAAATCCCAGTAAAAATCGGTAATACTGCAGTTCCATTTTAAGGTATACAAGACCAGTTTTACTGGTACCCTTAATTTCCAAGTTTTACTGGTTTTTCCTTTTACGTGTAGTCAGGTTATTTTTTGCAGTTGTAGGAAGCCTGCAATCCTGACAAAGCTCTTAGCTCTCTCATCCTGCCTGGCTTTCTCCTTGAGGGAGGAGGTGAAATTGAGAGATTTGGAGATATCCTTGCTGTAGCAGTGTATAGCAGACTGAGGGTCACGTTACAGTCTGATACAATGCTTGGGTGAAGAAATTCAGATCCACATTGACCTTGGTAGCCACAGACAATGTTGTTCATGCCTTGCTTTAAGGCTCCTGTTCATGTAGCAACAGATGACACAACTGTGACCACATCCCTTGTCAAGCAGTGGGTACTTGATTAGCTGCCCTTTTATTAAACTGAAGTATCAAGGCTGGTTTCTGAATACCCATGTGATGTCTCGCAGCCTCTTGTTCCTCTTGTCTCTCCTTCGGTGCTTCTGCTTTTCATCTGGCCGTCTCAGCAAACATATATGATACAAGAGACTCGGCAGAATTATAAATACAGAAAAGCTGCTGCCTCTCTAAAGTCGATTAAAATTTGTTTTAAAACTGAGTGCCATTGCAGCCGAAACCAGTCTGACCAGTAACCTTACAGCCTGAAATGATTAACCAGAGCTTTATCTGAATAAAGATGAGGTAGTAGTTGTGCTAATTTTGCTCATTTCTCCTTGCTTTGCGATCTTGTGCTTTCCCATTCAGTTGCTTGTAAGAGCCTCACATTTTCAGTTTCAAGTTGTTTAACAACATCATTCTCTTTTTCCCTCTAAGGGGCTAGGAATCCTGCAGCGAATAACTCAACTCCTGACTTCCCAGAGTCTGCCCACTATCTACAAGGCACAAGTCAGGAGTGTAATGGAATCCTCTTCACTTGCCAGGATGAGTGCAGGCAACTCCAACAACATTCCAGAAGCTCGACACCATCGAGGACAAAGCAGTCCGCGTGACTGGCAACATATCCACAAACATTCACTCCCTCCACCACTGACGCACAGTGGCAGCAGTGTGTACCATCTACAAGATGCACTGCAGGAACTCACCAAGCCTCCTTAGACAGCACCTACCAAGCCCATGACTGCCACCATCTAGAAAGACAAGGGCAACAGACATATGAGAACACCACCACCTCCAAGCTCCCCTCCAAGCCACTCACCATCCTGGCTTGGAAATATCACTGGGACAAAATCCTGGAACACTCTCCCTAACAGCACTGTGGGTGTACCTGCACCACATGGACTGCAGCGGTTCAAGAAGACAAATCACCAACAACTTCTCAAGGGCAATTAAGGATGGGCAATAAATGCTGTCTTAGCCAGCGACGCCCACATTCCATGAATGAAAATCTTTTAAAAAGACTGATCCTGGGAGTCTCCAGGATGAATTTGAATGATTCGAGTGGGAATGCAAGTGAGTGAGTTAGCAAGCAGAAAGATGATAATGTTGTGGCTCAATAAGATATGCAAAAGTTTTAGTGGATGACCCCCACCTCCTGCTATTATGGTCTCAAGACCACCCCCCTCATGCTTGCCAAACCCCCACCCCTGCACGGTCACCAATAATCCCACCCTCAGTAACTCTCCATTAACAATGTTTATGACAGAGTGTTTACTACTAGCCGTACACTAAATTGTGGGCTGAGCAGCAGAAAGGATTAGCATTTCAGAAACTTAAGAGTTGATGGTGGGGAAGAGGAGGGAGTGTCCTATATTTTCATCTCAGGAGAAGGTAGGGTATGGGTGATGGAGAAAGGCAACCACCAGCCTACAGCCAGAGAAAGGAAACAGAAGCTGTGTTTTCACTGAATGAAAGAAACTGTGAAGCATCTCTCCCTTGTCAACCTTCTCTCCATGCACAACTGCCTCTCAAAAGCTTGCATTTCACAGTCCATAACACAGGTACAGAAGTCACATTCTCACATGTCATGATCTAAGTTGATTAAGTTGAAAACATTCACTGGGGCCTTGGTGATCTTAGTAACTCTTGTCTTAATGAAGCTGCTGGTCCTGAGGGGTCGCTTCTGATTTTCATTCTTTTGCAGTGTCAAGATTCGAAATCTGAAGCTTCTTCAGGCGCTCCCAGTCACTATTATGTGAGATAACAACATCCATGACAACTCCTTGAAGCTCACTGGTGCAGGGCACAGGCTCAGATCTTCCACTAGTCAGTGTAATTAGATTCCAACTAGTTTCCAGTCAATTTAAACATCCCTTATTCAGGTGATGGACAGTATGAGTCGTCACAGTTCCTAGCTCACATGATGCATTAAAGTTTCTAGAGGGTCCTCATAAATAAGTCAGTTTCACCTGATTTTCTTTCCAGGAATGAGACTGAGAAAGTATGGGAGGTAAGAAAGCGATCATTCATTCTGCATCTGCATGGGAACCAATGCCTTCACTTACATTGTGAGGTAATTAAATATCTTCCTGCAGCTTGTAGACGTTACTGAGATGATAACCTCCCTGCATAAAAGTATGGATCACTGTTTCAGACCACTTTCAGTGCTCAGTTCCCATTGAAAAGCTGTCCAGAGACTATTTTTGTCAGGAGGACATCTACTGAAGCAACAGTAAATCCACGACTCCTTCCTGCTGCTAATCCCCTAGCCTGAAGGCTGCTCCTTCCTCATACTTTGCAACAGTGTTCTACTGTTCCCAGTCACAAAAGTTTGCCCCTTTATCCTAAAGTATCAGTAAATCAAAAGGTAGTGGGTTTACCATTATAGACCTGCCTAACATAACTATTGAAGGCCAGTCTAGCAAACTGCAGTGGGTAAATGGTTCAGCGCTTCACCCACTAGCTCAAGCCAAAATAAAGCAAACATTGGTCAATTGAAAGAAGTACTTGGTGGCATGGGGCATGAATGAGGGTTGATGTTAACTTGTGCTGGGTCACTTTCATATTGCAATAAGTGATGGGAGGAAAAATTGTGAAAAATATAAAACTATTTCATTCATCCAAATATGAAAATCTTGAGGTCCAAGGTAGACACGCATTATACCAAGTTGTGCAATATAGAGGATCAAATTGTACACTGGGACCCCAGTATATTAAACTGAAATAGGAAAGTGTAGAAATAGAGCTCTACTGCATGGTAGTAATGACACTTAAGCATGTTCAAACACTAAAGTAGACTTAACACAACATCCCCTCCTAATTTGTGGCAATAAAAAAAAGTTTGGATCTCATTATAAAGGAAGTGGAGCAGGAAAGAAGGCCAAGCACCAAAAATGACATCTAAATTATTTGCAAGTGGCATAGTTTAGCAGTATAGTTATGTGTCTGCATCAGTTTTATCCTTGGTCCAGGGGGAAAATATTATGGGTTCTCTCTACAGGATTTTCAAACAGCATCCACATATTTTGCAGAATATTTTGTGATTAACCTACACTGAGCTACACTCTAATTATTATGAAGTTGTGTGGCAATTCATCCCAAAAAAGACTAATCACTTATACATTTCTGCTTTAGCTCCAATACTACTTGATTAAATGGGGCTAATGTTATTCCTATAAACTTAGGAATTTATTACGCGTTGTTTACACAGTTGCTTGAAGAAATTAGTATTGAGGAGCTGCTTCTCAGCTGGAGTTACTTGATGGTTTTGTATTGTCACACCTGTGTTATATTTAAGTCTATTGCCTGTATTTTTCAATCATCCATGCCAATCTTTCACAAAGATGATAGAGTCATAAATCTAAAGCAATGAGTGCACGAGAGAGTTATGTAGTTCTTTTGCAATAGTGGTAGATCTATCTACTCATTGTTCCTTGGTGAGAGTTAACACATGTTTTAATCCATTTTGTTCATATAGGTGTGTTGTTTGTGATCACACATGAAAAATATTCTCGATTGTTGGCAGTTTGTGCATTTTTTATTTCAGGTCTGTGTTCCATGTACAAAAATCCTCCAAATCAGCGAATATGCCATACCATGCAACGATTCTGAATTTCTGAATGTATAGATACTTAATTTTTAGAAAACATCCTGAGTAAGTGGTTATTATAATAAATATGGCTCTGCATAGTAGTAAGCATACACATGTAAAGTACCACTCTTGGGAATACTTGAGCCTAAATCACAATTTATATTTCTGAGCAGAAGGTGATTTTTCCAGGTAAAGTGCTGTCACAGTGGTACACCATAGTTGTTATCTGGTCACCTGAAATTTGTGTGTTAAATTCCACAGATCAATCTGGTCTTCTATCAAATAACTAATCATGAAATAAATCACTGTTTAAATGACTCTTACTGCAATTTTTTTGTCTCGTTTTGCATTACTTGTTAATTACCTGGCTTCTTATTAACACTTGTTAACAAGAAACCAGGGCGAGCATATATTCATATCTGGACAGTTTTAACTCGCAGCAACAATGAAACTAGATAAATTGAAAAATAACTCAAGCTCAGGCTTGACTGTGCACTCTGACAATGAGATGGTGAGGCAAATCCCTTTGGTTCTTATCTACGGATTATCCATACTAACTGAAGAGACAAACTAAATCTTGACGGCCTACAAAAAGATCATTTGCTTGGAGTTCTCAAGACAATGCCATTTTCAACAGTATTGATAAACTAGACCATTTCTGCTGAAATGTAAATTCATAGTTTTAAAATTGTTCTTTGCTCTTATTGAATGTGGCCCAATCGGACATAAACTTCCAAGTGTTTTTATAATCAATGATGTTGCTTTTTTTAACATTGTTAAAGCTTGCCAGTCTACGTGCCTCAAGATATGTTAAGAATGGTGTATACTGATGTGTAAAATGAAGCGTTCGCATTTGATGAAGGAGAAGGAATCTTTTAGCATAGTTAATTAGGGTGAATTCTCTGCTTGCCGGTATTACTTGGCTGACAGGGAAGGAGAACATGTGCACTCGCATTTTTCTACAATCTTATCTGTAGCTGATCATTTGGGAGCTATTGTTTTGTATAGTTGTGCATGTTGTGAGAAACCTCAACTATGTTTAGTTATAATACTGGGAACTAGTGAATTTATAAACCATGTAAAAGAATTTTAATTAAAGGGGCATTAGATAATTCTTAACTCCTTACTCAATTTCACATGAAAGTTCTGACTCTAAATGTACCATTCATATCTAAGGGCTAAGAGGCCCAAAATTGATTGTCATTTTGCCTGTTTTTCCAGGCATGAAATGGGTCAGCAGCACACCTGTTTCTAATACAGAACACAAGCAACAAAATTGTGCTGCAGGCATGTCAGTCTCCATACTGGGATGGGTGCCTTCAGCTTCCCAGGCATCTGCTTAATTTAAAGATTGGGCTTATATAGCATTTTTGATGACCACTGAATGTATACTTTACAGCCAATGGGGTACTTTTGTAGCATAACCATCATTGTAATATAGGAAACACGGCAGCCAATTTGTGTTCAGTTTGCTAGACAACTTGTTCCAATAGAAATCAACTGGTTCCAGCAAGGTTCAAATGATTGTGATTGAAGTCAACTGGGCAGATGGAATCACAACTTGTTTCCCATTGTAAGTGCCAGTTATTCCTGTTGTATACGGTTGAACCAGTCAACATGCCAACGTGTTTCAGTAAGGTTCAAATTGTCCAAGTTAAGCTCAACTGGGCAAGCAAAGATACCAACCAGTTTCCAGTTATTCCAGTTGCACCCAGATATAACCAGCTCTGACATGTTACTTCCAGTAGAAATCAGTTATGGCCAGTTGATCTTTTCAACTGGTTTTGACTGATTTTTCCTCGAGCACCTATATCAAAAGCACATGGATAGGTGGAAAACCCACCCTGCTGAATTTTCTACACTAAAATTAACAAACCCCAAGCAATATCTAAAATAAGGATATGTGAAATTGGAGCTCAACTAAAGCATTAAATACTATCTCAAATAATGCCTTCAAATTAAACTGGATGAATATCTTGTCAAGAGCATCACTGCTGTTTGTAGCATAAGTACAGATAGAAATGGTGAATGTTATGTGCAAGGATAGTCCTTGATTTGTAGTGGCCATATCCAGGAAAGCAATCAATCAAAGAGGTATTAAAATATAAAATTAGGTATTCTGCAGTTTTGCTTGCCAGTGATTGGTTACAGAGTTAGATCTAATTCATGGTAGTATATGTTGTATATGGTGGGTAGTGAAACAGCAGAACATTCATGTGTTCTTCAGGCTCTGCAATAATGACTTTGCTCAATGGGCAGGATTTTCCCTCACCTGCCGTGGGAATCTTCACAAGCGGGATGAAAATTTTCACGGACCAGCATAAGGTCCGTTGACATCGGGCAGGAAATTCCCACCCTTTATGACTGAACCCTACTCTTGGTGCTTCATTTTCACACTTCCTTTTATTTCTCTATCAAGTTATGGAATTAAAGACTTTGGGATAGAAATTCAATTGGGGCAGTTGTGTAAAATGATCGCTATCACATCTACTTCCTGTTACATTCCCTGTCCAATTTTCAGTACCAGTGAAGAGTTATCGACCTGAAATGTTGTTTCTCTCTCAGTAGGTGCTGTCTGACCAGCTCGGTATTTCCAATGCTTTGTGGTTTTATTTCAATACAAGTCAATTAAATTGAAATGAATATCGGACAGCCAATGAGATACTGCCCATTTTGTGCTATTGCCTCAGATGAATTTCTAATCCTTTTTTTTCATCTGGCTCCCATGTCTATAGATTTTTTTATTCATTCCAAAAGCAGCTGATATTGTGATATGATCAACAGGCAATTCTCCAAATGGCCTTTCAACTAAACTTATAGATGTGTCTTCAGAAGTTATAGTGCTAAGAATGTCTTTTGGAAAAACTTTGAATTGTGACTTGCATTGCATTTTACTTTTAGTCTTATGAATAAAGGTAAATGATAAATTAACAGACAATTTTACATGCACTTGGAGAAGAGATCATGGTAGATCACTTGGCTTGAACTAATTTCTCCAGTATTAGTGTACAGTGATCGTAATTGCAACAACAATTGCCTGTGACTGATGTATTCATACGTTCTCTAACTGTCATGGTTATCTAGGCAATTACCACTGTGGCTGAAACACTGCACGAAAACAACTGAACAATTCTCCTCTGACCAGCCTACTCGCAGAAGAAAATTATAATAAAAATTCCCCAATGAAATCCCAGGATTTTTAAAATATCAAAAATAATTATGAGAGTATTTCTGAACTGCTATGCAACAATGTCAGTTTTCTTACTTGACCACTAAAAAGATTGTTTTTAATGCTGGTTAGTCAAACAAAATAAAATATCTTCTATAGATTAATAAAATTATCAAATAAAGGGGTTTTGAGCTTCTCAATTGTTTGAGTACAAGCAAGCTTTCATAATGTGTGATGTTTACATTATCATTTTGTCTGATGAGTTTTTTCCTTCTGAGCACAATATGGATATTTTAACTTGAATGTGTTTCTTTTTAAAGATAAGTTACTATGCACACAAACTCCCCAATACTGCTAGTAGTTGGAGGGGTGGAATGAAGGGTTCGGCGGTGTGAAGTTGGGATTTGGGAGGAGGGACTATGGGGGGAGGAAGGTGTTAAGGGGGACAGTCTCCATAGCATCCACCATGCTATGGAGACCCCCATATGTGCATATCTGGGTGCCACTTCATCAGAAAGTTGTTGAGGGCTTCCAACAGCTGATGTTCCCCCGCCTTCTGCTGACTCTCCACGATAGGTTGGAAGGCCAAATCCAGAGGCTGATAAACTGAGTCGGACTTCAAAGATGCCTCTTCCCTAGCAGTCCTCCGAGTGCTGGGGAACTCAGCTAAACCTGCCTCCTCCTGCTGTGGACACGTGCCCACGCGGTGACCACCAGATTGTGAATCCAAGCCTTCTCCAAATCGAGGTCTCACCAAGGTGTATGTTCCGGCACTGTTGTAGGGTGTGGGTAAGTGCTGTGACAGATCTTCAAGGCTGCTTATTGTTAGCTCTTCAATGGAGTAGGTGTCCTCTTGGCTGGAGGTGAAGACCTGAATGGAACTGAGGGACTGGCTGACTGAGGATGTTGGTCGCTTGACAGTTCTCCCTGTGAACTGAAGTAGAGATAATTTGTGCATATGAGCAGAGTCAAAAGTAGGAGAGAGAGCACACACAATTGCATTGAGAAAGTGATGATGTGGTACAGGATCCTCACATGGGTGTTCACTGCCGACCTCACCGATGTTGCAGGCACGGTCCACACTGCATCAGTCAGCGCGATGACACACTCCTCAAAGTGATTGAGGGCCTAACGTGAGCCACTCCAAACCCCCGGCCTGGGACCTCTCCCAGCTGTTGTGAGCCAGCTTCTCTTGCATGAAAACAAATGGAGAGAATGTGAGCAGGACACATGTCACTGCGTGGAATGCTTGTCTGGTCAGTGGAGCCATGGATGGGATGAGGACGCAAGCCCAAGAGGGTATAAACCTGATGGAGATGTGAGGGTGCGTGTGAGAGTTAGTGGTGTTGCCCTTTGAGGTGTGGGATCACTATGGATGTGTGATGGATTTGGAAGTGTGTGAGTTGCGAGTGATGAGGTGTTTGACTTACCCTGGTGGAACGGGTGAGAGCATTCATCCTCTTCCTGCACTGGATGGCAGACCTCCTCTGCTCAGATGATGCTGACTGCTGTTGCCACCACCTCCCAGGCTGGATTGGTGGCTCTGGTAGACTTCCTGTGGCAGAGCGGGGGTGGGCAACATCGCGACAGCCTTCCACTGCATCCAGCAGGTGCCTCAGAGAGATGTCACTAAATTTGGGGGCAACTGCCTAGTTTGCTTTAGGGCCATCTGTCGTCTGAAGATACAAAGTAGGCTGCGCCCTGGTACGCTTTATATATGGCACCCCAAGCAAGGAAGCAGTGAAGTCATGGCGTGGTTGGAAAATGTGAGTCCACCCACCAGCGATCCAGAGTGTTTCCTGTGAATGCATTATTAATGACACAAGGTGCACCAGGAAGGGGACAATATGGTGTGAAAAGCTGTCATTACAGAGCGGTAAGACATCTTTTCTCATGCTCCCTACTGCACTTAGTGCAAATCTGGGGCAATCCTGTCCAATGTTTCATTTCAGCAATATTGTGCTTGCAATCAGGGAGGTCCAGGCTATGTCTTTACAAGGCAAACTATCATTTTGCAATTTGGCAACTCACCAAAAAGTGTGTGCATAGTGCTGAAAAGTGATCTTTAAGTGATATTTAAAGGATGCACTCATAATTTTTTGAAATGGTTTAATTTGAAACACGATAAACTTCAAAGATTTCAACATTTTCTGATATGTGTTCATTTTTAATATCATTTCCTTTGCAAGCCTGTCTTGGCACAGGATAAATTGATTTAGAGTGCCATCTTCTGGATATTTTGGAGACTAATTTATGCTTGTTTGTATCGTTTATTGTCTTAGAGTAACAATAAAGTGTTTAGGCATTTGAGGTTATTTTTCCAAAATGACAAATTTATTCATTGCCATTTTTGCTCTAAAGGATGTAAAATAGTTTTGATGTTCGTTACATTTGAACCTTATAACCGTAAGCATGACAGTTAAAGAATACATCAGTCACAAAATTGCCCAAAAAAATTGTGAATATAATGGATTATTATTGGCCTCCTGTGTCGCTAATTGCAAGTTACTCACTTGCACTTTTTTGTGACTTAATGTTCATGGTACTAGAAATGGAGAATTGTTACTATCGTACACCAGATGTTCAAGAACATGGACATGTCAAAGATCATTTATAACCCTGCTTTGCACATTGTTGGGAGCTTTAACTCCATTGCATGTGACCCTTTCTTCTGCCTACAGGTTCCACAGCCAGCCTGATTAACATGCTTGGCTGCCTGCCAACAGGAAAGGTGCAGCATCAGGCAACTGCCAACGAGCAGCTAGGCGTAGTGCTGATGATGGGGAGTTTGGGGTAAGATATCAGGCCTGGACTTCCACGGAATGGTAATCAGAGTCGGATTGCCACTCTGCTCCTAGATTTTTACCTGTAAATCCAGCCGATACTTTCTTGCCCGACCTTCTTGCAGCACGCCCCTGAAACCTTCAGTCCAGGGCTGCAGAGCCTGAGGTAAGGAAGCCATGGCCCCTTTTTTTAAACCACACCCACTGCCGTAAGGCAGATAAACTTAAAGGTCTAACCACTTTCAGAAGTTATGAAGAGGGTAGGTTTGTAAGATAAATGGGTAGGATTGGAGGTAGGGGAGGGTCGAGTGGTTGGTGGGGATTGGATGGTAGGGAAGGTCAGTCAGTCGGGTGCAGGGGTCAGTCCATTACGGGTGGGTGGTGGTTGAGTGGTTCAGTGGGAAGAGGGAGTGAGGGTGGAGAGATCAGTTGTTGGGGTTTGCTGATCAGGGGGATGGGGTTCTCTCCAGGAGTTTGGTCGGTGGGGGTCAGATGTTTGGGAGTGTCGGTCGGCTGGGGGTGGTTTGGGTGGTCAGTGGGTGTGGGTCAGGTGGTCAGCTGGAGGGTTGGGTGGTCAGTGCAATGATCTGTTGGGGGTGGTTAAGGTAGTCGAGGGGGGTGTCCAGTGGGAACAGGCGGATCACGTTGGAGGGATAGGCAGTCTCCAGTTGGTCGAGTAGTGTAAGTGCTATAGCTATCCAAGATTTTTTTATCCTTCTAACTTTTCCTGGGTAACTATTAATGTAAAAGAGTCGAACTATGCAAAGTTTGTCATTTATAGCATACTTTCGGATAGTTCCGATTGCAGGACAATTATCCATTGGAAGTTCAAGATTCCTGGGCAACTGTCAGACAACCCTTACCTTGGAATTTTCAGGGGATGCTCCCCAGCGTGTCTTTGGGGTACCCCCCAGTTATGGTGCCCTAGAGCCCAGATGTTATGGGCCATCATGCTGGGAAGAGGGAGAGATTCCAGTGGGGGTGGCGGGTAGAGTGTTGTCGGGGGTGAGAAAGCTTCTAAATTGCAGGGGTTTGGCAATGGGGGAGATGATGGGTGGGAGATTGTTAAGGAGGGGCTGTTGTGGTGGTATAAAGGGCAAGATTTTTGGACATGGAGGAAACTATTCTGAGTCTCCTGTCTACAAGCAGTGCTGGAAAAAGGCACTTACCTTATGGATCCAACCCTTCCTGTATCTTTTTTATCTGCTGAGATACCTGAGTACCAGGAAACTTGGCCAACATGAGTTTAAAAATAGAAAACTTGAGTGGTAAAGTGGAGTGCTATGTACCTTTAAGAGAATGTAGTTAGTTGACCATGTGACTGTATCAACCAATCAACCAATCGCTACACATCAGGGGCTTCTTGGGTAACTGGAAGTTTAGAGCTGGAGGTGATTGAAGAAGCACATTTAGTGTTAGTGTTCTGTTCTTAGTTCCAATAAACTACCAGTGTTTGTTCAGTTAATCAGTCTTTCTGTCTACATTGTTTCAAGCACCAATGAATGTGTAATTTCAAGGGCACAGTTAGCATTTGCAGGACAAAGCGAAACTGATAACGAAAACTATAACCCCTTGCTAAAATGGAAGCACGGAACCTCCTTGAAAAGCTTCAACAACCAAGTCTACTCCTGAGAGTGGATTGCTTGGATGCCAATAGTTCCTCTCTATTAAGACTGGAAATGAGTGGGCTCAATGCGGCTTATGTTCTTGTTTGAAATTTCTAACATTTTCACTTCTAACCCAACTTAAACCCACCTATTTGCCTTTTTCTGTCAATAGAGTTCTCACCCAGGAAATTGGCTCTAGCAGGTCGGCATAAGCTAGCCATAGGGAATGACCCCTGCACTTGGACTAGTTGGCCCCAAACACATAATATTAGGCCAGATTTACATGAGATGACAAAACAGAGAAGGAAAGGATAATCCAGAGGGGGCAATCACAAGATAGGAGGTGGCCTGTAGAGGTCTTGGCAGATTTTGGCAATAGTCTTCAGCACAGCAGTGCACCCAGGAGGACCAGTCTTGCACCTCCAGGCTTCAAGTTCATGTAAAAATATTTTAAAATAAAGTACCTTCATGGAGATGACATCCCTTTAAGGGCTGCTTAACAGGCTGCGTGTAGACCGTATTTTACTAAAGACAGTCCATTCTGGGTCCTCAGGAACATTTGCGAGATCACCTATGCCTGTTTCAGCCACTGATCCCAGATGTCTCTTTCTCTGCCTTTACCAAGTGGCACAGTGCACAACGAATGTATGTTCCCTGACTGCCATATTGGAGGTCGGATGTGCACCATCAATTTTTTAGGGGTCATCCAATACTTTCTTACTTTTTCCAATAACCTTTAAAATTCTCCTAGTGTTTATCTAGCTCTCTGCTGAATATCATGATTGACTTGTATTCAGGAGCCATCTGTGGTAGTACAAGTCATGAGGTAAAACTTCCAATTGGAAATTAATTTACAGATGTTTAAACAAACAGGATGGATGGAATTTTCCCTTCCTGCCCCAAATGGGTTTTGTGGCAGGTGGGAGTGGAGAATCTGGAGAGAGACAAAAAAAAACCCGGTTCCTGCCGGCGTGAAAACAGTTTTCAATTCTCCCAACAGCTTTTTAATGGAGAATTGATGGTGGCCATTTGCATTCATTACTATCTCATGAATGGTGAGACTGCACCTCCAATACTGTGTGCAGTTTTGGCCTCCTTATTTAAGGAAGGATGTAAATGCATTGGAGGTGGTTCAAAGGAGGTTTACTAGATTGATACCTAGAATGAGTGGCTTGTCTTATGAATAAAAGGTTGGACAGTCTGGGCTTGTTTCCACTGGAGTTTAGAAGAGTGAGGGGTGATTTGATTGAAGTATGCAAAATCCTGAATAGCCTCGACAAGGTGGACATCAAAAGGATGCTTCCTTTTATGGGTGAGTCTGAAACTAGGGAGCATTGTTTTAAAATTAGGAGTCACCCTTTTAGGACAGGGATGAGGAGAATTTTTTCTCTCAGAGGGTTGTACGACTTTGGGATTCTCTACCTCAGAAGGTGGTACAGGCAGGATCATTGAATAATTTTAAGGCAGAGGTAGACAGATTCTTGTTAGGCAAGGGAATCATAGGTTGTTGGGGTTAGATGGGAATATGGAAATCGAAACACAAGAAGATCAACCATGATTTTATTGAATGGTGGAGCAAGCTCGAGGGGCCAAATTGTCTACTCCTGTTCTTACCTCTTGTGTTCTTATGTTCTGATGAGTGCTCATTAAATGTGCTTCTCACCAAAATTATGTGGTGCCTTCCAGTCTTGTGTCACATCAGTGGAAAATCATGCCGGTCTGAATCACATCTGAAAAAGAGTGGCGTGCAGCAGTCAGACCTCACTTCACTTGCGACTCCGAGATGAGTACAACATTCATAGTCTACCTGCCACATTGCTGTTCTGGTTCCTTTACAATGCCAGTGAAATGCCACACTGGAGGTGTAGGGTTGGTCTACTCCCATTGGGTGCCTCTGTAGTCCTGGAGGATACCACTGTGCAGCGGCGCTCATGCAGGGCTGAACGTTCAGACAGAGCCCAGTATTGTGACTGGGGAAAGGGTATAGAATTAGTCTGTTCCCAGTGGGTGCCTACGTAGTTCAGGAGGACACCACCGAGCAGCAGCACTCAAGTAGGACTGTACACTCAAACAGAGAACAGGGGCAGAATTTTTCCCTGTAGCGGGGGGAAGTTGATGGGCTGGCACGTGCGGAAGCACTTCCAATCGGCATCCCCGATCGGAGGCGCGGCGCCATTTTATGTAGGCGGGCCAATTAAAGCCTGCCCAGCATGACGTCCGCAGGGAAGCGCTATGCGGTCCCTGTGCGGGTGGGGGGGGGCGGAATCCCTAAAATCCAGAGTGCGCTCTTTCACCCATGCGCACGAAAGAGCGCACATCTCCCTGAGGCTAAGTGCAGCCTCAGGGAGATCAGTTCTACTTTCAACAATATTAAAAATAGAGAAAAAAAATCCCTTACATGTCCCCCATGTGACAATGTCACATGAGTTAGGACATGTTTAGAATTTCCATTTCGACTTTATTAAAATTTTTAAACCCTACATAAAACCTCATCCCGCCGCTGGATAAGGTTTCATGTTTTTTCTAGTTGCCGCAGAGCCTCTTGGCCTGCCCGCTAACCTTAAGGTTAGACGGTCAGGTCCTTTAATTGCTTAATTGATCCTGTCAATGGCCTCAATTGGTCGTTGACAGGTCAGCGGTGATGCAGTTGTTTGTGCTGCGCTCCCGCTTTCCTGAAAATTTAAATGGGCGGGGTGGCATCGGGAGTTCTGCCCGACGTAACCGTGCGTCATTTTACACATCAGCAAGCGGGCCCCACCCCTGCTCGCTGACGGTAAAATCCTGCCCTAGCATTTTGACTGGGAGGTGGGGGTGGTGGGTGGGGTGGGGTGAGGTGGGGAAGAATAACAGGCACATGGAGGCAAAGGGGCAGGAAGGCATTATAAGGGGGTAGGGAGAATGATGGCAGGCATAGGGGAGGCTTAGGGGTGGGAAGCTGGACCCTGACAAGGAAAACTGAAATGCTAACATGTCAGGGGGTGAATGGGAGGAGATGCACACAGATTGCAGAATAGGAAAGTGGTGGTAGGGGGGCGGGTATTGTGACACAAGAGGGATGGGTCACACATAGACTCATGAAGGGGGGGTGCAGGGTGGATATGGTGAGAAGGGAGACAGTGTAGTGATCAGTCATGAGGGCAATGGGGAACTCACTGAAAGTCAAAATCCTCAGTCTGGGGCCCACAGTTTGGAATCAGAGAGTAGAGACACTCCTGTAGCTCAGAGTCAGAATTGAGAGAGTAGAGAAAGTCCTTGGGCTCACAATCAGGTCTGAGAGAGTAGAGACAGTCCCACTGGGGAACACAGTCAGGAGTGAGAGAGCAGAGACAGTCCTGGAGTGCAGGAGGCCATGTTACAGCCATTATGCATGGCACACACATTGTATTACTGCTCTAAGGAGGGGCAAGGGCTGTGTGCTCAATTGGGATAATGCACAGCTCAGTGTGCAGGGTGTTTTCACAGTCCATGTCCATTGGCTTGTCTGGCTCTGTAGGGGAAGCGTCGAAGCTGGTCTCGAAATAATGGTGTAGAAGAACCATCTTGTACACACAAAGTAATGGCACAGTTTAAAATCGAAACTAGAAATGAATCTGCATGGGAGGGGTCTGAGGGAATGTGGAAGGAGTGCATTGCTGAACTAAGGGGCCCTTTCTGGGGCAACCTCTGACTTCTTGGTGCCACAAGATTAAAACTGAGTCAAAAAAATAAAAACAAAAAACTGCGGTTGCTGGAAATCCAAAACAAAAACATAAATACCTGGAAAAACTCGGCAGGTCTGGCAGCATCAGCAGAGAAGAGGTTTTCCAGCCATGGTTGTTGACAGGGCCCTCAACGGTGTCTGGCCCATCTCCCGCGCATCCACCTTCTCCTCCCTCCCAGAAACATGATAGGGTCCCTCTTGTCCTCACTTATCACCCCACCAGCCTCCGCAGTCAAAGGATCATCCTCCACCATTTCCGCCAACTCCTGCATGATGCCAACACCAAACGCATCTTCCCTTCATCCCCCTGGTGGCATTCCATAGGGATCGTTCCCTCCGTGACACCCTGGTCCACTCCTCCAACACCCCCTACTCCTCAACCCCCACCTACGGCTCCTCCCCATGCATATGCAAAATATGCAACACCTGCCCCTTCACTTCCGCTCTCCTCACTGTCCAAGGGCCCAAACTCTCCTTTCAAGTGAAGCAACATTTCACTTGCATTTCCCCCAACTTAGTCTACTGCATTCGTTGCTCCCAATGCGGTCTCCTCTACATTGGAGAGACCAAACGCAGACTGGGTGACCGCTTTGCAGAACACCTTCGGTCTGTGCGCAAGAATGACCCAGACCTCCCTGTTGCTTGCCATTTTAACACTCCACCCTGCTCTCTTGCCCACATGTCTGTCCTTGGCTTGCTGCATTGTTCCAGTGAAGCTCAACGCAAACTGAAGGAACAGCACCTCATCTTCCGACTAGGCACTTTACAGCCTTCCAGACTGAATATTGAGTTCACCAACTTTAGATCTTGAACTCCCTCCTCCATCCCCACCCCCTTTCTGTTTCTTCCCCCTCCCTTTTGTTTTTTTTTCCAATAATTAAACAGATTTTTCTTTTCCCACCTATTTCCATTATTTTTAAATCTATACCTTTTATGCCCTTTTAGTCTTATTTCACCCCACCCCCACTAGAGCTATCTGTACCTTGCGTGATCTGCTATCCATTCTTAATTAGCACATTCTTTTAGATGATATCACCACCTTCAACACCTCTTTGTTCTTTTGTCTATAACATCTTTTGGTTATCTGCTCCTATCACTGCTTGCTTGTCCCTACAGCCAACCCCACCCCTCCACTTCTCTCTCCCCACCCCCCACCTTAAACCAGCTTATATTTCACCCCTTTCCTATTTTAACTTAGTTCTGTTGAAAGGTCATGAGGACTCGAAACGTCAACTTTGTTCCTCTCCGCCGATGCTGCCAGACCTGCTGAGTTTTTCCAGGTATTTCTGTTTTTGTATTAAAACTGAGTCAGACCTGAGAAAACTTCCTTGAGAAGGTTACCATTGGACCCCATGCCTTTTACAATGCAATAACAGGGACATTTAGGAGTCATTGGCTTAACTTCAACATCAACACACAGGAATGTGAAATTTAGGAATGCAGGGAACCGTTAAGGAGGCACAACTGCTGCATATATGGCTCCCATCAATGAAAAACTTGAATGTACTTTCCACAATTGGCATGTATAATGGGCCAAAGGGCACCCAGTAATTAATCACGAGCAACTTATTGTTAATCAGTATGCCAGATCTGAGATTGGAGCGCTGAGCTAGATAAGGTTGCATATGTAATTCAAACCCTCTCCAACCACTGTTGGATTGAGATGTCACGTCTCAGATATGGCATTTTGGTCACCTCGATGTGTCTGTTTGCGCCTCAGATACAAGGCTGCATCAGTGACAAGGCTAGTAGGGGAGAAACCACTAGAGACCATTACGATTGCTTTTGTTTCAAGATTGTAAGCTTCACTGTTTTAACCATATTCATTAATGTCTTGAATCTATCATTTGACAGAGAGAAGGACAAAACTATAATGGAACCTGGGTTCAATGCTGCGTTCTTTAAGGTTAAAATAAAATAAAGGAGGAGAAAAAAAGGAGATGCATCGCAGAGCACAGCTCCAGGAGGAGGCCCCACCTGAGTTCCAGAGGAGCCACTGCAACAACATGAGGGTCAGGAGGATAGACCCAGACCACAGAGGCAACTCATTAGACTAGGGGGTCTATTAAAGAAAACTGTCCTATTTGCAAATGAGTGACAGACAATGATGCAAACACCGGCCTTTGTCCCAAGCTCTGCTGGATCACATTTGCCATATTCTTCAGAAGGAACTAATGCTCCATGGAGTGGGAGGCTATCACCTGCCAGTGCCTTGAAAGTCACCGCCGTGCTTAATTTCTTTGCCTGTGGATTGTTCCAAGGATCCACAGAAGACCTATGCAGTATCTTGCAGTCCATCACACATAGATGCATAAAGGAGGTCACAGATACCCTCTACAACAAGGCACATCACTATAACCAGCCTGTGAGATTCAATGGCTTTGCATCTATCTCAGGCTTCCCTAACGGCAGGTTGGAATAGACTACACCAATGTGTCTTTGAGGGCTCCATGCCCTCACCCCCTAATGTTCATCAACCATAAAAGCTACCATTCCATTAATGCTCAACTGATGTGTGATCATCAGAAGCACATAATGCAAGTTTGTGCCAGGTACCCTGGGAGTTGCCATGACTCATACATCCTGAGTCACTCTCAGGCATCTCAGATATTCAAAGGCCCTGTGCCTACATTGGGGATAAGAGGTACCCACTGAAATGCTGGCTCATGACTCCCATGTGTTAACCTCAGAGTGCCTTGGGGGAGAGGTGTAACACAGTTCAAAGCTCCACATGGTTCATAATCTAGTAGACCATTGGCATTCGGAAGATGCGCTTCCAATGTTTAGACCGCTCAGGTGGAACTCTGCAGTAAACTCCCGATTGGGTGTCCCTTATCATTACTGTGTGTTGCACCCTTCACAGCCTGGAGCTGCAAAGATGTGTTCCCTTGCCAGAGGGAGAAATCAAGGATGATGAGAGCTCCTCAAAGGATGAAGAGATGAGGCCCAGAAACCTGAAGAGAGAGATGAAGGTCACCTTCCATGGGATGGTGCCATCGAGGTAGCACAATGTATCACTTAAATTGTCACCACATTCTAGGAGGAGTAAAGTGAAGGCAATGGGAGATAGTCACATTCCTCCTCCATTCCATTGCATTGAAAGGGATGTCCAACCAGTCACAACGAGAGCAAGTTCAGCATTCAGACTTGCACCTTCCAGCCTTGTGGTTCACCAGGCCATGATCTCTAAGAACGTCAGTGGTGCACTTTTATATTTACTCACTGTTGGAAGTGAAAGCCTACACAACAGCGAGAACGCTGTGTCCAGTAACTTGATGCAGTTGTTGCCACATTAATGAGAAACTAGAAGGCCAGTGAGATGAGGACATGGGATATCATTCTCCCGTCCAAGATGTGTTTTTTGCCACTTCACTGAAGAGACACAACTGCTGCTAATCCTTCAAGGCTGCCGAGCTGCCTTCACACAATGGTGTGTCGTGATCATAAAGGGTTACAAACACATTTAGCACACGCTTCAAATAAAGATTTTAACACACGTCCATGACATCATTACAAGGGTGCAGATACTATCTTCAGTGAGATTGACACATCTTATGAGTGTGAAGCTCACAAAGGAAGACTATCGCTGAGTGGGAGAGTGGCTAAACCTTGCAATAAGAGGAAACATACTTAAGTAATAAGTTGACCAAGCCATTCACATCAACATCAAATATATTAACAAAAGTGCAATATTTATACAATGGTGGCACACCCATGACCTAAAGATTATTGCAATAGTTCTTAATTTTCCTAACCCTACCACTACACCTAGGTGGAGCCCTGACATACACAGCAGAGGTGATCTTGGTGGACGTCCTCTGGTGGCCCGAGGCTTGGAGGGCCCCGGCCTGAGAAGGGTCTCTGGGACACTGTCACATGAGTTGGGACATGTCCATATTTTTTAAAAAAACTTTAAAACCTACATGAAACCTCATCTTGCCCATAGATGAGGTTTCATGCTTTTTCTAATGCCCACCAGGGCTCCTGGCCTTCCCGCCAACCTTAAGGTTGGACGGGCAGGTCCATTAATTAGTTTAATGACTTTGTCAATGACCTAAATTGGCCATTGACAGGTTGGCAGGCGCACAGCTGATTTTGCTGAGCTCCCGCCAACCTAAACATTTAAATGGGGCAGGGTGACATCGGGAGTTCCTAATGCTGATCATTTCTCAACCTGTAATTGTCTGTATTGAGGCCATGAGGCTCTCATGACAATGTTAGGATGCAGCCTTTTGCATCCCCTCACCTAAACACTCACCAAGGTGAGTGATGCTAATTGCAAATAGTGACTTCTGGCAATCAATTGAGCCTTTGAGCATGATCTGGAAGTGCACATCATAGCTTTAGACAATGTTGAGGGGAGCAATGGGATAGGACCGAGGTTGTAGCTGAAGTCTGCTCTGTATTAGCAACGACTCATCACCTTGAAGACCACATGGTGTCTGAGCCTTTTGGATTTGCAAGGGCCAGGGCTGGCCATGAGGGCACAATGTGTGTCTTAAAGGGAGGCATTTTAATGTCTGGCACGCAAATGGTTGAACATAATCATCTGCTGGTGGTCTACATACATAGTAAAATGAGGATAAAAGCGGGTCTGCAGCCCTAACTGAGCGTGCCAGATGATAATGCGATAGAGAGAAAGGTGACACAGAGGATGAAGTTATCTCTGAATAGATGCACACCTGCTGAATGTCCTTGGCTGTCTTAGCCTAAGTGTCACTTATCAGTTTCACTACTGAGGTTACACAGAATGTGTTGTCCTGTTATTGGAGATGGATCTCCTTGCGGAGTTTTGTCACATTGAAGGCATGCAGCTACAAGCCCACTGAGGATAGTGGAACAGCTCCTTGCTCTTGCAGGCTGCTGCTGCAACTTGGGTGCTGGAGGGACACTTGAAGAGGAAGCATCTTTTGACGTCTGATGCCGGGGCTCCCTCCTCCAGTTAGCACCTCATCTCTGCAAGGACACATGCTCCTGAGGCTTCATCATCCTTCAGAGGATCAGGACAATGTGAACCTTATGTGTAACCATTCACTCTCATATTGAAATGCATGGTTGAAATGAGAGGAAGAGCAACGCTGGTGTTCATGTTCGCCCATGATGAAGGGCATTGTCCAAGAGCGTACTCAATGCAACTTATCATCCTCCTTGGAATCTGGTGGCTATGAGGGCCTCACACATAAGCCTTCCTTGCCTGGTCCATGCTATGGCCTCTTCCCTTGCAGCCTCAGCTTCCTCAAACTCAACACCCTTAGCCCCTTCGATGTCCTCCTCATTGGAGGTACTTTTCAGCACCAGGTTGTGCAACACACAGCAAGGCACAATGATCCATGAGACCCTCTGGGGACTGTACTGGAGCGTTCCACCAGATCTGTCTAGGCATCGAAATCGCATCTTTAAGATGCCTATGGTCTGCTCCACCAATATTCAGGTAGCGGCATGAGCATCGTCGCAGCTTCCCTCTGCAGGATTCTGTGGCCTCCACCCAGGCTTCATCAGCCACATTCTTTGTGGGTACCCCTTGTCACCAAGGAGCCAACCCTGGATCCTGTGTCATCTCTCGAAGATGTCCGGCTTCTGTGATCTTCTCCAGATTTATGGTTCATGGACGCTTCCTGGGCATCTGGCACAAACATGCATGAGAAGTTTCTTATGGTCGCAGACCAGCTGTACATTGAGTGAGTTGAAGCCTTTCTGGTTTATGTTATGGAGTGCCTGTGGCCACGGAGCTTTTATAGCCACATGAATGCAGCTGATAGCACCTGTAGGAATCTGGAAATCTCAGCAAAGCCCAGTGCTCTGGCATCCTGGCTTGCTTGATCTCTGTCAAAGTTGTTGTAATTGTGGGCCTTTGCAAAAACGGTGTCTGACCTCATGTGTGCATTTTTGCATGGACGCTTGAGAGATCCCACAGAGATCCCAGTACAGCCCTGCAAGGAGCCACTCACATAGAAGTTCAGTGCAGCTGTTACTTTCACTGCCAATGGCAATAGATGCCCTCCCAGTCCCTGTGGTGCCTATTCCTGGAAAATGTCACAAATTTGAGCCACCAGGCACCTGGACATGCAGAGGCATTGGCGACACTGGTTCTCACACATCTGCAGATAAGTCATTTGAGTTCTGTACACGCTCAGTCTTGTGAGGTGCCTATGCACAATGTCTTTGTGAGCCTCATCCTCTGCGTTTGGGAGGGGGCCCTGCTGCAACTATACAGGCAGCAATAAATCCAGGCTCCATCTTACTGATGGTCTCCTCTCTGCAGCATCAATGAGAAACAGACATGAGTCAGCATCAGCCTCAAAGATCCTATTTCTGTCAATAACTCGTCAATGAATGTGGGTTCAAGGGCTTTGTTCCAGAGTCAAAAAACTAATCACCCCAAAAATTCAGGTCAGACTAATCACTCCAAAAATTCAGGCCAGCTCAGGTTGTGCTTCAAGGTGTGCATCTCCCATCACCACCACACCCACACCACAATCAACTTTACATGACCAACTGCTATGAGGTTGCTTTGGCCAGGGGCTTGAATGTGCTGCTTTCAGCCCAGGCACTTGGATCCTCATTCACTGTACTCTCATACCAAACCCTTTGGAATACACAGGAGAGAAAATGTTTAGTCAGGAACTGAGATTTTTTGAGGGGGGCCTGAGGCTCCTCTTCTGTGAAGCTGCCAGCGCCACCATTCTAACATGCTTCTGAAGCTTGTCCAGCCTCCCAATTGCTCAGGAATGCATTACCGCTCCAGGGAATCTCCACATTGTGAACAAAGGGTTAATACAAGGAGATCAATTAGTGCCACTTTGTGGTATTATTCTCACATGAATGCACATCATAGTTTCACTTTCATGATTCCCTCCACCATCATTGAAAGGCTCCTAATATGTCTCATCTGTGCATCTCTCCGAATTTGGGAATGCACAGTTCAGTTGGGAGCGTCTTTAATTGGACCTCCCAATGCATGCACCTTCCCTCCAATCAACCCTCAGAGCCCTCACCAACAGAGTATCTCCTCATTTGAATTTTGTACTGCACTATCACTGCAGGTTGGAAGATGGAATTGCTGAGGTCTCACTATCAGACCAGCTTGGACCTTCCCTGTGTGAATGTGGAAATCCCTCATCATCCTGGAGGAGCTTAATGTTCAGGTTTCCCACCCTCCAAGAATCTCTCAATTCTCCCCCTGTATTCTTGATCCCATCCTGATGGTTGTGGATATCCCTTTGTTCCCCCGGAACATGGTAAGATAGATGCACCTGTGCCGCTTGTGGACCTCACCCCTCCCCATATTGAGGATGCACAATTTGAACTATACCGCCCCTCTCTTCTGACACCCTTGAATGTCCCCATAATACCTTTTCCCCATCTAAAGGCTGCAGATGTCTCCCCAGACTGAGTGTGCAATCTGCAGGCCAGTATGATGTCAGAAACACCCCGGACCAATGCGTGTGATATTATGACAACATCCCGTGCATGACTGAGACTGGATTGACACGCCATCCCCCTGCCTGGACTGGGACAAGGACAGTCTTTGCAACACTGTCAACATTTCTTCACTCAGTGACCTTCCCACCCTTGCCCAAATTTGCTTATGTCATTCTGTTACCGACTCTCTCCCCATCCTGATGCCGAGGACGCTTCCCCGCTGCCGACCCCACCCCCAGTCATGTGTCTGAGTGCAACTCTACCCACTCTTAAACCCTAGTGGAGCACTTGCCCTACAGCACATTCCCATGTCTCAGACCAGTTTCCCCCCTTTCCCAGTGGAGGCCTTACACTGCAGCACATTAAAAGCCATCCCTGCCTTACCGCAGGTCTGGTAGGTAGAGGTTTCTAACTCCCCACTGAAAGCGATGTGGTGCTGCTTGCAAATCTGAGTCAGGGTTGCCATGTGCGCTGTTCCATGCAAGCTAGGTGAACAAACCTCAAAGTCATGAGCGAAGTGCAGGTCGCTGGATGCACATTGCTTATATACTGTTGTGCCCTCTTGATCCAGCACGGGGGGATGATTCCAGCATGTAGCCCTTATAATGAGATGTAAATGTATTAAGATGATGTTCCCGATGCGGCCCAGTGAGAAATGTGGCCTGCCATTGACAGCTGAAGCGGACGATCCCGGCTGCTTTTAAGACAACAGTAAACTGATTTTTCTGATATTTTTCACGGTATTTTCTGCTCCTGCCCACCATGGTGCCTACTGTGAGAGGGTCCGAAAAATCCTGCCCTTTGACCCCATTAGGTAATGGCAGGGCAGACAAATCAGTTCCCAACTCGCTATGTGATTCAGAGAGATATTTGCCTGTGCATAGTTAATGAGCTTCCAAATGGAGAATCAGGCGTGATTTCCCGCCATTCTGAATAGTGGGAAACGTGCCGCGGAACCCACCCGCCACAGAATTTAGTTTCAAAAATAGAAAATTCCACTCTATATTTTCATTAGGGCATCAACACATATCCCCAGTTACGGAAAAAAATCTAATCTGCTTTAGTAATAACTGTGAGCTTATGACCCCTTCACAACTTATCTTCCCTTAACCCCATCTGCTACCAAATCTTCTCTTCCCCCCACCCACTAAACCCCTCCACTCCCTCTAACCTTCAGGATAATAAAAATAGCCTTGGTCAAACCACACATCAATAAGCCAGGTATCAAAGTGAATTTTAATTTCATTTTTACCTGGCACCAGTCATTTCCATTATGAAATACCCATAAATTTGCACAATATTCCATCTCTGGTCTTGTAAGCACTTAGCTAATGATGATTTTAAAAATGTCAAGTGGAGTGGGTGTACACTGAGATGTGAGTTTGTGTGTGTCTATGGTACCCTAGTTCTATCCAGGAGACTGGAAAGATAGTGGGTCTGAGAAACTGTGGGAGACAATTGTGACTAGCTCACTGCTCAATGGGATGTTTAAAAGAGATCATTATTCCTATTGAAATGCTGTTATTTTATTTGCTTGTATATGTTCTGAATCCTCTTCTGTCTTATTTGAACTTGTTTTACGTTCTGCCTCTCCTCTTTCCTGGAGTCCCATACAAGAAAGGAGGGAGACAGAAAGTAAGAAACTACAGGCGAGTTAGCCTAACAGCTGTCATAGGGAAAATGCTAGAAGCCATTATTAAGGAGGTAATAGCAGGACATTTAGAAAATGATAA
Source organism: Carcharodon carcharias (assembly GCF_017639515.1). Classification (NCBI taxonomy): domain Eukaryota; kingdom Metazoa; phylum Chordata; class Chondrichthyes; order Lamniformes; family Lamnidae; genus Carcharodon; species Carcharodon carcharias. The sequence continues at coordinate 41,666,969 of NC_054478.1, read as the reverse complement.
TACAATCAAGCAAAGTCAACATTGTTTTTGTGAAATGGAAATCATGTTTGACTAATTTCTCAGAATTATTTGAGGAAATAACAAGCAACATGGATAAAAGGGGAACCTGAAGGTGTGGTGTACTTAGAATTCTAAAAGGTATACGAAAAGGTGCCACATCAAAGGTTACTTCATAAAATAAGAACTCATGGTGTAGGGGGGTAACATATTAGCATGGGTAGAGGAGTGATTAGTTAACAGGGAGCAGAAAGTAGGGATAAATAGGTCATTTTTGGGTTGGCAAGATTCTACTAGTGGAGTGCCACAGAAATGAATGCTGGGCCTCATTATTTACAACCTATATCAATGACTTGGATAAAGGGGCTGAAGGTATGGCAGATAAAATTGTTGATAACACAAGGATAGGTAAAAAAAAGTAAGTTGTCAGGAGGATATAAAGAGTCTACGGAGGGATTTATATAGGTTATGTGAGTGGGCAAAAGTTTGGCAGATGCAGTATAATGTGGAAAAATGTGAACTTGTCCACTTTGGCAGGAAGAATAGAAAATCAGTAAATTATTTGAATGGAGAAAGACTGCAGAAGTCTGTGGTACAGAGGGATCTGGGTGTCCTGGTACATGAATCACAAAAATTTGGTATGTAGGTGCGATCAAAGGCTTGCAGCACTTGTTCTCATCAGCACCACAGGAGAGGTGATGGCTGCGGCAGAACAAAAACCTACTGGAGAGTTAGGGTCATGGGGTGCCACAGGCCACAGCTAAGTAATGCTGGGCAGGGCAAGGCAGGGAGGGTTCTCAGGATGGGGGTCGTAAGGAGAGGGGTGCAGGGAGGTCGGCAATAAGGCAGGGGTGTGGCTCTCAGTGACAGGTCAACTCTTCTTCTCGATGTCCAGCCCCTTGATCAGGCACAGAGTGCTTTTGATCAAGGGATTCCCCCTGGAGAAGCTGGCTGTACAGTTTTAGCTGCCGAGCACACTTCATGGTGACAGGCCAACCCGCCACTGGGTTAATACCAGCGGCAGTGAGATGAGGCCCTTAAATGTTTGTTACTTTCCCCGTTAAGGGCCTCAATCGACCATGGAACTTCCCGCCCAGAACTTAATTTTGGCAGATGTGGTAAGGCGGCAGGGTCCCAGTTTGCCACCATCCTGTTGAATTACATACCCTTCCTGCCTCCAAGCCCGCCACCAGTGAGCGCACAGATTCTGTCCTCAGCATCTAGCATGCCAAACCCTCACAAGAATTTTGTTTCAATGGTATCACCTCTCATTTTTTCTAAGCTCCAATAAATAGAGACCCATTCTACTCAGTTGTTCCTCTGGGGACAACTTCTCCTCCCAGCAACAGAGGGAGGTGATGGAAGAGTGGAATTGTCACTGTTTTAGTAATCCAATGACCTGTAATAATTCACTGGGGACCTGTATTCAAATCCCACCACAGCAGAGTTTGAATTTAATAAAAATCTGGAATTAAAGCCATTGTTGTAAAAACCCATCTAGTTCACTAATTCCCTTTCAGGGAACAAATCTGCTGTCCTTACCTGGGCTGGGCCTACAGGTAACTCCAGACCCACAGCTATCTTGTTCGATCTTAAATGCCCTCTGAACTAGGGCAACTAGGGATGGGTAATAAATGCTGGTCTGGCCAGCGATGCCCACATCCCATGAACAATTTTTTAAAAAACTAGTCTTGTGAAACATTACTGCACCCTCTAAGGCCAGTATATCCTTTCTTGGATAAGGAGATCAAAAGTGTACCCAGTGTCTTCTAACTGAACTGCAGCTTTCCATCCTTTTCCCTTCAAGTTTCCACATGATGTTTTCAATTGTGTTTCTGAACAGGGGTTAAGTAAAGGCTAGATGCTTCCCTTTAGGATCAGTGGATCTGTTCATTCAGGCCATTCTCCTGATTCTCTAACTATAATGTCCTATTGGTAGAGGCTGGGAGCAGATTTCCATCATGTAACCTAAGCCCAAGAAAGATTCATAAAAGTTCTACAACATGAAAAGTAGTGATTTATAAAATTAAAATAAATACTTCATAATGTGAGATAGTTAAGTTTAGGAAATAGAAGTGGCAATGCAAACATCAATATTAATGCTAAGTGGAATTCAATTTATTCAAAGCTAAAAGTAAATTTGGACTCGTAAAATGGTTCATCTTTCTGTACACTGACAAATTTCTTCATTATATTTTTATGCACATTAATTCCACATAACCTCCAGATAATGCCATCTAGGAATCTTATATGTTTCTGTATTCTAATATAGATATGTTTCTTGGTCAAGCTGACAATTTAAAGAAGCAGTAAATGTAGGCATCTTAAGAATAGTTGAGGTTAAGTAAACAGCCCCAGGATTACTATTTTTTTCATGCAAAGCTTTTGCATAGCCAGTTTCAGGCAGACCATTTGTTCCCTCCTTAACTTCATTAAACTGCCTGTCAGTAGAACTCAGTCACAAACTGCAGTTCTAATATAGTTATGAAGTATACAATTCACCCTGAAAATGTTCCACTCTACGGTCCTTATTTTCACTGCCTCCAGAAATTGAAAACAAATCGGCCACTCAGAAAACCAATGAACCTACTCTCCCTTTCCCAGTCCTGATTCACCTGCCATTTTGCTGGGGCTTCAAAGATCTAGATCCTTATTCAGGTAGGCATCTCATTTTAAAGAATATAAATCAGGGCCCTGTGACTATTTTACAGGTACCAATGGGTGCAGCGTCAACATGCATTAAAGGGACCAATGCAGCTGCTCACAGACACCTTTGATTTTTGTAGGGATAGGAGGAACATGCATGAATGCTTCTGGCTGCACAAAATTCATCCTGTCCATAGCTGGTCTCTTTGGGCCAGATTCCCCTGCAATTGTTCCTTCCCTCGGTAATCACCAGCTTCACTCCTAGCTCCAGGAAGATCCACCGGATTTCTGCCCTTATCCCATTGCCATTCACAAGTTGCCTGTGAGTTGCCATAAGCTTGTTTAGCGCCCATGTAAATGAGGCTCAACAATTAAAATGACTTGAAGCCCTCTTTGAGGACATTGTACGGGCAGTACAATTGACAGAACTAGAGTCCTCAGCCAAATGTCTGAGCCATTGTACACTGAAAGTTAAAATTGGTTCCTATGATCCAGCATCATATATTTTGTAATTCTTTTATCTTGCAGAGGTCCTCCTTCAAAGCTAACTTTCTAAGTTCTTGTTCAACATGCAACTGCAAGAATCCGTGGCAATGAAATGAATCCCACTATATAATGAGTGCAGTGAAAGTAATCTATGTAGCATCAGTTTGTTGAGTAATGCTGCACTAAATTATCAATGTCTGTAATTCACTTTGTGAGCTAGCTGGGGAACCATTTGACAGCATGAAAATTAGGACCATTTCCAACCAAATGAGCTTCAAATTTAGTTCATAAAGAACATTTACATGCTATGTACAACAAATTGAAGTGCATTCACTTAGTAGGAAAACCAAATGAAGCACAGCAGAGATCCAACATGCAGTGTGCCCTCCTCCTTGGGTTTTACGGAGATAAAAATCTTCTAGGACTTAATGTGAAATAAAGATTGTATAAAAGTTGTATAACTGTTCATATTGAGCTATCACTTATCTGCTTCCAGATGACAGTGGAAATCTGGCTGAGTGGTGTAGTGGAACCCAATAACTAAGTATGCAAAGTTGCACTGAGTATGGGCTGTCATAGTAGGATCAGCTGTCTACGTTATAATCCACTATTAAAAACACAGCAACACCAGTCCTTAATGGCCCATGTACCTAATATCTATTCTCCATGGAGTATGATGGTTGCACAGAGGTGTTATTATCTATGCCAAAGCAAGATGCTACAGACACTGGAAATCAGAAATAAGAGTAGAAAATGCTGGAATTTCTCAGCAGGTCTGGCAGCATCTGCGGAGAGAGAAAAACAGAGTTCACGGGCGGAAATTTGCCCTCTTGCCTGTGGTGGGCAGGACTGGAAAATTTGGAAAGGGGGCAAAAATTGGATTCATGCCGGCGGGAAAACAGTTTGAAATTTTCCGCTCACCACTTTCATGGCACTGATGGCAGGCCAGGCTTCCCACTGATCCATGGCGGGAACGCCATTTGCATTTATTACCATGTCATGAATGCTCATTAAAAACGCTACTCGCCGGAATCACGTAGACCCTCCCAATCTTGCGGCATGTTAGCGGGAAATTAGGCTTGTCTGAATCACATTTGAAAACAAGCGGCTGCAGCTGCCGGCCTTCACTTGGCTCCTGACTTCGAGGTGAGCGCAACTTTCAAAGCCGACCCTCAACAGTGGTGCTTCAGCTTCTCACTAATGCTGATGCTACACTGGTGGGGGTGTAGCGTTGCCCTGATCACTGGCTTCCTCCGTTCTCTGGGAGAGTGCCTTCTGCGGGGCTCAGTCAGGGCTGCATATGGGACAGAGACCAGCATTGTGACCGGGATGCTGGGGGGGCAGGGGTGTGGCAGGGTGTGGGGTCGGGGTTGTGGTGGTAATGTGGAAGGAAGGTGGAGGCATAGGGGACAATGGGCAATGGTGAGGTTGGTTGGGGATGGAGGAAACGATGGTGGGTAGAGGAGAGATCTGGGATGGGGGAGCTGGAGCCCAACATGGAAGACTAGAATGCAGACACAGAAGGAAATGGATGGGCATCGAACTGTATAAATGGGAGGGGGGTCGCACGCATACTCTGGAATACGAGGGGGCTTGTGTTAGCATGGAACAAGAGGGATGAGTTGCAGAGAGACTCATGGAGGTGAGGGAGGGGAAAGGCTTGCACACAATGGATGGGTTGCACAGAGACTCATGGAGGAGGTGGGGGAGGGACACTGTATTGTTATCAGTAGAGAAGGAATGGGAGAGCAAATTGAAAGATAGTAATAGTCCCTGGTCTGGGGACAAGAGGTCAGGATGATAAAATAAGGGCAGTCCTAGGGCTTAGTGAACTTCATAGCCAGGGTGAGAGATTAAAGGCAGTGCTGGGGATTTGCAGGCCATACTACAGGGCTATGCATGGCATGCACGTTGCAGTCCTGCTCCAGAGATGGCAAGGTGTTTGTGTTCAATTGGCATAAGGCACAGCTTGGTGTGCAAGGTGTGGTCAAGGTCTTACTGTTGCTGGCTGTGGTCTTATCTGGCTTGGTACTGGGCTGCAGATGGGATGGTCAGGGTTAGGGGAGGCATCTGAAGCCTGTAAAGGTGGAAAACGTAATACAGAGGGGAGGGGGGTATTCAAAACTCTCCCGGTAGGGGGGCGGGGTCTCCTCTGTACATAACTGTGCACACAGCTTCGAGATAGGGAGGGGTGTGGTCCACAGTGAGCATGAGGACATCAACAGTGATGGGTTCAGGTGGGAGGATTGGAATATCAAAGACAATTGTAACAGGATCCAGTGTTACTAGCGGGGGCTGGAGAATAACTGGAGAGAGCTCTACCTGCATGCCGTGGGATTCCAGGAAGATTGGAGGGACGAGAACACTCACGAGGGAGGGCTGAAGCTGGTCTCAAAATAGAGTTGCAGCACCACCATCTTGCAATCACAAAGTTGTGCCCCAGTTAAAAATCGAAACTGGAAAAGAATCAGCATGGAAGGAACCCAGGCCTGCACTCAGGGGCCCATTTCAGGAGGCACTCTCAAACTGCTTGGACTCTAAACATGGAACTAGAGCCAGCACTGAGAAAAAATAGGAAGACTTGCTTGAAAATGTGCATCTGGAGCCATTACCCTTTGTTACTTTAACGAGAGACTGCAGGAGTAATTGGCTTCACAATGCAGTCGTTCCATTTGAACTATAACAGATAGGTAAGTGAGAATAGAAAATGCAAGCAACTGTGAAGAAAGCACAGCTACTGCATATCTGCCAGATCGTTCATGAACAACAGGCATGGCAACAGGCCAAAGGCCATCCAGTCACTGGTGAAGTGCAAGCTGAGCTTGATCAGCTTACAAGGTCGTAGATTGCAGGAGTGCTTTTGGAAAGGCGGCACATTTCATGAATGTGTGCAAGCCTCTTCCAAGTTCTGTGGGATTGAGATGTCAAGTATCAGAGTTGGCATCGTAGTCACCTAGATATGTGAGTGCACACCTCAGCTATAAGGCTGTATCAGCAATAATCCAGTAGAGCAGATGCAGCTCTAGAGAATGACATTGGCTTTCTGTATGTGAGTGGGAGGTCTACTATATCCGCCCAGTGTTCATTAATTTTTTTGCATCTATCAGTCCCCAGGGAGAAGGAGGGTTGAATAATGGAGCCAGTGGTCAATGTTGACTTCTTGATGCAGTGATTCGACTAAGGAGGAGGAGGATAAGGATCCGGTGTCGCCTAGCCCAGCTTCAAGAGGAGGCCCGGCCTGAGGTCTATGGTCCAGGTGAGCCCCAGCAACAACCAGAGGATGAGGAGGTTTGACCCATCACACAGAGATGACCTGCACGACCAAGGGTCTACTGAAGAAGATTCTCCTACATGGAGATGAGCAATAAACAATGCAGCACGTGTCTGCGCTAGTCAATAGAGGTGGTGGATCATATCTGTCACATTCTGTGGGCAGAGCTAATGGGCTAGGAAGGCATCCGCTGCCAGTAGCCCTTAAAGTCACCGCCACACTAGTTTTTTTTGCCTGCGGATCGATCCAGGGATCCACAGGGGACCAATGCGGCATCTCATAGTGCTTAGCACATAAATCTATTAAAGCTTAACATTATGTGAACTTCGCACTTGAGTAAGCTAACCAGGCTGCTAGGTTTCAGGGGTTCGCAGATATCTCAGACTTCCCTAGAGTACAGGCTGCAATCAATTACACATGTGTGGCATTGAGATCTCCATGGCACCAGCCCCTGATATTCATTAACAGGGAAGGGTTTCACTCCATCAAGTTCAACTGGTGTATGATCATCAGGAGCACATCATGCACCTTTGTTGCCATGACTCATACATCCTGAATTGCTCCAAGGTGCCTCATATATTCGAAGGGCCTCAGCAAAGGCAGGGACGGCTGCTTGGGGTTAAGGGCTCAAATGATGGCTCATGACACCAGTGCGTCGTCCTCTGAGTCACTCAGAGAATAGATACAACGAGGCACATAAGGCAACATGATCCATCAACAAGCAGACCATTGCCATCCTGAAGATGTGCTTCTGTTCTCTGGACCGCTCAGTTGGGTCTCTGCAGTACTTTCCACAGAGGGTATCCTGCATCATCGTGTTGCACCCTTCACAACCTGACGCTTCAAAGGGGGGGTCACTTGCTAGAGGGTGACATGGAGGAGGCTGCGACCTCCTGGGACAATGAAGAGCAAGAAGGTCAGCAAACTGAACTGAGAAATGAGGATCTTCTTCCACATGAGCACTCAGCAGGTGCCTGATCTCCAGTAGTTCTCTGGGTGCCAGAGACCTGGGCTGTCACTGCCTCTTACTGCTGTGGACATGTGTCCCCAGAGGTATTCCTCAGAATGTGGCCCTGAGCTTATTCTATAACTAGGACCCACCGGGGTGTGTGTCTGTGACCTGATGAAGAGTGCAGGTGAATGCAGTGACAGGTCTCCTTCTCTTGGCATCTCAGCTCCCTCGTCCGAGGGACCCTGGGGTCTGGGGCATATGTTGTGTGTGGAGGTGCGTCTGGACCTGGACAGATGAATACAACATTGCAAGTCACTGCTGAGAATGTCAGGATGTGATCAAGTCATCGGGGGATCACCCATGCTGGCTTGCTGGGAGAGGCTATTCTCACCTTCTCCACAGGAACAGTCTCTGCCCTCACCTGTCAACTCGGCGGCACCCTACTCAAATTTAGTCAGCTCCAGGTTGTCAGCCCCCCCTCTTCCAGTCTAGGATCTCTCCTTCCTGTTGTGGGCCAGCTTGGCCTGCATGAAGACAAATGGATGGAATGTGATGAGAAGGCATGGAGGAGAGGTTGGGAAGCATGAATGGCTGCTGTGTGTGCTGAACCCTCCCCAGTAAGGAGTGAGGATGGAGTTTTTACAGCATGTTAGCTGAGATACTGGTGACTGTTAAAGTGCTCACGAGACAATCAGCAGTGATGTGTCACCCACTAATATTGTGGGAGATCCTTTGGGTGTATACTGTGATTATAAGAGTGTGAGATTGGAGTGAGCTGAAGGATGACTTACCTTGGCACAGAGGATGAGATCATTCATCCTCTTCCTACACTGGATGGTATCTCTTGGATGGTTGTCCGCTGCACTGATCACTCTTGCAATCGCCTCCCAGGCCAGTGAGGTGAGGTTGGTCGCTTCCTGGAGCCATCCCTGGGGTAGAGACTATCCCGGTGTTGCAGTGCAACATTGACAAGGTCCTCCAGGGAGTCATTATTAAACTTCTGGGCAATTGTCTTCTTCGACACAGCCATCTGAAAACGTTTTCTTTACAAAGCTAGACTGGACAGCGTGAGGGTGATGTTTAAATATGGCACCCGGACCTTCAGCCCCAATAGGTGACGGCGGGGTGGACGATTCATTTCCCGACCCGGCACGTGATTTGGAGAGAAACTCGCCTACACATAATTAATTAGCTTCCAAGTGTGAAATCTGGCATGATTTTCCGTCTCACTGCCCAGCGGGAAATGTGCCGCGGAACCCGCCCACCACGGCATTTAGTTTCAAAATGGAAAATTCCGCCCAATGTTTCAGGATGTGACCTTTAATCAGAATGTTTTTTGGATGAAAGATCACAGACTTGAAATGTTAACTGTGTTTCTCTCTTCACAGTTACTGCCACACTGGCTGAGCATTTCCAGCATTTTCAGTGTTTATATAATTACCTATGGTTGACTGTACAATGCTCATCTCTTAGAAGCCAATGGGCCAGATCTTCCAACTGGGATGATCACCGCTGACTGCAGAGATAATTACTGCCCTATCTTTTTCCACCCTCGCAGCCGGATCTTCCTGCCCTGGCTGAGCAGCGATCCCTTGGCACAGCCATCCATGGAATGCAATGGCAAAGAGGCCTCGCCCTCTTTTTTTGCAACATCAGCTGTCATGTTCAAGTAAGTTTTTAAAGGATTTGAGGGTTTTAGTGGGGTTAGTATGTGAATGGGGGTGTGAGTAGGTGAGTGAGTGGGGGGTGCTGGGTAGTTGGGAGTGTTTAGTCAGGTCAGGCGGTAGTTGGGTTGGAGAGGTAGTCAGTGTGGAGGATGCATGGTGGATGGGAGTTGCATGGAGTTGGGTGGGGATTGCACTGGGGGAACGCTGGAGTTGGATCTGCTGTTAATCAAAGGCCGACACTAGAAATTAACAGTAGGCAATATCGAGGGTAAGTACCCAGGTAAGTATTGCGCAATAAGCCCAGGTCTTCGATACTGAGGTCAATATTGGAGACATTTTCGTAGTGGCCTGGGTTGTGCAAATCTGCCCATTGGAAGTCTAAACATCCTGGGCAATTACCTTGTATGTGCATGGGGTCAGGACTTTTGAAGGGTCCCAAAGCACAACAGCAGCAAACATCTCAGCATTCACTGACGTTAGTCAAAAATCTACCTACCACTGCCTTAAAAATATTCAATGACTCTGTCTCCACTGCTCTCTTTCAAAGAGAATTCCAAAGACTCAAGTCTGTCTGAGGGAGCTATGCGCTCCCTGTGTGGGCGGGGAGTCCCTAGAATCGAGAGTGCACTCTTTCGCGCATGCGCATGAAAGAGCGCATTCATCTCCCTGAGGCTAGGTGCAGCCCCGGGGAGATCGGCTCTAAATGTGAAAAAGCTCAAGATAGAAAAATAACACTTCCCTAACATGTCACATGAGTTAGGACATGTTCATAATTTCCAAAAAAAATTTTGTAAAAATTTTTAAAACCCTACACGAAACCTCATCCCGCCTGTGGATGAGATTTCATGCTTTTTCTAGTTTGCACTGGGGCTCCTGGCCTGCCCACCAACCTTAAGATTGGACTGGCAGGTCCACTAATTACTTTAATTGCCTCTGTCAATGGCTTCAATTGGCCATTGACAGGTCGGCGGGCGTGCAACTGATTTTGCTGCTTCCCCGCCTTCCTGAAAATTTAAATGGGGCGTGGTGACATCGGGAGTTCCACCCGCTGATGGTAAAATCCAGCCCATGGTGTAGGGGGGTAACATTTTAACATTGGTAGAAGATTGGCTGGCTGGCAGAAAACAGAGGATATGCATATATGGGTCTTTCTCTGTCTGGCAGGATGTGATGAGTGGAATCCTGCAGGGGTCTGCACTGGGGCCTCAAGTTTTTACAATTTATATCAATGATTTAGATGAAGGGAGTGAAAGCATGGTAGCTAAATTTGCAGATGACACAAAGATAGGTAGGAAAGTATACTGTGGAGAGGACATAAGCAGGTTGTAAATGGATATGGATAGGTTGAATGAGTGGGCTAAAATTTGGCAGATGGAGTTTAATGTGGAAAAATGTGCAGTTGTTCACTTTGGCAGGAAGAATAAAAAAGCAGTATATTGCTTAAAAGGTGAATGACTGCAGAATTCTGAGGTGCAGAGTGATCTAGGTCTTCTAGTGCATGAGTCACAAAATGTTAGCATGCAGCAAGTAATTAAGAAGTCTAATGGAATGCTATCCTTTATTAGGAGAGGAATTGAACATAAAGGTAAGGGTGTTATGCTTCAGTTATACAGGCCATTGGTGAGACCACATCTCGAATACTGTGTACAGCTTTGGTCTCCTTATTTAAGGAAGGGTGTAAATGCATTGGAGGCAGTTCAGAGGAGGTTTACTAGATTTATACCTGGAATGAGTGGATTGTCTTGTGAGGAAAGGTTGGATAGACTGGGCTTGCTTCCACTGGAGTTTAGAAGGCTGAGGGGTGACTTGATTGAAGTATACAAGATCCTGAATGCTCTTGCCAAGGTGGACGTGGAAAGGATGTTTCTTCTTGTGGGTGAGTCCAGATCTAGGGGACACTGTTTTGAAATTGGGGGTCACCGTTTTAGGCCAGAGATGAGGAGATCTTTTTTCTCTCAGAGGGTTGTGGAACTCAGTGCTCAGAAGGCGGTGGAGGCGAGGTCATTGAATATTTTTAGCCATAGCTAGGCAGATTCTTGTTAGCCAGGGGAATCAATGGTTATCTGTGGTAGATGGGAATATGGAATTCGAAACACAAAGAAATCAGCCTTGATCTTACTGAATGGTGGAGCAGGTTTGAGGGGACGAATGGCCTACTTCTGCTTCTATTTTGTATGTTTATATGTAAACGCAAACTAATTGTAAATGCAACAGCTAACTATGAAAGGGTTCAGCCTATCAAGGTTCCAATGAAAGGTCATTGACTTAACGTTAACTCTGCTTCTCTCTCCACAAATGCTGCCTGACCTGCTGAATATTTTCAGCATTCTCCATTTTTATTTCAGATTTCCAGAATCCACAGTATTGTTGCAGCAGGATAAATTGAATGGAAATTCTATTCTTTCATCCTCCCTTATATCCCTGGCCTTAAAACGTTATTTACATGAAGTACTAGCTCATATAATTTCCTATTTTCCATAGACAGTTTGATGACACTCATGATCCAGGTTGAAACCAACAGATATTCAATGCACTGCTTTAACTTAGACGGAACATCTTAAGCTCCATTTACAGTACATGTAAAAGTACATGTTAATTATCCTGTATAAATCTAACAAACCCATTCATTTTTACCATTGAAAAGTAGAATACTGCGGATGCTGGAAACCTGAAATAAAAGCAGGAAATGCTGATGAAGGGTCACAGACCTGAAATATTTGCCGGAATTTTCCGCCCCTCCCCCCGCCCCACAGCACCCTGCGGTGGGGCCGGCAGGCCATTGAAGTCTCCATTCTCATCGGCGGGACTGGAAGATTCCGCTGGGATGAGGGGCTGGAATATTCCAGCCAATAACTGTTTCTCTCTCTACATGAATGCTGCCTAACCTGCTGGGCTTTTTCCAGCATATTCTGCCTTTATTTCATTTTTTCATGGCTTTGGTCCATGTGATAGCTGTGCAATTTTTCACAAACCAATATCGGCCCTATTCTCTCTGTCACAACCTGCCTGTGAAGTTTTCTTTCAGTGAAGAGTTTAAGTTTTTAAGAGAGTCGTCGTTATTCCTGTAAATGCTAGCATAGCCTTGCCACCTGTTATTCTCTAGCTTTTCCCTTCCTTGCTTTCTGGGGAGAAGAGAAAAAAAATAGAAATTCCAGGATGCCAGGGCAGATGAAATACATTCATGAGGCAGGAGGGTAGACAGCATGAATCCTACAGTGGATTCAGGTTGAATGATTAAGAGTTGGATAGACTTGGGTTGTTTTTGTTGGAGCAGGGAAGACTGAGGGGCAACCTGATTGAGGTGTACAAGATTATGAGGGGCATGGACAGGGTGGATAGGGAGCAGCTGTTCCCCTTAGTTGAAGTGTCAGTCACGAGGGGACATAAGTTCAAGGTGAGGGGTAGGAGGTTTAGGGGGGATGTGAGGAAAAACGTTTTTGCCCTGAGCATGGTGATGGTCTGGAATGCACTGCCTGGGAGGGTGGTGGAGGCGGGTTGCCTCACATCCTTAAAAAGTACCTGGATGAGCACTTGGCATTTCATAACATTCAAGGCTATGGGCCAAGCTGGTAAATGGGATTAGGTAGGTCAGGTGTTTCTCACGTGTCGGTGCAGAATCGATGGGCCGAAGGGCCTCTTCTGCACTGTGATTCTGTGATTTTGTGATCTGTTATTGTGTACAGATGATTCCAAGAGAAGCTCACCCTGGAACATATGGCAACCAAACAGAAGCCTGAAATCTCTCAGTTTCCACGAGAGTCTTAAAAACTGAACAGTAATTCATAATGTAAACCATTCTGCTACTACAGAGCTCAAAAGCCTAAAGAAATTATGAGCATGCAGTGATATAATTTAAGTTTTCAGATTTTTTTATTGTGTAAGAAGAATCCAGGTTCTGGTTATTGTTTTTCAGGACCCATGAAGAATCTGATTTGTCCAAAGATATGGAGCTGCATTTTACGAGGCCCCACGGAGTATGTTTTGGCAAGGGAGGGGTGCACCTAAAAAAAGGTGGGTGCACGCCCCACCACCCTCCCACCCATCCCCAAGCTCACTCCCATAATATGGGAGGGTGGGTGGGTGGGTGGGTGCCGAAATCGACAGCACATCTGCCATATTTAAATAAATACCTTGGGGTCAATTGAACTTGTTAACAAGCCAGTGGACCCCAATAATATATTGCCCACACTCTAAACATTTGGGCAGGAGTGAGCAAGCCAATTTTTAAAAAAACGTTTTAGAAGGATGGGAAAGAATGGGGGGGTACTCTCTTCAGGGAGGGTGCCCTTGGCGCTTCAGGGGGCAGCCCTCCTAAGATAGCACCCTCCCACTTTCTTCCTAGTCGCCTGTTCTTTCAAACACAACACCCCCACCATCTCCCTAACTGCCCAAACCCCGCCCCTGCCCAAGATTCCAGACTTCCCTGGCTCCAGAATCCATTGGTCTACCTCCTGTTCCTGGCTGCAGTCCCAGCAGCATCCACTATTGCGCTCTTGGCACTGCTCTCTGCCACTACCCACCCCGCTACCCACCCCCACCTCCCCCCCCCCCACCCCCCCACCCCCCCCCCCCCCCCCCCCCCCCCCCAACCCACCACCCCACATCCTCTGTAATATGCAGCCCAGAGTTCAATAACGTCCCCAAGATTGATTTTAATTTCACAGAGGACAAAAATTTATGAAGGCAAGATGTAATAAATTGAAAAATGTGTTCACATCTTTATGTATCTGTTGATGTAATGCTACTGCCCTGATAATTCATTGTTTGCTTTGCTGATGTCTTCCATTTGCTGACTGGTACTGCGTTGTAATTTATCTGTTTTTTCCCAATTTCCACAAACCTTGTAAGGAACTGTTATTTCAAGGAAAAAGAAAAAAACGTTGGAAATGTTGGAAATGTGAAAAAAAATCACAGAGTCAGCATCGGTGGAAAGAGCAGGCAAGATTTTTGTGGTGGGGGAGGGGAAGTGCTAAAACAGCAGCAGAACTGGAAAATTGACCAGCATTTTAAACAGGATCAGAGCAAAGGGAAAAAGCGGAAAAAAATACAAACATGAGGTGGAATGACCTGTAATCTGCTTTCAAGAAAAATACAAGTCGTTAGATGGCTAAAATAATTTAAAAAATACATACAGGATATCATCCCAGAAAGAGACAGTGAACATGGGGAAACCTAAGGCAATGGGAATTGGAGGGATCGGTGTGGAAAAGGTGGGGCCTGAGGTTTTAGGCCTGAAATGGAAATAGGAGAAGTTAGGAACAGTGGAGAAAAAAAAAGAAGGTTGACACGTAAGGGCACCCATGTGCCTGTAACATAGTGGTCTGAGCAGGATTTTCCACCTCCAAAATGCCAACCAGCACTCCATGCCCCTAGGCTGGCCATCTCAACCCACAACACTAACAACCCTTACCATGAAGAAAGTGGAGGCTGTGACAAGATCCAAAATTACTACTTTTGTTGTTAAGATCCGGGGGCAGCAGAGCACCCGACAGGGAGGTAGAGTGCTCTGCCTTGGGCTTCTTTGGAACAGTTGTATGTGGCCAGGGTGAGAATGAGACATGAAATTCAAAGTGGCAAATGAAAGTAAGTTATGAATTGCACTTGTAGACAGAATAGAAATATACAGCAATAGAGTCACCTAATCTACCTTTGGTTCTCCCAGTGTACAGGAGACGGTGCTATGAGCAGCTGATGCATGAGACTGGAGAATTATATGTAAATGACAGCCTCTCATGGGAGAGCTATTTGGGGCCCTGGACAATGGAATGAGAGAAAGTCAGTGGTCAGATGTTCTATTATGTGCACCTACACGGGAAGGTGCCAGAAAACCATTTCCTCTGTTTTCCTTAAACACATTACAGCTCACTCCATCCACACACCTTCTCATGAGTTTATTTATTTCTCCCTCTTCCCCTTGTTTTGATGTTTAATTCTTGGTTGTTTGTTTGCTTTTTCTTATTCTTTCCAGGGACATGGGCATTGCTGGCTAAGCCAGCATTTTTATTGCCAATCCCTAATTGGCCTGAAGTAGGTGGTGATCAGCCGCCTTCCTGAACCATTGCAGTCCATGCCGTATAGGTACACCCACAGTACTGTTAGGGAGGAAGTTCCAGGAATTTGACCCAGTACTAGTGAAGAAACAGCAATGTATTTCCAAGTCAGGATGCTATGTGGCTTGGAGGGGAACTTGCAGGAGGTGGTGTTCTAATGCATCTGCAGCCCTTGTCCTTCTAGGTGGTAGAGATCACAATTTTAGAAGGTGCCTTGGTGAGTTGCTGCAGTGGATCTTGTAGATGGTACACACTGCAGCCACTGTGCTTCAGTGGTGGAGGGAGTAGACAGTGAATGGGGTGTAAGTCAAGCAGGCTGCTTTGTCCTGGATGGTGTCAAACTTCCTGAGTGTTGTTGGAGCTGCACTCATCCAGTCAAGTGGAGAGTATCCCATTACACTCCTGACTTATGCCTTGAAGATGGTGAAAAGTCTTTGGGTAGTTAGGAGGTGAGTTACTCTCCACACAACTCCCAGCCTCTGACCTGTTCTTGTAGCCACAGTACGTATATGGCTAGTCCAGTTCAATTCCTGGTCAATGGCAACCTGTAGGATATTGATAGTGGGGGAATCAATGATGGTAATGGAATTGAAGGTTATGGAGAGATGTCTGGATTCTCCATTCTTGGAGATGGTCATTGCCTGGCACTTGTGTGGCGTGAATGTTACTTGCCACTTATCAGCCCAAGCCTTAGTGTTGTCCAGGTCTTGCTATATATTGGCATGTTGCTTATTCTTCTTTCAGTCCTAATGAAGGGTTACACTTGAAATTTGAACTTGTCCTTTCTCTGCACAGATGCTGACTGACTTCCTGCATGTTTTCAGCACTTTTTGTTTTCCTTCCATAGTGCACAAGCTGTGCAAGTTTTACCAATTTAAAAATAATCTTTGTTAGGTTGTGCAGCATAAATTCAGTACTGTTGAGATCTGTTGACCCTTGGGTGCTAATTTCTTGATTTTGTATAACACGTAAGATATGCCATCTGTCCAAATTGATCTGATTAAATAAATAACTTCAAGGCAAGCTAGCAGGAGAAAGGAAGATGCTGTGAAGTGCTGACTTTATTTGCTTTACATTCAAAGTTGATTTGTGAACAGCTGGAAGCATAATACATGCCTTTCTTTAAGTTTTGCTTTTAAAAGTAGCTATAAAATTTCAACTTAAATATTGATCCAATTGTATTTTGTATACAATATTAAATTATAACAGGTTTTTAACCATGTCACCATACTTTGGAGCCAAAAAAACATACCATTTTTAATTTCTTTCACAACCTCCCATTATCAAAGTGGGGTGCCTGTCATTTCACAGTTTGATTGACAGCTAAAAATGGCTCTTGTCTCTTTGAAGTGGGGCAATGAATTCTA
This sequence comes from Carcharodon carcharias, assembly GCF_017639515.1. NCBI lineage: Eukaryota > Metazoa > Chordata > Chondrichthyes > Lamniformes > Lamnidae > Carcharodon > Carcharodon carcharias. The sequence continues at coordinate 41,650,533 of NC_054478.1, read as the reverse complement.
ATGCTTGGTTATATAAGCGATTAAAGGATGTTAAATGTAGTATATGGGTTTTTATCAATGAGTGTATTTTTTTTTTTGAAACAGTGAATTCTTCAATAGACTATGCTGATTTTATCTCATCTCAGCATGAGTCCTGAAGTCTGTCAATGGTAGATGCTGGGTGAATTGGCATGGTAGGTGTAAGATGGTTTGACACATAGGTTGGCATGAGTTGGCACTAACCTGCCATAGAGGTTATAAAAGGCCATGAGGGGCATAGGATGGCTTGGAGGGTATGAGAACCAATGGGGTGTTTGGGGGACATGAGGCGACATGGGTTGAGATGGGGAGTGTGTAGGTGGGTGAGGTGGTGTGAGGCATGAGGGATGGAGAGATGTTTGATGTTTTATTGTTTTTTTTCAAAAACTTCCACACAGTTGCTGGTGTATCAAGGTGGCAGGCCTTCTGTCCAGCCTGCCTCTGCATCCAGCATCGTCTGCACTCGTTCCGGCATCACCCCTACAGCTACCATTTTCACCCATTCCCCGAACCGAAAATCCGACCTTCCATGGTATTTTCCCCTGGGTAAGGTTCATGGAGCCCGGAATTGTCCTAACTCTGTGCTCCCCCGACCTGGGGGCAAAATTTCAGGCCTAAATATTTCCATGAAAAGCAAACCTAAGATTTTGGTTCCTGGCCAGTGTAATGAACATACTCACTGGACAGCAAATTATTCATCCAATTGTACAAAGGATAAATTCATCACATTATGGTCAATTTGGTGGAAACCAGATGAAAATCTGTGAAGCCTGTATTTCCCTGCTCACACCATAGCAGAATGTGCCTTACATCAACCTTAGCCTTCTTCTAACAGAAATACAGAAAAACCCCACAATGGCACTGATCCTAGTCAGCAGTCTGCAATGATGGACCATTACACTATTATAGCACTAACCTTGCTGTGGGGCCTGTATATCATTATAGATAACCTTGGAAATGTAAGCCTTATATGACTACAATAAAAGTTCTCAGAGAAAATACAGCATGAGGATCTAAAATTTGCTCTCAGTGGGGATTGTCACATTAGGCCAACTCCTCACTGAGAATTCAGTCATAAACTTTCAGCAAGTTGTTGGCTGGTTTTAACTTGTACAGTTTGACGTGTTCCCCAATCACTACTTTCAAAAGAAATATTTTACACAACTGGTAAAAATTACCAACCAGTATTTTACAACAACTTCCATTCAAAGATTCAGTTTACAACGGCTCCCAATTGCTTGGAGAAAAAGGAGCCAATCAAGCCACTCCAAATATTTTTGAAGAACCTTTCAGCTGTAACCTTCCTTTCTTCACTCAGCTAAGGACTAAAACAGAAACTAAGGGCAGAATTTGATGTCCCAGAGGCGGGTGCGCACTCAACCCAATCAGGCATAAAATCGCGCGAGAAGACATCGGCATCATTGCACACTCCTTTGATATTTCGCTCGGTGGGCACACGCAAAAGTCCAAAGCGTGCCCGCTGCCAAGTAAGAGGGCAATTAAGCCCATTAATGGAGCAATTGACTTCGATTTTTTGTTGCCTGTCCAACCTTACAGTTGGCAGACGGGTGAATCAACCAGGCGGCCTTTGCATTTTTCATCAAATCTCATCCAAGGGCAGGATGAAATTTCCATGATGAAATAAAATAAAAATAGCTAGCTGTGGATGGTACTTTTATCAGATATATTTTCAGGCAATTGGTTATGATGCATAGACAATTTTTTTCAGCTTTTAAAACCTTTACCTTCATGGAGCTTTCTCACAGCGCTCACCCCCACCAGGGAAATGTCATCGCCTGCCCTCTTCCTGCCTCCACCCTGGCAGTGCTGACTTTTTCAGCGTGCATTTCACACTGGCTGGCCGTTAATTGGACTCACGGTGGGGGCTGATTGCAGTCAGGGGCCTGTTTCCTGACCGCTCCCGGGTCTGCTGATCGGGCGCACCCACCAAAGGTCAAATTCAGGCCTAAGGTTTAAAATGCTAAGTACAAAACCCATACATTTCCAGTGTTTAGAATCATAGGCCAGGATTTTATGGCCCCACGGCAGCACCTCTCCCCTGGCAGATGTGGCAAGCCATTTAAATCTCCATTCAGATTGGTGGGACTCTGCTGGTCTGAGTATGTTACAACATAAACCCTGGCCATAGTATGTTACAACATAGAAAGAAGCCATTTGGCCCATCGTATCTGTGTTGGTTTTGGTTTCTGCTATCTAGGGTAATCTCTACTTGCTTGCTGTTAAGTTACAGGCCAGGGTTTTCCGGCCCCATCATGGCGAGACACATTGTGACCCAAACCAAAAGTCCATTGACTTTCAGCGGGGCCAGGTAATCCCAGTGGTGGGCAGGGCCAGAAAATTTCTCCCACTATCTTTCCATATACTTTAATATCTCCTTTGAAGCACCCACTATCTGATATTTTTTAAAGAATTCTTTGTGTCCATTGCACCATTGTATTTTCATCCTTGGTTTGTGAACCACAAGGCGGAATATTTCCCAATGTCCCTTTCCTGATTTCTGAAAGGCAGCACATTCACCTGGAATTTTGATCTCCAGGAGTCAGGGCCTCTGCCTCCCAAGACAGACCTGAGGCTAACAACGGAGGCAGGCAGATGGTTAGAAGACGTGCCTTTGTGACATCAGACCAGTTGTATTCATGGTTGTTAAGTTCTTCTGCCTTCATCCCTCAACCCCAAACAACCCTCCATGCCCTCCCATGCCCCCATACCACCTACACACCCCTCATAACTCCCATTCCATGTCCATTCTCCCACCCCCCATGCATCCTGCATGTACACTCATACTATCAGCTAAGTAAGGAGCTCATGATCCTTATAATAACACTGGCAAGTCTTTGAAATACTCATTCAGCCAAGTCTTATTATGCATCATTGTCAGACAGCCCAGAAATCGATTAGCCTGTTGAAACACCTGAGCCCCAGAGAAAACATTGCGTGGTTGACAGCTCTGGCTCTCTGGTCTATGCTGTCAATTTCACAATGTTTATTTACACAAGATAAAGAGGTTTCAAATGCTTGCAGTTTCTGCTATTGGCACTTTAAAAGGTTTGGATGATTAACACTTCTATTTGGTTGTAGTGAAAAGGAGTTATTTTTAAGAAACTGTAAAGTTATCAATGAATGACTTTTTTTTAAAGCTTTTTTATATATATTCTACTGTCAATATAAAGTTCATTGTTTCTATGTAATGTGTAGTGGGTGTATGTGCATGGAAGTGCCAGAGTGTGGCATGGATGACATGAGGGGCCATAGAGGTTGTTTGGGGGGCATGATATAGCATGGGGAACATAAAGGGCCATATGAAGTGGGTGAGATCATGAGATAGCATGAATGGGGCATGGGGAATGTGTAGTGGGTGAGTTGGTGTGAGGGATAAGGGCTGTAGGGCCTTGCTGCTTTTTATTAAAACTGAGATGAGGTCCCACAGTGCTGAGGTGGGCCTCTGCAACTGACAGCCGCTGTTGCTGCCTTTGACCTTTTCCCGGTCTGACTAACTCTGCCTACAACCCCACACCACCAAAACCCCACCCCACCCCACCCCACAATGAAAATTCTGTCCTTAAGGGGACTTTTTCCCAAGGCCTGCGGGCCAAGCCAGGAATTTTCCTGACTCCCACTACCCACGTCAAAGATGAAAATCCAGCCCAGAGACTAAGACAGAGGCTATACATGGAGAAGCCACCTCTGTGTAAATTTGAGCATTTCCTCCATTGCTCCACAAAAAAATAATTTGAACCAATAGACTGCTTAGCATTCTATAGCTAATTTTGATGAGGGTCAACCTTAAAGCGGACTGAGTGTTATATGACATTTCTAAAATCAAAAACCTTCAGATGCCGAAATCTGTAGTAAACAAATATCATATTGGAATCGCTGTCAACATCTATGTAGAATACAGATCTGTTAAGGTTTCCATTACGGGTCTTCTGTTTGAACTCTAAGCTATTACACATGAAAATGAAGAGAACGAAGGAGAGGGGAAAGGGAAAAATACACACAAGGGAAGCATACATTGCTGTAAATGTCTAAGTTCTCTCGTTCTGCCCTCTATTGTTCCATGTTAATACCGCTTGTCATACACTTGAACGCTTTACAGATCATTCCAATTTTGTGACTGTCTTTGTTGTTTTTGTTCTGATCCTTTATAAATGCTGTTCATCCACACACAATTGAATCTCTAACTTACCTATTCTCTTCAATGCTATTGATAATTTGCTGATCGTTTCGAGCATTTTCTAATTTTACTCCAAAATTGTTGCCAGGCCTCTACGCATATTAAGTGACCTGTGGCCACGTGACAATTTAACTCAATCTCTGGAAAGCTCTGGTGAACTTTTAAATGATTTTCAAATCCAGTATTTTTTAGGATGTTTCAAACATTTTGATCATTTATTTGATAGCACCTCAAAGGAAGATTATGTCTATTTAGGGGCACAGTTTAAAATTAAGGAGTCTGTCATTTAAGATTGAGATGAGGAGGCATTTTTTTTCTCTCAGAGGGTCGTTGGACTTTGGAATTATCTTCTCAGGTCGTTGAACATATTCACGGCTGAGTTCAATAGGTTTGTAATCGACAAAGGAGTCAATGGATATGAGGGGGTAGGAAGGAAAGCGGAGTTAAAGCCAAAATCAGATCATCCAGGATCTTATTGAACAGTGCCTGTGCAAGGTTGAGGGGTCGAATGGCCTACTCCTGCTCTTATGATCCTTGCCTCAACTAAATTCAATTCATTGATGCAACCTGTTATAAAAAGAGAAAGTAAAATTAGTATTTATGCAAATATGATTCCTTACATTATTAAAATGAAGACTGCTTATTGAGTTGGAACATCTAAATGCTTGCAAAATATTTTAGTCAGCAGTTACTAAATATGACCAGAAAAAGAAGAAGTTGCCACAGGTGGCAATGGGTTAAAGGGGGATTTAAATTAACATTTAGGCTGAATCTCCATTTTCCACTTTTATTAATGAATATCTAAGGTAATCAGAAAATCTTTCTTTCATTAGCTCACAAAATTAATTTACTTCTTAAAATTCCTGTATGTGGCACAGCATTTGAAAAAAAATGTCCAGCACAAGTGTTAACGTTTTTTGCAGATATTTGTTCTACAATTTTAGAAAAATTAACATTGAAGTAACAGGATGTGGTTTAACTTTGCAGATTGTGTGTAGGCACTGAATCTCTCATCCTCAACATACACCCTGCAAGATTAGTTGCAACGATAATTGCGTTTCACACATGTGACCACTGGTGGGTTCCTTTATTTGGTAAAAAGCTCACAAAACCGTTGTGTCCTAATGGCAGTTTGAACAGACAGAAGTAGGCTGAGCACTGGGTAAGAACACACTCATGTAATCCAACTTTAACTAGTAGTAATTAGCTTATTTCATTTTATAGTTGTGTCTCTATGGCATTGGGTCTGATCACCATTGTGGAGTGTATAATTATTGCTTCTCTGACTTGCTGACCTATGCAGTTTCACACATGTTGTTCAACGCTTTCTGACATAGATACAGAACCAATTGCTTCAAACAAAGTTCTTGCGGACAATATGCACATGTAGGGAAAAATATTTAACATGCAACCATAGTTTAAACTTTATTCTATGCAGTTACGCATCTTGTTCAGGCGCAGTATTCTGTGTAAGGTTATCCTCGCAAGTGGTGATCGTACTGCACTCAAGGAGTGCTAAATTTAAAAATTAGCAGACTTTCTTTGGCAATTGAATTTAAATTGAATTTAAATTTCAATATATAGATTAGGTTTAGTTTTGTGGATGGTTGAGCAATGGAAGGCTTCCTATTTTTATCCTGAAGGCATTTATTAGTTACAGACTGTAAATTTACTTTTGACTTTACTTACAACCTAAAAAGTTCTTATCTTGCAGCCTGTGCTCAATTTGTACCCCCCTCACTTTATTGTAAGGACCTCACCTACAAACCAAGTGTTCATAGGCGCAAAGTGCATCCATTTTAGGAGTACCACCTTTTCCTCGCGTGTCCTTGATTAATTTCCCTCTACTGTCTGTCTGCCTTCGGAGATAAGAACTTGTTTCATTCAGATCTTTTTGACATATACTGCTGGCAGTGATAAGATGATATTTTTAATAAATTAAAAATAGTTTCATGCTTAAAATCACAGAATCACAGAATTGTTACAGCACAGAAGGCCATTCAGCCACCGTTTCTGCACCAGCTCTCCGAATGTGCAATGCACCTCGTGCCAATCCCCTGCCTTCTTGCTGCAACCCTGTACATTGTTCCTTTTCAGAAAATAATCCAATTCGATCATAAATGCCTCGATTCCCAGAAGGAAAAGAGCAGTAAAAACTGGGAAATAAGAATACTGGTCCGAACTGGTCTTCTATAGCTTAAAATGGAACACCAATAAAAACTGGGAAATAAGAGTACTGGTCCAGATTGATTTTTCTTTCTGGATTGAACCTGCCTCCACCACACTCTCAGGCAGCTCATTCCAGATCTTAATCACTCGTTGTGCGAAAAAGTTTCTCCTCATGTTTCCACTGCTTCAGTTCTCCACTCCTCTGGGACCACGCCTGAGTTTAAGGAAGACTGGAAAATTACAGCCAGTGCCTCTTTAATTGCTGCTTTCAGCATCCTTGGATGCATCTCATTTGGCCCTGGTGCCTTATGAATTTCAAGTACAGACAGCCTATCTAATACCTCCTCCTTATCAATTTAATCCTTTAAGTGTCTGAATTACTTCTTCCTTCACCATGACTTGTCAGAATCTTCTTCTTTCCCATATAGTAATGCAGCTGTGTCGAGTGCAGGAGTTAAGCCAAGCTTTTCCAGATGGACTGGGGCCTGTTTCTGTGCTGTATAACTCTATGACTTGGTGGAACAAAATGACCTCTTTTTGTGCTGTATAACTTATATAGAGCTGAAGAGGATCTGTATGATTAAAGCTGTCCTTTAACAAAACTTGCTGCTCCCCAGCACAATCTCATTGAATGACGGAACAGGTTTAAGGGGCTAAATGGCCTATTCCAGTTCCTATGAGATACTTCCAAACTGCTCACTGAAATGCATTTTATATGGCTACTTATAAATTGTATACAAGTGAAGGAAATATAGGTAGCCTTATTGTTTTTAGCGATCAGAGGTGGTATTTAATGGAGGCAACAAGGGCCTTGTGCATCGGCTGAAGAGCTGCTGTGAGCCCCATGTCACCTCTTTTAGGGAAGGCCCACCACATCACATGCCACCCAGGTACTTGACAGACCAGCAGTGGGCCTTCCCTGGGATGTAGGACACCGGGGGCGGGGTGGGGGGTGGGGGGGGGGGGGTGGGGGGGGTGGAGAGAGGTTGGGGGGGGGGACCCGTCCGCCAAGAGCTGCCGATCAATCAGAGGCTGGGAGCTATATTGAACATCTGCACCATCAGGGATGTGGCGGCTGCTCCAGTAAGATCCTCACCCAAGGCCGAATATCATAGCTGAATCACAGGCCACAGGTGAGCGATAGCGGGAAGGAGGTTGCAGGGATGTGTTCATGGGGAATGGATGAGGGGGTTTGGCAGCAAGGGCAGGGGGTGACTCTCAACGCCAAACCCACTCCCTGATGTTGGGTCCCTCAATCAGGTGCTGATTTTCTTTGAATGAGGGACACCCCCACCAGCTCTGCACCCCACCAGCAGCCCCACATAGGTTTGCTTGTTTTGCACCCTGCATTGTGAGCCCCCAGCCTAGGTAGGATGAGGCCCTTAAGTGGGCATTAATTGTTTAGTTAAGGATCTCAATTGGCAGGGCAGGAGGCCGTGCACAAGCTTTCCCACCACAGACTTAATCAGGGTGAAGTCAGGAAGATGGCGGCTTCTCTACCCACCACCCTTCAGCCTCCCTACCCACCACACTTTGCCCTATTCAAATGGACTCCACCAAACTTGCCATGGACGAGGGCATTATATACCACTCCATGCCTACTTCCTGCATGCATAAACCTACTCGACAACTGTCCGTTATGCCGAAAATAACACAAAGCTATCTGCTTTCCCATAATATATTTACTGACCATTATTCAATACATAAAGTTATTCTATTTCATGCATGTCCTTTTCACAAAATTCAAAAACTATTCTTAGTTTTCACTGATTATTTTCATAGAACACTGAGATTTTTTGACAAATGATTAAATCATTTGAATATTGTTTGTGGTCTGTGGAAAGCTTGGGCTAAATGGGTCCAATGATTTTTTTTAGTTTAACATTTGTTTATGCAGTTAAGTGTGCTACAGTAGGAAAGCTAATTTATTTAGGAATATGTTTATGCTTCCAGATGTATCCCCGACCCTGCCTTTTCTTTTCTGATGTATACTAGCACCATGCATCTTCCCCAGTCAGTAATACATAAACTGGGATCTTCGGCTCCCATTTGTGGCAGGCGTCATAGTGGGCGGGAGCGTAAAATATCATAAGAGCGCAAAAATCGGTTCCACGTTGTTGTAAAATCAGTTTGCAATCGTCCGCTCCACCTGTCGATGGCGGGCTGTGTTTCCCACCGCCACACATCAGGAAGCTAATTTCAAATCATTAGGCTCTCTTCATAAGCCCTTCTTGCCAGAATGATCCCACCACTTTGGATCATGAGCTACATCTTGACCTAATCACACGCTGACGTGTTTCACAACAGCACATAAGCAACGTGCACCTGGCCACCTCCACTTCACTCAGGACTTCGGGGTTTGTTTGCCTACCTTGCTTCGGGCAGCACTCACAGTTATCAGCGCCAGGCTTCACAGGCGGCACCACATCACATTTAGGGGAGTTTACAGGCAAGTCTCTACTTACCAGACCACCGGTAGGTGGGAGTGGCTTTTTGATGGCAGCAGGGCTAGGGCTTACTTGGGGAAGGGGGAGAAGTGGCCTCAGGCAAGGGAAGAGACTGCAGGGCGAGGGCTATACTGGGGAAGGGGCGTATCCCAGAGTGTGTGTGGGAGCCCATGTTGATCTGTGCAAGTGGCCTCAATGTGGTATGGGTTGAAGAGGCAGTCTCCAGAGGAGATGAGGCTAAATGGAGATGTTATGGTGTGTGTGCAAGAGTAAGTTGTGATGTCCCTTGAGCTGGCAGTGATTGAGGTGCCAGTGATTGTGTGATGGACTTGTGAGTGCATGAGTTTAGAGTGATGAGATGGTTGACTTAGCCTGGTGACATGGATGAGATCATTCATCCTCTTTCTGCACTGAATGGCCAACCTCTTCTGTACAGTGTTGGCACTGACCTCCACTGCCACCGCCTCCCAAGATGGAGTGGTGAGATTGCTGGGCCTCCTGCAGCCAGAGCTGGGGTGGAGGACATCATGGCAGACTTTCAAAGGGCATTCCAGTGATGGGTCACTGAACTCTTCTTGGCTTTCGGGGCTATGCCGACATTGGAGCAGTCCTGGGCTGCAAGTATTGAGAACTGTGTGAGCGGCTACAGTTTAGATATGGCACCCGGAGTGAGGAACTGGTGAGGTAACGGCATGGTGGGCAATTCAGAGGCTGCCTGCCAGCACAATGGTGTGTTTCCTGTGGCTGCATAATTAATGAGGCAGGAAGTGTACAATACGGCACAAAACAGTCCCCTTGCGGCTGGCAGGAAAAATGTCTTTTTTCACGCCCACCGCACTTAGTGCAATTCAGGGAAAATTCCGGTCATAGACTTTAGCAATTCATTAGTTGTCAAAGCAAATGCTGTAGGGAATTGTTTTTGATTTCTGTCCCTTGCTCACTTCAGCAAACTGCGCCCAAAAATAGATGATGCTCTGGATAGATGGTGCTATACTGAATTATTTCTGAACTCTTCAGAGTGAGAATTCCAAAAATGGTGCCCACAAAAACCCATCAGATCCAGGGGTTTGCATCTGGCTGCATGAAGTGCATGAAAGAGTTGTAAAATCTGGACTTGTGCAACATCCCTTAATGGCGGAAAGATGTTTCATTACTTTTACTGAAGTGGTTAGGAGAAAATTAATTTAATTAGAAAATAGTGGTTTGTGTAAATGTGGAAGGCCGAATGGTCAAGTATCGTGTATCAGTGGTTGGCAATGCCAATCAGGAAGGCAGTTATCAGCAAGTGAGACGTTCAAATATATAATTTATTTTGAGGCAAAGTACAAAAATATTAGTTGCCTAATAGTTGTGATACTGGATTAGCAACCCAAAGGGTATGAGTTCAAGTCCCATGGCAAGTTACAAAATTGAATTTAATGAACTGGCTAATGTGTGAGATAAAACCTAAGAGTCACCAAGAGGACTCTGCACGTGCATTTTGTTCACCCACGGCCTTCAGGAAATAGAACCTGCCACCCTCACCCAGTTGGGCCTACATGTGACCTAGTCCCACCTTCCATGGATGACTTTTGTTGCCTTCGTGGCATCTAGGGATGAGCAATAAATATTGGTTATCAACGTCCCAAGATCAAATGATAAAAATAAATTGTGTTATATCATATTTTTGTTAGAAAAAGGCCTAATGCTACAGACTTCCCTTAAGATCAAGATTTTAAAATCCAAACCACTCTTATTCACTGTAGCACAACACAGTTCCATTCAGGTTAAGTTATATATAAAGAAACACACCTCGTGCTGCCTCTAACCCTAAAGAAAGAAAGAACAACCCTTATGTAGGCACATTTCATTACATCAGGACATCCTAAAGCACTTTACAACCAATTAAATAGTTTTGAACTGTAATTATTCTTTAATGTAGGAAATGATGCAACCAATTTGCATACAACAAGACTCCACAAGCAGCAACATCATAATAACTAGATGCACTTTTTTTTTAACCAGTGTCAATTGAGGGATAAATATGAGCAAGGTCACTGTGGAGAAACTCCATTATTCATGTTCGAAATAGTTTCATGAATCTTTTACATCCACCTGAAAGGAGGGACAAGGGAGGGAATTTTGACAGGTAAAGGGAGGTGAGATTGGGTGCATACAGGAAATTAAGTCCCCTAAAAGTGACATTGGATCTGGATCCCATCCTGTGAAAGTGAGCAGGGAACTTAGTCCCACCCACTCCCTCGGACCTGTCGTTAAATCATTTAAATATTCTCGTTGGTAAATAAGTACTGTTTTAACCAAGCACTCAGGCTTTCACAGACAGCAGACCCATTTCCTGACTGTCAGCAACTCACCAGAATCTTTGAGGTGAATGCGCTGTGGAAAGTGCTTCTTTAGTGCAGCAATGGCCAGGTGGGAAGCTACTCCTTCGCAGAGCGAGCTTTCACTGCTGGACAGCTACTTGTCAACTTTTTGGAATTCACTTCACCTATCTTGCACTTCATTCATTTTAAGCTGCACTTCACTGCTGCCAGCCTTCTCCATGGCATGGGAGCAGCTTATGCAGCTGCACATTGCACCTCTTGTGAAGAACACGAGGTGCAGCAAAACCAACAACAGCAGAAGGAACAACACCAACAGCAGCACCAGTTGCCTTCCCCCAAAGCCACATGCTGCTTCGCAGGACAGAGAGGATGAGCGCAAAGATCCAGTTCCAAGCAGGCGAGACTCCCAACACAGGGTCCAAAGGCTGAGTATCAGCCCTCTCCACATTTATGAGCAATAGTGCTCAGAGGCTCAGGCAGTCATGGCAGATCATGACTGACATCTGCAGCCCCCTAGAACAAGACCTCATTCCCAGTGGACCAGGGGTGGGCTTGCACTGCCAGTGGTTATCAAAGTAACTAGCACTAGATGGCCCTCCTTACTACCTCCAATGGTGTAGTGCTCCCTCAGTAATTCACTGGAGTACTAGCCTAGATTTTGTGCTCAGCTTTGAGGAGTGGAAATTGAATCCACAACCTTCTGACTCATGGGGGAGAGTGTTAAAACTGAGCTAAGGCTGGTGCAATGTTGTAACAGGAAAATTGTGGTCTATGGTTAATTGAAATGAAATTTCCCATTCCCTTACTATCGCAGATTACTGTGAGTAAAATACCTTCATGGTTACAGATCAGAGATCTTTCACAACGTTGTCATTGTTTTCCTATTTCTTCTATTGATAAGTACACTAATACTTTGAAGTATACATGGGCCCTTATTAGCTCTCAATGGTTTGTTTTTAAATGCTGTACAATATATTTGTGATGTTAGTGGAATCAACGGATCAAAAATAATTAATTATGCACAAACCATTTATTTTCTTCTCATGCCAAATCTATGCAACATCTTTTGAGATTACATTGATTTAAAAACTATTTATTATTTGTGCATCAATCTTTGTTATTTTCTTCTCTCTTTCCCCATTGGCCTCCTAATGCCCTGATTGGCAGTTTCTGTGGGTAACCTCCTGTAAATGCATCTCTATTATAACCATCTGAACATAAGTTTTGACTAAGTTTTCAACTTTGCCTTTCTCCTGGTTTCCCTTCCTACTTCTGGTGAGCTAGCTCGGGTAAATTGAGAAGCCCTCTGTCCGGGGAATTGTAGGGATAACCCCATATCCAGTTAGTCTTTGATGTAGTGTTAATTGAGAATATACCTTGAAAATAACCATTCTTTGCTCCATTAATCAGAAATGTACCTCAGTACCACTGTGACTTGGGCCCATCAACTGATTTGCTTCGTTCTACTATGGTGTTACTAGCAGTAGGGATAAAATTAGCTGCATCTATAGCCACCACTACATATTTTTTTAACAGTCTGTATTTAATATTAGGCTGCAATCTTAAAAGCTCGGTGAATGAGATGAATTGAAACATAGTTGTTTGCCCTTTGGGGCCATGGCTTGTGTCCAGCCAGACCAATGGGGTGAAAGTTACCTTTTTTGTTTTCAAAATTGATGTCCACATGACAAAAGGGGTAGTGGCAGCATGAAATCAAAATTGGCTAGGTATGGAGAGCACACTTTAGTGGTGAATAGATCTCTCTCAGACTGAAGGAAAGTATGTAGTTGTGTTCTAGTATTGGCAGTAGGACCACTGCTCTTTATATATATATATATATATATATATACACATTAATGACCTGGACTTGGGTGTACAGGGATAATTTCAAAGTTTTTCAATGCAAAAATGAACTAAACAATGAGATGGATGGTAACAGACTTTGCGAAGGTGTAGACTGGTGAAGAGGGCAAATATGTGGTAGATAAAATTTAATTCATTTCAAAGGAAGAATGGGGAGAGGCAGTCTAAAATAATGATACAATTTCCAAGGCTGTTCAGGAACAGAGAAACACAGGATGTTATGCAAACAAATCTTTGAAGGCAGCAGGACCAGTTTATAAGGCTGTTTAAAATCATGTGGGATCCTTGGCTTTATAATAGGGTCTTAGAGTTCAAAAGCAAGGAAGCATGAAAAGCTTTTGTAAATCAATGGATAGGTCAAAACTGGAGTGTTGTGTACAATTGAAGACATTACACTTTCAGAAGCAAGTCAACAGGGTGCACAGGAGATTTACTAGAACTGTACCTCAGATGAGGGACTACAGCTATGTGGAGAAAAGAAAGAAAAACTTGCATTTATATATCATGTTTCACAACCACTGAATGTTTCAAAGCACTTTCACGCCTAATAAGCATTTTTGAAGTCAGCTTTAGGGTGCAGTGTTCCTGGCAGCCAGTTTGAACATGGCAAGTTTATACAACCAACAATGTGATAATGACCAGATAATCTAATTTTGTGATACTGATTGAAGGATAAATATTGGCCAGATGCCAGGGATAAATCCCCTGCTCTTCCTCAAAACAATGCTTTGGGAGCTTTTACATCCACCTGAGAAGACAGACAGGGCATTGTTTTAAAATATCTCACCCAAAAGATAACACCTTCAGCAGCACAGCAACCATTCAATGTTGCACTGGAGTATCAGCCTTGCACTTTATTCTCAATTCCTGGGCTGGGACTTGAACCTAGAATCTTAAAGGCAATTGTGCTATCAACTGAGGCACAGGTGAGTGTAGCAGTTATATAGAGGGAAATTAGTGTTGTTACTGCAATGAAGACTAAGAGGAGACTTAAGGGTTTTTTACAGAGTACATAAGGAAAAGCACAATAATGTGAATGCTGGAAATCTTAAATAAAATCAGGAAATGCTGGAGATATTCAGCTAGTCTGACAACATCTGTGGAGAGTGAAGCAGAGTTAGCATTTCAAATCAATGGCCTGGTTCTGATGAAAGGTTATTGACCTGAAATGTTAACTCTGTTTCTCTCTCCACAGATGTCTTTTTAATTCATTTAGTGGATGTGACCATCATTGTCCAAGCCAGCATTTGTCTCTATCCAAAATTGCCCTTGAGAAGGTGGTGATGAGCTGCCTACTTGAACCGCTGCAGCCATGAGGCACACTCAGGATGCTCTAGGGAGTTAGATCCAGGATTTTGACCCAGCGGCACTGAAAGCCCAGTGGTATAGTTTCAAGTCAGGATGCTGTATGGCTTAGAGAGGATCTTGCAGGTCATGGTGTTTCCTAGCTTCAGTTGCAGTTGGTCTTCTAGGTGGTAGAGGTTGAGGAAGTTATTGTCAAAGATACCTTGACGAGTTGCTGCAATGCGTCTTCTAAATAGTATACACCACAGCCACAGGGCACCAGTAGAGGAGGGAATGAATGTTTAAGGTGGTCAATGGGGCGCTGATCAAGCAGTCTGCCTTGTCCTGGATGGTACTGATCTTCTTGAGTTGTTGGAGTTCACTCATCCAGACAATTGGAGAGTTTTCCATCACACTCCTGAATTTTGCCTTGTAGATTGTGGACAGGCTTTGGGGAGTCAGGAGGTGAGTTGCTCACCACAGGATTCCTAGCCTCTGACCTGCTTTTATAGTCACATTATTTATATGGCTAGTTCAGTTCAGTTTCTTGTCAATAGCAACACCCAGGATGCTGATAGTGGGGGACTCAGGGATGGTAAAACCATTAAATGTCAAGGGGAGTTTGTTCAATTTGCTGTTATTGGAGAAGGTCATTCTCTTTCAAGGGCAATCATCAGTGAACAGCCGCAATTCTAACCTTATGATGGAAGGAAGGTCATTGATGAAGCGTCTGAAGATGGTTGGGGTTAGGACACTACCCTGAAGAACTTCTGCAGTGATGTCCTGGAACTGAGATGAGTGGCCTCCAAAAACCACAACCATCTTCCTTTGCGTGGGGAGTACTCCCTGATTCCCATTGACTCCAGTTTTGCTGGGGCTCCTTGATGCCACACTTGGTCAAATGCTGCCTTGATGTCAAGGGCAGTCATTCTCAGCTCAAGTACACATACCCATTGCTGATTTCAAGTTCTGATTCATGGAACTATTGTGGTGTCATCATGTTTGAAGTTCTTCATGTTCACTGCTTTCAAAATTGGATTCAATAAAATGCAAATTGAAATAATAGTTTCACTGAGTTAAAAATATCTGTGACTTATAACATTGCAAAATTAGAAGCTTTGATTTCAAACTAATCAAAATGGAATTAAAATCCAACATTTGAGTATCAGCATAGATATTTCACTTTGCCACTGCATTTAATCCCAACCTGAATTTAGACTTTTAGTCTGAATAAATTCAAATGTTCATCCCTAAAGATCTCTTAGCTTTTGCTTTTATATTTATCACACATTCATTTGCTGGAGATTGAAACATAAAGGAACAGAGCCCAAAACAAAAGTGATGCTTCCATACATTTGCCAACACTACATGGACAGCAGTGATTCAAGAAGGCAGCTCACCACCACCTTCTCAAGGACAATTAAGGATGGGCAATAAATGCTGGCCTAGATTGTGACACCCACATCCCATGAATGAATAAAAAAATCACTTCCAAACATTGCCATGTAAACTTTAGCTTTCTGAATTTAACAATTACTGTTGTTCCTTGAACAGCCTTCAAATTGTTTTTTCTTCATCAGAAGCAGCAATCTTCTAGAGAAGCGTAATATGTATCATCAATCATGTTTGCAATTTGATCAATTAGCAGAGGCAATGTATGTAAAAGAGTGTCCAATGGAGAGGGATTATAGTGTGCCCCTGGAAACGCACTGACTGAATACACAAGGCGTCAGCTGGAGGAATTCACTTTTCTGATGAATTTTATTTCCCCTAAATGGTAAAGAAACACACAATATTGAGATATATATGTGTATATATATTCATATAAAGGAAATCTGTGGAATAATTGAAACCAGCATTTCTGCAGTACTACTGGAGATAACTGCAATAAATAACAGATAAGAGCAATTCTTGTACATATCACCACTGAAAATAGACCCCAGAAATGAGACAAGAAGATAATTTGGAATGTTTAAAATTGATCATTTTTAAGCTATCAACTAATGACTGATTTACCTGATGGGTGACCCTAATATTAAGCAAAGCTATTCACTGATTTATCAGCAATGTAGAATATTGAAGTTAATTTGGAGCTAATAGCAAATTAGACATTTGGCATAAGTGCAAGAGGCAAGGCTAAACTATTTTCAAATGTCTTCTGCCAAAAATGTCACATGCTGAATCCTGCTCAATCCCCTCTTTAGGCTCCCAGGATCCTAGGTGCTGGTGCCCTGCCAACATGTTTCATTTCATGCTGTGTAAAAAAGTGGCTGAGTGCAATGAACACAATGAAGGCTATGGGCCCTGAAAATATTCCACCTGTAACACAGAAGACCTAAACACCCAGTCTAGCCAGCCCCACGCCCAGCCAAGTGTTGTGTTGTTATAATGATATAAAGATACCAATCACTCATTAGGGTTTGGGTAAACACAGGGAGAAAAGATATACATGAGTACAAAGCTTGAAGACATCAGCAACAGAGCTGTGTATGCTCTGTTCTGCTCACAGACAAAAGTGAAATTTAAACCGGATCACATGACACATTTCCTTTCTAGTGATGGCATGCTGCTATCCTTAAAGGCGTGTTACAACATTTGCCATTCTCGTTAAAGATGCCTTCCCCCTTCCAAAAAAAGCATAACTATTTACAGTGTTTATTTACCATTATATGATGGTATAGCACTGGCGAATCTATGGTAACCTTGTCTGGAGTCTTCTTTAATTGCTTACAGTGATCCGAGGGGTTGTAATTCTTGGATGTTATTCCTGGTTGCCTTTGAGATCTTGTCCTGGATGCAATAGGACTGTATGGTAATTGAGGAGCTGGAATGGACCTGATTTTTCCTTGGTTATGCCTCACCGTTACGTTTTTGTGTGCAATGACTTCATAGGACATTGGGTTTGAACAAATCTTTGTCTCCTCAGCTGGTTGCCACAAAGCTTCTATGGGATCTTGGATGAGAGCTTGTTGTCCCAACTGTAAACTTGGCAATTCTATATCTGCATTTTTATTGTGCACAGTGGTCCTCTCCTCTTGCAGTTTTAAAAGTTGCTCTCTAGTTTCTGAGATAGTAGAATTGGTAACAATAGGTAAATTGGTACACACTGGTCAAACATGAGCTCTGCCAGTGAAGGAATAGTTGCACTAAAAGGCGTTGCTCTCAGATATATCAAAGCAATGTGTAAATTTTGCTTGATCTGTCTACATTTGAGAATTAAGGGAAAAATCGTGCAAATCATCTTTAAGCTAGACCGTTAGATCTAGGTAATGAGTTGAAAAAATAGTTTGATCAATATTTCACTTCTCACATATATTCTGAAATGGCTGACCAATGAATTGCTAATCACTATCTGTAATGATCTCTCTAAGCACATCAAATAGACTGAAAATAGCACTTAGAGCGTGCGCGACAGTTATGCTAGAAGTATTGTGCAATTGCTGAATAATGGGGTACTTGGTAAACTAGTCGACAATTAAGTCAGTGCCATTGACATGAATGAAGTCAGATGCAACTTTGGACCAAGAGTGGGTAAGAACTTCATGTGGAATCAATGGTTCTTTGTGCTAACTTGGCATATGCTCTTGACATGTCTCACACTTCTTGACAACACTGCAGATGCTGGAAATCTGAAATAATTAATATAAGTTCTAAATGCCAGAGCAGAAGTAAAAATACATGCTCTCAACATCAAGAAAGGAGGTAAGTATGGCAACAAAGAGCCTTGGAAAGATTTGAGGTCAGTAGGATCAGAGAGAATACCCTTCAGTCATTGGAGAAGAGAGGAAGATGGTCGTGGTTAGTTGGGAGTAATTGTCACAGCCAAAGGGCATTGCTACAAGTATTCGTTATGGAAGTGTTTTTGGTCCAATCATCCCCAATAGCTTCAGCAATGACCTTCCTTCCTTCATAAGCTCTAAAATGTGGTTATGCATGATTAATTCCATTGTGTTCATCTAAATTTACTCTACAGTAGGGCATGGACAAATTCTAGCCTAAGACAGCCTGGTGTATTGTGACATCTTGCTATGTAAAGTGCCAGGTCATGAACATCGCTAAAAAAAGAAATAACCTAAACAACCTCAAGCTAACTTTCAATGGCATTAGCATCTCCAAGTCCTCCACCATTGATAGGCTGTCCAGGAGCATAACTGGACTAGCCCATATTAGCAAAATAGCTATAAGAGCAGTCAGAGGTTGTGTACTCTTTGATGACTGTATCTCCTCAACTCTGCTCAAAACGTCCTTATCATCCCCAAGGCTTAAGCCAGGGATGTGATGAAATTCTCACCATTTGCCTAGATATCAAGGAACTGGCTGATACATCTAAGCATTGCACTTCAACAACTTATCAAGCTTAATTTTAAAGCACCTTCAAGCGCTACAACAATATTTAAGACTTATATCACCATTAGAAAATTCACTTCGAATGGACAAGCCTTAGCTTTTCCTGTATGTTTAATGGGTGGCTAATAGGTAAGAACCACAACAACACACCTTTTGCATGTTTAAACACTGAGTCTGTTGGCAAGATACCAGTGTAGTGAAACTCGAGCAGGCAACTCAGGCAGCAACTTCCTGACGTCTGTATTTAATTGCACATATGCAGAAGCCGGAAGGTGCTCTCCAAAATACTCTTTTATAAAGATAAGCATTGATAACCTCACTGTGATTCTTAGCATAAATTCCGAGCCAATGTAGATTTTGTTAAAATGAATGTTAAACTAAAAAGAACAAAGGACAATATAAGTTTATGTAATGGGGGCTGACTCATCAGAACCAAAATAAATGAGAAGAGAACAATATTAATAGAATCAGACAAAAGAGAGAGGGGAACAGAAAACAAAGAACAGAGAGGAATCATAAATGTAACCAATAAGCACAAGTCAAACCTGAAATGTAAATGACAATAAGTAGTGAGGAACTTGATGGGAAGATCAAATTATTATTTTTGCAAATCTTTTGTATGATGGTCCTTACCATTACACAGTTGTTTCACGATTCACAGATGAAGATTCAAGTAACCAACATTTTCTTATGTTGATTGTTTCTGAGTTAAAACATATGTATTAGTACTTTAACAATATGTAATCAAAAAGAATATATTAACAGCAGAGTACTTTAAACTAATATCTAACACAATATCTGCCCCAGCATCAATACAATTCCATATGCCTGATAATAAACTATGGTCAAAGTCACCAGCGCCCAAACTATGAATATGTCATATGATCATAGAAGGCCTTCTTATTTCTGGAATATTGTGATGCAGTTGGAAAACTAGTCATACATGGCTTAAAAAACTAGCTAGTGAGAAGTGTTATGGCACGACTGATGGTAAATGCTGAGCTGCTTAAATCCCAGAGGGAAACTTGAAACAACTGCCACAACTTGCTTTGCAAATTATATAAATTTTGAGATGTGTGCTTTCAATTCATTGGAATAAGACCACCAAGTCTTATAGGTTTCTTACAAAACTAAATTGAACCTTTATTAATAGAAGAAATGATTTTAAAAATATACATAGGTCTACAAATTACTACTATGATAACTTCTAAATTCCTTAATTAATCTAACTCCCAGTTACATGTTTGTTAAGGCACATAGGGGAGAATATTACACTCAACGGGTCAGCTTGCACCCAACCAGAATGAACCTAAAATCACGCGCAATGATGTTGGGGAAGCACCCTGATGTTAATTAATATTAATTAAAAATAAAATAAAAATGTTTAAATCTCATTTATAACATGTCCCTGCTCATGTGACACGTTCACCCTATTGCCTTATTTTTAAAATTATTATTTGTACTGACATAAATCTTCAGCTCCCTGGGGCAGCTCTGTGCCTTCAGGGAACCTTCAGCGCACACACCCATGTACATGCACAAACTTCCGTGCTCACCCTCCTCCCATCCCCACCCTGGCAGTGTTGAGCATTGCAGTGCGCAATTCACGCTGGCTGGCCATTAATTGCAGGTGGCGGTCGATTTTGCGACTTCTCCCAGGTCCACCTGCTGTGCCCACCCGACAAGAGAAAAATTCTGCCTACTGAACTTCACCTGGCTAGTTGACACACTTCACCCCTCCCTTGAAAACAATCTAGTCTTGTTTATTTAAAAATGTAAATGTTCTCTTTACACCTATGTCTACCTATTTAACATTTCAAACCTAGCTTATCTTCTAATGCATCAAAGCCTTCAGACCAGCTGCCTTTAATTCAATTAAAGTACACACACAGGCATAGACACAGACCCCACTATTACTCTACTTAACAATAAGTTCCAATAACACTATGACAATTATTACATCTTCCTGACAAAAGAACATGGGAAAAATCAAGAATGAAAAGGCTGGCACACAAAGTTAACAAGTTATTCTTTATGCTTGAAATTGAATTTACTTCTCATGAAATGTGCCCTCTTGCCTTAGTAATGTTCTTGGTTTTACTTTATCTGTACCATTTAATATTTTATATACCTCAATGAGGTCCTTTCTACATCTTAGTTACAACCCTGCATTTTAATAGCCTGGACATACAGTTTGGTTTTCTTAATGGAGGCTGAGTGGAATTGAGATGTCAGTGTTGTCTATGGGTTCAAAGGTGGCTGATGAGCCTTTTCTTAGCCTTGTAGGTTTCTCCCACAGTAAAGTAGAGTTTAGACATTAGAGAGGGTGGCAGATTGATGGGACGAACAGCTGCCCTCTCTTTCCATCACTCTTGCCATTCTCTCTAAGTGGCTCCTCTTGTGGGTTTGAATGTCATGACACAATTGTTGATAGGCAACATTTTTGACACAGTTGGGCACATGCCTACCACTTGTTGATGTTAATAGCAAGGACCTTCATGGAGGCTTTGAGGTTGTCTTTGAAATGCTTCTTTTGACCCCCATGTGAGCAGGGTCCCTGTTCCGAGTACAGAACCTATTTGGGCAGTCTTGACTTGAGCAGTATGAAGGCATGTCCTCTCCAGCACAGCTGATGTGAGATTATCATGACCTCTATGCCTGACATGTCTATATCTTGAAACTCATGTTTGTGCTTTTGTCCTCCCACTAGATTTTCAAGTTCCTTCTCAGACAGCATTTCTGATGTTGTTCTGGGCCCTTGATGTGGTGTCTGTAAGTTGCCCGTGCTTCAGCAATGTAGGAAGCGTGAGGACAAGATGGGCCCGTTAGACTTTGAGTTTAGTGTCACACCTGGTAGCACAATTCTTGAAAAGTTGAGGAAGCAATTTACCATAGGCTGAGCTGAGCCAGCATATTGATGTACCTCCTATTCAAGGTCAACTTTTTGGGATATGGAAACTCAGGGACATTTTCCAACTTTTCATCATGCATCTTAATTCAAGGCATTGGATTTGATACATGTTATCTAGACTGCAAGAGGACATTGGGCTTCTTAGTGTTCAGAGCTAGTCCCATGCTCTCATAGACTTCAATGAATACATCAACTATGGGATGTAGTTCTCCATCAGTCTGAACACTTACTTGTGCATCATCAGCACACTGTAGTGCCATCAGGCAGCTGAGGTTGATGAGTTTTCCATTATTGCGATGATTTATTATTACACTTGGGGGGAGCCTGTCACTAGTAAACTGCAGCATTACTGCCAGAAAGTTTGAGAATAGTGTAGGTGCAATGAAGCACCCCTATCTCACACTGTTTTGACAAGCCACTTGTATTAGAGCCACTGCATAGTAAAGTTATTTGCATATTATCATGTAGGAAATGGATGCTGTTTGTGAACTTAACCGGGCATACATATCGCTGTAGCACCTTCTAAAGGACAGTCCAACTTATCGAGTCAAAGGCTTTTGTGAGATTGAAGAAAGCCACCTACAAAGGAATGTTCTGTTTTCTGCACTTTTACTGAAGTTAGTATGCTGCCAAATTAATGGTCCAGGTCTTCCAGTCTCTGTGTGACTATATGCCGGAGATACCCCAAAAGATATGCTGGGGGACCCCTCAGAAGTCTCCTTGCGGTGACAACATGGGTATTGCCCAGGAAGTTTCAGCTTCCACTGGGCAATTCCCCTCCTCCTGGAACCCTTCAAAACTCTGATTTAAAGTCGGAGACTTCAGATAGTTCTGACACACTTAGCAGAAATAGTTAGAAGGATTAAAACCAGTTCTAACCCCTGGGTAACAATACTATTGACCTCCCTGACTCCCCAGTGGATCATCTGATTACCTTCCCTGATCACCCAACTACCCCCCACTCACTGACTGCCACCCTACACCCCCCAACTAACCCTCCACCTGCAGTCTATCCCCCTGACCACCACCACCACCCCCCCCACACAGACACACACCCCGACCCCCCCCAACCTTGGCTAACCCCCTGAATGAACCACTCTCCCAACCAGCTGACTGCCCCGACCCTTGTGACTTGTAGAAGCTCGACAGGCTTTGGGCAGTCAGGAAGTGGGTTAGTCGTCGCAGGATTCCTAGCCTCTGACCTGCTCTTGTAGTCACAATATTTATATGGTTAGTCCAGTCCAGTTTCTGGTCAATGGTAACCCCAGGATTTAATAGTAACCCCCAGCGATAGTAATGCCTTTGAACATCAAGGGGAGATGGTTAGATTCTCTCTTGTTGGAGATGGTCATTGCCTGGCACTTGTGTGGCATGGATGTTACTTGTCACTTGTCAGCCCAAATCTGGATATTGTCCAGGTCTTGCTGCATTTGGACATGGACTGCTTCAGTATCAGAGAAGTCGCGAATGGTGCTGAACATTGTGTAATCATCTCCGGCAACTGTCTGTCTGCCGTGGAGTTTTGATGGAGTAGTTCTCTTTCCAGCGGGTGTCAAAATGGTCCATGTCTTTGAGGAGGGTTTTGCCATCTTTGTATCCTACTGGTGTTGGTTCATGTGCTGAGGGTCTACAGGTCTCTTTGTGTGCCCTGAAAAAGGTGCGGGTGTCATGCATGTCAGTGAGGAACTGCATTTCCTCAGCCTTCTCTGTTCATGGCAGAGTATATAGGGTGGTGTGAGGCAGAGGGTTGTACCTTTACTTCATTCAAAAGCCCCCATAAACCTACCCTATAACATGGTGAGAAAGGGCCACTACTTGATAAGTCCTACCACAACAAAATCCTTCAATGCTGAATCAGCTGATGATTGGGAAGGCAGACAAAAGGTTATCGTAGGGCCTTGCCCTCAGTTATACAGGACTGCCAGATCATTGCAACCAGGCCATACCCCGCCAAGACAGTGTGGGACTTGCTGTGTGACAGGCCTCCTACTGGAAAAGACACCAAGCACAAGTCCTTCTACAGATGGCAAGTTTCCTCAACCCCTTAATGATCAGCTAGTGATGACAGAGGCAGGACCGTGATAACTGGAAGCTTCTGGTTGCAACCTGACATAAAGGCGGCAGTTAACAATTAACTCCTTCACTTTTAAACTGAGCCAGAAGAGTGGTTCAGCTATGTCTGAGCAGCCCTCTTCAGGATTAACTCTGCTCACTCCACTAGGGAAGGGAGCTAGAAGAGATGCCCTAAGAATTCCCTGCCTCGCTCCACACTGATCTGGAAAACCACACCCAATAGGATCACCCATCAGTGGTCAAAACTCCAGGATTTTGGGATGTCAGTTCATTAATTGATAACTCATAATGACCAGAGAGATAAACAATGTTAGTAGCCATGAGCTCTGGGTCTAAATATTGACATTGTCACACTTAGTGAGACCTGTAGAGCAGCTGAGGGACAAATCAAAGAACTTGCAGTGGCGTAGGCTTTATCATCAAATACAAGCTCATGAAGTGACTTCACAACCCCCCCCTGTTTAGATCAATGAGAATATTATGACACTCAAATTTAAGCTCAAAGGCAACCAATCTGCCACTATCGTCAGTGCTAATGCACAAGGTCGAAGTCAAAGAAATCTTCTATTCCAATCTAGACATAGCTCTGGCAGCTGTACCATCACAGTCAAAGGTCATCTTTCAATGCTATAGTGGGGGACAACCATGCCTTGTAGTCAAACACCATTGGAATGCATGGAGTTGGAAAGTCCAACAGTGTGCACCCCCTTAACCTGTCCACTGAACATGGTCTTGTGGTCAGTAACATACTTTCCTGCAAAAAAAGAGACATTTCAAGACATGCTGGCAACATCCAAGATTGAAACCCTGGCACTTAATAGATTTTGTGATAGTTAGGACGAGGAGTCCAAAAGATGTGGGTATTACACGTGCTATGGTTACAGGCGACAAATGCTAGACAAACAATTGTTTACTATTGGCACTCGATGCAACTTCTGAACTGAAGTACCAGCCATGACAAATATGGAGAAGGTTTGGAGTTTCTGGCCTGTCAAATGACACAATGCTCAAGGAACTTCAAGAACAAATCAAATATAATCTACAGGAACGATTATGAAGCCTCAAGCAATATCCGAGATAACTGGCAATCATTCAATCATTGAAATCCATCATCACTCATGCATACCAATAAATCCTTGGACAAACCCTTAAAAACAGCAAAACTGCTTTGATAAAAGCAATATAGAAATATGAAAATCCATCAACTGTAAACGGACAGCATTCCAAACCTGGCAACATGATCTAAACTCCACAGACTCACCCATCAGACAACCAATGCTGAAGTTCAAAGAAGAAACCAGGATTTGCATTAACAATTATCATATTATTAAAAAAGGTACTTAGTTAGTTTTCTGTGACAAGTTTAATGGGCAGTTAATGTGCAAATCTAGAAAGTTCTTAAAAATAATGAAGCTAAGGGCAGACGTTATTTGTGTGAAGCAAACAATCGAAAGTATAAATTGACAAACAAATTGTGGAGCTTTGCAACTCATGCATAACCATTAATCCCCTGATAATGGCAACTGATTTTTACATTAAAAATGCCATGCATTCTTAATACATGATTGCTTTTCCAGCAAGTTACAGCCCATTATCTTTACAAAAAAAATCCTATAAAACAAAGTGGAACTGAAGGCAAACAATTGTAATGTTGCACAAGTTTTAGGAATTAATTTTAATCATAGTAAAATGCTTTTTTGACATTTAAATATTGTCTAAAGGATTCTAAAATAACCACAATTCAATGCTATTTGCTGCACCATGTCTGATTTGGCAGAATTCTTGTTAGCGAATGCTAATTCCACCAAAATGAGAATATGCTATTAACGGTGAGTTCAGCACTAAATGGTGAAATTATGGCATATGTCACTGATTTCACCATAGCAGGAAACTCTGGATCAAGGTCTTATGCAATTGTGCTTGTGACTTAATACTAGAAGCTACTTAGGCGTATTCAACCTATTGCAGTCATTCTAAATATATGGAGAACAATGGCTTGCATTTTAGCAGCCCCTTAAACAACATCACAGGGTCCCAAAGGGCATTCCAGAAAGCTTCAAAGCTGCAATTGCTGTGAATTTAAAATGCTATTGCACAATAAAGTCATTGTTTTGACTGTCACAATATTGCTTTCTGTGGACTTACTGAATCAACCTTTACCTTACTTTACCACTAATAGCACTACATAAAATTCAAGCCATTTAATATCTGTGTAGATTTCAGTTTCAGTGTTCTTCATTCTTCAATACATTTGTATGTACATTTCACGCATGCTTTTGCAATAATAATGTGCACAATAAATATAATAGGATTTAAATAGAATGGTTTTCCATAAAGGACATCAGACAAATTAGATCAATTGCTAAGAGAGACTATTCTACCAAATAATGCAGATAACCAAGCAACAGCTAAATGTAAGAAAATGAAATGTGGTGGTTGAAATCAAGAAAATTTGGACAAATTACCTCTTCCACATTTCAAAAATTTATAATGTCCCAACTCCAAGATGACCAACATTTCCTTTTATAGGTGGGGCTGTGTGTGTGTGGGGGTTGTGAGGAGGGGCGGGTGGTGAGGATAGGGAGCAGGAATATGAAATACTTAAGGCAGTTTACAGAAACATAGGGCAGAATCTTTTGGTCGGTGTGTGGGGGCGGGCCCCATGCGCCAACATGTAAAAAGACACGCAATGACGACAGGTGTGAGTCCTGAAGTCATTGCATGTCATCGCGATATTTCATTCAGCGGGTGCGCGCCAAAGCCGGCTTGTGCCTGTCGAAATGTTAAGGGCCTATTAAGGTCATTAAGGAATTAATTAAAATGTGCAAGAACACTGCCCGTCCAACCTTAAGATTGGCGGGCAGGCGAAAAGCCCAAGCGGCCTTTACGTTTCTCAGGAAACCTCAATAAATTAATTAATTTTCCCACCTTTACAAACATGTCCCAACACATGAGGGGACATGTTTAAATAAATTTTTACATAATTTATTGAACTGTTTTTTGTCTATTCAATCTCCCTGAGGCATGGAGCTGCCTCAGGGAGATTGCTGCGCTCTTTCGAGCACATGTGCGAAAGAGCACAGGCCCCAACTGCTCCTCCACCACCGCCCCCCCCCCCCCCCACCGGCACAGGTGGCGCTAAGTAAAATGGCGGCACGCAGCCGATCGTGGGTGGCAATCGGCTCCGTGCCCGCCCTCACCTGTTCCCGCCCAGCCTGCCTGCCATAGAAAAAATCCAGGCCATAAAATGCAACACATAGCCAGGTAAGATACTAGAAAAATGACCAAATGAGCAGGTTTGAGGAGCATTGTAAAAAAGAATGGAGAGATTTAGGGAGGGAATTCCAGAGCATAGAGCCTATGCAGCTGAAAACGCTGCCAGCAACAGTGGAACAATTAAAATTAGAGATCTGCAATAAATGTGCAGTAAGATGTGCCCCATCTCCTTCGTGTATAAAACACCTTGTGGGTTTAGTTTCAATATATTTTGAATGACAGGTCTTTCCTTTTTGTGTTTGATACATGTATATAGATTTCCTTTGGTCTAATCATCTTTGAGCGGTACTTCTGAGTCTGTTGTTTTCAAATTAGGTGGTACATTTGAAAGCACCAGACAGACAGAAATACACCAGGAAGAATGGGTGGTAAATCAACAATAAATCACGACATAAAGGTTCAGGAACCTTGAGCTGATGCTGCATACTTGCAATTTTGCATAGCAGACATGAGTGTTAATTTCTATGTTCTGAGAAAAACTTAAATCTGTAATTCTAAAGGATATCTTTGCTAGAAATCAAATTCCTATACCGTTAAATAAATAAGTCCAAATCAAGATCCAGTTGAATGTTTATTTCACCAGTTAGCAAAGTCTAGAATGGTCACAAGTTAGATTTTTGTTTTCACTACATGGAGAGCAGATAACCCAGAACTCACATGTAGAAACTGAAGGTATAGCCTCTCCTGCTGTCTATGTGGGGTTCTGGGAGACTCCGACAATGAACCCTAAGAGCAGGCAATCTGGGGAGTGGGGTTTCCTGATGAGAGTCCTGATCGAGCATATAGCACCTAAAAAGCTCTCTGTAATAAAATTTATTTGCTTCTTGTTGAAACCTGTCTGCTCCATTAAATCATTACAGCACAATACCTCCAATCCATTGAGATCAAAAGAATGGAAACTGGACAGGTTCTATCAAAGGAAGGGAATTAGCTCTGTCAAAATATCATCCAGTAGGTGAAGAAAATAATCTACCTTCACAATTTAACCAGTGATCTGAGACACAATAAAAAGAAACTTCTGTGTAATCCTTGGCTCACTGCAAATAATCTAGATTTTGAACATCAAGACACATTATAAGTCATAGAGAGCAAGGAGCCACCTGTCCTCTCAGAAACTGAACCCAAGAAAATTATCTGAAACTTGATCAACATTACAGGCATTCTAATTGTATACAAGCAAATGTTACTAATTACACCAAGTGCAAGAGGTTTACAGATAAATCAATAATTACCTTAATTGCAGGTGTGTATCTTTTGTTGCAAAACCATAGTATTATATTTCCTTGCTACATTACTTTTTAAACATTTTAAATTGGACAAGTCAACATATAAGAACATTAATTTTGTTTATCGATACATTGATTTTGCAGAGACATAATGTGATTCTGAATTCACTTAACAATTGTCATCAGTGAAAATCACATTTGCTTCTTAAACTGGAACTTATGTGAAGGACTCTGGGGAAGTTGATTGTTGTAAAAGTAACAAATGCAAAAGCAAACCCAGCTCTGGTGGCCACATTTATTTTTTGCAAACATTTCTCAGAGCTGGCTTAAGGAAATCAAATTATTTCTGAAAACTAGTATAGAATCCAAAAAGTTGCTTCTAGATTTGGGTGGTCTGAGAAGACTTCATCATGGAATTGAGAGTGACTTGGGAAACGAAGAATGGCTATGCAGAGCATGACAAACTGCCAGAAGAGAAAGGAGGAGGGGAGAAGGGCACTCAGCAGGAGGCCAAGCTGCCCAGGGAGCATTTTTTTAAAAATTCATTCATGGGATTTGGGCTGGGCCAGCATTTATTGCCCATCCCTAATTGCCCTTGAGAAGGTGGTGGTGAGCTGCCATATTTGAACCACGGCAGACCATGTGGTGTAGGTACACCCACAGTGCTGTTAGGAAGGGAGTTCCAAAACATTGACCCAGCGACAGTGAAAGAACAGTGATATATTTCCAAGTCAGGATGGTGAGTGACTTGGAGGGAAACTTCCAGGTGGTGGTGTTCCCATCTATCTGCTGCCCTTGCCCTTCTAGATGGAAGTGATCATGGGTTTGGAAGGTGCTGTCGAAGTAGCCTTAGTGAATTCCTGCAGTGCATCTTGTCGATGATACACACGCTGCTACTGTGCATTGGTGGTGGAGGGAGTGAATGTTCGTGGATGTGGTGCCAATCAAGCGGGCTACTTTATCCTGGACAGCATCAAGCTTCTTGAGTGTTGTGGGAGCTGCAATTCAAAATCAGTGAAGACCACTACTTGAGACAGCTTTGCTTCACTGAAGAGGTTGTGACTGAAACTTACCATGCAGCAATCACAACTATAATCTCAAAGCAGGGCAAGGACCACATGCCTATGGCTCCTAAGGTGACTATGGCTCTTATCCTTTATACATCTGGCTCCTTCCAAGATACTGCTGGAGATATAAGCAACATTTTGACATTCCAGGACACTGCTGCCTATGGAATGTCACTGAGGCTCTTTATGCACAGAGAGACAGCTTCAGCTCATTCCTTCTTGACAGTGACAAGCAATCAGATGATCACGAGGGTTTTCATGAAGTGCAAACTTCCCCATGGTACAGGGTATTGCATGCACATTGCATTCTTAGTTCCTCATGTCGACTCGGCTACTTTCCCAAATCAAAAGGCTTCCACTCCCTCAATTTGCATCTATTGTGTGACCACAAGCAGTGAATCATGCAGGTGAATGCCTGTTACCCTGGCATTAGTCTTCAGTCTGCAGCTGTCCTCTGCATTGTAGTATTTGACTCATTTTGGAAAGCCAAAGGCTAACTATTGTGCAACAAGTGTCATCCACTCATGACATAGCACATGACACTAGGCCAGAATGGATACACATTGCATTGCACAGTCACAAGAAACCACTTACTGCCTTCCTTTAGCTGATGAATCAATACTCCATCATGTTGAACACCACTTGGAAGCAGCACTTAAGGGCACTGAATGTACCCTGGGTGGGATCTTCAATGTCTGTCTGAACACTACTGATTGAGTAGACTGAGTCCTGAAGAATGTACCTGCCAGACTGTTGGTGAGAGAACCAATATGAGGGAGAAACCTTCTCGACCTCTTCCTCACCAATCTACTACTCGCAGATGCACCTGTCCATGACAGTATTTGTAGGAGCGACCACCACACAATCATTGTGGGATGAAGTTCTATCTTCACACTGTTCATCATGTTTCGTCACACTGTCACTGCGCTAAATGGGATGGATTCAAAACAGATCTAGAGCTCAGAATTAGGCAAATAAGCAGCAGCACCACAATTTTTAATCTTATGGCCCAGTATAAACCTGACTCTACCATTACCATTAGGCCAGGAGACCAACTTTGGTTCAATATGGAGTGTAGGAGAGCAAGATAAGAGCTGCACTAGTTGTAGCAAAAAATGAGATACCAACCTGGTGAAGCTAAAACACAGGATTACAGAGGAGCAGCATGCTGTTGATGGAGCTAAGCAATCCCACAATGGATCAAATCAAACTTGTCAGTCCTGTCACATTCAGTTGTGAATGGTGGTGGACAATCAAATGACTAAGAGAGGAAGAGGATGCTTCATGAACATTCCCATCCTTAATGGTAGTGGAGCATGTCAGTGCAAGAGACAAAGCTGAAGCACTTACAATCACTTCAACTAGCAGGGCCGAGTGGATGATCCATCTTAGTCTCCGCCTGAGTTACCCACCATAACAGAAATTAGTACACAGCCAATTCAATTCGCACTGCCTGATATCAAAGAACATCTAAGAACACTAGATACAGCAAAGACAATAGGCCCTAATACCATCCCAGCTATAGTGCTGAAGACTTGTGCTACTGACCTAGCTGCACATTTATCCAAGCTATTCCAGTTGAGCTACAATATTTATTATGATCTCCATAGAGACTGATAACTTTTGAAAAAAACCAAACATCTAATTAATAACCGAAAGGATGACATGCAAGATTTTGTGTTTAAGATTTTTCCTGTAACAAAAGTCTAAAAGCACTATCTTTGTAGGCAACTTATACTTAAAACCAACTTATACTTAAAACAGAACATTCTACATTTTCTTTTAGCACAACCAAAAACAAACCACAAGTATGCTTTATATCATCCTTTAAATAGACATTCAGGGCAGAATCTTCTGTTCGGCGAGCGGGGTTGGGGGCCACTCACCGACACGTAAAATGACACGGGGTGACATTGGGCGTGTGTCCCAGAATCACCCCGCGTCATTTACATTCTCAGCTCGGCCTATTAAGGCCATTAAAAACTAATTGAAACGATTAATGGACCTGCTCGTCCAACTGTAAGGCTGGTGGGCAGGCCAGGAGCTCTGGCGGGCTTCAGAAAAAACATGAAACCTCATCCACGGGCAAAATAAGGTTTCATAAGTGATTTTTTAAAATCTCATGATATTTCAAAATAAAAGTTATGGACATGTCCCAACTCATGTGACAGTGTCACCTGAGGAGACTCGGCAGTGAAATTTTACTCTCATCTTTATTTGAAGTTTCAAATCTGAGCCGATTTCCCTGAGGCAGCACTTTGCCTCAGGGAGATCTGTATGCTTGAATGTGCCAAAAAGCGCACTCCCAGCTCAGGGAATTCCAACAGCCCCCTCCCCGTCCGCACAGGGAGCGCATAACACTTCCTGGTGTACATCACACTGGGCGGGCCTTAATTGGTCCGCCCATGTAAAATGGCAGCATGCCCCCAACCGGGAACCTGCCTGCCCGCGCCCGCTCCTGCACATCCCCCTGACAGAGGGAAAATGTTGCCCTCAATTTTCCTGGAACCAGTTTTAGGTGATTTATGCTCATGAGGGATTATCTCTGTTCTTTCCCTTCTTAGCTATGGGAAGTTTTAATCTCAGAACTGTCTTTTGGAATTGTTTCCCTGGAGATTCTTCCTCTTGCACAAGCTAGGAAAATCTTCCAGCCTCATTTTAGCTGAATTTGGTCTTTTCAATCAGACCGTGAGCTCCCATCCACATTCCTGTGCAGTGAACCATAGTGCCTTGCTGCCTATAACTCTCTTCCTCTCCTGGATCGTGGCAGAATAACGTTGCCGTGAGTTTTCGGGGATAATTTAGACCTTCCCCCTCTCAAAGCCCATCTCCATGGCAACACAAATGACACGGGCCTTGAAGTCAGGTAGATATGCTGATTAGCTATCCTTGAAACCCCAACTCTGTTTTATCTTGGAAGTAAATGAGCAGTTTAAAGCACAACTGTTTACAACATGAAATAAAAACAGAAAATGCAGGAAAAACTCAGCAGGTCTGACAGCCATCAGACCCTTCTTCAGCTCTGAAGAAGAACCATACAGACTCAAAATGTTAACCCTGTTTCTCTCTCCACATATGCTGTCAGACCTTCTGAGTATTTTTTCCAGTATTTTCTGCTTTTATTTCAGATTTCCAGCATCTACAGTATTTTGCTGTTATCTTTACTGTTTACAGCCCAACATCGTCAACACTTTTCTGGGTCTTTGGAGACTCACAGTCTGCCCACTGTTAGCACATAGGTTGCTGCCATTGTCTCCAAGTGTAAGTACCTTGATCTTCTCAGTAAAACAGAATTGTCTCCCTTTAATCTCTAACAATTAAACCACACAGACATACTACCAGGCAGACTTCAGAACACGCCACATGATCCCCTTCATTTTACCTTATTAACTTAAGTCACAGTCCCAAAACATAACAATCCTTTGAATATCTTAATTGTGACTCACTAGCTTCCAACTTACAAAGTGGAAAATTGCACCGTTAAGGCCCATCCACAAAAAGTAGGCCAAATCCGATCCTGCCAATTACCATCCAATCAGTTAACTCTCAATAATTAGTAAAGTGACGGTGGCTATGATCAATAGGGACTGTCTTTGACATCAAGGCAGCATTTGACCAAGTCTGGCATCAAGGAGCCTCAAACCCAGCATCCATTTTCAGACCTTACCCAACTCTCCTCCCTATGATTTATTTCAAAATATAAAAGAAAAAACTTTGGCGTTGATTACTAATATAAAATACTTCTCTTTCAACCTAAAAATCTGCAGCAAACAAGTCGCAAATATTTTTGCCAATAGTTTGACTTTGACTTTGTCCCTGTCAGAAAAAAAATGTCATCAAACAGAATTGTAGTTTGACAAAGGAAACTCTCCTCCTGGGGCAATCTGTACTGGAACAAATTGCCTTGTTTTTACTTATCTATAGTTGAACAAATCCATATCAAATTTCCAAAGCCAACATTGTCAGGGACCTTTCTGAATAGTTTAAAACCCCAGAGAATTCAGGTTGCGTAGATCAATGTCAGCTTTAATCCGAATTCAAGATTCCACAAGCAGCCAATATGCTTTGGCATAGATCTGCCTGGATGCAATAGCATAATAATGTAATCAAATAATTGTTAATTGTGATTGATTTTTTTTGATGGTTAAGAGTCGCAAGACTTTTTTGAATTTCCATCTAATTCTAGTGGGTATTTGTACACAGACCAAACTTCCTTAGATTTGACAATCCTATTTGTCATATACATGAGTGAACATGTGATTAAGAAAGGGAATATGGACCTAGCAGAACAATTTGTGCATCTGTGGTCGATATACCTTATGGATAATAAGTTCCATTCTAGCAATCAATCATAAATCACAAAAGACCAGTTCCGCATAATAATCGAAGGCAAATTGGAAAAGTTGTTAGTTTATAATCTGAACAACAAGATTCTGAAACCCAAAGCCATATTTTACAAGAAATGAAATACCCTGCGGTGAAAAACCTGCAGTGCTTCTGCTGGATCCTGATGTAAGTGCAGCAAGCAGGTACCAGAAGAGTCATAAGATCATAAGTAGGAGCAGGAGTAGGCCAATCAGCTCCTTGAGCCTGTTCCACCATTCAATAAGATCATGGCTGAAATGATTGTGGCCTTAACTCCACTTTCCTGCCTGTCCCCCATAATCCTTGACTCCCTTGTTCATCAAAAATTCTGTCTAACTCAGCCTTGGATATATTCAATGACGCAAAAAATAGGCCAGGCTCTGGATAAGCTGATACCTGGAGTGGCAGTTTCCGGAGGCCTTGTTTTGGATGGAACCACCAGCCATGCCAAGAGACAAAATGGATGTGGCTGCAGAAAGGTTTGCCATCTCAGGATTTTTCTCATCTTTGACCTCATGAAATAGTAATTTGGGAATCATAGGGCTCACTTACATTACAATAATGACTATACTTTAAAAGTACTTCATTGACTGTAAAGTGCTTTGGGACGTCTTGAGATCATGGAAGGCACTACATAAATCCAAGCTTTTTCTTCTCCAAAGCTTCAGAGCTAGCTCATGGCCTAGACCCCTGATGAGGTTTTCTTCCTCAGATTATTTTGTTAACCCAATTATAAAGGGGGCAGATGGGTACTGTTACAGAATGATTTCAGGAAAGAGAATTAATGTATCATCCCCCACCAGTTGCTTGGCAGTCAGGCAGGTACCCAATATGTATCCCTAGTGACACAGGCAATCGATGGTAATATTAAAATAAACTGGTCACTGTGGGTACTGTGCTGAGAATTTGACCCACTTTTGTTTTACACTTTTATGTCCTCCATGACTTTTAAATCTTTAAGCTCTGTTTCATTGAGTCCTGGAGCTTAGTATTACTGAAGGCAAATGGTTCCATCTACCCTCAACTCTTGTAACATTTTAAATTTGGGAGACGTAAATAATTTAACCAACACATTGTAAATTGCTCCACCTGACCATTTTGCCAATAACAATATAATAGTTGCATTTGTCCCATGAGAGAACACGTTTGATATTGCTTATTGACGTAGCTGCACCATAAAGATCAGGCATTCAGTTTACCACTCAATGAAAAGCTAAATAAATTTGATTTAAAAGTTTAGAAAGATTGTCTGAAGACCATTGTGATGTAACTGTTTTCGATTAGTGGAAAATGTGTGTATTTTCAGCAGTGCAGCAATATATTTCTCAATTTGCAAACTGCAAAGATCTAATTAAATGTCAAATGTTGACTTCTCTACTTACGAAGAAGGAACCGGAAGAACTTGCATATATACAGCTCTTTTCATGACCCAAAGAGACCATAAAGCACTTTACAAGTAGTGAGTTATTTTTAAAGTCTAGTCACTGTTTTAGTGTATAGGAACCGTGACAGTTAATTTGCATGCAGGAAAGTCACACAAACAGCAGTGAGAAAATAACTAGATTACCTGTGTTACTGATGTCAGTTGTGGGATAAATATTGGCCAGGTCAGAGAGAAGAACATAATCTGCTCTTCTCTGAAATAGTGGCATGGATCTTTTATGCCCATCTCAGAAGGGCAGACGAGGCCTCAGTTTAATATCTGATTAAAACAATGACACCTCTCTCATCATTGCACCCAAGCTACAGTCTAGATTTTGTGCTCAGGTTTCTGAATTGCAGGCAAGAATGCTACCATTAAGGCATGGCTGATGCCCTATACCTCACATATCGATAAATAGCTGAGCTCTAAGACCGTGATGTCCCAGATTGAATCACCAGTCTCTGCTGAGTTAACTGACCTCAGCTTCAATGATTAGTGGGCTTTTGAAAATTGGCTGCAGTGACCCTGGATTAGCAAAAGGAGAGAAAACAAGCCAACAACAACAGATCCAGAAAGGATCTGATTTGGGATAAAAACAGAAAATGCTGGAAAAACTCAGCAGGTCTGGCAGCATCTGTGCAGAGAGAAACAGAGTTACCTTTTCAAGTCTGTATGACTCTTCTTCACAGCTGAAGAGTCACACAGATTTGCAACGTTAACCCTGTTTCTCTCTCCACAGATGCTGCCAGGCCCACTGAGTTTTTCCAGCATTTTCTGTTGTTTATTTCAGATTTCCAGCATCTGCAGTATTTTGCTTTTACCTTAGGATCTGATTTGGTCCTGGTACACTCAATAAATGACGCTGCTGACACTCATTACTAAGACTTATATTAAAATAGTTGCTATTTGGAGAGTGACTGACGGCAATAGAATCAAACCCAAACAAGAGGTCAACACATTCATGAGGGAAGAGGAAAAAACAGTGGAAAAATATTCATTCCTGAGAATGATTTGCTTATCTATTCACTTTTTTAAAGAAAACTATAACTCATGTAATACTTGCCTTTCATTTCTGTGTATGGAATTAATCTGGGCTGTCAGGGTGGAAGACTCATCCCTCTGATGTCTTTGGGTTTCCTAAGTAAATTGAATAAGCAATTGATCTCCTTTCTGAGGAGCACAGGTCCATGGAACACAACTGTACAAAAATTAGCACTTAAATTGATCGTATGCATCATGCGGACCTTGAGAACAGCTACTTCAGAAATGAAAAATCCATACTTATTATGGTTCAGACATGTTGAATTCAGCGAGTTCTCTGCAACTAATCTATATTATGAGAGACAAAAAATGTTGGAAACTCACAGCATCTGAGAACAGAATGGAGCAGTTAATATTTCAGGTATTGGAAAATAAGAGGTGGACCGGCATAATATACTCAGAGAAAAGGAAGGGTGAAGTATGATGCAAACACGCATCAATGCAAACATATGACTTCAGTCAAGGATATAAAATAACTGTGCGAACAGCCAAGGAAATTCGGGACTTTGGAAAAAATAAGAAAATAGGAGAAGTATGAAATATGAACATCAGATATGGAATTCAAATGAGTTTGAAAGAGGCTATAACTAAGCTCTGAGGTTATAGAAGTCATCATTCTGACCAAAATGTTCCAGGGAGCCCAGAGGATGATTAGACATTGCCCAATATTTAATGGAGGTGAAAGCGGTCTTGTCCATCAGCTGGAGTGCTGGCGAGAGCCTCACAAGCCCTCTTTTAGAGAAGGCCCACCACATTAAATTCCACTTAACTGGACAGCGGTGGGCCTTTTCCAGGATCAGGAACCCAGGGGCATAAGTCCTGCCCACCAGAGTTGCCAATCAAATGCCAAGCGGCACTAATGAACAGCAGCGCCACTGAGGATGCGTTGGCTGCTGCAAGTGTGACACCCACATGAGACCTAATATTGTCACTGCATCTCAGGCCACAGGTGAGTGATGGCGAAAAGCGGGGAGGGTGAGTCAGCGTCAAGGGCATGGGTTGGCTCTCACCCTGTGCACCCCTTCCCGATGCTGGGTCACTCAGACTGGTATTAAGTGTTATTGGGCAAGGGATGTGAGCCCCAAACACGGGTTTGCTTTTCATGCCCCTGCTTACCACTGGGTTAATACCAGCAGCAGCAGGATGAGGCCCAGGAGTGGGCATTGAAATTGCCCACTAATGGGCCTCAATTGGCAGTGGGGTGAGAAGACTGTCCACAGGCTTTCCTACCACAGACCTAATCAGCATAGAGGAAGGCGGGGGGTCCCCACCTGCTGCTCACCTCCCTCCCACCTAATTAAAAGCCCCCACCGCCACCAAACCTGCCACGGGGGAGGGCACTGAATTCCATCAATCGCTTTTAAAGTTTGAGTTGAACTTTATTGAGAAGGTGCGTTTTTGTTTCATATTTCCAGCATCTGCAATGTTGTTACTCATAAAGAAGTGCTCGGTGCTAAAACTACGGCCTGGATTCTCCTTTACAATATGGTATTCTAGTGTGGCATGACCTCTGCCTGCTCCTTTGAGTCTGAACCAATCTCAACCCATTTGTCTTGGTCAGGTGTGATTTTCAATGCAAGGTAAATTCTCAGTTGCACTCCCAGCGTCAAGAAGGAACTTACTATCAGCCCATGACAAACAGGAGTGGTGCTGAAGCGGGAGTGTCACTGTAGGTGGCGGGAGTTGAAGACTCGGCTGGTAACTCATCAAGGAAGGAGGGTGCAGGGCTCTAATTAAACTGTCTCCTTTCATGATGGGCTCTCAGGGCCATTACCACTAAGATGGATGCGGGATGTGACAGGAGTAAATGCAGAAAGAGAGTGGGTGTGCTGGAGAATGAGAGGCCAACAGCAATGCCAGTGATAGGCTTTATCATCTGCACTTGTCTTCACTCTCTTCCAGGAATTCACCCCATTTTAGAAAGGATTATGGGATAGAATCCAAACTTAGATCTCCAAAGTGGAAAAACGCTTTCTTCCCCATCACTGGCACTCTTTGATTTGAAGACCATAAAAATATCCACTCAGAGGAAAAATAATTTAAAAACAGCCGTGGTACTTGCATCTCCACTTTGCCCACTGAGGTTTCAGGCAGAATCATCCCAGATTTGCACTAAGTGTGGCACCAGTCGTGAGAAAAGTCATTTTACCTGCTGTTCGCAATGGCAGGTTTTCACATTGTATCGTCCCATTCCCTGCCTCAGTTTTCTGTCTACATTACCTATCAGAAATACATTATTGTAAAAAATCAGGTAATTGAAGAATAAATCAGCAGAGATATTGGCCTATACCTGGTTTTCTATTTCTTTGGAGTAAAGGTATTTCTAGTCGCAAATGAGATCCACTTGCAGACCCTTTCTTCTTCAATTTGCTAGTATTGATACTTCTTGAGCCTCAGGATTTCAGTTCACTACCTGTTAACTGAGTGGAGATTCACAGTATGCAGCAGAAAGATGCAGGGAAATGCCATCAAAGACCAAGGTTACAACAACTTCCATGAAAGTATCTTATTAAAATACAAATGTTGGTCCTATTGATTTTTCTTCCCTATCTGGGGTAAGTACCTCACTTCCTCTTGGCAACCACCTTCAGTAACACGATTGAAATCGGGTTCACTGGGGAGATGCTGGTCTTTACTTGCAATTGTCACCAAATGGAATGAACTAATTGCCAAACATGAGAGTGGGCCTATAAGAAAGCAGGTTCACAATCACAGGACTTCTGCTATCCGCTGTGAGATCCTGCATATGTTTGCTTTCCCCTTTCTCCCTCTGTACTAAAATTTAAATCAGAGGCTCGGGAAACCAGAAATTCAGCCCGCCCAACAAATCAGGAAAGGAAAGGTAAAATGAAAGCAAAAGACTGGAGACGTTAGAAATCTGAAATAAAGGCAGAAAATGCTGGAAATACTCAGCAGACTTGGCAGTAGCTGCAGAGAGAAACAAGGTTTACATTACAGATGGAAGGTGACCCTTCATCAGATGCTGCCTGACCGGCTAAGTAATTCCAGCATTTTCTGCTTTTATTTTAGGAAACAAAAGGTTTCAGAAAAGAGGCACTTTACTTGCCAGTATAAAGGCAGAAACAATGTTATTGAGATAAAGTGAAGTGGAAATAACATCTCAGATTTTAGAAGTATACTTATCCTGACCCTCTTGAGTTTCCCAGAGATTGTAAAGAAATAATTGGATTTATATAGTTAAAGGCAAAATACTGCGGATGCTGGAAATCTGAAACAAAAACAAAAAATGCTGGAAAAACTCAGCAGGTCTGACAGCATCTGTGGAAAGAAAGACAGGGTTAATGTTTTGAGTCCATATGACTCTTCTTCAGATTTTAATGGTGCCTTTCACAACCTCAAGACATGTCAAATTACTTTACAGCCAATGAGTACCTTTTCCAATCTAGGAAACGTGACAGCCACTTTGTGCAAAACAAGGGGCAACAAAAAGCAATGTGATAATAATCAGATATTCTATTCTTTGTGAGGTTGAGTGAGGAATAAATAATGGCCAGGACACCAGGGATACCTCCCTTACTCTTCTTTGAAGTAGCACCATGAGATCTTTTTCACCCACCTGAGGGCACAGACTGAGCCTCAATCGGTTTAATGTCTCATCCAAGAGGCAGTACCTCCGACAGTACAGCACTCCCTTTTGTGCTCAAGCCTTGGGAGTGGGACTTAAACCCAAAGCCTACTGACTCCGAGGTAAGAATGCTACAACTGCGCCAGAGCTGACAATAGGTCAAGGTGTCACCCTCCATTTGTGAGGAGCTAACAGCAGAATACATAAATGCAAAGAATGCTGTGTAATGGTTCTGCTTGCCTCTTTAATTGCTGTTCCACCTGACAGATCTACTGTTCCTGCATTATGCACCTTCTATTATCACATCCATTTACAGCATTGACAGTGACAGGACTCCCCTGGGGTTTGATTCTGAAGCAGTTTGCAACATTTCCAGAATATGGATGCTGCTGGCAAGGCCAACATTTATAGTGCATTCCTAGTTGCCTTTAAGGTGATGGGCATTCACTTTGAACTGCTGCACTCCATCGGATGATGGGTAGGCCTAGGAGCAGCAGGAAAACGGTCTAACGCCCGCGATCGGCTCCCAACCGCGATTCCACACTGGCTGGCCAGTCAGCGTGAAACATGCACTAAAAGGCTCAGGGTGGAGCGGGAGGAGGGCTGAAATCACGCAATGAAAGCTCCCTGAAGGTAGAGAGCTGCCTCAGATAGCTGAAGAACTTTAAATACAAAAATAAAGATTTTGAAATTCTGAAAAAAATGTCCACACATCAGGCTCCCTCACATGAATATATAGATTGTAAAAATTCTGTCAAAACATTTTTATTTTTTTTTAAATTACGATTGGTAACCTTACACCTGTGGATGAGGTTTCCTCAAAAATGCAAAGGCCTCCTGGCAGATTCGCCTGCCCACCAACCGTAACATTGGAAGGGCAATGAAAAATTGCTCTTAATTATTACGTTAATGGCCTTAATTGTTGGCGGGCCCGCCGACCGAAACCTCGCTCGAGTGCGCGATGAGGTTGGGACGCTCACCTGATATCATCATGCACTATTTTATGCCTGATTGGGTCAGGCGTGCGCCCACCCACGGAACGTAAAAGTCTGCCCCAAATGACAAAGGTATTCCCATAATGCTGTTAGAGAGTAAGAAAGGTTTTAACCCAGCAACATAACTCCGTCACAGCTTGCTTGGTTAATCAAGATCTCCACATCCATTGCCCCTAATACAAGTCTACATAAATCCACCGTAGTTTCTGAAGGTAACAACAGATAGGTACTATTCTTCCACAATGTAATCTAGCTAGATAGTCTTGTATCCCTATTATTCCACACTCTCTTCTCCCCAGTAGCACAATTCAAGAAAGCCAATCACTGTATGAAAGGGCAGAGGCTCAATACAATTGGTTATCTCTTAGTTCTGCTATAAAGTTTGAAAAAATTGTCTGGAGATCTGAATGACATAATTGCTACCACATTACAATAATTCATTTTATTCATAGTGGAAACTCCTGATGCTGGGCAAAATTGGACTATCACTGTTCCATTGTACATGGAATAAGGTTATTTATGGAGTGCAGCAGAGACTAAAATCTGGTCCTCAGCATCCAGTTAATGTATTAGAAATTACAATTTCTTAATTAAAAGCTTGAATGTCTTTTTCAAAAATCAAAATGTGCTAGCTTTGGAGTGCAAAGAAATTCCATTGTGATAACATGCAAGAACGTCAGAGAATGCATTTTATCAGAGCGTGTCAAATATTTAGGATTATGGATTAGTAGGAAGGAGCAATACTTTCTATGTTGCATGTTTTTAAAATAGAACTATAGAATCAGATAAAAGTTATAACACAGAAAAAGGCCATTCAGCCCATCGTGTCTGCGCCTGCTAAAAAATAAAAAGCTAGTTGCCCATTCTAATCACACCTTCCAGCACCCGGTCCACAGTCTTGCAGGTTACAGCACTTTAGGTGCGGATCCAGGTGCATTTTAAATGAGTTGAAGGTTTCTGCCTCCACCACAAAACCAGGCAGTGAATTCCAAACACCCACCACCCTCTGGGTGAAGTTTTTCCTCATGTCCCCTCTAATCCTTCCACCAATCACCTTAAATCTGTGCCCCTTGGTAATTGACCTCTCCACCGGAGGAAACAGGGCATCCCTGTCTACTCTATCTAGACCCCTCATAATCGTGTACACCTCAATCAGGTCATCCCTCAGACCTAATCAGTTGCAAGGAAAACAACTCCAGTCTACCCAATCTTTCATCATAGCTGCCATTTTCAAGCCCTCGCAACATTCTTGTAAATCTCTTCTGCACTCTCTTCAGAGCAATTATTTCCTTCCTGTAATTTGGCAACCAGACCTGTACACAAAACTTCAGCTGTGGCCTAACCAACATTTTACATAGTTCCATCATTACACCCCTGCTTTTGTATTCAATACCTCACCCAGTAAAGGAAAGCATTCCATTTTCTTTCTTGACCACCTTGTTCACCTATCCTGCCACCTTCAGAGCCCTGTTCACATGCACTCCAAAGTCTCTCACTTCCTCTACCCCTCCCAATAACCTCCCATTTATTGTGCATTCCCTAGCTTTGTTTGCCATCCCCAAATGCAGTACCTCACACTTCTCTGGATTGAATTCCACCTGCCACTTCTCCACCTACTCAGGCAAACCATTGATATTATTCTGAAGACAACAGCTATCCTTTTCACTAACAATTACATGGCCAATTTTGAGTCTTCTGTAAATTTCCCAATCACATATCCCAAATTTATGTCTGAATCATTAATATATGCAACAAACAGCAAGGGACCCAACACTGAACCCTGTAGAATGCCACTGGAAACCGCTTTCAATTCGCAAAAACAGCCATCAACCATTATCCTTTGTTTCCTGCTGCTGAGCCAATTTTGTATCCAACTCACCCCATCC
Source organism: Carcharodon carcharias (assembly GCF_017639515.1). NCBI lineage: Eukaryota > Metazoa > Chordata > Chondrichthyes > Lamniformes > Lamnidae > Carcharodon > Carcharodon carcharias. Next base: position 41,608,037 of record NC_054478.1, on the reverse strand, counting down.
CCCTGCATCCCACGGGCTTTTACTTTTCTGACCAGTCTGCCATGTGGGACCTTGTCAAATACCTTACTAAAATCCTTGTGGACAACATCCACTGCTCTACCCTCATGAATCCACCTTGTTATTTCCTCAAAAAATTTGATTAAATTAGTAAGACACAACGTTCCCCTAACAAAACCATGCTGACTATCTGTACACAAATCTAGTATACTGATTAATCTGTTCCTTTCTAAGTGACAGTTTATCCTGTCTCTTGGATTTGATTCTAATAATTTGCCCACCACCGAAGTCAGACAGACTGGCCTATAATTATTTGGTCTATCCCTTGCACCCTTTTTAAATAATGGTTTGCAGACCTCCAATCCTCTGGTACCTCGCTCGTACCTAGTGAAGATTGGAAAATGATCCTCGGAGCATCCACAATTTCCTCCCTGGCTTCCTGGGATACAATTTATCCACCTTCAAGGATGCCAGTCCCTCCAGCACTTCATCTCTCACAATGCGTGTTGTATCTAATATTTCACACTCCTCCTCTTGAACTATAATATTTGCGTTATCCCTTTCCTTAATGAAGACAGAGATAGAGTACTCATTGATAACACTGCCCACATCTTCAGCATCAGTGCTCCAATTACCATGTACATCTCTGATAGGTTCTACCCTTTCCTTAGTTATTCTCTTGCTCTTAATGTACTGGTAAAATATCGCCGAGTTTTATGAACATACGACCAACGAGCAGAAGTAGGCCACTCAGCCTCTCAAGCCTGCTCTGCCATTTAATAAGATCATGGCTGACCTGATAGTAAACTGAAATCTGCATTCCACCTACTGCTAATAAACTATTACTCACTTGATTACCTCTACCTTAAAAATATTCAAAGACTCTGCTTCCACCACCTTTTCAGGAAGAGAGCTCCAAAGACTCAGAACCTCTCTGTTTTAAATGGGTGAACCCTTATTTTTAAACAGTAACTCATAGTTCTAGATTCTTCCATGAGAGGAAACATCCTCGCCACATCTACCCTGTCAAGGCCCCTCAGGATCTTATATGTTTCAATCAAGTCAGCTCTTACTTTTTAAACTCCAGTGGGTACAAGCCTAGTCTGTCCAACCATTCTCATAAGACAACCTATCAATTCCAGGCATTAGCTTGGTAAACCTTCTCTGAACTGCTTCCAATGCATTTACATCCTTCCTTAAATAAAGTGACCAATACTGTACATAGTACTCCAAATGCGGTCTTACTAGTGTCCTGTACAATGGAAGCATAACCTCCCTACTTTTGTATTCAACTCCCCTCGCAATGAATGATAACATTCTATTAACTTTCCTAATTACTTGCTGTACTTGCATGCTAGCCTTTTGTGATTCATGCACTAGGACACCCAGTTCCCTCTGCACCTCAGACCTCTGCAGTCTCTTTGATTTCTTTGTTTTCTTTCATTTTACCTGGCAATATTTTTTTCACATCCTTTGTTTGCTTCCCTAATTACATTTTTTTACTTCATCCCTGTGCTTTCTATACTCCTCTAGGCTTTCTGTAGTATTAAGCTTTTTGTGACTGTCATAAGATTACTTTTTTTGCTTTGTCTTGCCCTGTATGCTTCTAGACAAACCAAGGGACTCTAGATTTGACAGTACTGCCCTTTTTCTTTGCGGGGAAATGTCTACGCTGTGACTGTTGAATTTCACTTTTGAATACCTTCCACTGGTCTGTCACTGATTTCCCTTCAAGTAGCTGTAACCAGTCCACTTTTGCCAGATCACCTCTCAGCTTTGTAAAATTTGTCTTTCCCCAACTTGGAAATTTTACTCCTGTTCTATTCTGATCCTTTTCCATAATTATACTAAACCTAACTGTATTATGGTCACTACCTCCAAAATGGTCACCCTCTACTACTACATCCACTTGCCCAGATTCATTTCCTAGGACTAAATATAGGGGAGGATTTTCCCCTTGTCGGGTGGGCACGACCATGATTTCACATTGGTTGGCCAATTAATGGCCAGTGAAACGAGCGCTGATAACCTCAGTGCTGCCGGGGTGAGGGCGGGAGGAGCGCGAGCGCTGAAGTGTGCGCATGCCCGGGCGTGCGCGCAGTGAAAGTTCCCTGAAGGCACAGAGCTCCCTCAGGGAGCTGAAGATTTTTTAAATGAAAAATATAAAAGAAATAAAAATAAGGAAAACATGTCCCCACACGTAAATCTGCCTCATGAACATGTGGAAAATTAGCTTTAAAATTTGGTATTGTTTTTTTCAGTCACTGTTGGAAACCTCATCCTGCCCGTGGATGAGGTTTTGAAAAAAAATGCAAAGGCCGCCTGATCTATTCGCCCCCCCATCAACTGTCAGGTTGGACGGGCAATGAAAAATTAAATTTAACTAACTGATTAAGGGGCTTAATATCCCTCTTAAATGTCGGTGGGTGCGCTGCCGACTCTTGCGCACTCCTGCTGACTGCAATATTGTGCGAGTGTGCGATGACATTGGGACGCTCACCCAACGTCATCATGTGCTTTTTCACGTTCCTGCATGCCGGGCACGTGCCTGCAAGCTGAGCTGAAAATCATGCCCCTAGAATTGCACTACCTCTCATTGGGTCTGTTACATGCTAGCTAAAAAAGTTTTCTTGAATGTGATTCAAGAATTTTGTTCCCTCTGTGCCTATTACACCGTTTGTATCCCAGTTGATATTAGTACTTCCTTACAGGCTCAGTGGTCAGGCAATTTGTGTCCATGGAGATCAACCCCAATGGCAATGGCCGCTCCTTTAGCAACACTTTCTTGCCCTTTCCAATCACTCCCACCTTATTGCCAGGGCCAGACCCTGGCCCTACTTTCCTTGATCCATGGGTGCCATCCATGCTGCTTATCTGGGCTAGGCGCAGTTCCAGCAGTGGCCACTTCTCCTGGTGGCACTCCTGGGACTGAAGAGCGACTGGCCCTCCAATTGGCCGAGGGTCCCAGAAGTGGCTGAACCTTTGGCCCTGAATGGAGTCACCTCTACCCGTATAATCTCAGCCATAGTATTGAACTTCTGCAGCGTGCCTTCAACACAAAGTCATCCCTGATCCGAGGCAAGAAGGCTTCTGACTGAGTTGAGCTAAAATATAAAATAGAGTATAAAGGTTAAGATTTTAGTCAGCAGAGAACTATAAAACTACAAGGAAATTCATCTATTTCTAGTATTATCAAGTAAGAAAATGGCAGCAGATCATTGGATTTATGTATTCCTAGCCAGTGGTATCACTGAAGCATGCACTAACCAGATAAAATGTAAAGGTTAAAACCTATTTCATTGTTTCAACATAAGATCAGAATATATTTACCATCATGATTTCAGAATATGAGAATATTCATCCCTGGAGGTTTCTCTGGTTTTCATGATTGTCTTCTCTCAGCATTTGACAATAAAGAATGATAAATTGAAACATAATTAACATTTTAAATGGGGGACAAAAATTAGATTTGCCCTCCCACACTATTTTTGTCTGGTAGTGCAGAGTTTTGGAAGCCCATTAAAAGCATGCCAAGCATGTCAGTTTGTGAAGAAAATGGAAAGCCTGCTGAAGTGTTAGGAACATTCTAAAAGGTAAAAACAAATACTGCGGTTGCTGGAAACCTGAAACAAAAATAGAAAATGCTGGAAAAGCTCAGCAGATCTAACAGTATCTGTGGTGAGAAAAAAAAAACAGAGTTAACATTTCAAGTCCTTTTGGCTCTTCTTCGGAGTCATGAAGAAGAGAGTCTCTGAAGAAGAGTCATACGAACTCAAAATGTTAACTCTTTATTTCTCCACAGATGCTGTTAGACCTGCTGAGTTTTTCCAGCATTTTCTGTTTTTATTTCACATTCTAAAAGGTATTGTTTTCACACCTTCAAAAACCGCTATTATTTGTTGTATTGTAATGTAGATGTGTTTTTAATGTAATGATTCATCAAAGGGCAAAGGGAAGTTGATCCTTACATTGACTCATGTTGTGGTAAAAAAAAACCACTCCCAAGTCCATGAGATTCAAGCAAACAAGCACTTTATTACAAGCATATGCTGAGAGAAACACAGCCTGATTCTACAGTGTGTCCCTCTCTCTGATACATATTTATAGCTTTTAGCTACAACCTTCTGTTATTGTTAATACATACATAACACTCTCTGTTATCTCACTAGGAGGCTGTTTATGTCTCAAATCTAATACCTCTGTGCCTGTAGTTTTATCACCCTAACATTTGTTTACCCATCCAGTGAAGGCCATTATGTTTTATGATATGTAAGTTAGCTAGGTTCCCTTAGTATTGGTTACCTACCCATCATGCCCACAATGTTAACTATATTTCCTAAATGCTTAGAAAGAGCTCTCACAAAATTTTGTTTATTGTAAAGCTGTTTATTTGTCTATTCTAAGCTGTTAATGCATTTCTTAATATGATGTCAGTTCAGTTATTACATTTCAACCTGCACTGTGTAATTGCTCACATGCATTACAGTACTTTTCAAATGCAGAAAGTGCCGCATCCTTTCAAATAGAGAAAGTAGCACAATGCAGGGAAAATGTTATAAAATGTGCTGTCAACCTGTGCTGTCATTTTTTATATCCTGATTTAAATCGAGTGACAATTCTGGCTGATAAAAAACATCTTTTGACACTTGACAAAAAACTAACCACCTGCTCCCGTCCATTCATTGACAGGCATTTTGCTTTGAAATTGAAATGAACAACATCTATTCGTTCTTATCTCAGAGAGTGCTCTATTGATTAGACAGCTATGGCTAGTATGAATGATTGGCTGAGTTTTGAGTGCTAATGGGTTTCAGCACAGTAGGCGTCCATTCATCTGAGAATGAATGACAGTTTCAAAAGGCTGTAATAACCACTTGTGCCTTCACGGTTTCTGATTTGTTGACACAAGCTAATAGGATTACAAGTATTGCATGTTTTTTTCCACACGGCAGAAAGCACTTTTTTTGAACTGAGAGGTTTATTTTTTCCCCCCAAGGAATGTAAAATAATTTCCATTGGTATAGCATGGAATCAGAGGACTTTACATAGTGGATAGTGGGTGAATGTCTATGGAGGATACATGGAGTGCATGGAGGGGGCATGTAGTGGCAGTGCGCGAGAATGGCAAGAGTGAGGGGATGAGGTTTAAGGGGCCTTTAAACAATGTTAGGACTCATGCTGGTATCGCTGTGCACCGAGCCAGGCCTTCTCACCAGCCCACCTCCACACCCACACTCCTCCCATAATGGGTTGTAAACTGCACTGCAAAGCCTGACCCTTTGGGAAAAGACAAGAATCCCAGGCAATCAGGAGTTCAGCTTGTGAACCACAAAATTGCCTGACTTGCAAAACATGCTGTCAAAAGGAAAATCCTGCCCAGAGAATTTAAATAAGCAATGCTTATAATATTAGGTGGTAGAAGTGAAGTTTAAATAGGGACAGGAATGGAAAAAAATGCCTTCAAGCAAGAGAATACATGATAGACAGATAATTTAGAAGGTTTTTTTTAATTAATTCACAATGCTTGTAGCCAAATTAGGTTAAAGGAAATAATGCCATCAAAGAGTGAACATTAATTTATTTAGAATTGGTTAGTACAAAGAAAATCAGTGCCATAGTTAACAACTTATATTGTCAGCCTTGAAATATAAATAATGCTACATGTCTGTTGTGACACAAGTCTATAATCTGGACTTGGTATAGAAAATTGATCCTACAATGTCAAGAAATGACCCCGTTTTCATCACAGATTAAAGGATAATTTGATGGATCAGCTTTAGTTTGCATTTACTCACAAATAGAAAAGCCGTGAAGCAAGAGCTTATTGTAACATTTTGACCACAAAATTCGGATCTGTAATGTCTAGGTTTCAGTACCATGGGTGCCATTTTACCTTCAAAGTTGTGTCAGCGGCCACATGCACTTCTAGTGCTAACTGTGCCATTTTGGTGAGGGCACTAGAACACACACAGGAAGCATCTTCCAGAAGTATGCAGGATAGGCAGATTGTCATGTCCATCAGCATGTAACACTGACTTGATACCAGTGTTGTCATTTTGGAGCTCAATGGTCCTACGACTGCCTTCTCTTAACCTCACACAGCTGGACAGATGTTCTGCAACAAGAAAGACCTCCACCAGCATGATTCAAAAGATCAACTACATTCAGATCAATTGTTGATTGGTCTCTACTGACTCATGCTGTGAAGAGAGCCTTTTACAGTTGCTGAAGTCAATAGGCAGTCATAAGATAACTGCTGATGGATATTGTTCTGACTTCAAGAATTCTGCACAACCCACTTGTTCCCAGACACGTGTGCAGTAATTTGCTTTCCATTTGGTGAGCAGAAGCAACACAGTGCAGGACAAGCTATTGGAAGAGGAAGGAGGATGAGTAGGAGAGGGTTGTCAGCAGGAAACCATATCCACTCAGAGTGTTGAGGGAGCAATTCTCCTAACTGAACCTCAGCAAGGGAACAGTGCGTCAGACATCTCCACTTTGCTATGGAGGTCTTCACTGAAATCTGTCACCTGCTGCAGCTGCAACAGCAGATTTAGAGCAGAGTGAGGAAACTAGGACGGCATTACCAGTGGCTTTGAAGGTGACCATGGCCATGAACTTTTATGTGTCTGGCTCCTTTCAGCCTGGAGCAGGCAATATTTACAACATTTCCCAGTTCATCGTCCACAACTGCATAAGAAATGTTACTGAAGTTTTGCATTCCAAGAGAACTGATTATATTTCTCTTGGACCGAGTATGATCTTGGAGGATGACCTCAAGCAGTTCTGGTCCTAGAAGGCCCGGCTTCGAAATTAAGGCTGGGATAGACAGGTTTTTGGTCTCTCAGGAATTGAGGGATATGGGGAGCAAGCGGGAACATGGAGTTGAAGCCCAAGATCAGCCAAGATTGTATTGAATGACGGAGCAGTCTTGATGGGCCATACTCCTGCTCCTGTTTCTTATGTTCTTATGTACCACCTCGACATGGGTGCCAGCAACCTGTGCTGGCTGGCTGACAGGCGACATCAAGGACACGTGGAATGGCAGTGGTGAGAGGCCAATTGCAGGTTTATGTTCCACAGCTACTCTTTGGGGTGTTACCCCAATTATCCAAGCAGTATTTTGGAAGATATGTTGCTGGAATGCTGTGATACCCAGCAAGTCCTTTTGTACACTGGAGTCAGCAGCCATGATGGCAACATGTGAGCCTGCATGACACCGAGATGAGCTTGCATGAGATCAGTCTGAGCTTCCAAGGTAACAAGCTGACTTTGCATGACTTGAGAGCTTCCACTGTGGCACCCAGATATTAAGTGGTTCCTGCTTGTGCTACATTGGAAGCTGAGACATTAGCCTGCATCAGAGATGGGTCTTTAAGTGTTTTTGTGGAGCTGACCATGACTTCCACACTGAAAAGGATGGGCTCCAAGCTCTGGGCAAAACCCTGTGCCAAGCTCATGCTGCACTCCTTCATGCTTCTTGATACTGATGGCAGGTTTTCTGCCAGGGCTGCCAATGCACCAAGCATTTTGTTGTGCAAACCCATCAGCTTTTTCCATAAGCCACCACACTGAAGTCTCCTGCAGCATAACCCGTGAGCAACCTCACCCTCTGCTGATCTGGTATCTAAAAATGACTGGTGAAAGGTTGCTATTGGTGAGATAACATTGGGGATATTTGTTTTGGGTGACATCCAGCAGCATGGCCCTGAGAGGGACTGACTGCACATTTTGGTCATTGTCAGGGCCATCAGGCCAAGGTAACTTCATGGCACCTGTGTGTGAAAAGGGTGCAGACGCACTGCCTTCCTGAGAGACACAGCATCTGTTTCCTCTGCACCACTAGTATCAATCCCATGGGGCTGTAAAGCATTTGCAATCCCTGCAATGATCTGGATGAGAGCAGACTCCTGGAGGTCAATCTGTCAATGCAATTGCACAGCCTTTCTAGGTTGGAGGAGAAAGTAGAGATCAAAGCTTCAATGGCAGAACTTTGTCTTTTGCTCAATGCTTCCACTGGTGGTGGCAAAGGCATTTGAATTGCAGGCCTCACAGTAGCTTTCATAGAAGACAGTATATGCTCCAAGGTGGACTGCAGATAACTCATTCCTTGCACCAGAATGCTAGGGGAAGACTGTCATGCCCTCAGTCATCGTGTGGCAGTTCCTTGGCAGGTTTTCTAATGCAATTGCTGCAGTTCCAAAGTCTTTCCCACAAAGACAGGGGCATTGAGATCTTTACCTACTCCTCCTTCAGAAATGCTTGGGCTCAGGCTCTCCCCCCAGCCACCTCTTTCCTCTGCTGCCTTTTCCATCATTTCCAGTGACTGCAGATGTGTAGTGTGGAGTTCCCCTGTGCAGATGTCTCTATCACAACTATTCTCACCCAGGGGTGCTGCTCTCAGAGATAGTATATGCTAACACCCGTGAGGATTGCAGTGCAGGTGAGTAGGGCTGACTTGACTCTCCCCCTTCTAAAGGTTCTGGTCTTGCAGAAGGACCTGGATACAGGAGAAGGAATGAATGAATCAAAGGTGTTGGATGGGTTGGAGAGCCTCATACATGTGAAGCGGTGAAGAATCAACAACTGAGCAGTTCCATGAACATAAAGGCCAAATAAAATGGAAAAGAAAAATCATTGACTCTACTGATTCCCTACTTCCACCTTCTCTATTCCTGATGCTCACTCATGTGACCAAGCCATAAAGTGAAAACCACCCAACAATGTCTTCTATGAATTGTTACTTCCTTAATAATAAGCCAGATGATATTATTGAGGCAACAATATTGCAATGATTTCCAATTTGAGAATTAAAATTAAGATATGCCGACAGTGAATCATGCCTGCTGAATATTATTGGATTGAAAATATAAATTCCGTAACTAGTAATCTTGGGTCAATTGCTTCAAAGAAGAACCTATGGGAATCATGTGCACTGTCCAATTACCTCTCCTAAAATATTAAGTTAGTGCCAAAAAATGAATGGGAATGAAATTAAAATATTTTGCATCAGTGGACCCCAACCATAACTCTTGTGTGTATATCTTACATTTTTAAATAATGGCAATTATTAGCTTTCTTTTTTAAAAAATCAGGTAAATTACATTCTAAGCAATTTAGAATTGCTCAAAGCATTTTTAATTCAAGGACAGAATCCAAGAATCAAAGTGGATTGTTTAATTTATTGATGGAAATCTGTTAATTGTGATTGCATCTCTACAGATAGAGATGTAATTTCCTTATGAATATATAATGCGAAATCCATCCAGCAGAATGTATACATTCATGTGCAGCATTGCTAATTGCATGCATAAAATAAAAGCAGAAAATGCTGGAAATATTCAGGTCAGGCAGCAGCTATGCAGTGACAAACAGAGTTAACATTTCAAATCAATGACATTTCATCAGAACTGGAACATGTTAAAAATATGCTGGCCTGGGCCTTTGGGTCTCCAGATCGTCAGAGGCCAGACACACGACCCAAGATGTGTGTTGGGACGCCACAGAAGTCCCGACGTGTTGACTCCATGAGAATCACTTGAGAAGTTTAAACTTCCAATGGGCAATTCCCCTGCTTCCTGGGGCCCTCCGAATAAGACTCCAACTGTGTTCTGCGGTACCTACCTCAATAGTTACCAAGGAAACGTTGGACAGAAAAATTCGAGTCTAACTCTTGGGTAACTATACAACTGATTCACCCCCACCAATCGCGCACACTGATACCCCTCCACTACCCCCCAAGCCCCCAACTCGTCCCCACCACCCTACTACCAGCCACCCTGCCAACTTCACCCACCTGCACCCTACCCACTTACCACCTTAACACCCTACCCACATACCATCTCACCCACCTACTACCTACCTAGCTACTTGTCCATTTTCCTCACCCACTTACCTCACCCACTCGACCCACTCACCTACTTACCTCATCCACCTACCCACCTGACTACCCTATCCATTCAATCATTCATCCACTCACTCATTCACCCATTCACTAACATTCACCATCACCCGGTCACAAAAATTCACACTGGACATTTAAACTTACTTTAAGGCAGGTAACGTCTTCTGTGCTGATTCCCTTTTCTCTCCATGTGGATTCCTGTGCTGAGGGAGTACTTCTGCATCGTGGATCGGAAGCCTAGCCTTCACCAGTCCCAACTCTGATTGTAAGATTTGGCCCATTAGGTTTTAAGCAAGTGTCCTGGGTACTGTGGAAAAAGGACAAAGAGTAGGTCTGTGGTAGGGTGGAAGACAAGAGAGATTAAATGACAAAAGGGGCCAAAAACCTCCAAAGGTATGGTAATGGACAAGTAAATAAACAAGATATGTGCCTAGAGGAGGCGTGAATGGCAGAATGATGAACAGCTGCCACTTGAGAGCAAAAATAAGAGTAAAACGAGAGTAAAACCAAAACCTGTAAAGCACAAAGAAACAAAATGGGAGAGACATTTTGGTCTGAAATTGTTAGAACAAAAGAGCCATAGAAAAGTTATGGTGCATAAAAGTCCATTCACCCCATTGTGTCTGCGCCGGCCAATAAGAGATAAAAAAAAGAAACTATTCACTCATTTTAATCCCACTTTCCAGCACCTGGTCTGTAGCCTTGCAGGTTACAACACTTCAGATGCAGATCCAGGTACCTTTTAAATGCGTTGAGAGTTTCCGCCTCAACCAGTGATATAGGCAATTAATTCCAGATGCCCACAACCCTCTGGGTGAAGTTTTTCCTTATGTGCCCTCTAATCCTTCTACCAATCACCTTACATCTATGGCCCCTGATAACTGACCCTTCAGCTAGGGGAAATAAATCTACCTGTCTACCCTATCTAGGCCCCTCATAATTTTGTACACCACAATTAGATTACCCCTTAACCTCTGTTCTAAGGAAAACAACCCTAGCCTATCCAATCTCACCTCATAGTTGCAATTTTCAAGCCCTGGCAATATTCTTGTAAATCCCCGCTGTACTCTCTCCAGAGCAATTATGTCCTTCCTGTAATGTGATGACCAAAACTGTACACAAAATGGCCTCACCAGCTTTTTTATACAGTTCCATCATTACATCCCTGCTTTTGTATTCAATACTTCTCCCAATAAAGGAAAGCATTCCACTTGATTTTTTATACTACCTTGTTCACCTGTCCTGCCACCTTCAAGGACCTGTGGACATGCACTCCAAGGTCTCTCGCTTCTTTAATACCTCTCAGTAACTTCCCATTTATTGAATATTCCCTTGCTTTGTTTGCCCTCCTCAAATGCATCATCGCACACTTTTCCAGATTGAATTCCATTTGCCACTTCTCCGCCCATTCAACCAAATCATTGATCTCATTCTGGAGTCAACAGCTATCCTCTTCACTATCAACTATGCAGCCAATTTTTGTGTCATCTGCAATTTTCCCAATCATGTCTCCCACATTTAAGTCTAAATCATTAATATTTACAACAAACAGCAAGGGCCCCAACACTAAGCCCTGTGGAACAGCACTGGAGAAACATCCATTGACTATTACCCTTTGTTTCCTGTCACTGAGCCAATTTTGGATTCAACCTGCCATCTTCCCCTGTATGCCATGATATCTCACTTTCCTGACTAGTCTGTCATGTGGGACCTTGTCACATATCTTACTGAAATCCATATGGACAACATCCACTGCACTGCCCTCATCAATCCTCCTTATTACTTCCTCAAGAAATTCTATTAAACTAGTAAGACACAATCTTCCCCCAACAAAATCATGCTGACTATCCCTGATCAATCTGTGCTTTTCTAAGTGACAGTTTATCCTGTCTCTCAGAATTGTTTCCAACAATTTGCCCACTACCTAAGTCAGGCTGACCGGTCAATAATTTTCTGGCCTATCCCTTGCACCTTTTTAAAATAATGATATAACAGTTGCAGATCCCCAATCCTTTGGGTCCTTGCCTGTATCTAGTGAAAATTGGAAAATGGTCCTCAGTGCATCTGTTATTGCCTCCCTGACTTCCTTCAACAGGCTGGATACAATCCATCTGGCCCTCGCGGTTTATCCACCTCAAGAATGCCAGTTCCTCCAGGACTTAGTCTCTCACTGTGCTTATTGTATCTAATATTTCACACTCCTCCTCTTTAATTATAATATCTGCATCAACCATCTCAGTGAAGACAGAGACAAAGTACTCATTGAGAAACCTGCCCAAATCTTTAGCAACAATGCACAAGTTACCATGTACATCTCTGATAGGCCCTATCCATTCCTAAGTTATTCTCTTGCTCTTAATGTACTGGTAAAATATTTTTGCTTTTTCTTTGATTTTACCTGTCAATATTTTTTGTATCCTCTCTTTGCTTTCCTAATTTCCAATTTTTACTTCATCCCTGTGCTTCCTGCACTCCTCTAGGCTTTCTACAGTATTAAATCTTTTGTGACTGTCATAAGCTTTCTTTCTCTGCTTCATCTTGGCCTGTATGCTTCTGGATAACCAGGGGGCTCTAGATTTGGCAGTAACACCCTTTTTCTTTGTAGGGACATGTCTACACTGTGCCCGTAGAATCTCACCTTTGAATGCCTCCCACTGATTTGACCCAGTTTTTCCTTCTAATAGCTGTATACAGTCCACTCTTGCCAGATCACCTCTCAGCTTTATAAAATTTGTCTTCCCCCAATTTAAAACTTTTACTCCTGTTCCATCTTTGTCCTTTTCCATAATGATGTGAAATCTAACTATATTATGGTCGCTTTCTCTAAAATGATCACCCACTGCCACTTCATCCACTTGCTCAGCTTCATTTCCTGATTTAGAATTGCGCCCCCTCTCATTGGGCTTGTTAATTGCTGGCTAAAAAATTTATCTTGAAAGCATTTCAAGAATTTTGTGCCCTCGGTGCCCTCCACACTGTTCGTATCCCGATTGATATTAGGGTAGCTAAATTCCCCAGTGATTACTGCCCTATTGTTTTTTTCACTCAGAAATCTGTCTACATGTTTGCTTTTCTAATTTCTTTCCACTATTTGTGGGTTTATAGTACACTCCTAGCAGTTTGGCTGCCCCTTTTTTATTTCTGAGCTCAACCCATATGGCCTCATTTGATGTTTCATTTAGTATATCATCCCCCCTCACAGCTGTCATTGATTATTTAACCAATAATGCTAAACCCCCAACATTTTTATCCCCCTCCCTATCCTGCCTGAAAACTCTATATCCAGGGATGTTGAGCTGCCATCTTTATCCCTCCTTAAGCTAAGTTTCCGTTGTAGCGATGGTATCATGCTGCCATATGTCTATCTGTGCCCTCAGCTCATTGACTTTATTTAATATGTTCCTTGCATTTACATATATACCTTCTAAAATGGCCAAATTCCTGTGCTGTATACTTTTTAACCTGTGCTGCTTCTGTCTTTCAGAGGTACTCACTAATTCTCCATTCCCCATTCCCTGCTCTGAATTAGCCCTCAGGTTCCCATCTCCCTGCCAATCTAGTTTAAACCCCCTGAACTCAGTGTTGAGTGTGGAAGGCTCTAACTGCCTAACTGAGAGATGCAGTACTGTTCCTGAATATATATTGAGTTTCATTGGAAGACTGCAGAAGCCAAGGACAAGAGAAGTCACAGTGAGAGCAAGGTGAAGAATTAAAATACAGGCAATCAGAAGCTCAGGGTCATGCTAGTCGATTAAATTGAGGTATTCCACAAAATAGTCACCCAATCTGCATATGGTCTCCCCAGCCCCAGTGTTGTGCAGACTGCATTTTGAGCAGCAAATGTGGTATGCCAAATTAAAAGAAATACACCTAACTTGTTTCACCAGGATTGATTGTTTGGGATCTTGGATGGTAAAGAGAGAAGAGGTATAGGGGTATCTCCTCTGCTTGTATGGAAGGGTGTTGGCGGGCGATTGAGGAGTGGACCAAGATGTCATGGAATGAACAGTCCCTTTGGAATAATTGTATGCATGGCTTGTTTGAAATGTTCAATTTAAAAAGTAAACAGGAATACTGAGATGTAGGCCAGGATTTTCTGCCCCGTCGGGGGTGGGACCCACCACGGGAGATTCGGCGGCCCAGTCAAAATTCCATTGGCTTTTGACGGGACCAGACAATCCCGTCAGTGGGCAGGCTGGAAAATCCCGCCCATACATCCCTATACAGGCCTTCTGCACTTCCAACAGTGCACTCCTCCTCACTGTTCATTCCTTCTATACCACTATTGGTGGCTGCTCCTTCAATCACCATGTTGCTGCCATTTGGAATTCTCTGCACATTCCCTCAACCTTGTTACATCCTCAAAACCCTAATTTTCACCATGTCTATGGTTTCAATGGTCACAGCCTCTCCACTTCCGTCCTCTTTCTCCAGATCTATCATCACCACTTCCTCCTCTTGTACAGTCCTTTGACATGTTTCTCCTTCTGTGGCTCAATGTCAAAAAAAATGTTATGCATGTTTTCATTGATGCTGCTCTTGTTAAATGCCTTAAGAAGTTTTACTAGGTTAAATGCAGTGTATAAATCTAAACTGGTGCAAATGAATGAATAATATTTGCTTCAATCTGTGAAAACTGTGTCTAATATCTGCCAGTTCAAAGACTCTTGGTAACATTCGGTGAGATTATGCCCTGCCCAGTAAACAAATCATTGCTTGTAAGGAAGAGCAATTGAATAGTTGCTAATACATGGATAGCCTCAAACATTAAAAAAATGGGTCACTTTGAAAAGGAACAGAAAGCAGGTAGCACTCAGAGAATGGCAACCTGGTAAGAGCTAATGCTTTCAGGAGACGAGGGATAAACACTGGAGCATAGTATAAAAAGGGGGACAAAGGTGATATAATAAACATGTTTATTTCATTTGTCTTGAAGATAAACCATATCTATAACTAGTGCTGTAGAATAAATTAAAAAATGACTATGCAAGATATTAAGCCAAAGTGCAAGCAATAATTAATACAGTTAATTAATCTGAATTAATCAAACACATTGTCTGGTAAATAATTTTAACTGATTTAATTCACTGATGTTGGGTAGCAAACAGGAAACCATGAAGGTAGACTTGTGTGTGGGTTTATTCAAAGCAACTGAAAGGTGCTGCCATCTGTTTTATTTATAGGTCTGACCAGCTGAAACCTGCTGCCAAACCAAAAGCCTAATTTTAATCCTTAGTGAAGAAACAGAACAAGTGAGACTGGAGCCTCCAAATCCTAATCAACCTCCCATCCAGTTAATGGACATTTGGGAGGTTCATGTGGATGAAAGTACAGATCGTAAATTCTACATTAACACGATTACAAAAGAGAAGACTTGGAAACCACCAAGGCTCTTTCTGGGAATGCGAGACATGAAGGTAAATAAGAATATCCAAAGGAAAAGGAAGTTGTTGTGTAGTCTTTATTGACTCATTAAGTGTAGGGTCTCTGCAGTATGACAAATAACACAAATCTTGAAGTTCCACTGAGACAAAGATGTACTGCAGATGCATTAGCATGTTCATAAAAGTCTATGCCCAGAATTTTGGAAACAAATTATCAATATTAAGCATGTTTTCATTTTAATTGAGGATATCACGATTCTCAAAATGAAAAATAATTGACTGTCTTGTGTTCTGAATTGTGGGGTTGTACTGTTCCAAACTAATTCTTGGTGATAGTACAAAAGCAATATACTGGATGCTGGAATTCTGAAATTAAACAGAAAATGCTGAAAATACTCAACAGGTCTGGCAGCATCTATGATGAGTTAATGTTTCAGGTTGATGCCCTTTTGTCTGAACTGGAAAATTTAGAGATGTTAAGGTTTTAAATAAATACAGGAATAGGGAAAAGGGGCAGCAGGAAAAGAACAAAATGGAAGGCCAATGATGGGGTGGAAGGCAGGAGAGATTAAAAGACAAAAGGGGTGATGGCAGAAGGGAAAAGGAGATGTTAATAAGACACATAAGAAACTAAGAATGAGTCCAGAGAAGAAAATGGAAAAGCAGAATTATCACCAAAAGCCTTCTTTCCAAAAGAAAATGGGGACAGAGATTATGGTCTGAAATTGTTGAACTCATTGTTGAATCCAGAAGACTGTAAAGTGCCAAAGTGAACGGTTAGGTGCAGTTCATTGAACTTATGTCATTGGAAGTGTACAGGAGGTCAAGGACAGGGAGGTCAGAGTTGAAGTGGGGCAGAGAAATAAACGACAGATTGCCAAAAGTTTGGGATCACCCTTTCAGACTGAATGTGGTGTTCCGCAAAGTGATCGCCCTGTCTGTTTTTGGTCTCCCAAATGCACAGAAGACTGCATTGTGAGCAATGAACGTAGTATACTCAGTTAAATGAGATACAAGTAAATTGCTGTTTCACCTGGAAGGAATATTTGGGATGTCAGACAGTAGGAGGAGGTAAAAGGGCAGGCATTGTGTCTCTTGTACTTGCGCAGGAACGTGCTGGGGAAAGGGACATTGCGGGTGACTGAAGAATAGTCCAGAGTGTTGCAGTTAGAACAGTCCTTTCAGAATGCTGAATGGGGAGGGGAAGAGAAGTTGTCCCTATGTTATTATGTTGCATTGTCACATCTCAAAAATTGCAGAGGTAAAGCATTTTATGCAGCTAATTGGCTCAAGTATCATCAAACATCCATGAACCATAACTGAACAGATATGGAACTACCAATGAGGATTGTGCCATATTTAAACAATTTTACAGATAAACATCTCTATGCAGTGACAAGTAGTCTTCAATTTATTTCAGAATGACCCTGTTAACAATACTCCTCTACAGCAATTGAATGGGAGAGATTGGATTTCGGCTCTGATCCCAGTAGACATTATGGCCTTAAATGAATATGTTACCTTAAACATTTCTTCACCTCAGCAACAGGTATCTATCCTGAAATCTGTCCCCTTATGATAAAATAGTAAGTGCCTTCAAGGTGTAAACACTGCCCTATTTCCTGTGTAATGTGTTGAACGTTATATGGTATAATGCTATGGGGAAGTCAAATAATATGTCACTACAAAAAGTGTATTAGATAAATTATCATGAGCAACGAGGATCTGCTGTTTTGTTAGGGAAAAAATGAAACTTGTTGAAGCAAATTAATTGAAAAGTGAGTTGAAGAGGCAGCATGACAAACTTTAAAAGCATCCCATAAAGACATTTTACAGAAGTTGGTCTAATAGTAATTTTGGTAAACCTTCTATGAAACTGATGTTATCTAAAGTTTCTAAGGAAGAACACCAAGGACAGAAATGCTGCAGTGTGGAAGTTCTGACTATCACTATCCTGCCAAATTCCAAGGATGGGACTATTTTTCTAATTGTGTTTGGCCATCCTGCATCTGTAATGGTGCAACAAAAAGCCCTACAGAACCACAAAGAATCCAAGATGTTCTAACTAGAGTTAAGGCAAAGAAGTCAGGCAGTTTTTCAGAATATCAATAAGCATGTTATGGTCTTTAAGTGCCATCGACCAAGCAGTTTCAGAAACCAGTTTAAGTTTACAATGCACCCAAAACCTGTTCTCAGCACCTGGAGGCCCAGCTGAACCTATTGGACATTTTGGGTAAAATTCCTGTGTAAAACACCAATAACAACCTCCATTTATATGGTACCTTTCTTGTAGTAAAATGTCTCAAGGCATTTCACAAACCTCAGAACACATTGTTCCCTGTTATATACATTCCCCCACCCCACCAAACTGCCTGTGGACTGAGGGCAAGCAGAAGAAATGTTTGACCTCTCCCTCCCAAAATGCAATGTGTCAGATTTGTTGAGAGGGACCGAAACCTGTGGACCTGCCTGAGTAGACAGATGAGACCTAGTTTTACTGAATACCTCTGGCAGTGCAGCTCTCCACTGTATTGCAATGACCTTTAATGGACATGTCACATTAAACATGACTTTGTAGCCAAACATGTAAATGCCTATCTAGACTCAAACTACAGAGAAGCTACATCACTGGAAATCTGCTAACAAATAGTCAATTATAGTTACTTTATCCTCTGGGAAGTGGATGTCATGGGCAAGGCCATCCCTAATTGCCCTTGAACTCTGTGGCTTGCAAGGTAATTTCAGAGGGTGGTTAAGAATCAACCACATTGTTGTGGTTCTGGAGTCACATATAGGCCAGACCAGGTAAATATGACAGATTTCCTCCCCTTTAGGATATTAGTGAACCAGATGGGTTTTTACAATAATCAACAATGGGTTCATGATCACTGTTACTGAGACTAGCTTTTAATTCCAGATTTATTAATTGAATTTAAATTCCACCAGCTGCCATGGTGGGATTGGAGCCCATATCTCCAGACCATTAGCCTGGGCCTTTGGATTACTAGTCCAGTGATAGCACCACTATGGCACCAACTCCCCAAAATGTTTACTTAAAATATTTTTGCTATTCTTGTATTTAGCTTAATTTAGTTCTAACCAGTTGTTTCCCTTAAATATTAAATTGCTTAAAACATTAATTTCAAGCAAAAAGATTGTAATTTGATATGTGATTAGTGACATTGTAGACCAACAAATGCAGGGTTTTGTCACCAATCAAAAGTTTAATTTAAGAATTTAAATACATTTGATGAGGTGACACCTGAAGATTTCTATAAGTAACAAAGTGAAGTACGAGTTAAGTGTTAAAAATTTAAATTAAGTCACTTTGATTTAAGACTAGATATACAATGAAGCAAAAATATTTTGATAGAGCAAATTAGGTGAAACTAGGGTGCAGTTAATATAGAGGAAAAATGCGACAAAACATTGAAACACATTAATAAACTTGCAGATTAGATGTGAGCAAATGGGCTTCAATGTAGATAAGTGTGAGGCAATACATTTTGGTGGGAAGAATAAGGAGACCACTGTGATGACACAGCAGTTGGTAAAGGCTGTTATTTAAAATCCCAGAGGGAAACTTTAAACAACTGTCATAACCTATATTTTCAAGTGGTATGTTTGAGATGCAGCTCTAAATTCAGAGGTTTTTATAGCAAACTACATGAGAAATTTATTAATATGCATAAGTTAAACATATACACATGGCTACAAACATATACACTGTCATAACTTTTAACAAATTCCCAAATTAATCTCCACTAAGGCAACAACACCCCATAGACTCCAAGCAGGTACCAGGTAAAGCACTTGCACCTTACAAATTCAAAATGAGGTTTCTTTCACTTTGGTTCTTTGGCAGACAGTTGTAGGCTTACAGCAGCTGTGATGTTACATGCCTCTGCCCCCACACACAAATACTGCTTTCTGTTATACCCGGCACTTCTCTTTGAATGTAAATTCTCATTGTATCATCAGGCCCTTGGAACTCCACCTCTTCTAACAATAAAGCCCCTCTCATGGTACTATTTTTATTAGTAATATAAACATTGATTGATGTGTCCTAGCTAGGTGCAGGATTTCACCCCCAGTCTTTGAATGTTTTGTTCAAGACAATGCAAATGCCATCTACCTCTGTGTTTACATCTCAAAACTACTACATCAGAGCACCCAGACTAGCTGGTTTTAATCCAATTAACACACACACAGACACACCCACAGACTAAACCTCTTTTTTAAAAAAAAAATTCCAATAACATTATATACATTAATTGCATCATGGCAGCCACATACTCCTTAGAAAATAAGTATCATAATAGGATAGAGGACAGAAGGATCTGGGACCATTGATACACAGATCTGTAAAAGTAGTGATTTGGTTTAGTAAGACCAATAAAAACAAAGTCCTCACTAAGAAACCCAAAAAGAAATTCAGGAGGAACTTCTTTACTCGGAGATTGATTAGAATATGGAACTTGTGACCACTGGGAGAAGTTAGAGTAAATTGCAAGGTGGCATTCAAGGGAAAGCTAGATGAGCATATGAGAGGAAAATGAATAGAGGGATATCTTGATGGAGTTAGGTGGAAAGGGGTAGGAGGAGGTTTGAATGGAGCATAAACAGCAGCGTGGACCTTTTGCATTGATTTCCCTGCCTTTTTGCTGTAAAGATTTTGTAAAATTGTAAAGTTACCAAAAGTCACAGGTTTAAGATAATTGAAAAAGAATCCAGGAGCAGAATGAGAATGAGTTTTATGTGGCAAGTTGATATAACCTGGAATGCACTTCATGAAAGTCTGGTGGAAAAAGATTCAAAAATGATTTTCCAAAGAGAATTGGATATATCTTTGAGAAGGAAAAAAATTATAGGTCTATGAGGAAAGACCAAGGAAGTAGAACTAATTGGATAGTTCTTTCAAAAAGCCAGCACAGACACAGTGGGCCAAATGGTATCCTTCTGTGTTATATGATTCTATAAAGATTCAAGGAGCGAATGTTTCAAAACTTAGGAGTATTCATATTTAGCAGTAGGCCTTTTAAATTAAGTTACACTGCCATTTTCATATTGATAGTATTGACCTGAAACCTGAGCAGATTAAAGTAGAGCAGTATGAGGCCTCTCCAAAATTGCGTTTCTCACGTATTGGTTGCAGGATAATTTCAGATATATTTCAAAACTGCCCAGGGTTTAACTGGATCTCCTGCATTCTTTTACATCTTGAATAGAATGCTTTTATGATAGATAAGTATGGAAACTTTCATACTCAGATGTAGGTGTCTTCTGTTGCTGCACTTTGTTTCCTTTCTGCTTATAATCATGAAAGTGCAATAATGTTAGTCTCATTATTACTTCAGCTTTAAGTAGTTGTATGAATCATATGATTTTATTTGTGCTGGAGAAGATTTGTAGCAATGAGAAGCAATGGTCTGAGAAAGGTTCATGCAGTGTTAAAGAAAGGATTGATATAGTGAACTGTCGGCTCTGGCTTTGTTGTAGCACACATCTGAGTTGGAAGTTTGTTGGTTCAAGTGCCACTCCAGGGATTTGAACACATAATCTAGGCTGATATTCCAGTGCCATGCTGATGAAGTGCTGCACTGCTGGATATGCCGTCTGTGGTATTAACTGAGCCCCATCATCCTTCCCAAGCATACGTAAAAATTCCAATGCACTGTTCACAAAAGAAGAGGAGAGATGTCCCTGACACATCCAATTTATATCCTTCAAGCAACATCACTGCTGTTTTGGGATCTTGCAGTGTACAAATTGGTGGCCATGTTTTCCTACATTACAAAAGTGGTTACACTCTAAACAACATACATAATTGGCTGTCAAGTGTTTTGGGACAACCTGAGGTTGTGTAAGATGTTATATAAATGTATGTTCTTTCTTCTTTCTAGAAACCCAATTACATCTGTGTAGACCACTCTGTTTAGGTTCAAGTCAACTAGGAATAATATAAAGTACTGTATATTAATTTAAATTCCTAATAGAAGTCTGTTCCAATTATAACTACTGTTTTGATTTGAACACAGCACACCAGAGTCATCTAAGGTGACCTTGCATCTTTTTCATTTGTGTGTAATATATGTAAATTAAATTGTTCATTTAAAGTCACAGTTGAGGTGCATTTACACTACAACTAGTACTAGCTTTTTTTTTACTCATCCTTAGGGTAGGGGCGTCACCTAATTGCCCTTGAGAAGATGGTAGTAAGCCACCTTCTTTGACTATGGCAGTCCATGTGGTATAGGTATATAAACAGTGAGATAGTTCCAGGATTTTGACCCAGAGATTAAGAAGGCAATATAGTTCCATGTCAGAGTAGTATGTGACTTGGAGGGAATTTTGCTGGTGGTGATGTTGTTATGCATCTGCTGCCCTTGTCCTTCTAGTTGGTAGGGGTCATGGGTTTAGAAGCTGCTGTCAGAGGAGCCTTAGCAAGTTACTGCAGCGAATCTAGTAGATAGTACACACTGCTGCCACTGTGCACTGCTTCTGCAGGGAATGAACGCTTAAGGTGATCAATGGGGTGTCCATCAAGCAGGCTGCTTTGTCTTGAGTGTTTTTGGAGTTGCACTCATCCGGGAAAGCAGCAAGTTTTCCATCACACTCCTGACTTACACCTTACAGGCGGAAGTTGCAAAAATAAGTAGTCTAATGCTTATTGGGGTCACTTCAGCACCAGTTTGGTTTGACGCTATGAGGAATGAGTCCAATATGCCTTCAAAATAGATTTACCATATATACTCAAGCAATGGTCGATCTCATCTAAAGGTCCACCCCTGACCTTTGGCTAAAAAATCATTAATATTTCACATATTTCATGTGTAAGTTGACCCCCAACTTTTAGCCAAAAAATCCAAGCTCTTTGTACTTACAGCTTGCCGCTGAAATCAAACACACCATCGTGCAAATCTATTCATTGATAGAGTCATAGAATAGCACATCATTGATGGTGGCTGTTCAGCTCTTCATGTCTGCACATGTTAACATATGATGGCAATGCCACCACCTCACTGGTGCACCCTGCATCAACACCGCCACCCCCCACCCCACCCCCCCCACCCCCAACCCCCACCCCTCCCCACCCCACCCCCCCCACCCCCACCCCCGCCTAATATGGCACCACAGTATCAAACTTTGAGACCTTGAGGTTGCAAAGCAGAAAAATAACTGTTCAACAGCCAGGGAAATCAAGATATCAGAAAAGAACATTAGAGATAGGAGGAATCTCTCTACACAGCTTAGGCAAATGCCTAAGAATAAATATGCAAACAGAGGAAAGCCTAGCATGTGGTCACAGTTGGAAAATGAAGTTGCAAAATGTGTCAATGAAAATCGCTAGAATGAATTCAGTTTCTCGAGGGTCTATCCAAATTTTCATCCTGAAACACGCAAGAAAATTAGGCATTGTAGATTTCAAAGCCAGCTCTGGAGGGTGTACCAGGTTTATGAAGAGAATTATCCTGCCACAAGATTTACAGCATCCCCCAGCAGCACTTGATGACAGGCTTATCACATTTCAATGGTTTATAATCAGACATCAACAAAAGAATGGATCAGATTGACTTGAATTGGGAACATGGATGAGATTCCGATGAATTTGCCAGCCAGTCAAACAGTGAACAAAGTTGGAGAGAAAACAGTGTTAGTGAAGGCAACTGGCCATGAAAAGAGTAGATTCACAGTTGTACTGTCATGTATGTCTGACAGGACAAAGCTTAAGCCAATCGTGATATTCAAGAGAAAAACTCTCCCAAAACAGCAATTCCCAAAAGGAGTAGTCATCCACATGCACAATAAAGGATATATTAATGGAGGTGGCTTGAAAATACAGCTGGGGAACATTTAGAGTTTCCGACCAAGAGGAATACTTAAAAATCTTCACATCTGGGATATGTTTGGATAACAAATTACGGATGATGTTGTTGCTGAAGTTTGATTGCAAAACAGTGATATTGCAGTGATTCCTGGTGGTCTAACTAGTCTTGTTCAACCATTTGATGTCTCTGTATACAAGCCCTTCAAGGATAGCATGAGATTAAAGTAGAATGGTTGGATGATCAGAGAATACATTCACCGAGGGAGGCAGCCTACAGGCTATGACATCAGCAACCCTATATGAATGGGTTGTAGAAGTCTGGAATGAAATCAGAGTAGAGATTGTCATCAATCATTTGAAGAAATGTGGGATAGCCAATGCACTTGATAGCAGAAGATGGTTATTTGTGGAATGACATGGCCAATGATGATGTGATTACTGATGAAAATAATTTTGATGATCTGTACGATAATGCCAGAAGCAGGTAGGGATGGGTTATTTGGTTCTGAAGTCAAGGGGGAAGGTGATTTTTATAAATTTGAATAGACATCCAGTAAATGCCCTGCTAAGTAGTATTCTTTTCTGTGCTGTGATAAAAACTTAATGAAATCAAAATGTCGAGAAGGCCAAAAATCGGTTTTACGCTGTCGTGAAACCAGTTTGCGATTGTCTGCTCCACCCGTCAATAGCAGGCCATGCTTCTCGCTGCTGCACATCGGGAACATCATTTTAATACTTCTCCATCTAATTATAAGCCCTGCTCACCAGAATCATCCTCCCAAGTCAAATTTACCACCCACGTCAACATGACTTCAGAACGGCATGCTTCATGACTGCCTTTAAATGGCAACCTGAACTTTGAGGGGGACTCCAAGGTGAGTGCACACAACCTTGTGTACCACTCGCGAGCATCACCCATAGGACATCAAGGAAGAGGTGCTGCGTGTTCGTAGGGGGAACAGGAAAGCTGCTGACTTTCAATACATTGCTAGGGCAAGGGCTCCAGTGCAGGGCATGTCAGACCTGGTGGTGGGGGGAGGGTGGGCAAGGCAGCACAGACGGACTGAAGGAAATACTGAAGCACGTGCCCGGGGGAAGGGGCTCGGTGGTGATGGCCAAGGCAGCACAGACAGAATGAAGGAAATACTCAAGTAGGTGCCCGGGGGGTGGGGAGGTTGTGGTGGGAGGTGGTTGAGGGGGAGCGGCTGCGCATTTAGAAAAGTCACTTGTCAAAAGTGAGCATTCGTCCGCAGCTGAGATCATTCAGCTACAGCAGTCAGGCCTCTGAAGCTTTTCTGCCCATTGAAGCAATGCAAAAGCATGAAAGTGCCACCAAATGCTCCAGAACTTTCCACCCTTCAGGCACAGACTGCAAATTAATGTGTGTTTTAGGGGACAGCAGAGCAATTGGCCGACTGGGCAAGTTGTAGAATGCCCCCGCGAAAGGTGGCCATGGCGCAGTCACTGTTGGAGGCGCTCACAGCCCCTTGTAATGTCCTTATTAAGGTGTAGACCAGTATCCATTATGGTTCTAGCTAACAGTGCAACCTTGCAGCACAGGTTAGGAGAATGCCTGTGCTTGAGCTGAGAGCGCAGCATGCAATCCAATCAGCAAAGCTGCCGCCAATCAGTCAAGTGGAGCAGAGCGGTGGTGGGTGGGGTTTCGGACATCCAGTAAGCACACTGGCCATCGAACTGGTGGCCAGCACTTCACTGCATGCATGGAGGGGCTTTCAGACTTAACCAAGAGAGGTTCTTAGTACACCCATGCTAACCCACGTATCCCTCTCTTTGATACCCCAGCAGGAGAACATCAGGATCATGGAGCCTGGTGATTTAGTAGTATGCCTCATGGCTTACAGAGGCCAGAAGAAGAGAGCTGCACAGGCACCTGGCTTGGCAAAGGGAGGAGCACCCTCCCCTCAAGATGAAAGGGCCTGGTGCACAAGCAGCTGAAGATCCATAGTAAGCCATCGTGTATAGACCCAGGATCTATAGACGGCGCCTATCATTCCTGCAGATGACTGAGAATCAGTGTTGCCAAAGACTGCGCATGTCAAAGGAACTGGTCAGTCACATATGCCAGCTGCTGCAGGATTTGGTACCACGGGGACATGGAGGGCATCCATTGCCAGTGGCCTTGAAATTGACCACAGCGTTCAATTTTTATGCCAATGGCTCCTTCCAGGTCTCCACAGGTGACCTGCATGGGATCTCACAAGCCTCCAAGCATAAATGCATCTATGAGTTCACCGATGCTATCTTCGCGAAGGCACAGAACTTAATGCATTTTGACTGGGATCAGGAAAGGCAGGAAGCAAGAGTCCTGAGATTTGTGCAGGTCTCAGATTTCCCACAGGTGCAGGGTACCATCGACTGCACTCACGTGGTGCTTAGATCTCCGTGGCAACAAGAAGTCAATTATGTCAACCGCAAACTGCTTCCACTCGCTGAATATTCAGCTAGTGTGCACCCATCACAAACATACCCAACAGGTCTGCGCACAATTCCCAGGGATGGTCCATAACTCCTACAATCCTTAGCAGGTTTCAGATCCCTGACATCCTCCGTGGTCCACAGAGGCTGCAGGGCCGGCTCCTCAGGGAAAAGGGCTACCCACAGAGGATGTGGCTGATGACACCCATCTGGCGGCTTCAAACTGCAACAGAGTGACAGTATAACAAGGCTTATGCTGCGGCCCAGACAATGATGGAGAAAACTATAGGTATTTTGGAAATGAGGTTCCGGTGCCTCGTCAGGTCCGGTGGAGCACTGCAATACAGTCCCTTGAGGGTGTCGCACAACATCGTCGCCTTCTGCACACTTCACAACATGGCGCATCAACAGGGGAAAGCCTGATTGAGGAACACATGGATAAGCTACACGTATCCTCTGATTGAGAGGACATCGAAGGGGATGATGATGAGGAGCAGGTCCTCGAAGGCGAGGATGCCAATGATGAGGCCATCACGCTAGCCACACGAGGCAGATGTGCTCGAGAGGCCCTCATAGCTGCAAGATTCGGCAGGATAATGATGAGATGCAGTGATGACAGTCCTGACATCCTCATCTTGCGTCTGTGAACGTTTGACTCTTGTGTGGCTGATGGCAGTGCACATCCCCTCAGTGCTCAGGCTCAGGCTCATGTCATGGAGATGCAGTGGAGGCCCTAATGGTCGCTGGATTCCAGGAGGATGATGACGACATGCAGTGAGGACACTCCATAGATCTTCACATTGCCTCTGTGAATGCCTGACTCCTGTCTGGTGGAGGGCAGCTCACTTGTGATCTGTGATCAGGGTCATAACATAGAGATGCGGCAGTGAAACTTTAAATGCACCTGATCCTTTGGCAGCTTTCAGCACCTGACCCCTTCAGAAGCACAGCATCACCGATCACAGATGCTGAAGAGATGGGGGCCAGCCTCACCTTAAAGGTGCTGAGAGCACACAGAGAGAATGACAGAGCTCTGGACACCTGCCCACAACATTCTGGAAGCAATGATAAGCACCGTGAGGTGCAGGCATCAGTAATGTGTCCAGTGAGAGTGAAGCTGGACCATCACTTTGGTCTGAATGTTACACACTGCACAGGGAAGAAGCCCTGGACTGAGACACCTGCCTTTATTTTGTTCAGGAACCAAGGTTTCACATCTGAGTGACACAGACACTCTTCATCAGAACAAGGAGCCATAGGCAAGGAGACATTCTTGGGAGTTTATTGACAATAGTAAACATTAAGCACAAGTGATTAACACTTGTGCCCAGGCTGTGCAACTACATTTTCTTAACCTTCCTAACCCTGCTGCTACGTTTTGGTGCTCCCCCAACATCCACAGCAGAGGTGGAGGCAGCCTGCTGACTGCTATGCCCTGTCTTTGATGACCTTGATGGATGTCCTCTAAAGGGCTGAGACCTGTCCAGCCTTGGCTTGCTTCCGGAGTCCTGCTGTGTGGCAGTGGCACCCTCCTCAGGCTGTGGAGCTGGAGCTGCTGAGGTTACAGGAAGAGGGGATTCAGATGGGCTGGAGTCACCTGGGTGGATGGCCCTAGGGTGTGCACCTGTTGCTACTCCTCCCTATGGTTCCCCGAGGGCTTTTGGCTGACTCCTTGAGGAGAAAGAGAAGCTGGAGTGAGATCGAGCTGCCCCGCACCCCTCTCGTGTTGAACTGTTGGAGGCCAAATACGGCGTCAGCGATGGAGATCAGCCCGTGCAGCAGTGCAGGACTGAGATCCTGAACCAAGGTCTCCATGGCAACCGCCATCCTGCCAGTGTTGACCTCGGTGCATTGGCATGCCGGCGCGATCACCTCAGACTGAAGGCAGATGGACTCCTCCATCATGCCTTGTAATCTGAGAAGTGCAGCAGATACTCTTCCTGATGTTCCCGAGCTTTACCTTGCAGCTCCAACAACTGAGGTATGACCGAGTCCAGAGGCTCGTCATCTGACTCAGCAGATTTCTGGCCTCCAGCAGTCCTCCAACAGCCGGGGGTATGGGAAGTCCCTGCCTCCACCTGATGTGGATCAGAAAGTGCAATATGCTCACAGATTGTGACCCCCTAGAACTATGTCGCACCAAGGTGTGTGTCTCTGTGCTGGTGGATTGTGTGGGTGAGCGCTGTTACAGGTCTTCAATGAAGGTGTCATCAGATTCTCCTTCCGAGCCTCCTTCAGAGCTTGAGTCCCAGATGTGCCTGTGGAAGCAAGGAGAGGTAATTAGTGCCTGGCAGGGGACTGCAGAACAGGGGAACTGACTCACAGCCTGGTTGCCTGATGGAGGTTGCTCTGCTGGATCCTCACTTGGTTGAGCACTGCTGTCCTCACCGCAGCACAGGAACGGTCCAGATCATCGCCAGCCAGCTGGATGGCTCTGTTTTCAAAGTCTGTGAGGAGCTTGATGTCGGGCATTCCTCCACCAGTCTGCAACCTCTCCCTTTTGTTGTGTGCCAGCTTGTCCTGCATGAACACAGATAGAGAGAGTGTAAGCTGGACGCCTGCCAGCCCAGATAACAAGGATGCCTGGCACATGTGGTTGGTGTATGGTGCCATGGATGGGATGAGGACACGATCTGCAGGGCAGATGAAGGCGTGTGTGAGAGGGTGAATGGTGGTGTCCCTTGAACTAGCAATGAGTGAGATCCCTGTGGATGTGTGATGGGTTTGTGAGTGTGCAAGTTGAGAGTGATGAGAAGAGTGATTTATGCCAGCGGAATGAGAGGAATTCATTCATCCTCTTTCGGCACCGGGTGGTTTTCCTCTTTTACAGGGCGGTGGCACTGACCACCACTGCCACTGCCTCCAATGCCCAGTTGGTGACCTTGCTCACTGGCCTTCACCCCGACTGGTGGTAGAAGACTTCACGGTGGGCGTCCACAGCATCCAGTAAGCACCTGAGAGGTGTCGCCAAATTTGGGGGCAGAATTTTTCCTTCCTTTGGCAGCCATGACTTTGCAGTAGCTTCCGATTCCTTTAGAGAGTATTAGCTCTGTGCAGGTGCCCCCTTTAAATATGGTGCCCGGATTACCAAGACGGGGTGGCAAATCAGATGCTGTCCTGCCAGTGACTGGGTGTAATAATGAAGTGGGGCATGCCGGGAATGGGATGATACAGCACGAAAAGCTGCCATTGCAGCCAGTGGGTAAAACATCCATTTTCCCGCCCACTACCATACTTTGTGCAAACCTGGGACAATTCTGCCCTTAACATTTTGAAAATGTTAGTGACGCTTCCAAGGATTTTTGACGTAAAGACTTTTTCTGACGATTCTGAATTTAATTGAGACATAAATTTATTGCCAACAGGCTAGAAACAAAATAAATCAAATCATTTCCCACTGCAGAGACTTGAGCACATACCCCAAGCTGACTCTCCAGTGCCAGTACTGACGATGTGCTGCACCGTCAGAGATGTAATCATTTGGATGAAATGTTAACCCGAGTTGTCTGCCCTCTCAAATCGACATAAAAGATCCCATTGCACTATTTTGAAAAAGGCTTGGGAAATTTTCCCCAGTGACTTGGCTAATATTTATCTTTGAACCAAAACCATTAAAAATAGCTTATATGGTCGTTTTCACATTGTTGTTCGTGCAATCTTGCTATGCGCAAATTAGCTGCTGCATTTCCTACATTACAACACAGTTTGCACTTCAAAAAGTACTTCATTAGTTATAAAACATTGGTTTTGTCTTTCTTTCTACATCATGTGTAATATTAACCTGAAGTTACTTTAAATATAAGTAATTTTTGATATCAGAGGTATTGAATTTTGATCATGAAATCTAATATAATTATTGATCATTTAGTAAAACAAAATGATCTGGAATAATGTTAAATGAAGTGATACTTCTCAGGAGAGCTCTCATTAATGTTTTTTCATCTACCAGTTGCATTGATGTTTAGGTTGTATAGGCCTTAAGTTAAACCAACTGGATCCAGAACCTTGGTTTCAATAAAACACATTTTTGATGTTTTTTTCTTCATAGCTAATATCCTTCCAATGTATTTTCAAGAAGCATGGCTTAGAAATATGTAATTCCTGAGAATATAATTCTCAATTAAGAAAACATTCTTGCAATTTTTGGTACATTTAAAGAAAAAAATGGATTTCCCAAAACTACAGTCCCTTTTATGGCTTTCAGTCTCACCACAGCCAAATTGCACATGAGTTTTAAATCTATTCCTAACTGCTTTAGAAGCAACTTAAATTGTTTAAATCTATGCATTCACTTTCATTTGTATTAGCTGAAATGAGGCAAGTTTTCAAGCTAACTCCGTACTTAGGTTTATTTGAAACTATTTTGAACATGGTGATACATTCCCAGATCAATAGCTGTTTAGCAATTCCAGAGAATCCTATCAAGCTTGCCTAATAAAATTAAAATGGATGTGTTAAAAGAGTATTCTCTGAGGCCTTTGACGATGCATTTGTGTAAAAATCACTCCCCAAAGTACGTCTTACAAAATGTATTGAGAGAATAAGTAGTGAAAGATTATTTCTGCTGATTGTCAATTCAGCAACCAGGGGACAATAATTAAGGATTATCACAGGGAATATGAAGCAAAAAGTTCAAAGGCATTTCTTTTCTCATAGTGGAGCATTTAAACATGACATTCCTTGCTATAGTGGCTATTGTGCCAGGAAGTATAACATAATTTAGAAGGGGATTGATTACTCTTAAAAGACAAAGAATTATAAATGGATATATGCAAAGGCAAGGAAATGGGATTGAAGTAGATAACTCTAGTTGAAGTACAAGCACTGGCACAAGTACGATGGGCTGAATGATCTCATGCTGAGCTGCAATTTCTGAAATTTTATGATTCACTGTTTATGACTTTTGGCATCCTAAGGAAACTCTCCTATAAATGAAACACATCAACAATATAAAGTGAGGAGGGGGTGAAATTAGATCTTATTGCACCTATTTTTTGAGTGGAAAATTAGGGGGCCAAACCCCTACACTTAAATAGCATTGGAAACATGTCCAATGTTGATTCAAGTATTGCAGAGGTATCCCTGGCAGTTGTTTAAGCCAGGCATTGTTCTCTTTGAATATATCAATAAGAGGCCTAATGCCTGTTTTAGGATTCAAATCAGAAATTGGTTTGTACTGAATTTAACGAGAAAATCCAAACACAGAATTTTGAGGGAAGCCGAAGCTTTCAAATAAAAACATTAATGAAAGTGTTTAAAAACAATTTTATACTCACGTTCAGTCTATTGTGAATTAAGAACTATTTCTATTTTTCTATTAATAGGAACCTTCTTTTAAGGATGTAGTTAATGGACTGAAGGTAAAAATTAGAGATGTTTTGCAGAACATATGGCGCAATTTGTTTTGCTTACTTTTTTTTAAGAACTTTATAAATTATTAGAATTAATGGGGGAAGGAGACTTTTCTTATCCCCACCCCCTTCAGGGTGGCACAGCATCAGAGCATCAACATTATTAGAAGTGTGAAATGCATTCCCAGCCCCTACTGAATACTCCAACTTCTGGTTTAACTGTGGTATGTTTGGAGAGGCTGAGTAAGCTGGACTGGGGAGATGGGTCAATCGTTATAATATGTTAACAAAACTCCCAGTTCTCAGCTTTTGGCAGCCATTTGAAATTATTGGATGTTGGCTGAATTTTCCAGTTCCTGGCTGCTAAATGTCAAATCCAGCAGTTCAGGACTTTTTCAGCAAGGCTTGTGGGAGAGGAGGAAAAGAATTGCTTCCCCACAATCCCTCAAACACATTTTCTGCTGCTCTCTCTTCCGGCTTCCACCCTGCAATCCCCCTCTTAACCCCCGCAGTCCCCGTCTTGCCCCTGCAATCTTCCCCTTACCCCCACAATCCTCCAGGCCACCACCAACGCCTAATCATCTCAGTTGCCAGGGACTGGCACCAGCAGTTGCTGCCTTGTACCATGGGCTTTCCCTCTGGACACCCAACCAGCATCTCCACCTGGCTGGTTGCCAATCAGGAAATGGAGTGAAAAATACGTTAGCAGTCTGGCCATTAGATTAAGCAGGACCTCCACCTTCTCAGCATTTCTGGTTTACGTGGCTGTGGGCACCCCTCCACCTCCCATTAATATTGGGGCCAATATATTTGAAAGTTAATACATACATTCGCATATCAATCATTCATGTGGAAGATATTTGAATTGAACTGGTTTTTATGCTTTGGCAGCATTTCCAAGGGTATTTCATTAATATCTTTTGAACATTAAAAAGCAGGGATATTCTGCAGATTTGACAATGCCAGAAAGATTTACAACAGGGGTACTCATCACATTCTTTGTTGTTGGCTTTATGGGGGACACCAGACTTAGACTGGGAATATTATAAACTGCAATAGCCAATGATATTGTAGACCAGATTTTTACACATTACAAAGTAAGTCCATCTAGAATGGTTCACACAAAGGCCTTTTTGTGGAATGGAATTACATTTGGGCCTTGGTTTATTCATTTTTTTTTCTGAGGTTCTGTTTGACCAAAACTAGTTTGGCATAGAGCGCTATTGGAAGAAGCAGGAACTATCGCATCAGGTAACCTTTTACACATTTTAAAAATCAAACTGGTGAGCCAACTGACCTCCCATGGCATTGCTCATTCATTGTCTGGCTTCTGCAGCTTGGTGACACTGTTTAGCTGTTAAAGTGAAACTGTTTAACTTGGATTGTCGCTTTAAGGCCTCTGCTTCTTGTGTGAAGTGGTCTAGACAGTGACATCATGATGATTAATTTGAGGCCGATTGCTGCTGTTAGTTTCTTTGGATTGGTAGGTGCTTCCTGTGTGGGAGAGACTAGGCTATCTCAAAGATTGAAGAATAAATACCAAATACCCTCCATCTTACCTTCTCTCCCTATTTACGTATTTGTTAAATTTGTTCAACTGAGACTTATTAGCATTTCATAAAAACCTGGCATTTGCAGTGCATTAGATTGCGGAATCCAAATGAAATGAGAGAGGCAGAATTGGTTCATGCCAAAGCTTCTTGCATTTACATGCTGGTCAGAGCAGGTATCAGGCACAGAATCCCTGCAGCTCCATACAAATGTCTTCCACTTACAGTAATCACCTCTTTGAAAATATGTGGCATTTCATGATTAATTACTTTAAGAACACTGATTCAGCATATTAGGTGAAGAATGTCACTAAAATAATTGAATCGCATTTTCCTTAGCACAGCTCAGGGAACAGAAAGAAATAAGGTCAAATTATGAAATGGGATGGAGATCAGTAATTTAATCTAGATTGTTTTCTGTAGGCTGAATGCATGAATGAATGAATCTGAATTAGTTTAGATTATGCTGTGAAAATCCACATGTAATTTTATGATTACAGGGTAGTCTGTATCTATTTTGTCAATTAACTAGTCCTCACTTGAGATTTTTTATTTACAAAGAATTACACTGAGTCGGCATCACAGGCCCAGGATATTCAGCTCAACTGAGTTATGCCAGTGTTTATGCTCCACACAAACCTCTGCCCTTTCCATCTAACCATGCAGCATAACATTCAATTCCTTTGTCCCTAATATGCTTACCTAGCTTTCCCTCAATTGCATCTATGATATATCTCAACCAGCCTTTCTGCTGGCGAGTTCCATATTCTAACTATTCTTTGGATAAAGGGGGTTCTCCTGAATCCAGAATTGGATTTGTTGATGGCTATTTCATATCGTTTTCTGCCTCCAGCAATTTTTACAAATATTATCACATTCTCTGGCTCCAACTTGTTTCCGAGCATTGCCATCCAGCAGACATTTCAGGGAATTATGTGGAGCTTTACCCGTCTTTACTTGATCTTTACTTGGGCATTTCCCATCAATAATCATCTTCTATTGGCAAGTCTATTTTAATTCACAAAGACAAAAGTGAAATACTGCAGAGGCCGGAACTGAAATAAGAACAGAAAATGCTGGAAATACTCAGCAGGTCAGGCCGGGGAGATAAGCAAAGTTAACATTTCAGTGCGATAATCTTCTCTCAGAACTGGAAAAAGTTAGAATTGTTGAACAGAGGCAGGGAAAGGGGATAAGGAAGTGGGCAGAGTTGGGGGACAAAAGGAAAGGCCTCTGATGGGAGCAGGAGAGATTAAATGACAAAGGGCTGGTCATGCACCGCAAAAAGAAATGGTGATGGGACGGTAAAGAAATAAAAAAAATGGGTCAGGAGGATGTGTAAATGGCAAGTCACTGTGGCCATCCTTAAGCAAAGGGATAATTGGTTATGATTTGAAATTGTTGCACTTAACGTTGAGTCCAGAAGGCTGTAAAGTGCCTAACTGAATGATGAAGAGATATTCCCTCCTGCTTACATTGAGCTTCATTGGAAAAGTGCAAGTAGCCAATGAGAGAGAGGGAGTGGAGTGGAGGATTAAAATGACAGGCTGGAGGCTCAGGGTCATGCTTGCAGACTGGACAGAGATGCTCTGCAGAGCAGCCACCCAATCTGTGTTTGGTCTCCCCAGTGCAGGAAAGACCACACCACAAGCAGCGAATACAATATACTAAATTGAAAAAAAAGTACAAGTAAATCTGGAAGGAGTGTTTGGGCCCCTGGATTGTGGGAAAGGAAGAAGTAAAATATATTTGCATCTCCTGCACTTGAGAAGACGCTGCAGGAAGTGGAGGTGGTGCCAAGAGTGATTGAGGAGTGAGCCAGGGTGTCAAGGAGGGAATGGTTCCTTTGGATGCTGGAAAGGGGTGGGTTGGGGCGGGGGGTGGGGGGGGGGGCGTGGAAGATGTGCTTTATGGTGGCATTATGCGGAAGGAGGCGGAAATGTTGAAGGATGGTCTGTTGAACGTGGAGACTGGTGGGGTGGAAGGTGAGAACAAGGGGGGAGGCATACTATGGTTCTGGAAGATGGCAGGTGATATGTGTGAGCAGAGTGCAGGAAGTGGGATGGACACTGTCAAGAGCCTTGTCAACAATGGTGTATGAGGACCCTTGGTTGGTATACAAGGTGGTATGGACAGAGCAGGTATGATGGAGATGGAGCAACTGGGGGAATGGGGTAGAGACCTTACAGGGAGGGAAGTGGGAGCTAGTGTAGCCAGGGTAGCCGTGGTTCTCACTGGCTATTAGTCAATAGCCTATCCCCAGAAACCTATCCACAGAGAAGTCAAGGAAAGGAAGGAAAGAGTCAGAGATGGGCCATATGAAGTTGAAAAAAGGATGGAAATTGCAAGCAATACTCAGGAAATTTTCCACTTTGGGGTGGGAGCACCAATAAAGTCACCAATGCATCAGAGAAAACAGTGAGGAATGTTCCACATCTCATGCAAAGACAAGCATAGCTAGGACCCGTACAGGTTCCCAGAACAACACCTTTTATTTGAAGGAAGTGAGTGGTGTCATGAGAGATGTTCAATGTGAGAACAAGCTCAGCTAGGCAGCTGAGAGTCTGAGTATTTTGATTCACCATTAGCTAGTCTTCAATTTGTTTTTTTTACCTACTTGCCTAGCAGAATTTGTGTTAATTAAAGGCCACATATAACTTGTTGACTGCTTATGAATTCCTTCACCAACTGTGCAAGGTTTTTAAAAAAATACTGTCAAAAAAAGTTAGGAATTAAAGTTAGGAAAATGTGCCCTTTTTGTAGCCTACACCGCCCTCTTCTGGTTATTTAGAGTTAAGCCTTTAGTTTGCTGTTGCTGTGTTACACAGCCACCTCCTGGTGATGGTTAGCATAGCAAGATATATTGTGATAGAAATTGCCAAGAATTGAGCTGGATGCTTCAGGACACTGTCAAATTTAACAGAAGCCCCCAAGCTGTGTGGCCAATCGGACCACATTTAAAATTATTTGGCCCAGTTTTTAGGCATCTTGGGCAGCAGCCTAAAATAGGCATCAGGCTAATGAACATACTAATTAGGGGCCTAAAGCCTGTTTCAGGACCCCGCTGGCTAACTTATACCTGATGAGTAGAACAGCTGTCACTTTGGCCAACAATGAAAGGTTTTCTCTTATACATTTTTTTCAAATCTTCCTGTAGAGAGGAGCCGGAATGTTCCTCTAATTCTTCAGTCACAATGAGGTGCCCGAGGACTTACTTACTTCTAGGTCATGTGCCTCAGTATCAACTTCAGTGTGTGAGCTGCCTCTGGGGGCGCAACAAGCTTCACAAATAAACTGATTTTAGGTCCGAACCCCAAGTTTGATCAGGAAAAGGCTTCCTGCACCATGAGTCTTAAAAACACCTGGAATTTTGATGTCATGATTTTAACAGACTGGGGGCCATTCTCACAGCTGGCTACAGTAAAGAACAGGAAAAGAGCAAAGGAAAAGTTAGTGGGGCCTTTGGAGAACCATTTGTTACCTGATCCAAATTTCTTGTAGGGCCTTTACTTGAGGCAAGAACTTCCATCTAAAACAGGCAGCACAGTGGCAGCAGTGTGTACCATCTATAAGATGCGCTGCTGCAACTCACCAAGGCTCCTTCGACAGCACCTTCCAAACCCACGGCCTTTACCACCTAGAAGGGCAAAGGCAGCAGATGCATGGGAACACCATCACCTGCAAGACCCTCTCCAAGCCACACACCATCCTGACTTGGAAGTATATCGCCGTTCCTTCAGCATCACTGGGTCAAAATCCTAGAACTCATTTCCTAACAGCACTGTGGGTTATCAAGCATTACATGGGCTGCAGCAGTTCAAGGAGGTGTCTCACCACCACCTTCTCAAGGGAAATTAGGGATGGGCAATAAATGCTGGCCTAGCCAGCAATGACAAAAACCTATGAAAGAATAAATAAAAATCTCAATACTTACCCTCTTTGCTAATCTTAGTTCCCTTGCTTCTGCTGCTCCTACCTGTTCGTTGATTGTGATGTCACTCAGATGTCCCTTATTTGATATTTTTTATTGTTGCCAGAGGTTCCCACACTCTCCGTTCAGCTGCTGCTCTCTGCCCCTGCTCTTTTTCAATCCCTAGTCCCTGTGTTTCCTGCTCTTTCCAATCTTATTTGTCTTGCGCCCTTAGTAAAGTAACAGGCCAAATCTTTGGTTCTTAGGTGAGGGAGTACATGCTTGTAATATGTATCTCTGTAAATAAATGCTTATAAAAGTTGGGAGTACATGCTTGTAATATGTATCTCTGTAAATAAATGCTTATAAAAGTTGTAAAGACTGGCTCCAGTTCTATCCTCCACTAACTGGATTTCTGAAATATAACAAGGTAGCACGATGGCCATCTAAAGGTGAAGGTTGGAAACAAAGAAAAAAATCTTGGACAGAAAACTAAAATCCTAATGGGCATTGTGCAAAATGGCAGCAAGCAAGTATAAATCATTATGGTATAATTACTTTCTGATGCTCTCAGAGTTAGGAGAATATGACCAGTGGAAGAACGAAGTGGATATGTGGGTTCGGGTCAGATCCCTAACAAAAAGGAGACAATGAATGGCTTGCAATTGGTGCTTCTTACAACAATTAAAACCAAGAAGTATTTTGTGATATAAATGCCCGTCAGTTGGATAATGATGAATATTTTGTCCTTCTATTCAAGTACCTGGGTGAAGCTTACTAGAAAGACAGTCTGTTAAATGCCTATGGGCATGGTCAGAATTGGATACATTTCAGAAAACAGATTATCATTCCATGGAAGAATATATATCATGGCCTTTAATAGATTGCATAAAAGATTGATAACATTCAATTTGGGGATCCCACGACTGGTACTAATAGTTAAATTACTGGACTGTGCAAAGGTGTTTCTTGTGGACAGGCTACTTTTTCCTAACTGATGTTCGGATCCTGAATAGGGAAACACTTTTGGATTCATTGCCTGCAGCCTTAAAAAAAATCCTAAGGAAACAATGATTTTCTTCAGTCTTTATGGAATAAATGATACATTCCTCAGTGATACAAAGAATAGAGGACCCAATGATTGGCAGCTTTCAAAATAATCCAGATTCTGGGCACAGGTGTCAAAACAATAGAATGATTAAGGTCAGGTGGAATAAGGATGAATGCACCTTTAGCAGATTTGGTCAATGTAGCAGAAGACAAAATCAGAACAGTAATAATAGGTGAATGAATTGCAGGAATACTCAACAAATAGTTAATTTGTGCTTTAGGTGTGATTCGAAGTATTGTAATATGGTGAATTACCCAAAATGAAGAGTCAGGTTGCTTGAAATGAACATGAATTCTGAGGAAAAGATGGAGGTAATGATGAATTTGAGTAAATTATACTGATCATAAGGAGGTTTAGTCCTGCAATGAATGTGTTAGTCACAGGCTCCTTTAACTGTGTAGTTTGGGATGGTGCTTCTACTTCAACTGTACATTGGGCACATTGCTTTGAATGTTATCTAAATAATGAAGATTGATGTAAAGTTAAAGGACATAAAAATATTACCTGTTTTAGGTTTAGCGATGACAACAAATTGTTGCCACTAAAGAGACTTGTCATTCCATGTGAATGAGATGGAGTAATCCATTGTATAAGTACTGATGCAGTCTCCATTGAGAAGCCCATGATGTTGAGTAAACCTTGCCTGAAAAAGGCACAAATGAAACGTGACATGGAGCATGACTCTCAACTGCATTTTCCTTTGTCCCTAGGTGTTAAAAATTGGCTTCTTGCTTTCAGTAGGGATTGACCTCAGTTCCTGTCCCCATGGCAACCAGCTCACATGGCCTTATCACTGGGAAGAACCAGAAGGAAGCTACATGCCCCTCTCCATACCTCAATTTCACCTTGAATTAGAGGAGACGGTTTAAAACCTAACCATCTTATAAAACCCCACATTTGTAAACAAGATGAACATTATGACTATGAATACCGCAGCTGAAAGTCCTTTCAGTAATGGATCCTATGTAAGGAATTGTATGGTGATCAACGAAATAGTGCATAAAACGTTTGCTGATCAACATGGGTGGTTAATGGAAATAATTAACTTCAGATGGTTGGATGATATAGCCTCTGTCAATTAGTATCTGGGTGAAATCCAAATTTGCCTCATGTGCTATGTAAAAATCCTCCTGTGCTAGAAGGCACTCCAATTAGGTCCCTTTTCCCTGCACATTTGATTGTCCTATATGCAGAGAGACAGGCTTTCATCAGGGAAAAGGCCTTGAAGAAAACTCAGACAGTACTGAGGTATCGTACAAGACCATTTGAGATAGACTTCAATTCAGGAGGTTTAAAAGCCTTAAAAGAAAGGTCATAGGCAATTGAAAGGCCCTGAAAAGGTTGCGATAGTAAGACACTGCTTATGAAACATGGCAATCAAACTGCCGAGGTACATTCCTCAAGATTAATCAGAATTACGGCAAATTATCGGACACTGAGCAGCTGATAGAAATAAACAAGATACCTTGTACCTGACAAGTTCATGCATTTTGTGACAGATGCCCTGAGAATGCAATAGATCAAGAGCTGGATAATGGTAATGAGAGTGATCGTGACACACATGACAGGGCCATCACATCTACAGGACAATTGCACAGATTAGGTACTCAGAGGCATGTATTCCAGAGGGGTCTAGTTAATGGGGGAATGCTATAACTGGGATGTGCAGGAAAAGGTACTGGCAAATTTAAAACAAGTGCAGAAGGTACTGGAAATACTCAGCGGGTATGGCAGTTCTGAAGAAGTCATATTTGACTCAAAATGTTAAATCCATTTCTCTCTCCACGGATCCTGACAGACCTGCTGAGTATTTCTAACACTCCCTGTGTTTATTTCAGATTTCCAGCTTCTGCTTTATTTTGCCTTTATTCTACTGGCAAATTCGTACTGGTTGTATGTTCAGGATAATGGACAAGAAGCAAGGTCCAAGGAGAGGCAGAATGGGGTGGATGAATGGAGAGTTAGGAAGCACAGAGCAAGTACTGATAGTGGATCTGAAAGTGACTCTTGTGCCAGAAAATGACCATGGACTGGAAATCTTGCAGTAGGAGACATTGCAGACATAAAATTGGAAGTGGGCCATAGCTTGAATAGATTTGACCATGAAATGAAGGCCTCAGGGTAGTCTTGTAGGAGAACTAGAAACAGAAGTCCATATGATCATGAAGTTTTGGTGGTTGCCAATAAACTTAAGAATAAACTAATAAGAGAAACAAAACAGGGAGTTAGATAGGTGGAGAATTTTTGGAGTTTATTCTGAGGTACCAGAAAAGGGTCAACCCTGTTTGTCACAGGTGAATTTGTACTGAATAAGCCCTTGCAGATGGGATTTACAAGGCTAAAGTGAGGTCAGTTGCTCGGGTTTTGAAGAGTGACTGGATGATACAGATGTTAAAATGGATTCTCCCACAGCTGGAAAGGTAGTCTTAAAAAAACTTTGTAGTGCTTTTGTCCACATATTCATGGGAGTGTAGGTCAATCAACATAAAAGCTACATTTCTGCAAGTTGATACTTTTCACAGAGAAATGTTGCTGAAATTGTCCAAAGAGGCAGCAGATGCAGAAGGAAAACTATGGAGAGGAAACAAATGCATCCACGAATGGTGCTTTCAAGGTATAATTTTTTTTTTGGTGAAATCAGTTTTGCTAAAAATAGGTTATGTTCAGCTAAAAGCAGATCTCATGATG
Organism: Carcharodon carcharias; assembly: GCF_017639515.1. Lineage (NCBI taxonomy): Eukaryota > Metazoa > Chordata > Chondrichthyes > Lamniformes > Lamnidae > Carcharodon > Carcharodon carcharias. The sequence continues at coordinate 41,567,878 of NC_054478.1, read as the reverse complement.
TTTGATTGTCATTATAAAAAGAAACTCCCAGGCATCTTCATGATGCATGTTGATGGCTTTTTATGGGGTGGTACTGAAGGGCCAGGATTCTATGGCCCCTCCTGCCTGACAGGATATTACCATCCCGCCAAACTGAATGGAAGTTTAAAAGGCTCACCGCATCCGCCGGTGGGAGACACGCCCTGGCAGGGCCATAGAATACTGGCCCAGAAGTTGGGAAACACACTATTAATAGGATTAGAGTTTAAAATTGTACATGATGCTTGTGAGGCTTTTAACTATGTTGGTTTAGATAGTAAGCGAAGTAGGCCTTGAATAACTTTAAATCAATAATTCTATTTAGGGACTGTTACCCCCCCCCACCATCCTGGTTATTCAAGCTATGGGCAGAATATTGTGCTCATTGGGTGGCTGGGCAGGTGCCTGACCTGAATGAACGTAAAATGATGCATGAAGAATGTTGGGCGATCATCCCAACGTCATCGCGCACTTGCGCGATATTTCGGTCGGTGGGCACAAGCGGGAATGGGCCACAATAAACAGGCCCATTAAGGCCATTACAATTCTAATTAAATGAAATTTCTCACTGCCCCTCAAACCTTACGGTTGGCGGGCAGGCGAAAAGGGCCGGGTAGCCTTTGGATTTTTTGTGAAACCTCATCCACCGGCGGGATGAGGTTTCGATCAGTGAAAAAAAATATATTTTCAAATTAATTTCTAACATGTCCCTGCTCATGTGACTCTGTCACATGAGGAGATGTGTTATTCACATTTTTAAATGCTTTTTTTGGTTATTTTCAAAACTCTTCAGCTCCTTGAGGTAGCTCTGTGCCTCAGGGAGTTTTTACTGTGCGCACCCCCACGCATGCGCACGCTTCTGTGCTCGTGCTCCTCCCGCCCTGCCCCAGCAGCGCTGAGTGCTGCAGCACGAGTTTCACGCCATTAGTTGGCCAGTCAGCGTGAAATCCATGCTGGGGCCCGATTGCGGGCAGCGGTTGGCTTTGTGACTGCTCTCGGGCCGGCCCGACGTAGGGCAAAGTTCTGTCCCATGTCATCACAGGAATGTAGGGCAGAATTTTGCCATTGGTGAGCAGGGGGCAGGGCTCGCTCGCCGACGTGTGAAATGACGCGGGATGGTGTCGGGCGGAACCCCCGACGTCACCCCGCCCCATTTAAATCTTCAGGAAGGCGGGGGCGCAGCAAAATCAGCTGTGCACCCACCGGCCTGTCGATGGCCAATTGAAGCCATTGACAGGATCGTTGAAACAATTAAAGGACCCGCCCGTCCAACTTTAAGGTTGGCGGGCAGGCCAGGAGACCCGGTGGCAATTAGAAAAAACATGAAACCTCATCCACCAGCGGGATGAGGTTTCATGCAGGGTTTTAAAAAGTTTAATAAACTTATAGTGTAAATTATGAACATGTCCCATTTTATGTGAAATTGTCAACATGAGGGGGGAAATGTTAGGGAATTATTTTTTTCTATTTTTAATCTTTTTCAAAGTGTAAGCGATCTCACTGAGGCAGCACTTTGCCTCAGGGAGATGTGGGCTCTTTTCTGCACATGCACGAAAGAGTGCACACTCGCTTTGGGGGATTTCCCCCACTCGCACAGGAAGTGCATAGCGCTTCCCACCAGACATCACGCTGGGCGGGCCTTAATTGGCCCGCCCATGTAAAATGGCAGCGGGGCCTGCTTCTCCAGCGGGGATCGGCTCCCCGCCCACCAGAGATTGGGTCAGGCCCGCCCACCGGACAGGCAGAAAATTCTGCCCATAATGCTATATCTAGAGAAGAGACAATCAATTGTAAAACTTGATTGGTCAGGTTGTGCACTCAGACTAGGCAAGGTGCTAATTGGAGTTAAGTACTACGATGAAATACCCAAAAGTCGAGAATGTTTTATCGATAAATGAAGCATTAACTACCAAGTCGTAGGGCAGGATTTTCCCCCCCGTCGGGGGCAAAGTTGAATGGCGGGCGCACACAGGCACGCTTCCGATCGGCAACCACAATCAGGGGCACGGCGCCATTTTACATGGGTGGGCCAGTTAAGGTCCGCCTAGCGTGCCATCCGCACAGAAGCGTTGTGTGCTCTCTGTGCGGGCAGGGGGTGGGAATCACAAAATCGAGAGTGCGCTCTTTTGCACATGCGCACGAAAGAGCGCACTCGTCTCCCTGAGGCTAAGTGCTGCCTCAGGGAGATCAGCTCTAAATGTAAAAAAGCTCAAAATAGAAAAATAAAATTTCCCTGACATGTTTCCTCATGTGACACTGTCACATGAGTTGGGACATATCCATTATTTTTACAAAAACTTTATTAAAATTTTTTGAAACCTACATGGAACCTCATCTCGCCCGTGGATGAGGTTTCAAGCTTTTTCTAATTCCTGCCAAGGCTCCTGGCCCACCCACCAACCTTAAGGTTGGACGGGCAGGTTCGTTAATTAGTTCAATGACTCTGTCAATGGCCTCAATTGGCCAGTGACAGGTTGGTGGGCCCACAGCTGATTTTGCTGAGCCCCCGCCTACCTGAAAATTTAAATGGAGCGCGTGATGCTAGGAGTTCCGCCCGATGGCGCCATGCGTCATTTTATGCGTCAGTGAGTGGGCCCCGCCCCCCGCTCGCCAACTGGAATCTCTTGCCCATAGGGTCTTGTGAGGACAGTGAATCTATTTGTGAAATATTTTAAATGAGATTCTGTACAATGGGCATACTGAAGATAGTAAACCCACTTAATGTTATACAGGTAATGCTTCCTTGTGGACTGATGTACACTATGAAAAATGTGAGTGAATAAAGTCTATGGATTGATCTTGCTGGTTTGAAACAAATAATGGAGAGAAAGGAATTCACTAAAATTAAATGGCATCACATCAGCAATTGTGTATTTTTTTTTACAAAAATAAATGTATATATGAAGAAATTGTTAGGGGTTCTTAATGGAGAGCTCATCTTGTGACATAATGCTTTGGAGAGAATGTGGAGGCCTTTGACTTAATTGCTTTTGAAATTGTGGTTGTACATGTAAACTTTTATTTAAAGGGAGAGAAGGGAATCTGTTATTGTATATTAATTGTATTTAATTGGATGTAAGCTGTGTGCTCCTATAAAAAGAAAGGGACTGAAACTATGGTTGATGGATGAGGAGGTGCATGTTTGTAGTGTGTATCTCTATAAATAAATGCTTATAAAAGTTGTGAAGACAGGATCTAGTTCTATCCTTCACCACCTGCCTTCCTGGAATATAAAATGACTCACTGTGAAATTGTACTTCTTGCAGTTTTGTCAAGGCTAACAGCAGAGAGATGCTAATCATCTAACAATTTGCAGACAATCAAACTCATGGAATACCTCTTTACCACAAATTGCTGTATGTTTTTGGAAATAATAATGGTGGATGTCATTAATTTGCCATTTTTTGTGTGTATGTGCAAGGGCACGCACATTTTTCAAGGATAATGGGGTAAGCAATATGATCAATGGAGATGCATAATTAGATTTAATTGTGACTATTTTCTTTTTTGCTACCTTAACTTCAGTCACAATGAAGGAGAAATGTTTCTCGCCTGTATGTCTTCACAACCGATAGAACTTTATTTGAGAAAATAAATATTTTTCAATTAATATGCATAGATTCCTCTATGCCTCTAAAATAGATTCCCAGGAAGCCTATGTAGAATCATCACTGGTTGCTAGGATAACTAAACTGATTCAATGATCGCAGAGGTCAAATATAATGCTAGCAGATCAGTAAAATGCAGGTGGAATTTGCAGTTCTGCTAGTCATTAATCCAGCCACTAGTGAAATGTTTCAAGCCAAAGTCCTGTGTTTCACAATAGTCTTTATTATCACCCAGGTTGTCAGTCTCTAATTTTGATTAGTTTTGTTGGTAGAAAAAAAATAACATTTTTTTTTTAGCGACCGTTAATGCCAGTAGCAAAATGCACTGCTTCTGAAAATTATTAAATTTGAGTCCTGTCAAAATACATAGGTATATGGGATCGTTATTAGTACAAAGGTTCAACTTTTGACCTCTGATTTGAAGTAAAATATGCAGCCTGTAGTTTGAAATGTATTCATCTTATCCTTTGCTGCATTTGTCCCTAGCAAATGTTTGTGTATTATAAATTATGCTCCTCTACCATAATCGAGTTGACTCACTGCGCAGAACCGCAATATTTATTAACTAGCTGTTTGGAGCCAGGAAGAATATCTTTCACCTATTCTCTTATTAAAGAGCAACTTAAACATTCTAAAATTTATCTGTGTCTTTTGGAGAAAAATGTACAACAAGTTTTTGATACCAGCTGAATTGCAAGTTTTCGCAGCAGCAGATCTTGGAGCAGCATTAGGGAAAACTTTCTTCATGCCCTTTTCATATTTTTCTCTTAATTTAAATTAAAACTAAGATAAAAATGACAAATTTGGTGACTGGCTGAATCCTGTTGTGTACTTGAGCTGAAATGGCAAATGGCTGTGCTTTCAAGTTTGATACTGTGCTATATAAATGCAATATGATTTAATTTTAAGCATCCTTGCAAGTTATATTCACATTTTGTGCAAAAACAAAGTAGTTTTTGCTTTGCAGTGATGCAAACTCTAGTGTGAATTTCACTTGGCTGTGAAATTTCCCAAATGTAACACTATCAAATCAGCAATAGAAATGTAAGCAAAACAAGGTTTCAAATGTTAACCTTTAAACTTCATTATTAATGTCTGTTGTCAGCTATTTGTTAATATCAAAATGTAACTATCAAGTATTCCCAGACCCCTGTTTTTCTTGGCTAGAAAGTGGTGTGGAGACTCTAACATAACTTTGCTCTGCCTGCTCTGGGTCAAAATCTGGAATTTGCTGCCCCCCCCAAAAGGCTGTGGATGCTATCAACAGAAATTGTCAAGGCTGACATTGATAGATTTTTGTGACCTAATATCGAGAGTAATGGAACAGGCTGTGTAAATGAAGTTGAGATGCAAATCAACCATGAAAGAATAGAATAATGGAGCAGGATCAAAGGGCTGAATGGCCCAGAGCAACTCCTCGCTTAATATTGTTATTGCATTCCTGAAAAGTGCAACTTTAAATGAAACAACATTTGGCAAATTCGATATTCTCATTATAACCAATGTAAAAGCTGTAGTTAGGATGAGTAGGGCATTTCTTGTTAGGAAAAATATTACAGCATTATATCCAGTAAGTTTAAATACTGTGTATTTCTAAATTCTTATATTGGTAAATGAAATAACTTTTGAAATAAAATAAATTTTAAAATAGGAAAGAAATATGCTAAGTCTTTCTACTTACCTCCTACTCACCAACTCACCCACTCGCTGCCTCTCCTGCTTGCTGCTTCCTCTCTCCCACTGAGCCTCCCTACTCACCCTTTCCTTCCCTCTCACTTACCACTCACTAATCCCAAACCCTTGCTGTAAGCAAGGGCTCAGGAGAGAAGTGGCAAGGGGGAGGAAGCAAGCAAAGAAGTGAGAGGAGCTGCGAGTCAAAGGATCGGAGAGGAAAGCAGTGAGCAGGCAAGGCAGATATCAAGTGGGAGGGTTGGTGAGTGAAAGAAAGGTGGCGAGCGGAAGGATCGGTGAGCTGGGGAGTGCAGGACAAGGAAGCGGCGAGGGGGAGGGTGGGTGAGAGGAAGAAAGGTGGGGGGTCGGTGAGTGGGCTGTGGGAAACTCAGGTGCAAGTCAGATAGGGAATATTGGTGTAGAGATAGTCTTCACACAAAAGTGTAATGCAGAATTTTAAGAAAAAGTTGTTGTTGCTTCGAGTGAAAACAAATGCCTCTCCTCACACATGCTCCAAAATCATGCTTATCGGGTGACATGACGTTACCTAGGCCATGGCATGAAACAGAAGTGGAACTCCTTCTTGCTAATTGCACATATTGGCCACATTATATCTGCTTTGAGAAAGTGGAATGATGCTGAGTGAGGCAGCTTAAAATGGGGACTTACCGTACTGCCATTGTTTTGTTTCATTAGGCAGCATATACAAGCCAATATCTGCAGTGCAATGGCACATAACTTTAAGTGACTCTCATAATGCTTGCCATGGCCAATCTGCTTCTTTGGATACCATTTATTATGAATTAATATAATCTTTAACTTGCCACCAGTATTTTCACAATGGGCATGTATTTGAGGGTACGAATAATCTATTGCCTCTTTCTGAAAATCCATTAATTTGCTAATTATTGTTAAGTAATCTTTCATTGGCTAAATGAAATAATTTTTAGTAAACTTTTGACACAGAAGAAAATAACACTCAATGGAGTGTCACATGTCCCCAGTCTCAGAAAAGCATCATGAAAATCATTAGTGCCATCGCTCTCCTTCTGACTTATTTGAGGAAAATTTTTAATTTGTGACGCATTAAACTCAATCTGATTCTGTCTTAAGTAACTTTAATTTTGGACATTAAAACCATCAGAGGGAAATTAAACTAGATAGAATTTGATCCCAATTCTCAAGGTCAAAGTGCAATGTCCATATTCAGTGCTGCCCACTTCTATCAGTTAATTATTGAGAAAACACAACTGCAGAACCAATCCACACTAGATTTATTATCTAATTATATTCCATTTCAAATAAACCAAGAATTGTTAACTTCATTCTGATTTTCATGTAAAATGGCTTTCAGTCCTCACCATGTTAAACATATGCAGATATTTATTATCTGTTTCTATCATACACCCTCTTTAAAATTTCTCTAAGTGCTTTGGTTTGCAATTGGACAAACTGTATGCAATATGCAATTCAGAATATCTCTTAACTGTTAGTAACTCCTAAACAACTGAAGCTTTTCATATTATTATGTTACAGTATTCCAGCATAGGGCTTAAGCATCATTATCCCATTTAAAAGCCAACAATTCCTTTTAATTCACTTCTGTCTTAAGCACAATCTCAGGTCACAAAATGTTGGACTGTCAATGAACTTTGAAGTGTAGCTGATGTTTTAATATAGGGAAGCTCAGCAGCCAATCTGCCCCTATTAATTCCCACAAACTGCAGAGTTAAATGGTCAGATCATTTTGTAGCGATGGTGATCGAGGAATAAATATTAACTGAGACAGGTGGTGAGTTCCCATTTTCTTCTTTAAATAGTGCCACAGGATCTTTTACATCCATCTTAGGGGACAGATTTAATCCTGCTTTAATGTTTCATCAGAAAAATGGCATTTCTGACAGTGCAGATTCCCTTAGTGCTAGAGTGTCAGCCTAGATTATGCATTCAAGTCTCTGGAGTAGGGTTTGAACCCATGATCTTCTGATTTAGGGGTGAGTATGCTTCAACTGAACTGAAGACCTAACATATAAAAGCTTGACAGGTTTGTGGCTGTGCCTAATTTTTTCACCCCTTCTGCAAACACCAAGCCCTGTCAAGGGATGAGCTTGCACTTGGGGTGCGGCTGGCTATATGAATTGCCCATAACAGGAAATCCCTGTCACATTGGGGTTGTGCAAGAGGAGAGTACTTAGGACTCAGGCAGGAAAATTTGCATTGTATAGTAATTGCACATATTATCGAAGCATTGGTAATGACTAATGCCAATTTTCTGTATATTTTGGCACCAGGTTCTAGTCTAAAATATATTGCATCAGATTTTCCTGTTACTGCATCTGAGATTATTGGATTGCTTGAGCATAATGAAGGAGAAGGAAATTGGAAGGGGGGGAGTGGGCAGAACAAATCTGTAAAGTAGCCTATCTGATTTTCCAACCTTTTGTTTTCCAACTAATGGACAAAAAGTAAATGAAGTACCAAGTAATGGTTAGAGGTTTGTGCTCTTCCCTGCCTGAATATCCTGCATCTGCCATATTCAGCAATCCAATAGTTCCAGGTGCAGGAAGAGGAAATTCTGGCCTGATTATCATTTGACCTGAAGCAAAATTTGAACTGGAATTCAGAAACAAATGAAGATTTTCACCCCACTAATGTTCAGTGAGGTAGTTAACAAACTCACTATGATATTTAAATTCTGTCATATTGATCAAACTGAATGGAGTTACGTAATTTTCATATTATTACCAGCCAGCAAATAACGCTTCAAAGTATGAATTGGTATTAAGCGCAGTGATACATAGTGGATATTTAGATAATTTAATGTTTATGGTGAATTAGTTGCAGCTTCTAAACATGAGTTCCTTGTTTCTTTCCAAAGGATGGACCTACAACTCAACCAAAAGCAAATGTCCAGCCAGCATCCACCACTGAATCTCTTCCCTCTTCCCAGTTCGGTCCTGCTGTAGTGCAGCGGAGATTGAAGAGTGGGGCTGCTAACTGTGACCGTCTCAGCCAAACAAAGTCAATGGTTCTCACTGATTCCAGCCCACTCAAGTTGCCGGTGAGTAGACAATGCCATATTTTGATCCACCATGAAGATGTGAGCAAATAATGCTGGAAAATTACTTTGGATGTTAGTTTTGTTAAAGGTCAGGTGAAATATATTTTCGAAAAAGTCTCTGAATTCTATCCAAATAAATGGGCAGTAATAAAATTAAAGGTAAAATCAATGGCAGCACCCTTGAAATCCGTTTGTCAACACCAAGCACTTTATTTATTGAATGAAGGTAGGGAACATCACTCGGAACTTTGAGCAATGAGCCACTTTATTACACATTCTTAATGAAACTGGGAATTTCCATATTTATGAAGAATACTGGAGAAAGCATTCAATACAAAATGAATAGTGGGGATTTCTTCTGAAATCCCATTACCTGTTAACCGCCAAGTTGGATACAAGTGTTGTTGGAGCCAGAACTGTGATGTTGTCTGGCAACACTCAATAACCCACAGATTTGGGCAGCAGAAGGTAATGCTATCCATGTTTTTTTTTTCCATATTCTTACTGAAATTTGGAATTATCAAGAAAGTTGCATTTTTTTTTTGCAAACTTATGCACTAATGCTTTTTTTCCAGAATACCTGCTGCATACATTATCGAATGTTATATATTGATTATTTTCAGAGATGCACAGCCCCACAGAGTTAAATCTATTTTACTACATTCTGGTTACACAGATTCTATTCACCCAGGAGTTGTTGCTCATAAATGGTTCCTGCACTTCACACTTTCATACCAGTCAAAAAGAAAACCAACAAAATAGAACATAAGGTTTCAAAAAAGCTGAGATGGCTTATAACTTGTCCTGAATAGATATCTTAGGACATTTGAAGGGGAGGTTTAACCACAGAAAATGTGTGGGTTTGGTTCAGGTGCATGTGTGTGTGCTAAAGTTTTAAAAATCAGAATCCTGACCCAAACCCGCTTCCCACCCACCCACTTACAGTTATAAGTGAGAGTGTGGGTGGAGGGGGCAGGTGGGTGAACATGCCTCTCCAAGGTGGCACCTTAACAATGGTAATAAGTCTGTGAACCTCATGGCTATACAGCATTTTGAATTAACATATGGATGGTTAAAATTCCATTTCATGCGAGGCAGTTCACGATTTTCAGGTACCCTGCACATTATCAACCCTTCTCCTTGTGGGTTAGTTGAGTGACAATCCAGGTCATACTGAAAGTGTTGTGGGAACAAGGTTGCCATAACTAAAGTGTGGATATAGCTTACATTCAATCACATTTATTGCAGAGGAATTTTTTTCAAGTAGACAAAAGCTCAGCTTGTAGCAGTGGTGAATTTAGGAATTACTGAAGAAGGATGTAATTTTTAAAAATTCTTTCATGGGATGTGGGCATCGCTAGCTCAGCCAGCATTTATTGCCCAACCCTAGTTGCCCTTGAGAAGGTGGTGGTGAGCTGCCTTCTTGAACTGCTGCAGTCCATTTGGTGTAGGTACACCCACAGTGCTATTAGGGAGGGAGTTCCAGGATTTTGACCTGGCAAAGATTTATTTTCTAAGGCGGCCTGGGACTTGTTCCACAAGAAGGTTTACATCTGAAACACTATCTTGTGTACTTTCCAGAATCTTGGAACTTAGCGTAACTGCACCTTTTAAGTAAAAAATGCTCTTCAATGGGCCAGGTTTTGTGTCAGCCATTCAATAGACTTACACTTAGAGTTCTAAGGGCATATGCCTCAAAGTTCCTATTAGACAACTACCGGAAAAGCCCAGTGCCCTCCCCAGGGGACATGTTACCTTTTGGAACAGGGCCGAAGGTAGTGTACTTCCTTAACCAATGAGATCGAAAAAATGTTAATGAACATCACTGAGTCTGAACAAGAAGTATTCAATTGATTATGAAAGTCGATGTCAAATCAATTGCAGGAAACAAAATAAAAGGCTGGATTTTCATCCTTGAGGTGGGTAGTGGGAGTTAGAAATATAAACGGCTCAGCCCACCCACCTCAGCAGAAAGTGCCAGGAAGGATAGGATTTCCATTCCGTGGGGGCAAAGCTGCAGTCATGCCAACCGACCTGGGGAAATGTTTGGAGGCAACCATGGGGGCTGCCTTGGTGCTGTATGACTTTGTCCCAATTAAAGTAAAAACAGAAAGGCTCTCCAGCCCTCACCCCTTACACCCCTTCACCCTTCATACACTCCCCATGACCCCTATGCACCCCTTATTGTCCCTTATACCTCCATGCCAAGGTATGCCCCCAAGTAATCCCTAAGGCCCCTCATGTGCCCCATGCCAAGCAGTTCCATGTCCACTATGCATTGCATAGAACCAATTGGCCCTATATGACAACAGGATGTGAAAAAAAAGCTTTTTAAAAAGTCATTCATTGGTAACTTTCCACTTTCTTAAAAAAAACTTCTTTTTACTACAACTCAAGAGAAGTGCCAATCACCAGACCCTTTAAAGTATCAATAGCTGTAAGCACTTGAAACCTCCTTATCTTGTATAACTAAACATTGTGCAATTTGACAGCATCAATCAGACAGCCAGAGCTGTCAATCAATCAATGTTTTCCCTCAGGCTCAGTTGTTTCATTATACATTCTTGGCTGAGACCCAAGACATCCATTAGAATACTGAAATGATTTTTTTTAAGTTTTCTTTTACACATTCTGTTGTTACTAGAAAGTTCATTGATTCTAAACATTGTATAGTCAATGAAGGGGATGGAAGTGTCATAGATAGATAGGGGGGCATGAGGAGGACCTTTTGAACTTACCTTTCAAAAGGTTCCTTCATGCAGACATTTTTTTCCCCTCAGAAGGTCTTGAGTCTTTGAAACTCTCTTCCTCAAAAGATGGTAGAAGCAGAGTCTTTGAATATTTTAAGGCAGAGCTAGATAGATCCTTGATAAGCAAGAGGGTTAAAGGTTATTGGGGGTGAGTGGGAATGTGTATTTGAGATTGCAATCAGATCAGCCTTGATCTTATTGAGTGGCGGAACAGGCTTGAGGGGCTGAGTGGCCTACTCCTGTTCTTAATTCCTATGTTTGTAAGTTTGGCAAATTCATACCTTTCCATGTATTTCAGTTGTGAGTCTGTTAACAAGATGCCATTATAGCTCTGTTTCTGGGTGAATAGGGCACCTTGGACAATGACTTCCTGATTAATGCATTTAACTGTCCATGTGTTCTCATTGTCCTAGAGCCATAGAGCTGGATTTTATGGCCCGCCACCGGCATATTTGAAGCTGGGTGGTGGGGCTCATAACATACAGCTCGTGGCCTTCCCTTCACCTTCCTGCCCATCCCTGACCTGTCTCCCATATCAGGATGGGAGGGGGAAGCATCGGGCAATTAATGGCCACGTAAGTGCCTCACTCCATGTCTGCTGCTACTTTACCCTTGGCAGTGAAAGGCCTAGACTAACAGGTAGCCCAGCAGCTTTCATTGCGCAGTTGTTGTCAGTTAAGAAGGACGGACCTTTATTGAGGATATCAATTGTACCCATTGGAGGTACCCCAGCCAAGGCCTTACCCACTTTTAATTCTCCCCCCAGCCTCTGAAACCTAGACCTCCACCTTCCTCACTTTCTAAATTGGACTTCCTCACCAGAAGGGGGCGCAGAAGCCTGGACCTTAAACAATTAATGCTGCTTCCAGAGTGAAATGGCTGTGGGGCAGACTGCTTTTGGATGGGGGTGGGGGGGGCGCTCACGACTGACTTTTCAGCCGGCGGCCAGGGAATTCTGTATCTCATAAAATCCAGACCATAGACTCATTATAGCACAGAAGGAAGCAATTTGGCCCATCGTGCCCATGTCAGATCTATGTTCCACAATCCAACAGTCCCATTCTCCTGATCTATCTCCATAGTCCTATAAGTATATTTTCTACAAGTGCCCATCCAATTTCATTTTGAAATCATTCATCATCTTCACTCCCAAGACCCTCAGAGGCAGCGAGTTCCAAGTCATTACCACTCACTATGTATAAGTTCTCTCTCACATCCCCACATCTCTTACCCAAAGCCTTAAATTTGTCTCCCCTGGATCTTGTACCATCAGCTAATGGAACAGCTATTCTTTGTCTAATTTACCTAAATTTGTTATAATCTGATATACCTCTATCAAATCTCAATCTCCGTAACTCCAAGGAGTTAACCCTCGCTGCTCCAATGCATCCTTATAACTAAAATACTTCATCCCCAGAACCTTCCTGATAAATCTCTTCTGCACCTTCTCAAGAACCCCTCACATCCTTCCTGAAGAACTGGATGCAATACTCTATTTGTGGCCTAACTACTGCTTTATTGGATGTTGTTGGACGATGCTGTTTGATTTGGACTTTGATAACAGTGAGTGCCATTGTCCTCACTGTTATTTTGACTGTATTATCTGGCCCCATGATAAAGGGCTGCCACCACTTTTGTATAAAAAATAAAAGTAGTTGCAGGGAATCAATACAATTTTATAAGGTCCAGTTCCTTTCATCAGAATCTACCCCTAGATCTGTCATGTTAATTTCTGAAGGAATCCATTTGCAATATGTGGCGACAATAATCCCAACCAGCCATGCATTTTACATTTGCAAGACAAACTTGCTCAGAGTCACATCTGACATGGGCCCAGGACAGGCAAAGCATGAGTCTGTTACCTCCAGAGAGCATGCTGATTAAACTATTTTCAATTGATTTTTTAAAAAATTTAGCTTGCTTCATGAGCAAGAACCCTATCAAAACAAAACCTTAGAACTGAGTTCTGATAACTGGTCACACCAAAACTTCACCTGTCTTTCTATTTTTGGATTCCAAACTTTTTCTGTTTCAAAAGCTTAAAATATCGAAGGTTGTGCTTTGTGCTTTTAGATAGCCCTGGCTGACTGCCTGTAGATTAGGATTTATAAATTATTACATTCTTGTCAGTAATATCACTTATATTTCCCTGTTGCATATTTCTTTCCCAGTTAATGAATGGTTATAAAGGGATTCCACACTGAACACATAACCAAATTGAAAAATCACTTTTAAAGCTATGAAACACACAGAAACAGACTAACTGTCTGCATCACATATCAAAGATGTATGCGATAAGTTTCTAAAATATGATAAATTGTAGGTAAAACTTATTATTCCTCATCTATCAGCTATTTTCTATCAGCTGTATAAATTAGTTGTTAATGTAAGCATTATAATATAATCCCAAAGGCAAACCCAGACTATGCTTGCAACAAACAGAATTGAAAACTTGCAGCAGAGTATGCTGAGTTAACTGTCCTGGGCGGAAAAACATAGATCAATTTATTGTCTGTGGATTTATCCCTAGGAACATAAGAACAGGAATAGCCCATTCAGCCACTCAAACCTGTTCCCCAATTCAATTGCATTGTGGCTGATCTGTAACTGAACTCTATTTACCCATCTTGGCATATAATTTCAAAACAGGGTTGGTAGCAATTATGCATGAAACCTTCATCACTGACTAACTTGCCAAGCTAATACATTCACATAATAATTTACATAAGACATCAATAACAATAAATTGTTTAAATCTGTCTGTGTAGTTATTGAGTCATTTAGTCATGAATCACAATGCAAAGTCTTAAGGAAATGTGCATTCTTTGTTCCAACACATCTCAAAATTCTTCTAGATTTTAGAGGCAGAAGTCTTGAAGCAAAGCCAACTGCCTAGGAATTGTGTCCAGCATAAATAAGAGGCAATGCATATACCCATTCTCCATCATTAAATCCTAAGTGACACAAAGGAATATCAAAAGACGCCTTTCATAATAAACCACTTGGAAATCTAGAATTCCAAGACATAAATTACCAGATAAGCAAAGCAACTTTGATACAAAGAATGCTTAGCTTTCCTCTGGTGAATGACCAGTATTGTTAATAATAGACTGTAAAATCATCAGATGTTACTCATTTCTCTTGGAATGAGTAACATCTTTGCCCATGTGCAGCAAAACCTGGATACCATCTACAAGATGCACTGCTGCAATTCACCATGGCACCTTCCAAACCCATGGCTCCTATCACTGAGAAGGACAAGGGCAGCAGATGCAGGGAACACCATCACCTGCAAGTTCTTATCCTAGCCACACATCATCCTGACTTGGAACTATATCGCGGTTCCTTCACTAACACTAGGTCAAAATCCTAGAACTCCCTTCCTAATAGCATTGTAGGTGTTCATGCACCACATGAACTGCTGTGGTTCAAGAAGGTGGCTCACCATCACCTTCTCAAGGAAAATTAGGGATGGGCAATAAATGCTGGCTTTGCCAGTGATGCTCACATCTTGTGAAAGAATTAAAAAAAGTATGGCTGCAATTGAGGTAGCATATGCCAATTTCCAACTACTGACAGACATACCAGAATGTAAAGTATATGTTTAAACATGTCATAACCCTGCCAAACTGTGAAATATTAAAAACAGACATTTGGTAGTTCAGAACTTGAGTTTTACTGAAAAGAGAGGCATGTCAAAGCTTTTCATCTTACATTCATCAGGACAATTTGCAAGTGACCAATACAAGAAAAACATCAATTTATACTGTATGAGAGAAATTGGTTGGCTAGTGGACTCTGATTGATAGAGGTGTTGCCATGGAGAATGCACCAATTGATGGTGACTGACAGTTAACGGCAAAGAATTGTTTGAAATTTAAACCAGGCAGCTTGACTCTGATTGGTCAAAGGCATTGCCCTGAGGAATGAGTCAGTGAATGGATGTCACTTATTTTGTTCAGCTGAAACAGACACAATGTGTATACGTGTTATTTTTGTCTGCAAAGAACAGGACCTTGTGCATTTATATATATGGCTTCCAGACAGTATAAATTGTTGTTTTCCCTTGAATTGGTATTCTTCTGAAGTGTCCTGATGAGTGCAAGATGAAAAGCTTTGGCATGTCTCTTTTTTCAGCAATACTCAAATATTAAAACTATAAAGGCACATTTTCCTGTTATCATGTTTGCATATATTGGATCACCTGCGTAAACAGCCAATGAAAAGGAAATTTTTTAATTCCGTGTTAGCAAACCAGCTGAACAAGTGGGAGTGCCCATGAGTGGCAATAAGAGGCTGAGCAATTTTAACAGCTGGACCTCTTTTACATCCTGCCAGTTAAATGTCTGCCTAAAATAGGCACTCTGGGCCGGATTTTCATGGAGGGGAGAATCAAGAAATGGGACTAATCCAGCCGTAGTAATCCCACCTCCATCTCGAGGCTGTCAGCAGGCTGGATCTCCCATGGGTCCATGCCCAAAGTGGCCAAGAGATGGACCTGCTGTTGGGAGGCTGGCCGGGACCAAAGTGGGAAGGTTAAAAGGCCCACATCCTTTCCCAAAAAACCTCGGCCAGGTGCTTCCCATGCAATCAGTGGCTCATCCACATATAGTTTATTCTTCTGATTATTTTAAACAACCCCTCATACTACCCCCTCCCCTCATCCCTTCACCCTATACTCTCACCCCTTCCCTTTACCCCCTCAGCCCTCTTACCCTTTGACCCTCACCCCCTGATTCCCCTCACCCCTCATCCAATTTATGAATGGAGCTCACACGCCCTATTATAACTGCTGACAGTCATTGAACAGCCCATAAAACTCCCCCAAGTAAACAAACAAGGATCAAAGTCCTGGAACTTCCTCGCTAATAGCATGAAGTGTACGTACACCACACAGATATCAGATGTTCAAAAGACTGATCACCACCACCTTCTCAAGGGCAATTAGGGATGGGCAACAAATGTTGACTTAGCCAGCAATGCCCACATCCCATGAATGAAAAAAAAACACTGCGTAAACAAAGTCAAGTAGTTGTAAAACAATTAGGCAGTTGAAGTGCAGCCAAGATCCCATAAAACCCCCTGAGGAAACAAACAGACTTCAGAACTGCTAGCTCAACAGATGTTGAGGCTGAATACATAAAAACAATGGGGAAATGTTAAACATTTACTCATTGTTATCATACTAGGCTACCATCTCAGTAGTGTAAAATATCTTCAATCTCTTCTATCCATGAGCTGAACTTTTTAAACTTGTCTGAAGACTTATCCATATTTACAGTGTTGATTTTTTACTTGACAGCTTACCAGTTGACAGAAGTAACAACTTGGCAAGCGCATTTTTTTGATGATTGTTACATTTTCAAATCACAGCATTATAAGCCGAGACTTTTCGTGCCTGCTGGCGTCAGGCATGTTCAGTGATATGAACGGACAAAATGGCATGATCGGTTTCACGATGGCATAGAACCAATTTGCAATCGTCCGCTCAGTCCGCCAGTGGTGGGCCATGTTCCCCACCATCAGACTTCAGGAACCTCATTGTTTATCATTATTAGGCCAGCCCGCCGGAATCATCCCCGCACCACTGGATTGTCTGCCCACATCGGCAGGAAAACACATCGCCATCTTTCACAACAACACATAAGCAATATGCACCTGGCAGGCGGTACTTTACTCGGGACTTCAAGGTTTGTTTGCCTACCTAGTCTCAGTCAGCACTCACAGTCATCGGCACCAGGTTTTACAGACAGCACCACGTCACTTTTAATGGGGCTCATGGCAAGTCCCTTCCTAACAGGTCAGCCATATATGGGTAGCTTTTCCATGGCTGCAGGCCTAGGGCTTGCTTGGTGAAGGGGGAGAAGTGGCCTCAGGCAACAGAAGAGGCTGCAGGGCGAGGGTTGTACTGAGAAATGAGGGTACCCCAGGGTGTGTGGGGGGGCACATTTTGATCTGTGCAATTGGCCTCAAGATGGTAAGGGCTGAGGAGGCAGTCTCCAGAGGAAATGAGGCCAGATGGACATGTAAGGGTATGTGTGTGAGAAGTGAGAATCCCTTGAGCAGTGAGTGAGATGCCAGTGAATGTGTGATGGGCTTGAATGTGTTCGTTTAGAGTGATGAGATGGTTGTCTTACACTGGCTGCACAAGATCGTTCATCCCTTATCTGCATTGGATGGCCAACCTCTTTGGTGCAGCATTGGCACTGACCACCACTGCCAGCTCCCAAACTTGGTTGCTCATGCCATTGCCCATCATATGGCCAGAGCAGAGGTAGAGGACACTGTGGCAGGTTTCCACGGCATCCAAAAGGCGTCCCAGTGATGCATTGCTAAAACTACGGGCTGCAGTCTTTTTGCCTTTCATGGACATCTTGCCCGCAGTAGTCCTAGACTCGAGGCACTGAGATGTGTCTGCACATCTGGACTTTAAACATGGCACCGGAGTGATGAAGCGGCAAGATGATGGTGTGGGGGGCGAATGAGAGATCACCCCCCATAGCAACGGTGTGTTTCCTGGGAATGCAAATTAATGCGGTGGGCTTGGGACGATACAGTGTGAAAACCCGCCATTCCAGCCCGGAAAAGCGTTGTTTTACCCACCCACTACTGCACATAGTGTAAATCTGGGACGATACCGCCCATCATAACTCACCTTAATGAATACAGATACCACTCATGCTTCAGCATTTAATGATGAACTGTAAAGTTGACAAAACCATCTTATTTAACTTTTAAACTCTTCCTGCCTCCAATCCAGGGTTCATACCGCCATGTCCCTGGTGTAAAAGCCAACAGTTGCTTAAGTTTGGCTGCCTCCGTGAAAATTAAAAGAGCTTTCCTGGGATGGGCTCTCAGTGAGCCCACAACATTGTCATTTGTATCCTTCATAGGGGTGGACGGGGTCTGGGATCTGTTCTATACCCGACCTTCATGAAGATGGCTGCCAGTGGGAATTGAGGTGAGAATGCCAGCTGCCCCACTGAATGGCCATTTTTTTTCCTGGTACTGCCTCCGTTTGGAGAAAATAAAAATCTGTCCCTTTATCTCAATTAGGTCATTCCAGCATAAATAGTGGAAGTTTTCAGCAGAATCACACAGTTGTGCATCTGTAAATATAATATTTTCTGCTGCAATTCATCTCTACCATCTATACTGTAAAAGTAGGAGCCCCAGATGTAGCACAGTATGATATCAAGCTTGCAATTAATATATTTCAGGATCACAGTTATAATGAGGTTTAGTATCATGAAAAACAGATTTGAGAGTATCCATATAAGCTCTTAAGCATTTGTGTTCTTTACAGGAAACATTAGATTTCTAGAAAGGAAAGAGCAAAATCTTACTGCTCAATTTTGATTAACTTTATTAAAGTTAAATGTTTTACTCATCTATATGAATACCACTCAGCCTTATACAAGGCAACAATGAGTACAACAGCAGTCTAGTAGTTTTTGGAATGCCATCATTTTTTCCATCAAAAGTTGTCACATCATTGAACCTTCTGTCATCCCTCACAGAGTACTGTAAAGAAAATGCAAAAAAAAAAATAATCTGCCCAAATGAAAGATCAGGAGCATACTGAAATTGTATTTGAAAACTAATATAAAAATGTTCTCAAATGAGATTGGGAATTGGAAAGTATTTTCTGCCTTTAAACCATGCAAAACGTTACACTGAAAAGACAAGCCTTAAACTCAGATGTGCCTCAGAATTAAGTGTGAAACTTTTCACAAAAGTTGACTTTAAAGTGATTTTGGTGAGCAAAATGATAGTACACCTACTGGCTCAAGTGAAGCACTTGCTTAAAGTGATCTAGATCTAAAGGATCTAAAGGCTCTGTGCTGATCTTTCATCAGGAAACACTTACATGCTTGGAGCTCCATCTAATCGTACCCAAATTCTGCTTAAATATTAATGTTACCAAAGAGGCTAGCATTAAACAAGTTAAAAAATAAAGTCTCCCAAAAATTTCCAGCAGTCCCAGAGAGTCCACTATATTTCCCACGCAAATTTTACATCAACCATGAAACCAGAACTGTTTGCATCCATACAAGATCGTAGCATAAGTGATCCACAACTTTCATAATCTTACACTACAAAATTGTTTACAAAATCCAGATTCACCTTCAGGTAAAGATGTTTGCAGAGTCAAAGAAAGTTAAGCTTAAGATGCATATTATTGGGAAAAATTATCAATAGATAAGTTAGATCTAGTATAGTAAGTAAATAATGACTATTAACCACTTTCTTTGATCTCCATCAATTATAACTCTGCAATACTTAGTTTGTGTATTAAGATGCAAGTCTGCCTACAATGATTGTCATCTATGTTATCTCAGGTTTATTTTATACTTTCTAAAGTTTTCTTAGTTGATTAAAAAAGAGCTTTTATTCTGAGTCTCAAGTACATTCCCTGGAATTCATTGGTTAATTATTATTGGCGATCATTAGAAACACATGCAGATTTAGGATAAAACTGCCTTAAAATCCATCCGTAAATTCAAAAGCTTCATGTCAGTTTTGTACATTGAATATTAACAATAACTTGATAATGTTGTACAATAACTTAATGACATCATGCCTTTGCTGGCATAATTTTTGCTGATCAGCCATAGCAAATGGGAAGATTTAAATAGAAATAAATGCAGAATCTTCACAATCTTGGATGGGAAGAAGAACTTTTCGGTCATGGAACACAACATCTTTGGTTGAGAAGCATCATTAGTCCGGTAGCTTGTAACATATTGAATAGCAATGGGGGATTTGATTAGGCCATGATGGGAGGAAACGCTGCACTCTGTCTTGAATTCTAATCCAAATGTAATTGGAGTTTGAATTGTTAGAAAAAGTTTGCTCTTTGAGACTTGCATAGATTTGATCCTTTGGTGACTTGCCATAGTACTAGCAACAAACACATAACTTATCACATGTAGGGGGGGGGGGTGGGGGATTGTAACTGTGAAGGGCCATTCCTGATGACAGAACAGGAAGTGGGCACCACTTCCTTTCTCTTGCTTTTTCATGGTTCCTAAGCAATTACAATTAAAATTTAAAATGCTGGTGGCATGCATGGGAAACATGTGCAGAGGAAACTTGGCAGAGGAAGGTTTTCAGCGGTCAAACCCACAGCCAGCTGACAATGCAGCAGGTACGGGTGGGCCACAGAAGACCCTCCTGGATAAACAGGGAGGCTCTTCATCTCAGCCACCACTTGCCTGCCCAACTCCATTGCCATCAATATAAGACTTATTGAGTGCGCAAAGATGAGATGGGTGTTTTTCAAATTTAAATTCTACTTGCAATTACTTCACATTACATTGGTTTCATTTTATTCAAATGTGCATCATCAGTATTTGTTGAGACTAGCTTAGTCAGGGATCTAAATGTACTGACATGACTTATGGTTGGCATGCATTGATGTTTACAGTGGATCTAGGGATATTTCTTTAATGTGGAAGAAATAATGATGTGTTTTTGAATTCAGTCTTTATTGGATGTTCATGTTGGTGTCCAGTGTTGTACCCACCACGCTGTGGGACATGGATGAACTTGCAGGCTCAGCTGGCCTTCCCTTTTATTCATTGTAAAGGACATTACCTGAGGTCACTCTCAGCGAGGTAATTGAAATGATTTAGGTGAACCTGAAGCCCTGTAAGGCCACTAACAGCCAACACCCTCAGACAGGCACGCATTTGGACAGTATTGTCATTGTCCTTTAGGTCATTTATTTTCTTACCTTGGCTGATGATTTCCACTGCCCATCACCACACCCAGGATGTCAGACCATCCCCGCTTCAATCCTCCATGTCCCTGGTCCCACCTTCTGTCCTCCTTTGGGTCCCTCGTTCACTCCTCCATACCCCTGACCCTACTCCTCCCACCACCACAGACTCACCGTTGCCAGTCCCAAGCCTCAATGCAAGCAGCCATTCTCCTGCTCTCTTCCTTTGTGCCACAGAGGTCAGCAAGGTTAACTGCTGACCTCAGACTCAACTGCACAAAGTTGACAGTTGCACGTCTTCAAATGGACATGAACTGGGTGCGACAAGATTCTTGGGAACTGCTGCCTAAATCTCGAAGGTAGAAGGTCATTAAAAAAGTTTTATGCTAATGAACATTCATGGAATGCAAATGTATTACAGGTGGGAACCTGTCACAGGACATGTGCAGCCTGACATGCCACAAACACATGGCAGCTTAATCTCTGCATCTCAACCCGCCATCGGGAAATTGAAATTTCGGCACGCGCCTCACTCAGTCACAGCGCATGCCACATTTTCTGCTCTTGCAGGCTCCCTAAGATCATCTCCTCCACACACCACACCGCTCCACACGAACCCCACCCCCTATCCTTCCCCATAGAAAGGTTACCAACTAGCTGAAGATGAAGGATCGGTACTTGGCACTCGTCCAAAAGTCCACTTCCCTGACAGTGTATTTTGTTTTCTTAGTAATTTGAAGTTAGTTTGAGTGACTTAATTGAAATGAATGGAATTATATTTAGAGATTTAGCTGCCACTTTTCCATTCCTTTTTCATGATGCTCTTTTGCTGTTTGCTACTGCCACCCCTTCCTCCATATTCTAGACAATTTTTCTGTCTTTGAACTAATTGAAGTATTGAACTGAAGCAGGATATTTCTGAAAGTCAGAGACAATAAAGGATAGCTTTAGCACTAGAATAGGCCCATAGAAAACCATTGATGAGAAACTAGTATACAAATATTTTACATTGTTGCCTGCAGGGAGATCTAGGACAGGGTATTGCATGATTTAGATATGTAAACATTTGTTATTGGAAGTTGGGGCTCACATAGACTCGGAAGAGTTAACTTGAATTGCTGCAACTGTAGCAGATTTCAAGTTGTAAACTGTTTCTATAGACAGACGTTGGTCAGGAGTTAAAGATATGAAGATCACAAGTTGATGGGATAGAAAATGCCATTTTAGATTTAAAAAAATAAATTGGGTGTGTGCTGATCAAATAATTTAATGTTTTTTTTGCATTAGCATTTTACTAACTAGTTTTTACATTCCCATTCCTATTGAATAAATGGTAAATAAAGCATATCTTGCTATCACAGTCCAATATTGAAACAGCAAAACCGCTTGATAAACAAGTTGTCTTCAACTGAACAGGGTCCACTGCGCTGCATTAAGACTAGTTGTGAGGATTATAGGATTAGTCTATTGTGTAGCAACAGATTTGGTGAAGCTTATATTTAAGATCTAGTCCTGACATTAAATGTGATGGGCTTACCACATGTGAATCAGTCAATCCATAGTGTTTTTTTCCAGCAGCAGACTCATTCCTTCCAATCTGATGCACAATAGTTCAGGCGCTAAAAGATAAGTTACAGACATTTTTCAATGTCTGGTTGAATTAAAAGCAGTACTGGTTATTTATAATAACAGCTGAAGAAGCAATTTTTCATCACTGGATTTTACCTTTCTAATCTGGTGAACATTCAAAGTATAAACAATCAAAATTCAAATAAGCACACATTTCATAATTAGCAACTGGACTGACCAATCCAAATGGAAGGATATGTATCATGTACAAAATTTTCTTTTGGAAGAAAAAACCTTGCAAATAAAGTGCACTGCCAGATAAAATGCATTTATCTAAAAATGCTCATATCTATCATAGCTTATGTATCGTCATTGTTTGAGCACCTTAGCCACAAAAGACTTCAAAATTTGAAATAAAAACAGAAAATGCTGGAAAAACTCAACAAGTTTGACAGCATCTGTGGAAAGAGAAACTGAGTTAACATTTTGAGTCCGTATGACTTCTTCAGAGCTGGAAATTTGAGCCTTTTTCTGTTAGAGCATCACAGCTTAGAGTCATATGATTGTTTTTTTTTAATTATGAAAGGATGGGACAGGTTAAACAGACTGATTGTAATAGTTGAGGGAATCTAGAACACAGAGCTAAAGATATAAGATTAACTGTAAGAACTTTCGAACAGAGGGCAGGACAAACTACCTAACGCTGTGTATTGTGAGGCAGTGGGATTCACTTCCAAGGTTATTGTTATACACAGAGTCAATGTCAACATTCAAGATTAAATTCTATCTGTGGATAAAGGAAAAGAGGTTAAAGGAGTATGGGAACAGGGTGGGGCAAATGGGATTAGAGCTCCTTGCTCATATGGAGGGTAAATGCCGTGACAGCTCAAATGGCCTTTTTTCATTAATATAATGCCTGCAATTCCATGTACCATAAGGACTGAGGTAGTCCAAGGGGTGCAGGGCCAGCAGGTAGTCCAAGGCGGAAAGGACCACAGAAGACGCCACTATCCTGCTGCCAGGGTTTACAGGCGGCGATGCAGTTACCTCAATATGTCTGAGGCGCAATGCTCAAGGAGGCTCCGTCTCTCAAAGGAGACCGTGACCTCCATCTGTCAGAGGAGACTGAGATCAGCTCTGACTGTGAAGGTGAACACCCCATGCCAGTGGCTCTGAAGGTCATGGTGGCCCTATACTTCTATGCCTCCAGCTCTTTCCATGGCTCAGTGAGGGATCTGTGTGGAGTCTCCCAATCAGCTGTCCATAGTTGTGTCAAGCTGGTGACAGAAGCTCTGTTCAGGCGTGCATTGACTTTCATTCATTACCGTACATACGAGGCCAGCCAAGCAGAGTGCGCCAGAGGCTTTGCAGCGATTGCTGGGTTCCCCCATATCCAGGGTGCCATCGACTGCACACATGTGGCCATCAAGGCACCAGCGGTTGAGCCTGGTGCCTTCGTCAACAGGAAGGGCTTCCACTCCATGAACATGCAGATAGTGTGTGATCACAGGATGCAGATTCTACAAGTCTGTGCAAGGTATCCTGGCAGCTCCCATGACGCCTACATCCTGAGACATTACCAGGTGCCGACACTTTTCAGTGCTCCAGCCCAGATAGATGGATAGCTGCTGAGTGACAAGAGCTATCCGCTCGAAAAGTGACTCATGATGCCTTTCTGCCACCCAAAATCAGAGGCTGAGCAATGGTACAATATGAGCCACGAATCAAAAAGGGCTGTGGTAGAGAGAACCATCAGTCTTCTCAAGATGCACTTCCGATGCCTGGACCATTCAAGGGGCACACTGCAATACACCCCAGATTGTATGTCACTGATAGTGGTTGCATGCTGCGCTCTCCACAATCTGGCACTGGAAAGGGGGGGACACAGTGGAGGAAGAAGATCTCGACGCAGCTGCACAACCCGATGAGTCCAGTAGTGAGTCCAAGGATGAGCTTGGTCAGGAGAACACTGAGGGCATAGACGCAGACCTGGGTAACCTACAGGGAGGCAGGGACACCCAGGAAGCTTTGATACAACACTCCTTCAGCTAGCCTACTAAATAAGAACCTCCACCGCATGCCAGGGCTGCAATCATCATATTCAATCCCTGACAGGACCAGTTCCTTGGTCAACAACATACACTATGTGCCAGTGCAATAACGTTTAAGGAGTCACACGTCCATCATAACATCATGGCTTACCCCGCAACTACAGAGCAAATGAAGCATCCAGAGCCAGTTGCAAAAACAAATCTCATTTACTGCTGACTGACAAACATTGGAAAAATTAACATTGACTGGTGTTTTACATCACACCATTAAAAATGATCAGGCCATGTTTTGTTTAAGGAGCTTTAAGTTTTCGCTTGTGAGTGCTATGTCTTGGTGCTCCCCCTTCACTGGCACTGGCATTGGAGACAGCCTGCTCACCCTGCTGTCTTGTTGGCCTTGTTGACCTTGGCGGGCATCCTTTGGTCCGTGGAGCCTGTGCTGGCCCCAGCTAGGAGAGAGCAGCCAGTGCCATGGCTGGCATCTCCCCAATCGCCACAGCCTCATCAAATGCCATGGTCACTGGCACAAGGGTGGAGGAGCTCATGCCATCATCCAGAGTGCCCTGAGAGGAGCCTACAGAGATAACAGGCAGTTCATGCACCAACATCAGGTCACTGTGGACCTCCCTGCTCACCATTGATGCGCAGGCACCTAGCTGGTATACTGGGTGCCCAATCCATCTCTCACACTGACACTGACCAGCCGAGGTCATTGCCAATGTGAGGGCTTGCAGGTCCAAGCGTATCCCCAGGAACCCCTGATTAAATCCCTGGAGAAGCCCCTCCATGAGAGTCGCCACTCCTTCCAGGGGCTGCTGAGGCCTCATTTGAATTGGCCGCCGGGTCACCATTGGAACCAGCGGACATTAAGCCACTGACCCTGCCTGCCCCTTCATGCTCATTCAAAGGCTGCATCTCACACAGGGCAGGCATTAGTTGGCATTAGTTGGCCCGCCCGTGTAAAATCGCGGTGTGCTGCCAATCACGGGCAGCGGTTGACTTCCCGACTGCCCCTGCCCACCCCCTCCGAGTACCCCTGCCAAGTGTAAAATTCTGCCCTATGGTTCTATGAGCTCAATCTATTTGTAGGGTTTGATTGATATTTATTGATATTTGAGTAAAGATTTGAGAAGGATTCTACTCGTGCAAAACTAATATATTTTGCTGTCAATTTTTTTCACACAGTCTTTTTCATTAGTGCTTTGTCTTTTTCTCTCACTCTTTAAGCCCAATTTTAACTCATGTTGAGGGTGTGAATGGTGGGGTGAGCTTGATGACTTGAGTTTCAGGCCACTTTGACTCCAAGGCATCATTTAAGTTGACCAGACCTGACACTAGCACCAACCTGGTGTCAATGACAGCAGGCTGCAGGCAATAAAGAGTTGAGTGAGAATGGCAGGCAGCCGCAGCTGGTAACCTGCCGGAATGTTTCATAGCAAGGTAAATGATGGTAGGGTGGAGTCCAGTATGATTGCAGAATGCCCAGGGCAGGGATGACCCAGTGTGAATGAGTGAATGGGTGAATGTGTAGGTGCATAGCTGGGTAGGGTGAGGTAAGTGGGTAAGGGGTAGGGTTGATGAGGTAAGTGGGTAAGGGGATAAGGAGGCAGCTGAATAGGGTGGTGAGGTTGGGTTGGGGGGAGTTGGGGGGTCGGGGGATGTCGGGGTAAGGGGGAAATTAGAAGGGCGGATTGGGGTGGAGTCAGGGAAGTTGGGTGGTGGAGGGTAATCAGATCGGGAGGTGAGTTGGGCGGCTTGGTGGGGGGGAATTGGAGGGTCATGGGGGCTCAGGGGAGGCGTTAGGGGGAGTGGGGTCAGGAAGGTGGTTGTGGGAAGTTGAGGAATCGAGGGAAGAGTTGGAGTGGGGTCAGTTGCCTAGTTACCCAGGAGTTCGACTTTGATTTTTCTGTCTCACATTTCCTGGGTAACTATCCAGGTAAGTGGGAACTGTCCGAAGTCTCCAATTCTAACTCAGTTAGAAACTTTTATGGAGTGTCCCGGGGAGCAGGGGAATTGCGCATCAGAAGTTCAAATGTTCCAGGAAATTCCCATTGAGTCAGTGCATTGGGATTTCTGAGGAATCCCAAAGTGCTAACGATGATCCAGAGACCAGAATATTTGGGCCATTATTCACATATGGTTTGCATTTCTCTCATGTGACTATAAAGCTATAAAGCACATTGATGACAGATTGCTGTTACAGAAAATTAAGTTTATATCATACTTTGTTTTAATGATAATTTTTACCCATGAAGCCCATTTTTCTCCACTGTGACTGTTTTACTGGTTTGAGTTACTTCAGTCCTGAGCTATTTCGTGAAATGTTGGGCTAGTTTGCATTTGGTTTTAAGATGATACGAATGCCCTTAGATCTCCAAAATGGCACCAGTAGCAGGTGCACGTACTTTGGGGTGATTTGTTCTGGATGCCACATGATGCAGCTATTAGTGGACGTAGCGAATGTCCAGCGGAGCAGGCAGATCATGTGTAATGCTGATTTGATGCCAGCAGTGTCAATTTGATTCTTAATACTCCAGCGAGTGTCCTCTCTTTACTTCATACAACTGAACACATGATATTTAAAGGATTATCAAACCCAACCCTTTCTCCCTCTATGACCTATAACCTCACCCAGGAGACCTCCGATCTGCTCTGAGTCCTCCGATCTGCCAACATGGCCATACATCTACAACACCACACCCACCACCTCCCCAAATACCCACTGAGGGCTCTGATCCATCCCACCTAGATCTCCAACCCACCTCACTTGCTCCACTATGGGATCACATTATTCCCCCCAACCCCAGGATCCGACTATACCTCTTAGAATCAGACCCATTATTCCTCACCCCACTCTGTGTGTCTCAAAAAATTAAAATTTGTTCTTCCCTCCCACCTACCCCGCCCCCCCCCCCCATTAAATGGGTTTCTGTTTCCACAGATGCCATGTGACCTGCTAGGTATTTTTAGCATTTTCAGTTTTTATTTTAAATCTGAGAGACTTGAGTGTACTCATACAAGGAGCACAGAACGTTGGCAGCAAGCAGTTAGGAAGGTAAATGGGATGTTGCACTTTAGTGTCAAGAGATTGAAGAACAGGACCCTCTGTGTCTCCCAGTCCGAGATAGATTCGGAGATTTCAGATTGTTCCGCGGTACCTCCTTATATAGATACCAGGAAATGTTATACAGAATAAAATCTAGTCTAACTCCAGGGTAACTACACAACTGGCCTCCCCCCCACCCCGATCCCAACCTGACCTGACTACCCCTGTGACCCCCGCTGACTATACCCTGACCTAATGCGACTATACCACTGGCCAGACCCGACTACCTCACCAACTGCCAACTCGCTGACCTGCCACTCCAAACAATTGCCACATCACCCATCTGCCACCCTACCTGCCTGCCACCTCCCCTACCTGCAACCCTACACACCTGCAACTCAATCCACCTACCACCACACCCACTTGCTACCCTACCCAACTGTCACTCTACCCACTGACCACCTCAACCCACTTACCTCACTCACCCTACCTACTTACCCATTTACCTCATCCACCTATCCACCCTACCATCCTACTCATTCACTGACAATCAGCCACTCACCCATTCACTAACATTTGCACTGGGCCTTTAAGCTAGTGCCGTAAAAGTGGACCATATCCTGTCTTCCCTCCAGCACTCCTACGGTGGACGCTGCTCTCTGTATTTCTGGAGAAACTGGGGTCGGAAGGCCCAGCAGGAAATGCGGAGCAGCGTCGAGGCATGGAAAAGTTTGAGCCAAGAGGTAATCTGATGATGATTGCCGACTCAGGGAAGATCCAGGCCAGTCACTTTTTTGGCAATTTATTTCACCAAACTTCATTAACAATTTTTTTTTAAGTGTTGGCATCCTCTGGTCACTGTACCAAATAAAATTGAAAACATTGTTATCACTCTTTATTCAACTTACAGTGCTTTCTTTGCACATATAAATTTTGCAAAATTTCTGGAACTGTGGAAAATATAGCTTTTAATGTCTTATGTCTAAGTTCACCCAAGTTTCCAAGGTGAGGGGTATCAAGTTTGAGTTTTATTTCAAATAACTTTAAAATGAAACTGCATGCTACTATGATTCATGTTAGGGACATGATTTTGAGCAAGTTGAAGCCGCCTCCAGAATAGCTTTAATTGAAACAAATTATGATGGATCCAACCACATTATGTTTGCCTAGTTGAATAAAACTAATTCAATAGTCTTCATTGCTTATTGTAGGAGATGTAATGGCCAAATGAAATTTTAAATGAAATTGATGTCTACAGCAATGGTATATCTCATGTGAGGTGCCAGCAAATAAAAGCTAGCAATGATTTCTTAGCCATTTTTGCTTAATTTGACCTTCTGTATCAAAAAGTGAAAGGCAAAACTAGACACCTTCCTACAGCAATTTGCATCAGTTGTCATATTATAGCATGCTGATTTCTTACAGAGTCATGTCTCTTTGTAACTTTTAATTGGGAATAGAGTATGATAAAATTTTACTTTGTTTTCTAATGATGTTTTTATGCCTTTATGGAACGCATATGGCAAAAGGTATTAGACTGTAGATGGTTTTGACAAGCATGAAAGCTGCACAGCATGTGCCTGCAAATGGAATTATGTGCAAAAAATTTCTAGTGATCCATCTCTCGCCAGATTATCCACCTCAATACCCCGAAGAACTCAGCTACCAATTAACACCTACTTTATTACATGTTGGGATATACTTAATAACTTTCATATGTTTATGCACTATTACCTTGAGTGATGGCTTTTATACAATTAGACATAATTGGGATATCAATATGCAACAGCTAAATATATTAACCCTCTTAAAACTAATGAACATTTCTGCATCCAGCTGCTAAATATGACAAGGTAAGCATCTTTCATTTTTGACAGGAAATCATTCATCAAACCTTTTTTTGACTATTGGGTGCTTCATTTTTATGACGGTTGTATTTTTGTTCAAAATTCTATCAAACACTCATACGAATTTCAGATTAATATGAGTTTACAGACTAATATCCAAAATTGCATAAAGTCATTTTAGATTGGATGTCCTTATTCCTTTCCCACTGTGTTGTACTAAAAATATAATTCTGATATATGTTTTACATAGAGGTTATGTTTATTACAAAGCACAATGATCTTCCAAGTGTGAAATATATTCTTAGCGATCTGAAGGATTTGGAGGATATTCTAAAAGGATGTTCAAAATAGGACAAAAAGGCCACAGAATTCAGCACCAGTAGATTTGGTACTATGGATGCTGCCTTGGTACCAAAATGGCATCCAGGCTGTTCCCACCCATTTCAGTAATGGCACAAGCTGAACACCATTTTGTTGAAGGCATTAGCACAGGTGCTACATGCATAGATTGGAAGTACGCAGAATAGGAAGATCATGACGTCAGTTGGCATTTAATGCTGATTTGATGACCGACCTGCCATTTTCCATTTCGCTACTCTAGTTAACTCCTTCTCTGAAACACACACAGCTGAGCATCTGTTCAACAGAACTAGGGAACCCCCACAAGTGCTACTTAAAGGCATCATTAACCAACTTGCAGGTCAGTTGCCGATTACTTTCTACTGACTCTTGTGGAAGTAATGGATGTTTGAAGGAGTTCACACAAGTTGACAAAGTCTCCAGGGAATTGTGCTGGACATTGGGCAAGCATTGAGTCCTGCTGCAAGGCCTGTGATTACAGACTTGCTCCCAATCATGGGGATTAATTACTGTCACCATTGGACTGCAGCATCAGAGGGAGATGGAGCAAAGGCAGCAAAAAAGACATGTTCTTCGCAGAGGGAGGTGGGGGAGGAGGCTTCGCCTTATCCACTTAGGATCTTCAGGGAGTATGTACCTGCCTGCACTTAAGCCAGGATTGGTGCCTTTAGTGGCACAATTTTGCCAAGGAGGCAATAACAAAATTGTCCTGTCTCCTGGAACCAAACTCACAGCCTCAGATAGGGTGAGGGTGGATTGTCAGTAGCTATCAATGTAACATTGGCTTTGAATTTTTCACCAGTCAATGCTTCCAGGGTGGATCGGGTGACATAACAAACATTTCGCAGTTTGTCTGCCATCGCTACACCCAAGAGTTGACAGAGGGTCTGTATGTCTTGTCTTGTCTGTAAACTTAGAGAAGTAAGACCAGTGGGCACGTGAGTTTGTCAGTTTACCAGGCATCCTGATAGCATAGTGTGCCATTGACTGTGCACACAGCTTTGTGGGAATCCCATCTCAATGGTAATATGTACAGAAATCACAAAAATCATTTAATGTGTTGTTGGTGTATGACCAGATGAAGAACTTCATGCTGATGAATGCCTGCTATCCTAGCAGCTCATCCTGTGGCACTCGACAACTCCAATGATCTATCAGCCATGAGTTGAACCAAAGGGAGGCTCTCAGTATCAAGGGCTGTCCACTCTCCACCTAACTGATTGTTCTCCTTCACCACCCAATCACACATGACCAACATTCAGATAATGAGAACTATGCTGCTAGGATGAATGTCATCAAGTAGACAGTTAGGGCCTGGAAGCAATGGTTCTTCTGCCTCTATCACTCTGGATGAGTCCTTTTGCATATGCTTGAGTGGAAGTTCTAATTCATGGTGATGCGTTGAATCCTCCACAATATCACCATGAGGGCCCAGCCCTCACCCTCAAGGTTTAGGTGACTGGAGGAGGAGGAGGAAGAAGAGGAGAGGAGGCAGCTGGCACATTCACATTCCAGACAGGCTGTTCATGAGGACATCATTAGCCTCTGCGACCCCTGAAAGAAGCTCCAGAACCCCATTATTCAACAGTTTCATGCCTTCTGCCATGGATAATTACCGTAACGTCCTGCTCAGAATTCTAAAATAAAAGCCACCAAAAAAACAACCATTCCATCCCAACTTTATCCAACATCACATGCATACTCCATGCAGTACTCACCCTTGTGCATTACCTTAGTGCCTGTCTTTGCCTATCCTAGCATTCCTATGCAGTACTAACCCAGTGGTTACAGCACAACTGCTGGAAGGCTGCTGACTTTCAGTGGAGAAGACTGCAGATGGCCTTGTAGAATGACCTCAAGCAGCTCTGGGACTTGAAGGCCCAGCTTATTCGGGCTGCGCCACCTCAGCATGCATGCAGCAGTTTGAGGTGGCTGGCTGACAGGCAACATCAGGGCCACTGGTGGGAGCATAAATATTGTTCATGGAAGGACAGCCGGGTCATGCTCCACAAAGGGACTAACATTTACCTGGTATAGCTCCTCAGCAATCCCGGTAATCTGCTGGAGAACAAACAGCTGGACTGCTGTGAGACCCCCAAAAGGCCCCTTTGTGCAATGGTGTCCACTGTCATGATGGCAGCAGTTTGAGCCTTTAAGGCACGAAGCTAGTGTGCATGGCAATAAGATGAGATTTTTATGACCTCAGCCCAAGTTTCCTCTGCAGCACTCAGAGTTTCTGCGTATGTTGCAATTGGAACTGAGATCGACCATCTGACGCAGCTTCATGGTTAGATCTGCAAATCTCAGATAGAATTGGCCACACTTCCATGCTGGAAAAGAAAAGATCTGAGGCCTGTCACAAGATGGAGCCAGACTCTGGCAGACCTGCCAATGCACCAAACATTTCTGTGCCCATGTAAGTCAACCTTTCTTGAAAGACTGCCCATCAAAGCCCTCATCTGTATCCTCTGCAGCAGGATTTGTCTGCAATTGCTCCCTCCAGGGCACTGGGACACACATGATCCTTTCCCCTTGGCCTGGCTGTAACCCACTCGTGCCCAGTGACTCACCACGTTGAGATTCAGGCTGGAATTTTCCGGCCCTGTTGGCAACAGTCGCCATGGTTGGCGGGGGAGGGACAATATTGCGAGAAGGCCAAAAATCAGTTTCACGCAGTCATGAAACCAGATTGCAATTGTCCATTCCACTTTCCAATGGCAGGTCACGTTTCCTGTCACTGCACATCAGGAACCTACATTTAGTACTTCAGCATCTCAATACAGGCCCTGCTCGCCGTAATCATTCACCTACACTGCTTCGTCTGGGCACGTCAGCGTGATTGCACGCTGGCATGTTTCACAACTGTGCATAAGTGACGTGCATCTGCTGAGCTGCACTTCACTGGGGACTTTGAGGTTTGTTTGCCTACCTTGCTTTGGGCAGCACTCGCAGTCATGAGCACCAGGCTTCGCAGACAACACCACATCACTTTTAGGGGGACTCACAGACAGGTCTCTACCTGCTAGACCAGCTGAAAGGTGGGGGTAGCTTTTCAACAGATGCAGGGCTAGGGCTTGATTGGGGAAGGGGGAGAAGTGGCCTCAAGCAAGGGAAGAAGCTGCAGGGTGAGGGCTGTTCTGGGGATGTGTGTGGGGGCACATGTTAAGTTGTGCAAGTGGCATCAAGGTGGTGAGAGCTGAGGAGGAGGTCTCCAGAGGAGATGGGGCCAGATGGAGATGTGAGAATGTGTGTGGCAGAGGATGTGGTAATGTCCCTTGAGCTGGCAGTGAATGAGCTGCTAGTGTATGTGTGATGGCCTTGGTGAGTATATGAATTTAGAGTGATCATGATGAGATGGTTGCCTTAACCAGTTGGCATGGGTGGGATCATTCATCCATTTTCTGCACCAGATGGCCGACCTCTTGCGTGCCGCGTTGGCACTGATCACCTCTGCCACCACTTCCCAAGCCAGAGTGGTAAGACTGATGGGCATCCTGCATCCAGAGCAGGGGATAGAGGACATCACAGCAGGCATCCATGGCGTCCAGAGGCTATCCCAGGGATGTGTCACTGAATCGGGGGGGCCTGCATTCTTCTTGGCTTTTGAGGCCATGTCTAAACTGGAACAGCCCTGGGCTGCAAGTGTTGAGAAGTTTACACATGGCTGCAGTTTAAATATGGAGACCTGCGTGGGGAAGCAGCAAGGTAATGGTGCGGTGGGCAAGTCAGAGGCCACCTACCAGTGAGATGGCATGTTCCCCGTGAATGCAATATTAATGAGGCACATTCCCTGGGAATAGGATAATACAGCCGAGAAGCCCCCATTGCAGCCGACTGGTAAAACATTCTTTTCCCTACTGCTACCACACTTAGTGTAAATCTGGCATGATTCCATCCTCAGTCTCTATGCTATTCCCTCAGGTTCACAAAGTTTAAAAGATTAATCAGGAGAAAGAAAGCCAGCTAGAAATGTTTAAATGGATAGCAAGGGTTTCTACAGGTATTTCGTAAGGAAAAAAGTGAGTGTTGGTCCTTGAGTGAGTGACAGTGGGGAGTTAATAGTAGATAATAAGGAAATGGCAGAAGAAATGAACAAATATTTTGCTTCTGTGTTCACTGTAGAGGATACAAAAAACATTCCAGCAATAGCTGCAAATCAGGAGGTGAAAGGGAGAGAGAAATTTGTGAAATTGAAATCACTAGGGAAACAGTACTGAGCAAATTGATGGAGCTGCAGGCTGGCAAGTCTCTGAGTCCCGATGGACTACATCCTTGGGTCTTAAAGAGGTGGCTATTGAGGTAGCTGATGTGTTGGTGTTAATTTTCCAAAATTCGCTAAATTCTAGAAAGGTTCCATCAGACTGGAAAGTAGCAAATATAACCCTTCTATTCAAGAAGGGAGGAAGGCAGAAAACAGGAGACTATAGGCCAGTTAGCTTGATGTCTGTTGTGGGGAAGTTGTTAGAATAAATCATTAAGGACGTTAAGTGCTTTAGAAGAGCTTAAGGCAATTGGGAAGAGTCAGCATGGTTTTATGAAAGGAAAATCATGTTTAACCAATTTATTGGTGTTTTTTGAAGGAGTGACATGTGCGGTGGATTAAGGGAAGCCTGTAGGCGTGCTGTACTTGGATTTCCAGAAGGCATTTGATAAGGTGCCACTTCAAAGGTAATTACAGAAAATAAAAGCGCATGGAGGTAGGGGGTAACATATTAGCATGGATAGAAGATTGGCTAGCAGGCAGAAAACAGAGAGTATGCATAAATGGGTCTTTTTCAGACTGGCAGGATGTGATGTGTGGAGTCCCACAGGGATCTGTACTGGGGCCTCAACTTCTTACAATTTACATCAATGACTTAGATGAGAGGAGGCAAAATTGGCAGATGACAGAAAGATCAGTAGGAGAGTATATTGTGAAGAGGACATGGAGAGGTTGCAGATGGATATAGATAGGTTGAATGAGTGGGCAAAGGTCTGGAAAATGGACTTTAATGTGGGAAAATGTGAAGTTGTTCACTTTGGCAGGAAGAACAAAAAGCAGAATGTTACTTAAATGGAGAACAGCTGCATAACTCTGAGGTGCAGAGGGATCTGGGTGTTCTAGTACATGAGTTACAAAAAGTTAGTATGCAGGTACAGCAAGTAATTAAGAAAGCTAATGGAATGCTATCCTTTATTCTGAGAGGGATTGAACATAAAAGTAAGGATGTTATAGTTCAGTTATACAGAGCATTTGTGAGACTGCATCTCGAATACTGTCTTGGTCTCCTTATTTAAGGAAGGATGTAAATGCATTGGGGGCAGTTCAGAGGAGGTTTACTAGATTGATACCTGTAATAAGTGGGTTATCTTATGAGGAAAGATTAGAGAGACTGGGCTTGTTTCCAGTGGAGTTTAGAAGAGTGAGGGGTGGTTTGATTGAAGTATACAAGATCCTGAATGGCCTTGACAAGGTGGACGTCAAAAGGATGTTTCCTCTTGTGGGTGAGTCCAGATTTAGGGGGCACTGATTTAAAATTAAGAGTCACTCTTTTAGGACAGAGATGAGGAGATTTTTTTTTCTCAGATGGTTGTGCGACTTTGGAACTCTGTCTCAGAAAGTGATAGGGGCGAGGTCATTGAATATTTTTAAGGTGAAGGTTGGCAGATCCTTGTAAGGCAGGGGAATCAAAGATTATCGGGGGTAGATGGGAATGTGCATATCGAAACACAAGAAGGTAAGCCATTATCTTATTGAATGGCGGAGGTGGCTCGAAGGGTCAAATGGTCTACTCCAGTTCCTATTTCTTATGTTCATATGTTCACACGGTGCCAGTTTCTGAACTGGTGACTTGTGAATATTAGATCGAACATGCATACATATGAAGATATATACAAACTAGGAGCAGGAGTAGGACACTCGGCCCTTCAATCCTGCTCCGCCAATCAATAAGATCATGGCTGATCTGATTGTAACCTCCAGCCTATCCCCAATAACCTTTCACCCCCTTGCTAATCAAGAATCTATCCACCGCTGCCTTAAAAATATTCAAGGACCCTGCTTCTACTGCCTTTTGAGGAAGAGAGTTCCAAAGACTCACGACCCTCTGAGAGAAAAATAAATTCTCCTCATCTCTGTCTTAAATGAGCAACCCTTATTTTTAAACCATGACCCCTAGTTCTAGATTTTCCCACAAGAGGAAACATCGTTTCCACATCCCCTCTGTCAAGACACCTCAGGATCTTAAAGGTTTCGATCAAGTCATCTCTTACTCTTCTGAAATCTATTGGATACAAGCCTAACCTGTCCAACGTTTCCTCATAAGAAAACCTGTGCATTCCTGGTATTAACCTAGCAAACCTTCTCTGACCTGCTTCTAATGCATTACATCTTCCGTTAAATAAGGAGACCAATAATGTACATACTCCAGACTGGTCTCACTAGTACCCTGTACAACTGAAGCATAACTTCCCTACTTTCATTTTCAAATCCACTCACAATAAATGATAACATTCTATTAGCTTTCCTAATTACTTGCTGTACCTGCATAGTTTTGTGATTTATGGTCAAGAACACCAAGATCCCTTTGAATCTCAGAGCTTTGCAATCTTTCACCATTAGATCGAGTGAGGTCTTTGGCCTCAGGTGCCACTGCTGGTCATACAGTATCTCTTGGAATATGAAAGCATAAATGCCACAAGGGCAGGATTGGGTTGAGGGAAAGGGGGAAAGTAAGTGCATGGTTACACCATCTGCAGCTTGTACATCCAAACAGATTATGGGATGAGGGTAAAGTAGGATTTGGGAAGATGCATTAGGCAGGAAAAACTTTGGCTCCAGTGACACCACTGGCCACAGTCTCCATAGTAATTCCAATTATTTCCAGCACTGTACCATCCATGAGGGTCAGCCATGCACGCCCTCCCTCCCAGTTTGCTGTCATTACCATCTATTATGGGCCACCTTTTCCTGCAAAAGAGAGGGAAGTGTGTCTGTGAGTGTGGTGCAATGTGTTTGGGTGATATGCCTGCCACAGTTCAATAGCTGGTAGTTTGTGCAAGCTGTGAGATATGAGTGTGTGGCTTCCAGCAGTGTTAAGTGTGTGAGGATGAGGTGAACCATTTGAATGTGAGATTTGAGTTGTGGTTGATATACATTTCTATGAGGCGAGTGCAAGGGGAGTGGTGAATGGGGCAGTGAGTGAGGCTAGTGGTGCAACAATATAGTGGGACAACTACAGTTTAGGGAAACCTGAACAATGCAAAGGAAAGTGGAAATCATGGAGTAATTGACTCACGGCTTTAACTATTCCACTCTTTATTTTCCTGGGGATTTTGTGCTATTCCTTAATTACCCTTGCCAAAAAGAGTTAGAAGGTATTTATCATAGCTCGGGCCCTCATTGAAATCAATGGCAATCACAATTTTCATGCCTTTTAAGCCACTTTCCTTGCCTCTGCAGCTGTCTGCATTGGCTGTCTGGCAGCAGGATTATTGAGTCCAAGTGTATTCTCTGGTTACATTCAAATCGCATGCTAACGTGTTTGCGTATCGGGACTTGTTGAAAGGCAGTTTTTAAACCATGGCAGTGCCATGTCAATAAAGCCAGATCATTACCAATTCTTTTTATCCCCGAGTGTTTCATTTATTTATAGATTATAAATATAACATTTTATTTGTAATGCCAAATAATCCATATGCTTTCTTAACAACATTTTCCAGCCAGCTTTAAAGACTTGTGTATGTGAACGTCCAATTCACTATGTCCCTGCACCCTCTTTAAAGTTGTAGCTTTTTGCTTATTTTGCCTCACCTCATTTTTCCTCCTAAAATGCATCCCTTCACACCACTCTGTATTAAATTTAACATGCCATGTATCTGCCCAGTCTGTCAATGCCCTCCTGAAGTCAGCTGCTATCCTTATCACTTTGTTACATTTCCAAATTTTGAATCATTTACAAGCTTTGAAATTATACCCCCTATACCCAAGTCTATATTATTAATGTATGTCAAAAAGAGCTCTGGTCCTAATACCAACCCCTGTGGGATACAATTGTTTAGTTCCCTCCAGTCTGAAAAACAAGCAGTCAGCACTATTTTCTGTTTTCTGTCACTTAACAGCAGGAAAATTAGCACAGAACACTCACAAATTGGATGCTTCTATTAATATTGCTTATCATTGGTGATAAATTCACTTTCATTTGTATCGATAAAACTACAGCAGTTTACCTCTCTTAAATATATGAAGGAACATATAACAGGAAGAAAAAAAGAAGCAATTATGTTCTATTATGTTGCTCAATTGTGCTGATTAACATTTGTAATTATGTAAATTAATTTTATCAGTAGCTTGAACTGCAACTTAACCAGTGCAAGTTTGAGTGCATTTTGTGTGCAATTTCCTGATCACATGCAAAGCATTCAACTCTAAGTGGTTAAATGACTCTTAAATGACTCTGGCCCCAGATCCTCTGGCCTATTTCGAATTAACATTTTTTATCTGTATAAAATGTACTTTTATTGTTCTGTTAATCTAATAAAATTAGCTATACTTTTACTCAAACTTAAAGGCAGGAACTAATTGGACCCCAATTTGCTTCAGTCCCTGCAATCATTAATTGTGAAAGTGGCGATTCTCTGGAAACGTCCAGCCACTATTTATAATACCTAATACCAGCCTACCATAATGGCAAAATACTTTGCATTGTATGTATTAGTCGCATCGCTGGAAGAAATGTCTGTGCTGTTTCTGATTCATTGTCATGCTCAGCGTCGTGTACTCTAATTAGAAATGCAAAAAACATGGAGCAAGTTATCAATGGCAAGGTCAATATGCGACATGGAAAAAATTATGGTTTACGTTACAGAAAAATCCGGACCTATATTTTGCAAGCAGCATAACAATTCATGTGCTCAAAACCCTTTGATTGTAATCCAGGAACTCTAGCAACATAGCAGGCTGACTTTCACTCTGATTCACCCTTTAGATAGGGAAGTATTTGGCCATATGGTCTTGGCCAGTTGCTAAGTTAAGATTGGTAGTCCACTACGTTGACAATAGCTTTTGAGAATCTATAAAATAGGGTGGAATTTAATATCGTCTCACATGGCAAATTTGGTGGTGGGGGGCATTTAATCAGGAGGGAGGTTGATTGGTGGGGTTCATGCCGCCTTCCTGCCTCCACCCCAATTAAGTCCGTGGTAGGAAAGCCCCTGGCCGGCCTTCCTGCTTTGCTGCCAAATGAGGGCTTTTAAATGAGCAATTAATATTCACTTAAGGGCCTCATCCTGCTGCCGCTGGTGTTATCCCAGTGGTGAGAAGGAGTGCTTGTCTTGTGGGAGCACGACTAGAAAATCTGTGCAGGTTTGCTTGCAGGCTCCTAAGGGGCTCTTTCATTCACAGGCACTCAGTACCCCAATGAAGAACACGGCATCAGGAAGGGGGAGGCGCCCTATAAATCCAGACGCTGGCCTTACCATGATCATAGCCCCACGACTCCCTCACTCACGCCATCACCTCACCCATCACCTGGAATCCAGTGACAATCATATGCTTTGGATGGTGTCTTACCGGCAGCAGCACTGCCTCCTCTGCCATAGTGTCCCTGTACTCTGTCGATTGGCGATTTTTATATTTGTCAATTTTAATTGAGTGGCAGTTTACTGGGGGTTAATTATTCTCCAGGATTTTAAGATGCTTTGTGTTGACACCTGCTTATGCCCAATCATAGCAACCAAGGCCCAGAACTCTGCTCTCCAGGGGTCGGTGGTGGATAGGGGAGGGTGTCGTAACCGGGAAGTACCCCAGAAGATGGGCTGGGGGACCCTCCAGAAGTCCCCACTCAAGTACTGCACAGGGATTGTCCAGGAACTTCAAACTTTCAATGCTCAATTATCCTGCACTGGGGACCATCCAATTCTCTGATTTAAATCAGAAACTTCAGATGGTCCAACTGTCTTACCAGAATATTTACCTGAAATGCAAGAAGAATTCAAGACTCTTCTAATTGCTGGCTAACTATAATACTGACCCACCTCCAACCGCCCCCGCACTGCCGCCCCCCCCCCCCCCCCCCCCCCCCCCCCCCCCCCCCCCCACCCCGGAACCCGCCCCACCCCAACTCACCCCTCCCCCACATTCTGACTACTGCCCCACTATGCTGAGAACCACCCCCCGACCACAGTCACACCCTGACTACCCCACAACCTCCGACTATCCTCCTGACCACCTGACCACCACCCACTGACCACCAGACTGTGATTGCTATTCACAGATGTTCTGGCCCCAAATGTCCTCTACACCAGCACTATAAATTTACACTGTTCAGTCTGACTTTCTTATCACAATAACAGAACCATAGACGTATCTTTTTCACAAATCCACAGTTAAGCTGGCTGTAACGAGGAAGCAGCGCAATGATACTAGTTCCCTTTGGCCTGAACTAAACAAGCACCCATGTTAAAACCCATTTAGCGAATAACTGTTAGACACACTGCTGGTTCATTTAACCCCAATAATGGGTAGGTTTAGGTCAGGTGGGATAATAAAATGTACAAATACTTAAATCCTAACACAAACTGTTTTAAACTCTGATTCTAATGGAGATGGGTTGAGGGGCAGGCTACCAACTGTCCCAGTTTTAACAGGGATACCCAGCAGCTAAAAGGAGGCAAGGACTGTTGCACTGAAGAGTTAAGTGCTTTTCCAGTATTGCCCATGGACCAAGAGGAGGAGGGGTGGTGTGCCCCTGTACACCAAGCAAACCTGTTTGCCACTGCATATTATAGGGCCCTCCATCACATGACCAACCCTTCAAGATTGCCGATTCCCAGCAATCACCAACCATAACCAACTATCAACATCCTGGGGGTTACCATTGGCCAGAAACTGAACTGGACAAGCCATATAAATACAGTGGCTACAAGAGCAGGTCAGAGACTGGGAATTTTTCAGAGAGTAACTCACCTCCTGACTCCCCAACCCCTGTCCACCTTCTACAAGGCACAAATCAGGAGATATGATGGAATACTCTCCACTTGCATGGATGAGTGCAGGTCCAACAACACTCTAGAAGCTTGACACCTCCCAGGACAAAGCAGTCTGCTTTATTGGCACCCCACCCACCATCTTCAACATCCACTCCCTCCACCACCTCTGCACAATTGTAGCAGTGTGCACCATTTACAAGAGGCACTGCAGCAACTCACCAAGGCTCCTTGGATAGCACCTTCCAAACCCACAACATCTGCCACTTACAAGGACAAGGGCAGCAGATGTAGTGGAAGACCACATCTGAAAGTTCCCTTCCAAACCATACACCATCCTGACTTGGAAATATATCACCATTCCTTCATTGTTTCTGGATCAAAATCCTGGAACTCACTCCCTAACAGTGTACCTACACCACATGGACTGCAACAGTTCAAGAAGGCAGCTCACCACCAACTTCTCAAGGGCAATTAGGAATGGACAATAAAAATGCTGGCCTAGCCAGCGACGCCCACCAATGAAAGAATAAAAAGAAATAAAAAGAAATCCAAAATTGCCAATCATGTCCTCAAGATCATCCTCTCATGATCACTGCATCCCCACAGTCTCTGACTCCACAGCAATCACTGATTTCCACAATCACTGACATCCTCACAATCAGCAACCTCTCCTGCAGTCATTGACCCTCCCCACAATTATCAACATCACTTATTTCTGTTTCCAATTTCTCTCCAGGCCCTCCACCTGTTCAAACCGCTCTGTACCAATGTTCCCATGAAGCAACAATGCGGAAATTACAGTGTGTGTTGCACATAAGCTGTCCTTTTAAGATCCTGTGTGTGCGTACCTGTGCCAACCAAATTTAAAGGTGCTGCACACTTAAATAAATTGGTCACACACCTGAGAAAAGAATTAGAGGGGATGCTGCTCTGTACCCACCCCAACTCCACAACCTTTACCCAAACACAAGGAAACCTACCTGTTCCTGAGCTCCCAAACTTTTCTAGAATGTCCCCTATTCAACAGGAGCCCTGTCAATCATCTTGAATTCCTGTCAGGCAGCGAACCTATTGAAACAAACATGCATGATGTGGAAGTAGAATTGCAAAATGTTCAGGGCTCTGACCAGAACTCCTCCCCACTACTTGGAATTCCCAGCCCTGTAAATATTTGTGCCATTACTTCCTTTGCTATATTGTGACTGACTTTAAATACAGGTTATCACATAGAATACACAGCGCAGACAAAGGCCATTCAGCCCAACCATTCCATGATGGAACTTATGCCCCAATTAGATAAAATAGGATTATGTGCAAAACAGCTGATAATTGATAAATCAGTAGTTACAGTATTAGCTTTTCTGAAACAATTGTTTTGCAGATCATGAAAAAAGTCATTCTGTTCATTTATTTACTTCTCTATAGCATGCAGAATCATTATTATTGCTCATTGGCAATCATTCATTTTAAATACTAAAACTGAATCTTCGTTCAGTTTTTACTGAAACTTTTCAATTGTACTTCAAAGTATTTAGCATTAAATTTACTTTATTATTGTTCGTTTTCCATCCATTTATCTTTGACGTAAGTACAAACAAAGCACTGTCCAAGCCTCCTTTACAGCGTGAGTCACATAGTCACAGATGCGGACGTGGGCAAGTGTCTTATCAATTGAAAGCTGCTTGTAGAAAATCTGATGATTTTAAACTATGGACACGGATGGATGTCTTATCGATTGAAAAATGTCTGTGAAGGAGCTGCTGATTTTTTTAAACTATAGTATCCATTTAATTCAACTCCTAAGAGAGCTGTTGATCTGCCTGGTCAGCTCGGCCTGCAGCATTTCTTTTCTGGAAACCTGGCAGTGCATTATGGTAAAATAGCTTTCTGCTGCACAGATGTCACTGCATTAGACTTCAACAAGCTATGATTTGGCAGATAGCTCTCTAGCCTTTGTCCCTAAAATGAATTTCGTAATGAAGGTTTTGAAGAAGCTTAGAGGGACATTCAACAAAGAAAGGGTACTTGCCAGTCTCCTGTGGTATAGGAAATGTATTTAATGAGTAAACCAGCTGCATAACCATTGCTTGTGGTTATGATAGTCAGGATCATAAATAGAGGCCAGCATGGGTTCTATCAGTACCATGTATCCACCTTGTTAAAGGTCCACTGTCATCAGGGCTTCTGTTAAGGAGAAGACAGGACTTCTCATTAGGAGGAAAGCGTTCACATCCATGATACCAGTGAACTGCAAATCCCCCAGGAATGTTTCAAAAATACTGGATTTGAAGATTTTGAATGCTGAAATTGTCAGACAGAGACTTCTATGCACTGTTTAAATTCTTTCTTTCTAGCCATTTTGAAAAGACTGTGAATTATAGTTAATCTGAATCACATGGCTGTATAATTGTCCTCATTTATTTAATCATGAAGGCAATGCAGTTCCAAGTACAATGTGAGGTGATGGTAATGCATCTTGAAAGGGGAAAAACCAGATAAAACCTAAAATTATGTTGGGTTTTGATTTTTTAAATATTAACATCTGCCCCAGGACCATCAAAAAGCTCGGATAGCAATAGAACAGTGGGATATATCTTCCATTCCCCACTTCAATGTGTTTGTATTCACAACAGTTTTTTTTGTGTAGGAAAATACTGAGCAAAGATAAGGTTCCCTTTGTGAGTGAAAGGAAGTCAAGGGGGAATCAGTATCAGTGGTGGCTCAGAGGTAGCC
This sequence comes from Carcharodon carcharias, assembly GCF_017639515.1. Classification (NCBI taxonomy): domain Eukaryota; kingdom Metazoa; phylum Chordata; class Chondrichthyes; order Lamniformes; family Lamnidae; genus Carcharodon; species Carcharodon carcharias. The sequence continues at coordinate 41,524,472 of NC_054478.1, read as the reverse complement.
CTCTCAAATAATGAATCAGCAAGTTGTGGTTTCAAGACCCACTCCAGAGACTTGAGCACATAGTTCAGGCTGACACTCTAGCACAGCATGGAGGGAGTGCTAAATTGTCAAAGGTGCTGTTGTGCACTAAATCAAAACCTTGTCTGCCCTCTCAGCAAGTTAAATGTATGTAATGTCTTTAACTAAATAACAATAATAAATTTTTAAAAATCACAACAGGAAGGCATTTGAAAGAGACACGATTGCTTCTGGACATTACAACAGCAACAACTTACATTTATATAGCTCTTTTAACATAGTAAGACACCCCAAGGCACTTCACAGGAGCATTATCAAACAAAACTTCGTGCCAAGTCACAGAAAGATATATTAGGACAAATAACCAAAAGCTTAGTTAAGGAGTATGTCTTAAGGGGAATTTTAAAGGAGTAAAGAGGCAGTGAGCTTTAGACAGCGAATTCCAGAGCTTGGGACCTTGACAGCTGAATGGTGGGGTGATATATATCGGAGATGTGCAAGAGGCCAGAATTAGAAGAGTGCAGAAATCTCAGAGGGTTGTAGGGTTGGAGGAGGTTACAGAGATAAAGAAGGGTGGAGCCATAGAGAAATTTCAATACGAGAATTCTAAAAATGAGGCTGAGCTGTACCATGGCCCAATTCATGTCAGTGATCACAGAGGTGCGTGGGAAATCTCTCTTGAGCATTATAATACAGTTGTTATCTAAATTCTTAATTTTCCTGATCAGCATGGGTTAAGCAGAGGTCACATATTTTGAAGGTTTAATGCAAACGTGAATGTTATTTATACTCATTCACACACTGATACTGTGAAAAGAAAAACAAATGTTACAAGCAGGCGAGGAGGGTGAACTGACCCCTCTCTTTGTCTCACTTTTGGCTTGGTTATAACAGAATTTGAATTTGAAAAGGAGGTAATATTTCCAATTCAATATATATACTTAACTGTGTGTAGTGCTGTGTAAGAAATAAGCAAGCAAGGTTCCTTAAGTTAAGTTATTACTAAAACTCACTCACGTAAAGATGCAGAAATTATTAACAAAAGGTTTAAAATGTATAAATATGTCCAACTACCCACAAATGCAAAAACAACACATACACAATCAACGCCATAAGCATGAGCAAAAAAAAAAATAAAGCTCTGCAGAGTTTCAGATCAGAAAGCTTGGGCAAGTAAAAAGTAGTCAGAAAAAAAGAATTCACGGATTCTCCTGATGCTTGTTTACAAAGAACAAAGAAAAGTACAGCACAGGAACAGGCCCTTCGGCCCTCCAAGCCTGCGCTGATCACATTGCCCGTCAACCAAAACAATTTGCACTTCCAGGGTCCGGATCCCTCTATTCCCATCCTATTCATGTATTTGTCAAGCTGCCTCTTAAACACCACTATCGTACCTGCTTCCACCACCTCCCCTGACAGCGAATTCCAGACATTCACCACCCTCTGCATAAAAAACTTGCCCCGCACATCTCCTCTATTGTTTTCTCCTCTCACCTTAAACCGATGTCCCCTAGTAATTGACTCCTCCACCTGGGAAAAAGCTTCTGACTATCTACTCTGTCCATGCCACTCATAATTTTGTAAACTTCTATCAAGTCGCCCCTCAACCTCCGTCGCTCTAGTGAGAACAATCCGAGTTTCTCAACCTTTCCTTATAGCTAATAACCTCCAGACCAGGTAGCATCCTGGTAAACCTCCTCTGCACCCTCTCCAATGCCTCCATATCCTTCTGGTAATGTGGTGACCAGAATTGCACGCAATATTCCAAATGTGGCCTAACCAAGGTTCTATACAGCTGCAGCATGACTTCCCAGCTTTTATACTCAATACCCCTGCCAATGAAGGCAAGCATGCCATATGCCTTGCTCACTACCTTATCCACCTGCGTTGCCACTTTCAGTGACCTGTGGACCTGTACACCCAGATCCCTCTTCCCGTCGATGCACTTAAGGGTTTTGCCATTTACTGTATAATTCCTGCCTGTACTAGACCTTCCAAAATGCATTACCTCGCATTTGTCTGAATTAAACTCCATCTGCCATTTCTCCGCCCAAGTCTCCAACCGATCTGTATCCCGTTGTATCCTTTGACAATCCTCTTCACTATCTGCAACTCCTCCAACCTTAGTGTCGTCTGCAAACTTACTAATTAGCCCAGTTACATTTTCCTCCAAATCATTTATGTATACTACAAACAGCAAAGGTCCCAGCACTGATCCCTGCAGAATTCCACTAGTCACAGCTCTCCATTCAGAAACGTACCCTTCCACTGCTACCCTCTGTCTTCTATGACCAAGCTAATTCTGTATCCATCTTGCCAGCTCACCTCTGATCCCATGCGACTTTACCTTCTGTACCAGTCTGCCATGAGGGACCTTGTCAAAGGCCTTACTGCAATCCATGTATATAACATCCACTGCCCTTCCATCATCGATCATCTTTGTCATTTCCTCGAAAAACTCGATCAAGTTAGTGAGACACGACCTCCCCTTAATAAAACCATGCTGCCTCTCACTAATACACCCATTTGTTTCCAAATGATAGTAAATCCTGTCACGAAGAATCTTCTCCAATAATTTCCCTACCACTGACATAAGGCTCACCAGCCTGTAATTTCCTGGATTATCTCTGCTACCCTTCTTAAACAATGGAACAACATTGGCCATTCTCCAGTCCTCTGGGACCTCACCCGTAGCCAGTGAGGATACAAAGATTTCTGTCAATGCCCCAGCAATCTCCTCCCTTGCCTCCCTTCATACTCTGGGGTAGATCCCATCTGGCCCTGGGGACTTATCCACCTTCATATTCTTCAAGACACCTAACACCTCCTCTTTTTTGATCTCAACATGATCTAGGCTATCTACACACTCTTCCCTAGACAAATCGACCGCTAAATCCTTCTCTTTGGTGAATACTGATGAGAAGTGTTCATTTAGTATCTCTCCCATTTCTTCTGGCTCCATACACAGATTCTCACCTCTGTCCCTGAGTGGGCCTACCCTTTCCCTGGCTACCCTCTTGCTTTTTACTTATGTATAAAAGGCCTTGGGATTTTCCTTGGGATTTTTCTTTTACAGCTGAAGGGTCACTTTCCACAGTAGCTGCTGGTACTTGAGTTTTTCACTGGAGCAGTTGGTCTGCAGTTGTGGATGGTTGATTCCCTTTTCTCTTGGAGACAGTGACATTGGTTCCTCCTTTCAGGATTCTCAGTTTGCAGCAATGAGGACTTCTGGTGGGTTTTCAAATCACAAACGGCTCAGCTTTGATGAGAGAGGTTTCAGAGAAGGAGAGAGGAGGATAAGGCTGTTGCTCCTTCTATCCCTGTGGCAATCTCTCTGACAGTTATTTCAAGTCTAGTATTGCGGTAGTGTATCAAGCAATGCTCGACATGGAGATAGTTAAAGGCCCAAAAATAAAAACTTTATTCTACCAGTATGCATACAGGGATACTGCTCAAGAGAGACTGTTCAATGAACAAAGTTTGCTTTACATATTTATACACTTTTCAATTGTGCTTATTACTCAGGTATCCAGTCTATCACAGAAACGCAAATACTACTAAACAATTACAGTATCGATGCCTAGACAAGTCTCTAGTTAAAATAAATGCTTCCTTTGTAAAGCTAATCAAGCTCATGCTGCACCCACATTACAGTGACCTTGTCCCTTGTGAATGCAAACAGGCTCCCATTCACAGCAATTATCTCTCTGTAACGCTAAACGAGTCTCTACTTTACATACATTATCATGGTTATGTCTCTTTGTGTTAGCTAAACTGCTCAAGTCTCCTCTCTGGGTCTTGAACAGATTCTGAAATAAGCTTGAATTAAATATTTTTTTAACCCTTTGAATGCCTCAGCCTTGTGTCACCCTTAACCTAAGCTCCCAGCCTGCTCAGTACCTATATACCCTTCCACATATCTGCCTAGTTGTCTAATTACTTTCTGTACTTATGTACCCCTACAATCCCCACTTTTGGCCCTTGGCCATGCCCAAGGGAGCCACTATCACTGGTAGTTCTCAACCCTCATCCCTGATTCCGGCGGCCAGGCAGTAGGTAGGATTCACGAGTTCCAATGAATCTATACAGTTATACTACATATTTCCCCAGAAGTCCCTGCCTATTTGACCATTGTCTCTGTGGTAGAGCGCTCACCAGTGCACATCAGCCCGCTGCCAGCCACGAGCCCCACTCTCAATAATGAGTCCAACCCAGGTTACCAACTGTACCACCACCAGCACATGTGATATGATCCTGATTGTAGGGTATATTTCCACATTGTTATCCCAGTCCCAAGTCTCTGCCACCACAGTTCTTTAGCCAATTTGACATCCTCCTCATGCTCTAACTGCTGCAGTTCATGGCGGATTTAGTAAAATCTTTTTACTGCCCCTTGGGCCTCCTTCCGTAATTCCACCAGTTGCTCTGATAACCAGGGAATGGATATCCCATCGTGTCCCGGATACCTTATCAGTTCATTCTTAATATTGTCAGTCACATTTACCCGCTCCTCCGTGGAGGCACACATTTGTTTTTGACACAAGTCCAATGGTTGCTGGGGCTTCCAGTCTGAAGCAGAAGCTGGTATTGTTGATGGGGCAGAGCATAGGGCCATAGTAGAACAATCCTTCAGTGGTGGTGACCCAGTATTTTCCATGTCCGCGGTATGCTGTTTGGGTTGGCTCATGCTCTGCACTGGAAATTTCAATAGTACAATTCAAAGTAAAGTTAAATTTGCACATTGTTTTATTCCTACTACTACAGGGCATGGGCAGACTACAGCATTTCATCTCTCTCTACAGCCTTGCAGTGAAATGCCCTTCATCTCCCTGCCTTGTTAAATTGCCCATGTAGGAGTAGAGTGGTACCTTAATAGTTTGCCTTCCAGTATGATCCCTATATTCTCTACCTCATATACTGGAACCCCGTTTCTCCGTGTACCTTCAGAATCATTACCACTATCCCCACTAGCCTCAGGTGTGCCATGACACAATATGCCGTAGCTGCTAGACGCTCATGAGCCCCCTGCGCATACAGGTGGTGTTACCCTTAGGCATCCACCGCTGCAAAATTCTTCCTGTTATCTAATCTGGCAGACCCCCATTGTGGAGCTGTTCCAGGCTGTGGCATGTCTCCTCCGCTATCCATGACCCATAAGCCATACATAGTCATCGCCTTTCAACCGGTACAGCGATATTCTCCACCAGTTGGAGGACTTCATTGATGCTGTGCGCATGGCTTTCTAGGATGTGTATGCCTTTAGCATATATCAGCCAGACCCTTCCCGGTGGCACCCTGTCTGCCACTCTGTGCATTGGTTGCAGTGTGGAGGTTAGGTGGACAAGCCTGTCACTTAGCCTGACTGTGTCCAAGGTATTGACAGTACCTTCCCCATACAAGATCCCCCATGCAAACATGTTGCAGCGGTGGCAGTAGTGGCTATATAATGCCTTGATATTAGTGTTTTTATCCTGCCCTGGAAATCACTCTATTCAGCAATTTGTGGTAGAACTCCTTTGCTTTATCCCTGCACAATACTGAAAAGAAGAAGAAGAAGGAGGAGGAGAAAGAGAAGGAGAAGAAGAATAAGAAGAAGAAGAAGGAGGAGGAGGAGGAAGAGAAGGAGAAGGAGAAGAAGGAGGAGAAGAAGAAGAAGCAGTAGTAGTAGTAGTAGTACCTGGGGCCCTGGTCATTGGAATATGTGTATTGGTTGTGGGCTTCTTCTCCCAGCACAGCACCCACATGGGATAGTCTTGAATAAGCTCCCCGCGATTGTTGTTACACTGGGGCAGGTCAGGCCTGAGCCTTTTGCTGTAACAGTAGGTTGACAGACGTTAAGGCCCCTTGTGATACAGAGGACAGCTACACACTCTCCCACCATGGATTTTACAGCCAAGAGCCAAGGCCACAAGACCTCTCTCTAGTTTCAATCTGGGCTTATTTTAGCCACTGTCCCTAAGAGTTCCGTAGACTCTGTTTCTCCATAAAGCAGCTTCTGTCCTCCACAAAAGCAACATAGTAGTTGCTGTAGTCCAGTGTCCTTTGCTTAGCAAAAGTTTTCAAAAAGTTCTGTATATAGCCCACCTGATGACATCATAAAGTAATACATATCCAGCCAATGGCATTATAAATAAATATTCCATATAACACACCTTCATAACACACGGATAATCCGTGAAGCATTGTGAAATTGCTCCTTGGAATTTTTTGCATGGCTTCTGAAAACACTTTGCAATGTCAATCAGGGTGTAAAGTGTAGCTTTCTTCGTGAAATCCATAGCTCCCATAACCGTGGCCTCATGATAAGTATGCAACTTACTGAAGAACTGGTATTCTCCTCATATTTGTTTTGAGCCAATATTTATTTGTTCAATAGTTATTCCTGCCTATATCATTTCATAACTTGCTGCTCATAAATAACTAAGCAACTAAATTAAGTTTAAATTCTGACAGTAAATCAGTTGCTTCTTATTTATCTATGGGTTGTGCAGCTCCTGATCCATCTCTCTGTATGCTGCAATATTTTTCCAGCAAATTATGACAGACGTTATGGCCACTGGAGGTCTGGGGAGCATATGGTCTAACTTCAGACATTTGTCACTAGTATTGCAGTTTCAGCAAATTCCAGGTCGTCGTTGTCAAAGGCTGTTTGTATTTACTTTCCTATGGGCCATCCCCAAAATTGCCTTGATGAATTCTGGAAGTACCTGCACCCACCTACAAATGCGCTTTGTAAAATTGGAGACAACAGAGAACAAAAACAAATTAAGAGATAATGGCATGTTAAAATAATTTGAACTAATGCTTTATCCTGAAATATAACTACATACATACTAAACAACGTAAGATCATGTTACTTATTTTTTCTTTCATGGGATGTGGGCATCACTGACAAGCCAGCAGTGTTGCCCTATCTCTAATTGCCCTTGAATTGAGTAGATTACTCAGTCATTTCAGAGGGCAGTTAAGAGTCAAACATATTGCCGTGGGACTGGAGTCACATGTCAGCCAGACCAGATAAAGTTGGCAAATTTCCTTCTCTAAAGGACATAGTGAACCAGGTGGGTTTTTAGCAACAACTGATGATAGTTCCATGGTCACAGTTACTGAAACTAGATTCAATTCCAGATTTTATTAAGTTAATTTTTAAATTCCATCAGCTGCCATAGTGGGATTTAAACCCATGCCCACAGCATTAGCCTGGGGGCTCTGGATTACTAGTCCAGTAACATTACCACTACACCACTGTCTCCCCTTAAACTTACTACCTTTCAAACCAGCAGCCACACATGTATTCTGTCTTGCTATTTCAAATCTATTTTTGCAAAAGTGTCATTGGCAATGCAGCATGATTTGAAGATATTTTGCTCTCTGAATGCATAATCAATGTATCCATACAATGATTAGAAATGATACTGACTTCAAGTGTGCAACCAAGAACCCTGAAGCTAGCTTCATAGGCTCAGCATCAATGCATTTTATAAACACTGCCAGAGTGTAAGATCCTTCATTCATGTAGAAAATTAAAATATCTTGAACATAGGATACATGGCTGAGCATCAGTGATTTACCCAGAAATATACCATCAATGATATTAGGCCATGCAAGACAAACGCTAATCTGTAAGATCCATATTATAAGTGTTTTTTTTTTTTACAAATTCAGAACCCCCTAAGCTGTGCAATTGTTTTATCGTATCTGGAAGTTATGGTATTTTCATACATCAGCCAATAAGATCCTGTGATACAGTGATCTCTGGATTAATTGAGTGGCACACTCATAGGAGACCATAATCCATCACAACTCACCATGTTGCCTCAGTAGTGTTAACAATATTGAAAGTGCAAACTGGTAAATGGTAATTCCAATAGCCCAAAACCCTCTTGCTCATTTCCCCTTCAAGAGAGCATGGCAAGCATTACTACAGCATTTGTTGGCATTTTGTATTTGAAATAGTCACACATTTAAATGACTGATTGCAAAATTACAAGGTAATTACAGTTAAAGAAGGAACCAGAGGCAAGATGAGGAGAAGGTTTTTTAAATACAGCAAGTCATTATGATCAAGAATGTACTGCCTGAAAGAATGGTGGAAAGATTTACAATAGCAACCTTAAGAAAGGAATTAGAAATTTGCTTGAAAAGCCAAAAATGGCTAGGCAATGAGGAAAAAGAGGGGGAGAGGGACTAATTGAATATCACTTTCAAAAACCTGGTACAGGCATGATGGGCCAATTGACCTACCTCTGTGATCTAAGATTCTATGGGATAAAATTTTATTTGTATAGAATAACTTGTAGAGGTGCTATGGAGACCTTGTTTGACTCTACTTGTGTTGTCTGCCATACGGGCTACTTTCTGTGTGACCCGTGTAGCATTCACTGATGTTAAAAGCACTTGTAATGCATCCTCTATGGCACCAGAAGGCCAAGATCAGGCTCAACTGGCTGATAGAATGCCTGGATTCCAAATTTGGACAATGAATATCCAGGCAGCATCGGCATTATTTACCCAATTAAATAAAAACAAGCATGAAGCTGCAAGACAGGCCTGCACTATTTAAAGGGGAAGGCATTATTTTGCAAGTAGTGTAATTTTTTTGGAACTTTTTTGTTGCAAAGTTTCTGAAAGTACTCTGGATCGTTTTTGCCAATGTTGTGCTGAATTACTAGATTTGCCACAGCGTATTGCTGCACCACGTGGGGGAACAGAAGAGTAGGTGACCTAATTACATAATGGCTGCAACAGATATGGGGGTAGCAATGGCAGTGTCTTTGGATCTACAATGCAACAGGGAGATGGATCTGAATCAATGGAGATAATTGCTCTGCATGATGCCCTCTGACAACTCTTCCACACTCCTTGACAGTGACTGAAGTCTGTCTGACAGGTCAGGCAATGCACCCAGTATCTCGATGTGCATCCCTACCAGAACTCTCCAGTATGTCACTCCATTAAAGTCTTTACCTGAGTTCTGCGCAGTAATATTTGTCTGCCTTCTCATTGTCTGAACCATCCTTAACCTCTGCCCTGCCTGAAGAATACTTCTGCCCCAGATAACTCACCATGTGTTGATTCCAACTTTGTACTAGACTCTAAGGGACATGCAATGCCAATAACTTATTTGCTGGCTGCAAATAGCAGATCAAAAGACAGGGTATCTTCATCAGTGCTGTGCTGTTGCGATGTTTCCACTTCTAGGACGCCTGTGGCTAGGCAGGCAGCAGTTCTTGGATCTCTGAAAGCAGAAGCTCAGAAGGGGAAAGTTATGGTGTGAAAGAAGGTAGACAGGGTTGGAAGCAAGAGCAGCTATAGCAACAAGAAGGAGTATAAGACAGAAACATGCCATCATCCTCAATGTTCCCAGTGAGGCTGAATGCTTTGGACCCTTCACAG